>NC_056666.1:112481005-113889755 GCF_018350195.1 Panthera tigris | reverse complement strand
TACATTTATAGGATTGCCCTATATTTTGAGAAATTTCAAATTATTTTCAAATCCTTACTTTCCCTCCAGCCTTTCAATCCTTCCATCCTTCTTTCTTTCAACATAACTTGACATCTAGTAGTGCTGTTAGCTTACTATCTGCTTTTTTAAGAGGTATTATGAGAATGAGTATCATTTATTCATTCATTTATTTTTAAATATGTGGACATCTACTATCTACACTACGTCTAGGTGCTCAGAATTCTGTAGTACACAAAACAAGACAAAATCTCCACCCTCATAAAGCTGACATTCCAGTGCAGGAGACAGGAAAACAAGTAAGTTAGCCAGGGAAGGTTTCAGAAAGAAAAAACCCAAAGTGAGAAAGCTAGCTTTGCTGATACCAGCAAGAGAATTCTACGGAGACTGAACAGCAAGTATAAGGGCTTTGAAGGAAAGGCATGTTCAAGGAACAGCAAAAAGGCCACGTGGCTGGAACAGAGTGAACAAGGAAGAGAACAAAAGAAAATGAGAATGGAGATGTAATGGAGGATCAGATCACACACGTTCTTATACGTAATAGTTAAGGTCTTTAGCTTTTTTTCTGGGTAAGATGGGAAACTGTTGGAAGGTTTTCAACAGAAAAATTGTAAGAACTAAGTGAAATTTTAACAGGGTTACTCTGGCAATGTGCTAACAACAGACAGTAGGGAAGCAAAGCAGAAGCAGGGAGACTAGTTAAGAAGTGACTTCAAAAAACCAGGCAAAGGGTGGTCACATGGAGCAGGATGGTGGCAGAAGGAATGGTGATAAATGGTCAAATGTGGACACATTTTGGGAGACAGAGCTAACAGGATTTGCTGAGAGACCATACGCTGGGTGTGAGACAAAGAGAAGAATCAAGAATGGCACCAAGGTTTCTGGCCCAAGCAATGAGAAGAATGGAGCTAGCATTAACTGAGATAGGGAAGGCTGCAGGAGAAGCTGGTTTGTGGCGGACCATTAGAAGCTCAGTTAGAGACATATTAAGTTAGGGTTGCCTATTAGACATGTGGATATACAGTTGGAGCTGGATATACAGTTCTGGAGATCAAGGAACAGGGCTTGGCCAGAGATTAAACGGGGAGCTATCAGGGATGCCTAGGTCACTCAGTCAGTTAAGGTCAGACTCTTGATTTCAGCTCAGGTCATGAGTCTCAGGTCTGAGTTTGTGACATTGAGCCCTTCATCAGGCTCTGCACTGACAGCACGGAGCCTGCTTGGGATTCTCTCTCTCCCTCTCTCTGCCCCTCCCCCACACAGGTGCTGGTGCTCTCTCTAGCTCTCTCTCAAAATAAATAAATAAAGTTAAAAAAAAAAAAAGAATTGGGGCTTTGCAGATGCCACCACCCTGGAGCCACCCATGCTGCCCAGCCATGGTCAACCCCAGCATGTTCAACATCTCCATGGATGGTGAGCCCTTGGGCTCCATCTCCTTCAAGCTGTTTGCAGACAAAGTTCCAAAAATGGCAGAGAACTTCCATGCTCTAAGCATTGGGGAGAAAGGACTTGGTTCTAAAGGTTCCTGCTTTCACAGGATTATTCCGGGATTTATGTGCCAGGGTGGTGACTTCACATGTCATGATGGCACTGGCAGCAGGTCCATCTATGGGGAGAAATTTGATGATGAGAGTTTCATCCTGAAGCACACAGGTCCTGGCATCTTGTCCATGGCAAATGCTGGACCCAACACAAACGGTTCCGAGTTTTTCACGTGCACTGCTAAGACTGAGTGGTTGGATGGCAAGCACGTGGTGTCTGGCAAGTTGAAGGAGGGCATGAATATTGTGGAAGCCATGAGGCATTTTGGGTCCAGAAATGGCAAGACCAGCAAGAAGATCACCACTGCTGACTGTGGACAAATCTAAAAAATTTGACTTGTGTTTTACCTTAACTACTAGACCATTCCTTCTGTAGCTTGGGAAAGCACCCCTCCACCTCCATCTGTCAAAATCTCCTATAATGTTTGTGTTCTTGCAGCAGTTTCACGGGTTCCATGTTTTCCTTACTCCCCTCCAAGTCTAGCTGGATTCAGAGTGAAGATTATGATAATGAAATAAAAGTTCAACAACAACAACAACAAAAAAGAGAGTTGGGAGCCATCAGCATACAGAAGATATTTAAAGCCATGAGACTGGATAAAATCACTATCTTGGAAAACGGGACAGAAAAGAAGAGAGAACCAAGGACTGATCTTTGGGCACTCCAAAATTTATTGATAAAGGATATGAAAAGGAATCAGTAGGAGAAACTAGGCTAGTATATGAACTTTAGATATATATAAATAGTTTCAATGAAGCTATTAAGGTTGAATTAATGAGAAAAATAACAGATAACCCAAATACAACTATTAGGGACTCTGTAACACTGCTAAAATGATGTGTTTTGGAAACAGTTATAACAGAAAGAATGTTCCATCACTTCTGATGTTTTTCATGCCAACTGAGGAAGACTGAAAGGGAAAACATCCTGTACACAAATGCTATATATACATAAGGGCACAGATGATATACTTGCTTCCTGAGTACTAGCAACCCTAAAGGCCAACAGGAGATACTGTAGGGGCTGCTGTGCAGGGCAAAGCCACTCAGAATCAGGTCCTCAACAACTATTTACGAAGGAGATATCTAATGCAAACTGCTGTTGAGAATACGGAAAAAAAATGGATTTGCATAATGGGTATCCTTCAAAGAACATGTTCAAAGCCCCATGACGTCAGGTGAATATGATGTAATAGCTAAGCTAGTTTAATTTGTTTTCATACCTGTAATATTATCAAACAGGAAGTAGCAGGAACCACATGGTTATCTATTAAAATCAACCTCGGCACAAATGAATATAAAAATAGTCATTCAGGCAAAGGCAAAACATAAGGAACTAAAAGTTCGATTTAACTGCACACCCAGTGTCCTGGGTTTCCTCATTATCTACCTCTCACACTAAAAATTTAAATAGTTCTGGCACCCGATCTCAGCATTAAGCTCAAACCTAGGAAGAATCTTTGAATTGCCTTCCCAAAGTAAGTAGGATCACCAGGATTAGGAAAAGGCAAAAAGCAATTCACAAATTTCACAGTAACAATATTAACTTTAGATTTCCAGATTTGAGATAATCTAATCACCAATGTTTTTGGCCACTGGGCTATTTCGGCATCGAATGCATACAGTCACACTACCTACACTTCCAACCCACCCACTTTGGGGGAGGCCATTAATTAAATGTATGTAGGTTCAGGAGTGAATGAAGTGAGGCAACACCCTGGGATCATAAAGCCACTGCTGACCTTGATTAAGAATTTGATAATAAGAAACAACTTACTCTACCTGTGACCCTATCAAATAAAATGAAAATTGAATAAACTCACATAACTTGATAGCTAAACTCTGGGAATAAAACTTCTAAGAATCACTGAGAAATTTACCAGTGGACCTTCCCCAAAACTATCATAAATAAAGTACCATTCAAAAAAAAACTGAACACCTTCAAGAAGCTGTGGACATAATTAGTAAGATATATTTCATCAGACAGCAACTGAGTACCCACACACTGTATTAAGAATTCTGTATTAGAGATCATGTGGAAAACTACAAAAGATGTATTCCTGATGAAGAGAAAATAGTCTAGAGCAGGAGATGTAGACAAAAAATTACTCATAAATACAAATATAACATTAACATATATCCAGCCATCTATGGTTATATACAGTTGTGCTAACAGGGAAACTATTAGCTGTGTGTGTGTGTGTGTGTGTGTGTGTGTGTGTGTGTGTATAACTATGTGCTATAGTCAAAATGACTATAATCAAGTTAAATTTCATGGAAAAAGTAAGCTAAGAGCAAATGGCAGAAAAATGAAAGTACCAAAAATCAAAGGAAACAGCATTTAAGATGGCTTGACTGAAATGAAAAGTCAGATTGGACAAAAAAGTAAAACCCAAAAGTAAAATTCTACTTCTAAGAAACCCACTTGAAATATAAAGACACAGAGGGGCGCCTGGGTGGCTCAGTCGGTTAAGCGTCCGACTTCGCTCAGGTCACGATCTCGCGGTCCACGAGTTCGAGCCCCGCGTCGGGCTCTGGGCTGATGGCTCAGAGCCTGGAGCCTGCTTCTGATTCTGTGTTCCCCTCTCTCTCTGCCCCTCCCCCGTTCATGCTGTGTCTCTCTCTGTCTCAAAAATAAATAAACGTTAAAAAAATAATAATAATAAAATAAAATAAAGACACAGATAGGTTAAAAGTAAAAGAAAAGAGGGGTGCCTGGGTGGCTCAGTCGGTTGAGCGTCCGACTTCAGCTCAGGTCACGATCTCGCGGTCCGTGAGTTTGAGCCCCGCGTCAGGCTCTGGGCTGATGGCTCGGAGCCTGGAGCCTGCTTCCGATTCTGTGTCTCCCTCTCTCTCTGCCCCTCCCCCGTTCATGCTCTGTCTCTCTCTGTCTCAAAAATAAATAAACGTTAAAAAAAATTTTTTTTTTAAATAAAAATTTAAAAAAATTAAAAAAAAAAAAAAAGTAAAAGAAAAGAGGGGCACCTGGGTGGCTCAGTCAGTTAAGCATCCAACTCTTGGTTTTGGCTCAGGTCATAATCTCATGGTTCATAAGCTAGAGCCTCACATTGGACTCTGCTGACAGTGCAAAGCCTGCTTGAGATTCTCTCTCTCCCTCTCTCTCTGTCTCTCCTGCACTCACTCTCTCTCTCTCTCTCTCTCTCAAAATAAATAAATAAACTTAAAAAAAAAGTAAAGGAACATAAACAGATCATGTAAATGATAATCAAAATAAGTCTGGATAGGCTATATTAATACTAGACAAATTATCCTTCAGAATAAGAAATATTACCAGCAATAAATAAGAAGACTTCAGGGGTGCCTGGTTGGCTCAGTCAGTTAAGTGTCCGACTCTTGCTTTCAGCTCAGGTCATGATCTCACTGTTCATGGGTTCAAGCCCCACATAAGACTCAGCACTGATAGTACAGAGCCTGCTTGGGATTCTCTGTCTCCCTCTCTCTCTGCCCCTCCTCTGCTCTCCCTCTCTCTCTCAAAAATAAGTAAACATTACAAAAAAAAAAAAAGACTTCATAAAGATAAAGGTGTCAATTCATCAAGAAGCTACAATAACAAATGTATATACAATTAATAACACAATTTCAAAATCTATGAAGACAAATAGAATCAGGAGAAGAAATAGAAGAATCCACAAATATAGCTGTAGATTTCCATATCATTCTAATAATAACTGATTAAATAGAAAATTAGTAAGGGTATAGAAAACTTGAACCACACTCCCAGCCAAGTAGACCTAACTGATATTTTTAGAATACTACCAGCGGCAATGGCAGAATATACACCTACTTTTCAAATGTATGTGAAACATTCACCAAGACAGACTATAATCTGGGCCATAAAACAAATCTTAATCAATTTAAAGACTGAAATCATATAAAGTATGTTTTGTGATCACAACAGAATTAAACTAGAAACCACTAACAGAAAAGTAACCCATGGTTCAAAGAAGAAATCATAAGAGAAATTAGAAAACATTTTGAACTAAATGAAAGTGAAAACATATCAAAATTTGTGGGATGCAGCTAACGCAGTGCTTAACAGGAAATTTATAGCATTAAAAGATTAAATTAAAAAAGAAGACAGGTGGGGCGCCTGGGTGGCTCAGTTGGTTAAGCGTCCAACTTCAGCTCAGGTCATGATCTCATGAGTCTGTGAGTTTGAGCCCCGCGTCAGTATCTGTGCGGACAGCTCAGAGCCTGGAGCCTGCTTTGGATTCTGTGTCTCCCTGTCTCTCTGCCCCTCCCCCATTCATGCTCTGTCTCTCTCTGTCTCAAAAATAAATAAACATTAAAAAAAATTATAAAAAAGACAGGTTTCTAAACAACAAGCCTTTAGAAACTAGAAAAGGAACTAATTACATCCAAGGTAAGCAGAAGGAAGGAAATAACAAGGGTCAAAAATAGAAAACAGAAAGACAACAGAATCAATTAAACCAAAAGCTGACTCTCAAAAACCTCAACAAAATAACAATACCAGGAATGAGAGAAGTGACATCACCACACTAGTGTAGCAGTGTGTATAATAAAGGAATATTATAAACTATGTGCAAATAAATTCAATAATTTAGGTGAAATGGGCAAATCCCTTGAAAGATACAAACTACCAAAGCTTACTCAAAAAGAGAGAAATTAAACAGCCCTATCTATCAAGCACAGTAATTGAATGCAGTGAGAAATCTTTTCACAAAGAAAATCCCATATCTAGATGATTTCACTAGTAAATTCTAACATTAAGAAATAATACCTATTCTGGGAATGCAAGCTGGTGCAGCCACTCTGGAAAACAGCATGTAGGTTCCTCAAAAAGCTAAAAATAGAACTACCCTATGACCCAGCAATTGCACTACTTGGTATTTATCCATGGGATATAGGTGTGCTGTTTTGAAGGGACACATACACCCCAATGTTTATAGCAGCACTATCAATAGCCAAAGCATGGAAAGAGCCCAAATGTCCATTGATGGATGAATGAAGAAGATGTGGTGTATGTATACACACGCACGCGCGCGCGCACACACACACACACACACACACACACACACACACAATGGACTATTACTCAGCAATCAAAAAGAATGAAATCTTGCCATTTGCAACTATGTGGATGGCACTGAAGGGTATTATGCTAAGTGAAATTAGTCAGACAAAAATCGTATGACTTCACTCATATGAGGACTTTAAGAGACAAAACAGATGAACATAAGGGAAGGGAAACAAAAATAATATAAAAACAGGGAGGGGGACAAAACAGAAGAGACTCATAAATATGGAGAACAAACTGAGGGTTACTGGAGGGGATGTGGGAGGGGGGGATGGGCTGAATGGGTAAGGGGCATCAAGGAATCTACTCCTGAAATCATTGTTGCGCTATATGCTAATTTGGATGTAAATTTTAAAAAATAAAAAATAAAACAAGTTAAAAAAAAAGAAAAGAAATAATACCTATTCTAAGGTATTCTTCCCAAAAACTGAAGAGGAGGGAATACTACCAAACCCACTCTGTTGCAGGCATTACTCTGAAACCAAAACCCGACAAAGATATTATAAATCTATAGGCCAGTAACCCTAATAAACAAAGATGTAAAAAATCCACAACAAAATTTTAGCAAATCAAATCCAAACAATACATTAAAAAAAAATAATATATCACGGGGCGCCTAAGTGGCTCAGTCGATTAAGCGTCCAACTTCGGCTCAGGTCATGATCTCGCCGTTTGTGAGTTCGAGCCCAGCATTGAGCTCTGTGCTGACAGCGCAGAGCCTGAGCCTGCTTTGAGTTCTGGGTCTCCCTCTCTCTCTCTCTCTGCCTTTCCCCTGCTAATGCTCTGTGTCTGTCTGTCTTTCTCTCAAAAATAAACAAACAATAAATAGATAGATAGATAGATAGATAGATAGATAGATAGATAGATAAAGTAACCATAACCAAGTGAAGTTTAGCCCAGGAATGAAAGATTGGTACAACATTTAAAGTCATTCAATATAATTCATTATATGACTAAAAAAGAAAAACCAAATGATCATCTTAATAAGTACAGAAAACAGCATCTAACAAAATTCAACACCCATTCGCGATAGAATCTCTCCATATGAGGAAAAGAAGGATTTTTCTCAACCCGATAAAGGGCATCTATAAAGACCCATACTGAACATCACACTTAATGTTTAAAGGCTCAATGTTTTCCCTCACTAAAACTGGAAAAAAGGCAATGATGTCCATTCTCAACACTTCTATCGCAACATTGTATATAAGATCCTAAGCAGCACACTAAGGCAAGAAAAAGAAATAAAAAGCATAAAGATTGTAAAAGGAAAAGTAAAATTGTCTTTATTCAATGACACATGATCATCTAAATAGACAATCCTAAGGAATATATTTAAAAAGCTACTAGAACTTCTCAAGATCACAAGAGACAACATCAGTAAACAAAAATCAACCACACTTCTACAACAAAACTGTATTACAAACAAAAAACCTTGGAAATTGAAATTAAAAACCCAATACTATTTATAATGGTATTAAAACTATGAAATATCTGAAATAAATTTAACAAAAATGTAGAATATTCATACACTGCAAATTATATAAAACACTATTAAGTGAAAAAATTTTAAAGACCTAAATAAATGGAGAAATACACTATTTTAACGGATAAAGAGATTCGATACCATTATGACAAGAATTCTCCTGAAATTGATCTAGAGACAGGATACAATCTCCTTCAAATCCCAGCAGGCTTTTTATCAAAACTGATAAGCTGATTCTAAAATTTATATGGAAATCTAAGAGACCTAAGATTGCTGAGACAACTTTAAAAAAAAGAACAAAATTAGAGGACTTTACCTGATTTCAAGACTTCCTTAAAGCTATTTAGCCAAAACAGAGTGGTATTGAAAAGACAAACAACAGACCAAAATAAGAGATGCCAAGACCCACATATATTGTCAACTGAGTTGCAACAAAGTTGCTAGGGCAATTCAGTGGTGAAAGACAGTATATTCAACTAATGGTGTTGGAGCAACACACACACACACACACACACACACACACACGCCAAAAATATGAACCTCAAGTTATACCTCACACCATATATAAAAATTAACTGTAAATGGATAATACATCTAAATATTAGAGCTAATTATAAAACTTCTAGAAGAAAACACAGGAGAAAGTATTAGTGATCTTGGGTCAAGCAAAGATTTTTTAAGTAGTATGTAAAAAGCCTGAATTAAATGGAAAAAATTGTAAACTGGATTTCATCACAATTTTAAAAACTCGATCTTCAAAAAACACTATTAAAGAAATAAAAAAGCAATCCACAGACAAAAATATTTGCAAGACATCTCACAAAGGACTTTGATCCACAAGTTTTATACCATAGTAAGACAATTAATCTGCTTTTTAAAAATAGCCAAAAGCTGTTTATAGATATTTCACCAAAAACAAACAAATAAACCCCCACCCCCCAAACAAACAAAAAAAAACCCTGCCAAATGTATATATGGCCCATAAACACATGAAAAGATGCTAAAAATCATTAGCAGTTAGGGAAACATAAATTTAAAACACAGTGAAATGTTACTACTTATCCAACAGAATGATTAAAGTTAAAAAGACTAGTAATACCAAGTGTTGGGGAGGATGTGGAACACTAGAACTGTCAGTGGGAATGAAAGATGGTTCAGCTACTTTGACAGTGTCTTATGAATTTAAACATGTCCTTATCCTATGACCAACTAATCCTAACCCTAGGTATTTACCCAAGAGAAATGAAAATATGTCAATACAATGACTTGTACTTGAACATTTATGCAGCTTTATTCAAAGCAGCCCCAATGGAAAGAATCCAAAATGTCCATTAACTGGTGAATAGATAAAAAAATTGTGGTTTATCCATACGAGAATGTTATTCAAAAATAAAAAGGGATAAACTATTGGTAACATAACAACAAAGATAAATCTCACAAGCATTATAATAAGTGAAAAAAGCCAGACTTTACAAAAGGCTCCAGACTGTATAATTCCATTTACATGAAATTCTAGAAAGGGCAAACATGAAATTCTACAAATTCAGGAAATTTTAAAAAGTGATAGGAAGGAGATCAGTGACTGCCAGGGTGGAGATTAAAGGGAAGACACTGACTGCAAAAGAGCATGAGAACTTTTTGGGGGTGATGTAACAGTCTTTATTATGCTCGTGGTAGTAATCATACAACTGTACATAAATTTGTCAAAACTCATCACAGTGTATACTTAAAACCAGTGAATTTTTCTGTATGTAAATTATACCTCAAAAGAGTTTATCTAAGATAAAGTGCTTTAAAAAGAGTTAAGAGGAAAACTATGAGTAGGAGACAATATTAATAGTTGTCATTACCATATTATCACTAAGCATATATTATATGCCAGGTGTTTAACTTATATGATCATATTTTATCTCAAAACCACCATGCAGTATTTACCCAAAGAATATAAAAAACACTAACTTGCAAAGATATATGTACCCCTATGTTTACTGTGACATTACTTACATATCCAAGTTATAGAAGCAACCCAAATATCTACGTATATACAGACGAGTAAAGATGTAGTATATATATTTTCTTTTTTTTTTTTTTTTGTAGTATATATATTTTCAATGGACTATTACTCAACCATAGCAACAACATGGATGGATCTACAGGATATACACTGCTAAGTGAAATAAATCAGAGAAAGAAATACCATATAATTTCACTCATTATGTGGAATTTAAGAAACAAAACCAACGTACAAAGAAAAAAGAGACGAACCAAAAAACAGACTCTTAAACAGAGAACTGATGGTTACCAGAGGGGAGGTGGAGTGCGGGGCAGGAGGGGGATGGCGGAACAGATGAAATAAAGGGGATTAAAAGTGTATTTATCATGATGAGCACTGAGTAATGTACAGAATTGTTGAATCACTATATTGTACACCTGAAACTAATATAACAATGCATTAATTATACTGGAATTAAATTAATTAACTTTTAAAAACCACCAGGCAAATTAGGCACTATTTCTATTTTCTTTAATAAATAACAAGATTAAATAAAGAGCTAGTAACTAGCAGAGGGAAGATGATTTGAGTAAGCCCAGGCCCCTTTAAAACAAAGCCATACACTCAGAAAAGAGTTTTACTTTACTAGAGTTTAAAAAGCACAATATTGAGTATGAGATAGGTCTATTCATATAAGAAGGGTTTAACAGTGCTTACCTATGGGACACAGGACATGAGTAAGTATAAAGAAAATTTCTACCTTATACTTTAAAATAATGCATTGTTTAAAAATACTTTAAACAAACATTTTATATCTGTTAATACACACTTATTTAAAAAGATATTATATATCCCCAATTATTAAATTCATAACGGGTCCTAGTCTTTTGATTGCCATAACCTAAAAATTGTGAAATATTTAGTAAAATATCCTTCTATACATGCCTAATGTTTAAGAAGAGCTCAATGACATCTAGAAATCAACACTTGAAAAATGGCTTATGTTAATCCAAAATAAATATTTAGACAACAAATAAATACTTGTTGAATGATTAGTGATCACACCTCAGCTTATTTAAAATTCTGAAAGATGATGCATCACACAAGGACAATGCCTACAAGTAAAAATTTTCTTTATACACATAAGCTAGTATCTGAAGTTTTTCTGCTAAACTATTAGGAGAGGGGCACCTGGGTGGCTCAATTGGTTAAGTGTCCAATGTCAGCTCAGGTCATGATCTCACAGCTTGTGGGTTCGAGCTCCATGTCGGGCTCTGTGCTGACAGCTTGGAGCCTGGAGCCTGCTTTGGATTCTGTGTCTCCCTCTCTCTCTGCCCCTCCCCTACTCATGCTCTGTCTCTCTCAAGAATAAACATTAAAAAAAAAAAAACAAAAACTAAACTATCAGGAGAGATATTGGGATAATCAACTGCATCTAATTGAAGTCTGCTTACAACTGCAGAACCTAGTAATCCTGATGGGACATGACATACCAGGAGATCAAATTAATTAGCAGTCAAAAGCTAATTAGCAGTAATGATTAAAAAAGTAAATAAGATTAAATATAGGTGGGATACTAGACATAAAAGTATGAGTATAACATGCATGGTTTTAAGAGTCTGTACTGGTCTTCTTACCTTCAATTTTGTCCCCTTTAAGTCCCCTTTACAAGATTTTCATAACTACAGTAATTTGGTTATAAACAAAAGATGCCAAAAGATTACAGCAGTATGGAACATGCCGGGAGAAAACAGGTAGTGAAAGCCATTACAGAAGAATTTCAAGATAGGGCCTGAACTAAAATATCTGGATAATGAGACAAAATAAAAGAGAAACATGAGCGACATTATGAATCATGGAAAGAAATCTTAGAATACAGTAATGGCATACATATGGGGCTAAGAAATGGTTTGCTAATTTGTTTCCACATACCCTAAATTACAATTACAAAGACACGAAAAAACCCAGAGAGAGTGTATAAACAAAGTAGGTACTAAATAAGAAAAGAAAAACCAAAGAAGAGGATAAAAAACAGAAGTAGGTTGGGATGCCTGGGTGGCTCAGTTGGTTAAGTGTCTAACTCTTGATTTTAGCTCCGGTCATGCTATCACGGTTGTAGGATGGAGTCCCACATGGGCTTGGGATTCTCTTTCCCCCCTCCCTCGTGCCGTCTCTCTCTCTCTCAAAATAAATAAACTTTAATTTTTTTTAAATTTATTTTATTTATTTTTGAGAGAGAGAAAGAGACAGAGCATGAGCCAGAGAGGGGCAGAGAGAGAAAGAGACAGAATCCAAAGCAGGCCCCAGGCTCTGAGCTGTCACCATACAGCCCAATGCAGGGCTCGAACTCACAAACCGTGAGACCATGACCTGGGCTGAAGTCAGACGCTTAACTGACTGAGCCACCCAGGCACCCCAAAACTTCAACAAAAAGAAAGAAAGAAAGAAAGAAAGAAAGAAAGAAGAAAGAAAGAAAGAACAGAAGCAGGAATTAAAAGACAGCATGGTGGCCAAAATATTGCAAATTTCTTCTTGAGAAATTGATACAGAAAGATCACTTTTATTATAGAATGATTATTAAAAGAGGAGCTCTTTTAAGACAGAAAAAGAAGAGCTGTGTTTTTGTTATAATGAATTTAAAACTTTGGACAAGATACTTAATTTGAAATTTCTAAGGACAAATACTGGGAATAAGATCAAGGAAATAAATGAATGTATAATGGAGCAAGTTGCATGTCATCTGTATAATGAATATAATTAAAGCTCTTGCAATGATTTTCAGCAAGACATGGAGTATGAGACAAAGCCTCAAGGAATCTCTATTTTAACTAGGAAAATGGGAGGATCTTCTAAAGAGAAACTAAAAAAGTAAACCAAGCCCCAGATCCATACATTCATTTGCTTTCAGACTTGCTCCCTACCAAATGGATTGATCCACTGACCCTTCAGACTCAGTATGACCAACAATGGGTTCATCTTCCTCACTGTCAAACCTGTTTCCCCATGTGTATGAATGGCACCACCATCCACCCAAACACCTGTCTGTAACTTGAGAGGCCACCTGTCTCTTCCCATGCCTAATCAGTGACCTAGTGCTGCTAATTAAAATTCTTTTATTTTCCTCCTTCCTCCTTTTATTTCCTCCTTTTATTATAGTTCTTTCTTTTATGTTCCCCCTTTCTATTCCCATTGCTGGTCCTTTCATTTAGGCCTTCAACAAATTTCACCTAGACTATTATAATAGTTTCCAAACAGGCCCCCTGACTCCAAACTTTCCATAGATCACCTTATCCCAATACAGAACTCACTTAATGAATTTTTTTTTAATGCTTATTTATTTTTGAGAGACAGAGCGCGAGGAGGGGAAGGGCAGAGAGAGAGGCAGACACAGAATCCAAAGCAGGCTCCAGGCTCCATGCTGGCAGCACACAGCCTGACACAGGGCTCTAACTCACAGACTGTGAGATCATGACCTGAGCCGAAGTCGAATGCTTCACTGACTGACACACAGGCGTCACCCCCTGCCTTGATTTTTTAATGCATAAACCTTTCTTCTTAAAATATGGCAATGAAAATAAAACCTAAACTCCTCAGCACAATACAAAATCCTTTATAAGACCCTTCCTACATTCCCTCATATTCTGGGTCCCCTCCATGCTGAACTACTTGCAATTTCCCCAGCATACTCTATGACATCCTGTTCTCTCTGCCTACAGAACCTTTTCAGAATTCCTCATGGCTAACTCCTAACCACTCTTCAAGGCTCAATCACTCGATTTTGTTAACCCTCTCTCCTTGACTATAAATAACTCGCAAACAAGGATTGTGTTTGTGATCTCCCAGCACTTACTTAGTAGA
This sequence comes from Panthera tigris, assembly GCF_018350195.1. Lineage (NCBI taxonomy): Eukaryota > Metazoa > Chordata > Mammalia > Carnivora > Felidae > Panthera > Panthera tigris. Next base: position 113,875,803 of record NC_056666.1, on the reverse strand, counting down.
GCAGGTAGATGAATGTATATTCATTAATATACTTAATGAACATGAATATATATTATATATTCATTAATATACTTAGTTACTGGGTGATGGGTGACTGGTGACTGAGTAAGAACAAAATTTGCTCAAACATAAACGATTAAAAACAGTCACCTCTCAGTTTTGATAGGGAGTAAGACAGATATAAAAGAAAGAAGAATCAAAAGAAGAAAAAAAAACTAAAGCCAGAGTCAATTAGGAGGTTAAAAAAAATCTATGTAATAAAATATGAGTACTAGCAAACAGAGGGACAACTAGTTTCTAAAGGAACTGAGAACCATATACACTGCCCAATCATTTGCTGTACCCCAATTTTTTTAATGGTAACTCGTAATCTGTTAAATAAATGGATAAAGGCCCAAGGACAAAATTAATTATTTGGCAGGAGGATGAATAAAAACAACACAGCAAATGACTGTATCACAGAATAGAAAAAGTTTCAAGAATTCTTACAAAATTCACTGAAAGTTTGGTTAAATCCCCCCACTCAAATAAAAGAAAAAAGAAGTATTATTTCATTTATATGTATGTACATCTAAAACTACAATTTACTAGGTGATCATACTGGGTGTTAATTTCACCACACAGAATATAACCTCAGAAGTTCGTTAATGCAAGAAAAGTTATGTATTCTTTTAGCTGTCGAGTGGGAGTTAAGAAAAGAAAATAGAACTCACTGTCCACGAGGATACCAACGGTGCTTAGTAGTAAAGAACATTTTGCTAAGTTGTTCTATCATAGGTCCTTGCTCCAAGGGTTCCTTTTTTTCTTCTAATCTGGTTTTCAGCACTTGATCATGTGTTTCTTCATTATTACACACAGGATCTGGCCGTGGGATAGGCTACAAAACAATAAGTAACGAACAACATCAAAAGGTAGGAATGTTAGCCAGCAGTACACTGAGTTCACAATACAACAATACCCATATTCAGGAATCTATTACAGTACCTCAAGGTAGATAAGTTTTCAGAACAGAATTTTGCTTTAGTTGCATTATCCACTAAAGAATCAGAAATACTTTTCCTCTCCTATCAAGTTTTGGGTTTCTTTTCCAGTAATAAATTTCTTTATTTAATGTTACTTTCCCCCAGTAATAAAGTACTTATTATTTTAATTTCTATTCCTAAAACTATAAATTGTACCCATTATTTTTTAACTTAAAAGTTTACAGTCTCGGGCACCTGGGTGGCTTAGTCGGTTAAGCATCTGGCTTCAGCTCAGGTCATGATGTCACTGTATGTGAGTTTGAGCCCCACGTTGAGATCTGTGCTGACATCTCAGAGCCTGCTTCAGTTTCTATGTGTCTCTCACTCTGCCCCTCCCCTACTCATGCTCTGTCTCTCTCAAATATAAATAAACATTAAAAAAAAAGTTTATAGTCTCTAACCTTGCTTATCATTAAAGTGAAATACAATGAAAAACATTTAATAAAATTTTTTTAATGTTCATTTATTTTTGATAGAGATAGAGAGACAGAGTGCGAGCAGGGGAGGGTCAGAGAGAGAGGGAGACACAGAATCTGAAGCAGGCTCCAGGCTCTGAGCTATCGGCACAGAGCCTGACACAGGGCTCAAACTCATAAACTGCGAGATCATGACCTGAGCTGAAGTTGTACACTTAACTGACTGAGCCACCCAGGTGCCCCACGGTGAAAAACATTTCATTGAAATGGTATTTCTTATATCCAAAGGAAATTTTTAAAATTTCAATGTTTTCATTTACGTGACTGAAATGTCATCAAATGATGCTTTATGGTAACTTGAGAAATTTTTTGCCCAAAGACATCAATTACTAAAATCTCATCTCCTCTACAACACATTATGAGTGATATGACATATTCCCATCAGTAACACTAGCTCATTAAAGCCTTAAAGAATCACTGTCTTGGGGGCACCTGGATGACTTAGTCAGTTAAGTGTCCAACTCTTGACTTCAGCTCACATCATGATCTCACGGTCATGAGATTGAGCCCTGAATCGCCATCAGGCTCTGTGCTAGGTGTGCAGCCTGCTTGCGATTCTCTGTCCCTCTCCCTCTGCGCTCCCCAACCTGTAAGTGTACTCTCTCTCTCTCAAAAAAAAAAAAAGGCACTGTTTTGGAAAGTGAAGTCATGTATATTTTAAATATTAAATGACACTGTATGTAACAGAGGTGGGAACATTGCCTTGCTTTACAGATACCATATATATTACAATACAATGAAAATCTGAATTTACAACCAGAAAGGAAACAATTCAAACGTAAGAGTCCTCACATTCATACACTATTAATGTCAACTACAACATTCTACCATTGTATTAAATGTTACAGTATATACTTATATTTATTTGGTATATGCACATGACAAAATAAGACTTCTTTAAAAAGCAGTATGTATGGGCATGAAGGTGACACAATTGACTTAGTACTACAGAAATGCAAAGTAACAAAGATATCAGTGAGAAGTAGAATAGGAGCCAAAGTCAGAACTTTGTCAGAGTGCAGAATATATTCTACAAGGTATAACAAATATTATGAGTAAAGGAAAGTAGGTAAGAACATACAATAGGGATAAGCTTTAAAAATGGATCTTGAGAAACCAGATTATGAAAGGTCTTCAAATTAGATTTACCAGTAACAATTTGAGGTAAGCAGAAATAAGGAACCACTTACATAGTGTAGGAGAAAATTAGGAAGTAGAATAATAAAAGAAGTTAAGGACTTGAGCTTCGGTCTCTAATTCTGCCACTTACTAGCTCCTGACCTTGAACAAGTTACTTAAGGTCTTAATTTCTATTTACGTAAAACCAGAGAAATAATACCTACCCAATAAGGGCTTAATGAGGATTAAATGAAATAATCATATATAGTATGCTTAGCTGTCCCTCGTCCTCTTTTTTTTTTTTTTTAATGTTTATTTATTTTTGAGAGTGAAAGAGAGAGAGAGCACACACATGAGCAGGGGAGGGGCAGAGAGAGAGGGGGACAGTGGATCCTAAGTGGGCTCTGCACTAACAGCAGAGAGCCCAAGGCAGGGCTCAAACTCATGAACCATGAGATCATGACCTGAGCCGAAGTCAGACGCTCAACCAACTGAGCCACCCAGACGGCCCTGTCCCTTGTACTCTTAAGAGTTCAATAATGGTAGGTAGCTACTAAGATTTAAGGCCTCAAACAGAAAACTTTAAATTTATAATTTAAAGAAAAAGCTCTCCTTAGACATTTAAAGTAATTTTAAAAGATCATCACTTGTATGTAAAGTAAAATATTAGCATCTTTGCAAGCTACTATCAGACCCTCAGGGATCTAGCAAACACAGGATTAGAGCCTATAATAATTTTCTTTTAGGTTACTATACTTGATGCTAAAGATTAAATGTTTTTAGTATTATCAAAAGTTAAGTTGTTTTCAAGTGTTAATGAATGTTCACGGTCTTTCTTCCTATTCCCAAGCAGGCTCAATTCTAACATATCACAAATTCTCTCTGCTCTGTATGATTAAAAACACTTCTTTACCAGGCACATAGATAAAAGACATTGGAATTAATGGATTCTTCGAGTCTACACCAAGAGCCTCTGGCTGACTCAGAATTGATTTTTAGGTAGTATCTGATCTCCTTAACCAAAGAAAGGATATGTGAATGTTTCAGTAAAAAAGAAAAACTAAAATAAAACTGAATGTCAACTTTGAAAACTATTCAGAACTATCATCCTGAATTTCCCTTGTTTCTCTTAAGGATTTTCAAAATTTGACTTTTGAAATTTGCCACTAAATCAGCCACTAAAAAGAACCGTCTAGTACTTACATTTTACTTTATTTTTCCAAGTCTTTATTTTTTTACCCCTGGAATTATATCTTTATTTTCCTAAACTTTAGAAATTTAGAAATCAATCCTAAATTCTAGAAAAACATTTTAAGAATATTAGTACTTTTAATAAAGTATATACTCAGCAAAAGAAGAAAAAAGGATCTTTTTACTTAGATCTGTGGAAAACAATCAACATGTTTTGGATTCAAATAGATTACCAGAACACCAAAGATGCAAATCAACTTAACTTTCTTAAAGCCAGTCTCAGTAGGCATATCTACACATGACTAGGATCTTTGCATGCAGTATGCTTTCCAGGGCCTAAAGAACCAAAGGGCCTGCTGGAGTTGCAGCCCTACCTCCTTGAGAAAAGAAAAAAAATCAATACTAAAATTGAAGTCATGTTTGAAGATATTTATTTACTATCATGTACTACCTGCATAAGATTTGTAAATCTAGATTCAAAAAGAACACACTGTATTCTAACAGTAACACGTTTTCAAGAATGTTTTCTTACTATGCAGCCCAATCTATAATTTATCACTTGAGAAACAAAAAAATTCCATGTTTCCCTTTATGAATGTCTCTTAGCCTTAAAACAGGAAACCCATAAGCATGAAGAGGGAGAAACAAATGTATTCATTTAATCAACAAATATTATACACCTACCAAATACGAGTGCTATTCCAGATGCTAAGGGTATAGCAGAGAACAAAACACACAGAGCCCTACCCTCATGGAGCTTACATTTTGGTGGTGGGAGACAGACAAACAAGAAAATATCTAGTGTGCCAAAAATGATAAAAGCTATTGAGAAAAGACAATAGGAGTCCAGGGGCAGGGGTACTACTTTAAATGCAAAAGTTACTCACTAGTTAACAAATAAGGAAAGGGAATAAACTATGAGGTTTCTGGCAGGGAAGCATTCCAGGTAGAGGAAGCAGGAACTACAATGGCCCAGAGGTAGGAGCCTAATATACTTGAATAACAGCAGGGGAGCAGTGTGGTTAGCAGTGAAGTGATTACATGTAAACTGATAGGAGTGATCTTCTAGATGAGAGAGGAATATTGAGGATGCAGGAGGGGAAACAACTGCTACCACACAGAGACTGCAACAGAAAAAAAGGAGGCGGGAGCTGGACATGTATGCAAGGAGTGACTGCAAGGATGGACCACAGAATCTACACCAGGTAAGAGAAGTGAGGATGTGTGAGGTGTGTGGCAGCTGTGATAAAGGGGTTCAATCAACGGATGTAGGTCTCAATGAGGGGATGAAGAATTCTTGGAGCTGGGAGCTGGGGGAATTCTTGAAATCTAAATTGGCAAGAAGGAGGAGGAGGCATTTGTGACTAGAACATCTCTAGAGTGCAGCCATGGGAGTGGGGCTGATGATGTTGGGAAAAAGACAAGACAGAGGCCAGGATATTAGATTATCTATATAGACACTGAAATAACAAAGAATTAGAACAGAAACAGTATTGGAGGGTGTCACAGTATATCTAAAATCTTCAAGGAAGAGTGAAGGGATGGGGGGAGGAGAAGTGAACTGAAAGACAGGAGATAACAGCAACAAAAAAAGGGAGTAGATGCTACAGTTTAATGACACAAACTACAAAGCTAGAAATTGTTAGAAAGGAGGGAAAATGGTCTGGATATGACAACAAGGAGCTACAGGGACTTCTACTTCCCCTGGAGGTCCAGTAGTAAAAGGGAATAGGGAAGAAAACATCAATCACTGGAAAAAAAAAAAAAACAAAAACGGTTGGCAAAGCAATGACCCCAGGTACAGCCAGGTCTCTGGTAGAGCCAGAGGTGAAGGCAAAATTCTGGATGAAGTTAACACCATGAAAGATTTTAATGATGCTGTTAAGTTCTAAAAGTACAGTGCAAAGTTTTGAGAGTTAGGAAAGAAAGGAAAAGTGTCAGATTCAGGGATGTAAAAAGCTATATATGGATGAGAGTCTGAGGTTGAGAAATGACTTTGCAGTCATGGTCTTGGTAGAACTGCTAAAACAGAGATAAAGCACATAACCAGAAATATAATTCAAAATAACAATGAGGGCGGGCACAAAATAGCATGTGCTGGAGCGTTTACAAGATAAAAGTCAGTGACTTACACCTATTTTCTACACATTGCCCCAAGAAATGAAACAAAAGAGGCACTGGATTATCGCCTATGATACCTGGCTAGAATACAAAGCAGTATAAAGCAGGCAGACAAAATGGTGATGTTAAAAAGGGAATAAAAACTAGCAAAATAACAATCTATTTTGTCAAATCAACCAGTATTCTAGCCCTAATGATGATTTTTAAAAATAGGCACAACTAGATGCATCACATCATGATTTGAATTATCTAGTTATTTTCTCCTCAAAAAGTAAACCAAACATTATCAAATATGGTAAAAGAAGGCTGAGACATAGGAGAAAGCATTTCAAATAAAGATAAATTAACAAAAAGACTTGGGTCAAGCTAAAATAAATTGTATTGAGGGGCGCCAGGGTGGCTCAGTCAGTTAAACGTCCGACTTTAGCTCAAGTCATGACCTTGCTCTTGGGAAGTTGGAGCCTCGCATCTGGCTCTGTGCTAACAGCTCAGAGCCTGGAACTTGCTCCAGATTCTGTCTCTCTCTTTCTCTGCCCCTCCCCTGCTCACGCTCGATCTCTCTCTCTCAAAAAAATAAACATTAAAAACAATTTTTTTTAATAAATTGTATTGAAAACAAAAAACCTCCTCTACCTAGTGTGTGGCTTTTGAAGAAATATGGAAAAAAAACTAGTCCTTGAAATACATGTCCATGTTGTCCCATTAGAAAAAGCTAACTGGAAAAAAAAAAAAGGAAATTCACCAAACATTAAAAGGATTATCAGATCCTATTCAATATAAAAGGTATAAAACTTTTGCATTCTAAAATATAGTGCTTCATGACTTATGACAATACAAAGTAGTATGGGACAATGTATTTTGTAAATTTACACTATACAAAAATCTACCAGATTTTAGACCAGAAAATTGATGCCATGATTGCATTTAAATGGTTCACTGTGTGTATAGAAAAAAGCTTTTAAAGAAAGAAGATGGAAAAGAAATGAGAAAAATTGAAATGGTAAAATTAAAAAAACAAAAAGATCTACACCATATAAAGGAAATCAAACAGTTCTATTCTCTTTGGATACTGTAAGGAAGTGTGAATACTTCTAACAGCAAATTAAAAATTACAAGACATTTTCTCATACATACTTTTGTATGTTCATATGGAATGTCCACAGAAGGGTGGTAGCATACTATTGTCCTGCCATCAGATGTCAAAGCAAGCTCTACTTTGCTAAAAAAAAAAAAAATGTTTTAGAAAGAGTTATACTGTATTCAAGGCAGAATGATTTTCTTAAAGATAAAAGTAATTAATCCTAAACCCCTGAAGAATGATGCTATGGCACCTGGTACCCAAATCATAGAGGACAACTTGACCATCCCACGAAATATGTCAGCTTAACTACCACAACAAACCCTTAATGCGTTACCCACTATCGTATCAAAATTATTCTTCAGATTATTTATTTGTAGACTATCCAAATCTTTGGAAGAGATTTTCATGTTTACTCATCACTATTATTAGAACTTTTTTCCCCTTATCTAAAAACTACCTTCAAAAAGCTGTAAGAAGTACATTACTTGGTTGAATTATTAAAGATCAACAAAGTAAATAATCTTCCAGGTAAAGGATCACCTGAATTTCCAATCATAAAGTCTATAGCTGAGCACTTTTTCTGGATTAGCATTTCTCTAAGTGCCTTTGGTGGAACAGTGCAACTCTAAGTAGCCTCCCATAAAGAGTTCTGAGGTCAAATAAATTTCATAATTACTGAATAGTATCACTTTCCTCCATTAATATTCCTAGAAAAACACATTTTGGGCAATACTCCTCCAAATATTTTTTCCAGGAGTGCTGTGGCTGGATCTCATTCAGGTACCAACTGACCACGCTGGTTTGTCAAAGACCACAGCAACTACTATTATACTTAGATCCATATACATTCTAAAGAGAACAACTTTCAGCTTTCATTAATCTTATATGTTTTCTACACATCTATAAATATAAGTTTCTAGGACTTCAATACCAAGCAGATTTGAACCAGAGTGGCAATTAGACACTACAACGTCTTTTAGCTAACACAGTATAGGGTATCAAGTTGTTTCACCACGATTTTAAGATGGAATAACGTAACACAGCTATAACGAACATTGCATCTACCCAATGATTTTTGATGAAGAATGGAGTTTTACATAATACAAAACACCTGTAAGACTGAATCTTTTCAGGTTCAGAAAGTATAACCTATTACCTACTCTAATCTCATCACTATCTTAGTACTTACTAAATATATACTTAAAACTAAAACTAGCGTCAAGAGGGCAGAAAATACATTTTTACCAAAATCTGCAATAAAAACATAGCTTAAGAAGATATGTTGCGGTTTCTGTACATCAGACTCTCCCACAGAGAAAAAAAGCCAACATTTTATTCACGTTATTCCTAGTTCTTAACATAGTGACAAGAATTAAATAAATACCAAATAAATTGTGACTGCATTAAATTATTTGTAATTTAGGATTATTCTTCATCAAACAAAAGATAAATAATTGCTTAAGCTAACAGCTATGAACCCCAAGAGAAAAAAAACTATAAAAACTAATTAACTTTTCTATAAAGCTAAGGAAGGCTTTGGGATAAAAGACAGCATTTCTAACAACATGTCTTACAACAAATTAAGTATTCACTGAAACACAATGATAATGATTTCTATTTAAAATATTTATGAGCCCAGATACTGGGTAAATAAGACCATTGAAATAATTTTTAAATACAAAGTTAAAGAAAGAATAATCAGAAAAGAAAGCAGAAAATACCAAAAGGAGAAATAAAATTAAATCATTTCAGATACAACAAACAGACTGTTATTTTTTCAATTGAATTTAAATACATACCAATTATAGTCATCTGGAAGAGGCGAATACGTAGATTTATGACAAACACAATATAAAGCTCCGTCTGCAAAAAAATGGATTTAGTTAATTTCAGCATACGTTCTCACATAAATGTAAAGCTAGTTTCACTCATTCAGCCAACACTTACTGCACTGACAGGAAACAGGGCTGTGCTAGAGACCAGGGATTCAGCAACAAGATCTAGTCCCTGCTTTCAAAAAGGGTACAAGTCTGGTGAGAGATAATTCCAATATAAACAAACAATTCCAATATAAACGATAAGCCTGTTAGAATGGGTAAGCACCACGAGAGGGGCACCCGGACAGGTTACAGAATAGGACTGTGCAGGTTTAAGAATGCCCTTCCAGTAGAGATGATGTCTACAGTGCTCTAAAGGATGGAGGAATAAGCAGGAGTTGGTAGGGGTTGAGTACAATGATCTTTGCAGAGAGTTATAAGTACTAAGGACAGAGGTAAGAAAGAACATGAAGTATTTAGGTAGTCTAAAAAACGTCTGTAAAAAAAATAAATAAATAAAAGCTTTTGTGAGACCAAGTGCACAGTTCACAAAGGGGGAGTGTTAGCGATGAAATATAAAATAAATTGTTCAAAATTAACTTTTCTTAATCAAAATGCTCACATTTCATAGAATATTTTCCCTTTTTTAGAAAACCTACAAATTCAAAAGCCATAACTACTTTAAGTTTGTTAAGTATGTTCAGAGAAATGATGTTTTTAAATATAAAGAAAAAATGTAAATGTAGCTCAGTAAACTTAAAAACAGTTCTGAACACAGTAGTCCTCCCTCCCGCCACCTCCACCTTATCCGTGTTTTTGCCTTCTGCAGCTTCAGTTACCCAAGGTCAACCTCGGTCCAGAAGCAGATGATCCTCCTTCTGACATAGTGTCAGGTCAACAGTAGCCTAAAGCTACAGGGCAATGCTAATGTCATCCACCTTGCTTCATCTTAGCACATACACATTTTATCTCACATCCTCACAAAAAGAAAGGTGAGTACAATACAATAAGCTATTTTGAGAGATCACATTCACATAATTTTTATTACAGTATATTATTAAAATTATTCTATTATTAATTATGGTTGTTAACCTCTCTTACTGTGCCTAACTAGGAAGTTTAACTTTATCACAGGCACGTATGTATAGGCAAAAACGTAGTGTTCAGTACTATCCACAGTGTCAAGCAACCCTGGGACACTTGGAATGTATCTTTCGGGGATAAGGGTGAACTACTGTGTATCTTGGTTAAAGCCAAGATCAACTTCTTTCAACCCCGCCTCTGGATCTTCAGTATGGAGTGAAATCCCCACTTTGTTCAAATACCACTCATCCTTCAAAGTCAAATGATACTCTTTCATGAAATCTTTTTTCCTCTCCCTGCCCCACAACCCCCAACACAGAGAAAAGAGTGGTCTATTTTGCATGTCCCACAACCTACGTTTCATATGACATTATTATAACTTCTGTGAGGTCCTTCTTGTTTTTTTCTGCGTCAGTTATTTATATGTACAAAAGATGTGTAAAAAAGGTGTATTTTCCATCTTTGTATACTTCTTTCCCCGAAGACTGCATATACTTATAGATCTAAATATAAATTCTTACTCCAAAGCATAAAAAGTACCTTAGCAAAACTCTCTTTTATCATAAAAGACTGCTCAGCAAAATGTCAATGCCAAAATTCTATTGATGTAAAATAATAAAATACAAAGAATTAGAAATTTAACCTCACCTCTCAAAAGATTTGATTTTCAATTATCTGTGCTAATATAGAGAAGCATTCAAAAAGACAAATCAGAGGACAACATAAAAACCACTTACACTATTTTCTTCTCTGACACTGTTGGGGGTCTTCCTAATCATATATGAATTAATTTTAAAAGAAGTCTGTATTCTCTGAATATAAACGAGCTAGGTGATATATACGTTCAGTGAAACAAATAGGGTTGGGTGGCAGAGGCAGGACAGACAGACTTAAGTGTTTTTAAAACAGGCAGGAAGGGACGAGGCGCCTGGGTGGCTCAGTCAGTTAAGCATCCGACTTCGGCTCAGGTCATGATCTCTCGGCTTGTGAGTTCGAGCCCCGCATTCAAGCCGGGCGTTGGAGCCCTGCGTTTGAGCCCCGCATCGGGCTCTGTGCTGACAGCCCGGAGCCCGGAACCTGCTTCCGATTCTGTCTCCTTCTCTGCCCCTCCCCTGCTCACACTCTCTCTCTCTCAAGAATAAACATTAAAAAATTAAAAAAAAAAAAAAAATAGGCAAAGGGGAAACTCAAGACAATGGTATTTCAGGTGAACAAGAAACTCTTGTTAAATTTCTACCCTACACTTGTGCAGACATTTGTTTGTGCCCTCATGACATACATTGCCTTCTACCTCATATTCCAGGTATTTCTTATTTTCATAGATGTCTATTTCACCTACAAGCATTAATAAGTTCCTTAAGGCCAGGAACCAAATTTTGATCATTACTCTGTCCCCTATAGAGACTACTAATAAAAAAGTGATCCCCAAACTGCCTCTCAATGTTAACTTCTTAATTAGTACATAATTTAAAAAACTAATTTGACACTTTGTCAAGAGAAAAACTCTAGATATGGTAAATATCAGAGGTTTTTAACATGTAACTAGAATTAATGCCAAAGTTAACATCAATCAACTCAATGCACTAAAAAGAATTTCAGAGAGTCAGCTCTCCATAACTTATAAGCTATTCTTGTTATGTATACATACGTTCAATTGTTTTCTGCTAAGATCTATAAGAACTAATAGTCTTGCCTAACTTTCAAAAACTCAATATTTTAAGTTAGTACAGGAAAGAAGGTACAGGAGAAAGTGTATCAGGCTAAACAAGATGGGAAGACCTAAGTTTTGATTACGGCTCTCATCTATCAGATATACAAACTTGATTAGGTTTCAGAGAGGTCAGAGAACTCAACTTCCTTCACCCTTATTAAATACCTACCATTATTCAAAGTTGTAAAATTCAAAGTTGTAAAGATCAAATGACTTAGTACACTTAACAAAACTAAAATATTATACATTCCCATTTTGACTACATATTTTTAAAGGTTTTAAAAGTTCCTTCTGGCATATGGGGAGGCCTTTTTATTTCTATTCACTGAACTTTCTCCCTTAATCATGGTTTTGCTTTGCCTCTAATCTTAATGTTCTTCCTTTTCATATAAAATATCAATAATAGTAATACTTTACCTTCAATAATAGTAATAATAGAACTTGTGCAGAATAAGAGGCTTCAGAATGCAAGAAGTGAGGTATTCACTAAATACTAGGATGACTGAGTGAAATGGATTCATTTACTGGGGTAATGCAAATTAATTCTTAGTTAACTACACATTTTGACAACTCCAATCCATTCAAATCAGTTCAACCACTTATCATCTACCATGTATGAGAGGTACCGAGGAAACCAAAATAAATTAGATACTACAAATTTATAATCCAGTGGATAAAGTATATATGGAAAATTTTCACTTATCGAGGAGCATATTAACTGGTTTTCACACTAACCTCAGTGAGGGCTCTCTTTCAGCACATAGACCAGGGAAAAATGGATTAGGTCTGATTTCCCATCAGCCTTCAGGCTGGGTTCTAGTCAAGGCAAAGGGGAGGGTAAACAGCAGAGGTCTCTCCCAATTCTCAACAACTAAAATGCTCCTAAGTAATCAAGAGCAAACTATAGTTTTGTTTTGTTCTCATTCTGATTTTAGTTTATATCTAAAGTCTCTTAGCAATCTCCTCCTTCATTTACTTGGTTAATTATACTTTTACTCAGTTTTTACCCTAGTCTTCAACTCTTTCCCCCTAACTCAATAAACCACTGTTCAATTACAAATTGCAATCAATAGGAAACATGAAGGAAGAGATTAAGGTCAACCAGAGATGTGTAAAAAAAATTTGGCTAGCATAGCTAAAGATGAAAATGCAAACCTATTATAACACTATAACTACGTTTGTTCTAGAAATGGAAGAAGAGAGTTCACAGACAGAAGGAAGGGAGAGCGAAAGCAAGACCAGTTGGGAAATAAGATTTTAATAGTCTACTTATTTATATGGGTCAATATTTTGACTATCAAACATGTATTAATAGGCTCTGAAGAAAATATTAGACTACCCACATGTCTTTAGGAAAAAAAGGTACAAATTATATATTATATAAATTATAAAATTGTAAAAGTAAGCTCCATGCCCAACATGAGGCCTGAACTCATGACCTCAAGACTGAGAGTCACAAGTTCTACCCAATGAGTCAGAAAGGTGCCCCTATAAATTATAAATATTTTATGTATTATAATACATAAAACATTTTATATTATACATAAATATATTTTTTAAATGGCTTAGTACATAGAAAACACAAACTGAAATCCAAAATATTAGCAATGATTTTTATAAGATGGAATTGTAAATTTGCCCTTTATTTGTTAATTTTAAGAACTAGTAAAAAAGTAATGTGTGAAAACATAGTAAACGTAAGTGATTCAGACCAGAGAAAGTTCCTCTTTGTCAATCCCTCACTTGCCCTCAGCTAAATCCCAGTAGTGGTCTACACAGATAATCTCTTTGGTACACATCTTTTACTCTGTATTTATACATACACATACACACATATATGGTAGATCTTCTTTAAAATGCACAAATGGGATCATACAATAGATACCGTTCTGTGACCTACTTTTATCCCCTGCTATTTAGAGATCTTTTCATGTTGGTAACAGCTGTATGATATTCATAGTAAAGATATGCCATAATTTATCCATCCCCTTTTGATAGACATTTAGACTTTCTCCCCTTTTCCATTATTGCAAACATTCCTGCTATTAAGTGCATATACAATAAACATTTTTTTATTAATAACTAGACACTAAATTTTCTACAGTGAACAAGGATTTCTATAATATTTGAAAAATTTTAAAACTCTTTTTAAACATTAAAAAAAAAAAAATCTCACTTTGAATCGGAAATAAATGTTTCCAGATGGTTCTGTTTGATATCACCCGTTTTACTGCTGCTAATACCATGGTGACTCAAGATGCTTATCCGGTGGTGTGAAAGATGACCTGGAGAAACTGCTTTTAAAATCTGCTTCCAGGCATACCTATTTTCATCCCTGCGTAAGAGATAAAGAAAAATTAGTGCTACCTATGGTAAATTAAAGTGGTACAATATATTGAACACTATAAGAACAAGATAGGAACCACTACCTAGAACTACAGTCACAAGAGAAACTTTTAAACAACTTTAAATTTCCCTGTGATATAGGACAAAGATCAACACCAAAATATAAGACCTAAAGCCTTAGAACTATGTCCATTACTATTTTTCTTAAATGCAAACTTCTTGGAACTTACTATAGTTCTTTCCATTTAGTGAGCATTCAGCAAATGCATAACTCCTCTTAGAAACAGTCACTCACTGGCACAAAAACAGACACTCAGATCAATGGAACAGAATACAGAACCCAGAAATGGACCCAGAAACGTATGATCAACTAATCTTTGACAAAGCAGGAAAGAATATCCAATGGAATAAAGACAGTCTCTTCAGCAAATGGTGCTGGGAAAACTGGACGGTGACATGCAGAAAAATGAACCTGGACCACTTTCTTACACCATACACAAAAATAAACTCAAAATGGATGAGAGACCTCAATGTAAGACAGGAAGCCATCAAAATCCTCGAGGAGAAAGCAGGCAAAACCCTCTTTGACCTCGGCCGCAGCAACTTCTTACTCAACACATCTCTGGAGGCAAGGGAAACCAAAGCAAAAATGAACTATTGGGACCTCATCAAAATAAAAAGCTTCTGCACAGTGAAGGAAACAATCAGCAAAACTAAAAGGCAACAGACGGAATGGGAAAAGATATATGCAAATGACGTATCAGATAAAGGGTTAGTATACAAAATCTATAGAGAACTTACCAAACTCAACACCCAAAAAACTAATAATCCAGTGAAGAAATGGGCAAAAGACATGAATAGACTCTTCTCCAAAGAAGACATCCAGATGGCCAACCGACACATGAAAAAATGCTCAACATCACTCATCATCAGGGAAATACAAATCAAAACCACAAGGAGATACCTCACACCTGTCAGAATGACTAAAATTAATCACTCAGGAAACAACAGATGTTGGTGAGGATGCGGAGAAAGAGGATCTCTTTTGCACTGCTGGTGGGGATGCAAACTGGTGCAGCCACTCTGGAAAACAGTACAGAGCTTCCTCAAAAAATTAAAAATAGAACTACACTATGACCCAGCAACTGCACTACTAGGTATTTATCCAAGGAATACAGGTGTGCTGTTTTGAAGGGGCACATGCACCCCCATGTTTATAGCAGCACTATCAACAATAGCCAAAGTATGGAAAGAGCCCAAATGTCCATCGATGGATGAATGGATAAAGAAGATGTGGTATATATATACAATGGAGTATTACTCGGCAGTCACAAAGAATGAAATCTTGCCATTTGCAACTACGTGGATGGAACTGGAGGGTATTATGCTAAGTGAAATTAGTCAGAGAAAGACAAAAATCATTATGACTTCACTCATATGAGGACTTGAAGAGACAAAACAGATGTACATAAGGGAAGGGAAGCAAAAATAATATAAAAACAGGGAGGGGGACAAGACATAAGAAACTCTTAAATATGGAGAACAAACAGAGGGTTACTGGAAGGGTTGTGCTCCCATCCCACCCAGGGGATGGGCTCAATGGGTAAGGGACATTAAGGAATCTACTCCTGAAGTCATTGGCGTACCATGTGCTAACTTGGATGTAAATTATAAAAAATAATAATAATAGAAAGTTTTGTCTCAAAAAAAAAAGAAAAGAAAAGAAACAGTCACTCACACATGCTACACAGAGCGTCCTCCCTCATATTATTGTGTCTGTGTACAGCCTCTCAGGTGCCATACGCAAGATCTTACTACATCATTTGAAGTAGGATTGTTACTGATTAAATTTAAACAAGTCCTATCCTTGGCCTAGTAAATACTGATTTAGGGGAACACATATAAACTCTCTGAAGTCCCAAGTAAAATTTCACCCTCTTATACATGTACAAGGTTTTTAACTTAACAATGTGCTTTCACTGCCATTTTATTCTATTAATCACGACAGGTATCTTTATTTCCATTCATGAGGAAACTAAAGTACACAATTTAAATGATTTGCTTACAAGAACTTTATTATCAGTCACTTAGAAACTGGGAAACTTTGGACCCTTTGTTTCTTCGATGGTAAAATGGGGAAAACCACCACAACCTCCATGGCTTTTGTAAGTAAATGACTTCTAACCATTGCTACATCCCTTGTTTTTAAATGGCCTCGATAACTGTTGGTTCCCTTCCCCCAACAGTGATAAAATGGAATGGGGATATAGTTTTATACGCTGGACTAACCTATGCAGGGCGATGCCTTGCACGGTTAGTACATGTGTCTACTTTCCCTGAGTTCATACACTGTGGTTTTTGCAGTTCACGTTTCTCTATACAATATATGTTCTATCACAAGTCTGTGAAGTAGGCATCTCCATTTTATACGCTGAGAACCGAGGCTCAGGGAGGTCAAACGACTTACTTGTCCACTTCTACCCCTGCTTTATAGGTGGCACGGATGGAAAGCAATGCCATGTTTTCTGACCACAAACCAAGGAACAAAATATCTGGAGGAACATCAGGTCCCCTCAATCCGGGACAAGCACCCCCAGCGGGAAGCCAGATTACTCACTCCAGGGCGAGAAATTCAGGTAGTCAATTCCTTGGCCCATACTTCAACCCCGAAACAAAAGCTGCGGAGAGCCTCGGAGGACGCGCGGTCTGAGAAACAGGCTACCAGGAGCACCGGGACTAGGACCCAGGGACAGATCCAAATGACTTGGACTGGAGGGGTTCCCGAGTGACCCACCCAGGCACGAGGAAAGCCCCACAAGCGCACGGCCATTATGCCAACCCTTCTGCAGGATGGACCGCGACTGGTGATACCAGCTTTATCCTACCGAGAACGACAGGTAGGGGACCTCAACATCTCCCCATAAAGCTTCTGAGCCTGTCTAGCTTCTAGGAACTCCCTGACCACAGGAGGAGAAGGCAGCAGTTACCTGACAGACGCTCACCACGAGCCCGCCATCTTACCTCAATCCGGGTCTTAGGAGACACCGCTTCACGCACCTCCCTGGCCCGCGGGGCAGTATGGGAAATGTAGTCTCCGAGGGCCGAACGCGTTTCCACCGAACGGGCTCCCGGGCTTAGTTTCAGACGTTTGGCTAAACTTCAGCGGCGTTACGCCTCCAAAAAACAAAATTAGTGCCTTACGCACACATCCTTAGAAATAAACAAGCGCTACCTTTTTTTAAAGTTCATACAAATTAATAGATGAGCTCAAGATCGCTCCTAGGTGGATGAGTTAAGGTTTCCTGGAGAAGAGGTATTTCAGAGAAGCTCTGACGGCTGGTGGCTTGGATCTGGCGTTTGAAATGGGGAAGTGGGGAGGCCCTTCCACCCGAAACCCCAGCACTGTGTTCTGAGAATTGTGCTGAGTATTCATTACGGAAGAAGAAAATGTGCAGAATCCTGGACCTTGCCTTATATTTAGTGCAGAGAGAAGCCCCTGGGCCTTTGCACTTTCTGCTCTCACTGCCACAGTAAGGCTTTTCTCTCACCACTTCTCATGACCACTGCCTTACTTTATACAGGTCCAGTTCACATGTCATCTCGGAGAGGACCTCATCATTAAAAGAGCCTCATCTACCCTTATCCCATTGCCCTCCTTTATTTTTCTTTATAACATTTATCATTATTTAACATTCTATTATCATTTTTTCCTTGTTTGTCTGTCTCTTATGCTAGAATGCAAGCTCCATGAAGGCAGGAACAAGTATCTATCGTGTTCTACACTGTATACAAACCCAACATCTAGAACTGCTCTCGGCCCCATTGTAGGTCTCCAACATTTGTTGAATAAATGAAACAAATAACACTGTGGGTATCCAAAACAGTAGATGACTGACTAATTCCTTTCCCAAATGATTTGCAAAATTTCGTATTTATGTACATTTTTCTGAAAAGAGTTCATAACTTCTATCATGTATTCAAGGGGGGCAATAAACTCAAAAAGGTAAGGGCCATAGTCCTGAGTGATTAATATTGAAAATAAGTGAATGTAAGTTCACAGTAAAGAAAAATAAATGTGAGCTGCTTTGGTATCTCCGTATTTTTCACAGAATGCCAAGCTCATTCTGCTACTAATCTTTGTTCCCGTAGAGCCCACACTGAGAACACGACTCTGTCCTTTCTAATCTCGCCCATCCTTCAAAGCTGCCCTGTAATGTGTTTCTGGACTCTGCTGTAGGAAGAGACAGAAAGGAGAACAGATTTGAATGAACAATCAACTGGACTTGTTAAACATTTGCTAAGCAAAGCAGAAGAGGGATGGATCAAAGGTGACCCCAGAGGACACATCTTGATGACAGTGAGTTGAGTGGGGACCACTGACTAACAAGAAGACTCACTTATTGGGGCCAGGAAAAATTGACAGCTGAGACCAGAAAAAGACACCAACCACGTGCATGGGAAAGAGAGTAGAGACAGTTCTAGAAGGGAACAACTTAAAACTCTAAAGGGTATAGAAATAGCTTGCCATGCGCTGGAGTATGGTGTGGAGGAGAGTGGCGGGAGATGAGGTGAATAAGAGCCAAATCATGTTGGGCTTTGTAGGTGTTGGTAGTGATAACATGGGATTGGGATGGAGGCCATATGCGCAGATGTTATTCTAAATGCAGTAGGGGGTCACTGAAGGGTTCTAATGCAAAAGAAGAGACATGATACAATATATGTTTAAAATTTTTTTTTATATTTACCTGTTTTTGAGAGAGAGACAGAGCATGAGGGGGAGAGGGGCAGAGAGAGAGAGGGAGACACAGAATCCAAAGCAGGCTGCAGGCTCTAAGCTGTCAGCACAGAGCCCAATGTGGGGCTTGAACTCAAGAACCATGAGATCATGGCCTGAGCTGAAGTCAGACGCCTAACTGACTGAGCCACCCAGGTGCCCCTACAATATAAGTTTTTAAAAGATTACTCTGGCTGTGCTTGTGAGGAGCAATGGCGTGATGGAGGGTGGCAAAGATGAGATGGAGAGAAGGGCAAAGAGTCCAGATACATACTGGAAGTAGAAATGATGACCGAACCTGTTGATGGATTGATTAATGTGGGAGTTGAGGGAGAGGAAAGACACCTCAGGAGATTCTTTGACCACTAGCCTGAAGGTGGTGTGGTTCGTGAGGTAGGGGAGACTCGAAGAGGAGCAGGTTTTGGAGTCTGATGAGGGTAGAAGTGAATAATTCCATTTGGGACTTGTTGGATTTGAGATATCTCTGAGATAGAAATAGAGATATAATAGAGACGTAAAATGAGGCAGGTGGTTGGACAGATGTGTCCGAAGAATAGAGGTTAGGCTACATGCAGATTTGAAGCCACGGGAATGTTGAGTGCATACAGGGAGAGAGTGTACAAAAAAAAGAAAAAGGCCCTGGAACCTGGCCCAGGGAATTCCAACATTTAGAGGTCATGTGGAGGAGGACAGACAGCAAGGGCCTCTCAGAAGTGGCAAGGAGAGAGGCAGTATGAAAACCAAGAGACCGTGGTATGTGAGTAGTGAAGCAAGGCATGTCATGAAGTGTTTTCATTAACTTTAGAGTTTGGTGCCAGCAAATTTAAAACTATAATTCCCCAAAATACAAACTTGAAACACCAGCGAATAACTTACATCGGCCTACATAAAAGCAGTTTAAATTCATGCTAGTAAAATGATGAAACAGACAACATTGGACAACTTTGGAGTTGGCTACAAATGGCTTCAGCTGAAAGGGGGTTGCCTTAATTTTCCTCTAACTTCATAAAATAAAGTCACTTTTTATATAAATCAGAGATCAAAGACTCCAAAGCAATCTAACTGCCAAACTATTAGGGACAATCTTTCTAAAACCTTTTATTTATTTTATTATATAAAATTGGCTACAGTTTTGAGCACTAAGTATGTGACAGACCTTATTCTTCAAGCACTTTACATATTTTTTTTCTTCTCTTCCTTCTGATAGTCCTAGGAGATGGGTATAATTATTATGACTGTTGTTGTTCAAAGGAAGTTGCAGAAACACAGAGAGTGAAATAACTTGTTCAAAGTCATGCAAGGTACAAATGGCAGAACTGTGATTTAAGCCGAGAACTACTGATACAGCACCCATGAGCTTGACCACTGTGTGAACTTGTGAAGTACTCATTTCCAAATAGAAAATGTACATTAAAAAAAATACTAATACAGAGGCACCTGGGTGGCTTAGTTGGTTAAATGTCCAACTTCAGCTCAGGGTATGATCTCCTGGTTTGTGGGTTTGAGCCCTGCTTTGGGCTCTGTGCTGACAGCTCAAAGCCTGGAGCCTGCTTCAGATTCTATGTCCCGCCCCCCTCTCTCTGGCCCTCCCCCACTTGCACTCTGTCTCTCTCTCAAAAATAAATAAATATTTTTTAAAAATGCTAATACAGACTTAAAAAACAAAACCCAAGAGATAATCACTGCTAACACCCTGGTGTATAATCTGTCACTTTTAATCGCTTCTTATATCTATGTTATAATAGCTAACATTTATTGGACACATTATGTGTACTGTTTTCAAATCCTATGTCTATAAATGGCAGAGCTGAGATATGAACCAGATAGCCTGGTTCTCCTTCAATCTCCCTCTCTTTTACACAAACACATTATGTTTAGGTTTTCTTTTATTCCTATTAATATCCATGTATAAATCCACATATACTTGCACATTTAGATTGTCTTTTTATAAAACCGTAGATATGTGCATAATAAACAAATAACTTAATGTATCATGAACATCTTTCCTATGAATAGCCTAAATAGTGTTTTTTTATTTTTTATTTTGTTTTATTTTTTATTTTATTTGTTTATTTTTTTAATTTATTTTATTTCTTTTCTTTTATTTTAGTGTTTATTTTTCATTTTATTTTATTTTATTTTTTTATTTTAATGTTTTATTTTGCTTATTTTTTATTTTAGTGTTTTATTTTATTTATTTTTATTTTTATTTTTATTTATTTTATTTTTAAACTTTTTTATTCTATTTATTTATTTTATTATTTATTTTATTTTTATTTTTTAATTTTATTTTAGTATTTTATTTTATTTATTTATTTTTGTTTATTTATTTTATTTCTTTTTATTTTTACTTTATTTCTAGTTTTTTATCTTATTCTTATTTTATTTTGTCTTTTATTATTTTATTTATTTTATTTTATTTTATTTTATCTTTTATTTTAGAGAGAGAGAAAGGAGAGAGCACTTATGTGTGTGCAAGAGATAGGGGAGGGGCAGAGGGAGAGAGAGAATCTCACACAGATTCCATGCTCAGCAGGGTCCTGGAATCAGGACCTGAACCAAAATCGAGGGCCAGACACTCAGCCAATTGAGCCACCCAGGTGCCCAAAAATAGTGTCAATTTTATTAAAAAAAAAAATTTTTTTTAATGTTTATTTATTTTTGAGAGAGACAAAGACAGAATGCGAGTGGGTTAGGGGCAGAGAGAGAGGGAGACACAGAAACTGAAACAGGCTCCAGCCTCTGAGCTGTCAACACAGAGCCCAATGGAGGGCTCGAACTCTCGAGTGAGATCATGACCTGAGCCGAAGTCAGCCACTCAACTGACTGAGCCACCCAGGCGCCCCAAATAGTGTCAATTTTAAACTGCAAGCCTCCATCATTAGGACTTATTTACATTATTAAAAATCCTTACAATATAGTTTTAATTTTAAAATGATTTCATTATTTAAAAAATAATAATAATAAAATAAAATAAAATTATTTCATTATTAGGTGATTTCATGCAACTCCTAAATTTTAAATTTATTCTACTTCACTCATTCATTCAACACATATGTCCCAAGTGCCTATTAATGTACCAGACACCAAAGCAACAGTTTCTGTCTTCATGAAGTATACATCAAGTGGGGGTGACAAATATTAAATGTATAATTGTGTAATTATTCATTTTATTACTATTGTGCTGAGTGTCTCAGAGGAAAAGAATGCCATGGAGTATATAAGTGGTCTATGAGGTTGGGAAAGACACCCCTACAGATATGAATGTAAGTAGAAATCTGAAGGAAGGGTAGAGGCGAGGAAGATGAAGAGGGCAAAAAGAACAGCTTGTGTGAGAGTCCTAAAATAGGAAGCAGTATGGGTCTCTCAAGAACCAAAAATAAGCTCCATATGACTAGAATATAGAGTGCAACAAAAACAATGAAGCTGGTGACAAAGGCAGATCTGTTTTATATTTCTCAGAAATATTTCACACTCAACAGGTAACACTTAAAAGGAGTTTTCTAGATTTACAGACTACATCTGTTTGAACTGTACTTAACCAAAACATAAGACCTTGTTTTCCTAGTAAGCATTTGGTGTTCCTCTGAAGAAGTATTTGCTTTGCCTTCTTGATGATTCATTTAGTTTTTATTTTGTTTGTTTGTTTCTTTATTTTGATGTTTATTTAGTTTTTGAGAGAGAGTGCATGCAAGTGAGGGAGGGGCAGAGAGAGAGGAAAGAGAGAGAGAATCCCGGTGCAGAGCCCCACCCCACGAACTGTGAGATTATGACCTGAGCTGAAACCAAGAGTTGAACGCTCAACCAACTGAGCCACCCGAGTGCCCCTATTTTTTTTTTTTTAATCATTCATTTTTTTAAGAGAGAGAGAAAAAGGGAGAGAGAACAAGTCCATATCTAGCACAGAGCCAAACTCAGGGCTTAATCTCACAACTGGGAGACGATGACCTGAGCTGAAATCAAGAGCTGAATACTTAACTGAGCCACCCACGAACCCCCGCTTTGCCTTCTTGAGAAAAAGTGTATACCTTTAATCACACTGATAAATGATCCCACCAGAAACTTTGAGAAATTTATAACAGAAATTGCTAGAGATTTTCTCCAATAGATATTTCTCCCTTTCTTCCATATTAATTGAACCCATAATCTTTGACTGGGCATATGCCTCCTCAGAATTCATTTATTTTTAATTTATTTTTTAATGTTTATTTATTTTTGAGAGACAGCGAGAACCAGAGCATGTGCAGGGGAGGGACAGAAAGAGAGAGAGGGAGACTCAGAATCCAAAGCAGGCTCCAGACTCCAGGCTCTGAGCTGTCAGCATAGAGCCCAACATGTGGCTGAGCTCATGACCTGAGCCAAAGTTGGACGCTTAACCAACTGAGCCACCCAGGTGCCCCTGCCTACTCATAATTTAAAACTCCACATTTCCCAGCATATCTCGCAAACATAGGTATGGTCGTGTGACTAAAATCTGGCCAATGAGGTGTAAGCAGATGGGTCTTGTAGCAGCTTGGAGTCTCTTCCTTAAAGACATCTGATAGGTTCTCTCTGCCCCTTACTCCATCCTTTCTCCTGCAGTGTGGATGTTATGGTCACTGTCTTAAAAGGCTAAGAGAAGGGCCTTGACTTTGGAATGATGGAGCAGTCAGCTGGAAGGAGTCTGGGATTTTGATAATTTTGTGGACCAGATTTCCCAGTTCTTGTGCTTCCTACTTACAGGTTTTTATAAAAGAGGGAAGTAAACTTTTATCTCGTTTAAGCCAGTGTTACTTTAAGCCATTTTTACTATTAGTGGAACCAAATCCTCACTGAAATGACATAATGAAATAAATCATAGATGATTTGAGAAAAATATATACAAAAATTTGTACTGATTAAACAGTAAGGGCCTTCATGATACTAATACACACATCATAATACATAATACTAAATACAATATAGACCATGAGTTATAAACTGCTTTTCCTTCAAAAGCTCTTTTGCGAATGCTCCAAGTGATTTTTACATTCATGTCTTCTCTACCTATAAGATCTTGGGCTTCCTGCAAATAGGCTCAACTTACTTCTCATCTGTGTATCTCATATGTATAGTTTAATGTTAAGGAAACAGTAGAGTGTGGAGATTAATAAGTGGATTCTGAGAATCTCTCTGCCTAAATTTGAATCTTGATTTTCTTATTTCCTAATTCTGTTATTTGGGAAAATTTATTTTCTTAATATTTTTGAGTCTTAGTTTATTTTCTATAACAGGGGGATAATAATGATCTACTTTATAGAATTGTTGAGCAGATTAAATAAAAGAAGGTAAGTAAAATGCTTAGCAAAGTACCTGGCATGTAATAACCCCTCAATCAATGTGAGTAACATTTATACTTTGCAGGTGTTTAGTAAATATTTGTGAATACCTTGCCCAAGAAGATTACTTATTTCTTAGGCATTAAGATACAATCGCTCCCTTTTGACTGTCAGGAATAATCTGATGAATGTAATTAAAAACGAAAAAATATTTGGGTCTAAAATAAACAATAATAATTTCTAGCTTAAAAATTTTTTTTGATGTTTCTTTATTTTTGAGAGAGAGAGAGAGAGACAGAGAGAGAGAGAGAGTGGAGGAGGGGCAGAGAGAGAGGGAGACACAGAATCCGAAGCAGGCTCCAGGCTCTGAGCTGTCAGCACAGAGCCCAATACGGGGTTCAAACTCATGAGCTGTGAGATCATGACCTGAGCTGAAGTCAGACACTTAACCAACTGAGCCACCAAGGTGCCCCAATAATTTCTATCTTTAAGTTGGTATATCACTTGAGATCAGAGCAGAAAACAGATGACATAGTCAAAGTATGTCATTCCGGAAGGGTTTATTTACAGAAAGATTCTTTACAGAGGTGCGAGTGGAATCACAAGAAGTGATAGTAATAGTGTAACCCAGGTTTCGTAACACTGGCTATTCCTTCCATCCCAGAAGGGAGAGATTCCTATAGTTGGCTACCTTGAGAAGAGCAGTAATGTTCTGTCAAAGGGCATAGCCAGCCTAAGGTGATCTTGCCAGGACTAACCTAGGTTAATAATTACTCTCACCTGCCCATCCTTCTCCAAACCAAAGGGCAATGAACCCCCTCCATGCAGGGTAGTACATTCAGATCAACTTCCTTGGCAGAGAGCAGGGTGGACAAGGTAAAGGGTGCATCTAGAGGAGCACAAGGAAGATAACTGGCACCCTATCAGAAAGAGTGTCATCAGCATGCGTTTAGTGTTGTAAATGGAAAGCCAGAGATTGGTGCAGAATCCAATTGGATTTCACTTAAACGTAAGCATGTGACTCTCCCATATGGATAGAATGTGAAAGGAATTCTGAATAGTTTCAAGCAATGGGAGCTTTATTGAATGTATTGGTAAATCAAATAGTGAAACAACCTAGGTAAGAGATTAGGGACTCAAATCACACTAAGATTTAAGTATATGGATAACCTGAATTCAAGTGACGCGGGCAGTGAGACAACCCTATTGGTGGGCATGGACTTGGAATTTCTATTGACATAGCAACCATAAAATAGGACTCTGCTTCTCCCTCCAGGTCACTCAGAAGATGATCCTGGAAGACTGCCCTTCCAAACTTCACCCTCACAACCAATCTAGAAGGCACCCCAAATTGTTGGTATAGATAATCCTAGATTACCTGGAGGTCCCTTAATTGTTTCCTTGGATGTAAGTGACTTCAGTTCTTCAAAGATTTAGAACTAGGGGCGCCTGGGTGGCTCAGTCGGTTAAGCATCTGACTCTTGATTTCTCTCATGGTTGTGAGATCGAGCCCCGCATCAGCCTCTGTGTTGGGTGTGGAGGCTGCTTAAGGTTCTCTCTCTTCCTCTGCCCCCTCCTTGGCTCACACTTGTGCTCTCATGCTCTCTCTCTCTCTTTCTGTCTCTCTCTCTCTCTCAAAAAAAAAAAAAAGATTTAGAATTAATTGTAGAAATGACTAAGTAAATCAAACCCATCTAACTTCTAGTTAGATTTGAAAATATAACATTTACAAACATGTGTATACCATGTTTATATTTAAATATTTAGAATATATAAGATATATTAGAATATATAAGAATATTTAGAATATATTATATAAGAATATATAATATATAGATATATATATAATTTAAATATATATTAGAATATATATTTAGAATATATAAGATAATTTGTATTAGATTTCATTTGTGGTCTGTTAGATTAGCTATTATAGTAGAATTAAATTAATCTAATTAAAAAATTTTTAAATGTTTATTTTTGAGAGAGAGAGAGACAAAGCATGAGCAGGGGAGGGGCAGAGAGAGAGGGAGACACAGAATCTGAAACAGGCCCTAGGCTCTGAGCTGAAGCACAGACCCCAACATGGGGCTCGAACCCACAGACCACAAGATCATGACCTGAGCCAAAGTCGGACGCTTTACCAACTGAGCCACCCAGGTGCCCCTGTGATTCTAATTTTTAAAAATATTTTGTTAGTCTTACAAATGGAATAATAAGATTTGTAGTTGAACTTGAAAGCTTAAGGAAAAACTAGATTTTACTGTTACTTCAATAAATTGTTAATTAAAAACTAATCTGTGAATAATCTCCTTTTGCAGGATATGTTGCCTCAAAGACACAAAAATACTCATTTCAGCATAAAATGAGTTTTTACCCTCTTACCTCAAGAATCATACCCACACACTGATGAGAACAAGGGTGAAAGCCAGCCAATGCAGGAATGGCACCTGACTTAGCAAAGTTAAGACTACAGGTCGTACCAAGGCTCATATAGTTGGTGGCACCAAGCATTTAGGAAAAGGGAGGGAGGAGGAGACTGAAAACTGATGGAATGGTTGAAAGTCCATATAAAGTGCAGTCAGACCACCGACTCCCATGCCCGTCAGTCCACCCTAGTCAGAAATGGCAATCAGAATCCAAGAGGCTCTACACCCAAGAACAGCATACCTGGAGGAGGGCAAGGGAGAAGTGTCCAACAGAAAACTCACAAGGTGAGTCCTCTGGCTCCCTTCCTTGCCCAGCTCCAGAATGCCAGCACCCTCTGTGTTTTTGAGCCTGGTCTGAGGCCTTCCCTGTGAACAGATGAACCACCCTATGTCCTCCCAATGAATTCCTTTTCTGTTAGTCTGAGTCAGTTTCTATGCCTGCAACAAGGAACTTTGATTAAAATAACATTTCATTATCACCTCACACCAGTCAGAGTGGCCAAAATGAACAAATCAGGAGACTATAGATGCTGGAGAGGATGTGGAGAAACGGGAACCCTCTTGCACTGTTGGTGGGAATGCAAATTGGTGCAGCCACTCTGGAAAGCAGTGTGGAGGTTCCTCAGAAAATTAAAAATAGACCTACCCTATGACCCAGCAATAGCACTGCTAGGAATTTACCCAAGGGATACAGGAGTACTGATGCATAGGGGCACTTGTACCCCAATGTTTATAGCAGCACTCTCAACAATAGCCAAATTATGGAAAGAGCCTAAATGTCCATCAACTGATGAATGGATAAAAAAATTGTGGTTTATATACACAATGGAGTACTACATGGCATTGAGAAAGAACGAAATATGGCCCTTTGTAGCAACGTGGATGGAACTGGAGAGTGTGATGCTAAGTGAAATAAGCCATACAAAGACAGATACCATATGTTTTCACTCTTATGTGGATCCTGAGAAACTTAACAGAAACCCATGGGGGAGGGGAAGGAAAAAAAAAAAAAAAGAGGTTAGAGTGGGAGAGAGCCAAAGCATAAGAAACTCTTAAAAACTGAGAACAAACTGAGGGTTGATGGGGGGGTGGGAGGGAGGGGAGGGTGGGTGATGGGTATTGAGGAGGGCACCTTTTGGGATGAGCACTGGGTGTTGTATGGAAACCAATTTGACAATAAATTTCATATATTGAAAAAAAATAAAATAAAATAACATTTCACACTTATCTTGTGTTAATTCCATTCATTTATGTCTGCATCCATTCTCCATGAGGGTAATTCCAAGTTTGATTTGGCTCATCATTTACCTGTGGAAACTAGTATTGTGCCTGGTACTTAGTAGGCACTCACTAAATGCTTATTAAATAATTGAGTGAATGAAGCCTTCCCTGTAGCTTATATATACTCTTCACTGTATCTTCTATCTCAATTATGGAAGTTATCACATCAAATATATTAATTTGTTTAAAGATATTTCCCATGTTAGAAATTAACTTCAAGACTGGAGGTCCTACTTGGTTCATTTTATTTTATTTTTTAAAGTATTTATTTATTTATTTGAGAGAGAGCCAGCAGGGGAGCAGCAGAGAAAGAGGGAGACAGAGATAATCCCAAGCAGACTCCACACTGTCAGTTGGGAGCCCGACTTGGAGCTGGAACTCACAAACTGTGAGATCATGTCCTGAGCAGAGACCAAGAGTCGGATGCTTAACCGACTGAGCCACCCAGGTGCCTCAATACCCAGTTCATTTTATTTTATTTTTTTTCGGTGTTTATTATTTTTGAGAGAGAGATAGAGCACAAGCAGGGGAGGGGCAGAGAGAGAAGGAGACACAGAATCTGAAGCAGGCTCCAGGCTTAGCTGTCAGCACAGAGCCCGATGCAGGGCTCGAACTCACGAACCGGGAGATCATGACCTGAGCCGAAGTCGGACGCTTTACTGACTGAGCTACCCAGGCACTCCTACCCAGTTCATTTTAAAAAACTGATTCCTAGGGAGGAGCTTGGACACAATAGGTAGAGAATGAAGGAAGGCAGGAAGGAGGGAATATGTGTCAAGTCATCGTGTTACTGTTGAACATAGCAAAGAAGAATATGGAGCTCCCTGACTTAACAAGGGTGCACAGTGTGGTGAGGGAGATAGGTAAACGGATTATCAGAGTGAGCATTTGGTAGAACATACTGTGCAAGATGTTTTGGAAAGGAAGGTAAGACCAGTTGGCAGATGGAGTGGGGAACCATGAGTGAAAAGGCACCCAGATGTGAAAATTACGGTGTTAGAGAGAGTGCCGGTATGATGGATCACAGGATAGCCAAAGCTGCGATGAAATTGTCCAGACTGTGGGCTGAGGTTGCCTCTGGGGAGTTGAGCCTGAAAGTGAGCAGTAGGTTAAGAAGATGTCAAGTAATTCTGTAAATTGAAGGTAAGAGGAATAAGTTTTGTGATTGGTTAACTTATTTTATTTAAAAAAAATTTTTTAAATGTTTATTTTATTTTTGAGAGAGAGAGACAGCGTGAGTGGGGGAGGAGCAGAGAGGGAGGGAGACACAGAATCCCAAGCAGGCTCCAGCTCTCAGCTGTCAGCAAGGAGCCGGAGAGATCATGACCTGAGCGGAAGTCAGAAGATTAACCAACTGAGCCACCCAGGCACCCCAATGTGATTGGTGAATAATGAGCTGAGTCTGCTCAGCCTTGTCTCTTTCTCTTCTCTCTTCTTTCTCTCCCTTCCTTTTTCCTCTTTTCCTTTCTCCTTCTCTCTTTCACTTCCTCCTTTCTCCCCCCCACCTTCTCCTCCTCCTCCTTCTCTTTCTTCTTCTTCAGTGGCCTGTCTTCTGCTGTCCAGAATTCCCAGTGCTGCTCTGTCTTGGGTTAAGGGGCACTGTAGTTGTCCGGCTGTGCTAAGTGTGAGTGGCTATGCCTGCAACTAGGGAACGGGTCGGGGGAATATTAGTAAACCCAAATTACTGCAGACTCAGAGCTGTGTTCTCCAATAAGCTTTATTAGTAATGAAAGCAATGGTCTGATCTCCATCTCTTTCAATTGGTTGTGGTTTCAGGAGGGGAAAGGGGGTTTTATTTATTGGCCTCCTCAAAACCCAACAATCTGGAATTCTGAGCACTTGGGCCAACTTAAATACAAATAATCTGAAATATATAACATTTGGACCAGAAAATTAGAACAAACAGGAGGAAAGATACGGGTTTGGGGGTCAAAGAGGATCTAGAAAAACAGGAACAAGAACAGTATAAGTCAAGATTCCTGTTGCAACTGTTCTGTTTTCTTGAGTAGATCAGAAAATACAAGACAGTTTCTCTCAAGCTTTGGGCCCTTCAGTAGTGCCTGGGGAGTTTGTTAAAAACACAGACGCATGGGGCCCATGACTTGCACACAGAAGACCTTGGGTGGGGCCCTGCACCTGTGTGTTTAACCAGCCTCTGAGGTGTTTAACACCCCCAAAGTTTGGAAACCTCCAGAGTTTAAGGATCCCCAGTCATTGTTATCAAGGGCAAAAACACTTTTCAAAACATTTCATATCACGCTGGAACCAGGTGGGCAGTTTCTGCAGAAAGCCAGCAACACAACAGAAGCGTATGAGAAAATCATAGGATTGAAGGAGAGGGGTGCTGGCTGGGGAAGAAGAAAGGTCAAGGCACACCAGAAGGAGAGAAATGCAGGAACAGTTTAGTTGGCAGGCTGAATATGCAATCACAGGCCAAGTTATGCAGTGACTTGAAGCCCAAGGTCATGGAATGCAAACAGTTCCTTGGGAACCTGAAAGGGTGGCACACATTTACAGGGAAAAGAACCTTGCTTCCAGAGTTCCTGTTCCATCCAGGCTTCTGGCCAAATGTCTTGAGTCACAATCCCCTGGGATCCTGTTTCTACTGGGAACTGGCCCAGAGAAAGGCCTACCCTCCTCATCTACCTTTATAGACACATGGTGGAGCCAACGATGGCTCTCTGTGGATGAGATAACATTCAAAAATGCTTTCTAAAGCATAAAGCAGTAAACAAAGGTGAACCTTATTACTCTGATTCCCCTGGGTCTTGTCTTTCCTGATGCCTTCCACCATGAGTGTTCTTAGGACACTCAGCTCCTTACAGGCTGGCGTTGTGTCAGTTAACAGTTTGTAAGTGCTCAGCTATTTACATTGGCTCAGCTATTTACATTGAAGTCTTGAATATGAGGCAGCAGGCATTTTTTTCTTTTTTAAAATCAGTGTGCAGCCTTTTCTTCCTCCCCCCTCCCCCACTTCCTCCCTGAGTCACTGCTCATGAACTCTCTTCTCACAGATACTCCTGTCTTGACCGCCCACTAAATGGTTTTCTTATGCTGCAAGAAACAATTTGTTTCTTGCAGCATAAGGAACAAATATTTGCAAACAAATATTTCTGCTGGATGACTACCGCTCTTGAATTGAAACAGGGCCTCTATTAGAGGTGACTGATCTACCATATTCCAAACTCACCTTCTATTTTGTCTCTGTAAAGCACAAGATGGTTGTGGGAAAAAAAAAAAAAAAAACCCAACCATACAAACAGTCGAAAAAAACAACTGTTGCCCTTCAGGAAGTTGAAAAGTTTAGGGGTGAACATAAACATCCTGTGCTTTCTGTAAGCACTCACTTATTGATCATGAATCGATGTGACCTATTCTCAAAGGGGTGTTTATTTTCCCCCTCCAGTTATTGGTTCATTCCCTTGACAAATATTTCTTGAGAACTATCATGTAGTAGGCCCTGAGCTAGGCCCCAGGACTCCACTAGTGACCAAAATGGAAGAGATCCACAACACTGAAGAGCTCAGGTAAAAATGTCCCAAGATATTGCCTGCAAGGTAAATAGTACTTATGTATCTGGTATTATAGGACCAAAGTAGCAAACATGGAATATTTGGGGGTGAGGGTGGGAAAGGCACAGAATGCAATAAAATAGTTCTGGGAGTAAGAGTGCGTGGAATAGAACCCCTCTAATTCCTCCAGCGCGGCATTCTTGCTTGGTCCCTCCCTGTATCATAATGCAAAGGCACTTGTGGTTGGAGTCCTAGAGGGAACAGAGACTGGAAAACAAAACAAAATGAAACAAAACAAAACACAGTTGAGAGTGAGGCCTGACAAAAAGCCAAAGAAGATTAATTAGCTAAGAATTTTGCCTAGTGCTATTCAGCTTAGTGGAGCTATCTGGTCAATATAATTTATTCAGTACCATGGACCAGCATCCTTCCATGAGTTTTGAGTGTATAATATAATCCTTGATCAGCACTGAAAGAACTTTGAATATCTCTTAAGGCTGTTGAAATTTGTGAATTGGATTATTTAATGTTTTAAGTAGGTTTTACATTCACACAGTCCAAAATCTAAGAGGTACAAGAGTATAAGTGAAATGTCTCCCTTTTACTTCTGTTTTCTAATACCCAACACTCCTGTTCTGAAGGAATCGATTCAGTTTGGTCGATATCCTTGTTTTATCTATATTTTATGGATATAATAAGGAGGATTCTTGACTAGATTTCTAACTTGAGAATAGACCTCATCTTGGTCCTGTGGCAACCTGTCCTTCTAGACTGTATCCTGTTCTACAGGACTGACATGAATCAGAAGTTCAGATTTTATTTTTCAGATGAGTATAGGGTGAGCTGTTCTCAAGGGGGAAAAGAACGGGAAAAACAACTAGAAGAGGCATGAAAAAATATATTTTAGTATTAATACTCTTAAGAGTGTTTTATGCCATCAAACAGCTTCTGCCAAACAAAGTTATACTGTCAAGTTTTAAAAATCTTGTTTCCTAAGGAAAACTATACCTAGTTCTATTAAGATTATAAAAATAATAGGCCTTGTTAAGAGCTATGTAGTGTTCATTTAAACTTCACAACAGTCACACGTGGGTACATTTTATACATGAAGAAAATCAAAGCTAGACAAGCTAAGCAAATATTAAGTTTTCAAACCTAGATCAGGGCTCCAGAACTCTCACTCTTACTTTGCATGATACTCATTATCTATCCTAATAGAGAATAGCCAAAAAAGGCACATGGCAACATTTTGGGTTCATCCATTCTTGTTGATGTTTATTCAAAATCTTTTATTCTCAAATTTTAGGATCCATCAAAATCACTCATATTTAAATGCAGATTCCCAGGCCTCACCACTGACTTAGAGAATTAGAATCTCTGAGGGAAGGGCTCTGGACATGCTTATTCTAACCAGCACTTGGAATCACAGGCAGGTGACACTAAGGCAGGTGGCTGTAAGCATACTAACAAATGTACCTGTGATAGTTCGTGTTTTCCAAAGTTGGCCACAACCATATCTTCCATCACACACATACTGTGCTAGTTTCTAGAATCTCTCCACTCCCTTTTCAAGAGGTGGAGTCCATGCCACATACCTTGGAAACTGCGTGGGTTTTGTGATTAGTCAACCAATAAATTATCATGGGAGATGCAATGTGACTCCCAGGGCTAGGTCAAAAAAGACGATTCAGCCTCTGTTTTTGCTAGCTAGAATAGTCGCCCATGGAATCTAGCCACCATGTACTGAGAAAGGCAAAGCTGCCCCAGGGAGAGGCCCACTTGGAGAGAAACTCATAGTCCGCATGAACTTGCCAGCAATGTGAGCCATCTTGGAAGTGGATCTGGGCCCATTCAGGCTGCCCAGGCTGACACAGCACAGCATGGGGCAGAGATGTGCCTTCCATGCCAAGCCCTGCCCGAATTGCAGAATTGCAGATTCAAGAGCTAAGTAAATGATTGTTGTCGTTTTAAACAGTAAGGTTGAGCTGGTTTGTTAGGCAACAAGATAACTGGAAGAACACACTTCTAACCTAATAGTCATGCTGCTTTTCTTCCTATCAGGGTGAATTCTCCTGGGCCTTCTCTAAAATATTCTGAAAGTATCCTTGTCCGATGTCATTTACTATCCCAGATTCTTCTAATCACAGAACCACTCATTTCAGGCTTCTGGTTATGTGAAGTTCTCATTATTACCTCTGAGGCTTGGTTTCTCATCTGAAAAGCACGGGTAATAAGAGAACCTGCCTTATGAACTTTATAGTTAGATGAGGTAATCCATGTAATCATTTTGCATTGTGCCCCACACATGTTTTCTTATCATTTTTACTAGGTTTCTTGCACTCATAGTCTCCACTTCTTTAATGCTCTCTCTCTTTCTCTACATATAAATAGATGTAGATACATAGATATACAATTATTTTCTTGTAGTCCAGTGCCATTTCACAGGCTATTTACTATGCCTGACATGCTCTTCCCTACCAGGTCGGTTAGACTCTCATTTATCCTTGAAGTACTTCACTTCTTCGGGAAACCTTTTCTGACTTGTCAATCAATTAATGCCCCTGTGGGCTCAAACAGCGCCTTGGAGGAACCTCTATTATACCCCTTAACACACTGGGTTGTAATTAATTGTTTACTTGTCTCTCTACTCTATTGGACTCTAAGTTACTTGCAGGCAGTTACGGTCTTTATATTCTCAACCCCCAACACAGCACCTGGCACTCTTTATTCACCGTCTACTGTCTGTGCTGTGCTAGGAAAAACTGTGGTTAAGCAGTTAAGGGGTCCATGTTTTGGGAGACACGCCTAGGATCAGAACAGCTCCACTTTCTCCTGCATAACCTTGGAAAAAGTTAACGTTTCTGAACCTCATTTGTAAAGTGGACATTGTAAAGTGGAGACAACATTTTAAGATTGCTGTGAAGATGAATTAAAATAAAACCCGTGAAACAACTATCTATAGCAAGCAAGCAATCACCAGGATGTCACAAAATGCTTCCCGAACAATCCCATTTTCAGGTACCGCCACTCTAATCTTCCTTTAGAGCCTTGCGCTCCATGGGTAATCCCTCTTTTAGGGATTACTCTGGGCTCCCTAATCCTGTCCTTGGTCATTCTTCCAGCTAGCAACTCTGCGTCTCAACCACGAGGTCCGGGCGTTCAGAAGCCACTTCCCTGCCCCCAACTCTCTCCAAACCCTTTCTTTCAGCTTTCTCTGGGCTTTAAGGGGACCGATTTATGTGAAATTTAAATATCAAAATTTAAATATCAAAATTCTCTGGCTAGGGTTTTCCCGGATAACTTCCGAAGCCCGCATTTACGAGTTTGGCTACTGAGTTCCCATCTTCCACCTCCCTTAAAGGAAGGGGTCCGCAGCTCAGCTTCACCGCAGTCGTTCACCGCAGCGCCAACTGCGGCCGCGCGCAATGCAGGAACGTTGAATGAACCAAAAAACTAGCGGCTGAATGAATGGGCTGCGTCCGCGCCTGGGCCTCTGTTACGTCGCCCACTGGTGCGGGCGGGGCGCCGGCCCCACAGTCCCACCACCGCGCGGCGAGCTCCGCCACGAGCGCCGGAGCTCCGCGCCGCCCGGCGCCGCCTCCCCCAACTCTCTGCCCCACCGGGACTCGTCACTTCCGCCATCCCCAGGCCGGGGTTGGGGCGGGGAACGCGGGGGAGGGGGCCAGGTCCGAGGGAAGCCCGCCCGCGCGCGAGCAGGGACTACATTTCCCGAGGGGCCTCGGCGGCGGCGGCGGCGGCGGGCGCGGCAACGTCCCCCGGAAGTGGAGCCCTGGACTTCCACTCGTGCGTGAGGCGAGCGGAGCCAGAGTCGAGACCAGAGGCCGAACTCGGGATCTGACAAGATGGCCGGGCTGCCCCGCAGGATTATCAAGGTAACCGCCCAGGCCAACCCCCGGCTCTGTGCTCTGCTCTTGCCCGCTCGGCGGACCCGGCGGCGCGGCTCCTCGCTTCCTTCGGCCCGCGGCCGGCGCTGGGAGGCCCGAGGCCAGCGCGGAGAGGGTCTGGCCGCGGCGGCGAGGGAAGTCAGGCGCTGGGGAGGGGGCTCCGGGGAGACTTCCGGCCGCGGTGGGGCAGCCGGGCGGCGGAGACCGGGGGCTTCCAGGTGGCCGCCCCGCAGGCGGGGAAGGCCCGGCCTGCACATTGGCGGAGGGTGGGGCCGCTGGGTTGCGGGGTTCTGGTCTCGGATGCGGGCCGGTGCGGGCCTCTGCAGTCTCTCAGACCACCTGGGAGGAGGCCGCGGGCGCGCGGGAATCGCGGCGGGGCCCGGACTTCGGGCGGGAGCTGTGGCCCGACACAGCTCCTCAGCCCTGGAGCCTTCTTTTGGGCCGGGCGGGAGCGCGGGGGTGCGGAAGCCCCGGATTCAGAATGAATGAACCAGGAGAATGAGGCCGGGCGGGGCCCTATGCCCCGGGAGGCGGCTCCGGGAGGGCCGCGCGTCCTGCAGCAGTAGGCACATGTCCGCCGCTGGCTGCTGGGGTCCGGGGACGTGGGGCTCCGCGTCCCGCTGCCCTCGCTTTCGTGATCTCCTCCCTTTTAAATACGTTTCCGCCCGTTATCTCTGTGAAGTGATTTTACTCTGGTTGGCAAACTCTGAGAGCTGTTTTTGCTCAGAGGGAATAGTTTAACACAGCATTGGGGGAGGGGAGGGGCAGCGCAGGTATGGGAGACTGAAATCCTTTGCCTCTTGATTTTATGCACTTTTAATTTTAAACCATTCTTCGGCTCTTTATAAATACTACACTTTGACAAATGCATATGGAAGCATGGAAATCGACATACTTGTTTTGTAAATTCTTTACGTAATATCAGGTCCTCAGATGTGCAATATTTCTTGCAGTGCACAAAAACAAAACCTTGAACTTTCTTGTCATTTTTAATCAAAATTTTCGTTGCACCTCTATTGCTCAGAACCTCAGAACCTCTGTATGCGAGTTAAAGTGACTAACTTGCAGCATCGTTTCCTTGGCATAGCCTGGTTTGTTCTTCCAAAGTTTGCGGGGAGATTCATAGCAAGCCCAGGATCTTTTGAAGGATGATGTATTGTGTAGTGCTTCGTGCAATTGCACTTAAATATATCTGAGACGGTGAGGGTATCTCTAACCTAAAAGGTGCTTGATTTGGAGAAATAAGACGTTTTATGTGGTAGAAATTCTTAGAAATCAGGGAAGTAGCGTAGATTGTCATGGTATGCTAGAGTTTAATAAAGTGAACCTTCATAGTGAGAAATTTGTTGTATTATGGATTTGTCTCAGATTCTGCACAAGGCAGTTTAATTGCTGTGTGCACTGGATGGTTCTTAACGATGTAGTTTTGCTCATGTGGCCCCATCATGTTTATTGAGGCCCAGTTGAAAATGAGGGATAGAGGATCCCTCATTTAAATTTTTGTTTTCTGTATTTGGGTCATCAACTACATAATACGAATTGATATTCAAGATAATTCTCCAGAACACGTAATGAATTAAAGATTTAACATTTTTTTCTTCCAGTTTGCTTGACTCTGGACATATTCTGCAGTAATACAAAAGCCTTGGATGGAAAAATAAATTCTGTGAAACTTTGTTTAATGAAGTTACAGAAATGACTTATGACAGTGAATTGAGGTCCTCATAATTTAGTTCATTTGGCACACAATAATTTAGTTTACACTAGGTATTTTCATTTTACTACTTAACCAAGACAGTGATAACTCATGATCATGATTTTACAGTATCTTGTGGATAGCACATCTCTATTAAGGGGGCTTGATTTGAGTTTTATCTTGTAAAAGTTAAGTGGTTTAACTTCAATGCCTTTTATAGTTTATCTTAAAAGAACTGTTTTCTCCAATCCCTTGGAAAGATTACAAGCCTGTAATGTTTTTCCTAGTGCCTGTTGTTGTTATGTTATGTATATTTTCCTTTACTCAGTAAAAGTGTTTTTAATGAATTTATTTTTTAATTTTCTAAAATTTACTCGCAAGTTAGTTAGCATATAGTGCAGTAATGATTTCAGGAGTAGAATCCAGTGATTCATCCCCTACATATAACAGCCAGTGCAAAAATATTTGTTTTTTAATTAAAATTTTTTTATAAGTTTGCCTCCTCTTTGTCAACCACAATACAAGTTTCCATATAGAATGTGATGGTGGTGGTGGTGGTGGACAGCTAATAATAGGATGCTGTTTACCTCCAACTGGTCATTATCTACATTTGCAAAATTCTTTTATTTTTAAGTAATCTCTACACCCAGTGTGGGGCTTGAACCCACGACCCTGAGATCAAGAGTTGCATGCTCCACTGACTGAGCCAGCCAGGCACCCCTACATTTGCAAAATTCTTGAACCTTTTGATACTTGCAGATCTTGATCTTGTGAAGTAGACTACCTTTTATAGTCTAGAAATCATTCAAATGACTTTCCTGGGGCCTTAAAACTGGCAAGAGGCAGAACTTGGATTTTGACCTGGTGTGACCTTCCCTTGCCTCTTATTATAATGAAATTACATAATGTATGTAAACATACCTTGACAACTGAAAATAACTATACAAATATAAGGTGATTTTTTGAATTACTCTTCACACATTTACTGTCCCACTCAGATTCCCCTATACAATCCACTAGCAAATTCTCTAGGCACTTAACTTTCAAAGTATATTCTTTTTTTTTAAGTTTGTTTATTAAAAATTTTTTTCTTATGTTTATTTTATTTTTGAGAGAGAGAGTGACAGAGCATGAGCAGGTGAGGGGCAGAGAGGGAAACACAGAATCTGAAGCAGGCTCCAGGCTCTGAGCTGTCAGCACAGAGCCCAGTGCCGGGCTTGGCTCAAACCAAGAGATCATGAACCATGAGATCATGACCTGAGCTGAAGTCAGGGGTTTAACCCACTGAGCCACCCAGGTGCCCCTAAATTTTATTTTGAGAGAGAGAATGTGCATGCACGCCTTCCGTGAACACACATGGGAAGGGCAGAGAGAGAATCCGAAGCAGGCTCTGCACTATCAGTGCAGAGCCAGATAATGGGGCTCAAACTCACAAATCGTAGATCAAGACCTGAGCTGAAATCAGGAGTCAGACAGACGCTTAACCTGCTGATCCACCCAGACATATTTTATCAGACACATTTACTCATCTCTGAAATCACTTTTCAGTTCTATCATTTGCTGCCTAGTCTACTGTATTAGCCTCCTAAGCAGCTGCTAGTGTTACCTTTTAAAATACAGATCATGTCACTCCCCTTCTCAGAACTCTACAAAGGTTCGCCATCACATTTAGAATAAAATCTGGACTCCCCCCACCCCCACTTAGTTTCAAGGTCTGCCTTACATCTTCCTACCTCAGAGGTCATCTCCTGTGTGTCTCTCCTTGGGTCACTCCACTGCAGCCACACTGTTGCTTTGCTGTACACTGAACAATAAGAGACTAAGTTTGTTCCAGTCACAGGGCTTTCCTTCTGTTTACTGCATTGCTTGTTTTGGCTTATTGTTCAGTTCTTGACTCACGTGTCACCTCAAAACACAGTTTTCCTCTCCCCCTCCTCTGTAGTTCCTCTTTATTCCCTTTATTTCCCTCTCTGTGTAGCAGTTATCACTATTTGAAGTTATATTTTATACCATTTATCTCTGCTCCTACTAAATCTCCATGAAGACAGGGATTCTTAGAATACTTGGGCATTGCTCTAATATCTAAAGGATGTGGTAGGCACTGAACCGTTGGTTGAATGAATGAATGTGCTTTAATTTCTGGAAGACGTTTTAGGAGAGTTAGGCTATATCATAACTTGACATTGTTATTGCTTAGTAGATTCTATCTAAACCAGTGTCTGAGCTAAAAGTCAATCTCTGAGCTAAAAGTTAATCTCTACTTCATTGAAAAGTAAGTCGATTTTTTATTCTGTCTAATAGGGAATACATACATAGAGCACAGCACTTGAAAGGTTCTAAAGGGTATATGGAGAAAATTAATACTCTCCTCTGTCCTTCAGCATTGAAGTTCTCCTGCCCAGACAACCATTATTTTTATTGTGTTCTTCCAGAAAGACAGAGAGACTTAGTATGTATATAGTAGGTTTGTTCCCCTCCTCCTGTTGCTAATACCTTACTTAGTCTTTTCCCTCCAAACCAATATATCTTTGAGGTGACCCATTTTTTTTTTTAATGTTTATTTTTGAGACAGAGAGCGAGCAGGGGAGGGTCAGAGAGAGAGGGAGACACAGAATCCGAAACAGCCTCCACGCTCTGAGCGGTCAGCACAGAACCTGATGCCGTGCTCGAACCCACATACCATGAGATCGTGACCCGAGCTGAAGTCCGATGCCTAACCGACTGAGCCACCCAGGCACCCCCGGGTGACTCCTTTTTTAAAGGGGTTCTT
Source organism: Panthera tigris (assembly GCF_018350195.1). NCBI lineage: Eukaryota > Metazoa > Chordata > Mammalia > Carnivora > Felidae > Panthera > Panthera tigris. The sequence continues at coordinate 113,836,172 of NC_056666.1, read as the reverse complement.
TGTGGAACCGTATGGTTAGACCTTATTGCTGACTTTTAGATTGTCCTCCAAATTTGCATGCAAACAGTGCTGTAATAGTCTCATAGTTAGAGGTATTTTGTACACATGTGAGTTACAGTGAATCTTGGCAGTTTCATGTTTTGCTAGAATTTTTAGAATTTGCTTTTTTCTCTTTTCCTGGGCCAGAGCTTTTTTAGTCTCTCAAAGTGACTGAGCAATTAAAGCTTGAAATCACATTAAAAGACACCTAAAATAAAAGGTCCTCCCTAACCTACTCGTCATAAAGAATTACAGTTACTTGGGGGGCAGATAAATGAGATCTGTCGTTGTGGCCTTGGTCAAAAATTTATTTCAGATTTACATGTTACGTTAAGAGTGGTGTTCTTTTGGGGTGCCTGGGTGGCTCCGTTGGTTGAGTGTCTAACTTCTGCTCAGGTCGTGATCTTGTGGCTTGTGGGTTTGAGCCCTGTGTCGGGCACTGTGCTGACAGCTCAGAGCCTGGAGCCTGCTTCAGATTCTGTGTCTCTCTCTTTCTCTGCTCATCCTCCACTCATGCCCTGTCTTTGTCTCTCTCACTCTCAAAAATAAACAAAAAAATAAAAAAATAGAGTGATGTTCTTTTGTCTTCTCAAAATAAATCATGAAAACTAAAATATAGCCTTAAGAAACAGTAGTTAACTTACTCAAGGAGTTGACTTATTTGATTAAAACCTGGCAAACCAACCTGCTTAGATTAGATTTTTATTCTTCTGTTGGTGAGGTTTGGTTCCAGATTTTTAAAAACCTGATGTGATCTGACTCTGCATTTAGGCTTGAGTTGTGTATACTGTTTACTTTAATAATTTTGATTTTTAAAAATACAGATGTCACTTTTTCCCTATCACTGTTTATTTTCCTTATTTATTTTTTGAGAGAGGAGAGAGAGAGAGAGAATGGGACAGACAGAACACGTGCATGTGTGTGTGCGTGAGCAGGGGAGGGGCAGAGGAAGAAGGAGAGAGAGAATCTTAAGCAGGCTCCATGCTTAGCTCAGCCTGAGCTGAAATCAAGAGTATGGTGCTTAACCAACTGAGCCACCCAGGCCCCCCCTCCCCCAGCACTATTTAAAAGCCACTCATTTGATCATTGGATATCTATTCTAGTATATAAGGTAGTTTTTACTAAGAAAAATTATTTAGGAAACTGGCCCTTTTTTTAAGCCTTGAAAGTTCAATAATGTTTTTTTCCCATTTAAAAAAAAGCCATGAAATCCTTACGTGATGAGGATGGACTTGTTATATGTAATTAAAACATCCTTAGGAAACTGATAAACTTTTATAGTAGATATTTGACCAGAAACAGTGTGATTCTTGGCTCTTTTGGTTGTTGTCCCAATTTAAGAATTTTCTGACCATCCTAGGAAAATAAGCCTTACTTTTGCGGGTGACTTCTGGGGATTCAGATTTTTTTTTTTTTTAAAGTTCATTTATTTTTAGAGAGTGTGCACATTCTAGTGCTGGAGAGGGGCAGAGACAAAGAATCCCAAGCAGGCTCTGCCCCGTAGAGTATGCCAAAATCTAGTCAGGACGTTAAACCAGCTGAGCCACCTAGGTGTGTTGGGATTCAGATTCTTGACAAGCTTATTTGTAAATCATCTTGGTCTCCATGGATTCCAGGTTAAGAATCCCTGGACTACTTTTGGTAGTGATTAAACTTTCAGGTTATAAGGATATTGTTTAATATACTGCCTAATGTTTTGATTATGAAATGTGGGCATAATTGAAAGTAAATTAAAAATATTTATTTTTTAAGTTTATTTTGAGAGAGCATGAGCAGGGGAAGGACAGAGAGAGGGAGAATCTGAAGTGGGCTCTGTGCTGTCCGTGCAGAGCCCGATGCAGGCTCAAACCTATGAAACTGTAAGATCATGACCTGAGCCAAAATCCAGAGCCTAATGCTTAACTGACTGAGCCATCCAGGCGCCTCTCCGGTGTTATTTAAGCTTCTCTCTGTCAAGCACTTTCTTCAGTCCAGGTTGATCAGCTCTCCCACAATAGAAACTGAGTTTTGTCAGATTATCAAGCATTGCTGAGTATCCACCATGCTGACTAATTATGGCATCAGAAATATGCATTTGGTTAGCAGAAGTTCATAATTTTTTCCACACTTGTGACCACTTCATAGGCATAGAGTTTTACACGTTAGAATGCCGATTGTTTTCATTCTCTGATGAGTCTGTAGGCAAAGAAGTTGGATAACTAGGATTCTGCTTACAAGTTGATATCTTTGCTTTTCCCCTCTATACCTTATAGGATGGTTTACTTGCATGTAAGTGGTTTTAAGAAGAAAGTAAGTTGTGCTACAGATTCAGGTAGTATGGATTGTGAACATAACATTTAAATCTGTTATCATGAGTTACAGATACGTATGCACTAGAGAAATACAGAAACAAGGAGATGAGGATAGCATCTACCAGGGCTTTGGGCATTACAGTTGTAGTAATCACAGTTTTGATGCAGGTGCCTAATTACTATATAATTTCATTTTCCAAAAACAAAATAGATCTGAAAGGCGTATGTAGTAATTTTATATCAAGAATACTCCTGTATGAAAGATGAGTTGGACTTGTATTTTATTATATAGTTGAAATTTTCTTTGCAAATTTAGGGTATGAAGGACATCAGCATGAATATATAAATTAGGAGGTGGAATAATAGGGAATCAGTTAACTTCACCTGAAGTCTTAGCAATTTCTAAAAATGCTTCCTAAGTGACCTTTTTTTTTTTTTTTTTAATGTTAAATAGTTCTCTTTAATTTGTGGATTAGATATGATGTAAGATCACCATAGTCTGAGAACTGGTCCTAGCATCTCTGGTGGCAGAAACTATTATGTGATTGGATGAGCCCTCAGAGAATCAACAGAAAGACTTCTTTGTCTTTCAGAGCTGTACCACACTATTCAGGGTATTGTATATTTGCTAAAGTCCTGGTTGTAGCTATTCTAAAATCCCCTGAGGATCCTTAGAGATCAAAATTTTTATAATTCTGACTTGGCCTACAACTCAGATGTTTCTAAATTATTAGGATTCAGCTATAAAAGTCCTCCTATGTTATTTATTATAAATAAATAAGTGTAATCTCTGTGCCCAACTTCAGACTCAAACCCATGACCCCGAGATCAAGAGTCACATGCTCTATTGACTGAGCCAGCCTAGTGTCTCTAAAGTGCTTTTAGACATTGGTTTCAGAATCTAATGTTGACATATTTTGCTTTTTGGCTATTTCCTGTTGAGATTTTAAACTCTTAGTTTTCAGTATGTGTCTCTCAGTAATTTGGTCTGTTTTGGGCCAATCTGTTTTTTATTTTCAAAGTCTTTACAATCTAGTAACTGAAGGCATTGTACAATACCAGGAAAATACTAGAAGGAAGCATAACATGTTATTTTTATGTTTTGAGACTATGGGTGCCTTTATTTCTTCACAACTTTTAAAGATGTTTTCATTTATTCTAAGGAAAATGTCCCCATAAAGTCTGTGTTTTTATGACCCTTAAGGACATTACCATCCACTTCACCCCCTTAAAATAGGGCAGGGACAAAAGTGACTTTAGTAAGCTATTTAAGAGCCCAATACCGAGTTTCATTTTTCCATAACATTGCAATTTGTCTGCCTTTTTATTATCCTTTTTTAAAAATCCATTCTTAAGGCATGTTTCAGTTCAATTAAATGGGCATTTATTGAAATGCATAATGCATATTTAGCTCTAAGCTAGGTGAACAAGAAAGACATCCCTGTCTAAGAAACACGTCATGAAACAAGAAATTAGGTGAGGTGAGTTGTGAGAGAAGATATACATGAGATTTACCCTAGTCTGAGGGTCCAGGAAAGTAAGGATGAGAGAATGTTATTAAAGTTGAAGAGAAGGAGGGAGTGAGTTTGGGTAGATGGAATAGCAGGTAGGAAAGCTGGAAGGAGAAAGGGAGTGGGAGAAAGTGCACAAAAGTATAGCATATTCCAGAAATCCAGTATGTGTGATGGATAGGGTCTTATATATAATTATCAAGTTCCCACAAGAACTATTAGTGTCCAAATACTACGTGTAGAGAGTTGACATCAAGAACTGTTGGGCAAAGAAAGCATTGTTAAGTTTTGAATTGTTAAATTCAGACTTAGGGTATGAATCATTCACCAGAATGCCGTGTGGCAACTGTTCTTGAAGTGAGATTGGTCATACGGTTTTTATTATGTAAGGAAGACATCTTTTATTGAGCACTTACTATGTATGATGCATTGTTCTAAGCATGTTACATGCATTAATTTATTTAATTCCAACAGCAATCCTATGATATGGATGTTAGTATTAGTCCTGCATTACAGATATAGAAGCCTGCACAGAGGTGTTAAATGGTTGGTGGAGCTGTGATACGAACCTCTGCAGTCTAAATCTATAGACTGCAGGTGCTGTAGATGGAAGGCGCCAGAGCTTATCTGCCCCTCGATAATAACTGGCACTGTATGTATTTTTATATTTTATCATTTGGACAGATGAAGTGGAAAAACATGTTCATGTGCAGAGTCTAAGTGCTTAGCTTTCTTCTTTTTCATCAGAAGTCTCCTTATTGCAGTTTAATTAGAGGCTTTTGCACAAGTGAGTCCCTGTTTAGTAATAGTTTCACATAGGACGGAATGCCTCTGGTCTGGGGCGGTATATTCCTCTCCTGCCCTTCTGAATCCTTGCATTTGGGGAAGTTTGGGGTTCTGGTGAGAAGGAACTGAAGAGCAGCTATTCCCTTCTTTCTTGCTATTTCTTACTAGCAAAATACATTTGAGGTATCACTGCATCAGAGCATAGTGTCTCTAATGTTAATTTTAAACGATATTTTCACCCAGGGGCACCTGGGTGGCTTAGTTGGTTAAATATGCAACTCCTGATCTCAGCTCATCTCGGGGTCATGAGTTCAAGCTCTGCGTAGGGCTCCATGCTGGGAGTGGAGCCTACTTAAAAAAAATTTTTTTTTCACTCATTAAGCCTAAAAATAGATTAGAATTATTACACTCATTTATACATTAAATTGAATTTTGTGTTTTCAACCCACGGTGGATATTTGTGTCTGACTGTTTTCCTCACTCTCATTTGGAGAGAGTAGGGAAGAGTGCTGTTCCAGTAGAATTTTCCCTACACACCTGCATATACTAGAATTCTTGTTTTGGCTTTTTAGAAAAGTCATTTTTTACAGTTGGAGGCACAGTGATTTACAGCTGTAAAGCTTGCAGTTTCTTGCCTTTACATTTTTTCAAATAAAGCACTCTGTCCACCCTGTCTTTATTGGTGCCCTTCAGGAAAGGGTTAAGCTGTGCTGCAAGCTCCATTCAGGTTCCTACCACTTATACATTGGAGATCAGTGAATACTTGGCCAAACCTCGCCTGTTTCCTGTCAGAATCTTCTCCCAGTTTCATTGGGAAGGCTGCTGGTGTATGGGTGTAGAAACTAGAAGATATTTTCTGTGAACACTTGTTTATGATCTGAGTTCATGGTTGTACATCAGAATTATCCGGGGCATTCATAAAGTTGACATACACCAGCCTAGCATGGTGTGTTGTTGTTGTTGTTATGTTTTAAGATCTCCAGATGGTTTTTATGGGCATTTTGCAGGTACAATGGCCTTGTGTGTGCTCCACTTCAATGTAAAGATGGGTAGAATGTGGGGGATACAGGATATAAGTAAAGTCACATAGCCAGGACCTTCTCATTTGTAGAAAGCACGGCATCAATGGAAACGCCAAAGACATGACAGTTTGGGGGTGGGGAAACCTTCAAGACTGGTTTAGGAAAGAGTTTTTAGAATGACATTTGAGTTCACATTTGAAGGCTGAGTAGAAAAGTGAGGTGGGGGTGTGTGTGTGTGTGGAGAGTAGAATGTCATTTCAGGTTAGGCATCTCAGAATCTCCAGGAAGATACTTGAGCAGTGCTAAAGCTGTAATGTGAGTCAGCACTTCTTTGCTTGGACCACAGACATTTTAAATGCAGTCTTAATTTGAAAAATTTTTTTCTCCAGAAGTCTAGTTTATGAATGTATTCATTATAAACATTCAATTAATAGACTAAGTATGTTCTATAATAAAATAATACAGAATTATTTCCTCCTCATTTTCTTTTGCTATTTTAGTCTTCAGTTCATAGGTTGAATGACTAAAATCTTACTGAATATGGAAGGAAAAACCTAAATGCTCCATTTATTTTTTTGAGATATAACTCGTGTTCCATAAAATTCATCCATTTGAAATGTACACTTCAGTGATTTTAATAATTGACAAAGTTGTGCAGCCATAACCACTAATTCCAGAACATTTTCATCACCCCGAAAAGAAACCCTACACTGTACCATTAGCAGTTAATATTCACCCCTTCTCCTTCAACCTCCGAGAACAGTTTATCTACTTTCTGTCTCTCTGGTTTCATCTGTTTCTGGACATTTCATGTAAATGGAATCATAATACATGGCATTTTGTGTCTGGCTTCTTTCACTTAGCATGTTTTCAAAGTTCATATTGCAGTGTGTGTCAGTACTTCATTCCCTTTCAAAATTTTTAGCTGAAGTTTCCTAAGTTAATAACTTTTAAGAAATGACAGTGCTGAATGAAACAAAGCAGTACTTTCAGCAGGTAGGTAATCTGTATTTATTCCCCCAAACTAGTCACATTTGAAACCTGCATTGCTTTAGAACATTTAAGAAATATTCTTGAGCCTTCTAAGCCATTATTGTTTTTTTAAATTGTCAAAGGTAGTAAATCTTTATCTTTAAAGATTAGATTTGATTGCTGGACATTGAGAAAATTAAGCCAATGCTGGTGAACAATGGTTAGGGATCAGCACTGACTTTTATTCTTACCTCAAGGATTAAGAAACTTTGTGACCTTGGCCAAGTCACTTACTTTCCCTGAGAAAACAAGCATGGGAGGGATGGAGGGAGGGAGGGAGGGAGGGAGGGAGGGAGGGAGGGAGAGAGAGAGAGAGAGAGAGAGAGAGAGAGAGAGAGAGAGAGAGAATTTTAAGCAGGCTCCATGCCCAATGAGGGGATCGATCCCATAACCCTGGGATCATGAACTGAGCCGAAATCAAGACTTGGATGCTCAACTGACTAGTCACTCAGGCGCCCCTCAAAGTCCTGTTTTAAAACTTGGTGATTATTTGATCCCTTTGGGCAGAATTTAAAACAGTGAGAAAAGGCCATGATCGCATAGTCCTGGAACTGATTTTCCCTTTTGGCTTTTAAACTGGATCTTAGGCAATCCCTCCCCCCCCGCCCCATGTTAAAATGCTGAGTAGTAAGCAGTATTCTGAAGTATATGTATAGTTTTCTAGTATAACTAATATGCAGGCCTGTATCCTATCAACTTTGAAAGTTTTAAAGCCTCTTTAAATGTTTATGTTCTCTTGGGGTCTCCTTGGACCTTTTCTCATTATATATTCCTTTGAACACATTTATTTGCTTAACTTGGTTTCAGTCCACATCGATCAATTATTCCAAAATCTAGTGCAGAGTTTCAGGTCTTTCCAACTGCCTGCTTTTTATTTTCACTTAGATGTCTTGCAGACATTTTTTTTTCCTTTTTTTTTTTTTTTAATTTTAGTTAAATAACGTACAGTGCAATATTCGTTTAAGGAGTATAATTCAATGATCACTTGCATTGAAGTGCTCATCACAGCAAGTGCCCTCCTTAATACCCATCACCCATCTAGCCCATCCCCCACCCACATCCCTCCATCAGCCTTCAGAGTTCTCTTATTATCTCTTGTGGTTTGTTTCCCTCTCTTTTTTCTTTTCTTCCTCCTTTCCATATGTTCATCTGTTCTTCTTAAATTTTACATATGAATGAAATCATTTGATATTTGTCTTTCTCTGACTTATTTTGCTTAGCATGATACATTCTAGCTCCATCCACATTGTTGCCAATGGCAAGATTTCATTCTTTTTGATGGCTGAGTAATATTCTGAATATATATACCACATCTTTTTTTTTTTATGTTTATTCATTTTTTTGAAAGACAGACACAGGGCACAAGCAGGGGTGGGGCGGAGAGAGAGGGGGACACAGAATCCGAAGCAGGCTCCAGGCTCTGAGCTGTCAGCACACAGCCTGATGTGGGGCTCGAACTCACGAACTGCGAGATCATGACCTGAGCCGAAGTTGGACGCCTAACTGTTTGAGCTACCCAGGCGTCCCTATACCACATCTTCGTTATCCATTCATCAGTCAGTGGGCATTTGGGCTCTTCCATAGTTTGGCTATTGGCTGTTGTTGATAATGTTGCAGACATTTTAAAATCAACTTTTTTTTTTTTTTTACAATGAAATGTATTCATATTGCTGTCTCCCCTCATGTGAATCAGCATTTCTAGTGTTTCTTCTCTTTATTATGTCACCATTAACCCAGTTGCATGAGATTTACTCCTTCTCTTTCCTCCCCTTGTTTCTCTTCCACATGCAGATTGATTCAGCCTGACAAATGTATCTGGCATCTGTTAACCCATTCCTGTCTTCTCTCTTTCCAGTTGTCTTTGTTTGTGGGCCCTTATTCATCCTTTCCTGATTGTTTTTGCAATCTCAGAACTCCTCTCTCTGTCTTCACTCACTGCCAACCCTCTCTCCCCATTTTCCACACCATCATTCTAAAAACATTGATGTGATATGGCTCTCCACTGTATATAGGATGGAGTTCAAACTTTTCAACTTGGCATATATGACTTTTTGACCAGCTGGCCTTTTCATCTTATTTCATTGGCATCTCTTTCCTGTCTCCTCTTTCTTATACAACCTCCGATAGTGATGTTGTTTACCAGCCAAGATGATGTATTTTCTGGCTTCTGGATTATGCCATGTTTGCAAGGAAGCATCCCTCATCAAGTGTGACTGCCCAGCATTCTGTGTTGTTTGGGTTTGTTTCCTCTGCTCTCCTGGGAATGTTCTTAATAACAAGTAGATTGTGGTTTAGAACTAGAAATACTATTTTCTGTTATTTCTATAAGTTCCATGAAAAGAAAATCAGGGATCAAATTTAAGTTCTTTGCTTTGTTTTCTGGGATCCTGTTGAGGCACTCTGGGAAACCCATTGTTGGGTCCTGTTGTTGAGTCATTAATTACAGTGAAAAAATATGTTAAAAAAAATTTTTTTTTACAAATTGTATACACTGAAGGTGTACAGCATGGTGTTTTGATATGTGTATGTATACCTTTTGAAATGATTACTACAAACATGTAAACGTAGGTCTTCCCATAGCTATTTTTTTTTGTTGTGGTCAGAACACCTGAGGTCTATTCTCAGCAAATTCCAAGTGTGCAATACGGTACTATTGTTACATGTGATAAATTAGGTCTCCGGAATTTATTCATCTTATAACTGAAAATTTTTACTTTTTGTTTTTTTCTTATTTTGAAAAATTTTATTCTTTGATTCATACCGTCTTCCCTTTTCCTCCACCTTCTAGCCTCTGTGGTAACCTCTATTCTACTTAGGGTTTGTTTGTTTCTTTTCTTTCTCAAGATTCCACACATAAGTGAGATCATGCATATTTGTCTTTTGGCTTACTTAGCATAATTTTATTGTTGCAAATGGCAGGATTTACTTATTTTTTTAAAGCTGATGAAAAAATATGTTAATTTGCTCTTTGTAACCATTGGAAAAATAAAATATTTGGCACTTCTTGGGTCAAAGTTTTAAGCACCATATATACTTATTAAAAAGCCTATATAGATCCTTGCTCTGATGGTTCACACACATACATACTAGCCTTTTTGTTTTCTGCTGTTTAATTGATAATAATTGATTAGTCATAACAGGACAATAAACAAAGGTGTTGGAGAATTCTGATGCTGGCCCCTCATTGTAGGGATTACCTTAGCAGGTTTTCCTGTGTTAGAATGCAGTGGGACCCTGACTGCCAAGAACCGAGTCCTAGTCAGTGAGCAGGCTTTCGTTCCCTGTGTCCTACAGGTATGTATTTTAAAAATGCAGCTCTTTTAGTCTACTGTCAGTGAAAAAAGAAAGTGAAACTAGCATATGTTCCACCTTATGAGTAATCAAGTTATAGCAATTTTAATATTCTTAGCGTGCACACGCATACTTCTTTACTCCAAAGTAGTCCTTTATTTCTTGAGTTGAATCATCAGGCCAGTTATGGTTATGATTTATGTATGTTAATTTTTTAAACATTACAAGTATTATTATGCTGAGTATGTTTGTTCTTTGTACTGATTATAGTTAGTTTTCTCTGTTTATGGCACTGAAAATATTTAATTCTTTCTGCTTCGTATATGTGAGCCACTTCATTTTGCCAATAGCTGGCATATGTAGTCAGAATAATTTAATATTTGATTTTAGTAAAATGAAAGCAAATGTATGGCTGGAGCGGGGGGGGGGGGGTAGAAACAATAAATTTAAGAAAAAGGGGAAGAAAGAAGGTTATTTTTTTTCTAAGACCCCAAACAGGTTGTATTCCAAGTCCAAAGATTCACTTTAAAATTATAAAATTATGAGGTATCTTGGTGGGGTACCTTGGTATTTCAGTTGGTTAAGCATCTGATTCTTGATTTCTGCTCAGGTCATGATCTCACTAACCAAGAGACCTTGCAGTGCAGAGCTTGCTTGGAATTCTCTCCTTTTGTCTGCCCCTGCCCCCAGATTCTCAAATAAATGAACATTTTAAAAAATTATAAAATTGTGCATGTTTCACATTATCATGCTGCCTCTTATATTGTAGAATGAATCCCACAACCTTGGTTGGAAAACAAGTATCTGGAAAAAATGTGATTAATTGCAAAGTACAGAAATGTTGCCCATTTCACTCAGTATTAAGAGTCTTGTTTTTATCTGTAATGAAAAAGCTTTATAATGGAACTGAGAAAGACTGAGAAGGGATATTTATTTATATCCTCTGGCAGGGAGATCCCAAGGATTATTCTCTTAATCTTGTTATCTGCAGTTTACCTTTTTCTGTAGATTCATTTGACTCCCATAGATGTGAAGGTGTTGCCTCAGAGTATTGCTGGACTCTAAATCTTCTGTCAGGGGTATTGGAGAAGTGTGGCTGGGGAGAAGTTGGTCGTATAGGGGTTGGGAATCTCAGAAATCTTGCCAGATTATGAAATTGGGTTGTTCACATTTGGGTATGGCTTGCGTTGAGCACGAATCATCAGATTGTTCTCTGAAGGGCATCTAGCTGTGGTCTGCTGCTTTAAAAAGTGAGGAATGGTGGATCTTAGTTGGTATAGTGTTGGTCTTGACCTCTGTGAAACCTATACATTGTTACCAGTAAACCACATTTTTAAAATGTTGAATTGCGGAGCGCCTGGGTGGCTCAGTCGGTTAAGTGGCCGACTTCGGCTCAGGTCACAATCTCGTGGTCCGTGAGTTCGAGCCCCGCGTCAGGCTCTGTGCTGACTGCTCAGAGCCTGGACCCTGTTTCGGATTCTGTGTCTCCCTCTCTCTCTGACCCTCCCCCGTTCATGCTCTGTCTCTCTCTGTCTCAAAAATAAATAAATGTTAAAAAAAAAAATTTAAAAATGTTGAATTGCACTTGACACACAATGTACCATTAGTTTAAGGTGTTACCACATAGTGACTAGGACAAGTTTATACTTTATGCTGTGCTCACCACAAGTGTAACTAGAGTCTGTAACCATGGAAAGCTATTACATTACCATTGACTATATTCCCTGTGCTGTACCTTTTATTCCCATGACTTATTCCATTACTGGAAGCCTGTGTCTCTCACTCCCCTTCACCCATTTTGCTCAATCCCCACACCTTCCTCCCCTCTGGCAACCATCAGTTTATTCTCTGTATTTGTCTGTTTGTGCCTTTTGTTTGTTGTGTTTTTTTAATTCCAAATATGAGTGAAATTATGGTATTTGTCTGTATCTGATTTATTTCACTTACATTATACTCTCTAGGTCCATCCATGATTGTCTCAAATGGCAAGATCTCATTCCCTTTTTTTATAGCTTAATAATATTCCACACACACACACACACACACACACACACCCCACATGTTCTATATCCATTCATCTGTTGATGGACACTGGGGCTCCTTTCATACTTTGGCTATTGTATATAATGCTGCAATAAACAGGGATGCATATATTTTCAAATTAGTGTTTTTGAGTAAACCACCCTTTGAATACTGAATTTGATTATTTGATTCTAGTTGTTAGATATGGGCATTGTGGCTTCTACTCATATCCAGTGGAAGGGCTCCCAAACATGTAGGGGCCTGAAGTACTTGCATGGGCACCCTCTAGGATTGGCATTTCCTTAACTGGCATAACTGCCCTTCTACTTCCCAGCTGTCCTTTTATCCTTTGCAGAGTGGAGGGCAGGAGTGGGAGGTTGGGGTGGTACTAAGTGGTGTGCAGGCAGCTGGACTAATCCTTAGTCTGGCAGTTCTGTGAACATGTGGGAACTATCACAGATAAAATGTGTTACCAGGGGGCACCTGGGTGGTTCAGTTGGTTAAGTGTCAGACTTCAGCTCAGGTCATGATCTCATGGTTTGTGAGTTCAAGCCTGGAGTTGGGCTCTCTGCTGTTAGTGCAGAGCCTGCTTTGGATCCTCTCCCCCCTCTCCTTCTCTGTCCCTCCCCTGTGTGTGCATGTGTGCGCTCTATCAAAAATAATAATTAAAAAGTGTTACTTGACTGAAAGGGTGAAAAGAGAGCTTTAAGGTATTGTGGTAGAATAGGAAGCAGGTACCACTCACAAATCTGGGAAGAAAACAGAGAAAAGATTGAAATTATTAAAATTTAGAAACTTGGGTTGAGGGGCCCCAGCTGGGATGTAGACATCTGAAGGGAGATAGGACAATTACACTTAGGGTAAGGGGACCCCTGCTGCAACTCCCCTCCCCCAACATACACACCATTTGACAGTCAGGATTTTTAAAAAGCAATATATAGGGGTGCCTGGGTGGCTCAGTCGGTTAAGCGTCTGACTCTTGATTTAGGCTCAGGTCATGATCTCATTGTTCGTGAGGTTGAGCCCTGCATTGGGCACCACGCTAACAGCACAGAGCCCAGAGCCTGCCTGGGTTTTTTTTCTCTCCCTCTCTCTGCCTGTCCCTTGCACGTGCACACGTGCTCTCTCTCTCAAAATAAATAAATAACCTTAAAAAAGTAAGCAACATATACTATAGAGAAGTGCCTTTGTTCCAAATCAGTTGAATCTTTTCCCCTGTATTTTGGACCAACCTTCAGATCTCAGGAAAGACCAGAACTGCGTGTCTTCAAGCTAGGATGTTAAAGCAGGGTTAGAGAGAGAAAAATGCCAAAGCAAATGGTACTTCCGCAGTTTATCCTTGGTGACTCTGCATCAGCTCTAAGGACACTTCGTATATTATGAGAACAAATGAAGAAACATTTTGTATTTGTAGCTCTGATACACCTTATAGTTCTGACTCTGTCGTTCACCTAACATGAGTGTGTGGATGTGAGTGAAGCACTGCTGGATGCTGAGGATTCAAAGTTCTAACTGTTGAGTGTAAAGAGAGCCCTTGACCGGAAGTGGGCTTCTATCCATGTTCTGTCACTTGTGTACATTTCCAGAGGTGGTTCTGGGGCTTAAATGAAACAACATGTGTGAACAACCAGGTCAGTTTTAAGGATTAATTCTGGTGTCAATCCCTACACCTTGGAGTTCTAACTAAATTTATCTAGCTTTCTAATTCATTAGCTTCTGAAAAGCCAGTATCCTTCCTAAGGTTTGGCCATTTATCAAGTAGTTGAAGGTCTTGAGGTTTCATTTTGCCTGCTGTTAACTCAGACACACGGCTCAGCCCTTTCAACAGTTTCCATAAAAGAATCCACTGTGTGATTGCAAGCATTTTGCAAGTTGAGTGATTTTTTTTTTTTTAATTTTTTTTTTTTTTTAACATTTATTTATTTTTGAGACAGAGAGAGACACAGCATGAACGGGGGAGGGGCAGAGAGAGAGGGAGACACAGAATCGGAAGCAGGCTCCAGGCTCTGAGCCATCAGCCCAGAGCCCGACGCGGGGCTCAAACTCACGGACCGCGAGATCGTGACCTGAGCTGAAGTCGGACGCTCAACCGACTGAGCCACCCAGGTGCCCCCTCAAGTTGAGTGATTTTTATTGGAGAGTTAGGAGTTTAAGCAGCCAATGGTCATAAGCCATGTCCTTGGCTCTTGGTGTTTTTCCTCTAGTTTCTTTCTTCCTGTGTTGCTCCACTGCTCAAATTCGTAACTGCTTGATCAGTGTAACTCCTGCCTCTAAGTCTCAACAAATAGGTGAATAAAGAGCCCTGTCTACCCAAATTAAGACCCAATTGCTGCCCTCAATATGCTCAAGACACACACTACACTTTCTTTTTCCTTTTATATAAACTTTATTGAGGTAGAATTTACATACAAGTGATGCATCCATTTTAAGTGTACAAATTTAAGTTTTGACAACAGCTGTAAAACCAACATCTCGTTAAGATTTGGACTATTCCACCCCAGCACAACACTTAATTAAAAGATTATACTGTTTTGAAGTGTGGTTTCACTTTATATAGGGGGTGTCTTTCTTTGGTGTTACACATTACCTTTAACAACATCTTTTTCTCATAGGCTTTGGTGTGGTCATTTCTGGAGGTGTACTTTTGAACACATCCACAGGTTTCCTTATGATAAATTCCAAGATGTGAAATTTTAAAGATTGGGTTAATTTGTAATCCATCCCACAAGTGATGTATGTGAGAGCCAGTTTTCTCCACAACACTAAATAACTTAAAAAGTTTGTCTATTCTGAGTTTTAAGGGTTTTCTTGATAATGAGACATTGCCACTTTCAGAATAGGGTTACTTAAAATGCTTATTCAATTTCCTTGGGTGATTTTATTTTAAAAACATTTTTTCTTGCTGTTTTTGGTAAGTAGCACTTGCATGTGTTACAAAATCAAAAGGATACTCACTGAAGTGTCCCCCACCTCTGTGTCTCAGTCATCTAATTACTTTCCTCAAAGAAACCACTATTGGACCACATAAATCAATTATTTTATAATTTTGTAAGCTTTTGTTATTTTTGTTTGAAATTTTGTTGTTGTTTAGGTGCAGTTTTACATGATATCATATTCACACTGCTAGCAAACCCTAAGTCCAGCATTCATATTGCATTATTGCAGAGACTAGCTGTCCACATGAATCGGGTGAATCTGACCCAGTATTATACACAGACACTTTGTCATATAATATGTCTGCCTCGGTATGTGAATTTGTGGTTATTTCAGTTACATTAAAATCTGAGTTGTCTGGGTCATTTCCTTCTCTGGCTCAGTAGCACAGGACAAAATAATCATCTGAAATCACAGAAGAATAAAATATCTACTGAGTTATATACTCCAGCTGGATCTTTTGAGATTATTTAATTTTCAAACTAGATTGGTAATGTGTGAAACATTAAAATTTCTAACCTTGGTTTCTTGAGAAGTTTCATTTCAAATTGTTCCAAAAACCTTGAGGTAGAAAACTGAATCTTTAATACATCAGCCAGTATTGAGCAAATGATCATTATTAAACTCGACAAAAATGATTATTAGATCATCAAAGCTGCTAATGGGGCAAAGGAAACTTAAGCCCGATACTCTGGTGCTTAGTGTTTGGTCCTTTAAGTGCACAACTTGTAAGGAAGATATCAAGGCCATGGTTTTTTTTTTTTTTTTTTTCTTTTTTTTGTTTTTAATGTTTATTTTTGAGAGGAAGAGCGTGAGCGGGGGAGGGGCAGAGAGTGAGGAGGACAGAGGATCTGAAGTGGGCTCTGCATTGACAACAGCGAGTCTGATGTGGGGCTTGAACTTATGAACCGTGAGATCATGACCTGAGCTGAAGTCCGACGTTCAACCCACCGAGCCACCCAAGTGCTCCTCCAGGCCAAGGCTTTTAAGCAAAAGTATGAATTCGTTCATAAAGATTGGGTTTAAAGCCTTAAAAAGTCCTTTTTTCTGCATACTCCTGGCCATTTATGGCCACTGTCTGGCTCCTTAAAGCCTTGGGCCTACCATTTTTGGAAGTTCTTGAATCCCCCTTTACCTGTCAATATATGTATATTTTTCCTCTCTAGGGCTTACTTCAGTAGTAGATATGTTCATTCAGCCACTATGGAACGTGAGACACTATGTGGTGCTCATTATTAGGGCTGCAAATGCTACACCTTGGCCTTGACCTATAGGGACTAGTGTAGCTGGGGAGTCAGACGGGGGAAAGTGCATAAGGGATAGTTTTTGCAGAAAGTGCACTCCTACTGCCCAATAATACTCTTGCTTTTTTAATTAGCATCTAGTTAATTGCTTACCTCTTAAGTGACAGTTGATTTTCAAAATGGTAGAAATGCTTCTCTGTGGGCAAAATAATGGTTAGTGTCTTAAATGTCTTAGATCTATTTGCTAATTCTCCATAGCAGAAGGATTTTGGGTATGTGGAACTAGGTGTGTGGGATATATGTGGTAGGAGCACAGGATGGGGGGCTGGGCTTTCTGGGCTTGACTTACAGCTGTGCCAAGTACTAGCTTGTACAGCCTACTTGACTTCTACTTCTTTATCTCTTTAATACATTAGTCTAGCTCTAGGGTGGTTGAGAGGGTTAGAGTGCAGAGGAGAGCCTATCGTAATGCTGAGCATTATAGTGTTATCACTGCTTTCTGATTTGCAAAGATGCTGCTTCACTGTGAATTGGGAAAGAATGAGTATCTCCTCAGTGTGGGTAAACTTCATCATTTATGTATTAGTTCCATAAAATAGATGACCTTAAACATAATCCCCTGAAATGGGACAAATCTTTATAAAGCACAGTCAATGCCCATTTGTCAACAGTGGGTAGGGAAATGGTATATTTGAGGTAAATAATACATTGTGATTTTATTAGAATTGTTTTGATTTTAGTATAATCAATTTTCCCTGAGATAGATAACAATAAAGCTGATTTGTACAGCTGCTAAACTGAAGTTTTATTCTTTAATCCAAAGTATTTAGGATCTTGCCCTGCACAGCTTCAGGGGGTGCTATTCATACAGATTGTGACGTGAATGGTCCTCTCTTGGAGTTGTGCAGTGTGGCAGGCTTCTTAAGGGATGCTTGTTTTGGGGGGAGACAGAAATCCTAATATCTGATCGCTTCCTAATTTATCTCAGAATTAGTATGCAGTATGTGAAAAAAATAATTTTTTCTTTCTGTGGTTTGGATTTTGGACAAAATTATGTCAGCACAATTGAATTAAGAATGCAAATCTGGACCAACTATAACTTGTTTTTGTTTGCCTCATTGAAAATTCAAACTGCTTTTGCTTCTGTCCATCTTCTTGTCTGTTAATGTAAGTGTAGGACTTTTAGTGGAGACCTAAGGCATTTAGCAGTTAAGTTTTATTGTGATTACCACATTTGAAACCTGATGTAACTAGTGATCAGGGATTAGGTAAGTGATATATGGTAGCTGTACAAGTGTAGCCACTAGCTTGTAGGCTAGTAAAAGTGCCTATTTATGCCATACAGTTGGCAAAGATTATTGATTAATTTACCTGTAAAGCAACCAGGAGAACAGGATGCAGTGACACCGTAAACGAAAAAGTATAAAAATATTAAACTGTTTTTAAGGGCTTTTATTTTTATCAGGATAAAATATAAACATACTAAAATGTTAATTAGATTTTGGCTATTAGGAGTGTAGCCTATTTAAGTTGATACTATATTTTTCTTAGTAAGCAGGTGAAAAATAATTCGGAAAAAAGCAGGTCTCATTAGCAACAAACTTCTTTATTTAGTTAGATATTGGGCATTGGTGTAGATGTTGGGGATACAGTCCATAATACCTCTTCCCTCAACAGGGAGGTCAAAATATTGAACAGTAATTGTAAGGTTAAAGAGTATTATAAAAGGGACCTTCTACTGGAAGGAGGTATATAGCAGTAAGATTTAACCCATTCCAGTAATAAAATTTCCAATCAATTTTAGTGCTAGAGAGAACCTTTGAAATGTTCAAGGGACTACATTTTTAGAAGGCTAGGGAGGTAAGTGAGTTTGTATGGTTGGGTAACAAATTGGTACAGTTAGAATTGGGATTTAATTTAGTAGGTGTCCTAGCTCCAAGTTTTTTCCCCAGTAGATGTACCAGACTGTCTAGTTGAAGTTGGCTCTCTTAATGTGAAATTAGCTCCCTCTTTAAAGGCTGTTATACTAGGTAGAAGTTCTTTCATAAAGAGATTAGCCGACTTGGGTGCTCTCCTTTGATCTCATTTAATCCCAAAGAGATATTTCACTTCTTAACCTCTTCATCCACACCCCACCCCCTAGTCTATTAATTCTTACCTTCTCTTCACTTTCTTCTCTGTCTAGCTTAGACTTTGTATTTTTAGCAAGCAGTGGAGGTCAACTTTGGCTAGGTTGAATGGAAATAGTATTTATTGAGTTATTAGGTACCTCACATGATCTTCAAAGGTGCCAACGAGGCATTCAGGATCCCGAGGCTCAGAATCCCATCATGGTGGAGACTTCACTGCCAGCATTGTATGCATCACACTCTGCAGTTTGATTGCAGATGCCAAGTACAGCATGCTACTCTAGAACCCCTTCCGTTGCTGTCTGAAGGTAACTACTCCACAGTGGATCTTTCTTGTGTATTTTAGCTTTGATACACAGGTTTTGACTGAGCCTAGGTCTTAGATGCTGGGCAGACAGCTAGGAAATCTTGTGAGACTAAAGCTGCTGTTGAGGGAGCTGGGAATCCATAAAGGCTAGGGGATTATTTATTTCACAACAAGGCTCTTTTGCTTGTCAGGTTGTTAAAAGGAATGATGAAGGTCCATTATGAACCTCATTTTGCCTCATGCTGCCAGGCATTCCTTCTACGTGACTATAGATAAGTTTTTCTATTTTCAAACTTCCACATTCTTAAGCTCCCAGTTTCAGCATTACACTCAGGAAGGGGAGGGAAGATATGAATGAATGGGGGGGATTTTACTATTGCTTAATAGATGAGTTTGTAGACAAATGGCTACAATTACACATAAAGGCCTTAAAATGAATTATCAACTTCAAGTAACCAGTTAAAAGTTTAAGAAAGAAACCCACAATTGAGGTAATTTCTAACTTAAATGCTGAATTTTTTAAAAAGTACATGTTTACTGGTTTTTGCTAATACATCACTCATAATTTTAGTTTTCACTATATAGAAACAGGCATTTAAGAATTTTCCTATTTTCATTCAGGATGAATACAGAAGACCTTTCCTCCTCTGCCTACTAAGTTACATACGTCTTCCCCAAACCTAAAATATGCAAATATTTTAAAGATGCTTTTGATGGGTTTGTTAATGGTGCCTTAGGGACCTTGTTCAACAGCCCCAATCTCAGTGAAGTGTTACTAAGCCAGATCCTCTGTTCAGAGTTCTAAGACATCATTCCTAAGACACAGAATTCATTAAGACAGAAGGACAGTTACATTATTCAGATCATTAAAGACATATTTACAATTTTTGAGCTGGTGCTAAAGAAAGTCCAGGCAATGAAGTGTTTATATTATCCATCAAATCAGAAATCAAGAAAAAAATGGAGATGTTAACTTTCATGAGTCTAATTACAGTGCTGGGTATCCAAAGGACAGTTTTATCATTAAGAATTTTGGGGTGCCTGGGTGGCGCAGTCGGTTAAGCGTCCGACTTCAGCCAGGTCACGATCTCGCGGTCCGTGAGTTCGAGCCCCGCGTCAGGCTCTGGGCTGATGGCTCGGAGCCTGGAGCCTGTTTCCGATTCTGTGTCTCCCTCTCTCTCTGCCCCTCCCCCGTTCATGCTCTGTCTCTCTCTGTCCCAAAAATAAATAAAAAAACGTTGAAAAAAAAAAATTAAAAAAAAAAAGAATTTCATGAGTGTTTTATGAAGGAGTAGTTGGCATGTCTTTAACTGTGATGCTGATATTTAGAAATCTTTCAAAAATAGAAAAAAAAGAAAGATGGAGATGTAAAGTTATCTTTCCAGAAATCAATCTATCTATCTTTCTTTCTTTCTTTCTTTCTTTCTTTCTTTCTTTCTTTCTTTCTGTATGTATGTACATTTATTTTTAATGTTTATTGTTGAGAGACAGAGAGAGAGAGACAGAGCATGAGCATGGGGCGGGGGGAGGGGACAGAGACAGAGACTGAGAATCTGAAGCAGGCTCCAAGCTGTCAGCACAGAGCCCGACGCGGGGCTTGAACCCACGAACCGTGAGATTGTGACCTGAGTTGAAGTTGGACGCTTAACTGACTGAGCCACCCAGGCGCCCCCAGAAAACTTCTAAAATGTCTTTAGAAACCAGCAGGGACATAATGTGCTTCTAGTGTAGTGCTGTTTTTCGTGTTGTTAGTATTCTTAATCACATCTGTACCACCTTCTCTAAGACCTTGACATACCCTACTCTAAAATGCATCTTCCAAAAATTGACTAGGGGAGCCTGCGTGGCCCAGTTTGTTGAGCATCCAACTCTTGGCTTCAGCTCAGGACACAATCTTTTGGTTGTGGGTTCAAGCCTTGCATCAGGCTCCACGCTGTCATCGAGGAGCCTGCTTGGGATTCATTCTCATTCTGTCTCCCTCTCCGTGTCTCTCTCTCTCTCCCCATCCCTCTCCCCTGCTTCTCCCTCTCCCTCTTTCCCTCCTCTACCTCTCCTCCTCCCCCTCCCCCTCCGTGGACCCCTCCCTTTCTCTCTGCCCCTCCCCCGCTCGTGTGCTCTCTCAAAATAAATAAACTTAAAAAAAATTGAAAATTGACTTTTATGTGTACTTCATACTCAACATGAAATAACTTCTTGAGGGGCAAGATCTTTGTTTTATTCTTCCTTTGAATTAGTTGATACCGTAATGTCATGTACAAAGTAAACAATAAACATTGTTAGTAAATCCATATTTCAAAGTCATAACATTTCAGAGCATAGTGGTTTCATGTAATATAAGAGATAGGCAAAGTAGCTTATGTAATAGATAATTCCAGGTCAAAATGGCATACACCCAAATTTTCCATCAAAATAAAGCAGATTTATTCTATTTCATTTATGTTAATAAGACTATACTTCTTCAATTGCCAGTCCCAAAGGAAAAAAAAAATGACATTATGGCTTAAATTAATTTACCTCTTTCATGAAGCATTTCTTCATGATTATGAACTACTGAAAATAGCCCTTGACTTCTGTGTTATTTACTATCCTGCCAAACATTTGACATTTACTGTATATTGTTAATTGTCTTTCTGTATACCATTGAGATTAAGCAGTCAGGCTCTGAAGCCATACTGAGTAAACCCAGTAATCTGGATTTTAATCTTGGCTCTGCCACTTGCTAGCTTTGGTTATAATGTAAGTGGTCATTCTTAGTTTCTCATTTCCCTCGTTTGTAAAATGGGTATGAAGATTAAATGTTAATAATACATGTAGAGCACTTAAGTCACTATTTGCCACAGTTCGTTTTTATTGTTACTTGATCTTTTATTGATTCTCTGCCTATCTGGGCATAGTGCTTGATAATTGCATAGAGTCCCTGCCCTTGGCGGAATTTACAGACTAGTGGGGGGAGGAAAAGAAACAGACTATAGTATAACCTGGTGTACTTATTAATGGGACAAAAGAACTGGGAGGTGCTGGACAAGGAATTCAGGCTAGTGGTTTTCCTTATTGTAGGCACACTCTGTTAGTAGGATTTTCAGATTTTTGTCTTGTCAATGATTGGAATAATTTTAAATGCCGTTCCTGGGGTGGAAGTTACCAACTAACACAGTAAGTATAGTAATTCTCAGCTCCATGTGGTACCTAATCATGCAAGTATGTATTCACTGAACAAGCATTTGCTTAGCACTTCATTCACCACCACCATTTGGTAGCTGGAGTTCCTATCTTCAGACAATTTAGGGCCTGACTAGTCAGCTAACAGTTACTGTCCTAGCTATAGTAAGAGGAATGGTATAAATGCCCAGGAAACTGAAGTACAGGGAAGAGGCTTCCAGACTAATTCAAACCAGAGAAACAAGTTGGTTGACTGTACTTAGTTTTTCAGAAATCCTTCTCTGGCTTCCAGAAATTTGATAAAGTCAAATTATTGATATAGTCTTCGGGAGAAAAAACTAGAGCTTCTAGCCCAGGTTGTTCCGTCCCATCTTTTGGTTATTACTCCAAGTTGAATACAGAGTACAGTTGACCCTTAACACAGGTTTGAACTGTGCTGGTCCACTGACACGTGAGTCCACTCATACGTGCATCTTTTTGTTTTGATAAATTCAGTACAGTACTGTAAATGTACTTTCTCTTCCTTATGATTTTCTTAACATTTTCTTTTCTCTAGCTTGATTTAATGTAAGAATGCGGTATATAATATGTAAAATTTGTGTTAATTTACTGTTACAGCTAAGGCTTCTGGTCAACAGCAGGCTGTTAGTAGTTAAGTTTTGGGGGAGTCACAAGTTAAATGTGGATTTTCAACCATGCTGGGGGCTGATGCCCCTAACTCCTATGTTGTTCACGGGTTAACTGCACTTTCTGCTACTTACCAGTCCAACTGGAAAAAAACTTTTCATTAAAGGGGTACCTTGGTCTGAACTCTAAGATGTAGTCCTTGATACCTAGAGCCTTTGAAACAGCTTCTTCCAGTTTTTCCTTCTTTTCAGAGAAGGAAATTGTGAGGTTGATGTGTGTGGGAGTAGAGGGAGAAAAAGAGGAAGGTGGAGGGTATGCCTTGAGAATCTTTATTCTCATCTGACTTCAGGATAAGCATTTTTTAAAAACTTAGTGAATTACAGGAAAATAATTTATGAGCCATTTGTGAAGGAAAAGGTGTTGGAATAGGTAAGTGAGGTCTTTCATCCACTAGGGGGTAGTGTGGACTGTAAAAATTAAAATTATTTCTCAGGGATTGACCCTTAATTTCCTCATGCGGTTACCTTGTTTGAATTAATTTTTATCCATCTAGGTTTTTTCGAAATTGCTGCAAATCATTATTTTCAAGCACAGTCTTGTGACTGTAACAAACTAACACCCACATTCCTGTTATTAGTGATTCCAATGGTCTGACATTACTTTTTGTGTAGAATTTTTGGAGGGGAAAAAGTGATGCTTTTCTCTACCAGATTTTACTCACTGTATGAAATAAAATTAGTTTAATAACCTGTAAGTAACATCATTCTAACAGGACTGTCTTGTGTTTTCAGTTTCCTGTTCAGTAGCCCCATGTGACTATTGAGCAGTTGAACTGTGGCTAGTTTGAATTGATATGTATTATAAATCTAAATTACTGGATTTTGAAGACATTGTATGAAAAAGATTGTAAAATATTAATAATTTATATATATATCTTAAAGTTTATTTATTTTGAGAGAGACAGAGAGTGCGTGCACGGTGGAAGGGCAGAGAGAGAGATGGAGACAGAATCCCAGGCAGGCTCTGCACCTTCAGTGCAAAGCCCAATGCGGGGGTCAAACCCATGAACCATGAGATTGTGACCTGAGCCAAAACCAAGAATCACGCTTAACTGACTGAGCCACCCAGGCGCCCCAATTATTTTTATGTTGATTATGTGTTGAAATGATGCTATTTGGATATATTGTTAACTACAATATTAATTTTACCGTTTCTTTTTACTTTTTAAAGTGACTAGTGGAGAATCTAATTTAGTATTATATTTGCAGCTCATATTTCTGTTGGGCAGCACTGCTGTAGGGAAAACATTCATCGACCATTCTTTTCATGCTGTACATACCTCTAGCTGACTTTAGGATTTGTAGGGAAGTGTAGTAGGGAAATTGAGCACAACTTTGGCTCTGTTTCTAATCCCAGCCAGAATAAACACAGTCAATTCTACTATAAGGAGATAGTTTGCATTCCTAAAATTCATTGTGTTAACCAAAATTGTCAGTAAAAACCACCTGGCTCATGTATAAAATGTTAGGGGCATGACATTCAAAAATGTTGGTAACGTTTTTTTAAATGCCCACTTGTAGGGGGTGATGTTGTAAATACCCTTAAGTAGTTTACAATTATGTATATAATGATAAGTTGGCTTTTGCTTTTTCAGTAATCCCAAAAAAGGAGCCCTTGTTTGTTAATACTTTAGAATTGCTTAAAGATGTAGTTAACAGAGGTTGGAATAGACAGTAGGTATCACTGAGGCATCTGTCAGTTTTTCTAAGACTAATTGTGATAACAAAATTGATAATATTGTCCAGTATAGTCAGATGGTTCTTGGGTGAGATGATCTAAAATGTCTACAATTGGCATTATGAGTAATACATTGCATTTTGTGTTTCAGAGAATATTCTAAATAGGGGAAAACCTGAGTGCTGTAGATGTATGTTGGAAGTGTATAGAGAAAGTTAACTTTTCTCATATGCACATTACCACTCTTTTTCTAAGAACTCTGTTTATTATCTAGAATTTTACTGTACATTATTCAATCACTGCCTTAAAAAACATATAAGACCTTCCATTGCTATAGTGAGCACAAGCGTTACTGAACTTTAAAGGGGGGAATATACCTAGTTCGTGGGATTTAGTTGACAGACTGTCAAGTGTTACAGTTTACTGTGGTGTATAATTCTGGGATTTGCTCTTCAAGTCCCAGTAGATCTATTGATGATCAGATCAATTTGATGTTACTTAATTCCTTCTTAAAGTATTTATTGCGTGAAAAAAATATTTACAGCATGAATTATTATACTCCCTCTGTAAAATGAGTTTCCTTGAGACTTAATCATACTGTCACTTAAATTCATAGTCTACTTTTATGTACTTCCTTTTCTACTTTTTAGTAACTAATTCCCTAAATAGTCTAGGGTACTTTTTGTTCTGTATGACCTAAACTCAGTTGCTACCTGGGATTGGGTCCGAGGATTGCTTTTAAACAAGTAGGTCACAGTGCAACTAATGGTTATTCTATTTTCTTTAGAAACAAACTGTTATTTAATAAATCTTAAGATTTGTTATTGTGCTTTGCTCTTAACATTCTTTTTGAGTTGGTTGTATAGGGCTATGGCCGCCTTATGGGATCTCATTTAAGTCTTTCTGCAGTATTACATTTTTTGATCTTCATAGCAACTCTGCATGAGAGGTAATCTTAATTATATAGATAAGGCAGTTGAGGCTCAGAGCAGTGTAAATTATTTGCTTAGAAATTGTAGTTAAGTAAGCAGTGTGGTAGGAATTTGAACCCATTACTTACAGACTTGAAGAAATCACAGTGTACTTCACTGTCTTTCTACCAAAAAAATAATATAAAACTAGGAGGTGTTTTATAGTTTACCATGTGTGAATAGTAAGTAATATGAACGATTTTATTTCTTACCCAATTTTGCCTTTTTTGGGGAAAACAACGGACTCCAACTTCTGTGGGTGAGACTTGTTCCATTTGGTTTGGATTTTATTTGTTTTTCCTCCTATAATTTATGCTGTGGGTTTGGGAAATCAGTGCCATATAATCAAATAATTATGCATCTGTTCATTATATCAAAATCTGTGAGAACTTGAGAGCATATAAAAACTATTTGAAAAAGTCTTCCACACCTAAAAGCTTATTCTAGATTGTGCCCTGATGAAGTCTTGTAATTGACCAGGCCATGTGATATGTTTACGTGTACATTCTTTAGAAAGCCTCTGATTTTGCGGAGGAACTGAAGATGAGGAAGGAATGCAGTCTCTGACAGTGTGTTCTAAGAGTGATTTTGAGGCTATTTTGGGATATGATCTTGGAGGCCCTTCGGGAGCTTTTTATAGTCTTGACTAGAGCTGCTACTACTTTGTGTAACCAGGGAGTGGGGTTTGGGGCTCTTGGACCCCAGCCTTTTCTTTTTTTACCAATCTCTCTCTTAATGGGCTTCTAAAAATACGAAGACCTGGGACAAAATGAAAGGAGGAGGGAGGTGAGGAGAGGCCAGAATTCAGGGAATTTTACCATCCGTTTTTTTTCTCATTCTTTTATTTACTCTTACTCTTCATCCTTAGTATCTTCACTTTTTTGCAAAAAATGAAGACCGGCCTCTTGTTCTGATTCCATGTTGGAGGACTTCCCACAGTGGGAGGCTTCATTATTGTATCTTGAGATGTTTTTAATGCTCTAAACATGTTTTACTTTGAACCTTAGTTTACAGCATTTCAGCTTCCCATTTGCCCTTGCATTGCCATGATTCAAACAAAGCAAAAAACAAAAAAACAAACCAAAAACCTAGTCTCTAATTAGAGACTAGGGTGTTTTTGGGTTAAGGCATTACTTTAAATGGCTATGAGTTTATTAACACAATTTGGGAAAGGGTTTAATTTTTTATCTGGATCTTATTATTTTAGTATATGAAAGGTAAATCTTTTTTAGTATGTGCACTGTAGGCTTAGAGTGAAATGGTATTAAGGTGTATGGGTTTTCTGAAGTGAAGGCAGCATAAATACAGTATTCTCATTTTTTATATCTAAAACTGTTGATATGGCAGTGTTCTGAAACTTCTGATTGCACATGCTTATTCAAAATGTTGAAAATATATTACTAATATATGAAATTGTACTCAGTATTGTCCATTTCCGTTATTGCATGTTAACATTTTTTGGCTGTTTGTAAGTTGTTTATAAATAGAAGTTAGATTATTTCTTCCTATGCCTGAATGGATCCTTTTGTTTTCCTCCTCTGATGTGCACATCCTGCTTTGAATAACCCTGCTTTAATGTTAAAGATGAAATTCTGATAGTTGATGTGCACATCCTGCTTTGAATAACCCTGCTTTAATGTTAAAGATGAAATTCTGATAGTTTATTCCTTGTTCTTTGTGACATCAAATAGATTCATAATTCAGCAAGTATTTATGGAACATCTGTGGTGTCAGGCACTGTTCCAGATGTTGAGGATATAGCAGTAAATAAAACAGGCACAAATCTCCTTTTATGGCACTTCCAGTCTGAACAAAATAAGTTAGATATGTAATATGTTAGTAGTGCTGTGGAGATAAAATAGGGGAACAGGGATAGAGGGAGGGTAGAGGTTAGGGTGGAATGGGGTTTTGCAGTTTCAGTTATGGAGGCTTCACTGAGAAAACACATTTGCATGAAGATCTTCGGAGCTGAGAGACAAACCACATAGAAATTTGGGGGAAAAGAGCAAGTGCAGAGCTGTTTGAGGGAGGAGTATGGCAGGTTGGAGAGCTACAAAGAAGCTAATCTGGGTGAAACAAAGTGCCAGGGTGGAAGCAGGTTGGGGGAAACATAGCTGAAGATGAGTTAAGAGTAGGCTGAGTGAGGGGATCGCGTAAAACCTCTTCTTGGGGGGCCATCATAAGGAATTTGAAAAGTCTGTGAAATACAGACCCAGGAGGGAGTGGGGAGCACGGTCAGAAGCAGGAAGTACAAAGTTAGGCTATTGCAGTATGCCAGGTGAGAGCTTGATGGTGGCTTGGATCAGAAGTGTAGCCGTGGGGTGGTAAGAAGTAGTCCAGCCATGGATATATTTTGATGTTTAAGCCAACAAAATCTGCCAATCAGGTTAGATGTGGTGGGTTATGAAGGACAATGTTTGATCCTGCTGGAAGGATGGATTTATAGTTAACTGATAAAAAGAAGGCATTGAGGGAGGAGCAGGTTGAGGGTGGGGAATGCTAAGTTTGGTGCTTATCAGATATTCAAGAAGAGCTGTTGAACAGGTCTTTATGGATGGAGGAAGTGTGATCCAGGGGAGAGATCTGTGCCGGCGGATATGAATTTGGCAAGGCGTCATACAGAGTGTATTTAGTATTTAGATTCATTGGACTACATGGGGTCACTATGGAAGTGTGTAGTTGAGAAGCCCTAAGACAGGGCCCTGGGGCACTTCAGTGCTGGGGAGATAAGAACCAACATGGAGGTTGCTGCCAGTCTAATAGGAAGACAGGAGAACATGGCTAATGGAAGCTGGGTGAGGAGCAAGGAACAAGGAGGAGGGCAGACCAGCTAGAAAAGATGTTCCATTTAGGTCAAGTAAGATGAAGATTAAGCATTGTCCATTTGATTTAACTGTGCGGGAATCACCGCTGACCTCAACAAGCAGGTTAGTGGCTAGACCCTGATTGGAGAGTTGTGTTCAAGATAGGAGGGGAGGAGAGAAATTGGAGACAAGCAAGCATAGATAACTTTCAACAAGCAGCTGAGCAGTGGGGCAGTAGCTGGTCTGGGGAGAGTGAGGTCAAGGTCATTTGCCCCTCTTATTGGGCGAAATTATAGCAAGTTTGTACAGTTTGGGAAAAATCCAATAAAGAAGGGAAGATGATTCAGGAGAGGAAAGAGATGCTAGAGCAATGTCCTTGAATAGGCAAGAAGGAGATAAGATCTAGTGCTTTCTTTAGAGGAGAGGTTAGTCTTAGCCAAGAGTGATGGCCATTTTATCGACAGTGACAAGAGGACAGGCAGAACACGTGGGCACGCAGTTGAAGGTGGGTATACAGATGCTACAGTGGGAACTTAAGGCGGTGTCTTTTTTTGTGAAATAGAAAGCAGAGTTCTCAGCCAAAAGTGAGGGTGAGAATGAAGATGCTGGAGGCTTGAAGAGAGAGAACGTTCGAGTACTTTAGGAGAGAGGGAGAAAGATGGAAAAGAGAACTAAAGATTGATTGTTGGGGGAGCAGCGTAAGGGTTCGTCGTCAGGGTTGTACATATTTCTCTAGCCCTGTTGAGGTGCCTAGGCACTTGTCCCTACTACATTCCCTTCTGTTTTTCAGGGGAAAGGTTTTTAGTGACTTTTAGCACTAATTTTACTTTTTATTTATTTATTAAAAAGATTTTATTTTTGAGTCATCGCCACACCCAGTGTGGGGCTTGAACTTACAACCTCGAGATCAAGAGTTTGCTTGTTCCATTGACTGAGCCAGCCAGGCGCCCCAAATTTTACTTTTTAAACAGCTTGGTTTTAGTGGAGTTTAAAGAGAGCAAGTTGCCTTTACTTATGTGATAATTCCAGTGTTATTTTCTTTTTTCTCCTCCCTCTCCCCTCTCCTCACTTCTCAACTTAATATAAAATCAGTTTCATTAGCCTAATTTTTATTATCAACATATTTTCAGATATTTGTAGCTACAGAGTATATGTGTCATCAGTATTCATTTGCTTTTGCATTCAGCTGATTGGGATGATTTAAATAGTCTTATAAAATGAATAAAAACCCACCAGGAGATTGGAGAGGTTCTGTTAAGTCCAGTTCCAAGAGGTGAACTTCTTAATTTTTAATTTGGTGTTCAGCAAAGTGACATTTGTTTGACGAATGCATTGTCTTTCTATTGTAGGAAACCCAGCGTTTGCTGGCGGAACCAGTTCCTGGCATTAAAGCAGAACCAGATGAGAGCAACGCCCGTTATTTTCATGTGGTCATTGCTGGCCCCCAGGATTCCCCCTTTGAGGGAGGGACTTTTAAACTTGAACTATTCCTTCCAGAAGAATACCCGATGGCAGCCCCTAAAGTACGTTTCATGACCAAAATTTATCATCCTAATGTAGACAAGTTGGGAAGAATATGTTTAGATATTTTGAAAGGTAAGTGTTACCTTTATTAATATATGCTATTAAGTAAGATTTCTCCTTTTTCTCTTAAGCATTCCATGTTGAGAATCTGAACATTGTAATCTTGCCTATTATATAAAGACCACAAAGGTCTGTGGGAATGAAATGCAGTAGTTCTGGGGCTGTTGTTTCATGCTTGATCATTCTGGGCCTGTTGCCTTCATAGATAAGTGGTCCCCAGCACTGCAGATCCGCACAGTTCTGCTATCGATCCAGGCATTGTTAAGTGCTCCCAATCCAGATGATCCATTAGCAAATGATGTAGCGGAGCAGTGGAAGACCAACGAAGCCCAAGCCATAGAAACAGGTATTTAATATCCATTCTCCTTCACACCACTTCCACTTTTTAAAACAAATACACACTACCTTTTAAAAAACTTCTTTTAGAGTCTTAGCAAAAAGAAAAAAAATCCGTATCGAGAGGAGTAAGTCAGACCCCGCTTCTAGTATATGAGCACCTCTTAACGGATGTTTAAGCTCCAACTTACGGCCTGCTTCATGACCCCCAAATTAAAGACAGCCTGTAATTGGGGGAGCTCTTCAACTCTTGGATAACCTATACCTGGTGTATCAAATACCGTGTGTGCGCTATTTATCTAGCAGTACATAGAGAAAACGGAAAGCTTTTTATAACTCCTTGAGCTGCTTTTGTATTTCATCTGATTAATAAAACTATGTGTCACTTTCGAGCTAGGGAGTTTGAAATCAGTGAGCTTCTTCCTGCTACAGATTTTAACGAAATTAGTGGAGAGCATTATATATCTAGAAATGAAGGAGACAGAAGGAGACAAGTCTTTTCATCCTGTTGAATTCTGTAGAACTTCTGGATTCCATTGTAGTGTTTTGGTAATTAGACCTATATAGGCTTTCTGTCTGATCCAGATGACAGAAAGATGGCATGAATTTAACTTAATACTAAGTAATTTTTATAGAGTTTGGAAAGTAACATGGAGCTAAGTAAAATAATAATTGCATGTTTGTTTTTGTCTACAGCTAGAGCATGGACTAGGCTATATGCCATGAATAATATTTAAAATCGATCTGATCATCAAGTGTGCATCACTTCTCCTGTTCTGCCAAGACTTCTTCCTTTTTTGTTTGCATTTAATGGACACAGTCTTAGAAACATTACAGAATAAAAGCCCAGACATCTTCAGTCCTTTGGTGATTAAATGCACATTAGCAAATCTATGTCTTGTCCTGATTCACTGTTGTAAAGCATGAGCAGAGGCTAGAAGTACCATCTGGATTGTTGTGAAACGTTTAAAGGCAGTGGCCCCTCTCTGCTTTTATTCATTTCCACAATGATGGTTAAAGTATAAAGCACTGTGAATGAAGGTAGTTGTCAGGGTTAGCTGCAGGGGTGTGGGTGTTTTCTCTTTATTATTTTTTTTGAGGGGGTGAGAGGTAGTTTTAATTTTATGGGCTCCTTTCCCCCTTTTTATGGTGATCTAATTGCATTGGGTAAAAGCAGCTAACCAGTTCTTTAGAATATGCTCTCTAGCCAAGTCTAACTTTATTTAGACGCTGTAGATGGACAAGCTTGATTGTTTGAACCAAAATGGGAACATTAAACAGACATCACAGCCCTCACTAATAACATTGTGACTTTGCTGTCAAGTGTAGAATCCTTCCTTCAAAAAAAGCTTGTGACCATTTTGTATGGCTTGTCTGGAAACTTCTGTAAATCTTATGTTTTAGTAAAATATTTTTTGTTATTCTACTTTGCCTTTGTACAGTTTATTTTACTGTGTTTCATTTTCCCAATGTGACAATCGTATTTAAAAATTAAAACTGATGGAACATTCTGTTTTGGTCTTCACCATCTGACAAGTCGAATGACAAGAGGTGGATTTTGCCAGTTTCTTTTCACTAATACAAACTTGTGTTAAGATATCACTGAATGGAGTATTTATAAGCTGGCCCTGAGCATGCATAAAGCATTGGTATCTGATTTTTTTTTACCTCCTAGAAATTTGAAATAAATGTGTTTGTGTTGTCTGATTAGTTAGATGATCATTGGTGTCTTGCCATGATGTTTGAAAATTACTGTACAGGAGAGTCACAGCAAAGCAGCCGTTGTGACTGGCTTTGTGTAGGACTCACATGTGCCACATTTGTTTGTCTGGCATTTCGGTTATGACCTTTTTCTTAGTTTTTGTCTGAAAACTTCATGTGTAACCACTGGGTATGATACTATTAGGAAACACCAATCTGATAATCATTTGGGATTTGCTGAGGCATTTATGAGTCTTCCTTGTAGACCTGACGAGCAGATCTCAAGCAACAGCTTGCATAAGTGTCATCCGAAAGGTTTCTTCCTTTGTGAGCATCAAATCCTCAGTTCATGATTCTTACTTTCATCCTTCAGTATTTGCTCTGGGAGCTATTGTTTGATATTAAGTAATTTTTTCTGCATTGACAGAGTTCCTCCCCTCAGAAGAACTGTTCTTTCCCACCCGTTTCCATATCTAATTTCTGATCCTTGTTATTTTTAAGTCATCAGTGTAGCCAGTCCTAAGTATGTAAATGTTAACCTGCGGGTTGGAACCTTTGTCTCTTGCAATTTAAGGTAATGGATATTGTAGCCCATCTGAACTTCCCCTACTCTTTATTCTCATAACTTCTGGAGTTTCTTCAGAATGTGGTGTATTTTATTGTGCTCCTATGTAAGATGAAGAATTATCTATTAAAATTACATTTTCAACATAACAAAAGGTTTTGATGACTGGTAACTGGTATCCTTCCAAATAAAATGCATTGCTTGGAAACAAATGTTAGTTTAATTCAGAATAAAATTGTTCGTAACCTTAATGTTGTAAATTTAAAGCTCTTAGGAGCAGTTATCATGTATAACAATTCTTGTGCTTGTACAGAGGGTGTCTTGCAACTAAGGAAACTGAGTCTCATTCTGGGGCCAAAACCAACACTCAGGCAGTTCAGTAGAGAGCAGCTTTATTTTAATGTGGGTGACCCTGCTCGTGATGATAGCTAGTATCACATAGTGATTTGTAGGTCATAAAATTCCAAATTTAAAGCCATTGTACCATAAAAATATGTCTAGAATAGGACTCTGATGTCTGCTGAATTAGAGTTATAGAAGTACTGAAATGGAATAATTCTGTTTTTGTTTCTAACATATGAATTCCTGATTTCATGGCATCATGTTTTTCCCTTTGTAATTTTGCTAAGAGTCCCCATTGTTTTGATAAGACTTAAGCAGTGAGATGAAAGGAGACAGTTTGTTGATTGAACTTGCTTAGGATTAAAAAGGC
Organism: Panthera tigris; assembly: GCF_018350195.1. Classification (NCBI taxonomy): domain Eukaryota; kingdom Metazoa; phylum Chordata; class Mammalia; order Carnivora; family Felidae; genus Panthera; species Panthera tigris. Next base: position 113,803,368 of record NC_056666.1, on the reverse strand, counting down.
TCGGGAAGGCCAGGGTAGATTTCAAAAACCGGCACCTACATCTGGCTTTTGGGCCTGTTTTCCTTGGCCCACACAATGTGTTTGGTTAAAATATTTTGAATTCAGTGCTAACGTTTTTAAAAGTCAGGAGATGCACGTGAAAACCCAGAGTTTTGGTGACCTGAATGATCTGAACATCTGGCTACTGCAGACATGACCAGTCTTTGTGCACAGCACCGTCTGGGAGGAGCTGAGCAGCAGCCGCCCTAACAAAGAGCTTGTCATTCTTTTCTCATCCAGTGACTCTCCAGTTGGTTAGAGTCCCCTTCCAGCCCGCTTGCCCCTTCATGTAGTCTTCTTCCTCTTCCCTTGTAAGCCTTTCATTTTGTGACTCCTAAGCTTAAGGAAACCGGTAATTTGACAGAAGCTTAATATGCATCCAACACTGTACTACTTGGGGATGATTAGGTGAATGAGCTAGGCATGGGGCTTTCCCTTTTGGACCTTCTGATGGGGCAGGGGCACGGACAAACAGCAGTTCCAACTTTGCCTGGAGAAGGGAAAGGAAGTACTGGGGAAGGTCTGCTCTTCTGGATTCAAGCCAGATGAACACCTCCAGGCAGGAGGAACAGCATGTGCAAAGTCCCGGGGGAGAAGAAAAGAATCTGAATATGTAAGTGGCTTCTTAAAAATCGATTCTGCCTGTTAGGAGGAGCTTTTCTGAAATCCTGAGGCATTCATAAGAGCTTTTATGTTTTTTTATTTGATTTTTTGTTTTGTTGTACTGCTTTGTTGTTTCCACACTAGTTATTCTTGGTCCTGCCTGATAAGATCTTAGATCTGAAGTGTATAGAACTTAAACCCTGCTCTAGACCAAGAACATACTGCAATACAAAATTGCAGAAGCATTTTATTTTATTCCCTGCCCTGCCCCCTACAGAAGTAATTTAAAATAAGCTTAAATACAAGCCAGGATAGCTACAGGTGCTGTATACTTTAGCACTGTTCAAGGAGAATAGGGGAGGAAATCTGGTATTCTGCAAGACATCATAAACAATTTTAGCGAAATGGAACTATTGGTGTCCTAGGAATTGGCATTATTTTTCTATTTGATGATTCAGGAATCTCTTGGCTATGCTAGCCATACCGATTTTTGTTAGTTGCAGCGGCAAAGGTTTAGAAAAGTAGCCTTATCTCGCAAAGCTGGCCAAAAAACAATTGAAATGCCATGATTATAGGGCAGCTAATTCATCAGCCTATTTAAGGAAAATGTAATATTTCATTGGAATAATGTATTTTTGGGCTGGGGGTAATAACATTTAGCTATTTAGCATGCTGCTTAGTTTAAGGAATTATATCGGGGGTTTATTTTTTAAATGATTTGATGATCACAAAAGCAAAACCTGTTGAATGTAATAACTTGAAAAAAATATAAAGAATAAAAACCTGTAACCTTCCACCCAGACTGATGACACTTTGTTTGATACTTTGGCCACACTCCCATGTGTTAATTTCATTTCTCATTGATGTTGGAAATTAGGAGGATTTGTTCCAAGGGTTAGCTTTGCTACAGCTTACTACAAATTGGGTAAATTTCCCCTGGCTGCAAAACTAGAAGTTGGGCTACAGTTTTCCTGGTAAGTGTAGAGCTCAGCGTGAAGAGTTCAGGTCTTCCTTCCCAGTTACAACTTTGGCCTCCTTCAGCTGGTCTTATTTCATCTGTGCCGTTTGGTGTGGTGTTTCAGTTGTCTGAATGTAGACTTGCTACACTGCCAAGCCTCTCCTGATTTGATGTAATTGTTTCAAGGGTCTGATATGTTGTAATAGACTAATTGCTTGAATATTTAGACCTTGCTTATTGTCTCTTGTAGCAGAGCAGCAACTGAAGTCTCATTTTCATTTGAAAGTTCATTTCATCGTGTTCATTAAGGAGCTTTTAACACTTCTCCCTTGCTAATCATTTGTATCTATGGGGTAAAACAGGTCTTAGAAATCAGAGATTGATAACCTCACCTCATCTTCCTGCCATGTAGAATAACTAGCAGGTTTCCTTTTTGCATACTCTGATCCATTCTTACCCGCCATATTCCATGAAATGGTTCATGATTGGGGCACCTGGGGAGCTCAGTCAATCAAACGTCCAACTCTTGATTTTGGTTCAGGTCATGGTTGCACGGATTCTGAGATTGAGCCCCACGTCAGGCTCTGCACTGACAGCCCAGAGCCTGCTTGGGATTTTCTCTCTCTCCCCCCTTCCCTTTTTTGTGCCCCCATCCCCACCCCCATATGTAAACAAAGTATTCTGGCTTGAATTCAAGAGTAGACTACTCAAGACCTGAGAAAAGCAGTTTAGACATGGTAGATTGCTTGCACTAGATTTGAACTTGGTGCTGTTTTCCTTGTTTTGGCAGAAAGCATTAGGACGGTGAGTAACCAAGGGAATGAAGAAGGACCAAAGTCTCACAATCCGTTTTTTCCTTCTACAAGAAAATATTGGGGGCTTTGTGGCCATAGGTCTGTCCAACCAAATTACTCACCTCTGCCATTGTTGTGAGAAAGCATCCATAGAGCATTTTAAATGATTGGACATGCTATATGCTGTGATATAACGTCAATTTTCACGTCACAAAATATTTCCAACTACTGAAATTGCGGGAAACAACAACAAAAATAACCGAGTTTGCAAGCTGTACCAAAATAGGTGGGGGGCTAGGTTTGGCCTGTAGGCCGAGTTACTCCCGCCTCACACTAGGCAGTGACTGATTATTCACTGCTCTTGTATTAGAACCAAATGTTGTGTCTCTCCAACCCCCTCCTCCTCTAAAAAGTGATACATTACTGTTGTTCCAGTAACAAAGATGGTACAGGTTTCTTTTTTCCCCTTTTGCTGTTAATATGTACATATTTTGATAAAATTTATATACAGATTGGGCATTTATCAAACCTAGTTTTTTCATGCAAGATTATTGAACATTTTCACATTTAAAATTTCTTGGAATGCTAATTTTAAAATTAAAATCCTACTGGTTTTTAAATAAATCTGGGTTTTTAAAACAGTGATCTTTAGCAGGTAATGCTGCATAGTTGTGCTTTTTGAAATGTGTTCTTGAATGTTTACACTGTGGCATTGTATTTCCTTGGTATCCGTATAGTATCTGTTGATCCTAATTTAATCCCATTTGCACATTAAAATTTTTTTAATGGTTATTTTTGAGGGAGAGGGAGAATGAGTGGGGGAGGGGCATAGAGAGAGAGGGAGAGGGAGGGAGAGAGAGAGAGAAAGAGAAAGAATCCAAAGAAGGCTCCAAGCTCTGAGCTTGTCAGCCCAGAGTCCAACGTAGGGCTCGAACTCAGACCATGAGATCATGACCTGAGCTGAAGTTGGACATTTAACTGAACCACCTAGGAGCCCCCCCAATTTGCACATTTAAATTGATGTCAGTTTTACAAAGTCTGCAATATGCATCTTTAATCATATTTTGTGCATCTTGTCTATTTCTGTTGACTAGATTCCCAGAAGTGGAGCTGTTGGGTGAAAGGTTCATATGCATTTAAAATTTTGATAGGTACTACTCAGCTGTTCTCCAGAAGGCTATACTGATTACATGCACAGATCCTTACCTGACCCGCATTGTCATTTATGTCTGCATAATATTTCATTACATAGACATATTACTTATTAGTTAACCATTGCCCCTTTAGGCATGAGTATGTTATTTCCATGTCTCACTTGAGTTGCCTAATCTTGGTACAGAAATCTTTGTCGGCATTCTTGGACAGAAGTTGGATTCCTAGTGTAATAATTTGATCAAGAGATATGTTTTTAAGGTTCTTGATACACATTAATGGTCGAAGTATTCTTTTCATTTTAATTCTTTCAAGGAATGAGTTTTATTAAAAATTGAGAAAAACAGGCACCTGGGTGACTCAGTTAAGTGCCTGACTCTTGATTTCAGCTCAGGTCATGGTCTCTGGATTCTGCTTGGGATTTTCTTCCTCCCTTCTCTGCCCTTTTCCCTGCTCTCCTCTCTCAAACATTAAGAAAATTTTTGAGAAAACCAGGTTTACAATACTGGCATTGGTGTTTTAATAACCAGGAAGTATCTCCAGGGGGTAGTTAGTATTCCATATACTGGTAAGAGTAGCTTTGGGGCTCATAATTAGTTGGAATCATAGCAAAGTAGAGAAATTAAGACTGGCATCTGGCAAAAAGACAATTGAGCCTTTGAATAAATTTGGGTCTTTGTATAATGCAATGCTAATAATAAGACAGGCCTTAGGGGCCTTCTCACCTTACTGCTGTTTAGCCAATGGCACTAGTCAGGAAGGTATTAAAAGGGGGGAAGGTAGCACCAGGGAGATCATTTTCAACCAGTTTTTTTTTTTTTTTATAGCGCGACATAAAATGTTGCTAAGTACTGGAGGGGGGGTTGCATTATTAAATAAAATGTTGCTTAAGAAAGTAACACCTTGAAAGACGTTTTAGGAACTTATGTAAACACCTAGATAAGTCACTTATCTCTACTCCACTGGACTATAAGCTTCTTGAGGGCAAACTTACTCTGTGCTATATAAGCAACAATGCTGGGCATAAAGCAGATGCTGATTATTGCACAGCTTCTGATAAACACCAAGAACTTATGAAACAAAGTGTTAGCTGGAAACTTCATTTGAGACAGAATCCACTTAGGGCATTCCCGCTTTCAACCATTTTGAGGAGAGTAATAAACTCGACTAGGGTTTAGGGTTTGTCTACGAAGTTCAGCTTAGAGGTACCTGCAGAGAATTCTTGTATCCCAGTGTGAAGACAGTATTGGAAGATGCCAGGCTCCCCCCCCCCCCACCCCCCCCGCAATAGTCCTAGTCAAAAGCCAAATGAGGTTTGAATGGAACTTTTACATGAGGATTCTTAAGTTGGTCTTGGGCAAACAGTATTTTGGGGAAATACAATGGTGGACAAGGTGACTAGCCATTTACCCTTCTAAAACAGCTAAGTGATGGTAGTATATAAAGTTATCTGCAGCATGTTATAGCAGAGTACTTACGGAATAAAGTCTAGAAGAACTTGAAAATTATTAAGAAACAAAATCTACAGAGGAACAGAAATGGCAATAAATAAGACAACCATAGCATGGCACCACGAGAATGGTATCTAGTAAGACAAATATCCATTTGGGAGAGTAATGGCAGGTAACACCTGACTGGCAGGAAGTTCCTTTAAACCCAGTTAGGAAGTGGGAAGTGTATAAAGTATAAACTGAGAGATGACCTTTACGACCCATCAACGAGAGAACAGTAACATTTTTACAATGGAATGCCAAACAAGTTTTCCACTTGGACGATGTTCAGTTATGTTAAAAAAAAAAAAAAAAGGTAATTTATTTCCATTTTTATTTGGTTTCCAAATATAAAAAAGTCAAGATTCTTACACCAATTATCTCAAATGAGACCATGCAAGGCAATTTAGAGTGTATACAACAGTCATCTCCACCCCCCACCCCCACCCCTTCAGTTTTGCTACTTTATACAACTGTGATTGACAGAAAATTGAATGGCATGTGCCCGTTTGGAATATTTCACCTGTTTAAAAAAAAAAAAAAAGCCACACACACAAAACTCCCCAACAATTATTCAGGATAGTTGCTACTTTGTGTCTGCAAGTCAACTTGTAACCTAGTTATTTTATTTAGGAGGCACATGGGACTGAAAAATTTAGCTGCCAATTTCATCCAACTACCCCACAGAAAGCACAAATGATTCCCAACAGTGTAAACTTTGGAGGGTTGAGATAGTAGACACTATTTGTTATGTGTAGTAGATTCAACTGTTGAGCCTGACAATGTTGGCTTTTTCTCTTCACAGAAATCTTAGGGCCTTTCCTCTAATTTTGCTAGACTGGGTTCCAGAAGAATAGTAAAGAATCCCTCATGTGAAATTCGAAGTGTAACAACTGTATTCTGTTGTGTCATACCCATTTTTGCTAGTTGCATAGACTAAAGACAGTTGGTTTGCTAAATGGCACTGAAGAAAATCCTGACCCGAGTGGCACTACTTAGTCCAAATGCTTTTGACCAAAGAAAATTATACAACAATATTTATAGGCTCACTTTTTAAGAGGTGGCGGACATTAATACTGTACATATTTTACATGTCAAATACATAGTCCAAGAGTTTATAAAATAAGTTCATGCATTATTACTTCTAAGAATATCATGTACAAGAAACCTCCCTCCCCCAGTACTTGTGACAGCATTTCAGGTGGACAGTTTTATATACAAAATCCAGTTTCTCTGCCGTGTTAAGGTATGTAATTTAAAGAAATTTCAGATTACTGAAAAAAAATCCTAGTCCATTGAAGAGTGATAGAAAGTGTCAATCTGTGGATTTAAAATGTTTCTTTTAAAAACACCCAGAATGGATAACCTCTGTACAAAGAAAAATATAAAAACTCTGGATGATCATGTTTGATCACACTACATAATTTCAAATGAAATGTCATTGGTTAAAAGTTTTTCTACTTTGCTCATTCCTCTGACAGCATTAATTTGTGAACTAATGCTTATATTTCAGCTGCATTTATGGCACAAGATCTTTTTTAGAACAATGGCACTGATTTTTCTTAAGTGTAACAGCACTATTTAGCAGCAATTATAAAGGTTAACAATTTGTGGAACAAATGTACAACCATACTTACTTTCTACTCTATACTCACCAGTTACAATATTTACAAGGCTAACGTCTACATAGATCTTTCACTTGCCCCCCAACCCCATGTCTTATTCAAAGTTTGTTTTCCTCCCATCTCATTTGTGACTTGGTGGTCGGCGAGTACAGGAGTTTCAGACAGGGTACCTTACGTGTTTTTCAATAGGATTCTTGGTGGTGAGTGAGTATAAAGACAAGTGTTAAGACGAAATTCTTAGCTCAGTTATGTTCCAGTGCCCCAAAAGTTACAGGATAAACAGTACTTATTGGCAATCTATAAAAGATGAGACATTCTGAGGTGTCCTAATATCTAAGTGTGTAACAGCTGAACAGTAAGAAGGCCATTTTACTCAATTGTGATGCAGTCACCACTGATCAGCATTTGAGGTTAGACTCTAATCCTGTGGTTAGTAGTACCAGCAAGTTTAACTGAAGAGGGGTCAGTAAGTTCAAAAACTGGAAATGTATCTTTAAAAGAATTTACATCAAGGGTATTCTGGTTCTCAATCAACTATTCTGTGTAAAGAGATTATAGATAAAAGGAATTGGCAACCTAGCATGCTAACTCAAGTTCCATGAACACAGTTTTTCATGATAAGATGTATTTACTGCGTGCATTTTTCTTACAACACCTCTCTAAAAACCACTCTATATAGTTAAACTTTGTGTTAAAGGACTATTGAGTTATTGGGTGGGGCGGGGGGGGGCAGGAATTGGCCATATTGGGTAGCTAGTGACATAATACCAGTTGTGAAAACAGACAAATGAGTTAAATTTCTGAAAATAGTAAATTAAGTCCTTTGTCAAAACAGTTATTGAACCATAAAGTCCAAGTCTGGAATTTATGAATTAAAACTGTGATCCTATGAAACAAGTTTACGGACCAGTAGATTCGTTTAATATCAAGAATTATTTTCATAAATCTCCACAACAGAATTTGTTGAATACCTTAATGCTGTGAATGAGAAAATAACTTAGAGGGAAAAATATACCCACAAGTAAGGTGATCTGGCAAAAACCACAGACTGACATCAAATGGACAAAAAAACTGAACAAAATGTTGTGAAAAAATGACAACTAAAATGGGGGGTGGGGTGGGGCCGGGGGCATAGTTAAGGCATCTAAAAAAAATTACACATGGCTTTGGCTTATTAAAATATTTTACACTTTTTTTTTTTTTAAAAGAAGATTTGAAAACATCTGAAAAACATGCAAATTGTTTGAAAATCCTGCATGGCAAATTCAGACAGTTTGCAGGCGTCATTCAGATGTTTGCCAAGGAAAATACAGACCTCTCCCCGTGAGACTGCACATGGGAGGCCCTCCCCATTCTCTCTATCTTACACTGGATGGCAACCCAGAGGTCTGTGCAGCAGTCACAAACAAGGTGTTGTTATCTGGAAGGGAAGGGACCGTGGAATTTCCATTGGTTGGAGAACAACCCAGCTTTAGTTTTTCCAGATACTCTGCATGTACAGGCTTATGACACTGGAGAACTTTGATGGCATCTTCTACTTTGAACCATTCTCTCTTCCTTCCTAGAAAACAGTAGGACATTGGTCAGTATATAGTAAAGTCACTTAAAAAAACTAATAAGCCACATCCTTTGACAGTGCCCCTCACTCCTCCCCTACAAATAATAGCTTTATTGTTTTTTGGAATGGCTTAGACAATAAATAATATGTTGGGGGAAGAATTTTGATGTAATTCAAATGTGGACATACTGATCTTATTAAAAAAAAGGTAACCCAAAATAATTTAAGACGAAAAGTCTACAAGCACATAGTAGCAGAATTAAGACTCTGGATGGCAAAAGGAAAGGGAACTTACCTATATTAACAGAATCTTCCCAATCTTCTAAGATTTCAGTGACAGTAAGAACATACACATACGTTCTGTGCTTTCGGTCTTGGTTCTGCTTGAATATAAAAAGAAAAGCATTTTAATCTACAGGAACTAGCCATTACACATTTCCGAGGAGAAGAATTCAGTTGTGGCATACTGCTGACTAGCACATAGTCAAGCATACACAGTTGTCTAACCCAGTACAGAAGGGAGTTTTCTGTAACACAAAACATTTAAAATGCTGAAATTAGCTCCCCACAGGAAACATTTAGCACCTTTGATTTCAACGTATGTGTTTTTTAAGAGACTAATTCAATTAAGTATTGGCAGTTTAAAAGCTGCCAGGTGAACTATGCACAACCAAGGTTGAGAATGGGCTAGTCATTTCTGGAATGTTTTAGTCCTATATGCTGAAACTCAATTTTTTACCCATATTAAAACTGCCACCTTGTGAAAATTAAACATGAGTTGGTCTTAAAATGAAGGGGCTCACTACTTTCATCTTGATTTAAGTTAGCCTCGTTTACTATAGTCTAGGACTTCAGATTGTTGTCTGAGTTTTTTAATTTCCTTTTTAAATGTTTATTTATTTTGAGGGGGGAGAGCCAGGAGGGGCAGAGATAGAGGGAGAGAGAATCCCAAGCAGGCTCCTGGCTGTCAGTGCAGAGGCTGACACGGGCTCCATTTTACAAGCTGCAAGATCATGACCTGAGCTCAAATCAAGAGTCAGACCTTAACCAACTGAACCACACAGGTACCCCCCCCCCCCCTTTTTAAGGTAAACTTTCTACATCCTACGTGGGGCTTGAACTCATGGCCCTGAGATCAAGAGTCACGTGCTCTACTGACTGAGGCAGCCAGGTTGCCTGATAATTGCCCCGATTTTTTCCACCACAGACAACCTGAGTAATACACTCAATTCAAATAGCGTATTAGGTCTTTGGGAAGGAATAGGAACAGCAAAAAATGAGAGGCATCTCTCACATAAAACATTACTAGTCGGGGCGCCCGTGTGGCTCAGTCGGTTAAGCGTCCGACTTCGGCTCAGGTCGTGATCTCTTGGTCCGTGAATTTGAGCCCCATGTCGGGCTCTGTGCTGACAGCTCAGAGCCTGGAGCCTGTTTCAGATTCTGTGTCTCCCTCTCTCTCTGACCCTCCCCCATTCATGCTCTGTTTCTCTCTCTCTGTCAAAAAAAAGAAAAACGTTAACAAAAAATTACTAGTCATTATTATTAAGAACCCATTGTCTTATCTCTGTATCTGGAAAATAAATACATTTATTATTCTATGTTCAAAAATTCATTGAAATCACCAGAGTGAATAGGCAGGACAATTCTAATTTTCCCTTATATCTTCTAAGGAGAAAGGTACGTTGGTTACTATTTTCTGTTCAGATTCTATGAAATGTAAATAGCACTTGTAAGGCAGTTAATACTATTATCTTTCTATGTTATATAAGCTTTATTTATAATGTGAGACGTTTTCTTCAAAAATCTTACCAGCATATTGACAATGTGCTATTTGTACCATGGCTATTCTGAATTACAGAAAATCTTCAATGTATTTTTCATTTCAACCAGGAGATGGTGCTGTTCAATTGGGTAAGGCAAGTGCTGAATTCTGGGAAAGTCTGAATATTAAGAACTTCACTACTAACATTGTATTCTGGGAGTCATCAATTCTACCAAGTGCTCCACAATCTGAATTTCTGAATTCTGTAAAAAGCCTTAAAAATCAAATTTATATGGTTCTACCAGAAGGACTGAACGAACCCTTAAATATTATCTTGAAAAAATATGTCCCGATGTGTCAGGTATACAGGTATACCATATATCTATGTCTGACTCTTGGAAGAAAATACATTTGAGAATAGTTTGGGTCTCATGACCTGACTACATTTCTCCTTACCTTCCACAGAATACCTGCCAATTCCAAATTCCTTCCACAAATTCCATTCTGCCTTCAGTAATAATAGATTATACAGGAGAATTCTATGCTGTTAGCATCTATTCTTTGTATCTTGAGTTTTCTACCTTCATACAGTCCTCTAAGGCTTAAGTCATTATTCGTGTATCGTCTACATGTTATGCACTAAAGGCACAGGGTACATTTCCAGACAGTATCCACAAGAGACCTAAGTCCTTCGGTGATACTGAGGACACTGTACCTCCTAAAAAGTTTATACCTAAACAATATACAGTGAACCGAGAGATCTTTCTCTATCAGCTCCACTGTATTGTCATATATAAAAGTAATTTAATGCTGCATAAAACTGATGGCACATCAAAGTTAGGTAACTTTTACTTCCCTTCCCCCTAATCCTTATAACTTACTTGCTTACTGATAAAAGGAATGTCTAACTTGGGCTGCTGCCAGATTATCTGGCCAGTTAGGAAAGAATCATTAATTCTGTTATCAGCAAGGATTACTTTTGTAACTCACCTCAAATATGCCCAGGAGTCTGCCTAATTTTCCTTTGACTCCAGCCTATTATAAAAAAGATGCAATGTAAAACTGTTAGCTTTCATAAGAAAGGTTACACGAACGTTATTTTCTAGCTATTTCAACTCAAGGATCTAAACACAATAGGCCCTTCCATACCAACCCTGCCTCTGTGAAGGTTTTTTGGCTATGCCAAGATTCATGACCTATGGTTTGCTATACAACATGGTTTAATTTATTCCACATACAAGTTCAGACTGATCAGATTTGTTGTCATTTATTTTGTAAGAAATGACAGGGATTGACCAAAAATTAGACTTTCTACCAATCTGGGACAAGCTTCACGAATGAAAACAGACTTTTTTTCTGAACCAACTGATCAATCCCCTTCTTACTTAAAGGACTGTCTTTCTTGCTTGCTTTTTTCACATGGCTTAGGAGGTACAATTCTTCCTCTAGGTTACTCTCCTACTGCAGTCCTCATTACTTTACCGGGACTGGGACAGGTAACAGACTGACGGGAACTGCAGTGTGAGCCCATGCCGATCCACACTGCATCAGTGCCCGCTGCCGCCTCTATCTAGGGACGCGCTCTTCCCTCAGAAAGCTGCTCATCCTTCGAGACCCATCTCTCTGAAACCTTTCCAGCTACACACCAAGACCCAATGGGAGCATTAGCATTTGCTTCCCATTTACACCCTCACTGCTGTTCAATAACTCTTATGGCACTTAATATGCTGTTTTGTCTCTGAGTAGAAAGCAAGTTCTATCATCAACTATAAGAAGACAAGCAGGCCGTGTTTGCTTCTGTGCATGTGCGTGCGCACCACTTTTTACTGAACTTTATGACAAAACGAGTAGAATAAAAGCAATTTGCTTCTTACTCATTTGAAAAAATTACAGCACATGATTAATGTCTCTGAGCATTCTTGCAGTGCATTGCAGTGTAATATTTATTAACCTTGCTCTGAGACAGGGCCATCCTGTTCTACACTGATCACTGATCAGGCTTACTGCCTGTTATACAATTGCATGTTACACAATTCTGGGGGACTTCTACATTCATTTTTAGCTCTCTTTTACCAGGCTTAACAAATACCTGCTTAACAAAATGCGAGCTATGGTCACCCGCTTAAAAATCTTCAGTCAGACAACAAAAAGAGCACTCATGTGACCTGCCTTGCCTTCTCAGTGCACGTAGCCAAAGTGCCACAGGGAACACAGCGTAAAATCTCAAAATACGGTGTGTGTGAAAGGAGAGCAAATAAGCTACTACTCGTCTCACCTCTTCATAAACTTCCCTGACGGCAGCACCACCAGGTTCCTCCTCTGGCTCCATTCCTCCTCCCGGGACAATCCATTGGTCTGGGTACCGACTGCTGCTCACCAACAGCACCTGCAAGACCAACCGCGAGTGTAGGCCCCACAGCCTGCGAAGCACTACGGACGTAACATTCTCAACCCTTTACAAGGCTGGAAAGCCCTTCCTGATTAGCCCATTTGTAATTTCATTAAAATTATTAGGTGTACACATTATACCACAAGAAAGCGCAGTTGACAGCCTTTGTAAACACTCTTGGAATTCAGAATTCAACAATAATGTAATCACACCACGAAATCATTCTGAACCTAATGAAATCACTTCAACTACCAGATTCAATTAGTAAAATTCTCTAAATCATGGATACCAATGAAAGATAAAAGTGGATACTTGGGTTTACTAGCCCCAGAACTGCGTGCACTTAGGTTTGTGGTCGTATCTGCTATTCGTGAGTTACAGAATCTTATTCTTCTCCAAATTTAAGGATATGTGACCCTAGGCAGGTCACCCTGTTCTTACCTATAAAGAGTAAGGATACTTAAAAGATAACAGATACTGTGAAAAAGGAATAGGGGAATTCATTAAGTCAATGCCCGGTATATAGAGAGTTCTTGTTATTTTTACACTTATGATTAGGTGGGAAGAAGTACCCTTCATATTCCAAACTTCTATAAATGGGTAAGAGTCACTTCTTTTGATATCAGGCAGCTATAATTTATGATCTAGGAGAGACGGCAAGCTACAGTTGAGTGCATTGCTTGTTTTGTACAGTCTGTGAGCTAAAAATGGTTTTTATATTTTTAATTATATGAAATTCAAATTCCACTGTTCATAGATAAAATTTTATGAGAATCCAGCCACACTCATTCATTTTTCACATGTTGCCTATGGCTGCTTTGATGCTGTAACAGCAGAGTTAGGTAGCTGTGACAGAGACTGCATGGTCCACAAAGCCTAAAATACTATCTGGCCCTTTATAAGAAAAGTCTGCAGACCCCAATCGAGAATAGCATTAACCTTTAAATTTGCAAATGCTTTTTAAAAAACAAACATTACCACAGAGTATCCTAGAGGTTCACTACTTAAACAGTACCTGAAACAAGTATTATATACCCATCTTCTACATGAAAATTTGTGGGCTAGGTTACGTTGAAATGCACCCAACTTAAAACAGCAACAAAGGCTTGGCTACTATGATAAATAAGCAAAGGATGTTTATATGAAGTAACAGGTGTCTTAACCAACTTGAACAAAAATGGTTACAAAATTCCCTTAGTATATTATCTCTAAGTAAACAAAGAACATTCTTTCCAGATAAATCAATCAATTCAGAGCAAAGTATGATCCCTGATGTGTACTGGTCTTCTGACACGCCACTGGTCCTATCTGCCCAGCTCCCACTCTCCTGCCGCAGGAACTGCTGGCACTTGAGAGTTCATAGCCAGCACAAGGATTCACCTCCCACCTGAGGAGGCTGCCAGAAACTCAGCCTTCCCCCAGGATGACAGTAACTCCCGGAGTTCAGCAACTCCCACCTTTCCCCCAGCCTTGAACACACTGAGTTGGAAGATAAGGGAACGTCTATTCAGGCACCTATCCCCTCAATCTGAAAACAAAGCAGCACACTTTTGCCTATGGACACACCATCATCGCAGAGCAGTGATCAATTAATGCTCAAGGGGTCTGAGTGTTGTTTCTCTCATCCTTTACCTGGACAGGACTCCATTGCTTCTGCCAGCTTCATTCCTTCAAACGAATAACTGGCAAAACAATGCAAATCCAGAGAAAGCACTGTAAATTAACAACAGCTGATAAAGCCTTAGCTAAAATATGAATGGCTGACTGTGAGGGTACCACCAAGTCCAAATATAGCAATTTTGGTCAAATGAAACATAAAACAGCTTTAAATTTAAAGTATTAGCAAACGGGGCTTACATATCAAAATTAGAAACTAAAGAGCCAGAATAAACAAATCTAGCAAGAATTAGAAAATACTGGTTTAAACTCAAAGATGGTTTGCAACTGTACAGATCATACCCAAGATGTATTTCATTCCTTGATGCACCCAATGATGGGCTGATAATCTACCATTCAGTACACCAGTTTCCTCCAAGCACCTATCCTTGTAGAATTACTGAGTGTTTATGAGACTTAAATACCTTATATCCTGGCCTAAGCACTCGATGTTGGCCATTACTAGCTCTTCTGCTTTCCTACTAATTGAATTGCATCAGCCTACCAAGAACTAGGCTTTTCCCCCAAATTTTGCCAGTTGCATTCGTTTTATAATTATTGAGAATTAGTGATGAAATGAGGGCAAAAAGGAATTATCAAAAAAGACTTTGGAAAGATTAAAGGTAGGTTATTAAAAACTGCTATCAAATTAAATATGGATGAGACTACTGTAAAAAGGAAATTTAAAAATCCAGAAAGAGCCTGCAAGTCTTCAAAGTTCAATTAAAATTCTTTAAACAAAGTGAGACTGAGAATCAGATTTCATCTTTTGTTTTACTCAAAAAGGAAGCTTACCAAATATCTATGGTATTCCAAGGCTTTGGCCTATATATTGAGATTGGCAAGTGTAAGTTTTTAAGTTAAAATAAAAAATGCTTAAGGTATAAAAGCATATGTCTTGCATCAAGGGAAAAGTAAACTGTACTGTTTCTGACTGCAGAGTTGGAGGCTTCTTTTCCTGGTCACTAGGTGTGGGTTACGGACAATCTAGTTTTTATTGCCTGGGTGAAATTCTTATTATTTTTTTTTAAATATAATTTGTCAAGTTAGCTAACATACAGTTATATAGTGTGCTCTTGACTTCGAGAGTAGATTCCCATGATTCATTACTTACATACAACAACCGGTGCTCATCCCAACAAGTGCCCTCCTCAATGCCCCTCACCCATTCTCCCTCTCCCCATCCCCCCATCAACCCTGTTTGTTCTCTGTATTTAAGAGTTTCTTATGGTTTGACTCCCTCCGTTTGTAACTATTTTTTTTCCTTTCCTTTTCTTCCCTCTGTTAAGTTTCTCAAATTCCACATATGAGTGAGAACATGTATCTGTTTTTCTCTGACTTATTTCACTTAGCATAGGTCCATCCATGTTGTTGCAAATGGCAAGATTTCATTCTTTTTCATTGCCGAGTAGGTTGGATGAAATTCTTAACTACCCAATTCCAACTTCCTTGATTACCTTCATAATGGGACATGACACTGCAGGGGCTTGCTAACTGGAAAACTACATTCTTATTTATTTAGTAAACAAGGAATTTCAAAACCATCAATATTCATAAAGTTGGAGTCCTGAAAAAATGAAATTCAGTGTCATATATCTAGGTCAATGATAATTCCCATCTGTCCCAAGATAGTATTTAAGAGATAAATTATATAAGGTTAATAATGTTGAATACCCATTAGTATAGTCTGTGCCTGCTTTTCTGAACACTTATGCTTCTAATTGAAATCAAATCTTTAATCTGCAGCCTACAGGACATAATTCACATATGACTGAACTCGTCTTCCAAAAGTCAGTGACAGGAAATCCCTACATGCTTCCACAGTTCCCTTCATAAATTACTTTTTCTAAAGCCTCATGAAAACAGATCTGTATGGTTTTGGACAAACGATTTAGCAGAAACTGAGACCTTATCGTGCAAGAATCCCCTGAGATTCCAAAATGATTAAATTTGATCAAACCATTAACTTCAAATGTATCTTTCCAAAATAAATGAGTAATTAACACCTGTAGTATAGAATGATCAGCATCTAAACTACTAGTTTAAAACATTTGATAATGAGCCTTTGGTAATGAAACAGATTTGAAAACCAGTATGTTTCATTATGAATTTGCCTACTCATCTAGAGTACTTCATTCGAAGTTCAAGTGAGGTCAAGGCCACATTATGTTTGTTGTTTGTTTATGGAGTGGGGAGTGGTGGTGATTACCTAGCAGGGTAGAAGAAATGAATTTGAATAGCATAAGCAAAGACCATTAAAATCCCTACTACATGTTAGAAGAACTGTATCACAAATCATTATTATTCCATATCCTCGGGGAGGGGGGGGAAGCCATCTAAACATTTCTACAACATCCCCAATCTACTAGATCTGTACTTTAGCATGCTTGGTAATGCTCTAAAAACATTATTTAGGTTATAAAATCTTAGTAAGGGATACACCAATAGCTGACAAATCCAGACTTGGTTGTTCATAGGTTTTAAATTCCTTTTCAACTACCTGTGTAGGTATATTACATTTTGTGTATCCAACAAGATGACAGTCTGCCACATTAGTGACAAGGTGATGGAGAGGAAAGCAGGCATTCAACTTTCCAGATAGGCCAGAGCTGAGTCCAAAGGAAAGATTTACAAAAAGGTTAGTCAATCCACCAGGCTGCAGAATTAGACTTGAATCAGAGTCAACCTCAAAGCCAGTGCTGTTGCCCACCTTCATATAAGCATTCCTGCTACTATACTATCTGACCTCAACCTTCCTTCCATGTGTATCCAACATTCAACATAAAACACCATTCACCTGTCATTGTTAAGAAGCCATTTCCCACACTTGTCTTTTTCTTCGATTCCTAATGTTTTAAGCATTTGTTATATAAGTACTTCTCACTTTAAGTAGCAGTAGTGTAGTGATAATGGTCTACTTGGAACCAGCCCTGAGTCTTACTAGACAACAGTTTGTCTATGAATTGGAATAATCTACAGTATAGATTCAAAACCCTACTATCACCTAGTAAGTCCTCCTCACTGGAGGTGTGTAAGAGCTTGTAAACTAAAAAAATCCTGTTCAAGATTTGAGCACTGAGGTAAATTAAATTCTTAGCTCTATACACCAAGTGGCCCCCAAATGCCATTTGTGTTTCAGCTTTCACTCTTATAACTGTTCTTGGTCACAGCTTGCTTCTGGGAACAACTAGTCACTACAAATGACTATTTCTTCCCCAGAAAAAAAAAAAAAAAAAAAAAAGGCTATCCGGAAAACCCCTCAAGTGATCCCTAAATTAGGAATGAAGAGTTTTAAACTGTAGCTATTTAGAAGCTGTATTGGGGTTTTTGTTCTTTCTTCACATGTTATCATGAACCAGGGTGCATGAATGGTTTAAAACTACTTTACCACAGTTAACTGTATTAGGGGCTCTTAATCAAAATTAGGCCAGCAAGCAGTATATTATTAGGAACACCCAGTATGCACACAGACATTTTAAAAGATCTTAAGTTATGGCAGTGGTTACTGTATCTATTAACCAGCTACCTACTGCTACTATTAAACAAGTTAATAGTCCTATTTTTTGGACTATTGAGGCACAGTTGTATAGGAGGGTCAGAAATAACAGCTCATTTTGGGAAAATGTGTTTAACTCAGATTACTGCTAGACAAGAAAAGATCAAAATTCCAAATTCGAGTACAGTTTCTCTTGAATGCGTATTGCTTTTATACCATCATAAAGTTGAAAAATCACAAGTTGAATCATTGTAAATCAGGGACCATCCTTATGGGATTGGTAGATAGAAGAATGCTAAATTGGACTGATCATGACATTTTCTTGTAGCACATCAATGTTTTGAAATGATGGGCTTAGCTTTTACACACTGGAGAAAGCCTTCGTGATATATACCAAGAGCCTAAAACAGATGCAAATTGTACAAAAATGCCTTCCCTTGAAGGAAGTGGCTGCTTAAGTGGCCCAAGAAGCCCTTTATGTCTAGGAGAGCTGCAGGCATAGATGATATTTCCCTCCGTTTAGAAAAGATTGCCTTCAGATAGTTATTTAATTTTCATTAGAAAGTGGTCTCCACTTGAAGCAAGTATCTTCAGAGCCTTAAATCTAAAAGGACTTCTGCAGAAGTATGAGCCCCAGAGTGTTTATCTAAAAAGGCAGACTGCCTGTTGACCCCAAGCATACAAATGTTAGTACATATACACATACGTACAAATACTGTACTAGCATTTCTTATTAAGATTGTTTTTATTAGAGCTCTGGTTTTAGAGTCCCACAGGTTTTAAGACCGCTTTTCCCAACCAAGTCTTAGTGCATGATTTTGTAGAATTCAGACATTTTAGTTAATACACATTTGGCATTTGGCAGGTGGTAGAATGCAGTCCCTGGCTCAAGGAGCTTAAAAGCTAATTAGGGCAGTAAGTCCAAGTGGAAGAGTAATAGGCAGTTCTTAAGACAGTTTTGTTAGTGTTTCTCACAACTGTGCCTGGATTCCACCCAGAATCAAAGTCACTTCTATTTCTCTTTTCAGCACTCTATCTTATATTGCTGCTAGATGATCCTCAAGCTTGAATACATTTAAAATGTAAATGTTCCTGTCTTGCCTAGCAACTCCTTAGCCTTATATATTAAGGTGCTCTTTTTCAACCATTATTTGTTCAATGCCATCCCAAGGTGCAGTTCAACTAGTCCACAGCCCCAAGTCTTGCTCTGTTTGTGATGCTTGGTCCTTCCTCTCTCACTCACTGAAATCCAGCTCCAGTGATCTTAACCCTGCTGTCAGTACCTGATGATACTCTTCCCCTACTTGATTTCCCTTTATGTCAGTTTCTGTCTGTCCAAACACTACAGAATGTTTCTCCTATGTTTACTCCTATGTTTCTTAGGAGCTGATACTTTTCATCTCTGCATCCCTGTTCAGTTATATGCAAATGTGTTGAACAGAATCCATTTCTGGCTACCTTTTGTGAATGTACTGTCCTCTTTCACTGTACAAACACAGTATCCCCAGCTACTCTATGGGATGCTTATTTGTGGGCTTGTGTGGAAGCCCAACCACCAAAACTAAGGGTGGTTCCCTACAGAACCAGAGACAGGATCAAATGAACAGGAGATTTAGAAATAAAGGACCTGGGCTCAAAAAGATCTGCCAGCTTCCATGATCTTGGGACAAGTTAACTCTGCTGCCTAATTTCTTACTATACAAATCCTAATGCTTATTTACCTCGCGGGGAAGATAAAATGGGCAAATAATAAAACCACCCCCAAGAGAACATAGACTGCTGTTTCTTCCCTAAAACAATCTGTCTCAACTAAGGGTTACTGAGAAATCCTTCAGTACAAGGAGAGCCATCCTGGAGCACTGCATAACTTTTTGTGGTCAAACAGCAATTCTTATTTTATTTCAATTTATACTTTATAAACATTTCGTCCTTAAATATAGCATACATTTAAATCTCCCAACAGGGATCTAGGTGTTATTAACCCAGGAGGGGGAAAAAGTCTCATCTATTAGCTAAAGAGGTGGATTCAGGCTGTTTTGTATCTTATCCTTGGAAGGCTACCAACGTAATTTCAAAAGAGTGAAATCAAATTCACAGCAAAATAGCAAGATGTTCAGGAAAGCTAACAGGTTCATCTTTGTCACTATTATATAATAGAAGGAGCCTCAACTATATACAACTACAAAAATGAAGATCCTAGACCACACATTAAAGTTGGCTGTGCATTTTACTTAGAGAATTCCAGAGCCTTCCCTCACAGCGTATTCTCTAACCAACTATCTTGGTTTCTCAACCTGCACGGTACCAGATTTATTTACATAACAGATTTCTCTAATAAATGCTCCAGAGCTTGCTCCTTACTTCATTTTATCTAATGGCACTAGTCTGTGGACTCAACTCGAGGCTAGGAATTTAGCATTTATTACAGTAGGAACAATTTCCAAGCACGAAATAACTCCTTTATCTGTTACAGGAATATCTGAAGTGTTCTTCAGGCTTTGCTTTACCATTCACACAATGCAGATCATTTCAATTTCCTATTTCCTATATCTTCCCTTGGGAACCGTTTTTAAAGCCTGAATTCCAAGTTCAGGTTATGGCAAGACTTCAAAGTCATCACTTCCAGAAAGGCTTCCAAGCTCAGCCTCACAAAATCTCTCATTCAGCAAATAGTGTGCACCCAATTGCCATGGAGCCCTGTGCCAAGAACCCAGCATCAGAAACAGGGACTGGATCCTGAATTCCGACTCTACCACTTCCTAATTATGTCATTTGGGCAAAGTACTTAGGCCCTGCAACCCTCTCCTCACCTACAGACCAGCACAAAGAGGATTAAATGCAGCAAACTTAAAAGGTCTTCAGGCAAGTCCCACACAGTAAAAACACTCAACTAAGAATGTGATTACACAATAGTGAGCAAATTAGACAAGATCCTTGACCTATCTTGATCACTCTGGGCAGCTATTATATGCTTCTATATTCAAAGTTTGTTTTTTCCTAACGGGGCCTCGATGCACTTAATGCTTATTGACTGTTACTCTGTAAATGTTAAAAACAAAACAAAACAACCCCACAAAAACCTATCTCCTTCTAGTTTCTAGCTCTCCTAAGTGGCCTCAGGTCATAGAGTAAGAACGACTACACCACTGAGTGTACACTATGTCATATTCATCCTAACTGCAGGGATTAGCAATAAGGAAGCCATTAAATTCCTGTCTCCAGTTTTAGCCTGGTACTTTATTGGACACAGTTGGTTATGGAAGCAGAATTCAGATTAATTTTTTCCAGGTCTAATCATTTTAGGAGTGGCAATGCTTTAAAAAATGAAAAAAAAAATTTTTTTTTAAGTTTATCCATTTATTTTTGAGAGAGATGCAGGGGAGGGGCAGAGAGAGAGAGAGAGAGAGAGAGAGAGAGAGAGAGAAAATATCCCAAGCAGGCTCCACACTGCCATCACGGACCCCAATGTGGGGCTTGAACCCATAAACTGTGGGATCATGACCTGAGCCGAAACCAAGAGTCTGACACTTAACTAAGCCACCCAGACACCCCTAAAATAAATTTAATGTTTATTTGGGGGGGGGGGGGAGGGGCAGAGCATGAGCAGGGGATGGGCAGAGAGAGGGGGAGACACAGAATCCGAAGCAGGCTCCAGGCTCTGAGCTGTCAGCACAGAGCCAAACGCGGGGCTCAAACCCACCAACCGTGAGTCGAAGTCAGATGCTTATCCGACTGAGAGGAGTGGCAATGCTTTATAAAATATTTTCTTGGCCACCTTGCTTTAAGTAAATTTAAAACAGTGAACCATTTTAAATTAAATGGAACTGAAACAAGGAAAAACTGTTCTCCAGGAAAACCTTGAGAGCCTCACTATCAACCC
The DNA here is from genome assembly GCF_018350195.1 of Panthera tigris. Lineage (NCBI taxonomy): Eukaryota > Metazoa > Chordata > Mammalia > Carnivora > Felidae > Panthera > Panthera tigris. Next base: position 113,781,966 of record NC_056666.1, on the reverse strand, counting down.
AATGAAGAAAGGTAAATTAAAGACTGGCTGCTTACTCTCAGAAAAAGAAAGGCTGCTCGTCTCCAGATGTCAAGCCAAATACAGCAAAGTTAAGAAGCCTAGATAAATATGCTGAGAGCTAGAGGTTACGGTCTGAAAATGGCAACTCTGCCCACCTCTAGTCCATCTTCTTCCTCAGGCATTATTCCACATTTTTCACTAGCCATCTTTCTACAGTCAGAAAACTTTAAAAAGAGGCCTTTAAATATATGTGTGTGTGTGTGTATACATATATATATATATATATATATATATATATATATATAATAATTATGCCAAGTGCTTGGGAGTTAAAAGGTCCACTTAAGAGTGGGATTGAGAAAACTAGACCGAATGGGGTTTTATTTTAAAGCACGGGGATTGCCTGGCTATTCCACAAACATCCCTAGATTTAATCTGAAACCGCAAATTGCCGTAACATGGAAGGGAAATGTAACACAGGCAGAAGGGCTTGGGCTGCAACACTCACGCCATTTCTGCCGCCTCCGTTAGCACTCAAGGTTTATCTGGCTTTACTCAATTCGCTAGTTAAAATGGTGACTCCCGCCCGAAGCGACCTATACGGCCCGGGACCTCCCGCCGGCCAGGAGGCGTCTCGGCCTCAGGTCCTCACCATGGCCCGGCAGAACACTGGGCTGGGCGAGCCCCTTTGTCTCCTCTATCAACCCAGAGAAAGGAAGGAAGGAGGGAGGAAGGGCGGGAGGGAAAGAAGGAGGGGGCTAATCCCTCCTAGCCTGGTGGCCAGACGAAGGGTCGGGCGAGCAAGGTGAAGGGCTAAGACCCCCACCCCGACCGGCCCTGGCCCCCAGCCCCCAGCCTGTCCCGGCGCCGCCGCGGGAGGCGCAGAGCGTGCTGGTCGCCCTCACCTCGTCCTCCTGCTCACTCCGGAAGCACAGGCACGCCGCCCGCTTCTTGAAGCCCTCGCGGTCATAGGTCCGCGTCTGGTTGGGCTTGAACTTCATCATAGAGGCGGGCTCTTGCTGCCGCTGCTGCTCCGGCCGCCGCCGCGGGGGCCCGGCTGCCGCCACCCCGCCGGGGAGTTGGGGCGCGGGCGAGTCGGGGCGCAGGGGCGCCGGGAGGCGAGGCGGCGGCGCGGGGAGTGACAGCGAGGCCGGTCGGTCCCGGAGCCGGCGGCCGCTTCGACGCGGAGGAGGGCGCAAGCGCCGGTCACTGCTGCCCGGGTGTCGGAGAGGAAGAGCCGCCTCTGCCCGAGCGTCCGCCGCTCTCCATGGAGCCCGCCGCCCGCTCGCCTCCGCTCCCTCCTCCTCCTGCTGCCGCCGCCGCCACCGCCGCCGCCGGGGGAAGAGCGAGGCTGGAAGCTCACGCCACAAGGAGGCAGTTGCGAGGACTCGCAGCAACCGGGCAGCAACGCCGCGGCAGCTTCGCACCGCCCCCACCGGCTCTGTATTTAAGTGAGCCCGCGCAGCCCCGCCCCTGCGCGTCCCGCCCCGCGCGCGCCACCGCGCCTGCGTGCCAGGACCGTTGCGGCGGGGGAGGGGCCTCGGCCGCGTGGCGTCCAGTGGTCCGCGGTACCTGCGGGCTGGGGCTGCCGCCTCCAAACGCGGGATGGAGGTGGCCGGCTAAAATGTCAGCTAAGAGGCAAAGACCCCTCCCTGCCTGTTTATAAACACCACCACTTTCCCATCTCCCATAAATGCCACCTCCAGGAGAGGAGGTCCAACTACGTACATCCTCACAAAGTTGCACCCGGGTCAGGAAATGCCTGGCTGCACCGCAGCGATTGCAGTCTCCGCAGCGACTGACGCCCAGAGTTCGCTCATGAAGTGCGGGGAGACACGAAGGTGAAGGCCCGGAAAGGGGAAGACGTTGGTTGAGAGGTTTTCGTTTGGGGGGGGGGTGGGGAGGTGTTGCTTTGGGGGTTTTGTTTGCTTTCCAGAGAAAAGAGGGCAGGCAAATTTCCTTTTTTTTTTCCTTAAAAAAAAAACACTTTGGTTAGGGGGTCGTTTGTATTTTTTTTAAGTTTATTTATTTACTTAGAGAGCTGGAGAGGGGCAGAGAGAGAGATAGAGAGAGAGAGGGAGAGAGAGAGAGAGAGAGAGAGAGAGAGAGAGAGAACCCCAAGCAGACTCTACGCTGCCAGTGAAGGGCCTGCTGCTCTAATTCACCAACCGGAAGCTCATGACCTGAGCCGGAAGCTCAACCGACTGAACCGCGCAGATGTCCTCTGCCCCCCTCCCCCCCCCCCCCCCCCCCCCCCCCCGTTTGTAGTCTTGCGAGAGTCCATTCAGTCTTAAATATTTCTTTGAAGCTGTGGATAACATCTTCCACTTTGTCCCACCCTCTGGAATGTATTCATTAATACTGGCAATGACTAATATTTATGAAGTGTTTTGCACGTGTATTTCATGCTCAGTGACAGGCAGCTAGGTACTGGGGCCACAACACTAAATATAATGGGATTTCTGCTGTCCAGGAGTTTAAAGTCTTCTGGGGACTTGGGACAAACAATCTTTCCATTTCAGAGTGTCATTCAAGGGTTAAGATAGGAACTGGGAGGCCCAGTGTTTAAGAAGCTAACCCAGTCCACCCTGACCCCTCCACAGAGCCCAGGCTACTTAGTTCCACACATACTTGACTGTTCCGTTTTCATTCCTAGAGGGCCTACTGTGTGCCAGGCATTGGCATCTAAAACCAGTCCCAGCCCTGTCAGGATCTTAAGCACCTGAGAGCAGACAGTCAAATATCAAACAATCACACAAGTACATGTAAAACTACAAATGTGATTAGGTTGAAGGTGGTAGAGGGTTTCAGAGGCAGATATGACCAGACCTGCAAGTCAGAAAAGGCTTCCTGAGGGCAGCAAGTCAGGAGCTCACGGCTGAAGGAGGAAGTGGAGCTAAGGCCACTAAGAGCCTGGTGAACTTCAAAGCTGAGGAAACTGGGACTTCTATAGAGTCCAGTGGGAGAAGGAACCAGGAGAGTTCATAGAAATGAGAGAAGGCCCATGTGGCTGCAGACGGGGTGGGGGTAGCTGGGTTCCACCTTTGGCCCAGAGGGTTGTGAGGCCTGACCATTCAGAACCTGGGGACCCTTGGTGAGTCCAGAGTAGGGCACTGGTCTTCCTGTTCTAGATTCTAACCTCCTTCAGGTTCGTGACTGCTGCATCTAACTTTATCACTTTCTTCTTAACTCCAGAACCAAGCACAAGCAAGTTTGTACAGTAAGCTAATGTTGAATGAGTGATTTAAGAAATGAGATTTTTACCATGGCACACTTGGAAATCTTATCAAGTCTATGCAGAGACATTGTCCAAGCCTTACTTTCTTACAGAAGCCACTTGAAGTGTGTTTCCAGATTTATAAACAGGGACTGAACACATCTAGCTAGGGACTCCATTTTGGCCAATATGCAAATATTATTTTAGATAATAATATCTAAAGTGATTAATCTCACCATAGTCTTTCTGAATGATAGAGAAGATTAAGTTTCCCTTTGCTTAAAAATTCAAAGGTCTGGCTTCTAGTTTGTGTTCAGTGAATATTAGTTGATTGGATGTTGGTTTGCTCAAATCTTTCCCATTTAGTAATTACACGAGGTGAGGCATGAATCAGAATTCACTGAGGAGGAAGGAGGAGGATGCCTGGAACTGACTCACTGAAGGGAGGAAAAAACTGCACAGAAAACTGGTGAGCATGAACCTGGGACCACTCGTGTCAGGTCCCAGACCATTGCATTTGGTTGAAAAGATCTTGGGTTCAGGTCTTACTGCACCGATCACTATATGTCACTTTTCTCATCTGTCAAATAGGTATAGTATCGTTTATACCATTTCATAAAAGACCACAGTGGATCTGAGAGTGCATTAAAACTATAAAGCACTTAAACAAACATGGAATATTATTAACAAGGAAGTTTTCATTGGAGGTCTGCCCTCCTGCTCCTTTCCTGCTCTTTTCCTCAAGTAGTTAGAGGAGTAATGGAGAGGGCCGGGTGCTTGGGAAGGGCTGTGAATTTTCACACTGGGAGGGAAGGGTTTTATTTTAAAAGGAATTTTGCAACAAATGATTTGAATGGAAGAATTCTATCATATAAATAACCACCCCTTACTTTTTTGTTAGTTAATTTATTGAGTTAGTTTTTGTAATTATTTGAGAAACAGCTAAGAGAAAAGGAAATTTGTCTGACTAAAATGATGGAATAGAGGAAGGCAGAATTACAATGCTGGATCTTCATTTCCGGTGTCAGTTCCTCAGTATTTCCTCAGTATTAGGGTGCAGCCTCCCCCCTCCCTAAAGCTCCCTGCTTAGTATTGTCTAACAGGTATTATGCATCTGAAATGCGCTTAGGCACTGTTCAGAGCTTAGATCATATCCAACCAGATCACAGTTGAGATAGACACATGGTGTTTTTCCTCTGCAGGGCCAGTAAGGACTGGGCTATACCAGCCTGTTTCCTTGGGGATCAGAGTCCAATTTCAGGTTAATCTGTTTAGTTCACTGAGCACAGTCTTGTCTTACCTAGAACTAATAGTACACGAGCTATTTCTTGTACTATTTTCAAATATTTGGAGCCATCAGAGAGGGGAACCAACTTTCCCTCTGCAGGGTATTTCTTTTCCCTCAGTCTTTTCATGGGAGGCAGTGGAATAGGGGTGTGGTTCAGGGAGCTTGCTGACTTCCCTTATAGCTGACTCACAGTATTATCATAAAGTAAGTTCTGTCTCTCAAGGTAAAACTGATCATGACAAATGATCCCTTCCTATGTCTTTCCAGTGATAATCATAGCTAGTCATTACCGAACATCACTCAGTGCTGGGTGCTTTTCATGATCACATTTGAATAATCCCAGCAGCAGCAGTATTTATTGTCCCCATTTTACAGGCAAAGAAACAGGGGCAGCCTTCTGTCTTTGTAGCCCGTATTCTTAACTCCTGCTTAACTCACTGTAAGCTTGTCTTGCCTCTTCTATTCCCTGGTATTTATTTTGTATTTGTTGTGTTCTGACACTGGGATTTTTTTTCCATTTTAAAATTAAAAAGGAGCTTTGTTTAAGGTGGGATGGTAACAGAAACTCTTACAGTGCAAAATGGAAGTCTTGATTACAATTTCATGTCATCTAAAATGATTTTCTTTCTTTTACGAAAGGCACAGATTAGAATGGAATAAGCAATAGTTGAAAATTCAAAAGGCTTAAATTAAATTAAACTAAAACTTTAGGATTAAAATCCTAAAAAGGTTGAATGCAACTAGCATTTGCAAAACTTTAAGAGACTGGTTTGGCTGTTTATAAGCTTCCCTTCACTGAAGTAAAGAAATGATTTTCAGACTTACAGCTCCTATTTCCTCAATTCCTATTTAACTGTACAGGCATCACCTGTATGTGCTGTTTTGGAGGGCTGATAAAAATGTTTCCCGGAAGCACAGCTCCCCTTTCTCCTTCTTTATCATTCAGGGAAAGGTATATGCCAAGTGTTTATCTCCTCTGCAAAGGCAATGACTTGACATTTTCACCACCTTCTTCAGGACAGCATTTTAAACTTCTGCCTCATTCAGAATTGCTTATTTTTGCTACATAAAAATACTGCATTTTTGTTTGAGGAAAAAGGCTAAAAAAAGAATGTTTGATATAAGAGACATGTTAATTATAACGTATGGACCTTGTTTTGACATAGATTAAAACAAACTAAAAATAAACGAGAAAAAAGACATTTTTAGGACAACTAGGGAATGGACAATGAACATTTTATGATATTAAGCAACTATTGTTATGGGGGGGTATGATGATGTTTAAAAAGGGAACTCCTTACCTCTTACAGGTATTCAGAACTGAAATGATATGCTTTCTGAGATTGCCTTCAAAATAATCTGGGCTGTTGGAACAGGGAAGATGGGTTGGGAGTGTGGAGGAAACTAGATAGGCCCTGAGCTGATTGTTGTTGAATTTGTAAGCCATTAGGAAAATGGAGGAGAGGAAGGAAAGAGAAAGGAGAAGAGAAATGTTTTATATTTCATGGGGTGTGGAAATAAATCTACGTTGTTAGAAAGAAGTTGTATACATTCACGATACAAATATTAGAGTCTAGAATGATTAGAATAACCAAAAGTGCAGTTTGCAGGGCGCCTGGGTGGCTCAGTCAGTTAAGTGTCTGACTTGGCTCAGGTCATGATCTCGCGGTTTGTGAGTTTGACCCCACATTGGGCTCTGTGCTGCCAGCTCAGAACCTGGAGCCTGCTTCGGATTCTGTGTCTCCCTCTCTGTCTGCCCCTCCCTCGCTCATGTTCTATCTCTCTCAAAAATAAATAAACATTTTTTAAAAAATGGAGTTTGTAAAATATGCAATATGTTTATAAAATAAGAAGGTATGACAAAAATTACTCACTATGCAAAAAAATTTTAGCCAATATTATTCCATGAATTGAAAAACTTATAATGGTCATTTCTATGTGAAAATTTAATGGTGACTGATTTGGTTATTAGCGTTCACCCTGACTTGTGAAGCAAGATTTCATTCTTATAACTAGATCACAAGTCCTAGGAGTGCAGAAACCCAGGTGATCCAGTGATACCTTTGTGTTACAAATGAGTTACAGGCTGTGAGGCAATCCATAGATGGACTTGTTGGCATAGTAACTATATCATGTATCATATTCCGCTATAGAAAATGCAGATAATCTGTCTTTCTCTCTCTGGCTATTTATGCTGATTTTTAAATCTGTCCTTGATTTTTGTTTATTGTTTTGGTTTGGGGACTTCAGCTTCTGAGGATTGAATTGATCATATTCCTCAGCGTAAATATATATATATTTTGCTCTTGTATATTATTGTAAATCATATATTGTTTTATGTAGATGTATTTTTAATTTATGCAAATCACATATCTTAGTTTTGTCACCCAGTGACTAAAATGTGTTTAGTTATTTCCTGTAGATTCTGTTTTCTAGCTAATGAGGTTGGCTTTCTCCTTCCTCAGTGAAGGATTCCCAAACAGAAGAGAAAAAGCAACACATGTCCAAATAAAGAGGGAGTATTACTTAACTTTCCCATTAAAATATTACAAGAATCCTGCCTTCTTTGCAATAGCAGTAAAGCATTACTCAAAGTGCCACTTGTTTGGAGTTAGAGAAAGGACTTCAGGACTTGCATCAGCCTTTTGTTTTGTGTGTGTTGATGTGGCTTAGGAGGATTTTGACTTCTATGTTCAGAAGTCAAATGGGTAGGTACTCACTGCTAAGGTTCAGGTAACATAAGGACCAATTAGAAGTACATAAAGCAACACGGGTTTAAAAAAAAAAAAGCAACATGGGTAGATCTTAAGGACAGAATCCTTTTGAGAAACCTAAGAAGGAGAATAAGGTATATTATCATTTACATAATTTACAAATAAATCTGTATGAAACAAGACATAGTTTGTAGTAGTAGGTAAGAACAAAGGATCTATACATTTACCCAGAAGTATAGCTGCTGTTTGTGAGGAGGGGATTTGGAGTGAGCTATGAGGACAAAGGGACATAAATAATTGGGGCCTCTCAAGGATCAATGATGAAACGTGGCTGTCTTAGTCTATTTGGGCGGCTGTAACAGAATACTATAAACCAGGTGGCATGTAAATTGCAGACATTTATTTCTCACAGTTCTGGAGACTGGAAAGTCCAAGATCAAGGTGCTGGCAGATTCAGTGTCTGGTGAGAACTCACTTCCTCATTCATAGATGTTTCCTGGTTCCTTGTGTCCTCACAAGGTGGAAAGGGCGGAGGAGCACCCCTTAGTCTCTTAAGGGCACTAATCCCATTAATGTGGGCTCTACCCTTGTGACTTAATCATCTCTTAAAGGCACACTTTTTTTTAAATGTTTTTTAAAAATTTATATTTATTTATTTTGAGAGAGAGACAGCATGAGTGGGGAGAGGCAGAGAGAGGGAGAGAGAGAATCCCAAGAAGTCTCCACATTGCCAGCACAGAGCCCAGTGCAAGGCTTAATCTCAAGAACTGTGAGATCATGACCTGAGCTGAAACCAAAGTCAGAGGCTTAACTGACTGAGCCACCCAGGTGCCCCTTAAAGGCACACTTTTTATTTTTATTTTTATTTTTATTTTTATTTTTATTTTTATTTTTATTTTTATTTATTTATTTATTTATTTATTTATTTATTTATTTATTTAAATATATGAAATTTATTGTCAGATTGGTTTCCATACAACACCCAGTGCTCATCCCAAAAGATGCCCTCTTCAATACCCATCACCCACCCTCCCCACCCTCCCACCCCCCATCAGCCCTCAGTTTGTTCTCATTTAAAAAAAAAAAAATTTTTTTTTAATGTTTATTTATTTTTGAGACAGAGAGACAGAGCATGAACAGGGGAGGGTCAGAGAGAGAGGGAGACACAGAATCCGAAGCAGGCTCCAGGCTCTGAGCTGTCAGCACAGAGCCTGACGCAGGGCTTGAACTCACCAGCCGTGAGATCATTACCTGAGCCGAAGTTGGACGCTTAACCGACTGAGCCACCCAGGTGCCCCTGTTCTCATTTTTTAAGAGTCTCTTATACTTTGGCTCTCTCCCACTCTAACCTCTTTTTTTTTTTTTTCCTTCCCCTCCCCCACAGGTTTTTGTTAAGTTTCTCAGGATCCACATAAGTGTGAAAACATATGGTATCTGTCTTTCTCTGTATGGCTTATTTCACTTACCATAACACTCTCCAGTTCTGTCCACGTTGCTACAAAGGGCCATATTTCATTCTTTCTCATAAAGGCACATTTTTTAATACTATCAACGTTGGGAGTTAGGATTTTAACATGAATTTTAGAGTGACACAAACATTCAGTCTATAGCAGGTAGCTACACAAAGGACTGTGGAATTTCTTTTTTTTTCGCTTAAAAAAATGTTTTTTAATATGAAATTTATTGTCAAATTGGTTTCCATACAACACCCAGTGCTCATCCCAACAGGTGCCCTCCTCAATGCCCATCACCCACTTTCCCTTCCCTCCCACCCCCACCATCAACCCTCAGTTTATTCTCAGTTTTCAAGAGTCTCTTATGGTTTGCCTTCCTCCCTCTCTAACTTTTTTTTTCCCCTTCCCCTCCCCCATGGTCTTCTGTTAAGTTTCTCAGGATCCACATAAGAGTGAAAACATATGGTATCTGTCTTTGTATGACTTATTTCACTTAGGATAACACTCTCCAGTTCCATCCATGTTGCTACAAAAGGCCATATTTCATTCTTTCTCATTGCCAAGTAGTATTCCATTGTATACATAAACCACAACTTCTTTATCCATTCATCAGTTGATGAACATTTAGGCTCTTTCCATAATTTGGCTATTGTTGAGAGTGCTGCTATAAACATTGGGATACAAGTGCCCCTGTGCATCAGCACTCCTGTATCCCTTGGGTAAATTCCTAGCAGTGCTATTGCTGGGTCATAGGGTAGATCTATTTTTAATTTTTTGAGGAACCTCCACCCTATTTTCCAGAGTGGCTGCACCAGTTTGCATTCCCACCAACAGTGCAAGAGGGCTCCCGTTTCTCCACATCCTCTCCAGCACCTATAGTCTCCTGATTTGTTCTTTTTAGCCACCTGGCATCAGGTGATATCTCAGTGTGGTTTTGGTTTGTATTTCCCTGATGAGGAGGGACGTTGAGCATCTTTTCATGTGCGTGTTGGCCATCTGGATGTCTTCTTTAGAGAAGTGTCTATTCATATTTTCTGCCCATTTCTTCACTGGATTATTTGTTTTTTGGGTGTGGAGTTTGGTGAGTTCTTTATAGATTTTGGATACTAGCCCTTTGTCTGATATGTCATTTGCAAATATCTTTTCCCATTCTGTAGGTTGCCTTTTAGTTTTGTTGATTGTTTTCTTTGCAGTGCAGAAGCTTTTTATCTGAGGTCCCAGTAGTTCATTTTTACTTTTAATTCCCTTGCCTTTGGGGATGTGTCAAGTAAGAAATTGCTGTGGCTGAGGTCAGAAAGGTTTTTTCCTGCTTTCTCCTCTAGGGTTTTGATGGTTTCCTGTCTCACATTCAGGTCCTTCATCCATTTTGAGTTTATTTTTGTGAATGGTGTAAGAAAGTGGTCTAGTTTCATTCTTCTGCATGTTGCTGTCCAGTTCTCCCAGCACCATTTGTTAAAGAGACTGTCTTTTTTCCATTGGGTATTCTTTCCTGCTTTTTGTCAAAGATTATTTGGCCGTACTTTTGTGGGTCCAATTCTGGAGTCTCTATTCTATTCCATTGGTCTGTGTGTCTGTTTTTGTGCCAATACCATGCTGTCTTGATGATTACAGCTTTGTAGTAGAGGCTAAAGTCTGGGATTGTGATGCCTCCCACTTTGGTGTCTTCTTCAATATCACTTTGGCTATTCGGGGTCTTCTGTGGTTCCATACAAATTTCTGGATTGCTTGTTCTAGCTTCAAGAAGAATGCTGGTGCAATTTTTATTGGGACTGCATTGAATGTGTAGATAGCTTTGGGTAGTATTGACATTTTAACAGTATTTATTCTTCCAATCCATGAGCACAGAATGTTTTTCCATTTCTTTGTATCTTCTTCAATTTTCTTCATGAGCTTTCTATAGTTTTCAGCATACAGATCTTTTACGTCTTTGGTTAGGTTTATTCCTAGGTATTTTATGATTCTTGGTGCAGTTGTGAATGGGATCAGTTTCTCTATTTGTCTTTCTGTTGCTTCATTATTAGTGTATAAGAATGCAACTGGTTTCTGTACTTTAATTTTTTATCCTGTGACTTTGCTGAATTTGTGTATCAGTTCTAGCAGATTTTTGGTGGAGTCTGTCGGGTTTTCCATGTATAATATCATGTCATCTGCAAAAAGTGAAAGCTTGACCTCATCTTTGCTAATTTTGATGCCTTTGAACTTCCCTGATCTTGGGAAGGAAACAGGCATTGAAATCCAAGAGGCACAGGGAACTCCATTCAGACGTGACTCGTATCGATCTTCTGCACGACATATCACAGTGGAACTGGCAAAATACAAGGATAAAGAGAGAATTCTGAGAGCAGCTAGGGATAAACAGGCCCTAACATACAAAGGTAGACACATAAGGCTAGTAGCAGACCTATCTACTGAAAATTGGCAGGCCAGAAAAGAATGGTAGGAAATCTTCAATGTGATGAACAGAAAAAAAATATGCAGCCAAGCAGCAAGTCTATCATTCAGAATAGAAGGAGAGATAAAGGTTTTCCCAAACAAACAAAAACTGAAGGAATTCATCACCATTAAACCAGCCCTACAAGAGATTCTAAGGGGGACTCTGTGAGTGAAATGTTGCAAGGACCACAAAGTATCAGAGACATCACTGTGGAATTTCTTTTTAGGTGGGACTTAGGGCTGGTGGTTCGGTTGGAAGAGGGGACTTTTTAGAAGCACAGTTTTTGTAGCATTTAACATAATGCTGAGAATATATCAGTTGCACATACAAAAGAAAAAAAGCGTGGCTGCTTTAGTGAGCATTAATGGCAGCTCATGCTTTCCCCAAATATCCCTTTTGCTGCCTGAAGCTAAAATCACATTTGGCAGGGGTTTAGGCAAGTAGCAGGAAGGGTCAAGTGGGTTTCCACACGGGGTGGACAGCAGAGTCCTACAGTTTTGAACTGGAAGTGATCTTAGAGCTCATAGTCCAATCTCTTATTTTCCAACCATAACCTCTCTCTCTGGCTGTCACCTCTTTGGCTAACTCCTGCTTCAGGACTCAATTTAGAGAGGGATTAGGCATTACCTCCCTCCTCCTGCAAAGTCTGGTTGCCATCCTTCTTTAGGTCCCCTGTACTTCTTCCGTGGTCACACTCATCACTTGGAATTAAAATACTTATTTAATTTAATTTAATTTTACTTTGTTTTGTTTTATTTTACTTTAATTTTTAAAAATACAATTTATTGTCAGTTGGTTTCCATACAACATCCAGTGCTCATCCCAACAAGTGCCCTCCTCCCTACTTTCTCCTCTCCCCTCCCCATCTACTTTGTTTTGTTTTATGTTATGTTATTTTTGTTATGTTATTTTTATGTTATGTTGTGTTGTGTTATGTTATGTTATGTTATGTTATGTTATGTTACTTATCTGTTGCTCCTAAGAGACTCCAAGGACAGGTCTTTGGTGTATCTAAAGCCAATTGTAGGGCCTGCACATAGTCATTCTCAAAAAGTATCAACTGAATAAAGGAATGTGCTTGAAAAACTCTGAGGCAAAATCATTGAGGTCTACGGAGAGTTTGCTAGGGTAGAGTAGACTAGATGACTGGACTAACAGTGACAGAGCAGAACTAACAAACCAGAAAACCTCATGATAATGATAACAATAATATAGAAAGAATAGAAATGATAGCATCTCCTGAGTGCTTCCTAGGTGACACCCTGTGTCATCATACTTTATAGGTATGAACTCATTTATTCTCCACCAATGTGCCCATTTTACAGATGAGAATATTGAGGCACAGATGAGTTATATAACTTGCCCAGTTCACAAGACTAGAAGGTGGCAGTGGAGCCAAATGTTCAACTCAGTCAATAGAATTTCAAAACTAATTATCATCACAATGACAAACATTGATGGCAGACCTAATAATCATAAGACACGATATCAATCTCTGATAGATCCTTGCCTTCAGCTAGAGTCCACACTGTGTATAAATGAAGAGACTGGCGGGTGAATCTGTAGTCAGAGTGCAGACATGTATAGGCCTAGGGCGTCTTAGGTAGTCTAGAAGTGTCTTACATCCCTAAAGATTGAACTAAATCTTTGAACACACAACAGGTCCTTCTATAAAAGGAGAACTTGAACTGGAAGGAGAACTTTAAGGAAAGGTGTCCTGGCAGTCTAACAAATATGAATAAAAAAAGACTGGAAATTTGTACATTAAAATATTGACAATTAGGTATCTTTAGTGCTAGGATTGTGAGTGACTTAAAACTCTTATTGATGCTCTTCCTCACTCTCCAACGTTTCTTCAATGTACATATATTACTTTGGTGATTTTTTAGAAGAAAAATCTTGGAAGTGATAAAGACAAGTGCTAGCTTTTCTCAAACTCCACCCAGAATTAATTCCATCTGTTTATGGTGACTGAAACAGAGGAGGGCTTTGAATTTTTGTGGCTGTTTAGAAACTTAGTTTATCAGGGTTAGAAAGAACCATAGAAGTTTATTAATTTAGTTCTGGATAGCTGTATTTATCTCCTTCTCCCTTCTATCTAAAAGTTGAAAGGAAGTTATTCATTGGTGGGCATAAAAATTGATCCTTTATTATACAGATTGCATTGTTTTTTTTTTTAATTTTTTTATTTTTTCTAAATTTTTTTTTTTTAATGTTTATTTATTTTTGAGACAGAGAGAGACAGAGCATGAACGGGGGAGGGGCAGAGAGAGAGGGAGACACAGAATCGGAAACAGGCTCCAGGCTCTGAGCCATTAGCCCAGAGCCTGACGCGGGGCTCGAACTCACGGACCGCGAGATTGTGACCTGAGCCGAAGTTGGATGCTTAACCGACTGAGCCACCCAGGCGCTCCCAGATTGCATTGTTTTATAGGTTATTATTATTATTTTTTTTTTACACTGCAGGTTACTACCAACAGAAGCCCCTTGAAAGTGGCTTCTGTAGGATCATGAACCTCTTGAAATTGTATGCAAATCTTTGTGTGTGTATAAATGTACATTTTTTTTTTTTGGAGTGGATGAGTTCATAGTTTTCATACATTCTCAAGGAACCCCTCAAAAATATTAAGAACTGCTACATGAAATGGACCCACCTATAAATCCCAGACAAGGGCAATCGGCATCTGGATCTGCTGTTAGAAAGTTAGAGGCAAAGTTGGAATCAGGTGGCCTGGTCAATAATCCAGGTGCAGGGCTCAAGAATAAGATTATTACCAGTCATGAGCTGGTCATAAGGTTGTAAATCAGAATCCAGATGTAGGGGCGGAAATTGCCTGGAATTAGGAAAGAGGGAAAGAAAGAATACAACAAAAGTAGTTTTAGTAAATACCTGTTGCTTCGAAAGGAATTGATTTTAGACTTGGCTAAGACAAGAGGTTTCTCTGTAGCAGTGCTATATTCTGGTATGAGTTAAAGTGTCTGAGTTCCCAGATGACTCTATGATGTCTGCAACTCTCCCTCCTGGGGGGTCTCTCCATACCCTTAAATGCAATCTACTAGAGATTCGGGGATTGTGGACTCTATGCTATTACTTACTTACTCCTGTTTACTACATTTATAAAATTATGTCTGAGACCTTAAAATATACAGAGAGCAAGCACAAAAATAGTATTTTTCACAATAATAATAATATTTGCAACCATATCATATAAATGCAGATTATTATGGTGTCAAGATGTTCCACAAAATAATATTAGCATTTAGTTTTATAGTTAGAGAATGAAAACAATTTATTTCAAAGATTGGATGGTTAATAGGACTGGTTCTCATGGAACATTGGGTGCATTTCTTTCTTTCAAAAAAAAGAAAATGATTTTAAGTTTATTTATTTATTTTGAGAGAGAGAGAGCAAGTTGGAGGAGGGGCAGAAAAAGAGGGAGAGAGAGAATCCCAAGCAGGCTCCATGCCATCAGTGCAGAGACTGATGCGGAGCTTGATCCCATTAACCATGAGATGATGACCTGAACCGAAATCAAGAGTTGAACACTCAACCGACTGAAGCATCCATGTGCCCTAAAAAAGATTTGATATTTAAGCAATCTCCATACCCAATGTGGGGCTTGAACTCACAACCCTGATATCAAGAGTTGCGAGCTCCACCAACTGAGCCAGCCAGACGCCCCATCTTTTAAAAAACAATTTTTTTAATGTTTTTATTTTTGAGACAGAGAGAGACAGACCATGAGCAGGGGCAGGACAGAGAGAGAGGGAGACACAGAATGCAAAGCAGGCTCCAGGCTCTGAGCTGTCAGCCCAGAGCCCGACACGGAGCTCAAACTCACAGACCGTGAGATCATGATCTGAGCTGAAGTCGGACGCTTAACTGACTGAGCCACCCAGGCACCCCCAGATGCCCCATCTTTAAACCTAATACAAACATTGTGGCAGGCACTGTGGAGGATACAAAAGAAATACAAGACAGGCTTCTTAACCTTAAGATATTACAGGTTTTTCAGGAAACATGAACAATACAAGTCCAGTCTGGAGTAAAGAGTTAAATTCAATGTGGTCAAGTGCTAAATGTAACCAATTCAGAGGAGAGTTGAGGGGTCTTGGAAACTGCTCTTCAACAACAGACATGAACATGTGTATACATATGTACACACACACAGACCTCCTCATCCCTAATGAAAGAAGCTTGCAATATCACTTTTCCTTTCATTTTTAAAAAGAAAATCAATGATACATTAAAGTATGATATATAGAAAATATGTTCTATTTCAGTTGTGTGTTCTTCAAGACTCTTTTAACATTCCAGCTTTATAAAAAAGTCATTATTTTAAAAGGCAAGCAGCCTTACACATGCATATAGATGCATTTCCTATTGATGAATTTTTTAGGCTGAGCCTTTATAAAACTGGTTATTTAAAAAAAGAAAGAAAAAGAATGAGAAAGAAAGAAAAGAGAATAAAAGGAAAGAGGAAGAAAGGAAGGAAGAAAAGAACTGTTCTCCCTTATTTAACAGAACTTGGTACATTAAGATAAATATTCACTTATTTAATTTAAACCACATATAGTGTAGATTTTTCTGCTTTTAAGAGACACATTTGCATTTCCTAGTTTTGTCATTTTAAACCTCAAAATAGTTTTTGTTGTTGTTGTTGTTTTAGAGAGAGAAGGAGAGCACCAGTGGGGAGAGGGGCAGAGGGAGAGAGCAGGCTGTCACCGCAGAGCCCGATGCAGGGCTCAATCTTACAAACCGCGAGGCCATGACCTGAGCTGAAATCAGGCTCAACTGACTAAGCCACCCAGGTGCCCCTCAACATAGTCTTTCAAGTATGTTACTTATGTAAAGATTTATCTTTATCCTTGTTAACTATTTGGAAAAATGAATGCTAAAATTATCTTTGGTTCCTACCTCTATGTGGCTTAATTAGGTAAAAATTTTTTAAAATCCAGATTTGAAGAAGCTTGGAGATATTTTAAAACAGAATACATCTATATATGCCTCAGGAAAAACTCAGGGTTTTTATGTCAGGTTTGAAATAAGAACAAAACTGCTTTGAGATACCTGATCACAGAAACACAAATCATGTCTCCACAGACTCTCCAACAATGCTCTCTGCCAAAGCCACTGTGACAGTATATTGTGTAGGAAAAGATACCCTGGGCCAGAAGACAACACATCTGGGTTCTGGTGGCAGCATCTTTACTCTCTTCATCTGTTTTCTTATTTCTGAAATAAAGGTAATAATACCTGCCCTGTCCATCTCTCAGGGTTTTGTGAAGACAGAGTGTGACAATAAATAATTGGAAACATTTTGGGCAAAGCATGTAGAGTGAATTCAAAATTTTAAGATAACTTTTTAAGAAAAAATTAAGTGAAAATTAAATAAAAATATAATGATACATAGCATTTCATTTTCCCTAGATTGACACAAAGGTCTGGGGAAATTGGGTTTTAGGAAGACTTTAAATTCTATTTCACTTTAAAAGCATTCCACAGTGGTGATTCCAGCGCCTTGTTGAATCTGTTTCTGGTAAAGTCTGGGGGGCATGGAAAAGGTGAATGATGTGGTGAAAAGACACATAGGGTAGGTAGGGGATCACTGTTAACAAATGGCTGTTAAAATTTGTGTTAAAGAAAGTGTCCAAGATTTAAAAATTTTTTTCTTTTTAAGTTTATTTATTTATTTTGGTGGGGGAGAGGAAGAGAGAAGGGGAGAGAGAGAATCTCAAGCAGGCTCCGTGCTGTCAGCTTGGAGCCTAATGTAAGGCTTGATCCCATGAACCATGAGATCATAACCTGAGCTGACATCAAGAGTCAGAAACTTAACCCACTGAGCCACCCAGGTGCCCCAGTGTTCTTCCGAGATTTAAGGACTTGTGGCAAGCTTCTCAGAGTCTAGTCCCCATTAAAAGCCATAATGGGTGGAAAAGTCTGCTAAGAGTTAACAGTGTCCTGTTAAGAACTAGTGTTCTTTTTCCCAACTTCATGTCTTTATACCATCTTTCGTGTATTTGTGCTCCTTATCCAATACTACTCTCTTCCCCCAAAGCCTTCCTAGAACTGGTCCCACCTTCAAGTCAACAGAAGCTTATGAAATACTTTATTCTTGAGGAAATTTCAGAGTTACTTCCTGCTTTTGTTTAGAATTCAGTGATATTGTACCTGTTTTTGTTTTTTGGTTTTTTTTTTTTTTTTTTTTTTTTTTTTGACTAAAGGAAACCAGTGACTAAAATGCTTCCTGATCTGTTCCCCTCCTGCTGCCTCCACCTTGTTTGGAGAGTTCTCATTTATTCATTGCTGGTATTGACAGCTATTGAAAGGTTTAAATCCATATTATTAATCCAAAATAAATTTGATACAAGCTTATTGCCTAGTAGTAGAGACATGGTTATATAAACTACAATATATCCACTTCCAAGAGTACTGTGTAGCTATAAAAAACAATGCTTAAGTAGCTTCTAAAAACAAGGCAAGAGCTTGTTACAAAGTTTTTTAAGTGTTAAAAGTAAATCTAATAGAGTCCCAATTATATAAAGATCTTTGAATATAGGTGAATTTTTTTTCTTTACATTTAGCTGTATTTTTCCAATTTTCTATCATGAGCATGTTCATTTTTATATTAGAATGGAGTCTGTTTGTGGTTTTTTTTTTTCCAGCCCAGTACTAAGTAAATTGTTTTCACATTGGTTAATAAGAATAAACACACTTAAAATCTCAACAATAATGATAAAAATATATATATTATTCTGGGAGAAACTGATGTATAACAGGTGAGTTCACTACAGACCACTCAGTTTTAAGTCCAGCCTGAGCTCAGCCTGTTACTGTGTAAAGTAGGAAGTGGTGAGATTACTGGAGCTTTGCGGTTGACTTCATGTAACCTTGGCCACAACAGACATACATACCTCGTAAGTCCCCACCACTGCCCTCCCCTTCATCCTTCAAAATCTCGTCCCTTGCCAGCTTCCCATTTTATTTCCATACCTCCCCAATGGCTTAAATCAAGGGACAGGAAGGGAGGGGAAAATGGGGCAGGTCAAACTTAAAGGTATAGGAAAGATTCTTTTTTCCTTACTTCTATCTCTGCAGGCAGGGGAGATCCCTTTGGACAAGTTCTGAGAAACAGAACTATTTCATGTAACTGAGCACTCAACTACTTCAGCCAATGGAGCTTGTGACCCAATTGTGGGAGTGCAGTTGAGTTCCCTTTTATTTCTTAGAGTGACTTTTTAAAAGGCACTGGAGCATGTAGCAGTGTCTTTTTCCCTTTCTTTCTTTTTAACACTAAAAATTCATGGTAATGATCATTATTACCCCATTAACATTTTGTGAAATTGATTAAGACCTAAAGCAGCTTTTCTGGCATAAGAGTGTTGTAATATCATATTCAATAAAGGTTTAGCAGGCAGAGACTGCATAAAGACAGAGCATGGTACATATTTGGAGGTCCTGTAAAAATCTCCATTAGCTCTCCAAGGACACGCAAAAATATTTTAAAAAAAATTTTAATGTTTATTTATTTTTGAGAGAGAGACAGAGTGTGAGCAGGGGAGGGGCAGAGAGAGAGGGAGACACAGAACCTGAGCAGGCTCCAAGCTCCAAGCTGTCAGCACAGAGCCCTACGCAGGGCTCGAACTCATGAACCATGAGATCGTGACTTGAGCTGAAGTCAGACGCTTAACTGACTGAGCCACCCAGGCGCCCCAAAAGTTTTTAAAAAAATGTATTCTGTGAGGGGCACCTGGGTGGCTCAGTCAGTTAAAGGTCTGACTCTTGATTTTAGCTCAGTTCATGATTTCACGGTTGCCAGATCAAGTCTTATGTCGGCCTCCTCGCTGAGAGTGGAGACTGCTTAAAATTCGCTCGCTCTCTGCCCCCTCCCCCCCCACTCACGTTCTCGCTCGCTCTCCGTCTCTCTCACTACCCCTCTCAAACAAACAAACAAAACCAATAGCATAAAAATGTATTCTGTGGTGCAAACAATATTTTCTCAGTCCTTTTTAAAATGTTGGGGAGGAAATCTTGCTGTTCCTTTTGTAACATATAATTTGTGCAATTATAGGACAAGTCCCCTAAGTACTAACTAGCGCAGGGAAAAAAATAAATATTTACAAGCTGAGAAAGAAGAACTATAAGAGCTGTATGTCCAGGGTACAACTCTCCCCAGGGCTCCAGGAAGGCTGGCAGCAGAGGTCATGAAATGAGAGTTTTCAGTCAAAGCAGAGAAAGAAGAGGGGCCCAGGCTAAGGGAAGGTCAAGTTTAAAGGCACTGCTGTGTGAAAGAGAATCCTCAGGAAAAGGAAAGCTACTTGCTGAGAATAGTTGTAGATGAAGCCAAAGAAGCAGGCATCAGCCATATCACAGGCTGGGGAGTTTGGAGTCTACTGTAAGGACCGGGAGTATCAAAGTGATCTCAGTAAGAGTTTTACTAGGTTGGCACAGCTGTTTTAAAACCATTTCAGGTTGGGGCACCTGGGTGGCTCAGTTGGTTAAGCATCTGACTCTTGATTTTGGCTCAGGGTATGATCTTGTGGTTGTGAGATTGAGCTCCATGTTGGTTTCGCTTTGGGTGGGAAACTTGTTAAGATTCTCTCTCTCTCTCTCTCTCTCTCTCTCTCTCTCTCTCTCTCTCTCTCTCCCCCCTCCCCCTGTCTCTCCCTCTGTCTCTCTCTCTCCCTTTTTTCTCCCCCCCTCCTTCTCTCCCTTCTTCCCTTTCCCCGTGCCTGGGTGGCTCAGTCAGTTAAGCATTGGATTTTTGATTTTGGCTCAGGTTGTGATACCACTGTGGTGAGATTGAGCCTTGCTTTGGGCTCACTGTAGGGTGTGAAACCTGCTTGGGATTCTCTCTCTACCCCACTGTTGCTTGTGTTTGCATTCTCTCTCAAAATAAACAAATAAATAAATAAACTTAAAAAAAAAAAGATTCTCCCTCTCTGACCCTCCCTTGCTCCCTTTCTCTCTCTCAAAAATAAAAATGAGTGCCTTTAAGTGGGACAGGTCTTTTCCAGGTCCATACTGCCTCCTACTTTGCTGTATTAAACCCCATGATTTCATGTATTTAAATACTTATTAGTGAAGGCACTTGACACTGTCTCAAGAAACATCTGGGTAGGCAATGGAGAGTCATAGAAGGACTGGAATAAATCAATGACATGATCAGATTTGCAATTTAGGAAGGTCATTCAGGCAGTAAATTGGAGAATAGGTTTTGTGACAGTTGGCATGAACTGGAGGGAAAGGCTGATCAGAAAGATATTTAGAAGGGTAAAATCTACAGGACCTGATAGTTAATTGTATGTGGCAGATGAAGATGGAGGAGGTTTAAATGGCTTCTAAGTTCTGGCCCTGGTAAAGGGGCAGATTGGAGTGTGATTCACTGAGATGGGAGCTTTGCAACCGAAGTAACAGGTGGGAGCAATGAAAGGACGTTCAGTTTGAGACCAGGTATGTCTGATGGTCCTGTGGGGCATTTTTGGCAAACTATTCAGCAGGCTAGAGATGCTGTGGGTACTTGGCTTTCCCCATGGTCTGGAACCAGGTTGGTTGTTGGGTTGTTGAGCTATTCTTAGCACCATTTGTTTTCCACCTTCTTTGGCTGTATCCCAAGGAAAAGCCTGATTTCTGTTTTCATTTGTTCCCATTTACCTAAATTCTCAGGTTGTATCCATCCTGCAGGGGTTTTAAGGAAGAGGAATGTAATTATGTTTCACCTTCTTGTGCCTATTTCCTCTCTCTTCCACCCATCAGGGAACTGCCCCGTGGTTGTTTGTACTGTTATTGTTAGTAGGTAATTGTGCCTGCATGGTTAACCACCCAGCAGAGCATTTGTGGGCTGCATGTGAACATGAGCTACTACCATTAAGAGGTGGCAGACGCCCAGCCTTTCTGGGGAGCACACCTGGCACAGAAGGCTTTCCTGTCCCATGAACACTGACTTATCTGTAATAGGCCTCCTGCAGGGGTGGGGCTCGGGCTGGGCTGCTTATGGGCTGGAACTAATGGCAAAATCATTCTTAGAAGCTTGGCAGGACACATGCAAAGGAACAAAGTGTTTGCATTGTCCTCAGTAATTTAAAGCTTTCTCCTCTGGACCTGAGAGGAATCTGGGTTCTAGAAATAAAATCTACCCAACTCATGCCTCCAAATGACTAAATTCTTGTGTAATGTTGGCATTTGAAGTTGTCTGCAGAATGAGGCAAATGACCAGTGAGTATGGCCAGGAAGTCCTGCGAAGGACCTTTACAAAGGGTGAGACTGCAGTGGTATCCCTCCATGGGAATGTAGACCACTCTGAACCCTGGTGTGGCTCCATGATGCTTTGGGTAATTCACATGCTACCTTGGGAAAGGGGGAGGGAATATCCAGATTAAAGGTAAGAGAGGTTCAGTGAAACACAGTTGGATACATTTGTGTATTTATTTTAACTGTTATTATACTCATTGACAAGTTTTTAAAAAAAAAAGAATGTGAAAAGAAAATTCTGCAGTTTCACCACCCAAAGGGGTGCCTGGGTGGCTTAGTTGGTTAAGCATGCAACTCTTGATTTTGGCTCAGGTCGTGATTTTACAGTCATGAGATTGAGCCCTGCATCAGGCTCCATGCCCAGCTTGGATTCTCTCTTTCCCTCTGCCCCTCCCCCACTCATGTGCATGTGTATATGCACTCTCTCTCTCAAAAATTAAATTAATAAATTAAAAAACCCCAAATCCTTTCCTGCAGGTACATGTACAAAACATTATTTTTATTAATGATAAATCATGTTGTACATTTAGGGGTTTTGTTCCTTATAAATTAATATATACTTTACATAGAATGGAATGTATAGATGTTAAGTGTACATTTTGATGAATTTTGGCAAATGTATACCCACTCTGTCCCTGACCTCTCCCTCAAGCCATATTCCAAGATTAGAACATTTCCGTCACTCTAGAAATTTCCCTTACCTCTTTTCAAATCAGTCTCTACTCTCTTCATCTGCTCTCCACCCTCCCAGGCAACCTCTGTTCTGATGTCTGTTGCTACAGATGGTTTTGCCTGTTCTCAAACCTCATATAAATGGAAACATACAATTGCAAACACTTTTGTACTGTTTTTTTTTTAAATCTAGTAACACATGTGAATGATTTCCACCTCAGTAGTATTTATCCACAGCATCACTTTTAATGGAAAAATAATACTGCTTTTTATGAATGCAGTGTATCATATTTATTTATTTAACCAGTTCCTATCAGTGGACATTTTGATTTCTTTAATTTCCTCTTTTCCCCCCTTCCTTCCTTCCTTCCTTCCTTCCTTCCTTCCTTCCTTCCTTCCTTCCTTCCTTCCTTCCTTCCTTCCTTGTTATTATAAACATCCCTCATATCAATATCATTATAGGCAAGCCTTTGCATGTGAGGCAATGTGAGGTTACATTCCTGGAAGTGAAGTTGCTGTGTCAAATAAACGCGTCTTATTTAAAGAGATATTGTCAAATGATCTCCCAAAAGACTGCCTTAGTTTATTTCTTAGTATTGTCAAAACATCATGTAAACTTGTTTTCTCAAACCCCCACCAGCATTGAGAATTGGGGGGAAAATCTTTGATCTTACTCAGTTTCATAATGTAAACCTGATATTTCATGTGAATCTGTATTTCTTTTACTATTCTTAATGAGATTGAAGACTTTTTCTTCTGAGTAAGATTTCATTTCCATTTGTCATTTTACAGTAGAAATAATTGGTCTTTTTTAAAAAAATTAATTTTCCAGGGGCTCCTGGGTGGCTCAGTTGGTTAAGTGTCCAAGTCTTGATTTTGGTTCAGGTCATGATCTTACAGTTAATGGGTTCAAGCACTGTGTTGGGTTCCACACTCACAGTGTGGAGCCTGCTTGGGATTCTCTCTCTCCCTTTCTCTCTCTCTCTCTCTCAAAATAAATAAATAAACTTATCCAAATGATCATTAGCTGATTATGGAAAAAAATAATCTTATTGAAGATGGAGGATAAAAGTAAACCAATGAACACAACCAGAAGCCAAATTTTCTGTCTGTTACTTTTAGCCAATGGTTGATATTAGCCTTATTCTATAATTGATTTTGCCTAATTTTTGCTTTTCGGGCAGTGTTTTTGTTTTCAGTTACTTTTAGAAAGGTTTTACTTCTGCTTGCAAAAAAATTAAATTTCAGTTTTGAATGACTAGTTTTTTAAATAAAATTAATCCACTAAGGATACCTTTAAACCAGGACATACCTTAGATATTTTAAGAATTATTAAGGGAGAGCGAAATAGCCAGTGTTTAGGAAGCCATTTGATTTTTTCCAAGTTATCCAGCAACAAAGTTAGTAAGTGAGGTTTGAAAACATTCCAACCTTTTGTGTCAAATCCCGGGTAGGTCTATACCATCTTTTTAGTATATCATAATTTTATTTCAAACTTTGATTATCAGCATCATCAATAGGTATAGGCAAAGAGGTTCCTTTTTAAAATTTTTAAGAGAACCATTGGTGTTTTAGTGTAGCTCAATTGAACCTGGGATAGCTCAGTTCCTTATTTGTAGAATTGAGAGGATTGGTTAAATTTACCCCATAGGTCTCTTTGGGACCTAAAACTCTTAAGATAGAGAAATGTATCATTGTTATAGTAAATGTAAGTAAGATTTTTTATGATAATAGAGATTAATAAATACCATTTTGGTAACTTCTTATTTTGAGAATGTCCAAAGAGTCATTTAGAGATTCAATAAGCATGTAGGCAGTAGGGTAGAATGCAGATTCTGGAGTTGTAGGCAGTTTTGGGTCTGAAATCCAGCTCCATCACTTCCTATTTGTGTAGCCTTTAGCTAATTAACTTAATCTCTCAGTTTCTCAGTTTGCTCATTTGTAAATGGGCGTAACAATTGTCTATCTCAAATCATTGCCTGATACATAAGAAATATCCAGAATATGGTAGCTGCTGTTATTATTTTTATAATCATCATCATTGTCATCATCAACACAATCAGGAATGTATAGAATCAGAGAAGCAGAAGCAGCTGTCACTTCATTATTCATCAATCCACTCTAATTTATATTGAAACTTTTGATTGGTTATTTGTATTATCAAGTATACAATGCATCTGATCCCCTCATCCCATTTGGAAGGATATAATAGCTGAAAACCTTCTCTGTGCCTTTCAGGTTCTCCTTTGTAACTAAACTGCTCTCTCAAATTGGTGGTAGTGAAGTCCATTCACTTTGTGAAGGTCCAGTGATCTGGAAGGAAGCCTGGAACTCCTTGTGGCCTGAATGTACTCATAACCTCTCCCCTTGTGAGTGCCTGCCACAGTGGCGACAGAGAAACCACCCTGCAGGTCACTAGAAGATGTGCAATTGCTCCCCACTACAGACTCCTAGAGAGACAGGTATGAACCGTCGGTGGCCCTGAAACTCCCCTGCAGTGTTCTACTAAATCCTCTCTGACTATATGTGACTTGACCTGGAAGGTCCCCTTTTGTTTTGAGGACCTTACTGACTGTCATTTCCAACCCTCCCTTCAGCTAACCTATGTCATAGCACCTGTGCCTTAATAATGAGTAATGCATGAGTCTGTCTCCCTTACTAGCCTAGATAAGAAGCTCAATAAATGTGTATGCAGTGGATAAAGGAATGCATGAACAAAACAATTCCCATCCTTGATAGTGATGTTCAGGATTTGCCCAAGACCCAAGTTTTCAGACATCTCACAAATACTTTAACTCCTTCAAAATTTTGGAACCTGTCCTACTTCCCCCACCAGGAGGGCTCCCTCATGTCTACCTATCACTGTCATGCATTCTTCCTGAAGCTCTACATATGTTATCTAATCTTCACTACAACCCTGAAGGCTGGTTGAGGACACCTAAAACTCAGAGTTATAAAGCCACTAGCCCAAGGATCAATATGGGGAGCAAATGGTTTGGATTCCAGGTTTGTCTCACTCCAAAGCCCAGTGCTCTTTCCACCATACTACATTGTCTCCAGAAAGAGGACTGGCAGGTGGTGAGATCTGTCACCTGGTTGTCCCATTGTCTCAGGTGTGTGTGAGTAGAACTCCAAGGCTTTCACCAATAGGTATCACCGTTTTGAGGCATGAGAGCAGGTGGGTGGTAGAGTCTGTTTTGAATGTGGCAGAAGAGCTTGAAATGTCACCACCAGCTGTCATGGATGTTTAAATTTCTTCTGGCTCAAGGGATTGTTCTCCATTAAAGCAATTGAATCTATCTGGGAGGAGGAGGGCATCTGCAGTAAGTCATTTACATCTTGTATGTCTTATCAATTCAAGCCCAAATGACATAGGTTTGGAAAGTGACATATATGTGACACATATGTCAGCCTAAAGAAAGAGGTAAACTGAGGCAAGCTCAAAGGACCAGAAATTGAGTTTATTTGGGAATAGTGGAGGAATTGCAATTTGGGAAATTCATGCTGTAGCGAGCTATAAGGGTTTGGGGTGGACTTGTGAACAAGGAATGCAAAGATGGGAAAGTCTAGCCAGAGTCCAGGTGGTAAGTTCATTGGCTGGAGGATGGGGAGAGATTCTTGCTGGATGTTCACTGATGAGGAGATAAGCCCCATCTTCTGTAAATCAGCTGTTTGTGGGAAATCAGTGTCTTAATTCTTAAGTTCTGTTCTTCTGAGGGCATGTGCATGAGATTCCTCATATAATATCCTCCAGTTCAATTTGAGGTTGCAGTCCTTTCCCATGGTGTAGTTATATACAGAGAGAAATGTATATTAATTAACATTAATAAACATATATTCTTTCACATAATGTGGTTCTAGAGAGATAATTGAACATATATTAATACCAATAAAAATATTTTTTTAATTAAGACAGCCTTTTGGTATCATTCTCCTGGATATGTGTTATGAGGAGATGTGTTAAATTAGTTTTTTTGTTTGTTTTTTGGAGCAAAATTTTAATTGTTCTTGAGTCATCTTATAAATATAAGAGATTGCTTTTGAAGGGAGTACGAAGAAGAATTTTGTGTATTTTAATTTTCTAGAAGATTAATCTGTTAAATGTATGTTTTGGTATTTTTATAAGGGCTGTATTTATATATTAGAGTAGCTTGTTTTTTTTTTTTTTTAATTCTAAAGCAATACGTTAGAACTAAGTTAAAGCAATGAAATTTCATACTTTTCATTTTTGCTGCCTTAGAATGGTCACAGTAAACTCAATGAAATATTTCTAGAAAGATATAAATACCATATTGTGTCTTCGTATTGTCAAAGTTCCAAGGTTTCTTTTTTTGTGGGCTTTTTTTTTTTTTTTTTTTTTTTTTTTTTTGACACATCATGATAAAAGCAATATTAAGTTTGCATTTCTGGGAAGAGTTAGTTTCTTATTATAAAGGAGTTAATACCGGATTTAGTGTTATGAGGTCCCAAGAAACAGCATTTTTAAAATCAGAAATAGCCTGACAAGAGAACAATGTACATCATTAGATGCAATTGCTGCATAAGTGGTCTTTTTGTGTTAGAGAGTGCAGTTTATAGTAATTGAAAAAAATCCCATGTGCCATTTTCATTGTTTGCTCCATTTGTTTGCTTTCTATGTGATTGAATTTCACACAAAGGAGAGAATGAAAATAATTTTCAGGTGCATCATTGTATTTTCTATAGATTCTTTAATTTTAGAGCTTAGCTCTTGTTAAGTATTCTCCAGGGCGTGTGTATTTGTGTGTGTGTGTGTGTGTGTGTGTGTGTGTGTGCGCGCGCGTGTGTGTGTGTTATGCCATTCAAAGAAGGAGAGTGACATTTCTTTTGAAACCAACCTCTGATTTGGTTGAATGTTACATTTTTTAAAAAACAACAAAAATTGGCTTTCAATCACATTTTGAGTTTATTTCTAGACATTTGCCAAAGCAAGCTTTATTGAAATTAGGAGACAAAATTATATTTTACATTTGCTAGTGTTGTGTTTCCAAAGCCACAGAAACACAGATATATAACACTCTGCCACACAAATATTATTTTAAAAAAACCCAATATATGAGATGCAGTTCTCGATCACACCATATTTTCCACATCTTTTTGTCAGTGGGTGTTTATACTTGGGTGAAATAAATTTGGGGAAAAGGATATATGTCCTCATTTTGAAGCAGCAAATCTTTGCTACTGTTTCGTTTTATGAATGGTGCATGGAACTGGCTTGTGGGAGTAAATGGGGAAACTGTAAGACATAAATAGAGTAACATTCAAGGAAATAGGGGAAAGGCAATGAAAATGGCTTGCATGGATAAACTATAACTATAAACTCATGGATATGAGGAACAGAATGGTTTGCTTTTAAGTTTAATTTTTGTAACTTGCTGCTACTCAGCATTACTGTTAAATACTTAACAGTGCATACTTAACAAGGCATTTTCTGAACACAGATCTCTGAATCTCATTATATTAGCTTTTAATTATTAAGAGGTGGTTCTGTGAGACTCAGAATCCTGTGAGCCATTGGGAAGAAGGAACTA
Organism: Panthera tigris; assembly: GCF_018350195.1. Lineage (NCBI taxonomy): Eukaryota > Metazoa > Chordata > Mammalia > Carnivora > Felidae > Panthera > Panthera tigris. The sequence continues at coordinate 113,754,386 of NC_056666.1, read as the reverse complement.
GTGCAATTTTAGGAGTGAGGACAGTATTGATGGATCAGAAGGAAAGTAGCTCAAAATTTTGTATTCTTATAAGAAAACTGTCCCTAAGAGAGAACTCTCCTCCTTTCAATTTATCTCTCACAAGAGATAATGAGTAAATGGGGATTCAGTATCATCCAATCTAGGCTTTAAGATTCAGACTTTAAAAAAAACCTCATAGCTGTTTACTGAAATGATTTTGTTCTAGAATATTATAATCAGCAGTCTTAGTGTAAATGCTCATGTTGTGTATTTAGAGCATGTTGACTTTGGGATGCTCTGGGTGAGTTTCCACACCACATTTTATATTGTGTGAAAATTTTATTATTAAAATCTGTATTGGGGGCACCTGGATGGCTCAGTCAGTTAGGTGTCCAACTCTTGGTCTTGGCTCAGGTTATGCTCTTGGGGTTTGTGGGATTGAACCCCATGTCAGACTCTGTGCTGACAGCATGGAGTCTGCTTGGGATTCTCTCTCTGCCCCTCCCCCATGCACATGTGGTCCCTCTCTCTCTCAAAAGCAATAAATAAACTTAAAAAAATCTGTATTGACTCATTAGGATATGTAGAAAATATGACAGGCATAGTGGCACAACTGACTTTTTTGAAAACGAATAATCCAAGATCCTGGTGAATAATTTGTCACCTCTATAACATTTATAAAAATCTATGGCTCTAAGTAAGATACAGTCTTCAAACATGTATTCTTCTTTTTTTTTATTTTTTTATTTTTTTACTTTTGAGACAGAGAGAGACAGAGCATGAATGGGGGAGGGGCAGACAGAGAGGGAGACACAGAATCGGAAGCAGGCTCCAGGCTCTGAGCCATCAGCCCAGAGCCCGACGCGGAGCTCGAACTCACAGTCTGTGAGATCATGACCCGAGCTGAAGTCGGACGCTTAACCGACCGAGCCACCCAGGCGCCCCAAACATGTATTCTTCTAACAAGCAGAATGGTCAGTGTTGGGAGACATTTTCCACGGGCCTCTCACATTTCTGCCTATCTTGTGAGCAGATGCACTGACTGTATTCGTTCTAGACTATCCTTTCAAGGATGTTTGTATAGCGAATGGTCTTGGAAAATAGAGGTCCTGTCTCCTTCTGGAGAAAAGGAACAGGTTTATTTGCTGCCTATTATAAAAGATTCAGCGTTCCTTTCCTGTAATGCAAACCAGTGCATGTGCAGATGTTATCTGGGCCCTATCATGTCACCTTGTGGGGATTGAGACTCTGAGAACCAGTGTAAGAGAGTGCTGATACTCTGGCTACTGGCATTGATGTGAGTAATAACATACTTTGTGTCTGACTCAGGAGTCTCATGTCTTTTACCAGCGTGCATAAAACTGTGGTAGGCTTACTGGTTAATTTACAAGTAAGATACAATCTCAGAGCCTTCATAGTCCTTGAGAGTTTTCAGTACCATAGTTCATAGACAAATTTCTTCTTTATGTGTGCCTGTAATTGTTAAGACCTTCCTAGATGTATAACTAATAAAAGAAATGATCTTCTAAGTAATACTAAATACTAGGGGCACCTGGGTGGCTTAGTCAGTTAAGTGTTCAACTCTTGATTTCAGCTCAGGTCATGATCTCATGGTTCGTGAGATTAAGCCCTAAGTCAGGCTCTGTGCCGACAGCATGGAATCTGCTTAGGACTCTCTCTGTCCCTCTCCCGCTTTCGGGCTCTCAGTCTCCCTCAAAATAAATAAATAAACTTAAAAAAAAAAAAGGAAGCTTTTAAAAAATACTAAATACTAAGTAATCTTCCAAAATAATTCTTAAGATTCTTAGTGTTGTCTTCATTTCCCACCATATGCCCCACCTAAATTGTTAACTAGAGCCAATTTTCAATTGAAAATATTTTTTAATGTTTATTTATTTTTGACAGACAGAGAGCATGAGCGGGGAAGGGTCAGAGAGAGAGGGAGACACAGAATCTGAAGCAGGCTCCAGGCTCTGAGCTGTCAGCACAGAGCCCGATGCGGAGCTCAAACTCACAGACTGCAAAATCGTGACCTGAGCCAAAGTCGGACACTCAACCGACTGAGCCACCCAGGCACCCCAAGAGCCAATTTTCAATTTAAGGAAAGAAGAAATCAATTGAATCTTTACCCCTAAAAATTCCTTGGCTGACAGAACTTTAGATATCACTCATTTCAAAAAAAGAGATTAGAAAGCTAAAGCTGGAATCTACTAAGGTCAACAGAGTAAGTAGGGAACCTAGCCTGGGATGGAAGATTCCTTTTAGTTCAGGTCTAATCCAGGATACTTACTAATGATGATAGTCTGTGTTTTCTTTTCTTGTTAGATAGAAACACCGTATTTTCTCCTTAACATTTAAAAATGATAAAATACCAGATTAAAATAAAATCAAATCAAAAAGATAAAATAGGTCTGGAATGGTAATGTGACACCCTGGTTAAGAGTGAGACCTCTGGTGTCAGCTAGACTAGGTTTGTGTTTTGGTTCCATCTGTGTAACTTTAGAGCAAGGCTTTGATTTAGCTTCTCTATGTCAGTTTGTCACCTTCAAAAAGGAAGTTAGAGCAATACTCCCTTAGAGAATGGCTGTCACGATGAAATGAGGGAATGCAACACACAGTGCAAGGCACCTGGTGAATTCTCATCAAATGCTAGTGATTATAATTAGATATTTGTTCAATGTGTGCCTGACAATTAACAAATGACTTAGAAAACTGGTCAACAAATAATGCAATAGCATTCATTATTCATCCCAAACAAATGGTTTTTAAGATGGAGACAATTGCACATTGATCAATTTCTTTGCCATTAGTGCAGTTCACATGTTTTTTGTGTTCCTTTTTGGGTCTTGCTGGGAATTAATTCCAATCCTGGCTCCCCCATAAATGATGTGGCCCTTAGGGACTCAGGAATTTTATTTCCACTTCAGCAGCTTTATAGGCACTTCTCTATCAGAATAAAAGTAGGGATGTCAAGTTTCTTGGCCAAAAGCTTCACTTTTATTTTCTTTCAGAGCCATCTAAAAGAATGTTTCCTTTTCCTCTGTTATTTGCATCTTGTAAAGCCAGTAAGCTGACCTTAGGATCCTATTATCTTTTGTTCACATAATTCACAAAAGCTACTGTCAATAATTCTATGATTATTTTTTCCTAAAAATTAAAAACTTTTAACTATTAATGAGTAAAAAATAGAAATGTAAGAGTTCTAGAAAATATGACTGTCCATTTGTTCTCAAACAGTAAACAAATAGCATGTTCACTGCTCCATAGAGAAGTGAGAAAAATAATGTACAAAATCTTTGTTAAAGCTAAATATATTAATAAAAGTCATTTATTTTGATACTGTATTCTCCCTAAATTTTTAGTGTTATTAAGATATATTTTTTCTATGAAATATTGCTTATGTACTGGGTTTTTAAAAAATGTTTTTATTTTGGTAAAGTAAAAAAAAAGTCAAACTCATATTGCCTTAAATTCTTTTTTTTTTAAATTGGCTTTTGAAATCCCAATGTCTAAGAACCAGGAATAATTATGATAGTGAACACTTATGTAAGGCATATTATAAGTCAGTCTCTGTTTTAAGAGCTTTATACACATTAGTTTATTTAATTCCTTTTTTTTAATGTTTTATTTATTTTTGAGACAGAGAGAGACAGAGCATGAATGGGGAAGGGTCAGAGAGAGAGGGAGACACAGAATCCGAAGCAGGCTCCAGGCTCTGAGCTGTCAGCACAGAGCCCGACGCGGGGCTTGAACTCACGGACCGTGAGATCATGACCTGAGCCGAAGTCGGACGCTTAACCGACTGAGCCACTCAGGCATCCCTAAAGATTTATTTAGTTTATTTAATTCTTAACAGCAACTTTATGAGGTGAGAACTGATTATACCCAATTTATAGGTAAGGAAACAGAGACACAGAATGGTTAAATAACTTGCCCAAGGCCACACAGCTAACAAGTGGTGAAGCTAGGGTTAAAACCCAGGATCCCTAAGCTAATCTCTTCCTTTTATTCCTTTCACTGAGCTAGAAATCTCAACCCAGTATTTGAATATGTGGAGGGCGTTTTGGCAATGTCTAGCAAAAAGTTCAAAAATACATCTGTGCTTTGACCCAGCATTTCTAGGAATTTTTTCTAAGGAAACAACGAATTATGCCAAAATATATGTACAAGGGTATTAATTACAGTGTTATTTTCATTGGGGAAAAATAGAACTAACCAAACTCCCCACATGTAGGGGATTATTTAAATAATACATAGGATAGCCATGCAAAGGAATACTAATAGTTTTTAATTGATTTAGGTGTTTAAAGTGTGTCTCACAAAATCCTGGGGTTCATCTGACCTGCATTAGGGCTCTGCAGATTTTTTATCTGAATTCCATAAACGTTGATGGAGATTGATATATGGTTGTCTCATCACTCCTGATTGAACTTTTTTGTGTTTGTAAAACATGTTCTCATAGATCTAACATGAGTAAATACATTTTTTTTCAGAGAGAGAGAGAAGGAGAGCACACACAAGCAGGGGAGAAGGGCGGGGAGAGAGAGACAAATTGAGAAAGAATCTTAAGCAGGCATCACGCTCAGTATGGAGCCAGACTGAGGGCTTGATCCCAGGAGCTGAAGTCAAGACACTCAATGGACTGAGCCATCCAGGTGTCCCAGTGCTCTACATTTGAATAGTAGGCCATCTCTATGGGTCCACTGATGTCTTTTTTATTTGTTTGTTTTTTAAATGAGGATGCTATGCAGACTAAGCCAATTTTCAACATCAGCTCTCTAGTCATGGTGTGATAACACGTGTTCCCATTAGCGTTTTCTGGCTGGCCAAACTTGTCAGCCTGTCTCCAATATTTTTCTTCTACTGAACACAATTGTACTTCGCTTTGCTAAACTAGCCTGTAATCAGCAGAATTCCTGAAAGATTCTTCCCATTATATTTTATCCAACTTTATGTAAAAAGCTTTTCTGGTCTAATCAACTGGAGTTCTTCCTTGAAACTACTGAAAGAGGTAAGTGAATCAGTGACTAGTATCGACAACACAAATAGCTTAAAAACTCTTAAAAATGTGACTGTATCATGGTGTAAGGTAAGTACAGTTGTTTTAACAGACTTGTGAATTTCCTTTAGCTCTTCACTGTGGGACGCTGGCAAGTGTTTTTATCTTTCTAAGCATTAGATTTTTTGTCAGTAAAATGGAAATTATCATCTTTGGGTTATGAGGGTTACATAAGATACATCTGAGCATTCAACAAATGTTGACATAAAAGGAGTATGGCTAGTTTAGATGTGGGAGTCAGGTAATGTTCCATCAATTTAATTTTTCCCCTGTTCCCATCACCCCAAATACTGGAGGTAATTTCAGACATCTTAAGTAATAAAAAGATAGGAATGAATATATTAGACTTTTAATTTTAAAATGTTTCCTACTTTTTACCCTCAGAAAATCTCTAACTTCCATCTATGTAGAATTCTACAACTTACATTAAAGATAATATTATATTCACCCTTTGCTGTGTAATCTTGCAGAGTTCTCTAGCCAAAAGCAATAAATTTCAATCTGCAAGATCAAAGACTATTCAAATACTGTGAATCTAAAATATTGCACTACATTTTAAACTTGTGGTCCATTTATACAAAGTCTCATTGCACCACTTCTTGGCCTTTTGGCTAAGATCAAGTGCAGTACACTCATTGCCATAGGAGGAGCATCTCAATTATTTTCTTGTGGTGGTGGTAGTTTTATGGAATTGTCTTTCCATTCTCCACCCCCCCCCCACCCCCCATCTCATTTTCCTTGGCCTTCTCTGAGTTGAGTGGCCTTCTGATGGGCTTCCATAGTCTTTGAATTCCAGAAGTAATCTGGGGTGCATTTTTCTGTCAGTATGTATGGGTCTCCCCTAACAGATTATGAATTTGCACTGGGCAAGAACTCTGAGTGTTCCTGGCAAACCCTCACTCTTGGCCCCTTATATGTACAGCTTTGCCACTGCTATTGGCCCTGGGGGCCTGTGCTAATCCCATCATGCCTCTCTCCCCTTAATGTAAGCCTTGGTCCCCCAGGTCATCTCTCATTCTTTGGACTCTGATCTCCACGTGGCCTCCTATGCCCCTTTTCTGATGCCATGTCTCACTGCTCCCCAACTTCTGAAACCCTTCCACAGTGACTTCATGGCATCCTCCCTCTACCTCACTTCTTGGATACTCTCTTCAGCTTCTTGCTACAGTGGTGACCTGGCTCTCTTGAGAACACTGGTTCCTTTCCTGATGGCTTTTTTTTCTCCCACACTCCTCATATCATGGGCCCACAAGCAGGGTCGGTGCTGCAGACTGAATGTTTTTGTCTCTCTCCAAATTCAAATGTTGAAACCTAGCCCCCAATGGGGTGTTCTTTGGAGGTGGGGCCCTTGGTAGGTGGTTAGGTCATAAGGGTGAAGCCCTTATGAATGAGATTAGTGCCCTTATTAAAGAGATTCTGGAGAGCTCCCTTGCCCCTTCTGCCTCATAAGGACAAAGAAGATAGCCATCCATGGACCAGGAAACTAGGTCTCACCAGACACAGAATCTGCTAGTGCCTTGATCTTGGATTTCCAATGAGAAATAAATGTTGTTTATAAGCCACCACGTCAATGGTAGTTTGTTACAGCAGAGTGAATGGACTAAGACAGGGGGTTATCCTTATTACTGCTTCCAGAACATTCCCCTTACCCCTCAGAGCTCCTAACCAATTCTGACTCTCAAGTCATCAGGCTATACCCTACCTGTAGTCTTCTATTACCTCCTTCTTCTAACACACACCCTCATTCCTTAAAATTTTAGCTCCAGATCCCTCCATCCTGCACTACTTCTGCCATACTTCTTGATGATTGTTTTATCCTCATAAGTTATTTTTTCATTATCTTGGTTTTCTTTAGATTCCCCTTCTCCAATGACCTTGCCCCTACCCTACCTCATGTACTCACTCCCACAGTTAGTTCTTGGACTTAGTCATTACTAATGACTGTAACCTGTCCCTAATCTCAGTCTTAAGTGCTGGCTATTATTGTTACTATTATTACTTTTACAGAATTTGTTGAGTTAGATTGCTCACGAGTTGGCTCATCACAAGCAAATGAATTACAGCCCCATTTGCTCTTTTCAGGGGCTGTGGTATGGGTGACTTGAGAACAGGCAGAGAACCAAGAGGAGCTGAATAATGAAGGGATTAAGAGCTTTGAATTAAGCCAGGAAGAAAGAAGTAAAGTCTGGGGGACAGGAGTGTAATAGAACAATATTCTATTGTGGAAGAAAGGGATGGTAAACCCGCATGTCAGGAGGTGAGATATTGGCTAAGGAACAGTAAATAGATTATAAACTAGAGGTTTGCAGGGTCAGCAAGGGTAGAATAGAGAGAGGCAGCCCCAGGAATGCAGGGAGAAGAAAATGTTCCAGAGCACACAGTAGTGGCTGAATAAATATTTGTTGAATCAATGAATAAATTATATGCCTCCAGGCTTAGGGTTTTGTTGTTTTTCAACCTGTTTTGGGTCCAGAAGTGCTAGGTATCACATTTTAGGCAGGTAAGGGAGTGGGGAAGTTCTATGCAGATAGATTAGAAAGGGCTTGCACTTTTTAAGGTTGTAAGCAGCTTTGTGTCAGCAATGTATAGTTTGGATCTCAGCACCTCCATCTTTGGGGATAGGTTGGGAGCAGATGGATAACATAATAATGTGGAAAGGTTCCAAAGTCCATTTAAAAAAAATTTTTTTTTAATTTATTTATTTTTGAGACACAGAGACAGAGCACAAGTGGAGGAGGGGCAGAGAGAGAAGGAGACACAGAATCCGAAGAGGCTCCAGGCTCTGAGCTGTCAGCACAGAGCCCAATGTGGGGCTCGAACACACAAACCATGAGATCATGACCTGAGCTTACGTTGGACGCCCAACCGGCTGAGCCACCCAGGTGCCCCCCAAAGTCCGTTCTTGAACTACTGTCCCCACTCAGTAGTCTTTATACTCTTTGAACCTGGGCTCCTACAATCTCTGAAACCAAAAATTCTTCTCTTAACACTCTGCTGTGACCTCCCTTTCTAGTCATTTGAGACAAGGTCTAGTTTGAAATGAAGAGTTGGATGACTGGGGGTATTAGAGATTTGTCTCTTTTGTTGGGTAAAAAAAAAATATTGATTTATGATGGAACTCTTCTTTCTGTGTCAGACATTATAGACATTTTCCTCCTTTTCAGTATTCACCATCTTCCAAGGCAAATATTAATTACATTATTCTTACTGAGGTCTGAAGAGAGTCTACAACTTGGGCCAGGTGTGGAGTGAGAGGTGGAGAGAAGATTCAGACTCAAGGTATTCCCCTGTGCCACATGTTTGCTTATTTTCTTCTGGTGAAATATACCACTAGATGTAAACTTGCTGAAGTTAGGCATTGTTTTACTTTTTTCACCTTTGTGTCTTTCTCAGAGTTTAACATCATCCTGACACTAAAAATATTGAATAAAGAGCAGTTGGGTTGAATTAAATGTAGATGAACAAAGGCTGCTGACCACCAACCAATCTTCCCCCTCTGCCTGCTGACATTTCCACCCCAGCCATCACAAGACTGTCTTCATAATTTGCCTCTTCCACTTTCCCCTCCTAAGGAAATGCTTGTCGTTACGGGAATCTGCCTGGTCCAATGAACTGTAGGCATTTGACCCCTAAAGAAATTTGCAAGCATTCTTTTCCTAGTGGCTTCTGTGCTTACTGGGGGCTAATAGTTTCCCTTACTGTCTCTGCTTGCTCTTATTTCGTTCTTGTATCTGGAGGTGTAGTCAAGGATTCTTAAGAAAGGTATATATGGAATTTTTGTATTGACCCCCCAGGACAACACTATAGTAGCCTGGGTGTTTTCATATTATTCAAGTAAGTTTAATAAAAAATTTAAAAATATATAATAAACAATTGTCTTCATTATTTTTTAAGTTTATTTATTTATTTTGAGAGAGATAGTGCACAAACAGGGGAGGGGCAGAGAGAGAGGGAGAGAGAGAGAGAATCTCAAGCAGGCTCTGTGCTATCAGTGCAGAGCCCCACATGGGGCTCAGTTGCACGAACCATGAGGTCATGACCTGAGCCAAAAATCTTGAGTTGGACGCTTAACCGACTGAGCCACCCAGGTAGCCCCAAAGTTATTACAATTTTATTGACAATATTCCCTATGCTATACTTTTCATTCCCATGACTTACTTATTTTATAACTGGAAGTTTGTTCCTCTTAGTCCCCTTTACCTATTTCGCCTATTCCCCTACCCACCTCCCCTCTGGCAACCACTAGTTTGTTCTCTATATTTATGAGTTTGTTTCTATTTGTTTGTTCATTTGTTTTTCACATTCTACATATAAGTGAAATCTTATGGTATTTGTCTTTCTCTGACTTATTTCACTTAGCACAATACCATCTAGGTCTGTTCATATTGTCACAAATGGCAACAGTTCATCCTTTTTTATGGCTGTATAATATTCGTGTGTGTATGTGTGTGTGTGTGTGTGTGTGTGTGGTGTGTTTGTGTGTGTGTGTGTGTGTGTGTGTGTATGGTATCTTCTTTATTCATTCATCTATCAGTGGGTTACTTCCTTATCTAACTATTGTTAATAATGCTGCAATGAATGTAGGGGTGTATAAATCTTTTCAATTAGTGTTTTTGTTCTTTTTGGATAAACGTCCAGGAGTGCAATTACTAGATCATATGGTAGTTGTATTTTTAATTTTTTTGAGGAACCTCCATATTGTTTACCAGAGTGGATGCACCAGTTTACATTCTCACCAACAGTGCAGAAGCATTCCCTTTTATCCACATCCTCACCAACACTCGTTATTTCTCAAAAAACTTTTAAATCCACTCCCTGATGTTAGCTTTCTTTTGTTTACAAACTTGCCCAAACCATAGCATTAGTAAGTGGCAAGGTTGGGATTGGAAGCTTTAAAAATTTTTTTTAATTTTATTTTTTTAATTTACATCCAAATTAGTTAGCATATAGTGCAACAATGATTTCAAGAGTAGATTCCTTAATGCCCCTTACCCATTTAGCCCATCCCTGCTCCCACAACCCCTCCAGTAACCCTCTGTTTGTTCTCCATATTTAAGAGTCTCTTATGTTTTGTCCCCCTCCCTGTTTTTATATTATTTTTGCTTCCCTTATGTTCATGTGTTCTGTGTCTTAAAGTCCATATTAGTGAAGTCATATGATATTTGTCTTTCTCTGACTAATTTCACTTAGCATAATACCCTCTAGTTCCATCCATGTAGTTGCAAATGGGAAGATTTCATTATTTTTGATTGCCAAGTAATACTCTTGTGTGTGTGTGTGTGTGTGTGTGTGTGTGTGTGTGTGTACCACATCTTCTTTATCCATTCATCCATTGATGGACATTTGGGCTCTTTTCATACTTTGGCTATTGTGGATAGTGCTGCTATAAACATTGGGGTGCATGTGTCCCTTCGAAACAGCACACCTGTATCCCGTGGATAAATACCTAGTAGTGCAGTTGCTGGGTCATAGGGTAGTTCTATTTTTAATTATTTGAGGAACCTCCATACGGTTTTCCAGAGTGGCTGCACCAGCTTGCATTCCCACCAGCAGTGCAAAAGAGATCCTCTTTCTCTGCATCCTCGCCAACATCTGTTGTTGCTTGAGTTGTTAATGTTACCCATTCTGACAGGTCTAAGGTGGTATCTCCTTGTGGTTTTGATTTGTATTTCCCTGATGATGAGTGATGTTGAGCATTTTTTCATGTGTAGGTTGGCCATCTGGATGTCTTCTTTGGAGAAGTGTTTATTCATGTCTTTTGCCCATTTCTTCAGTGGATTATTTGTTTTTTTGGGTGTTGAGTTTGGTAAGTTCTTTATAGATTTTGGATATTAACCCTTTATCTGATACGTTGTTTGCAAGTATCTTCTCCCATTCTGTCGGTTGCCTTTTAGTTTTGCTGATTGTTTCCTTCGCTGTGCAGAAGCTTTTTATTTTGATGAGGTCCCAATGGTTCATTTTTGCTTTATTTCCCTTGCCTCTGGAGACGTGTTGAGTAAGAAGTTGCTGTGGCCAAGATCAAAGAGGGTTTTGCCTGCTTTCTCCTCGAGGATTTTGATGGCTTCCTGTCTTACATTGAGGTCTTTCATCCATTTTGAGTTTATTTTTGTGTATGGTGTAAGAAAGTGGTCCAGGTTCATTTTTCTGCATGTTGCTGTCCAGTTTTCCCAGCACCATTTGCTGAAGAGACTGTCTCTATTCCATTGGATATTCTTTCCTGCTTTGTCAAAGATCAGTTGGCCATATGTTTGTGGGTCCATTTCTGGGTTCTCTATTCTGTTCCATTGATCTGAGTGTCTGTTTTTGTGCCAGGATTGGAAGCCTTTTAGAGTTTGGTTTGAATTGTTACTGTGTTGTTCTCAGGCTGGCCAGTTTCTTAGCTTCTATAATAAAAATAGATGGATAGGTATATAGATATCCCTGATTTTTGACTACCAGATTCTAGGCACTATTCTAAGGGCTTTTCTAATCTGTAAGTTAGGATGATAATAGCACCTACTTAGTTTATAAGCATTGTCTTGAAGATGACATGTGGGAATGTGTGTAATGTCTGCTGGACAAAGGCTGGATATTATAAGTGCTCCAAAATGTTAGTCATTCTGATTGTCATTAGTAATAATCTTGTCTGCCAAGAAATATGAACAGCCACAAAAAACGCTGCCGTTGCCACTTGCATGTAGATGGCACTGTTCTGGGGGCACCTGGTTGGCTCAGTCAGTGGAGCATGCAACTCTTGATCTCAGGGTTGTTAAGTTTGAGCCCCACATTGGGTGTAGAGATTACTTAAAAGTAAAATCTTTAAGAAAAAAATGGTACTGTTCTGAAAAATGTAAACATGTCACAAGTACTCTTTTTTCCCCCTAAAAATATTTAAATAATCTTTTAATTTTATTTTAGAATTATGTCAGATTTACAGAAAAGTTACAAGATGGTACAGAGAGTTCCTCTATATCCCTTACCTGCATCTCCCATCACTATGGTAACTTTATCACTGCTAAGAACCCAATACTGGTACATTGCTCTTAATTAAACCCCAGACTTTTTTTCGTATTTCTCTAATGTCTTTTCTCTGTTGCAGGATCCAATACCGGGTACCCCGTTGCATTTGGCAAATGCTCTCTTCTGCCCTAAGCAGTCACTTCTGTTAGCCTGAACTGTATGCTCTTCTCCAAAGAAATGTCACAGAGGAACACCTTGCATTCTTTAGTTCTGGCATTTGCGGCTTTCTGCCCTTCACTTTTCTAGCCAACTCCTTTCTTATGTTCTGACAGATCCATAGGACTGGCCTGAAACAGTACCCTTCCTGGTTGTAGGACTGAACTTAAATCCTCATTTTTCTCATCTGCAATAATAATTCCTACAGAACCTGGCACATGGTGACTCTTCCTCCAAAAATGTTAATTATAGCTTTTTAAAATCATTGTGCTTTCCTTTTCAGGTTGTAAACCAACCTAGCTCCTGATTCTGTTCATACTTTTTTAATTCTCTTCATGCTGTCTCAAATGTTACTCAGTTTCGTTGATGAGTTTGCTGACTCAGAGGCTGCTTAATTGCCTGAGAAATTTGAATGCTTCTTTTTAAGTGCTTTGCTACTTTCCTTTCCTTACAGAAAATTTTGGAAAGCAATAGGATAACAGGAGAGAATCTGAAATACCAGATTCTTAAGCTTCCTTCCAAATCCTCTCCCACCCTCTATTTTGGTCTTTTTTATTCCTAGAACTCCCACCATACTGTCTGCACATAGGGGAAGGCCCACCCCCCCATCTGCTGTGAGTTGGGAGGGAATAGACCTGGCAGCTGTGGTCTAGGATAAGCGAATTTGAGTATTTGAATCATTTTCTGTGGAATGTGCTTAGGTCACATGGTCTAATCAGAAAATTTCATGCAATCTGACATTTCCATCAGAGTTGCTTAGGAACCTAAGGAAAGCTCTGGGTCTGAATGGCAGGACAGTAATAAATTAGGCAGTCCCAGGTCCAGCCATCTGCTCTAAGTAAATTAAGAGCATAACCCATATGGGATTTATCTAAAATAGAGATTCTTATTTTTTTCCCTCTTCTCATTTTTATTCTCTTTATCTGGGCTCTGTAAGTCAGTTTAACTTTGCATAGAATACCCCAGCTGTCTCTGTCCTGTGCTGTATGCTGCCTTCCACTTCCACCTCCCCTTTTAGGCAGCCAGCCTCAGTCTCCTGCCACCAGGAACAAGGTCCTCTTGAATGGCTGGTGATCTCGACATTCTGAGAACTGCCTGACTGGAGGCCAGAGTACTTCAGCTGTGCCTCTGTGGTGCTGCCCTCCACCCTTTCATCCTTCCTCATTTACCACCTTCCTCTTGTCCCTCCCCACCTCGGCCCCACTGATCTCTCCAAACAGTGTCCCCTCGTCTGGCCGGTCACCATCGTTTTCATTTTCACTCTCTGTACACTGATCATTTTTATAAACTGTCTCATCATGCTACTGTCTCGCTCAAAAACCTGCACCGCTTACAGGATGAGCCAAATGTTTCTACAGTAAATTCCTCATCAAGCTCCAACCTGCCTTTGAACCTCATCTTCTCTTAACTGGCTTTTACCCTCACTTCACAGTCTGTTCTTTCCACTTTTTCTAGAGCACACCTACTTTGTCCTGCCTCATTTATTTTAATATTTTAAGATTACAACTTGCTTTAGATCTTTGCTTAACTGGTTGGTATTTCTAATTCAGTTGTAACTCCTAGAAAGCAGTCTTAGATGTTTTTGTTGTCCCCAACCCCATGCTTATCACAATTCTAGACACCTAGAAGTGTTTTGTAAATACTGAATTTTTTATTATTAATTCATTAATTAGTTAATGGACTGCTTTGTCCTGGTTGTGCTTCTAGTGGATGAGACATACAGTTAAGACAAATAAGATGTATAGTTGGTGAGATGGTGACAACTACTTTGAAAAGAATTAAGTAGAGGACGAAGGAGAGTGTAGATGTAAATAGAATAGTAAAGAAAGGCTCCCAGGGGAATAACAGTTGGGCCAAGACATCATAGTGGTGGATCTGAGTTCTGTAAGGCACACATTTAATCATTAAAAAATAAAATCCTGGGGCACCTGGGTGGCTCAGTCAGTTGAGCATCCGACTTCGGCTCAGGTCATGAGGTCTGTGAGTTCGAGCCCGCGTCGGGTTCTGTGCTGACAGCTCAGAGCCTGGAGCCTGCTTCAGATTCTGTGTCTCCCCCTCTCCCTGCACCTCCCCCACTCACGCTCTGTCTCTCTCTTTCCCTCAAAAATAAAATAAACATTAAAAAAAATTTTTTTAAATAAAATCCTTTCCAGGTCACAGCATAGTTGGAATGGCATATATCATGGTGTCACTAAAGACCCAGAATACAATTAAAATGATATTTTTAAGTACAAAGTTATGTTGTACTAAGGGAGGATAAAGCCACCCATTTCATTCCCCCCAGTGAAACTAGATACAATACAGGAAAAAGAAAGACAGAAGTGGCTTTGCGACGCAGAGTTTGTTCAGAATAGATACAGTGAACAAAGTAGGAAAATAGTAAAGACAACCCTTAAGTGAAAATTAAATGGTATGCAATACCGAATATTAGATTTGTCCCTTGAACCTTTGTGGAGGACCAGAGCAGCTGGGCTGGAGCTGAATCCAGTAGGGTCCAGCCCAGGATGGGCCTGGGGGGCTGGAAGAGGGAGGTTATCTGGGATGTGAGAGGATTTATGGGACCAAAGACCATCAGAGAGGGTTATTCCTTTAGCAGGCAGAAGCAGCTACTTGCAGACCGCCAGAGCACTTTCAGAGGTCCGGTTGCATTTTCATATAAAGCATCACTTCAATTTGGAATGCTCAACACTGACTGACAGCAGCAACCTTAAAAAATTGATTCTCTTTCACCTGTTAATTTCATAGCTAGGAATCTAGCCTAAGGAAGTCTTCAGAGATGCAAATGTAGGGTTATGTGCTGGATGTTCAGGTCAGCATTATCCACACAATAGTATTTGTGCATTCATAAAAAATGCTTTAAAAGTGGCATAGAAAAATACACCCACCATATTGAGCAAAATTTTATTTTATTTTTAAATGTATGTATGTATGTGTATATATTTATTTTGAGAGAGAGGAGAGAGAGAATGTGTGCCCAAGTGGGGAAGGAAAAGAGAGAGAGGGAGAGAGAATCCCAGGAAGGCTCCACACTGTTAGTGAGGAGCTCGATACAGGGCTTGAACTCATGAACTGTGAGATCATGACCTGAGCCAAAGTTGGATGCTTAACTGACTGAGCCACCCAGGCGCCCCACTGAGCAAAATTTTAAGAAGCAAAATTCCATACTGCATATAAGTATTGTTCTAAATGTGTAAAAATAAAATATTTATTTACCAAACATTTATTAGCACATAGATGTTTCAGACACTGTGGCAGGTGCTGAGAGATAAATTTCTATGTGTATATGTATGTATGTGTGTGTTCATAGAAAAAAGACTAGAAAGAAGTACTCCCAAATATTAACAAGTGTTCTAAGTAATTGTTTTACTGTAATTTTAACTTTATTCTCTGTATTTCGTCTAATTTCCAATGGTTAAGCTTCCGACTTCGGCTCAGGTCATGATCTCACAGTTCAAGAGTTTGAGCTCCTTCTTGGGCTTTGCACTGACAGCTCAGAGCCTGGAACCTGTTCCAGATTCAGTGTCTCCCTCTCTCTGCCCCTCCCCCACTTGTGCTCTCTCTGTCTCTCTCAAAAATAAATGACTATTAAAAATTTTTTTTCTTTTAAATCCTGGGGCACAATTAACTTTGTAAAGTTATGAAGTAATGAATAAAATTCATTAAGACGTGTTTTCCTCTTTTGAATTGTAAGGTATAAAGCAACATACCATAGGTAGCATTTCTCTGCAAGCAGTTCATTAAAGACCAGCAGAGCACTCCCTCTTCCCCCACTGAGTGACTAAATGTTTCTCCTTTCTGGAAGCAGCTAGCATAAACCAGTGGAGCAGGTTTGTGGCAGTGAGGCGCAGCGCAGGCAAGCAGATTTGAATCTGGGATTAGACAAATCCCAGGCAATTGGACAAATGGGCCACTTGAGTGGCCTCACCTATGCCTGCCTGGGAAACAGTCTGTGGTTCTCAGTCATAGGAGGACACAGAATCTGACACCCTCCAGGGTGGAAACAAAGCAGTGCATGGGAGAAAAAAAGATGCTTTTGTGCCAAACGAGGTTTCTAGGCAACGACTCATTTATCTACTTCAATGTCCCTAATCATTCAGCATTGCTGACCTTTAGAACCTGTCTGATAAGCTCATCAGATTTCCGCAATGAAAGAGCTGACATATGCAGATGAGACAGATCAACATTTGGCTCCTGCCTTACTTTCCAGCCTCAGAGGCCATTCCTTTGTTTCTATCCGACCAAATGATTGTCTTGCTGTCCTTCAACTTTCCTATCTTCATGCTCTGCCCGTACTGGTCACCGTGCCTGGAATCCCTTGTCTGGACCTGACTGACAGTCTCTTCAAGGTTTAGTTCAAGTTTCAGTTCCCTTGGGACTCTTTTCTTGCACCACCATCCCTAACTCCCTCCCCTCCCCATCCATCCATCCATCCATCCATCCATCCATCCATCCATCCATCTGTCCATCCACCTAACAAGTATTCTTAAATGCCTACTATGAGCTAGCACTGAGACAGACATGGCCATTGTCATCATAACCTAAAAGGAAGACAGTTGAACAAATAATTATAGTTTTATTTTTCTCCATAATATTTATAATGACCTGAGATTCAATTATATATACATATATATTTATCATCTACCTCTGATAGGAAACTATAATAAACTCTAGGAGGACAGGAGCTTTATCTTGTTTGCCACTGTGCCTAAAAAAGTGCCTGTCGTTTTGTAGATACTTGATTAATATTTGATAAGTGACTAAGCTGGAATTATGTATGGTCCCATTTAAAACAAATAAGGATGTGAATTTCTGATGTGTTTAAAAAGACGCATTAACCCCCTCCCCCCCTTCAGGCATCTTTCAAATGATAAGTGATTAAATACTAAAACCCAATATGGTACAATGTGGAGACAATGATTTATGCCTCACTCCTGACTTCAGTTAGAATGTCTGAGGGATTCGGTCAAGATGACACCAAAGAATTTTGTAATAGAAACTTGAGTACTTTGCAGTTTTTGATTAATTTTGTGATTCTCCTGGCAATTTCAGGGAAAGGCTTGTTGGAGCCTGATCATGTGATAAAAATAGAGGACACAAAATAGAAGAAATTTGGTCAGCAAGGAATAGCCACGATAATAGTCAACTTGTGTGAAAAAGGAACATTCTATACAGTAGTGTCTGCCATGCATTATAATTCTGTTCAAAAACAAAAAACAAATGACCATTCTAATACTGCTCAATATCACTTCCCCTGGTGTACCCCTTCTGAACTGGAGGCCTGAGTTGGACCTTGGTGTGCTGGAGCTTGGTTTATTGGCAGGAAAGAGCAAGTGTCCCAGAGCGGGGAAGGGGGGAGGTGCGGCAGCATTGTGCTTCAAGGTGGGGTGAATTGTAATCCATGGAAACTGGGCCAGAGGCAGAGACAGAGGCTTGAGGGGAGGCCTAGAGCTGCTGTCCCAAGGCACCACAGACTGGATGGCTTAAACAACAGAAATGTAGTATCTCATGGTTCTAGAGTTTAGAAGTCTGAGATCAACGTGTCATCAGGGGTAGTTCCACTTGAGGGATGTCACTGAGAATCAGTTCCATGCCTTTTTTAGCTTCTGGTACCCTCAGGTGTTCCTTGGCTTGTAGATGGCATCATCCTGGAGTCTTCATACTGACTTACCTCTGTGTCTATCTCTGTGTCCAAATTTGCCATTTTTATAAGGATACCAATGGATCAGGGCCCACTCTAATGACCTCATTTTGACTTGATTATCTGCAAGGATCTTATTTTCTTTCTTTCTTTTTTTTTTTTTTTAAGTTTATTTATTTTGAGAGAGAGAGAGAAAGAAAGAAAGGCAGGGAGGAGCAGAGAGAGAGAGAATCCCAAGCAGGCTCCGTTCTGTCAGCACAGAACCTGATGTGGGGCTTGATCCTGAGAACCATTAGATCGTGACCTGAGCCGACACCAAGAGTCAGATGCTTAACTGACTGAGCCATCCAGGTTCCCAAAAGATCCTATTTTCTAAATAAGGTCACATTCATAGGAGTTGGGTATCTTTTGGGGGCACAGAATTCAAACCCACAACAGAGAGAGAATAAGAAAGGGAAAAGTGGAGGAGTGGAGGGTAGCCTGGAGAATTTCTAGAGTAGCTGGAATATAGCATAGCATTAGGCTTTTTATAAGCCCTAGGCAGCTTCAGCCAGCATTGGAGGAGAGAGGGGAGCTGCTTAGCTTGGACACATACCAACAATGAAACTGAAAAAATTCCCTTGAAGTGGCTGGAACTTCTTGGAAAGAAACATTACATAGCCACAATAGTGCTTTATGTCTGAAAAAAAAAAAAATTGGATGTCAGATCTGGGGCAAATCATCAGGGGTAATTTGGTGGCTTGGGAAGTATATTGATTCACAGTGGGTAACATACCACTTCTCTAGTACTGATTGTGTGACCTTGCTTCACCTCTCAGATCCTCAGTTTCCTCATCTGTAAAACGAGGCCAGTGAGCTCAAGCTCACAGGGTATTTGTGATGATTACATGAGATTAGGTATGAAAAGCCAACTGCTCTCAGAAGGTACTTAACAAAATCAGTTCCCCATTTTCCCTTCCTGAAAAAATCCAGAGACAGCTTCTGTTTAAGAAACTAGTTTCTTGGGGTGCCTGGGGGGCTCAGTTGGTTAAACGTCTGATTTCAACTCAGGTCATGGTCTCTCGGTTAGTGAGTTCAAGCCCCGCGTTGGACTCTGTGCTGACAGCTCAGAGCCTGGAGTCTGCTTTGGATTCTGTGTCTTTCTGCCTCTCCCTTATGCTCTGTCACTCTCTCTCCCCAAAATAAAGAAACATTAAAAAAACAAAAACAGAAACAAAAAGAAACTAGTTTCTTGTTTTCACTATGTCAGAGTAAAAAACCTTTTAGAAAGATATGGTAATAGATATCTAAATACCTTCTAGTTGGTTACATTCACTGCCTTATTCGGGGCTTAGAGAAAGTGAGAAGCTTGAAATGTGGCTAGAACCGTCCTACAGTACTCTAATCATTAGGCTAGGAGGCCCAGAGGATGGGATTACAGAGACCTTCCTGGTCCGTTTCTATTTTCAGATGAAGCCTTTGAATAATCCAACATGCAGTAGAAAAATCTCTGCCATGTCCATAGCACAGGAATCAGTAAACTGAAAATCTCCGTCAAAGTTTATGATCATCAAGAATATGACTATAGGGTTGCCTGGGTGGCTCAGTTGGTTCAGCATCCGACTTCAGCTCAGGTCGTGATCTCGTGGTCCATGAGTTCGAGCCCTGTGTCGGGCTCTGTGCTGATGGCTTAGAGCCTGGAGCCTGCTTTGGATTCTATGTCTCCCTTTCTCCCTGCCCCTCCCCCACTTGCACCCTGTCTGTCTGTCTCTCTCTCAAAAATAAATAAACATTAAAAAAAAAATGCCTTCAAACCTTAAATATTTTTTTATGTAATTCACAATATAGAATGTACATTCATTTTTCTAGTTTTGTAGACCTCAAAACTAAGGATTTGTCTCAGTATGGGTCATCTGATTCAAGTTTTACTTCATCCTTTTTGCACAAACTGTTTCCATAAGGCATTATTTATATTTCCTAATTTTGAGGGTGGAATCTTAGTAGATTTTTCTCTCCCCAAACTTTTAGAGTTTACCAACTCACATCTAATCTGAGAATATTTTTAACGATGGATTTTATCACCTTTTCCCAATACATTCAACATAATTTTTATGAAAATAACTCATTTTGCATTCCTATTTTTATCAGCAGTATTTAGTTAAAATACAAAATTATAATAGCAAATACATTGGACATAAACAGGAGCAAGAACAAGGTCAACTAAGTCTTGGAAAGCACACAGCTGAGCTCAAAGGAGTAGAAGCATTTAGACAAATGGAGGTCCTTCCAACTGTACTCCTTCAGTGGGTCTATGGTGAAACATCAGTGTATTTTAGAGAGGAAACTACAACCTGTTTTAATCTGATAAGTCGGTTAAGTAAAGATGGGTTGAAGTGTTTCACTGCATAAGGTGATAATGGGAACCATAGTGGTTCAACTGTTGACAGATTTCTACATCTCTCTGGTGAGGTTTTGCTGTAAATTAGGAGCACCACTACCATCACTCCAACAATGGATTACAGATGTTAGGACGATGGTAATCACTCTTCAGGATGCTATCATTATATATAATTGGGCATTACTTTTATATCTAAACATCTCTCATTTTATTCCTAATTCAACTTATGTGTTCAACAATCTTACATTTATGACGTGGTTTTTTCCTGTATGTTGGGACAAAGTATGGTCCTTGCTTAAGGTCTGCTCCTTGCTCTTGGGGAACTTATAGTCTAGTAGGGTAACCAGGTTAGTAAATGGGCAATTAACCAAGCAGCTGGTTAGCACAAGGGATAAACAAGCCAAGAGGGCAACAACATCCCGCATTCCATACTGCAAGTCTTCTGTGCATTTTAGTGGAAGTCAGCAGAAGCGTGGGTTCGATGATTAACAAGCATCTGTAGGGCACTTGCAGAGTACCAATTGCTTCTTTAGGTAGCAGGGTTACAAAGATGAGTAATTTCCAATCCTATACTTGAGAAATCCATACAAGTAATTATGATAGAATGTAGTGAGTGCGGTCTCTTGGATGGGCACTGGGTCTTCAGTGAGCATCAGTGAGAGATGGTGGGGAAAGGGAAGCTTCCTGCAAGAGGTGAGGCTCTGCTAGGCTGGAAGTGCCCTGAGGGCAGGGCCTGAATTGTCTGGTGTTTTGCTTTTGCTGCCCCGCCCCTTCCCGGGACAGTGCCTTGTTCACATTGTGAGCCCAATCAGCTTTATAACGAGTGAATGAACTACAGGATGACAAGGAGTAACCAGGGGCCAGGCCCTGTATGAGATCCTGGGAATGCAAAGATGAGTGAGATTCAGCCTTTTCCCCGATGTAGGAGATTATAATAAAGTCTCATTTCTGGCTGAATCCTGATAACATGCTAGCCAGTGTAAATGAAACCATCTGCAAACATAGGCATGCCTTTCTAATAAATGGTGCTTCACACTGGACCATTTACTGGTTAGGGCAAATTCTTGTCAAACATACTCTCTTGAGCTTATTCCATGGAGGACAGTAGATGGTTAGGGAGCAGGAGATTGATCAAGGCCAGCTCCAGCCGTGGTATTAAAAAGACATCACTCGGACTGACTTGAATCATGGTTGTGTCAGGAAACCATCAGTGCTCAACCACAGAGTGTGGATAATACAGCTGGCCAGCAGGCCAATGGGGATAGCAAGCAGTTTCATCTGAGGATCGCACAAGTGCTTTTTCAAATATTAACTACCCTTTGGAACTTTTCTCTGCACTACCCCACCTCTAACCAGCAGAGACGTGGCAAGTAGTAACTCTCATAACAATATCAAATACTATCCAGGTTTGGAGTTGTTGGCTGGTGGTTTGCTCCAGGTAACCAGCAATTTCAAGCTGGTCTCTAGGAACAAAAGTTTGAATGAGGTCCCTCAACTGCCTCTGCTCTAAGTCTACTCAAACCCTAGATTCCTGAACCATCGAAGGCAGCTGACGTTGGTAGAGAAGATAGTAGAACAGGGGACACCAGGCAAGATAAGAGGCATGGATGTGAGATTGATGTCAATTTACTATGTCTAAGTGCTACAATCAGCAAGACAGGAAACCTCTCCAATATTATGAAAAGACAATCTGGGGTGGAGGGAGGTATGGACTTTGTCTCAGGGCATACAGCAAGTTAGGGGCAGAAGTGCTACTCTCTTTGAAATAAGCAAGTCAGATTGCATGTCTGTCCCAGAAAGAGAAAGGCCATTCCCTTTTCTAATTTGGACATCTTCACATCTTTGCTATTTCTTCTTAAGAATGTGCCTCGTTTTGGGGTGCCTGGTTGGCTCTGTCATTAAGCATCTGACTTTGGCCCACTTCATGATCTTATGGTTCATGGGTTCAAGCCCTGCATTGGGCTCTGTGCTGACAGCTCAGAGCCTGGAACCTGTTTCAGATTCTGTGTCTCCCTCTCTCTATGCCCCTCCCCTGCTTGTGCTCTTTTTTTCTCAAAAGTAAATAAAAAATTAAAAAAAAAAAGAAGAATGTGCCTTATTTTGGGGTGAATGGGTGGCTCAGTCAGTTGAGCATCTAACTTCAGCTCAGGTCCTTGCCTCGTGGTTCATGGGTTCGAGCCCCATGTGGGGCTCTATGCTGACAGCTCAGAGTCTGGAGCCTGCTCCAGATTCTGTGTCTCCCTTTCTCTCTGCCCCTCCCCCACTTGCACTGTGTCTCTCAAGAATAAATAAACATTAAAAATATTTAAAAAAGAAAAAAAGAATGTGCCTCATTTTTCCTCCCCAGATAACAACCCTTTCCAAATTCTCGTTGCCATATTTATTCTTGAGATTCCACACATCAGACCCAAGTGGAATTACAGTTCTAATATCCTATTCATGCTCCCTACATGCCCTCAACCCTGCCCAGCTGGAGGGTCACATTCCTTTTCAGAAATAGCATCAAAGAGTTGGGGGTAGAGAGCAGGAGTGTAACTAGAAGTTGGGGACCGCTAAGCAATGACTAATGCAACAGACAGGCTTCTCTTTGTCCATTGTTAACTGATAATGAATAGACCTCCAACCTCCTATTTCTTCTACCTCTGGAGAAAGAAGGAGGCAATGGGCAGAGAAAATTTCTTTCAGTTTGACTCTGCCTTTGAGTTATTGCCTTTTTTTCCTCCAGCTTTTTGAGGTATAAGTGACAAATTAAATATAAGATAAAGTGTTCATTGTGAAGATTTGACATATGTATGCCTTATGAAAGAATTCTTATTTTTTTAAGCTTAATTGTTTTTTTCAGTTTATATATTTATTTTGAGAGAGAGAGAGAGAACCAGCAGAGGAGGGGCAGAGAGAGAGGGGAACAGAGGATCCGAAGCAGGATCTGTGCTGACAGCCCCTCATGGGGCTCAAACTCACTAATGGCAAGATCATGTCCTGAGCTGAAGTTGGATGCTCAACTGGCTGAGCCATCTAGGCGCCCTGGGATTCCTCTTATTTAGTTAATTAACACATCTATAGCCTCACATATTTATCTTGTCTTTCTTTTTTATTCTTTATCTGTAGGAACGTTTTTGGGTTATTGCCCTTTCCCCTTTCCTCCACAAGTCACCAAGACCAGTCAGGAATTTTTAGCAAGTTGGAACTGCTTACAGATCAGTTTTTGGCTCTGATGAGTGTTCTAAGAAATATTTTAACAATCTGTATTATAGGACCATATCCTCCAGTTCTGTATCTTAGACTACTTCTGTCTCAGGCACCACATAGCCATTTGCAATCGTGGGCATGTTGACTTTATGATACAGGCTTTAGTTTCCTCATCTGCAAGATGAAGGTGTTCTCTGGGTCATATACTTCTTGAAAGTATGTATTTTGTTGTATAGTGTTTTTGTTTTTTTGTTTGTTTTACAAAATTTGGATTCATGTCAGCCATTTAAAATTTGCCTAAGCAACCATAAAACGATCTGATTTTAAAAATGAGCAAAAGACTTGAATAGATGTTTCTCTAAAGAAGAAATCATTAGAGAAATGCAAATCAGACCCACTGCGAGATACCACCTCATACTCATTTAAGGTGGCTACTGTCTAAAGAAAAGAAAATAACAGGTGTTGATAAGGATGTAGAGAATTTGGAACCCTTGCACACTGTTGGTGGGAGTGTAAACTGGTGTAGCCACTATGGAAAACAGGATGGTATTCCTCAAAAAACCAAAACTAGAACTAGCATATGATCCAGTAATTCCATTTCTGGGTGTAAACCCAAAAGAATTAAAAACAAAGTCTTGATGAGGTATTTGTACACCCATGCTCATGGCAATGGTATTCACTCTAGTGAAAAGGAGAAAGCAATCCAAGGGTCCACTGGTAGATGAATGGATAAAGAATTGTGGTATATACATACATGGAATATTATTCAACTTTTTAAAAAAGAAGGAAATTCTGACACACACTACACTATGGATGAGCCTAGAGGATATCACGTTAGGTGAAATAAACCAGTTACAAAATGAAAATATTGTATGATTCCACATATATGAGATTCCTAGAACTGTCAAATTCATAGATAGAGAAAGTGTACTGGCGGATGCCAGGGGCTAAGGGAAGTGGGGGAATGGTGAATTGTTTCAGGAGTACAGAGTTTCAGCTTTACAAGATGAAAAAACTTTTGCACACTGGTTGCACAACACGAATGTACTACACACTTGAATATTTAAAAATGCTTAAGATAATACATTTTATAGTATGTGTATTTTACCATAATTAAAAAAAATTGAGAGATGACTCATGAAAATCTGAATAGTCATCTTTTTTTGGGGAAAGAAATAACAGAAGATTAGGCACCTTGGGCCTTAGATACCAACTGACAACAGCCAGCTTGAGCTGACATGGTGCTCTGCTCTTCAGATGCACCTCTTTGCTACTCTCCTTAGGCCCCCACATGCTGTCTTCTTTCAATTAAGTGATCTGGCCACTAGAGGCCTTTGGATTTGTCACCCGTGGACTAAACTATCTCTATGGTCCTTTCTAGCACTAATATGTATGATTCTAGAATCTTAGTCATTAGGAACACTCTGTAAGTAAACGCGGTAAGTGAAAATGCAGGCAAAGTGCCATTCAAGTTACCTTCTTGGCATCTCTTCTCTCAGGTCCTTGGGAAGGTTAACACCCATGCCCATAATGGGCAGTAAAAACATTTAGCTAGTAACATTTGTTTAGTTGCTCCTTGACCTTTGGGTAACCCCAGTCCCTGGTGGGGGTTTCTGCTCCAAGTCTAAGCCTCTAGTGTGACTCAGGGTGCTGTGGCTTGCTGATACCTTGATCCAGGGGAGACTGTTGTCACCAAGATAGACGAAATCCTTAAATATTACAAAATGGATGCCCCTAATGGCATGAGAAAATGATGAGAGAAATAACCTAGACAACTGGAATATTTGCTTCTAGAAAAAGAAGATGATTTAAAAATGTCTGAAGGAAGCAAAGAAAAAATAGATCTGTTCCTTAAACAGCCCTCCTAGTTCAGTATCAGTATGCTGTGTATGTAGTGTGTGACACCATGATATGCAACTCTATTTTTGATCCTGGGAAAAAACAACTTTATTATTGGAAGTCTGGAGTAAAGTAATTTTGGAAGTTGCCCCCGTCCCTTTATGTGGAGAAAAATAAGATCATCTCAAATAAAATATCAGATGGTTCTACTTTAGGAAGATTATCCCTGCCTTGGTCCCTCACTTGTTCATTCACCCATTTATTCTACCAATATTTGTTCAGCATCTACTTGTGCCAGTCCCTGGCTAATAAGCAAGACAGTTAAGATTCCTGCCCTTGTGCAATTTTGATAGTGGGGAAAGACAGACAACTAAATAATAGCTTGCTGATGTCTGATCAATAATTTCCTAGAGGAAATTATTTGGTTTCCTTTTTCCACTCACTATGTACAAGGCACTTTGGTAGATGCTCTGGAGTCAGCTTAGTGGACAAGACAGGCATTGAACAAGAATGGTAACATAGAGTTTTGTATTTTTTATTAGTTTTGACTGCAAGGAAACTGGGAAGTTGCCACAGAAGTGGTATTAGTATATAGTCTTAGAGGATGTCTATGTTCTTAGTAGGCAGAGGCTGGGAGATTTATTGCAGGCTGAAGGTGGAACAGAGCCAGAGGCAGGAAGTATGGAATGGTAAGAATGTTTGTGGAGAGCAAGACTTTCTGTGGAGCTGGTTGAGCTGTATTTCTTCCAGTAAGCCTGAATATTGTACTGAGATATAATTATAGAGAGAGTCATTCCTAGGGGTAGCCTCTCTTACTGCAGTGCCTGGAGACCTGCTGAGAAGAGGCTGCCACAGGCCTAAGATTCACGCTGAAAAAATTTTGTATTTTGTAAAGTGTATTTATGATTGGGGATGGGTAGTTGTCATGTGCGAGATGACAGAATTGAAACTTCTGCATAGTATTTGCACCATTTCATGGGCTACACTGAATATACTTGAAATTAAGCTTGTGGATTATAGTAAGTGATTCCAGAAGTATCTGGTGACCTTAACCTAGTAATTTGGCAAGAATATAAAATGCATTTACTTTAAAAAAGATAAAGTGTGCTATGTACCATTTTGGGCAGCTAATAGAAGAAAGTTTTGTGACCACTTCAGGCATATACACTTTACATATATGTACAGTAATAATAATAGCTAACATTTGTGTAGTTCTTACTAGGTGCTAGGTATCCTTCTAAATAATTTGCATATATTAACTCAGATGACTATCCTGATAACTCTTTTGATGCTATTATTATCCCCATTTTACAGAGGAAGAATTACAGGGAGGTTGGATAACTTGCCCAAGGTAGCCCAGGCCTGGCTCCAGATTCTGTGCTGTATATAATGCCTCTGAAAAGTGAAAAAAGAACAAATTAAGAAAATGGTAAACGTTGTGATATTGGAGTGGGTTGTGTTGGATTTGTACGTTTTCCAGTATTTATTGAGCACTTATTGCATTGTGTGAGACACTGGGAATGTGCTGGGACACAGAGAAGTACACAAAGCAGATGAAACCCTGCCCTCAGGATGCTTATGTCCCAATATGTCTACTCCTTTGATTCTAAAGACATTGATTCTCTGTTTGACTGTGTTCCAAGCTATGTGTTAAAGGACCAGTTTTCTTTTTTTAAAATTTCAACTTTTGAACAGACTTTAATGAAGTCCAAAAAAAAAGCAATGACTAGACAAAGGAAATTAAAAAACCCCAAAGGCATATAAAATGCAGCCCGTTTTTACAGTATTAGATCCCATAGATATAAATTTACTTTGTCAGTTTTCTATAAATGTCTAAGGCTTACTCTCAATCCTCTGCTTATCTTATTATGGATCATGATAGCTCACCAACTGGCAACAGGCTAAGGCCCACATTTGGGATAGCTGCCATATGCTCTATCTTTGACAACTATCTGGACAGTTGCTGCCCATAACACCATGTGATCTGAAAAATAAAGATGGATTGGCAATACAGTAGACTTTTTTCTGTAAAGGGCCAGATAGTAAATATTTTAGGCTCCATGGGCCAATCTCTGTCTCATTCACTCACCTCTACTATCTAGCTTTCCAGGAGTCATGGATGATATGTAAATACATGAGTGTGGCTATGTTCCAATAAAGCTTTATTTATAGTCAATGCTATATGGATTCTATATAATTTCTATGTACCACAAAATATTATTCTTTTTTTGATTATTCTATTTTTGATTATTCTTTTTTTGATTATTGTAAGTGTAAAAGACATTCTTAGCATGTGGGTCACACAAAAACAGTCAGCAGGCTGGACTTGGCCTATGGGTTATAGTTTTCTCATCCTTGCAATAAGCAATTCTGGACAACAGAAATATCCTAGAATATCTAATTTCCTTGATTTTGCTAAGGAATAAATGCAAGCTATTATATTGTTGTACTTTCTAATGACTATTCCTGGTAATATCTATCTGTAAACACAAAACACCTTAAAAAGCCAAAACTGCACATTGTAAATGATAATAAAAATTATGAGAAGATTAGAACCCTCATGGATTGCTAATGGGAATGTAAGATGATGCAGCCAATTTGGAATACAGTCTGGCAGTGCCTCACAAAGTTAAGCCCAGAGTTACCATATGATTAATAATTTCACTCATAGGTACATACATAAGAGAGTCAAATACTTGTATATGAAGGTTCAGAGCAGCATTATTCATAATAGCCCAAAAGTAGAAATTACCCAAATGCCATTAAATGATGAATAAACAAAATATGGTATATCCATATAATGGGATATTGTTTGGCCACAAAAAGGAATGGAGTAACAATACATACTTTAAGATGGATGAACCTTGAAAATATTAAGTGAAAGAAACCAGATACAAAAGGTCATGTATTGCATTGATTTCCATTTATACAAAATGTCCAGAAAAGGCAAATCCTTAGAGACAGAAAGTAGATACTGGTTGCGAGAGGCTAGGGGCATGGAGATGGGAACGGGGAGTGTATTTTTGAGATGATGAAAATGTTCTGGAATTTGATAGTAATGATGAGTATACCCTGTAAATACACTAAAACCCAATGAATTATATACTTTATAAATTTTATGTACATGAATTATATATAAAGCTAATTTTTAAAAATTAAACATGGAGGTATTATTTTTTTACTGAAAAACTTCATTTTTTAATTTTTAAAATTTATATACAGTATTATATTAGTTTCAGATATATAATACAGTGGTTCAACAATTCTATACATTGCTCATCATAAGGTTGTTATTTTTCCAAAACTTAACAAAAAGAATCAAATTTTATCAACAACATTTGACCTGGAAAAAATTGACCTCAGTAAAAATAATAGCCATAGCAAAAACTTTATAAAAGGCTATAATTGATAACATTTTATTTAAACAAAACATTGATTGATAAATCTTTGTTGATGGGATGTGGTTCAACACATTTTTATCTACAATTGATAAAAATTGATTCAATGAAAATGACTTGAGCTGAACAAAATTAAAACAAAACAAAAAAACAAAAACAAAAAACCCTGGAAGTGGTTTGGCCCATCTCCATGGAGAAAGGACTAAGAAATAAACTGGATTTAATGGCATTCACCCCCCAAATTATTTCTTAACCAAAATGAATAAATATTAGTACTACTCAATTATAATATTTGTATTACAAATGCAGAATCAAAGCATCCTGAGTCAAAATGGCAGACATGGGGCACGTGGGTGGCCCACACAGTTAAGTGTCTGTCTCTTGATATGATCTCATTGTCCCTTAGTTTGAGCACCCATGTTGGGCTGTGCACTAACAGTGTGGAGCCTGCTTGGGATTCTCTCTCTCCATCTCTCTTTGCCCCTCTGCTGCTCACTCTCTCTCTCTCTCTCTCTCTCTCTCTCTCAAAACTAAATAAATATTTTAAAAAATGGCAGATAAAACACATCGTGCACTGGGATTCTAATATTGCTATAAAATTTGTTGTATTTGTTTGCTAGGGTTGCCATAACAAAATACCACAGACTGGATGGCTTAAACAACAGATATTGCTTTTCTCACAGCTCCGGAGCCTGGAAGTCCAAGATCAAGGTATGGGCAGAATTGGCTTCTTCTGAGACCTCTCTCCTTAGGTTGCAGATAGCCGCCTTCTTCCTGTGTCCTCACATGGCGTTTCCTCTGTTCATATGCATTTATGTGTCCAAATTTCCTCTTCTTATAAGAACACCAGTCACATTGGATTAGGGCACACCCTAACAGCCTTATTTTAACTTAATCACTTCTTTAAAGGCCCTATCACCAAAAAAAGTCACATTCTGAGGTACTGGAGGTTAGGACTTCAACATATGAATTTGTGGGGCACACACTTCAGCTCATAACATTTATTTGGTAATAGTGCATATACGCACTTTATGACTTCAAAGACTCCTTGAGAGTTAAGAATTGGAAACCTCAGATGTCATCTTTCTATCAGAAAGAGGAATGGATGCAACATTACACAAAGCACATGTCTCTGACTTTCAGCTTTCTGTCCCAGGACAGAAGAAGAGTCTATATTCAAGAGGAAACAATATCCTTCAATATTTGTTGTCATAAATGACATCCTGTTCTGTAACTAAAGGAGTGCTCTTTGGGAATCATGAAAATCTTGTTTGCATAGTTTAGCAATGATGGAACATTACTTATGAAAAAATAATGAACAACAGACAACATCTTTATAACCCCAAAGCTGGACCACACCCATACATAGTTTTAAAAAGTGCTTCAGGATTAAGTTCACCTTAGATTAGCATCAAGATTCTCACCTGGGGTGCCTGGGTGGCTCAGTTGGTTAAGCGTCCAACTTTAGCTCAGGTCATGATCTCACAGTTTGTGGGTTTGAGCCCCACATCGGGCTCTGCCAGCTGACAGAGCCTGGAGATTTCTAAGGATTCTATATCTCCCTCTCTCTCTCTGCCCCTCCATTCATGCTCTGTCATACTCTGTTTCAAAAATAAATAAAATATTAAAAAAATTTAAAAAAAAAGAGTCTCTCTTAGAGGCTTCAGCTCTCTGATAACAGGTATTTGGGCCTGTTCAGAGGTCATTAGTGCTTGGTTTTTGGAGCCTCTTTTCTTAGCTAGAGAAATTTAGGGGCTTCTTAAATTGCTGGGGAGAAGATGTCATGAGGGCACCAATTTTTGATGAGATCTTACAGATTCTTTTGACAGTGTCTTAAAAGTGTCCTGTTTAGAAGCAAATTATAAATGATTATTATTCATTCATTCACTTTTATATTCCTGCTTCCACCAAATGTTTATTAAGTGTCTACCATATGTCACGCATGTGCTAGGTGATTTAATAATGATCACATGGAGGCCACAGTTAGGAGACAGGCCATTAAACAAGTGATTACCATACAGTCTGATAAGGTCTGTAATAGAGAATGTCAGAGTGGATCATAGGAGCCTACAGGGAGAAGGGCACCCAAGTCAGGCAGAGTGGTCAGGAGAGCTTTCCGAAGAGGCATGAGGGCAAAGCTGAGACCTGAAAATAAATAGGATTCAGGAGAAGATGGATGGGGGTGGGGATGGGGGTGGGGGTGTCCTGGTGAAGGAAATACCACGTATATGGCTTGCAGGCAAGAGATGTTGATGGGACCAAAACACATTCACTTTGGCTGAAGTGTAGCATGCAGATAAGGAGGGAACATAGGGGAGGCTGCAAGAGTAGGTGGGGTGGGGATAATGGGTGGGGTGTGGGGGTGCAGGTCCTAAAGACCTCTTGAGATATGATAGAAAAAGGAGCATATTCCGAGAGCTCCTTATTTACTCTTGGTCTGCTTCTACGATTCTGAAGTTCTCCAAGGAGGCTGTATTGTGACTGTGGGCCTTAGAGCTTCTTAACCTCATTACCTAATCTCTGTGTTTCAGTGCCCTCCCTCATCTGTAAAATGCAGCTAAAATAGTACCTACCTCAGAGGGCTTTTGTGAGTATGAAATATGATTATGCATATAAACTGCTCTGGAGGAATGCCTACAACACAATACATCCTCACGAAAGTGTAGCTATTAACAAAATCCTTATTGTGAAGCCCATCTCACCAAATCCTAGGACCTCTTTGTTCTAGAATAAAATGACATTGTTTTTGGCTGTTGAAGATTTCTTGTCTTTCATACTTTGCATCCTGGGTTTCAAAATAATGGTAAGAATTTGTTCTAATTGCTTTATGACACATGCTTGGAATTATGGTCTCTTGACTGTTATTATGCCACAAATGCTCTGAGCCAAGAACCTAGGACATTTATGAGCAGGTGAGTCATGGAGTAGTTAGTATACAAGTCCAGACTACTGTAGGGAACTTCCTGTTGGTCAGTGGCTGTGAGAGCTGGGATTGTCTGGATAGAGTCATCCTCATGGCCAAATGTCCACTGCTCAAGAAAGCTGAAGGAAGCGAGGGCATCCTTTGTGCCTTGTTAATAAAGGGACAAAGGTTTCAAGTGAACCTTGGAATTTGTGGTTTCTTGGTGGGAAGTTGGGTTAATGACTTGTTTGTACTTTTTATTTCCTTTCATGGAAAGCTAACAATAATTCCCTGATCTGGTGATTGCTGTAAGAACTAGGCTTGTATAGTATTGTCCTAACAATATAAAAGCAGTTAATGAACTCACTTAGTCAATTACTTTCACAAGTATTTACTGATGCTGTAATAAGAATGGGATATAAATATTACTAGTACATGGTTCCTACCCATGAGGGGTGAGATGGTTGTGTTTACTGATAATTGAAGCAAAACAGTAAATGCTAACATAGTGTTCTGTTTGAGATGCTACAGGATCAGAGAAGGAAAAATTCTAATCTTGTTCATGGTTGTGATGGTTAATTTTATATGTCCATTTGCCTCTGCCATGGTGCCCAGATACATGGTCAAATAGTATTCTGGGGGTTTCAGTGAGGGGATTTTAGATGAGATTAGCATTTAAATCATTAAATTAGATGAGATTAGTGGACTTTTGAGTAAAGCAGATTGCTCTCCATAATGTGGGTGGGCCTCATCCGATCAGTTGAAGGCGTCAATAGAACAAAAGACTGGCTGACTTTTTCCAAGCAAAAAGGAATTTTGCAGCAGATGACCCTCATCCCAAATTGTAACATTGGCTCTTCCCAGGTCTCCAGCCTGACAGCCTTTGGACTTGAACTATGGCACCTGCCCTTCCCTAGATCTGTAGCCTGCCAGCCAATCCTACATGTTTTGAGTTTGCCAGCTTCCACAATTGCATGAACCCATTCCATAAAATTAATCTCTTTACCCCTATATTCACATCCCATTGCTTCTGTTTCTCTGGAGAACCCTGAATAATACAAAGGGATCAGGGAAAGCTTCACAGAATAGGTGATATTTGAGCTAAGTCTTAAAGGATGAATCAGAGTCATCTATACAGGGTTGGGTGGGGGCATTCTAGGCAGAGAGACCTGTAAGCACAAAGGCATAGAGACTTCCAACAGCATGGGGCTTTGGGAAAACTGTAAACAGCTTGGTTTTCTTAAACTCAGGATGTTTGGGAGGCATGGAGGGAGATGGGAAGGGGAAAGAAGGCAAATCATGAAGGGTGTGTATATGTATAATGGTGAATATGTGAGCAGTCACTCAGAGGTGGTGGGGAGTGGAGAGGAATGTTTAGAAAGAGTTGGAAGCAGGTGGGGTTCAGGCAAGAGATGACAAAGGGCTGCATAAGGTAGTGGTGGTGAGGAAGGGGCAGGAAAATAGCTTTGAGAGTTGAGAGGGATATTTATGGGACCTCGTGGATTAGATACAAGGTGGGGGTGATGGCAGCAAGGGTGGAGTAAAGGATGGCACCTAGCTTCTGGCTTAGTCCTATTGGTTGGGTGGTGGCACTGTGACTCATCTATTATAGATTTTATGATGTTGGATTATCCTGGACAACTTCCAAAAGGGTTTAATTAACAAAGTGCTAAAACGGAACTAAGCCACAACAACAAGAATAGCAGGCTAGTGAGGTTCTGGAAAATGAGAGAATTAAAACATACATTATAGATCCACAGCTCTTATCAGCTTCACTCTACATTGAAGATAGTTAATTTCCCACTCAAGCTGAAGCCTGTGAATTCCAAGGGGGCAACCTGAGCCTAAAGTAATGAAGTGATGCCAGCTTGTCTATTCCATGTATGTAATTGTCCCCACTGCCTGTGTAACAAAGCATAGTATGAACTGACACCACGTCCTAGAAAAAAAATGTGGTTGTTCCTTTGGGATAACACGATAAGACTGATTTTCCTGTGTTGCCCTCCCTTCCCTGTTCATTCCACCTAATGTGTATGATTCTAACCCCAGCCAACTTCCTGCTTCAGGAACCTACCCCATATGATGTCAGCCTGCAATTAACTTGCTTGTCCCCATATTCCTTTGCAGCACTTTGGAGTTTATTATACATTGCCACAAACATCTCATTTATCTACTGTGTGAGTCCACAGCCCTCATCCTATTTACTGTCTGTGTTTTTCTTGAAGTTTCAAATTTCTAGTCCCTACCTTTGTATGCTGATTAATCTGCACTTTTTTTTTTCCTCCCAAGTTTTTGTTTAAATTCACGTTAGTTAACATGTCGTGTAGTATTGGTTTCAGGAGTAGAATTTAGTGATTCATCACGTGCATACAACACCCAGTGCTCATCACAACAAGTGCCCTCCTTAATGTCCATCACCCATTTAGCCCATCCCATCCCCACGACCTCCCCTTCAGTAACCCTCAGTTTGTTCTCTATAGTTAAGAGTCTCTTACAGTTTGCCTCCCTCTCTGTTTTTATCTTATTTTATTTTTCCTTCCTTTCCCTTATGTTCACCTGTTTTGTCTCTTAAATTCCACTTATATTTCATATGAGTGAAATCATATAGTATTTGTCTTTCTCTGGCTGACTTATTTTGCTTAGCATAATACACTCTAGTTCCATCCATGTTGTTGCAAATGGCAAGATTTTATACTTTTTGACTGCTGAGTAATATCTCACCTCTTCTTTATCCATTGATCAATCAATAGACATATTTGGGCTTTTTCCAATTTGGCTATTGTTGATAGTGCTACTATAAACATTGGGGTGCATGTGTCCCTTTAAATCACTAATTTTGTGTCCTTTGGATAAAAACCTAGTAGTGCAATTGCTGGATCCTAAGGTAGTTCTATTTTTAACTCTTTGAGGAACCTCCATACTGTTTCCCAGAGTGATTGCACCAGTTTGCATTCCCTCCTGCATCCTGACAACAGCTGTTGTTTCCTGAGTTGTTAATTTTAGCCATTCTGACAGGAGTGGGGTGGTATCTCATTGTGTTTTTGATTTGTATTTCCCTGATGATGAGTGATGTTGAGCATTTTTTCACATATCTCTTAGCCATTTGTATGTCTTCTTTGAAGAAATGTTTGTTCGTGTCTTCTGCCCATTTCCTTTTTTTTTTTTTTTAATATTTATTATTTTGAGAGGTGGGAAGGGGCAGAGAGAGGGAGAGAGAGAATTCCTAGCAGGCTCTGTGCTATCAGCACTGAGCCCCATGTGGGACTTGATCCTATGACCCACAAGATCATGACCTGAGCCAAAATGAAGAGTCATACACTTAACCAACTGAGCCACCCAAGGTGCCCCTCTTCTGCCCATTTCTTAACTGGATTATTTATTTTTTTGGTGTTGAATTTGATAAGTTCTTTAGAGATTTTGGATACTAGCCCTTTATGTGATAGGTCATCTGCAAGTATCTTCTCCCATTCTGTAGGTTGCCTTTTAGTTTTGATTATTTCCTTCACTGTGCAGAAGCTTTTTACCTTGATGAAGTCCCAGTAGTTCATTTTTGCTTTTGTTTCCCTTGCCTCTGGAGACGTGTCTAGTAAGAAGGTGCTAGGGCCGAGATCAAGGAAGTTACTGCCTGTGTTCTCTTCTAGGATTTTGATGGTTTTCTGTCTCACATTTAGGTCATTCATCCGTTTTGAATTAATTTTTGTGAATGGTGTAAGAAAGTGGTCCAGTTTCATTCTTCTGCATGTCACTGTCCAGTTTTCCCAGCACCATTTTTTGAAGAGACTGTATTTTTCCCATTGGCTATTCTTTCTTACTTTGTTGAAGATGGGTTGATGAAATAATTGTGGGTCCATTTCTGGGTTCTCTATTCTGTTCCATTGATCTGTGTGTCTGTTTTTGTGCCAGTACCATACTGTCTCGATGACTACAGCTTTGTAATACAGCTTGAAGTCCAGAATTGTGATGCCTCCTGTCTTGCTTTGCTTTTCAACATTACTTTGGCTATTTGGGGTCTTTTTTGCTTCCATACAAAGTTCAGAATTGTTTGTTCTTACTCTGTGAAAAATGCTGGTTTTATTTGATAGAGATTGCATTGAATGTGTATATTGCTTTGGGTGGTATTGACATTTTAACAATATTTGTTCTTCCAATATATGAGCATTGGTTAGTTGCACTTTTGCATAAGGCAATAGGAATTACCTGCCCTTATAACTGACATTTACCTATTCATTCATTCATTCATTCATTCATTCATTCAACAAATGTTTATTTAGTATTTACTAAGAGCCAAGTAGGTGATCCTGCCCAAACTACATCCTGACTCCCTCTTCCCCTCACTCAGCTGCAATCATAGAGACTTATTCCCATCTCAAGGCCTTTCCACCTGTCTTCTGGCTGCCCGGAGTGCCCTCCTCTAGAACTTTCCAATACTCAGGTTTCCTTAATCTCACATCCTCAAAGGGACTAGCCTCCCATGCATCTGCTCTCAATCTCATTATCCTTTTCTTTGTGTAGAGCACATATTGTTATAAAAAATCAGCTTGTTTGTTTAGTTTATGGTCTATTTCTTCCTATTTGGATGTAAGCTACAGGAGGGCAGTATTGTTTTGTTCCCTGTGTAACCTGTGCACTTAGCATGGTGCCTAGCTCCTAGTAAGTGTTCTGTAGGTACCTTTTGAATTAATGAATCAGCTGTGTTAGGCAACTAGGCACCTACCTGCTACTCTTCATGGAGAAGATGGGCTTTAAGTACATACTTGTAATGAATATACCTTACAAAACAGTGCCTATAGAAGTATGGTAACTTATAACAGGGGGAATTCATTGAGACCCTGGGTTCAGAGAAAGGCTCCTGAACGCGGTGAAGTTTAAGTGGAGTTGCAAAGGTCTTCACAACCTCTTTTACACACTACTCAGTATGTTCCAATTTTCTTGTGCTTTCTGCTACCCAGAAGCTCCTTCAGCTTTGACTCCTAGGACAAGACCTTTGATTATTGATGGGGTAAGTTCCATATAATGGACCCTTCTAGCTATTTTAAGACACTCAGTACTTTTTAATGTTTATTTATTTTTTTTTGAGAGAGAGAGAGCCAGAGCATGAGTGGGGGAAGGGCAGAGAGAGAGGGAGACACCGTATCCAAAGCAGGCTCCAGGCTTTGAGCTGTCAACACAGAGCCCACGCAGGGCTCAAACTCGGGAACAGCGAGATCATGACCTGAGCCGAAGTCAGACCCTTAACCGACTGAGCCACCCATTTCACTATAATGTTTATTAGTGGAATTCAGTGTTTCAGCTGTTTATTAATTCATTTAACTATCACAAGCATTAAGCTGATGCCACTACACACTTGACAGATCTTCCTTCATGTGTCTCCTCGTATACAGAGGCAGTTAACCTTCATGTTGTCTGCGATTGTTTATTCCACTACAACAGCACTGTTGTGTTAGGATTTAACTGAAGAGAGTTTTTCTCCCTTACATACCACAACATTGCCAGTGAAGGACTGTCTGGTACACATTTGTGGGTTGTTACTCTGATGATCTATTTTATTAAAGCATCCCTTTGGATATAATTACCTTGATTTTGCCCTTGATATCAAAAATGTCACTGCCACATGGTTGATAGAAAAATGTTTCATTGCTGGGAGCAGAGCCACATAAACACTCAATCACAGCTCTCCCTTTCTCTGTTTTATAACCCACCATAACCATAACTATCTCCCCAT
This sequence comes from Panthera tigris, assembly GCF_018350195.1. Classification (NCBI taxonomy): domain Eukaryota; kingdom Metazoa; phylum Chordata; class Mammalia; order Carnivora; family Felidae; genus Panthera; species Panthera tigris. The sequence goes on along the minus strand of NC_056666.1, from coordinate 113,717,107 downwards.
ATATTTATTTCATTGCTGCAAAAATTGATGTTTGTTGATTCAGTGCCTAGTTAGGGCTCATTTCTAGTCGACTGAAAAGGTCTTTGTGTTTGGGGAATCAAGTTATAATTTTAGCCAGTTTCTCCATCACTTCAACAGAAAAATGGGTGTGTGACCAGAATGTACAATATGTAATTAGACTGGAAGATGGGACTCTGTTATTCCAAAGCTACAGTCAGGCACCAGAGGATGAGAATCGGAGGAGGAATGGCTATCTTCGGAGTCCTCTGTCTTCTAGCCTTCTTTCTCTGTTGTCTGTGTGACCTTGGACAAACCTCACCTCTCTATGCAGCCATATCTTCCTCTATGAAGCCACGAGGTTGGATTGGATTGTGTGTGGACTCCCTTCTGGGAGGCAGCCAGAAGATTTATTGACAAGGTGTGGAAATCTCTTGCTACGGAAAACGGAAAACGTCTGTTTGGTAGAACTGCTGAGGGACTCAATGCAGGCGACTTTATGGCCTCTGGTTACCTCTTCTAGCTTTTAGCATCTTTGAAACCAGCTGGAGGGAAAGAGAGAGAGAATAGAAAATTGTGCTTACTGTGTAAACAGTTAATAATGCTATCAATTTCTACCTCATTGCCATATAATGGAGATAGGAATCTCATTATTCAGAGACATGCAAATGTAGCAATTCTAGTCTTTACATACAGCCTCTGAATCACCATGCTGCTCACACTATGTAATTGCTCTGTGAACTCAGGCACATAAAAAATGTCGCCCTAATCACTGCCAGTCATGGCAATACTGAAGAAAGAGCCAGAATAATAGGTATTTGAAGAGGGACATGCTGAGGATTGCACTGTTGCAAGGCAAAAACAGGTTGCCAAACAATGACCTCTGATTGGCTTTACAGAGCAACTAGCTGGAAACTGACACAGCTGTCCCCCAAATAGTGGCAAAGTTTGAAGGTGGCTCTGAGAGACTTATTTTAAAATTGAACTAGCAAGGTTAGAAATGAGGGCTGTCTGTGTCTTTGAAGAATGCTGTAAGATCTTGTCCTCAACTATGTTACTTGCTTCCACTACACTAGCAACAGGGACTTTTGGGGCACCTGGGTCGCTCAGTCTGTTGAGTGTCCAACTCTTGGTTTTGGCTCAGGTCATGATCTCACTGTCATGGGATTGAGCTCCATGTCGGGGTCCACGCTGAGTGTGGAGTCTGCTTAACATTCTCTCTCTCTCGGGGCACCTGGGTGGCTCAGTCGGTTAAGCATCTGACTTTGGCTCAGGTCATGATCTCACGGTCCGTGAGTCTGAGCCCTGCGTTGGGCTCTGTGCTGACAACTCAGAGCCTGGAGTCTGCTTCGGATTTTGTGTCTCCCTCGTTCTCTGCCCCTCCCCTGCTCATACTCTCTCTCTCTCTCTCCCTCTAAATAAACAGTAAAAAAAAAAAAAAAAAAAAAAAAAGATTCTCTCTCTCTCTGTCCCTTTCCCCCACTGCATGCTCTCTCTCTAGAATAAAAAATAAACAAATTAAAAAGTAAAAAAAAAAAAAAAAAAAAAAAAAAGAAAGAAATAGAGACTTTTAGGAGTTTCTTTGGTCTAGATATGTGCTGTCCAATATGGCAGCCACTAGCCACATGGCTATTGAGCACTTGAAATATAGCCAGTGCAACTGAGGCAAGCTGCAAATGTAAAATATATATTGGATTTCAAAAAATTATGGAAAAAATGAATGTAAAATAGCTCCTTAATAATTTTATACTGGTTACATGCTAAAATAATAATACTTTGGGTATATTGAGTTAAACAAAATATATATTCAAATTATTTTCTCTTGTTTCTTTCTACTTTTTTAATGTGACTACTTAGAAAATATAAAGTTGTATATGTGGATCACATTTTATTTCCCTTGGACAACACTAGCCTGGAGACATCAGATCCTTGTTTACTCTGGTTGCTAAGATTCTACCTTGTTTTTCTTGCTCTCTTGACAAATTCAAGTTCCTTTAAAGGGGATTCTTCACATTGATTCAAGGAGCCTGGTTCCTTGTTGCTGTTCGGGTGCAGGGTTCCTCATATCAACCTGCTCACCATTCTTCCTGGCACCTCTCTGCCTGGCACCCCTAACCATAACTCCCAGTATGAACAGCCTGGGTAAAATATGTCCCTGTTTTTGTAAAGAAGGTACCATTTCCAAGGACACCTGTCTCTGTTCTAGGTAGACTATGACTCATGGTGGTCATTGGAGTGTAAATCTGACACAGGTTTAACCTTTTGATGGGATTTGGGTTTTGTTTCAGAAAGACTATGGGGGCATAAAAACAGCAGCATATCACAAACAGTATGTGAATGTAGAGAGAAGTAGGGGTTGTAGTTTGATGTCAGAAAATGGATTCAACTCCCTGGTCAGCCACTAACTAGCTATGTTTGATTTGGACAGATCACTGTATTTGAGCCTCAGTTTCTCTTTCTGTCAGGTGCCTGCAAGGTGAACTCAACAATGCTTACTTCAGAGGGTTGTTGATATATCAAATGAGATAATGTATAAGAAAATACTTGTGAATGTGAAGCTCTGTTTATGGTGGCAAATTTATGGCCAGAGGGGGTAGATCCTGTGGACAGATGGTTTTGTTTGGCTAGAAAAGTGTGTTTTATTTGTTTGTATCAGAATGTCTGCAAGAGGATAACTCTGTTTGTCACAGACTTTACTACTCTTGTTACCTTAATTCAGCTGATTGGTGTCACTTGCCTGGCTGCTGAAGACTGATGTGTTGGTATACCTTCTAAAATGGGAGAAGCAACACTTAGTAATACAACCATGCCTGATGCTAGCTGATATGGTTCCTGTCCCCAGGAGCTCAAGGGAAGCATGTAAGTTATACCATAACCAAGTCTATATGAACAAGTGTTTACCAAGCACCTGATGGCTGCTCCAAATTCCAGAGCTAAAAATTAAGAGGAACAAATCAACTGTGGATACAATAAAAGGATGGGAAACTAACGCAGCCCTGGGGAAGGATATTTAAGAGGGCGGTATAGGAGGAAGAAAAGTAACATTTTTAAGCCAAGACTGGGCTATCCTTAAAATTAGGCACTTGTCATACACTATCTCATCTATTCCTCAAAAAGCTCTCAGAACTGAATATTGTTATCTTCATTTTGTAGATAAGATCTGGTGGCTTATGGAACCGACCCAAGGTCACAGACAATGGACAGAGGTCCCTCTGAGTGGGCCCAAGGCCACCCAAGTGCTATTCCTTGGGATTAATGAAAGCGTGATTCATACCAATTGTTTTATTTCTGTTTGCTGCACCTCTCTCCTACTCCCTACCCACTGCTTTCCAGGGGAGTTGTTTTTTTTTTAACCTAAAATTTATTATTTGTTAAAGTTACAATAACATACTTTTAAATGCATACGAAATCGCAGAATGAGTTTTTTCAACAAAGGTACCAGATATATTTAAGGATAAAGATATGCCTAATGACTTTTGTTCTGTTTTAAAGTCATCATGAGACCAGAAGTTGTACACCTAGGAAATGTACCAATGAAGCTCTCGTCTACTAGTGTATATATTTTAATTGGTGTCATGTGAGAATCTCTTCCATTTTGGTGTTTGGCTAGAATCCAAGGTTGTTTGGAAAATGGTACTTGGAGTTCCTAAGACATTGCTAACTTCTAAGAGGCGATGGAATACAAACGTCAAAGAGGGGGAAATGTCAGGTGCTAAATCCATCTTCCTGTGTTTGTTCACTTCCTAAGGAGACTGTGTCCTAGGTATCCAGGCTTATCTTTCCTTCAGCCTAAAGGGGATGTTTATGGCCTGTGGAAGTTTGTTGCTAGGACATCTGACCAACCTGCAGTGAACTCTGATCCCAGCAGTGACCAAGGTTGTTTGATTATAAAGGCTGGGGGACTCTGGTTCTTTTTTTTTTTTTTTTTTTTTCATTATTTTTCTAACGTTTATTATTTTTGAGAGAGAGAAAGAGAGAGAGAGAAAGAGAGAGAGACAGAGCATGTGGGGCAGGGACAGAGAGAGAGGGAGACACAGAACCCAAAGTAGGCTCCAGGCCCTGAGCTGTCAGCAGCACAGAGCCCATTGCAGGGCTCGAACTCACAAGCTACAACATCATGACCTAAGCTGAAGTCGGACACTTAACTGACTGAGCCACCCAGGTGTCCCCCCCACCCCCCGCCAAAGTTTTTAAAAAATGTTTATTTTTGAGAGAGAGAGAGAGACCAAGTGTGAGCAGAGGACGGGAGAGAGAGAGGGAGACACAATCGGAAGCAGGCTCCAGGCTCTGAGCTGTCAGCAGCACAGAGCCCAACACAGGGCTAGAACCCAGCAAGGGTGACATCATGACCTGAGCTGAAGTCAGGCACTCAACCAACTGAGCCACCCAGGTGCCCCAGGGGGGCTCTGGTTCTTGACTGTAGTAGCCTTTAGCATTGATTCTTAGTGATAAACAACCCCCCCACCCTCCACCAGGTAAGTTGCTTTAACCCCTTTCCATTGCTCTCACAACCAAAAGGCCTTTGTCTTGCCCCTTTACCCTGGGCTGCCTTGGGATTGGCTCTTTAAGTGGGCAAAGGTCAGGGTCGGAGAGTTGCATGCCCGGAGCAGTGGCCTTGTTTGGGCTTACTGTGCACCAGGAGACAACAGCCTTTGTCAGCCTGTGTTTGACTTTCCTCTGCTACAATTGGGGGTAAAGGTCACTGTGGGCTCATTCTGAGCTCAGGCTCTGGAATTTGACACACCTAGGTTTGAATCCCTACCACGCCAAGTTCTGGGTGGGTCACCTGGCGCAAATTGACTTAACGCTTAGCCATCTAAGCTCTATTTCCTCATGTATAAAATTATGTAGTAAGAATAAGGCTGTTGTGAGATTTTATTAACAACAAGCACTTCTATTGCTTTTCCTAAGTGTTAGGCACTTAGGAAGTGTTTTGAGTGTTTTACATATATTAACTTAATGAGTCCTACAACAACACTATGAGGTAGGTACAATTAGCATCCCCATTTTACAGATGAGGAAACTGAGACATGGAGAGGTTAAGTCATTTTCCCAATGTTCCAAAGCTACTAAATGCAGACCTGAGATATTAAAGCAGTAGAAGTCGAGTCTTTTCCTAAGCACTAGGCTATGCATAAATATTAAACACATACAAATTTGGAACACAGTAGATATTCAAGAAATTCTGTCTGTTAATCCTATTATTGTTATTTTTAACGGTCCTGGCTTTCATGGCTTCCATGATCTGCTTCTGAAGTGGAGTGAGACTTTGAGGCATTTTTGTGAGATTCTGACTTTTTTTTTTTTCCCTCATAATTCTGAGCTTGGATGAGAGTATTGTGCCTGAATTCAGTTCCTCTGTCTTTTAACTATAACTTAAACCTAAATATTTTCATCACATTTTGTAGTTTACATTTTACATTGTACTTAATGATGAACACTGGCATCTTCTCATAGGTTTCTTGTCAGCTAAAGTGAGTTAATATGGGTGAATATGGGTTAGACATGTGCTTGAAAGTATGTACTCTGTCAAAAAAGGATATAAAAGGATATAAATATGATTTTGCCTGCTCCTCCACTTTGATCTTTCCTTGTGGGGATGCATCTGTCCCCAGGTCACCTAGGACCAGTCCAGACAGCTTACAGTTGCTGGGTACCGTGTTGCCACCTGCCAGGTCAGGAGCTCCTTGGGGCCAGAGTCTGGCTTGATGCATCCCTAATAGTCAAGGCCCACCACACTGACTGGGGCACTGAAAGGAAGCAGGAACTTGGCAAGAAACTGAATTACCTTTTTTTGTGCCAAACTCCAATAGGGAACAGGCAAAAAGAAACAAGAGGAACATGTCCTCATTTCCCAAACTTGCTTTTCTGCCTTTTAGGTCCTTCATTTCAAAGATTATTTCATGACACAAGGAGTTAATAACACCTGAAGGGTGTTAATCTAACATTACCTCACTCAAATTGTCAAACATGGGAACTATGTCACATTACATAGAAAATAGGGTCAAGGGACTATAGGTACAATAAGGACAACATTGTCTCATTTGGTTTCTGTAACTGTGAAGATTCTTTGCACATATCTTTGTATGCATATATATATTTACATGTTATATATTATTTATTGAGATTTACCTATGTATCAGGCATTGTATGTATGCATGTATTTAAATTTGAGAGAGAGCACAAGTAGGGGAGAGAATGGGGGGGGGCGGGGAGACAGAGAGAGGGAGAGAGAGAGAGAGAGAGAGAGAGAGGAGGGAACCTTAAGCAGGCTCCACACTGAATGTGGAGCCTGACTTGGGGCTCTATCCCATGACCCTGGGATCATGACCTGAGCCGAAATAGTCAACTGACTCCACCACTCAGGTGCCCTCAGGCATTGTTTTACAAGCTTTATGTGTATTAACTCATTTAATCCTCATGATAGCCCATGAGGGTAGATACTTTTATGATCCCTGTTTTAGGGATAAAGACACTTTGGCACAGAGAGATTGGGCAGGCTACCCAAGGACACAGCTGGTAAATGGTAGGATTTGAACCCAGGAGACGGGCTCTGATATCTTACACATCACACTTAACGGCTGATTCCTTATTTTGATGCAGTCTTTCACTTTCTAATCTATAATTAACATAGATTAATTAGATTAATTAATGTGTTAGTTGTTAAACAAACACATCACAGAGATTTCAGAAGGTCTTGCAACCCCTCTGAGAGAGCTCTCCTGAGTAGTCAGCAACTATTTCCCTTCTGTGAACTTCCTCTTTAATAGCAAAAAGCTGGGAGAAGTGTGACTTCCCCAGAGAAAGTGACACAACTGGCTACTTTAATTGAGTGGCCTTTACCAGAGGTAGCACACTTGCCTTCACCTGCTGCTCTCATATCTTCCACAACGACCCAGCCCGGGAACTGACATTTCCACTCTCCCTTTGTTTTAGCCAAGAGCTGTTATAACAAAATACCATAGACTGGGTGGCTTAAACAAAACATTTATTTCTCATGGTTCTGGAGTTTAGGAAGCTCCAGATCAGAGTGCCCGCAGATTCATTTCTTGACAAGGGCTCCCCTCTGGCTTGCAGACGTCTGCCTTCTCACAGATGTGCCCTCCTTCTGTGTCCTCCTATGTGCTCAAGAAGAGAGAGAGCTCCTCTTCTTATAAGCCCACTAATGACGTAATGATGGCCCACCCTCATGACTTCATCTACACCTGTATTCCCAAAGGCCTGCTCTTCAGATATCTTCATTTTGGTTAGGGCTTCAATATATGAAATTTGGGGGACCGTGGTCCCTAGTGCTATTGATACCAGTGCAAAGCGAGGCACTGAGTAGATAGATAGTAAGCACTTGTCAAAGTGGAAGGAGTTGAATGATGCCTGGTATCGTAAAGTCCTTGAAGATTTGGGCTTTCCTTTCCGCCCAGAAGAGGGACCGCAGAATATACTGAAACTGCCAAAGTGCCCAAGAGGAATAGGGGTGGGGTCAGAGTCACCTTTGCAGTGTCTGGTGAAGCCACTTCTCTTTAAGATAAATAGAGGAAAGAGATGGGTGTCAGGGTGATGAAGCCCCAGGTGTGCATCTTGTTGCCGCCATGGAAAGGCTCTTCAGCCTGGGCAGGTCAGGTAACCCCTGTCCTTGCTCTTCTGTAAAGTGGGATGATACCAGTCTCATGGATGTGCTGGGAGGGAGGGGTGGAACAGCATCTATAAATCACTAGTACAACTCCTAGCTCAGAGGGGGCACCAGAAAATGTTTCCTCTTATTAAATTAGCCCTTTATCTGTGCCAAATGAAGCTTTCGGTAGGATGCGGGCAGCCAAGAGAGCAGATATGGGAATGCCATGTGCACGTGAGTCACAGACGCATAGAATCTGAAGTTGGTAGATGACCTAAAAGGGATATGTCATGGGAACCAAATAAAAGTGTTTACCTTGGAGGCCACCCACAAAGCCTGGGGTTATCTATTAGCCGAACACAAAGAGCTCTTGGGTGTCTCTTGTGGGGAGGGAAGGAGAGAAATGAAGAAAACCCACTACAGGTGAACTGTGCCTGTAGCCCTTGTAGCTCTCAACACCCTCATCCCTCAGAAACTTTAAAAGAACTGGGAGTAGTGGGTAAAGGAAAACAGCTTATGGAAAAAGGCATACTAGACACACACAAGGAAGAAGGGGCTAATATGAAGCAAGTATTCGGAAGCAAGGGAAACTAGATTCGTTAAAATTGGAACAAAACTTAACCACCTACTTAGCACTGTGTGAGACAAGGAAGTTTCCAGACCTTCTGTGTCTCCTGGCTCCCATCCATCATTTACCTGGGCAGCCCAGGTGCCTTCCTCCACCACTAGCTTTGACACTGGGTTAGCTGCTCACTCTCTGCAAATCCCCATTCTCATCACAAAGCCCATGACCAAAGTCCAGATTATCAGGAACCAAAGGGCAATGAGAATTTAGAAAAGGCTGTTGAGGGGCGCCTGGGTGGCTCAGTCTGTTAAGCATCCGACTTTGGCTCAGGTCATGATATGGTGGTTTGTGAGTTCCAGCCCCTGTCAGTCTCTAAGCTAACAGTTCAGAGCGGGGAGCCTGCTTTGGATTCTGTGTCTCCCTCTCTCTCTGCCCCTCCCCACTCATGCTCTGTTTCTCTCTCTCTCAAAAGTAAATGAACATTTAAAAAAAATTTAGAAAATGCTGTTGATTCCCCTTCTTCAAGAGTAGTGTTTAAGGACATAGGCTCCACAATCAGACTCATCTGTCTCCACTGCTTATTTGTTATGTGACTTTAGATATGTTTCTTAACCTCCTCGAGCCTCAGTTTCCTTATCTGTAAAGTGGGCATTAATAATAGTACCTACTTCTTGTGGTTGAGTGAATTAAATTACATAATACAAGCGAAACACAACAGCGACTGGAAAATAATGAACACGTAGCAGAGAATAGCCATTATCATTCTTAGTGGTGATATTTTTACATACTGGGTAAAATCCATTATCTGTTTCCTCCCTGATCCTGATGGTTGCGGGCTGGTGGAGAGAACAAGACCAACAGATGGCTCTGCCATTAATTAATGGTGCAACGTTGAGCAAGCCTGGAACCACGTTGAGCCAGAGTTGCCTCCTGTCTGAAATAAGGACAACGGTCAGGCTTCCACTTAGTAGACTACCAATGTCCTTGAAGTTGCACAAGAGACAATGCAAGGCTACATGGGGAGGGGAGATGTAAGATAATATCCATAATTACATGGCCGTCCTACAGTGGTTCTCTACATGTGGACCACAGCACCCCCTCTTAGAAATGCAAATTCTCAGGGTCACCTCAGGCCCTGTAGACCAGAAACTCTGGAGGTGGGGCAGGTGATCTGTATTTACCTGGCACTCCAGGTGGATTCTGCTGCACCCTTCAGTTTGGGAACCCCTGCATTATGGTTATCCAGAGAAGGGAAGGGATGAGATGCCCACAAAAAACTAACTTTTTACTGAGTAATTCTTAACTTTGGAAGATATTTGTAAATGATCTTTCCCATCTCCCTTCTTATGCAGAAGGGTATTCAAAAATATTTTTTATTTAGCCAATGTTATGGGCTAAACTGTGTTCCACCAGAATTCTTATGTTGAATGCCTAACCTTAGGATGTGACTGTATTTAAAGAGGTGATTAAGGTAAAATGAGGTCATGTGGGTGGGCCCTAATCCAATATGACTGGTGTCCTTGTAAGAAATTTAGATATAGAGAGGCATAGAAGGAAGACCATGTGAAGACACGGGGGAAGATGACCATCTATAAGTGACAGAGAGAGGCTTCCAAAGACTCCGGTCCTGCCTACACCTTGATCTTGGATGTCTAGCTTCCAGAATTGTGAGATAATACATTTCTGTTGTTTAAGCCACCCAGTCTGCATTATTATGGCAGTCCTAGCAAACTGATAAGGCCACGGTGGGGCCCTAAGCAAAGTAGAGAATGAGGTTTGCATAATCGGGGCTGGCAGCTACAGGCAAAAGGAAGTGAGTTTGGGTTTGGACTCCTTTGAGGCAGCAAGGGGAAAGCCATTCTGAGATGCCTCTTTTGATGAAAACAAAATAGGTGGGGTGATCGCTCACTTTAAAAAGAATTCTCCACTTTACAAGTGACTCACTTGTCATGAGAGATTAGAAGCAATGATAAAAACACTATGGATCAGTGTTTTTCAGATCAGAATGAAAGTCAGTGGAAAAGTATTATTTGTTCTACAAACACCGCATTCACATATAACCTTTTAGGAATGTGTTTACCTCAGGAAGGCAGACACCTGGGACTACAGGCAAGGGATCACATGGAGCCTCTGGAAGAAATTGGTTGGAAGGGCCAGAAGAGCCTGGCCGTTTCAGCCCACAGAGCAAGGGGCAAGAATATTTACACTTGCACCTAAGGAAAAAAGAAATGCAGGGCCCTGATGGTACCTTGATTATTTGCTGAATGGGTTGACTGCCCCTACCTTTGAGTTTCATCTGCATTTTATTTATTTGTTTTTAAAAAATTTCCCTGGAGATTTAGACTTAGAAGTGTGGCCAGATTAACTGGGGGCTGGATGGATAAGTGAGTCACAGAATTTGAGAAAACACCTCAAATAGTTTCTGCTGTCTAGCCCCCTTTCTAGGGTTTAACCATTGATGTCACAACAGAAAGACAGATAGATATACATACAGAACTTGCTTTCCCCAGGGCTTCCTCTGAAGCCATTATCCTGGGGTGGACATTAGACAGGTCAACATTTTATCTGTCTACTTTTGGAAACTGCTTATGAGAAGCAAGGCCTGCTCCTTTTTCCCCACCCTCACCCTCCAAATTTATACTGTGTGTTTTTTAAAACATCATTTAAAATGAATATACCATAACTGAGTAGAAGGCTGACTTTCCTCGTTTTAAATGAAGAGACATATGTTTTTTGTTTTGTTTTGTTTTGTTTTTTAAGCATTCAGTATGAGATGCAGAAGTTCTTCCAGGTCCTAATCATTTCTTTCTCCCATTGGATAATCCTTCTGGAGAGTCTGTAGTATACAAAAAGCGTGAAGATTGCATGATCAAAACAACAATTTGACCTTTGAGCTCTGCGGAAAGGACATACCCAATAATAGACCATTTGTCTGTCATAAAGATTTCCATATAAGATTTTTCTTCCTCTGTTCATTCTGTCTGTTGGCATTCATATAAAAACTAATTGCAGGAGTCCCATGGAGTAAGTGTAGTAGGCTCTCTTATATGAAATGCAGTTCATTTTGCAGCCATTGGCATTTGTGAAGGTATTGTCAAATGCTGGGTAAGGGGCTGAGAAGAGTGGGTAACTTGCATGAGGTTCAATGCCGGGCTGTTTTCAATTTGGGGCAGAGGAAAACCTGGGATCAGTCTTGTGCTGAATATAAGATGCTGCATTGTCTTGTCAGTGTCATGAAATCTTACCTCTGGTAAAAAGTTCCATGGCCCATGATTTGTTTTCTTTCTTTTTTTACTAGTCTGCTCTTTGTTTAGGAAGTAGCCTTTACTTCTGGGTCTACATAGACATTTTCCTGGTGACAGTGAAAGAATATGTAGTTCACACTTATGGTAGGCACTGGAGTGTGTCACTCTAGTGTGCTGCCCAGATAGCCCACGTCAGGACTGCAGCTGGAGTTGGGACTGGCTAACAGCTCACACCCGTGTTCTCATGCTCCCCCAACCCTGGTGAAGAGGAGCCATGTATTTCAAGATCATGACCTTTTCCTAGGAGCAGCTAGAATCCCATGACTGGCTGATGTGAGGGTAGAAAGTTTTAGCCTCATTGCCTTATTTTGGGACATTTCTGTAGAGCCGTAGAGCCGTCCCAGCTCCAGAGCTCCCTGTGAGATTAACTGAGGTCTTTGCTGTAATTGTATTGCAGCTTATTTTCTGCTTTTGCCTGAACTGGCAGCTTTTGTTTCCACACAGGTGTTGATGCCCAGATCCTTCCCCAATAAACCTCTTGCATGCAGTTCTCCATCTCTGATTCTGTTTCCCAGGGAGCTCAACCTGCCAGCAATAGTTTCCCTTAAATGGCTATTGTTTTATTTCTCATATGGATAACTGTTAAGAGATAAATTCACATTTTAATTTCAGGAATTGATATGTAGTGTTTTTCAGAGACTTTATTTGTATGGACATTTTTTTTTTCTGTGTATGCAAAGGGCATGTAAGAATTGAAAACACTTTGAAATCCATTTGAACAAAATAGCAGTGAGGAAGCTCAGTTGGTTAGGCCTGAAGTTTTGGTCATCATGTTTGAATTGACTGCCAACCACAGAGTGTGGCCATATGGCAGAGGTGCAAGTCTAAGACCAGGGGTCCTGTTGAGAAAGATCAAAAGTTCACTCTCCTTATTGATTGGTCTGTTTTCCATGGTTTCCTGGCCTCAAGCTGTACTCTAACCTGGCCAGTCATAGTAAAACTGTTCTCTTGACCTGCCCTTGGAACAGGTGATAGGATGTGAATAACCACTGCAAATCTGTCACCGTGGCTGGAAAAACAATTCCCAGCACCTGCCCTCCCATGTATGGAAAGCAGAACATTTATCAAGATCAACCCAGGAGAAGCCAGTTTGGAATTTTTCCCCAAAAGATAAGAGAGTAGGTTTCCACAATTTGTTTTGTTCAAATTTAAAATAAACACAATTTTGACACAAAAATAAACACCTAGATCAATGGAACAGAATAGAGAGCCCAGAAATAAACCCATGCTTATATGGTCAATTAATCTAGGACAAAAGAGGCAAGAATAAACAATGGGGAAAAGATAGTCTCTTATAAATGGTTTTTGGAAATTGGGCAGTCACCTGCAAAAGAATGAAACTGGACCACTTTCTAACACCATACACAAAAATAAACTAAAAATGGATTAAAGACCTAAATGTGAGAGCTGAAACCATAAAACATCCTAGAAGAGAATATAGGTGGTAATTTCTTTGACTTTGGCTGTAGCAGCATTTTTCTAGATATGTCTCTTAAGGTAAAGGAAACAAAAGCAAAAATAAACTACTGGGACTACATCAAAATAAAAAGCTTTTGAGGGGCTCCTGGGTGGCGCAGTCAGTTAAGCGCCTGACCTCGGCTCAGGTCATGATCTCACGGTTTGTGAATTCAAGCCCTGCATTGGGCTCTCTGCTGACAGCTCAGAGCCTGGAGCCTGCTTCAGATTCTGTCTCCCTCTCTCTCTTCCCCTCCCCTGCTCACTTGCTCATGCATGCTCCCTCTCTCTCTTTCTCAAAAATAAATAAACAGAAAAAAAAAAAAAAAAGCTTTTGGAGTGCCTGGGTGGCTCAATTGGTTAAGTGTCCAACTTCAGCTCAGGTCATGATCTTGCAGTCCATGAGTTCAAGCGCAAATCGTGCTGTGCACTGGTGGTGTGGAGCCTGCTTGGGATTCTCTTTCTTGCCCTCTCTCCCTCTGCCCCTTCCCCACTTGCATGCTCTCTCTCCCTCTCTCAAGATAAATAAATAAACCAAAAAAAAAAAAAAAAAGCTTTGCACATCAAAGGAAACCATCAACAAAACAAAAAGCAACCTACTGAGTGGGAGGAGATATTTGCAAATAATAGATCAAAAAAGGGGTTAGTATCCAAAATATATAAAGAATTTCTACAACTCAACAACAACAAAACAATCTGATTAAAAAATGAGACATTTTTCCAAAGAAGACCTACAGGTGGCTAACAGACATGAAAAGTTGCTAAACATCACTCATCATCAGGGAAATGCAAATCAAAACCACAATGAGATATCACCTGACACATGTCAGAATGGCTAAAATAAAAAGGGTAAGAAATAACAAGTATTGGTGAAGATGTGGAAAAAAGGAAATCTCGTGCACTATTGGTGGTAATATAAATTGGTATAGCAATTAGAGGTTCCTCAAAAAATTAAAAAATAGAAATAATGTATGATCCAGTAGTTCCACTACTGGGTATTCCACTACTTGTGAAAAAAACCCACAAGACTAATTTGAAAAGACTATGTTTATTGCACTTTTATTTGTAAGTGCAAGATATGGAAACAGCCTAAGTATCCTCTGATAGACCAATGGATAAATAAGATATAGTACATATAAATGGAATATTACAGAGCCTTAAAAAAGGATGAGATCTTGCCATTTGCAACAGCATGGGTAAATCTAGAGGACATTAAAGGTAAGTGAAACAAGTCAGTCTGAGAGAGGCAAATACCATATTATTTCACGCATGTGGAACCTAAAAAACAAAATGAATGAATAAACAAGCAGAATCAGATCTATAAATACAGAGAATAAACTGATAGTTGTCACAGAGAAGGGGCTGAGGTTGTTTACCAACAAGGAGGACCAATGAGTAAGGCGGAAATAGAAAATAGCATTAAAAATGTCTTTGGCTTAAATATTTTGTTAGGTTTTGTGAGCTGATGATTGCAAAGTTATTGGGAACTTTGATGTTTTTGAAAATGAGTGGGCAGAGAGGGAGGAATAGTCAGAATTAGTGAAAATTCAATGTAAGTATTGGAAAGTAATGAGAATTTGTATAATTTCATTATTGTATGTATGTATGTTTTATATCTTTCTGTCTAACGTATGAACACTGACAAAGTTTGGGAGGATTATTTTCCTAAAGTAAAAATAATCCTATTAGAGGGGTGGAATTAGACTAATTAGAAAGAATTTTATGAGTATTTTAATAGTGTTTTAATAAATTACTGTTTAAAAATAAGTATCCACAGAAAAAATAAAATAGAAGTTACTAAAATCGAAATGGAAAATGATAGGACAGGGAGATGTTGACATTTGAAATAAACATGTTCCAGAGCAGCACTTAGCTGGAATTTAATTGATGACAAATTCTATTATTGTGCCTACTCTTGTGTCTAAGTTGGGTTTTAGTCTGGATTCAGATGCTTTCGGCATTTCTGATGAGCTGGTGGGCCTGGTAACCTGCAAGCATTTATTAGCATGAACTGATTTGCTTGGATTGAAAGGGTCTGCTCACAGGAGGAAGAAAGGAAAAAGGATGGCCTGGTGCCAGTGTCAGATAATGACCCCTGGCTAGGTCCTGGGGATTCCTGGAACATAAGGGGCTGTTTTATGAGGGGTGGGAAATGTGTATAAATGTATGTGTGTGGGTTGTGTTGGGAGCCAGCAACAATGGAGAGGAAGAGCACTGTGGGTGCCATGAGGCAGTTGTGGCTAGTGGACTGAATTGTGAACACATGTGAGCTGAAATACTCAAGGAAGATTTGACAGGAATTGGGAAGCCTACAAGAGCAGATACCAGTAAGAGCCAATGGAATTTGAACAACAGATGTTACAAGTTAACATTTACTGAGCATCTACTATGTGCAAATGCCATGCTAAATTCTACAGTCATTAGCTCCACTAATCCTCCAGCAACTCCTTAAGGAGGGTACTTTTACTCTTTTTTAACAAATGAGAAAATTGGAGCTTGAGGTTAAATAACTTGCTCAAAAATGGCTAAGCTACACATTGTTTATCAATTTTGGGAAATTCTATTGGCTGTATTTTCTTAATGGGAAGCACTTATAAGTAGGTAAAGTCTTGAGCTAAGAAGACAAATTTGGGTTTCTGTTATGTCTTTGCCAGTATCTGGTTGTGTGGCCTAGGATATGTTATAAAGCCTCTCTGAGCCTGATGGAGTTGTTGGAAGGGTTACAGATAATAGACACAAAGAAAAATACTTGATGATGGTTGTTATCTATCATTCAGGACCAAAGCCTAGCTAATGACTATGAGTTCATTGATGAGTTAGCTGCTATATACTTTTCGGCCAAAAGAAAAAAAGTAAACTTTGACCACAGGCTGTGACACTTGGTAAATTAATTTCACAGACAAGTCTTTTTTTCAATATTCACTTATTATTAACTCAATGTGATAGTTAATTGTGTGTCAACTTGACTGGGTGACAGGGTGTCCAGATATTTGGTCAAACATTATTCTGGGTGTTCCTGTGCAAGTGTTTTGGGATGAGATTAACATTTAAATTGGTAGACCAGTAAGTTTGCCCTTCTTAATTTAGGTGGGCTTCATCCAGTCAGCTGAAGGCCTGAATAGAACAAAAAGGCTGACCTGAGTAAGAAAGAATTCTTTCTGCCTGGCTGCCTTTGGACTGGGACATTGGCTTTCTCCTGCCTTTAGACTTGAACTGAAACATCAACTCTTTCTGGGTTGATTCTGCTGGCCTTTGGACTGGCACTGGAACTTTACCATTGTCTTTTCTGGGTCTTTATCTTGTTGACTCACTCTGAAGATCTTGGGATTTATCAGTCTTCATGATTATCTGTGCCAATTCCTTATCAATCTCTCTCTAGATAGATAGATATGTATATGTATATATGTGTGTATACACACACACACACACACACACACACACACACACACACACACATATCCTAAGTTCTGTTATGTTTCTCTGCAGGACCCTGAGTATATATTCACTCAATAAATATTGATCTAGTGATGTCTGGATCCCAGGCAATTGACTCCAAGTCAGAGGTAGAGAGTGAATGAAGCAGTCTGGTATCTTGTCCTCATATAGTTTAAGTTTACAGCCTAGGCTAGTTGGAGAAGCCTTAGAGACCTTACATATTTAATTGCAAATAATGAACTAAAATTGCAGTAAGTGCCACAGAGAAAATATAGCAGGGTCTGTATGTGCACAAGGCAGGGCCCTCCCCCACTTTGGGCTTCCCTGAGGAAATAAAGCATGAACTGTATAAGCTGAGATGTGAGGGGTGAGTGGGCATGAATCTGGGAGCATGAAAGGGAGTGTGAGGGGAAGCATCCCGGGCAAAGGCAACAGCATGTGTTCATTCTTTTGAGCAGACAAGGTGCCTTATAAGTTTCAAAACTGAAAGAAGGCAGCTGCAGTGGAGCAAAGAGGTGCACATTAAATGAATGAATAACCCATTTATTCCCTCATCTTCTATTTTTTGGAAGAGATTGTGTAGAATTGGTGTTTATTTTTCTTTAAATTTTTTTTTTAACGTTTATTTATTTTTGAGACAGAGAGAGACAGAGCATGAATGGGGGAGGGTCACAGAGAGAGGGAGACACAGAATCTGAAACAGGCTCCAGGCTCTGAGCTGTCAGCACAGAGCCCGACGCGGGGCTTGAACCCACGGACTGTGAGATCATGACCTGAGCCGAAGTCGGACACTTAACCGACTGAGCCACCCAGGCACCCCTATTTTTCTTTAAATATTGGATAAAATTCTCCAGTGAAAATTCTGAGCCTGGAGATTTCTTTTCAGCAGTTTTTTTTTAAGTTTATCTATCTATCTATCTATCTATCTATCTATCTATCTATTTTGAGAGACACAGAGAGAACAAGAGTGGGGGAGGGACAGAGAGAGAGGGAGAGAGAGAATCCTAAACAGGCTTCACACTGCCAGCGCATGGGGCTCTACCTCATAAACCATAAGATCATGACCTGAGCTGTTATCAAGAGTTTAACTGCTAAACTGACTGAGCCACCCAGCTGTCCTTCTTTTCATTAGTTTTAAAGCTATAAATACAATTTCTTTAATAGTTACAGGGCTAATCAAATGATTGGTTTCATATGGACGAGTTGTGGTAGTGTGCGCTTTTTGTAGGATTGGTCCATCTTATCCAGGTCCTCAAATTTATGTGTGTAGAGTTGTTTGTACCATTCTGTCATTTTGATGTCTACAGTGCCTATAGCAGTATCCCATTTTGTTCCTGATATTGGTAATTTGTGTTTTTTTCTCTTTCTGTTCTTTGTCAGCACTGCTAGAGGTTTGTCAGTTATTATTTACTTCTTTATGCTTTCTTTGTGTTTATTTTGCCCTTTTTAAAAAATGTTTATTTATTTTTGAGAGAGAGATAGCGTGAGTAGGAGAGAGGAAAGGGGGACGGGATCAAAAGTGGGCTCTGTGCAAAAGACAAGTATCATATGACTTCACTCATGTGGAATTTAAGATACAAAACAGATGAACATGAGGGAAGGGAAGCAAAAATAATATAAAAACAGGGAGGGGGGACAAAATATAAGAGACTCTTAAATATAGAGAACAAACTGAGTGTTGCTGGAGGGGTTGTGGGCTAAATGGGCAATGGGCATTAAGGAGGACACTTGCTGGAATGAGCACTGGGTGTTATATGTAGGGAATGAATCACTGGATTTTACTCCTGAAATCATTACTGCACTATATGCTAACTAACTTGGATGTAAATTAAAAAAAAAAAAAAAAAAAGAAAGTGGCTCTGTGCTGACAGCAGACAGCCCGATGCAGGGCTTGAACTCAGGAACCATGTGATCATGACCTGAGCCAAAGTTGGACGCTTAACTAACTGAGCCACTCAGGTGCCCCTGGGTTTATTTTTCTTTTTTAAAACATTTCTTTAAGTGGGAGCTTAGGTTATTGATTTGAGACTTTTCTTCTTTATTAATGTTAGCATAAGTGCTACAAATTTCCCCCTTAAGACTGCATTAGCTGTGTCCCATTGTATTTTCATTTTCATTGAGTTCAGTGTATTTTTTTTTTAATTTCCCTTGAGACTTCTTATGACCTATGGAGTATTTGGAAATGTGTTATTTAGTTGCCAAGTGTTTGGTTTCTAATTTGATTGCATGTGGCTAGAGAACATTCTGTATAATTTCAGTTCTTTCACATTTGTTGATCTAGGTTTTATGACTCAGGGTATGGTCCCTTTTAGTATATGTTCCATGCATGTATTTTGCTTTTGGTGGGTGGATTATTCTATAAATGTCAATTGGATTCTTCTGGTTAATAGTGTAATTGAGTTCTATGTCGTTGATGATTTTGTGCCTCGTTGTTTCATTCGTTGTTCAGAGAAAGGGTGTTGAAGTCTAAAACTATAATTCTGGGTTTGCCTATTCTTTCATTTCTATCAGTTTTTGCTTTATATATTTTGTAACTCTCTTTGTTGTATACGCATTTAGGATAGTTATGTCTTCTTGGTGGATTGACCCTTTTATCATTATGTAATGTCTTTATCTCTGATAATTTTCTTTGCTGTGAAGTTAACTTTTTATGATACTAATATAGCCACTCCCACTTTCTTTTGATTAATGTTTGCATGATATGTCCCTATATTTTTACTTTAAAATTGCCTACATAATTATATGTGAAATGAGTTTCTTACAGATAGCATATAGTTGAGTCATGCATTTTAATCCACTCTGCCAATCTGTCTTTTAAATTTTTTTGTTTTTCAACGTTTTTTATTTATTTTTGGGACAGAGAGAGACAGAGCATGAATGGGGGAGGGGCAGAGAGAGAGGGAGACACAGAATCTGAAACAGGCTCCAGGCTCCGAGCCATCAGCCCAGAGCCTGACGCGGGGCTCGAACTCACGGACCTCGAGATCGTGACCTGGCTGAAGTCGGACGCTTAACCGACTGCGCCACCCAGGCGCCCCTGCCAATCTGTCTTTTAATTGATGTATTAGACCATTTATATTTATGTCATTATTGATGTGTTACAGCTTATGTCTGCTATTTTGGTATTTGTTTTCCGTTTGTTTTGTTTCCTCTCTGTTTTTTTGTTTGTTTGTTTCTCTGTTTTCTTTTTCCCATTCTCCTATGGGTAATTGAACATATTTTTGGAATTTTACTTTCTTACTGAGTATATTTGAGTATATCTCTATAGCTTTTTTAGTGGTTACTGTATTACATTATATATACATAACTTAGCACAGTCTACTGGTATAGACATTTTACCAGTTCAAGCACAGTGTAGAAATCTTAACCTCCCCTTCTCTCCTTTTATTCTACCTGTTTATAAGTGCCTTAGGTAATCTATCTGCATACATTTAGAACCACATCAGATGGTGTTATCATTTTAGCTTCAATTGTCAAACAATTTAGAAAACTCAAGAGGATTTATTCATTCATATTTTTACTGTTTTTGTTGTTCTTCTCCCTCCCTCCGTCCCTTTCTCCCTCCCTCCTTCTCTCTCCCTTCCTTCCTTCCTTCCTTCCTTCCTTCCTTCCTTCCTTCCTTCCTTCCTTCCAGATTACTTCTTTTATCATTTCCTTTCTGTTTAGAGAACTTCCTTTAGCTGTTCTTTTAGGGTATGTCTGATGGTGACAAATTTTCTTAGTTTTCCTTCATTTGAGAATGGATACATTCTTCCTGCATTCTTGAAGGATATTTTCACTGGATACAGAATTGTGGGCTGACAGAAAGATGTTGAGCTACTTCCTTGACTGCCATGATTTCTGATGAATAATCTGCTGTCATTATAATCACTTTTTCACATATAGGTAAAGTGTCATATATTTCTTTCTGCTTTCAAGATTTTTATTTTGTCTTTAGTTTTCAGAAGTTTGACTGTATGTCTTAGCAAGGTCCCTAGTGGTCTTTCTTCTTTCTACCTTTCAGAGTCTTAGGTTTGTCTTATATATAAGATCCGGAGTTTTTAGTTGTACTTAGCAGGAGGAATAGGGAAAAGCACATCTCCATCTTTCTGGAAGCACAGGTTCCAAATGTGTATCTAGATTATTTATTTAGTCTTTTATCCTGGCCAAGATATGGATATAAATGAAACTTTAGTCTTCAAAATTGAATCTAAATGGAGGACTGCTAGTTTGTGTTCTTTGAGATATTGTTAACCAATATTTTAGGGGAGTAAACTTCACACCCTGAATATTCCAGGGAAGTCTGAGTTTCAGGCAATTATTTTAAATTAAAAAAATCCATAAACTAAAAAATGTGATTTTTCATGTGAATAAACTAAAAATGTTAGAAAAACCCCTGTATCTGATCTTAAGTTTCTATTTTTATTTTGGAAAATGAGGTTGCTTTATCTGGTCATGAGATGCTAGTGAACCATAGGTAACTAGCATTTGTTTTGAGCCACTCTTTGGCTAAACACCTGGATGATTATTAGAGATCAACGATAACAACGACAATGATAAAAGTGAGCGTTTACAGAATATTGTACTATGAGCCGGGCTCTGTGCTAAGTTTTTTGTTCACTGTCTCATGTTAAATTTTCTATAGGCCTATTCAGAAAATAGTAAAATGTATGTCAATAGAATCTTTAATAATATACTTCTAAAATTGATTTTTAGTTTAAAATTACTTCTTTACTTTCTAATTACTTTGCAAAAATAATACAATGATTTTTTAAAAATTCCTAAGAGGGTTCATGAAATTAAATACTACTATGAAGTGGGTTTAAGTACAAAAGATCAGGAACCAGTGTTCGACACCAAGGTATAATGCTGTCTCTTTTAGCTCTGATTTCTCTAAGTCATTTGCTCTTCTCCCTTTCTAGGACCATTGCCTATCAGCTAGTCTTTCCGTCTTATTTCTCGTTCTCCCTACATTAATTTTCCATACAGCATAGCACCTAGCTACAACTTAAATCTGAGTAAAGTTCTGTCCCGTTGGTGATTCTCCACTGCCTACAAGAGAAACCTAAGTTTTTAGCGTAGAATGAATATAAGGTCCTCTGTGATCTGTTTCTACCTATTTCTCCTTCATGCATTCAACAAATATTTACTGAGCACTTACTATATATTAGCCTAAGGTGTTGCCATCCCTGACCGACACTTTTGCTGAACACCATGCTTCTTGTAATTTCTTGAACTCATGCTGTTTCTTATCTCTCTGGGTTGGCTCACAAATTATTTTCCATTTGGAATGCCCTTTCCCAAAGTCACTGAGTATCTGAGCCAGGGTTCAGATTCATATTTCCTGGCTCTTCCCCCCCCCCGCCCCCCCCCAGTTTTTTGTGTCTGCCATACCATAGTTCGGGACCAATAGCCTCTCAATAAACGTTCCCTGAAACAATGAATGCTATGGTAATAACCAGACCAATTCTTAGGGTATTTTTACCCTAAAAGTTCTTTTGGAAGTTATCATATATCACGTTCTCACGACTCTCTTACTCTTAGTGAGTTTCAGATTCTTTAATCTTAGAAGGCACTTTGGCATGGTCTTTATTGTACAATGTAGGAGGAGACGTGCTGTGTCTCATATTGATCTAATACATGGGTCCGGACAATGGGGCTAAGATATCTGATATATCCTCTGTCCTTCAACACACATTTGACTGAGGCTGGAGAAGCATAAAGATAAGCTTCTGGGTGGTCAGCTCCCTATTTTCTCTCTCTTGAGCCTGCTGTGGCCCCTCTAGCTTAGGCAATCATTCATATGTTTACTGATTCAATCAGCAAACCTTCATTCAGTGTCCATTTTGAATCAAGCATTCTCTAGAATTACCTCATGTGATGCTATAGTTCCCTGCTTTATAAACTCTTCTTTCTTCCCCAAGTGATTTCACCCATCAGGTGTGGGTTGTTTGCTTCTTTCTCCCGGGTCCTGTCCTTGTCTGACCATGAAGTTTGGCCACCTCTCGTTGTTTTATCTCTATTCTCCTGCCTTTCTAGCCTTCAGACTGATTTGCAGGTCTAAAAAGTCTTTTTAATTTCACTTTGTCTTATTGCTTCCACAGGTGAATATAGTAATACGAGAATTTCTATAAGAATATAGGAACTTTCACTCCAAAGGTGACTTTCTAGGACATGTCTACTGAGAACCTGGGCACAGACAGTGTGTGTTTGGGGGATGATGGTGGTATAGATATCAGAGTAGAAATTAGGGGTTTTGCTTAGAAGTTAATTTGACTAAATCTTAAGTTAGAACATGCTAGGATCACTGAGAGAAACAGGAGAGAAAACATGGCATAGAATACATTCCATAAGCATTTTTAAAATCCCATATAGATTAGTTTGGATATCAGACTAGGAAAATCGACCAACCAGGCCTGACTGGTTTTTTCTTTTAAGAAGAATATATTTTAAGATATATATATATATATATATATATATATATATATATATATATATATATATCAAAGGCTTATATATATATATATATATAGCAAAGGCTTTGCTTAAGAAATACAATGTAAGAGGCAGTGGATTTCAATTTGCAGAGCATCATTGTTTTTTTTTTAGGAATAATTATTGTCTCTTGCCTCATTTTCAAAAGCTACCTGTGACAGCGACAGAGTGAAGTCAAAAGTATAAGAGGATTCATCATTTTAATTCTTTTGTTTCTGAAAATGATCATTTTACACATGGATTCTCCTTAGTTCATAGAGGAAAAAATATTCTAAGAAAAGCTTTGAGCTGTTTTGGCTTTCCCCAAAAGGCTGTCTAGCTGGAGTGGAAAAATAATAGCACTGTACCTGGGCTGGTATTGACAGATACCCTATCTGTATCATTGCTCCAGCTCCCTTCCTATCTTCCCCCCATTCTTCCCCCTCTTGCCATTCTCCTTTCCCTATTTTTATTCCTTCTCCAAGGCCCAGGTTTTGTCCTAAATGTCATGACACCACTCAAATGGGAGGCAGTAGTGACATGAGTATAAACTCTCTTCTCAGGCTGTCCTAAGGTTGCTTAGCATCAGCCTGCATCCTCTCTGCCTCCCTGGCCCACCTCCCTGGCATCTTGGGGCCCTGTCCTTGTCTACTTGAGCTGATCCAGCCTTTCTCAACTTCAGTCATTTCCAAATCCTCTTCACAACTTTGAGATAGCTAAGTAGTGCCCATACTGCCAATTCCTTCATGGTTTTAATTTGATTTACTTAAAACACTTAAACTTATCTTAGAAAGGAAATGTAATTCATCACCATAAATAGAAAACCACTATCACTGTTCTAAAGCCCAGTGTGATGGTATTAGGAGGTGGAGTCTTTGGGAAGTGGTTAGATCGTGAGGGTAGAGCTGTCATGAATGAGATTAACGCTAAAGAGAGCTCTCTTGTCCACTATCACCTTGTCGGGATATATGGAAAAGTTTGCAACATGAATGAGGGCCCTTGCTTGACCATGGGGACACCCTGATCTCAGACTTCCAGCCTCCAATACTGTGAGAAATAAATTTCTGTTGTTTATAAGTTACCCAGTCTGTGATATGTTGTTATAGTAGCCTGGACAGACCAAGATAGTAACCGTAAAAAAAAAATACAATAAAGCAAAAAATAAGTGTCCAACTGTATGCATTTAAAAGAATTTCTTAGACTACCTGTGTTTTAGTATTGCCTTTTGGAAAATTTCCTGTGAGGACCCACAGGTTTCCTCCTAGAACACTGAAGTGGGGGCTAAGGTGGCATTCTCTCACCACCTGCCAGGACCTTGGGCTCCATGTTCACTCTGTGAATGACTTTGGGCAAGTTACTGTCTCCTGGGAGATTTCTATGTTTCAGAGCTATAGAAACAATGGCCACCTCTTAGAATTTTTATTAGGATCAAATGAGAAACATCTGTAGGGCCTACCACATACCTAAGAACAGGAAGCATTTGTTGGGAAGGAAAGCTTTTCTTTCACCTTTTAAGATTCTTCTGGCTGGTCTAAGAATGAAATTGACAAGAGACAGATTAATAAGAGAAAATCAAATTTAATTACATACATATGGGGAATCCATATAAACATGAGATTCTAAAGAGAGGCAAAATGAGGTATTTATGTCATCCTGAACTAAAGGGAAGGGGGTGGGAGTCTGAGACTTAAATGGGAAGGACAGCAATTCATGGGAAGGTAAAAAAGACTAAATGTTTGGTAAACAAATGTTTGCTGGGCCATACAGAAGCAATGGAACAGAGAGGACTTTGATCAAATAGGCTTTGCTAGGTTCTCCCTGTCTACCCTACCTAGTTTGTATTATACTATAGTTATCTTTGGTAATAACTCTCTTCCTGAAGCAGATCCTCTAAATTCTTTTAGGCAGTTAGAGAAAGATCCCAGTTTCTTCTTGCATCTTTTGGGCCTTGCTTGTTTTCAGCTCAAAATAATCCCCATGCCAAAGTAGCACATCTTGGGGTGATTTATTCTAACCCCTACACATTGAAATAATGTTCATTGCTTTACCTACTCCTGTTACTGAGTCAATGAAACTTGAATGGTAGACCCTCCTGCCTTCGTATTTGGCAGTGTGCTAAACTGGGTGATTTGATCCTTAAAACAGCCATCCTCTCTCCCCATTTTATTGACTTTTCTAGAGTGACACAGTTACCAGTGGTAGAGCTAGGATTTAAATTCATGTATGTACCATTCCAAAATCTATGTTATTAATAATTAAGATGTACTGATTTCTAAAAAAATTAACCTTTTTGAGATATACTTTACATACAATAAAATTTAGCCATTAAAACACCTATTTTGATGAATTTTGACCAATTTGTATGCTTGTGTAATTACCAACATAATTTAGATTTCATCTCTAGAAGTTCCCTTGTGTGCATTTCTGGTCAGTTCCCTTTTGCTGAACCTCTGAATTTCTGTCCTCTGAATGGTCTGTTCCTTTTCATTGCTGAGTAGTCTGTCCACAGAGTGGAATGCGTTTTTTCTTACCCCTTGCCTGTTAATGGACATTTACTTTTGCAGTATCTCAGTCCTGTCTGTTTCTCTTCATCTGTGCTAATCACTAAGGAACCAGCATCTCTTGCCTGGACTACCGTGATTGCCTCTTCAGCTGATGCCCCAGCCTCCTCCATAGCGTCTTCAACTGATTCTCCACTCTGTAGGAGAGTGATCTTTTGAGAGGCAAATCTGATCAAGAATCATCAACTGCCTCTAAAATTCTTCAACCCAGGAAAAAGATCAAAATCTGTATTTTGGCTGGCAAGGTCCTTCATGGCCCAGCCCCTTCTTACCTGCCCCACTGTTCTTGTGACTGCTTTGCCCAATGGCTCATTGCCCTCTGGGTACCTTTGACCTTCTTTAGATTCCTCTTTCGCCCACGCTGCTTGCTGCTCACAAAAGCCTCAAGGCTTCTGCAGTGCAGTTTCCTTCATCTGAAATTGTTTTTCTTTCTTCAACCCCTCCTGGCAGCTCTCTGATCCCCCCCCATCAGTGCCTACTACTCTTCTTTCAACTTCCACTCAAATCTTGTTTCTTCAGGGAAAGCTTTTTAACCCTTCTGGTTGGGTCAACTCATTAGTTTTCTCAAAGAATTGTAATTCTTTTCTCCCTCCAGGATACTTTCTCAGTTTGTAGTTTTCCCTTCTCTGGTGGCATTGCAGCAAATGATTAGTATCTGTTTCACAGTGCTCAGAGATCTGGGCAGTCAGGGTCTCCTGCTGACTCACTGTACTGCTCAGTGCTTGGCACATAACAGACACCAAGTAAATAGAAGTTAAAGGAGTGAATGAAAGAACTGACCCTTAGATCTGCCAGTATCCTCCATGAACACTTGTACCTGCCACAGCGGGGTAAACTGTTGCTGACCTCTGGAAAGGAGGCATTAAGAAAGTCGTTACATTTGGGAAGGATTTATTTTGTGCTAGATCAGGTAATTATCTTACTATTGGTATTTGGGAGAAATGGAGATGTACCTACCGTTGTGCTTTGAGCTTTGGAAACGAGATTGTCTTCTAAGAAAGGTAAATTGTGAAACAAGTGTAAAAGGAGTCCGATTATAGAGGTGGATTACCTGAAAGGATGGAATAGTTTCCAGGCTCCATGGCCTTGACTGCAACAAGCTTGAAGTTATTCTCAGAGATGAAGAAAGAATGAGTTCTGAGGGGATTAATAGCCTCAGAGATTCGAAGATAAACTAAATTAAATTGTCTGTGAGGGGTTATCTGCAGAGCAAAGGATTGGACCTATCAAGCCCCAGTATGAACTCTTCAGTTCTGATTACCCTGGAGATGACTCGATGTACCTTCTTACTGGTTCTACATTCACCAAGTAGCCTTCTAATTATAATCCAGTTTCCCATGCAGATTGGTTCACAGGCAGTGAATACGGCCATCAACTAATCTAGTCTCAGATCTGTTTGATGTGTTATATGTCCTTGTAATTAATCATTTGGCATTCTGGTTTTGTACATGGGTTTTGGTGATGAGCTTGGTTAGGGGGAATTTGTCCAAAAGAGATGGCTGTGTTCTTCTCAGCGGCAAGCTCCTGAGGCTGCCTGGCCAGTAGACCAGGACCTGGAGACTGGAGAATTCACCCTGAAAGTGCCCTGCTGTTGGGGGGGGGGGGGGTGTCAGTTTGGGTTGCCCATTTTACAGATCAGTACATTGATTCTTATTGGAAAGGTGCCTTAGTATAATAGTTATTGCAGAATGTAGGTCTCCATTCAATCTGCGTAATTTATTGATGTGCTTTGGATATAATCAGTAATGTAAGAGGAAGGGTCAAATAATAATTGACAGCTAGTTAAACATTTTGTATTAGAAATCTACACTTGGAACTCTTTGTGTTCAGTTTAGGCAAAGCACCATTTTGAATAACAGAGTTGTTTTCACAGTGATCTCTGTTTATTATAGGATGAAAAATAGCTACCATGTATGAATATTTACAAAGGCCAAATATTATAGGTTCATTAGTTAGATGTTAATTACCATTTCTTTAGCAAATAGACTTTCTCTGTCTCAGTTTCCTAGATGTAAAATGGGAGTAACAATAGCAAACGTTGGTTGAGTGTCTGCCTTGTGTCAAACAAACACTGTTTTATGTGCTTAACTTTAGTATTAGCTCATTAATTCTCATAAGCAGTCTAGGAGATAGATGAGACTGCGTGATGATTCTGCAGAAGAGGAATTTGTCCAGGATTATGTAGCTAGTAAATGGGAGAGTTTTAAACACTTTACTATCTCATAGAATTAAATGAGCTAATACACATAAAACTTTGACCAGTGTCTGGCTCACTTTAAGGTTCAATAACTGTTAGCCGTTATTATTATCAATTTCTTTTTATTGCCCAAGTTTCTGGGCTAGGAAAAATGGAACTGGGATTGAAACCTTCTGTATCAGAGTCCACGCCAGCCTTTTCCATTATTCTTTGCTGCTGTGCATGTTTCCCTAAGGAAAACCAAAGTCAAAAAACACTTCAGCTTGAATTACTCCATTTGAAACTGTCTGCATAACAAAAATCACATATTTTAAAACCTAACATATTTTTTTGATTCTGTCTTTCCCCTATTATTTTGACTCTTTCCTCTTTATTCCCTGTGCACTCCCAAAATTGTTTCACTACCTTTAACCATATGAAAAGCCAACTGTCCATAGGGACTGAGTATTTTGAATCTTGTGACAAACTTGCCCCAATTTTTTTTTTTTTTTAAGCATCACGCTCATTGCAGAGCCCAACATGGGACTCAAACTCACAACCCTGAGATCAAGACCTGAGCTGAGATCAAGAGTTGGTTGCTCAACTGACTGAGCCACCCAGGTACCCCAGTCTTGCCCAAATCTTAAGAAGATTTACGCGTGGTACTTTTATTGCTAATATCTAAGAAAATGGAAAGGTTAAGTCTGTTAGGAAAGGCAAGATTTATAAGACTATTTACAGTGCTAGGTATCATATTCTAGTTGGAAGTCAGAAGGTTTTAAGATCAGGGGAGATGCTTTTGTTATTGTTTCCTTGCTCCATAAGCCAGAGAGAAATAAGATTTTTTCAGCTTGTAGCTGACAGCTAAGATGTTTGTATCTACAATAACAAGCCAGCCACAGAATTAAATCTTTTCCAAAGGAATTATCATCCTGAGCTCTTTAAAGTACAAACTATTTTTCATGGAAAATAGGATTAGGATTTAAAACCAGGTTGGAAACCAGTTTCCAATTTTGTTGACCGAATATGTGAAGGCTTCCTATGAATGATACAAAATGGTTTTCAGTATCATTGGAAGTATATTGGACTAAAAGCCTGCTTTTCCAACAGTGATAATATTTCCTTTTTTCTTCATCAGTTAATCAGTTGGTCATCTGATTCGAAGCTCTTCAGCTTGTTTTAGTCTTGGTATCTCTGCAGTATTATTCTCTGTCATAGAAGTTTTAGGTTTTGCCAGGAAAAGTTTTAAGTGAATTACTTTGACATTAGTTTAATGAGGTATTTCTGTGGGATATTAATCTCACTATATACATGAGGGTTATGTGAGCTTTTTCTGGCATTTTGAATGGGTTCTTAGAGGTTTCTAACAGTTCAGAATTAAATAATGTTGGCTTTGGTTTAGACTTGGGTATTTAGAAATCCACTGTTAAAAACCACTAATGAGAGTGAAAAATTCAATAAAAAAGTCATATCCTAAAGACCATGGCTTGAAAGAGCAGACAGTGGTTGTAGACAGTAGAGCTCATTTCTCTCTTCCCTCTGCTAATTGCTTTCAATTTTTTATTTGAAATGCAATCAATGTGTCTGCTTCCCTTCTAAAGGTGCTAACAATAATTCAGTGTGTAGAATAATGGACAATTTTGTTTTAACACTTAAACAAAGTGAAGGAAACACCCCCTTTGCCCTTTGGCCAACAAATGCTCTGTGGCTTCTTTCATTTAGTCTCAGTAGATTATTCCAGTCCCTAGATTCCAAAGCAAACACAGATTTGAGAATGAGAGCCAGGCGGGACGAATCAGGCAATGATTTAAAATTTTCCATCCATGGGCTCTAGAGTGCTTTATAAAGGCTTCGCTTATTTATTTTAAAATTTCACCGGAAGAACTGTTATCACAGATTCATGATAAAAGAATGGAAAGATCTATGATCTATGAATTGTGATTCATAGATGTGTGTGTGTGTGTGTGTGTGTGTGTGTGTGTGTGTGTGTGTGTGTGTGTGTATGCTGTTTACTGGAGAGGAAAGAGTGTGGGCCTAGGATCTGGGTTGAGTCCTGGTGACATCACTCATTAGCTGTGTGAACTTGGGCAAGAAACTTGACCTATCTGGACCTTGATTCTCATCTGTTAAATATTCACATTGCACATTTTTAAAAAGTGAGATTTAAACCAACTAATGAATATAAAAAGCCACAATGGTGCCAGGCACTCATATAAATTATATATTGGAATGGTGTTTGATTGTCCTGTAATACCTTTGTAGAATGAAACACGGTGTTATGTTAAGATGAGGGTAACACCTCTCCTGGAATCATAGACTGTTTAAAGTCTTATATTTCTAAAAAATGTCCCCAACAATGAATCCATGATATGTAAAAGATCAATTATGCTTTGGTATTTCTGGCCAATGTAGAAGTGTAAATTTTTCAAATGACATACATTTTACATACAGAAAAATGTACAGATCTTAAATAAATAATTTGGTGGGTTTTGACAAATGTAACCATTGCCAAATCAAGATCTAGGACATTTTTCTCACCTGGAAAGTTTCTTTCTGTCCCTTTCCAGTCAATACCTGCTCTTTGCAGAGGTAATCATGCTTCTGATTTCTGTCACTACAAGAGTCAGATGCTTAACCAACTGAACCCCACCAGGCACCCCAAACATTCTATAGAATATACTCTTGTTTCATTTAAGATCATGACTTTGAGATGTGTCCATGTTGTTGGACAGTTTATCAGTTTGTTCTTTTGTGTTGCTAAGTATTATCCCATTGTGTGAAGATATTATACTTTTTCCTTTCTCTTGCTGATGGACATTTGGGTCTGTCACTTCCAGTTTGGGTCTATTAAGAGTAGATCTGCTATAAACATTCTGGTACAAGTTGTTTTGTTATTTTCATTTCTCTTGGGTAAATACCAGTTTCCCACCAGCAACTTATGAGACTTGAGGTTGCTCCACATCTTCCTCCACACTTGTTATTGTCAGTCTTTCTAATTTTAGTCATTCTAGATACAGGAATTTAGATCAAATGCTTTATAGCAGTTATACTTAACCTGAATGTCTTGACACTGTATTGGGTCTGGATTGGTTTTGAAATATCATGACAAATGTGTTAAAAAGCAGTAATAGTAATAGTTTCGGCAATCAAGCTTATGAATAGTTTTGTTTATATTTTGAAGAGGATTCAAGGTCATCTCCAAAATAGCATACCTCTGAATTATGGGTATCATGATACATATTTTTTCTGAAAGCGATAAAAGAGATACAGTTAATGTTACAGAAATTACATGTGATAGACTCTTAACTATGCTTTAATCTATGGCAAGTGAAAGTTATAGGTGCATTCTTAAAACCTGCTGCAATTATGAATTACTGAAAGATAGGATGAGAAACTCAGGGACCAGCAAGTAAAACATTTTCACAACCTAGTAAGACAGTGGGTGGTGTAAGTTAAGGTAGGTTATTTATCTGTCCTTTCATCCATCGATCTATTCATTCAAAAAATATTTACTGAGCACCTAACTTATTCCAGTAACTGGGCTAGGCTCTGTGAATACAAGAATGGCAAAAATGCAAAGAAATTTTCCTGTCTAGTGGGGTTAACGGACACATACATAGATGGGTTATACAAGAGTTGGTCATCACCTAAAACAAAGAGATCAAGATTACAAGTTTAGCATTATGATTTTTACACACATCACAAGAGAACCTAGGGACAAACCAGTGACACTACTTATTAATTTGTTCAACAACATTTGTTAAGCTCCCACTAGGTGTTAGGGACTTTGTTGGTCACTGAAGGACAAAATGAGAAAACAGTTCTGTCCAGTGGGTTTTAAATGTTAGCATACACAAGAAAAAAAAATGCTTTTTTTTTCTTTTGTTTTTGAGAGAGAGCGCACGTGCAAGCTGGGGAGAGGCAGAGGAAGAGGGAGAGAGGGAATCTTATGCAGGCTTCACGTCCAGGGCAGAGCCTGATGTGGGGCTGGATCTCACCACCATGAGATCATGACCTGAGTCGAAATCAAGAGTCAGATGCTTAACCAACTGAACCCCACCAGGCACCCCAAGAGTGCTTGTTAAAATTTAGCATAGATTTCCTGAATTAGTGGATGAGGCATGTCAGGAATGTACTTAACAGGAACTCCAGAATATTTTGATGTCTTTGATATGTGAGCTACACTTTGAAAAATATCCTAGTCTATTAGTGAAGGAAGACATAAATACTTACTTATATGACCTCATGAATGAGCAATAATGAAAACATAGAGGAGGAAGGTAAATCCAGTCCCACCTGCAGGAAAAGGAAATCTCCTGTCATTATTGTATATGTCTATACGTGATTGAGCAACATTAGCAGTGTGTTCACATCATAATTGTCAACAGGTAATTCCTGCCCTGCTGAATTCAGACTCAAGATGGGAACATCAACTATTACCTGAATTTTTGGCCTTCCCTATAGATTTTGGACTGCCAGCCACCATAATTATGAGCCAATCCTTAAAATAAATCTCTCTCTATTTTTAAAAAATCAATCTAGTAACACTGACTCTGCTTCTCTCTGGCAATAGTTGATTAGGGCATTTGTGTTCCAGTTTCCTTACGTGGTACAGGTACTCATATCTCTGATCTGCTTGACCTCTATAGGTATTTGGGTTACTGACCCTTAAAATACAGACATAAGATGAAGCCTTTTTGGTATTTAATGGGCCAGGTCAGAATAGCATGGGAAAGAATATGGTGCCTATCTTCTTCTTTTTTTTTTTTTTTTAACGTTTATTTTATTTTTGAGAGAGAGAGAGAGAGAGCCAGAAAGAGAGGGAGACAAAGGATACGAAGCAGATTCTGCACTGAGAGTAAGAGCCTGATGTGGGGCTCAAACTCACGAACTGTGAGATCATGATCTGAGCCGAAGTCAGACACTTAACTGACTGAGCCACCCAAGCGCCCCTGGTGCCTATCTTCTATTCCCTACCCTCACTCTGCCTCTAACTGTTTAAAACTGAGAATGATATCAAGCCATACAAAAGTGTAGGTCAGTTCAATAAAATTCAGACTTTTTTTCCCCTCAGACTTTTTGAGAAATAGTAATTTCTTTCCAAAGTAATGTTTTCAATGCTACTGCTTTGCTGTTGTTGAACTATGGACTAGCTTAGTCTCAGGACACTAGGCAGCCTCCAACCTGCACCACTTCCCTTTACCCAGGTTTTTCTGTACTCTCTCTGCATCCCCAGTCTAGAATGTGACCCCAACCCTAGCCTGTGTGACTGTAAGCTTGGATAGTCCCTGTCTCTTTCGAGCCCTTGTCTTCTTAGGCCCTAGAACCTGTTCTCCTTGTCTCTGCAGCTCTAGAGGCCAAGCTATGGCTGCCAAAATAAGTACAGGTCCCTTGGGCAGAGGGGGCCAGGGCTAATGCTCACTACCTGACCTCGAGAGGTTTGCATGTGGAAGTTGGCAGTGACTCTGGTTAAGAGACTGTCCCAAGAAGGCTTTGAATTTGTGTCATGCCTAAGGCTAGAGCCTTTGTATGTATTATCTTACCAAATGTTCACTATTAATCCCATTCTCCAGATGAGGAAGTTGATGCTGATGATTTCTTGGTAAGTGGCAGAGTCTGGCTTTGAACCCAGGTCTGTGTGACTAGTTTTGGTGTTTTGTTTGGGGGATGGAACTTGAGCAGTCACTCTTGCCCTGTGGAGCCTGAGCAGACCACAGGGAAGACTGCAAGTTTAGTAAGTAGGCTATCCTTTCTCAACTTAGCATGATGATTTTAGGATCACGAGTCCTTTGGACTCTGATAAGGAGGAAGACATTTAAAGGCAACAGGTAAGACTTCTGGGCTCTTCTTTGCTTCTCAGTCCTCTGAATTACACTGTGAGAAATATTATCAGATTAAATCTTCTTTCTCTTTTGTTTTCAATCTGATTCTTGTGGCTAGAAGCAACAACACACAATTCTCTTGTTCTTGTTCCAACATGAAATGACATCCATAAAACTGTAGGCTACAGGAAAGCAGACCCCAAGACCAAATCTTATAGTTGTTAGCATGTAAGTCTGTTTGGACCCCTTTACTTTACCTGGAAGAATCCTGATGGATTTGATTTTCCAGTTGTGATAGTTACAGGGCCCTAAACGAAGACTTCCTGAGCAGGGGAGGTAAAACAAAAGAGGTATAGAAGTGGATTCGGGGTGGGGAGTGGGGGCCTCTCCTAGGCTCACATTGTAGAACCTCCTGTATATGGAGTTGTGGTTTTACCTGTGTGTGTTCTCTCTGGACCATAAACTTCTCAAAGTCAAGGACCACCATCTCTGGAATCTCTGTGTCCCCTTAGCCTAGCATAGTACCTTGTACACTATAAGTGGCCATGGATGTCTGAGGGACAAATGAATGCATGGATGGATGGATATGAAGCAGAAGAAAAGGTCTATAGGTCACAAATTATTGTGGGAGCATCTAGGGATGCAGTAGTGGTGAGTAGGCTCTGAAGTCAGACTACTAGGGTTTCTATTCTGGCCCCACCTTTCCATACCAGATAACCTTGGACAAAGCACCCCACCTGTCTAGGCTCCCTTTTCTCATCTGTAAAATGCTAGTAAAATGGATTATGATGGTCTTTATCTTGTGAGATTGTTATGGGGTTTAATGAGTAATAGTATCCTAGGTTGGGCAGAGCATTACATCCTTATGATAGTCAATCTGGATTTTAAATAAAATGTGAAATGTATATCGAGATAGAGATCTTGGAAGGTTTTGATGGATGATATGGAAAAGTCTAGAAAAGTTCAAGACATGTGAGGATATTGGGTTTGGGAGAGAGGCTGAAATTAGGAAATAAATGGAATTCCAATGAGATTGTCAGAGGGAAAATGAGAGAATTGAGTGGTTAGGCAGCTTGTGTCCTGAGCATATGAAATTCCCCACAGTGACCAGTGGACTTTTCCTTCAGGTAGCTTAAGAGTTTTTGACTGGTATTATTTACCCCAGTTTTTGGTTCCTACGGAAAATAGATCTCCTCTTTAGTCTTCTAGGAAGTTGGTAATAGGTAAATTTTACGCTATTTTGAAATTTTAATCTATTCTGAATTTTGAATCATTTTTGTTTTCCATGAGCCTTCCTGTACTGCCATGAAATTTCCTGCACTGCCATGAAACTTCCTAACTCTGCCTTCCACATATTACATGTTATATTCTATTACATGTTATTTATTAATATCATATACTCTCTTTAAATTTAATTTATTATTATTTTTTGATCATCTAATCCATTTGCCTAATTCAAGAATCAGCATGATGTGAAAGCCATGGCTTGCAAAATCTTGCTGTCTCTCCAGCTATTGACCTTGCCTCCTGTTCCCACTTAGGTAGCCACAGGCATTAGTTTCTCCAGCCAGTGTTTCTTAATGCAAATTAGGCAAATACAAATATTCTTTCTATTTTTCTCATTCTTATTCAAGCACCACAGTTTATTTTTCCAATTCTCTAGAGAAGGGCCCTTGAATTACTTCAGATCTCTTGCTGTTACAAAAATGCTTGTCTGTACTCCAGCTTTGTGTTTGCAGGTCTATCTGAGAGATACCCCACAGGAACCCACTGGAAGTACGCTTGCTAGACAGAGGGTAGATATTGCCTAAGGACCTTCTTATGGGTTATGTCATTTCTCTGAGCAGGTATGAGCCTGCTTGTGTCCCCACAACTTCCCACCCAGTATCTTGTCACACTGTTGTCTAAGAGGTGAAATATGTTTCTTCGGTATAGCTTTAACTTGCATGCCTCTTATTATGACTGTACTTAAGCATCTTTTCATGTGCCTGAGAACCACTTGTATTTCTTTTATTTTGTAAATCGTGTGTTTATGTCCTTTGCTTGTTTTCCTATTACTTAAGACTTTTTGTTGTTTGAGTTCTAGAATACCTTGGACATTCATTGATCAAATATTTACTGACCAACTGTTGTGCACTGACTCGATAGAGTTGAATAGGGCATTGCCTTCCAGAAATTCACATTCTAATGGAGCAGCCATTGTATCTATAATTATCTATCTATCTATCTATCTATCTATCTCTACACTATCTTTATTTATATTTATACCTATAGGTAGATATCTATGTGTCTATATCTATCTCCCTATCTATCTATATTTCTGTGTGTGTACACACACACACACACACACACACACACACACACAAAGAAAGAAATACAGTATAATGTCTAAGCATTATACTATAAGGGTGTGGAAGTTGTTTTGGGCCCAGTGAGGTGGGCTAATGCCCCCATCCAAGTTGGGATGGGCTGGAGTTCTAAGTATATTCTTTCTAGGCTGACAGTGGGGCAAAGAGCAATGCAGGTTGAAGAAATCATGCGGCTCCTAGTTTCTTGTTCCTTTGTGCTGCTCTCTGGTCTTCATGCCCACACCCTCTTCAGCGCCAGTCACTTAGTGAGTGCTAACTACATGTTCCCTGAGTGCAGTAACTGAAGAGGAGTCTGACGTAAGAGCCCTACTGAGGTGTGAGAAGGCTGGGGCAGTGGCGTGGGGCAAGGTCATTGTCACGGGGCAGACAGTGTGGCAGCATTCTGTTCTTTCTCAATCCTTTCCCTTACTGGCAGGGAATGCCAGAACGCCAGACCCTTCCCCCTTTCAAGGAGCTGACCCATCAAATTTGCTATGGTTCTCTGTCCCCTTTTCACCCCTTCACTTCCGTTAAACCCCTCATTTCCCTACCTTCATCACCCACTCCTGTCTGTCTCCCTTTTGTGGCTGGCATCCTCACCCTGTTCCCCAGGCCACTATGCCAGATATAGTCTTTATATAATTTGTCTGAAAGTTGTCTTGCCTTTTTCTCCCCTCCCCACAATTCCTGTCGCCCTCCCCCTGTTTCTCTGTAAACTCACAAAGACTGATGCTATATTCATTTCCTAAGGCTGCCTTCGCAGAGTGTCCCAGACCTAGTGGCTTCAAACAGCAGAGATTTATTCTCACAGATCTGGGGACCAGATGTCCAAAATCAAGATGTTGGCCAGACCACATTCTCTCAGAGGCTCTAGGGGAGGGTCCTTCCTTGCTTCTGGTGGTTTCCAGCAATCCTTGAAGTTCCTGGGTTTGTGGTAGCATCTCTTAAATTTCTGCCTCCATCTTCACATGGCCTCTTCCCTGTATGAGTATCTGCATCCAAATGTCCCTTCCTTACAAGGACTCCAGCCACTGGATTAGGGCCTACCCCTAATCCAGTATGCCCTCATTTTCACTTGCTTACATCTGAAAAACCCTATTTACAAATAGTACTTTCCAGGTACTAGGAGTTAGGACTTTAACATAACATTTTTTGGAGGCACAATTCAATAGATAACAGATGCCCTAAAACTGAATATTGCTTGGCATTTATCAGTCTGCTCACAATCCCTGTGGAAAGCAGCTTTACAACATCTGGATAAGAACACATACTTCGGTGCGGATCTGAGTTTAAGTCCTGCCTCTGCCTCTTAGGATGTGACCTTGGACAACTGACTTGATCTCTCTGCACTTCGGTGTCCACATCTATAAGTGAGGAAAGTAGTCCTACCTACCCCATGGTTGCTACATATTAGGTACTTGGTACAGACCCAACACATAGGACATACTCCAGAAACAATAGGCCCTGGAGACTGTTCTCATTCCTCCTCCATTTGTACATGGTCATGTGGACTTAGAGCAGAGCTTGACACAAGACTTGCCAGTTCCAACTGAATGCTCCACGCACAGAGGCCTACCCACTGTTGGCACAGTAAGCCCTCTGGAGTATGAGATGTCAAGTCAACTCAAGATTTATCCATGAGACAAGTTGAGCTTTCCTTTCTCTGTGTACCTCATTGTCCTTGTCTGGTCTGTGTGCCAAGCTTCAAGTGGCATAGAGTAAATGTTAAAAAAACAAGCTTTTGGAAATGGGGTGGGGGCTGTGAGCTTAGGTCACCCCAGTGAGATGCTCTTTGCGCAAAGCTCCCCTTTCCCCTCCCTTTTTGTTTGTCCTGTAAGCAAGCAAATTCCCTAGCGGGTAGGGTAGAACTACCCTGCCTTGGCTTTCTGCTGATTTCATGCTCTTTGATGCTGGTGTGGCTCTGAAGGAGCTGCTGGTAAGGACAAACCACCATTTGTTTTGGGGGGGAAAATGAAAAGAAAGAAAAAAAAAGTCAAGTCTTTTATATCTGTGTCCCTCTAAATTGCCAAAGGTCTTATTGTGGAGAGAGGAAACAAGTAGGGTTTTATCTTTCTGTTCCTGCCAGGCAGCCACATGAGCATCAAAGCTGTCAGGGCCCTGGGGTGTGGGGTGTGGGGGTAATGTGAGTCTATACAAACCCAGGCTGGGCTCCACCAAGGAATGACAGATGCTCCCAGGGAGCTGGGCTCATTTGATGGTGGCTCTCTGGGCAGGAAGAAGGAGGAGCTCCCAGTTGTAGCATGCAGAGGGGAGGCTCTAATGAATGTGAAGTCAATTGATGAAACCACTCTGTGTATGGGGAGCAAGGTGCTTTCCTCACATTGAAAATGCTGGCTGCCTATTGAAGAGGTAGGGTAATAATGCATGGCGCAATAATAGTAATAATCATAAACACCATCAATTTTTTCTGTGCAAATATAATGTGCCAGGACCTGTGATAAGTACTTTAAATGTGTAGTTTCACTTAGTCCTATCACAACCATATAACATAGTAATTGCTATCTATCCCCATTCTGTATTCCAGGAAACTGAGACATAAAGGGGTTAAATGACTTGCTTGAGGCCACACAGAGGCAGAATTTAAACCCAGGTCCACCTGACACCAAAGTTTGCTCTTAACCACTAGGCTCTATAGCTAAGACATTTTAAAGGATAAAAACAAACATCAGTAAGAAGTAGGAGAAATTAACCTTCATTTACTGACTAATAAACACAGAGGAGGTAAGTGGTATGGGAGAGAAAGTAGGTCTAGAGTTTGAATTGGTACAGATTTTGTCTTATGTGTGACTCTGGGTAGGTTACCTTGGATATTATCAAGAACCCAGGAATTGACCTTCTTTCTACTCTTCCATGTTTGGAGTGGCAAATTTTGTCTTTAGTCACAATAGCTGCTCTCATGAACACAAGATGGCTGCCATTGTTCCACGCATCACATGTAGACTAAAACAAAACAAAACAAAACAAAACAAAAAAAGGTGTGCTTTTTCCCCAGTTTGGGAGTTGCGTTATCCCCATATCTGCCCTTATTTTCATATGGCATCCATTTTATGTGCCTGTCTGTGTCTTTGTCCAAATTTCCCCTTTTTATAAGGGGACGCGGTTATATTGGTTTAAGGCCCACTTTAATAACCTCATCTGAACTCAGTCATTTGCAAAGACCCTATTTTCTTTCTTTCTTTTTGTTTTTCAGTAGGCTTTACACCCAATGCAGGACTTGAACTCATGACCTTGAGATCAAGACCTGAGCTGAGATCAAGAGTCAGACACTTACATGATTGAGCTACCCAGGTGCCCTGTAAAGACCTTATTTTCAAATAAGGTCACATTCACACATCCTGGGGGTGAGGACTTTAACATTTTTTTGAAGGGGGGGACATTATTCAACCTGTAACAACTGTTTCAAAGGAAAAACCAAAACACGGATTGATACAAGTAAAGGAATGTTGAGATGAATTGCAAATGGAGACGAAACTGTTCTGTCCAGTTTTAAGGACAGTTGGGGTGATGGTGGGCTGGTCAGTTAAATCACTACCAGACAGGATAAAAATTATACATCTATCCGTTACCTACAGCTTACAAAGCTTTACGAAATAATTCAAATACAATGCACAGAGCTAGAATCTCATAACCTGAAAGATTAGTCTGTAGAAGGGCGTGCATAGTTTTCCACTGAAACATATAACATTTTCCTATACTATTGTTAGTCCGTGTATTTTATTCTGTGGATGAAATGGTCTGAAAATCTGCTGTGCATTAAGTGATCCTGACATCTCATGTGCATGATTTACTTTCTTGGCAAACTTACACCCATCTCCCTTTTCTAGGTCTGTTTCCTGTAACACTGAGTGGGAGATTTGACCACGTTTCCTTAGTGGGCCTTTGGGATGCTTGAGGCCAGCACTACCCTCTCTGGAGATGTATAGAGCATGTTACAGATGCTCTCTGTTCTTTCCTTCTTAGTCACCTCGTGGAGGCAGGAAAGCAGGGCCCTCGGTAGATGTGTCGCTACAACTGCATAAGCTGCAAGATAGGACACATGGGCCAATTTCTGCATCGTATTTACGATCTGCGGTCCTCACACTTCAGCCTCCAAAATGTATAAGGGCATAGCTTGTTGCTGTTACTATCTCCGTCGGCTGGGCCTATTGAAATTCTTCCCCCAGCCACATGAGAGAAAAGAACATACAGAGACAGAAACAGGTATTCAAAATGTCTACACATTAAAAAATGAAACCCAAGCAAGAATTTCATAATAAAGTGTTTTTAAGGAATCACAGATACAGGGGCTCAAAAAGGAAATCTCTTTCTCCTTAATAAGAATAATGTTAGGAAAAATAAATTCAGGAATTCTCTCTCTGGTGATTCATATTCTCAGACGTTTTTTGGCATTCTCACTACATAGTCCCCCCCCCCCACTTTTTTTTTTTTTTTTTTTTACTGTATTGCTTTTTTTTTTTTTTTCAGAAAGAGAAAATATTACTGGAGAAAACCATGCCAAGCCTGAGAATGTTGAGTACCCGAGGCCAAGCTCAACAAGGCCAGGGAACTTTCCGGTGAGAAATGATCCTATCTGTAACAAGGCCAGTCTCACGGGCTGTAGCTCACAACTGGCAGGAAGGCAGTGAAGTGTCCTTTGGTCTGTATGTCCCGCTTTTTGATTTATTCCCACTTATTTAATCTCTTACCAGTTTCCTAAGCTTCACTTTGCCCAGAAGTTTCACGAGCAGATGTCCTGCCCAAGTCAAAAGTCTCAATTGTTTCAGTACCCTCAGCCTCTTCAGGCAGAACCCACACTGCAATGCCAACGGGGCCCTCACCATGTTTCTTTCTTGTGTCTTGGTGAACTTGTCTCATATGTCTGGAGAGAAAACACAAGGGGGATAGGGCCACTTTCCACTCTGTCTGTAAATCCCAGGCCGGCTTCTCTCAGGCTTCTCCTCCTCCTCCTCCTCCTCCTCCTCCTCCTCCTCCTCCTCCTCCTTCTTCTTCTTCTTCTTCTTCTTTTTTAATATTTATTTATTTTGAGAGAGAGGGAGAGCAAGCAGAGGAGGGGCAAAGAGAGAGGGGAACCGAGGATCTGAAGCAGGCTCTGAGCTGACAGCAGAAAGCCCAACGTGGGGCTCAAACTCACAAACTCAGATCATGACCTGAGCTGAAGTCTGATACTTAACTGACTGAGCTACCCAGGTGCCCTCTTTTTTTTTTTTTTAATATTGATTTATTTCTCTTGAAAGAGAGAGAACGCAAGCATGAGTGGGGGAGGGGGAGAGAGAGAGAGAGACAGAGAGAGAGAGAGAGAGGGAGAGAGAGAGAGAAAGAGAGAATCCCAAGCAGGCTCTGTGCTATCAGTGCAGAGTCCAACTTGGATCTTGATCTCACAAACTGTGAGATCACTGTGATCATGGACACACAGTTGGTTAAGGGCTTAACCAACTGAGCCACCCAGGTGCCCCAGGCTTCTTAATTTCTTTTGAGACTTGGCAAGTGTGCTGCTTTGCCTAGTTAACTCATGCCTTGGAACCTATGGCACTTGTATCTCTTAGGAGCTGTACACTCTTTCTAGACTTTCCCAGTTCCCCTCACCTACCCCTTCTTCTCACATATCTTTAATTTACTAAGTGCTGACTCTATGACAGGCAATTCGCTAAGCACTTTGGTGCATTATTTTTATCCCACCTTCAAAGCAGCTCTGTGGGTTAGGTAAAATAATGACTCCAGGCTTACAGTTGAGAAAACAATGTAAGGGCAGTTAGAAAACCTGTGCATGATCACTGCTAAGTTAAAGAGTCAGCATTTGAACCCAGGCTTCACTGACTGAAAAGCCAGTATAATTGACTTCCCTGATCATGTGCCATAGGGCTGAAACTTCTTTTATGAGATTCTAGGAAAAGAACAGCCAAATCTGTATATTTTGTCACTTATGCAACTTTAAGGACACTTGAGTTGCTAGAAGTGATTTAGGGTGGAGGACTAGGGTTAGGAAAATTATGATGAGTTATTGACATTCTTATAATGTGATGCTTCCCTCTTTCTATTGGATTGTTTCCTTTCTGGGACTTCTCTCAAAGGCTGAGACTATCCTGGTGCCTTGTTAAACTCTCTGGAGGCAAAAGATTACATGATTTTCAGGGGGCCAGACTTTTAATGAATTCTAGCAGGGATGGCCTTGAGTTAAATTTAGAAAAATCTAAAGTTTTATATCTTGGATGCCATCTCCAATTTTTGTTATTCTTTTCCTCTTTAAAATAAACCCATTAACAAAAGTGCTTTGAGCAAACGTTAATCAGGCCTTTGGACCTTCCTCTGGGCCCATCTTTGTGTGTCCTTATAAAATCTAGTTTTAGTGAGAACCTTGATAAGTCAGTTTAATTAGAGCCACTCACTCTTGATATCTGATCATCTTCGCTATCTGATCAGGTTCTTCATCCCCCAGGTGATGTCTGATCATCCTGGCCTGTTGTCAGCAAGAATCCCATTAGGTGGGTTTAGCCAGAACCCCTCTTATACCTCAGTAAGTTTTCATCCACTACCCCCCACTCTGTCCTTGGCTTTAAATTCCCAGTTGTCCATGCTCTACTTGGAGTCAAGCCCAGTCTCTCTTCCCCACTGTAGAATTCCATTGTGGTATTCCCTGTATCTATCAT
This sequence comes from Panthera tigris, assembly GCF_018350195.1. Lineage (NCBI taxonomy): Eukaryota > Metazoa > Chordata > Mammalia > Carnivora > Felidae > Panthera > Panthera tigris. The sequence continues at coordinate 113,674,716 of NC_056666.1, read as the reverse complement.
GATGGTCCTGAATAAAGTCTGCCTTCCCTTCTTTAACAAGACTCATTGAGTATTTTTTTCTTTAACAGTTATGGTGCCGTGACTCAGATAGGATCAGATTCATCATCTGGGCCCCTGGTTGACCTTAAGGCCACTTAGGATCTTAAGAATGCAACGTTGAAGTCTTTATCTTCCCTTCTGCCTGATAGGCTGGGGATCCTGTGGAGAGTCTGACTCTGGAACCGGTGCTACAGACAGACATTGTTAAAGCTGGTAAGGACAGATTTTGACTTGTAAGATTCTGAGTATACTCTACAAGCTGATTTAGAGTCCCAGACAAACAGATCCTGGGGTATAGTCCTACATTTCTCTATTTGTAAGAAGATAAGTTGGAGTCCCAGGCTTCCTTGAAAGGTACCTGCTGAGCTAGAAGTCTCTTCTTTCTGGATCTCTTTCCTGAGAGGGGATTATTTCCTACCTCTCTGGGCTGGAAGTCTTTCTTCTTGGCTCTCTGTGAGGCCTCTCTGTTGTCCTCATTGGATTCTGCTTCTCCCATGGGAACGTCTCAGTTGACTGAAACCCCCTTCTTGTACCTCTATTAATTATGAGCTCTGCCAACTCATCTGCTTCTTTTCTTGTTAGCATGATTTTGCTGAGGACAATGTAGAGCTCCACTGGCCTCTTTGGAAAACCTGAGATCTCCCCAGACTGGCTCCTCTAAGGCCTCTCCTTCTCCATTGTGTCTCTCCTCCTTCCTCCTCTTACCATCTTCAGTATTCCCTCCTATGCCTTGAACCCTTTTATATGTTCCCCCTCACACCCCTTCTTCCTTTATTCCTCTGTCCAACCTTGCCAGACTTTTCCCTTCTCACCTTATCCTCTCAGCTCCCTACAGCCACTTGAATTTTAGGCCATCTATCCTCCCTCGGGGGCTCTCAGGAGACTCTGGGACCTCTAAAAGCAACCACCTGAGACTGAAAAGAGAAAAAAAAAGCTGGAACCAGAGATAGCTGTTTTGTCCACTCATATGTACACTGGAGATATCCAGACAGCTGCTAGATGTCTCTGTAGTCACCAGCCTAAAATTTAGTTTACATTCAGGGCAAAAGAAGATGTTAAGTCTTCTCCACAAATATTGACATACAGGTAACCTTAACTTGTCCATTTGCTGGAAATACAATACAGATAAAAACATAAAGTGGAGATAAACCAGTGAGTTTGTATTACTATGTTTTATTAACTTTAAGACTAAAATTTTAGAATGAAAGCTAAAAAAAAATCTCTATTTGAATATATGTTTATGTACATGTGTATGTATGTCTGTATGTTATTTACAAGTGATATTTTTCTATCTCCAGCTGGTATTACTAAATTAATTTATAAAATCCCCCAGATGAGTTCTACTCAAATTGGTTTAGAGGCAAGTGGGTACTTACCTAAATTAATTGCCTTAAAACTCTCAGATATAAAGAAACTAACCAATGTGTGTGTGTGTGTGTGTGTGTGTGTGTTTTAGGTTCACATGATCAGGGATATTCTTTGGTAAATAAAGCTACTTAAAAAATGGTTGGTAAAATTAAATAGGTGTGCCCTCAGAATTCTGAAGATTAATTACAATGTGGATATACAATTTTTCCTACCTAGATTTACCAGTCAAACAAGCTTATATTATCTCTACTATATGTTTAAAATTATAAAACTATAAATTTACCCTAAGAATACAATGTACAATAAAAATAAATTGCTTGGTGCATGTCAACATGGCAGTAAAAAAAAAAAAAAAAAAAAAAAAGGAAAAAAGGGGGGAAGAACCAAATGTTTAACTTTTAGATTCATTGCTTCTGTGATTTGTTTGAAAGTTGCCTGATTTTCCAACAAGAAAAATAACTTACAATGATGACTAGCTTTGTTTAATGTCTCATGAAATTTTCATGAGCAACTCAAGCATAATTATAAGAACAGGTGAATTAAAACGATGTAAGTGGGATACAAGTTTATTCATGAACTCTTCAATAATAATTATGCTTTATAATATGTCTACTTAAAAATAGATGCAAAAATCTAAGATGTTATATATGAACCTAATGGTAACCATAAATCAAAAACCACTAGTAGATATGCAAATAATAAAGAGAAAGGAATCCAAGTATATCACTAAAAAACCCAGCAAACCATGAAAGAGAGCAAGAGAAGAAAGGATCAGAGAAAAACTACAAAAACAGCCACAAGACAAGTAACAAATGATGATAAATTCATGTCTATCAATTCTTAATTTGAATGTAAATAGACTAAACACTCAATCAAAAGACATAGGCAGACAGAGTAGATAAAAAAAAAAACAAGATCCATTTATAAGTCACCTATAAGATACTCATTTTAGAAATAAAGACACCTGCAAATTGAAACTGAGGGGATGGAGAGCATTTATCATGCAAATGGATGTCAAAAGAAAGCCAGGGTATCAATATTTATATTGAACAAGATAGACTCTAAAACAAAGACTGTAGAAAGAGACAAAGAAGGACACTGTATAATAATAAAGGGGAGAATCCAAGAAGATATAACAATTATAAATATTTATGCACCCAACATGAAAATACCCAAGTATATAAAACAGTTAATAACAAACATAAAGAAATTAATTGATAGTAATAAAATAATCGTAGGAGACTTTAACACCCCACTTATGTTGATGGACAAATCACCCAAACAGAAAATTAATAAGAGGGGTGCCTGGGTGCCTCAGTCAGTTAAACGTCCAATTTCTGCTCAGGTCATGATCTCACGGTTCCTGAGTCCAAACCCTGCGTTGGGCCCTGTGCTGACAGTTCAGAGCTTGTTTCAGATTCTGAGTCTCCCTCTCTCTCTGCCCCTCCCCCACTTGTGCTCTGTCTCTCTCTCTCTCAAAAATAAATATTTTAAAAAATTAAAGAAAATCAACAAGAAAACAGTGTTTTTGAATGACACACCGAACCAGATAGATTTAACAAATATATTCAGAGCATTGTAACCTAAAACAGCAAACTGCATATTCTTTTCAAGTGCACATGAAACATTGACCAGAATAGATCACATATTAGGCCATAAAACAAGCCTCAACAAATTCAAAAAGATCAAAGTCGTGGCGTGCATCTTTTCTGCCCACAATGCTATGAAACTAGAAATCAACCACAAGGAAAAATCTGGAAAGACTACAAATACATGGAGATTAAATGACATGCTACTAAAAAATTAATGGGTCACCAAGAAATCAAAGAAGAAATAAAAAAGTACATGGAAATAAATGAAAATGAAAATGCAGTGGTCCAGAACCTTTAGGATGCAGCAAAAGCTGTTCTATGAGGGAAGTTTATAGCAATACAGACATACCTTAAGAAGCCAGAAAAATCTCAAATAAACCTTACACCTAAAGGAGCTAGAAAAAGAATAACAAACAAAACCCCAAACCAACAGAAAGAAGGAAATAATTAGAGCAGAAATAAAGATTAAAGCAGAGATAAATGATATAGAAACTAAAAAATCAGTAGAACAGATAAATGAAACCAGGAGCTGGTTCTTGAAAAGATCAACAAAGTTGATAAACCTCTAGCCAGACTCATCAGAGAGAGAGAGAGAGAGAGAGAGAGAGAGAGAGAGAGAGGACTCAAACAAAATCACAAATGAAAGAGGAAAAGTAGCAACCAACACCACTGAAATACAAACAATTGTAAGAGAATATTATGAAAAACTATATGCCAACAAATTAGACAACCTAGACAAGATAGATACATTCCTAGTAACATATAACCTACCAAAACTGAAGCAAGAAGTAGAAAATCTGAGCAGACCAATTACTAGGAGAGATTGAATCAGTAATAAAAAAAATTCCCAACAGACAAAAGTCCAGGACCAGACGGCTTCATGGGCGAATTCTACCAAATATTTAAAGAAGAGTTAATACCTACTCTTCTCAAACTATTCCAAACAATAGAAGAAAGAAATTTCCAAATTCATTCTATGAGGCCAATATCACCCTGATACCAAAACCAGATAAAGACATCACACACACACACACACACACACACACACACACACACACACACACACACAAAGAGAACTACAGGACAATATCTCTGATGAACATAAATACAGAAATCATCAACAAAATACTAGCAAACTGAATCCAACAATACATTAAAAAAATCATTTACCACACTCAAGTGGGATTTATTCCTGGGTTGCAAGGGTGGCTCATTATTTGCAAATCAATCGAGGTGATACATCACATTAATAGAATAAAGGATAAAAACCATATTATCATTTCAGTAGGTGCTGAAAAATTATTTGACAAAGTACAGCATCCATGTATGATAAAAACCCTCAACAAAGTAGGTTCAGAGGGAACATACCTCAACATAATAAAGGCCCTCCATGAAAAACCCACATTTAACATCATCTTCAATGGTGAGAAACTGAAAGCTTTTCCCCTAAGATCAGGAACAAGACAAAGATGTCCTCTCTTACTACTTTTACTCAACATAGTACTGGAAGTCCTAGCCACAGCAATCAGACAACTAAAAGAAATAAAAGGCATCCAAATTGGTAAGAAAGAAGTAGTAGTTTCGCTATTTGCGGATGACATGATACTATATATAGAAAACCTGAAAGACTCCAACAAACTACTAGAATGGATAAATGAATAAAGTTGCAGGATACAAAATCAATGTGCAGAAGTCTGTTGCATTTCTGTACACTAAACATGAAGCATCAGAAAGAGAAATTAAGAAAACGATCCCATTTATAATTGCACCAAAAATAATAAGACATCCTAACCAAAGAGGTGGAAGACCTGTACACTCAAAACTATAAAACACTGATGAGAGAAGTTGAATATGGCACAAAGAAATGGAAAGACCTTCCATGCTCATGGATTGGGGGAACAAATATTGGTAGAATGTCTATACTACCCAAAACAATCTACAGATCTAATTCAATCCCTACCAAAATACCAACAGCATTTTTCACAGAATTAGAACAAACAATCCTAAAATTGTATGGACCCACAAAAGACCCCAAATAGCCAAAGCAATCTTGAAAAAGAATAAAACTGGAGGTATCACAGTCTGAGACTTCAAGTTATATTGCAAAGCTATAGTAATCAAAACAGTATGCTACTGACACAAACACAGACACATAGATCAATGGAATAGAAAACTCAGAAATAAGCCCACAATTATGTGGTCAGTTAATCTTTGACAAAGCAGAAAACAATATCCAATGGGAAAAAGACAGTCTCTTCTGCAAATGGTTTTGGGGAAACTGGTCAGCCACATGCAAAAAATGAAACTGGACTGTTATTTACACCATAGACAAAAATAAACTCAAAATGGATTAAAGGCCTAAATGTGAGATCTGAAACCATAGAAATCCTAGAAGAGAGTACAGGTAGTAATGTCTCTGACATCAGCCATAGCAACATTTTTCTATATATGTCTTCTGAGGCAAGGGAAACAAAAGCAAAAATAAACTTTTGGGACTGTATCAAAATAAAAGTTTCTGCACAGCAAAAGAAACAATCAACAGAACTAAAAGGCAACCTACTGAATGGAGAAGATATATGCAAATGACATATCTAATAAAGGGTTAGTATCTAAAATGTATAAAGAAATTATACAACTCAACAACCCCAGAACAAATAATCCAATTAAAAAATGGGCAGAAGACATAAACAGACATTTCTCCAAAAAAGACATCCAGATGGCTAGCACATGAAAAGATGTTCAACATTACTCATCATCAGGGAAATGCAAATCAAACCCACAAAGAGATATCACCTCACACCTGTCAGAATGGCTAAAATAAGAAGGAAGTGTTGGTGAGGATGGAGAAAAAGGAACCCTCTTGCACCGTTGGTGGGAATGCAAACTGGTGTAGCCATTGTGGAAAACAGAATGGAGGTTCCTCAAAAATTTAGAAATAGAACTATCTTATGATCCAGTAATTGCACTACTGGGTATTCCCCCCCTCCCCCAATCACAAAAACATGAATTTAAAGGGATACATGCATCCCTATGTTTATAGCAACATTATTTACAATAACCATATTATGAAAGCAGCCCAAGTGTCCATTGATAGATGAATGGATAAAGAAGATGAGATGTGCATATATAATGGTATATTATTCCACAATAAAAAAGAATGAAATCTTGATGTTTGCAATGACATAGATGGAGCTAGAGAGTATAATGCTAAGTGAAATAAGTCTGTCAGAGAAAAACAAATACCATATGATTTCACTCATATGTGGAATATAAGAAACAAAACAAACGAGTAAAGAAAAAAAAGTGAGAGAGACAAACCAAGAAACAGACTCTTAACTATAGAGAAAAAACTGGTGGTTATGGCAGGGAGAGGGGGAGGTTAAATAGGTGATGGGGATTAGGGAGTACACTTGTGATGAGCACCAGGTATGCAAGTGTTGAATCACTATATTGTACACCTGAAACTAATATAACCCTAATTTAATTCCTATACTGGAATTAAAAAAACATAGTTGTGGGGTGCCTGGGTGGCTCAGTTGTTTAAGCGGCCAACTTTGGCTCATCATGATCTCAGTCTCGGTGTCAGTTCAAACCTTGTGTTGGGCTCTGTGGTGACAGTTTAGAGCCTGGAGGCTGCTTCTGATTCTGTGTCTCCCTCTCTCTCTGCCCCTTCCCTGCTCATACTCTGTCTCTCTCTTTTCCTCCCCCCGCCCCACCAAAAAAAAAAAAAAAAATAGTTGCAAAAATCTTTTTGATAACTTGAAACCTTAACACTATACTAAGTTTAGTTAAATTATAGACATTCATTGAATATCTAGATCACTTCCAAGTAAGATACAATATTAAAACAGTTAATTGCCAAACCTAAGTTTATCTACTTTTGGCATCTTGTTTTTATGCAGAATACAAAAGCTAGATATATTTGAGTCTGTCAATAAACCTGAAAAATTGTACTGGGAGAAAGATACACCTCTAGAGAATTACGAAATAATTTATTCATAAATTTGCTACAGAATGATAGTATGTGGCAGACAGTTCACAACAGCCTGATTCCTGGTTTTCACTGAAAACTAGGGTTACTGATGGTTAAAAATTCTAATCCATACTGTGTAAATGAATCTACTAGAAATAATAAAAGTTAAGAAAAAAGAAACTCTGTGTGCAAAGAAAGATGTATTTTTGATAAGTGAAAATATGAAGTATGTGTTTTTGCTAAAGGAAAAAGAAATTTTGTTCTAAAGTAGAATGACTAATTGTTCCAGACTTAAAATAGGAAAGAGTAGGACAAAAACTGAATGAATATTAAAATAAATTTTTAAAGAAGGTTTATGGAAAAGGAATCTTGGAAAAAAGAATTTTTTTCTTGGGTGATCAGTACTTGCCGAGATTGGTTGGATTTATTTATATGTTTTTTTTTTTTTTAATTAGGCTTAACATTACTAACTAATCCAATAATACAAAATTAGAACTTGATTTTCTCTCTCTGTTAAAACAACAAAATTTTCTTAGATTACCAGTCTGCTCTTAATAAAACACTGTAAAAAATTTTTTTCCCTTACTTATTAAGTCCTCTGCCTGGGAAATCAGGATTTTGTGTCTTAAAATAATTTCCCGTGCTTCATGTTGTCTTTATCAGGTCTTTGGTTACTTAAGAAAGCCAAGTATTCTCAATATTAAAAGAGGTATGATTTTTTAATTTTTTTTATGTTTTATTTATTTCTGAGACAGAGACAGAGCATGAGTGGGGGAGGGGCAGAGAGAGAGGGAGACACAGAATCCGAAGCAGACTCCAGGCTCTGAGCTGTCAGCACAGAGCCCGACGTGGGGCTCGAACTCACAAGCCCTGAGATCATGACCTGAGCCAAAGTCTGTCGCTCAACTGACTGAGCCACCCAGGTGCCCCAGAAAGAGGTATGATTTTTTAAAATAACTATGTAACTTTCTGTATTTGCCTTTGAAATCTTTTAACTGTCACTTTGGTTGAATGAGTAAGTAAGTATTGTTTCAATGTGACTTGTGATCCTGAGTGGTCATGTGTTCAAACCTTTTGACATTTTTGACAATTTTCCAAAATCAAATGCTAAATGGAATCTTTGTTACTTCAAACTAACTTTGAGATTTCCTAGAGCACTCCTGGAAAGTCTCAAAGGATTTGTCTCTTACTTTGTAAAAGAGAGACGTTAAACTAATTAGGATTATTTGGTATGTTAAATTATGTGGGAAGCATTGTCAAATTGGAAGTGATTCCATGTGAATCTTCATAGGTTATATGTGTATGGATATATGTTACTAAATTGTGTGAAGGTCTTAGAAATTTGCAGTACTCTCATTGTCCAGTTATTATTTTAAAATGTTGTATGCCATAGAAATAACTGTTTTTCCTTATCAAATGAACTCTCATCAGAACTTTAACCATGGCTATTTTATGTCTTACTATTCATAGATAGTTACTGTCTTACTCTGATTCTTTGAAGGGATTTATAACTATAGATATGGTTATAGCTGTAGCTATTGACCTATTAACTGTATGTCAGAATGCTCCATGATGGCATCACTTGAATAGTTTTGAGACTATGCCATTGTACTGAGAATTTACTGATCTAATGAAAAAAAGCTGATGGATTCATAAAATGCTGACCTAAGATCACACAGAACAAGAATTAATTCATGGGATTATATCAACTCATGAGAATGATTATAAGTTTTCTATGAATTTTTGTTTGAAACATTCACTGCTGGCTCCTTAATATTTTCCAGATTTAGAAAAGCCTTTCCCCCTTTTTCTTTTAAAGTAAACTTGCAGAAGTTTGGTAAATTACACCTTTGTAAACAGAATTGAAACATTTATCTTTTCTTTGTACTTGATCCCTTCAGAATGTGGAAACTCTTAGCATTCTTATTTTCATGACAATATAGTTATTTGCATAAGTTTAATAAGAATCTGTTCTTGTAATAAGACACAATTAGAAACATTGGTTATATTAGCAAGGCTTTGACTGGAATGTTATATTTGAGAATGATGTGCATCAGATCAGGTATGACCCAACAGCTTTAAGGAAATAAGGTTGACTCTAAGGAGCCAATGCTTATAAGGCTCCCCCTTAGAAAATCTGGACTGTGTCTGGCTTACATCATTCCCCACCTTACAGGTGAGTAAGGAAGGTCACTTCTTGGCAGATCCAGGAATCTTAGGATATTTGGGAGGTACTGAGAAGAGAGGAATCCCCCCAAATCAGTAGATATTGCAAGCAAAATATGGTAGTGAAGTCGTAGCTTGGCTTCCTAGCCTTGAGAGGCTTTTCAAAGTCCAATCTATAATTTCCAGTGAAAAGTTCCAGCAAAGCAAACCAAAAAGTGGGCTCTTGCTTCACTTGTGTAAATAATCAGGCCAAGATTACTTACACAGACCAGACTTACTTCACAAACAAATTAGTCTTGCTTTGATTACCTTTGAAATCAAGAAATGGGGTGATTATAGAAAGAATTTGTTTTTTATTTTGGTGGAGAACTATAGTGTACCCTTGTGGGCTCTGTCTTGCACGTTTTGCCAAATCTTACTAAGTCCTGAATTCTTTCATTTTGCTCCAATATCTGATTACAACTCTCCAAATTAGTTTCTAATTATTCTCCTTTCTGATTTGGAGTTAAGACTGCCCTTTTCTGGAATTAAAATAAAAACTAAAATGCAGGAGGAGGAGGAGGAGGGGGGCAGGGGGAGAAGAAAAAAGAACGCCGTTTTCCAGAAGTCCTTCGAGCTAAAGCTGGATGACTTGATATAGACTTAAAAAAAAAATGGCCACAACAGATTATGTATGGGCAACCTTCATGCCTTCTGTTGTGTGGACCATTCACAAAGCAAAGTTCACTGGGACACCTGATGCCATCACCAAAGGCATTCAAATGGCAAATCAGGAATATTGATCAGATGGCCACTGCCATCCTTACTCTACCTTCTAGAGATGCTTCAAGCTCAAGCCTAAAATCTGAACTGATTGCCCTCTGGACTCAGAAACTGGGTTTCTAACAAACTTTGTTTTTCCTTTAGTTTCCTAGAAACTCCCCTCATTAAATGCCTGACTACTAGCACCACCCAGCAAAGTGTCATTATATTTATATATATCTATACCACCTATTCAAACCCCTGAACAAATCTCAAGGACTTGTGGCCATGACCTGTGCTATTGGAAGGAAAATTGATCAGATAAAATCATTCACTTGCTGTAATAGGGTTATTCTTCTGGGCATAAAAGAGCACTTTAAGGGGCAAACAATCTTAACCCAAAGCATGCCTGAATAATGGTGGGACTTAGACATCAGAGGCAGAGGTAGTTAGAGGTTGGTCCACCTTCCTGGTGACACTTAGGTCAGATCTCTTCTGTCTTCCCACCAAGATGGCTCCCTCTCAACCCAAACTCTTTGCATCTGCCGTTCCTTTGGCCAAGACTTTGCCTCTCACCCCTATTGCTTTGTCTAGCTAATGTTCAATCATCCTTTAGATCTCAGTGGAAGCATTGCTTTCTCAGGGAAGCTCTCGCTGACTTCTCTAAATCAGATTTTTCCTAAATTATCAAAGCACCGTGACCACTCCTTCTTAGCACTTGTCACAGCCTCAGTTTTTCATGTAGTTATGTGGTTATTTGATTGTTGACAGACTCCTCCACTAGATACCAAGTTTCAAGAGGATTTGAGTGATGCCTGTTCTTGGAAATTTGTATCTGTAGCACATGGCACCTTACCTGGTACGTGGTGGGCCCACCCTAAATAGTTGTTGAATGAACGGACTTGGGACTTTCAATGACTTTAGGCATTTCCCTTTCTACTGCCTCCACCCCCATCTCATACTAGAGGGGCCAAAGATATACATCATTATCCATCTATGGAAGCATATTAATGTAAAATAGTAGAGCAAAGCAAAAGACATTAAATAGCCTCTCCTTTCTTATTCTTTCAACGTATTCCTTTTTCAATGTTCTATATCAACACAGTTGATACATGTTCTGCATGCACATGTGTGTGTCTCCCTGACATGGAGCTTTTACTAAGCTTATCATAATATTCCTTGGCATTCACTTGGGAATAATGCAAGATAAGCATACTATGACCAACCTTGTAGGGCTGAGCTCGCTGTTTGAGGCCCACAGCATTAGGACAGAGGACTCCTCAGAAACTGATTAGCATGACTTGGACCACTGAATTCAGTAGGACTCCCTACCTACCCAAGTAAAGATTAGTTTGGACTGGTTCTGTTTTTGCATTGGAAAAAGAATTTTCCAGGCTTTGTAGATAAGATCTTGGTCATTGAAAAGGCTTTTACCTTTTTTCTATGCCCTGAAGGCCATGATGGTCACATATGGTCATTGCTAGGTCCACCTCACCCTGGGAGGTCTTTCTAAAAGCTGAAAGACAACACTCTGGCCTCAGACCAAATGTGGCGTGGAAGTGGCCTGGCTTCTTGGCAGTTTCTCTGTCCCACTGACAGCAGCCCAGTTTGTAGAGGCATCTGGTATCAGGAATATCCTGAGCTCGGGTCCTGGGAAAATTTTTCTCTGTGGCTTTTGCAGAAAAAAAAAAAAAAAAGATTTAAGGACTCTGTGTGTGTTACATATTATATGTCAAATATTTTCAAAAACCTTAGAACTAACCAAAATAGATTTTATTCTAGAAATATTATCTGTCATTTATAATGGAGACTTTTTATAACTTTTAAGGTTGAGATTACATCACATTTTTTCTAACGGCAGTTATTTTGGAAGACTGGGGATGGGAAAGCAGATCATAATGTAAATTGTGTGGGTAGACACTTTCCATGTGGTTTAATATGAAGTTTTAGGAGTCAGGATCTGGGATCTTCAGTCCAAATAGATTTCATTCTTCATGCAAGGAGCGCGCAAAAGAAAAGAACAGTGATAATAATAGTGGTTAAGTGTGTCAACTCCGGTGTCGGTCAAAATCTCAGGTTGTTAGCTATGCGACTCCCACACAATTACCTCTCTGCAAGCTGGTAAGGGTAATTTCCACTTTGCAGAGTTGTAAGGGCTATTTGCTATAATATATGTAAAGTGCTTAACATGCATTAAGTGTCAGATAAATGATGAATTTTATTATAATCATTATTCCTGCCATATGTCCAAACCATACTTGACACTTCTGGGCAGTAACCTTAAGGTGGTGAGAGGAATCCGGATTGTGGTTTCTAGATGGCAAGAAGGGTGCAGCGATTCGAGAAGCAGAGGCAGAAGCCATTCTGGAGTAGGTGCCTCTGATCTCTATTACTAGCAATCCCATTCAGGAACCATTTGTAGTTTATAACAGACTTTATCCTCCCCCCGCCCCTCCTCAACATTTTATGTTTTTATACAAAAACATGTGGGGTAGATGATGTTAGCCTAGTTCTTAGATAAGTAAGTGACTAGCCCAGGGAAGTTAAGTGACTCGCCTAAAGTTGCATGGCTAATAAGTGACCGAATTGCAAAACAGGACCTAAATTCGGGTCTTCTAATGCCTAATTCAGGGGTTCTTTCTATATACCAGAGCAGTAAAATTCAACCAATATTCCTATCAGAAGTTTAAAGCTTTTGATGCTAGCCTGTTACGATGCTAGTTTGTTAGCCTGGCATAGTAGTTTGAAACTTTTAGGTGATCTCCTTTACCTGTTCCCCATGACCACCCTGGAAGACATGTATTTCTTTAGATGAGAAGATATGGATGTTTAGGGGCTCACAGAGACTGTCCAGATTCACTGGGCCAAGTTGGGGGGTGGGGCTGGTGATAGTACAAACCAGGCCTGCCCCCATCAAGAGCCCCTCTATTGCCAGCACAGGAGCAAGCACGCACTAAACTCTCAGTGAGTGTGAATTGAACAGTCATCACTAACAGTCCACAGTTACATGCGTTTTCTCATTTAACCCTCAAGACAACCCACCAGGATCTAGAGACTCACAAGCTGGGGAATGCTCTCTCTGAGTCTAATGTCCATGCTCAACACTGCACATACTCTTTTTTGATTAACGAGGTCAGGCTTGCTGATTCTTAATGTGGTGCCCTTTCTGGTCCTAACTGGTTCCAGTGTAGGCCAATAAAAACCAAGATTCTAAATCAAACACAAAACAAACCAACCAACTGATAGATCCCTGGAAACAACCAAGAGGCAAGAACAGAGATAAATGAGATTTGGGTAGCTCTTGCACAGCCCTCCTCCTTGTAACTGTAGTCAGTATACAGCACATTCTCCCACAGCAGCCCCCACCCTCAGCCTGGAAACAAAAACAGAACACTCCACCACGGCCCACATTGGAATGTATGGCCTGAAGAAACTCAATGGTCTTAAATTCATTTGTGTTAAAGAAGGAGAATGCTTTTTAAAGGTAGTATGCTTTTGATCCCTGACTGCAAATAAGCACCTTGGATCCAGCTTAACCTCTTCCTGTCTTATCTGTGGCTCCTTCCCTTTCCCCTCTGGTATAGCTATGGGCCACAAATTCTTTGTCTTGTGTCAAAGACCTTTCAAGCACTCATCCTGAACCATCAAAGATCCCTTAATTTCCTTTTATCCTCTATAAACACCAATTTATTGTTCTATCTCTTGTATAGCTTGATTCAGGGGAAAGCTGGGATCTTAAATATTTCAGAGAGTGATGGAAGCATTAGTATAGCCACTGAATTGACCCTTGGAGCAAAAAAGAAAAAAAAAAGTTTGGTTTCAGAATTATAAGAATTACTTCTTTTTTTTTTTCTAATGTTTCCCTCCCTCAGACAACTGCCCCTCCCTCTGCCTGCATCTCACCAGCACCTGCCCTGGGCTCAGCAGGGTGGCGGGGGTGGGGGGGGGCTCCCAACTTTTCCATTCAGAAGGGAGGGTCTTAATTAAGAATTGTGAGAATTTTTTTCATTGTACCATGTACCAACCAGCTGAGCGGCACATCAGCTGGGCGGTTCACAGCTGTGAACAACACAGACATATTTGCTGCCGGAGAGGAAGGAGCTGGAAGACAAGAAGTGTTATAGGCAGGAACAGAAAGAGCTGGCAGGCAAAAGTGACAAACCATTGACCTGAAATGCACTGAGAATCTTTGTATCTGAGAAGCAAACAGCAGGGTCGAAGATGGCCTAGGAGAGGACTTGTCTTCCTTTTGACCATGGACTGGAGCAAAGCTATTCTTTTCCTGCTCCATGAGTAGTTAAGGGGAAAAAGAACAACCACTGGCCTGGCTACTGACAAGCCAATGAAATATGCTGGGTTTAACCCGTGTTCTTTCTTAGCAAGGCAGTTAGTGGGTGCCTGCTGGTTCTCTTAACTTCTCAGAGCCTCTAAGCACTAGATAGCACAGTCCTTCCAGCCCTTGAAGATGATCTCAAGTTTCAATGCTTTACAGAAGGTAGCATGGTGCAAAGCAGGGCTTCTCAAATCTTACTTAGCCTGCATCACAGTTGTCTGGGGGGCTTCCTAAACAGAGATTGTTGGGCCCCACAGCACAGTTTCAGATTCCGTGGGTCTGGGGTATGGCTCCAGAACTTACATTTCTGCAGATTCTCAGCTGATACTGATGCACTGGTCTGGGGACCATGCTTTAAGAATGGTTGGTCTAGAGAAAAAACAGGGACTTGTAGGCAGACAGGGATTCTGGTCCCAGTTCTGCCACTTTCTGTGTGCCTTTGAGTAGACACTTCTTTAGGCTTTGTCTCTTTTCATCTAGTAGGGCAAATAATGGAGGATAATGCTAGTGTGGTTAGATATATGGACTGTGTTCAACTCTGGACCTGCCACTGACCACTGGTGTGACCTTAGACAGACTGCTTCACCTTTGAATCCCTCAGTTTGTTCACCCTGAAAGTGAGGGTCATAGCTGTTGACCACCTAGAATTGCTGTGAGCTTTGTGAAAATAAGTCAAAAGAGTCACAGCAGTGACTAGCACATGGTAAATGTGATAAAAATATGCACTCTTGTCACTTTTTGTAGTTGTGTGACTTACAGGAGATGAAGAATATGAAGTGCCAAATGTCACGTCAGGCATATAGGAAATGCACAGTAAATGTCAATCGATTTCCTCTCCTCACTCCGAAACAGGGAAGTCAGAGCTGGAAGCGCTGACTGAAAGAATGTCCTCTAAGTGGAGATCTCAGTAGGAGGCGTGGCCAAAAAAAAAGACACCAGCATGAGGATTTTAGCTGTTAGCGAAGCAGAATGTGCCAGATGCCTCCTCATTTCAAGGTGTCTATGCCGGTAGAGCCTTCCTTTGAGCAAAGATCAGCAGCTTGGGAGATGGAGCCAGTTGATGTCTGGCACTCGTAAGTGTGGGCAAGCCTCGAGGAACTCCCAGCAAGGTGGTGGATGGCTAGCATTCCATTTCCTTCTGAGGGCTGGGACCACCTAAGTGTGGCTCAGAACACAGAGACTTCAGGCTGGTGGTACTCAGCCTGATCCATTTACTTCTTTGTCTTCATTATACAGCTCAAGGCAACACTGCAATCATTCTGGAGCGAACTGCCGAGCTCTAAGACGGTTGTAGCCTTTTATTTTACTTTCTGTCCATATTGTCTTGTAGTGGTCTGTGGATAAAGGGCAGGGTGAAAGGTTAGATAAAATTGTCCGCCAAACCTATTGTATCCAGTAAGAATGTAGTGAGCTGCTTTAGGATAAAACATTCAAATACGTTTTGGCTGCATATTAATAACTCCCTTTTGGATGTTTTTGATTCCAAATAGTATACTAAAGGCCTTGAGAAGTCCTGCAGTAAAAAAATGAGTTTCATTCTTAGCAGTTCTCAAATTGTTTGTCCATGGAAACGTTTTTCTTTTAAACAAGTAATATTTCTTAACATCTCTTAAAATGTACTGTGGCAAATTGTGGAATAGGGAGAAATTTAAGTGTCTAGATGTGAAACTATTTAAACATTGAGGGCTACTGATCCCTTGGGAAAATAGGTTAAAGGCCATATGTTAGTCTTCTACCCCTTTAGTTTATTGCTAGACCCGTACTAAGCTCTTGTCAAGTGCTGGCTCTCCAAATATCACCGACGCAATCTGTTGATGTGACAAAGCTGTGTTTATTGTTTATTGTGGTAAGGCAGATGGCCACCTAGACAGAGTCTGGGCAATGTCTCCCAGGGGAAGGGGCAAGGTTAGATGTTATTGCAAATTGGATTTTTGGTTTAAAGTCATCTTCTAATGAGGGACCTTGATTGGGTAAGGATAATGGTACAATAGTTTAGGATTAGAAACAGCAAGACAAAGATTTTTGAGTTGAGGGATTTGAAGATCTTTAGGGTGTTAACTGTCTGTTGATGCTTCTTATTGAAGAAGTGAAGGGTCTTTTGGGGAAGTTCCTATAATGAACAGGCAAGTTATTTGCCTGGACAAAATCACCTGGATTAGAAAAGATATCATAATGAAGACAATGGAGTAGTAAAATCCTGTTAATGTATTGTAGAAAGTGTGTGTTTATGTGTGTGGTGTATTTGGGGGAGGAGGAGGGTTAGATAGTTCCAGTCCTCAGTCCTCAGTTTCTAAGCTGTGTACATGACATAGATGGTTTCCACTCTCACTCTTCATTCCTGAACTTATTACATTGATCTTGAATACTTACCTATTTTATTTTATATATTTCCTCCAGGCCAGACTGCAACAGGATATAAACCTGGGGATATTATTTGTGTGGGATTCTATAACTTCATAACTGTTGAGTTGCTATTGTGTGCCAAGATTCCCACCTTCTGCCTCCTCCCTCCCCAACACACTTTTGAATGTGTATTGTGTCAATGCACAGAGATGAACCTTAGATCACTCAGAGCTGAGAAACTTCTCTTCAGGATGGTCACATCTGGAGACATATTTGACAGGAATGGCATCCATTCCTTTGTTGGATTTCAGCATATTTTAGAGCAAGGATAGAGGACAACTTTGAAATGATGAGGTAGGCCTTTGTTAGTTTTCTGAGGATAGAACCTCCTAGAAGTGGTGAATTCTTGATAATGACCATGATGGAGGATGCATTGACATGGACTGCTTTCCATTTACTTAGGAAATTCACATGTCTTTAAGATATCTCTTATTTTACAAATAGAAAATATGAGGTGTTATGATCTCTCAAGGTTTATATTACATTTTAAGAAAAAATGATGAATTTGCTCTCCACAGGGTCAGAGGGCAGACTAAGCATAGATTGAACTGATATCTTTAATAACAATGAAGTTATATTCTATGAATTAAATATGAGTTAAAAAAATTCAACCTCCAATTCAACCCCAAATCTCAATTTAATTTACAACTCAGGCAATATTTTGTAGGACATTATTTTACCTTTTCCATTGGTAAGCTGTTTTTATTTCCTGGTATTTGATATTATTTTGAAAAAAGGAATATTTGGGGCTAATGGCACAGTGGCTTTGAAAGCACAGGAATGTTGCTGCCTTACATGCTACTTAATCTCCTCTGTTAAAAGTTGATATAATTTGGGGCTTTTGGCTGGCTCAGTTGGTAGAGCATGTGACTCTTAATCTAGGGGTCTTGAGTTCAAGCCCCATATTGGGCCTGGAGCCTAGTTAAAATAAATAAAATAATAAAAAATTATTTTTAAAAAGTTGATATAATTCTGCATAAACAAAAAAGACATGTCTAAGGTCTTGGAAAGTAAAAATTTAGTATTAACTTTAATAGACAAATACTAGTTGAATAAACGTAGGCCTAGTTTAGATGGCAAGAACTACCTGAATTCATGAAAAACCTGAAATACAGATCATCTTATTTTTTTTAAAGGACATATAGTAAATGAAGATAGTTCAGTCCAATAATATATACTTATTAAAGTCCATACCAATTACAGCATTATGCTAGATCCTGGGAATCCGGTAACCCAGGGGCAGTATCAGTCCCTGGCCTTGAGGTCATTGTCTAGAAGGGAAAGCTGAGGTAAAAACATGTGAGTCAGAATATAGCAGGTGCTGTGGTAGAGAAGGCACAAAATGCTGGGAGTCAGTGAAAGGTTTCTACAGGAGATAATGTATTAGTTATGTATTGCTGTATAACAATTACGCCAAATGTAATACCTTTAAACAATAAAATTTTACCATCTCATATAGTTTCTGACAGTCGAGAAACCTGGAGAGGCTTAACTTATGGTTCTGGCTCAGCGTCTCTTGTGAAGTTGCCATCATGATGTTGGGCAGAGATGCTGTCATCTGAAGGCTTGACTGGGGAGAATCCATTTTCAAAATGGCTATTGGCAGGAGGCTTTAGTTCTCTGCCACAGGGGTGTCTTCACAGGGCTACTCATGACATTGTCTCTAACCTATCCCAGAGTGAGGGATCTAAGTGAGTGAAAGCCAAAAGCTACAATGTCTTTTATAACCTAGCCTCAGGAGTGACATTCTTCACTTCCTCCTTATTCTGTTGATCATACAGATCAACTCTGATATAATATGGGAGAAGACTATGCAAGGGTGTAAGGCAGGGACCATTGGGAGCCATCTTGGACACTGGCTACCATAGATATTACCTAACCCTACTAGAAGTTCCCAAGAAATATACTTTAATAAACGGTGATTTTAAATAGATTTTAGTTAACTGGTAGCCTTAACTGGTATTCTTTAGCTGAAATATAAATGTCTGTACATAAAAGGAGAATAATAATGGTAGCCAATATTTATTGAACTCTTTCTGTGTGGCAAGCACTGTCAAAGTACTTTCCATGTATCATGAGAGAGAGTACAGCTTAGTATTTAAGCATCTGGATTCTAGAGCTACATAGGATTTTTTAAAAAATATTGATTTGTTGTGCCAGATTACTTAACCCTTTTGTGCCTTGGTTTTCTTATCTATAAGTAAAAGGAATAGTATGTCCCTCATAGGATTGTCTTGAGGATAAAGTAAGCCAAGCCACCAGGGTCTCTCCTAATTGCTGCCACACTTATGTTCAGAAACAGATTTTTAAATTACTTTATTTCTTTATTCTTTACCCATGGGAGATGCAAGGGATAGGCATCACATTGGACTGACGCAGTGGGAAGCAAGGAAATCTGAGTTCAGAGTTGGATGTCCTCCACAAAACAGGCTGGTCAACTCCCATGATGCCAGTCAGCTAGGCTGGGTTTCAAGTTGTTAGTGCACTGATATGTTCACTCCTTCTGGAAAAATGAAAAAAACAATGTGGGTCACTCTATGGACTACTGGGCAAGTATTTGCTCCCTAGGGGAGGCAGATCTGCTTACTGGCTTGGAATAACCCATGCTTTTTCTGTGGAACACCAAAGGCTGGCCAACAGGCCACCCCATGGTGTCCCTCTGACCTCATGCCCTATGACTGAGGACATTCTTTCTTCTTTGCCCTGGCACCCTTTGAAGTCCCACCTGCTATTCTCATCTGGTTTAATCTGGTTTAATCTGGCTCTTGTCATTTTTATCTCCTTAACATTGCTCAAAATGTCCCTGCAGGACCCTCCCTCCTCAACTATTTCTATCTTTAGAAAATAGAAACTTGGATACAAGAGCTGGCTTTTCCTCAGCTAGGTCATCTGCCTAAAGCCTTCCCAGGTTATTGTGGGCATATCATTGTATTCATATATCATTGCTCTGGACTGTGAAAACAGCTTTTCACCAACTAAATCACCAAAAGCCCCAGACAAGTTTATCTGAATTTGTAAAGGTCTCTGGGAGGGTTTTATTTCCTTTTCTTGTATACAGTTACTTAGAAATAAATGGTAGGGACTTACAATGGCAATGTGATAAAAACTATGTTCAGAATGGTGCCACCCCCTCCTTTGGGAATAATACTGGTAAGTCCTTTTAAAATGTACAAGAGAAACACCAACTACTCACCAGGGCTTACTCTTTAAATAAGAACAGAGTAAGAACTTCGTTAGTTAAAGCAAACCCTCATTAGCTGAGAACCGTCTATTAGGTTCCTGTATTTACCTTTCCACGATGAAAGGCAAGACTTGCCATCACCAAGATAAAGGACTTGCCAGAAGTTTGAGCAGTCTCCACCTTTTCCTGGACAGTTGTCACCTTGGCCTCAGTTCTTGCCTGGCTGGTGACACAGCATCTGTAGTCCTACTGTCCACAGCTGGGATAGGTGGGGATGGGGGTCCAGGAGGCACAAGCAGCTCCTGTTCCACATCTGCTCAGCCCTCTCCTGTCCTTGTTGAAAACTTTTTTCAAACTCGGTGTCCTTAGAGAAATCTGTTTAAAATCAATCTCTGGCCAACCCCTTTCTGTGTCCTCACAGTCAACCATCCATCCAGTCTAGCCACTGCCTCTGGATATGTTTTTTCATAAACAAATGCAAACATGCATCTCTGCAAAGAGAATATAAAAGACACGAGAGTGTAAGTCCCTCTTATTGCCTTAGGAACCAAAGAAATTAAAGGAATGACCCCATTCCGAGACTTTACACTGTTGCAAGTTATGGGCATGCTCAGGATAGTAGCTTTGAAGTAGAGCAAATCAGTTCCAGATCTGCCCCTTAGTAGAAGTGCTATTCAGCTGCCTCGAGCCTCATTTTCTTTACAGCTAACATGCAAATAATGATAAGCAACTTAGAATTGTCGTGAAGATTTGGAGACCATATAAAGCATCTAGGAAGTGCCTGGCACATGTAAGCACTCAATATTCCACCTATTATCATAATTATTTAAAAAAATCCCTCTACACTCAAGGCTTCTGGAAAGGTTGGACTGCTGATACCTCACTATATCTTCATTGCCATAGCTAGTAATACAGCCCCATTTTATACATGATTATTATTAACTCACATTTTAGATGTGAAAACTGAGCCTAAAGAGTTCAAGTGATTCAACCAAAGTTGTGTTTTGTCAGAGTGGGCCTCAAATGGATTTCCTCAAATTCTGACTGAGCACAAATCTCAGGGTTCAACATTAAATGATAGTTATCTTTAGCAAGGCAGATGGGTGGGTAAAAACAACAACAATGAAACTATCACCAAATGTAGTGAGCACTATAAAGATATGTACAAATTGCTCTAATAAATCAGATCAAAGAACAGTTAATTCCAGGGTAAGGGATGGGTGGAAGTGAGGATGGGGTGAAGTTAGGGAGGCTCTGAAGTGTAATTGTTAACCCTTATCTAGTGGACTTCTGAAACAAGTGGTCATAAACTGGGCTGCTTGCAGAAACATTTTATTTGTCCATTATTATTATTATTATTATTATTATTATTATTATTTGAGAGAGAGGGCAAGAGTGAGAGTGAGCAGGGGAGGGGCAAAGGAAGAGGGAGAGAATCTTAGTCAGGCTCCATGCTCAGTGCAGAGCCAGATGCAGGGTTCAATCTCATGAATCGTGAGATCATGACCCAAGTAGAAATCAAGAATAGGAGGCTTAACTGACTGAGCTACCCAGGCGCTCCTTATTTGTACTTTAAAGTGCCTAAAATTATTTTGAATTGGTTGCAAACATTTAAAAACAGGACATTTCATGTAAAAATAGAAATTTTTGGCTTCTCTTAGAAAATCAGGTTTTAACATGATTGTTCATCATTCTACCTGGTGTCAGTTGGCTGTCCACTTCAGCCTGGGCTGACCTCCAACATTGTCCACACTGGGCTTCTTCTTGACCTTTGTCAAGGGTCAAGAAATGGAAAAGATAAGATTTTTCAGCAACCAAGCTTGAAAATTTGAAGTGCTAGCGGGGTAAGGAAAATCTTTGTTTACTTAAGTAGAATAAAATATTCAGGAAATCTACTATTTATTTATTTATGTTTTAAATCTTTAAAAAAATTAAAAAAAATTTTTTTTAAATGTTTATTTCTGACACAGAGAGAGACAGAGCATGAGCGGGGGAGGGGCAGAGAGAGAGGGAGGCACAGAATCCGAAGCAGGCTACAGGCTCTGAGCTGTCAGCACAGAGCCCGACGGGGGGCTTGAACCCACAGACCGCGAGATCATGACCTGAGACGAAGTCGGTCGCTCAGCCGACTGAGTCACCCAGGCGCCCCTAAAAAATTTTTTTTAAGTGTATTTATTTATTTCGAGTGGGGAGAGGGGAGGGAGAGAGAGACTCCCAAGCAGGCTCTTTGAGAGAGAGGGAGAGAGAGAGAATCCCAAGCATGCTCTGAGCTGTCATCATGGAGCCTGATGCAGAGGGCTTGATCTCACCAACCGCGATATCATGACCTGAGCTGCTATCAAGAGTCCAACCCTCAACCTACTGAGCCACCCAGGTGCCCTGAGAAATTTACTATTTATTGACTAAACGTATCCTTTACTACTTAGATTTCAAGTATATGTCTAAACGTAATGATCACAAAGGGACTAGAGAGTTGGAAATCCTGTGGAGACTGTGAAGGTGTTGAAGTGAATTCAGAAAGAAATATGCTTCAGAAAAGGGAAGTAGTAACGTAGGAACTCTAAGGGCTTGCATGCCACCATGTTTTGCTGATTTTGCTGATTACTATTAGATATATATTAATAAAGATTAACTGACTAATTTATAATTTATTCTGTTTTTTCAAATTCCCATATCTGGACATATGATTTAATGCAGAGGCTTTCAAGCAATTTTGCCCAAGACCCACAGTATGGAATACTTTTTCATCACACATACACGCATGTACATTAATCTGTGGGTGGACACTTGGGTTGCTTCTACCTTTTGGCTATTGTGAAAAATGCCACTATGGATGTGGATGTACAAATATCTGTCCAAGTCTCTGCTTTCAGTTGTTTGGGTATATACCCAGAAGTGGAATTGCTAGATTACATGGTAAATCTATTTTTAATATTTTGAGGAAGACGATGATATTTATAAGGATGATTTTCAGATTACAGCTACTGTGAAATAATGGACTGCATTAGAATGTTCATCTGCATCTCCATTACTCTCCAGTATGCTGCCATTTTGCAAAAAATTCTCAAAGAAATTTTGTTATTGTGGTTCTGAGGAGCATAGGACTTTGTAGGGGCAGTGTCAGAGTAGCACCAACCTCTGGGGACAACCTGCCACTGAATGATGAATGAATAATACCCAATAAGAAAACTTCATATGGAGATCAAGAAATTGCCTCTGCTTTCTGTGTTAAAATATATGCTTATTAATCTAGTCTGTTTTGTGTCATGACTATACAAGCTTAAAAACTGATGCTCTTCTCCATGGGCTCTAAGCAGCCTCAAGTGAGATGGCAAGGAATGAAGAAAAGTCCTAAATTCCAGTCAAAGCCATCAATATTTACATGAAACAAAATAGAAACCCCAAATAAAACCAAGAACCCTAACTTCTGTTTCTAAGAGGTACGTATCAATGTAGGTTCATTGTAGGATAATAAAAAAAAATAGACATAAAAATATAGAAATGGAAACCATCTGTTCCCATCCACTTTTTGTTAAATTCTTCCAGATTATTTTTTTGGACATAAATGTATTTTGTGTACATTTTAATTTATCAAACAAGTCATGCTATAATTTATTATTTTGTGACTTTTCCCCCCAATTTGTATGTTATATACACATTTATATACCATATCTTTTCTCATGAAATAATATTTATGATAGAAAAACATCAGTTTTCGTAGAAAAAAACATTTGACAAAATACAGCATCCTTTCTTAATAAAAACCCTCAAGACAGTAAAGATAGAAGGAACATACCTCAAGATCTTAAAGGACATATATGAAAAATCATCCTCAATGAAAGAAAACAGAACTTTCCTCCTAAGGTTAGGAATACATCATGGATGTCCACTCTCACCACTGTTATTCAACATAGTGTTGGAAGCCCTAGACTCAGGAATCAAACAACAAAAAGAAATAAAAGGCATCCAAATTGGCAAGGAGGAAGTCAAACTGTCATTCTTCACAGATGACATGATACTCTATGTAGAAAACCGAAAAAGCCCCACTCAAAAATTGCTAGAACTGATACATGAATTCAGCAAAGTCTCAGGTCATAAAATCAGTGTACAGAAATTGGTTGTGTTTCTATACATCAATAATGAAGCAGCAGAAAAAGAAATCAAGGAATCAATCCCATTTGCAAATGCATCAAAAATTGTAAAATACCTAGGAATAAACCTAACCAAAGAGGTGAAAAATCTATATACTGAAAAGTATAGAAAGCTCATTATGAAAGAAATTGAAGAACACGAAAAAAATGGAAAAATATTCCATGTTCATGGATTGGAAGAATAAATATTGTTAAAATGTCAACACTACCCAAAGCAATTTACATGTTCAATGCAATCCATATCAAAATATCACCAGCATTCTTCACAGAGCTAGAAAAAACAATTCTAAAATTTGTATGGAACCAAAAAAGACCCCAAATAGCCAAAGTAATGTTGAAAAAGAAAACCAAAGCTGGAGGCATCACAACTCCAGGCTTCAAGCTGTATTACAAAGCTGTAATCATCAAGACAGTATGGTATTGGCACAAAAACAGACACATAGATCAATGGAACAGAATAGAGAACCCAGAAATGGACCCACAAATGTATGGCCAACTAATCTTCGACAAAGCAGGAAAGAATATCTGATGGAAAAAAGACAGTCTCTTCAGCAAATGGTATTGGGAAAGATGGACAGCGACATGCAGAAGAACAAACCTGGACCACTTTCTTACACCACACACAAAAATAAACTCAAAATGGATGAAAACCTAACATAAGGCAGGAAGCCATCAAAATCCTAGAGGAGAGAACAGGCAACAACCTTTTTGACCTTGGCTGCAGCAACTTCTTACTTGACATGTCTCCAGAGGTAAGGGAAACAAAAGCGAAAACGAACTATTGGGACTTGATCAAGATAAAAAGCTTCTGCATAGCAAAGGAAACAATCAACAAAAATAAAAGTCAGCCTATGGAATGGGAGAAGATATTTGCAAATGACATATCTGATAAAGGGTTAGTATCCAAAATCTAGAACTTTTCAAACTCAACACCCGAAAAACAAAAGAGATGGGCAGAAGACATGAATAAACATTTTTCCAAAGAAGACATCCAAATGTCCAAAGGACACATGAAAAGATGCTCAACATCACTCATCATCAAGGAAATACAAATCAGTATCAAAATGAGATACCGCCTCACACCTGTCAGAATGGCTAACAATAACAACTCAGGCAACAACAGATGTTTGTGAGGATGAGGAGAAACAGGAACCCTTTTGCACTGCTGGTGGGAATGCAAACTGGTGCAACCACTCTGGAAAATAGTATGGAGGTTCCTCAAATAATTAAAAATAGAACTACCCTGTGACCCAGAAATTGCACTACTAGGAATCTATCCAAAGGATACAGGAGTGCTGATCTGAGGGACACGTGTACCCCAATGTTTATAGCAGCACTATCAACAATAGCCAAAGTACGGAAAGAGCCCAAATGTCCTTCGACTGATGAATGGATAAAGAAGATGTGGTATATATATATACAATGGAATATTCTGTGGTGATCAAAAAGAGTGAAATCTTGCCATTTGCAACAACATGGATGGAACTAGAGTGTATATGCTATGCAAAATAGGTCAGTCAGAAAAAGACATATCATATGATTTCACTCATATGTGGAATTTAAGGAACAAAACAGAGGTACATAGGGGAAGGGAAACAAAAATAAGGTAAAAACAGAGAGGGAGACAAACCATAAGAGACTCTTAAATATAGAGAACAAACTGAGGGTTGCTGGTGGGTGTTGGGTGGGGCGATGGACATTAAAGATTAGGACCCTTGTTGGGATGAGCACTAGGTGTTATATGTAAGTGATGAATTACTAAATTCTATTCCTGAAATCATTATTATACGATACGGTAACTAATTTGGATTTAAATTTTAAAAATTGTTAAAAAAATTTAAAAAGTAAAATATCAGTTTTATGGATACCACTTTATTTGTTTAATGTTGTATTATGGGACTTTGTCTTTGCAATTTTATTTTGCGAATACAACAATGAATATTTTTTTCATAGGTTAATTTTTAAGTTCATCTTGATTTTTTGGGATGAATCTTAAAAATAATATGGCTTTTGCAAATGTATGCATCAATTCTTATTTTTTCATATTTGCATATTTTTAAAATATATTTGCATATTTTCAATATTTTTAAAAATGTTTTTATTATTTTTATTTTTGAGAGAGAGAGAACAGAAACTGGGGAGGGGCAGAGAGAGAGGGAGACACAGAATCTGAAGCAGCCTCCAGGCTCTGAGCGGTCAGCATAGAGCCTGACATGGGTCTCAAACACATGAACTGCAAGATCATGACCTGAGCTGAAGTCTGATGCATAACAGACTGAGCCACCCAGGCACCCCTGCATATTTTCAATATTAAAAGTAATATAAATTTATTATTATTACAGGCTTGAATAGTACAAAATAGAATAGCAAGAAGAGTTAAAATTTCTCTTTTTCCTCAAGGTAATTGTGTTAACAATTTAGTGAACATTCTTTTAGACTTTCAGTGCATGTATGCAAACATACATATTTATATAAATGAGATCCGATGCTACATTTGAGTTTGGTAACCCAAACTTTTTAACTTAGAAAATAGTGGATTTTTTCCATGTCATTAAATATTCTTTTACAGTATTTTTTGATGGTTTCAAACTATTGCATTGTGGTGGCAAAACTTTTCCTTTACTGTCTTTGGTTCAGGGTTTGGTGTCTATGAATTAAACTGACAAGAGACAGATTAATAAGAGGAAAAAACAGATTTTTTAAATTTATCTATGTGCATGGGAATTCACAGAAAAATGTGAATCAAGGAAGTGGTTAGAATTTGGGGCTTATATACCATCATCATAGGGTCAGAAGAGGGGGAAAAGGGCATGTAGGGGAAAATAAAAGACTTTTAGGGAAGATAAATGGGCCCTTAGAAGAATAGATAGATGTAACAGCTTAGCAACAATGTCTATTTAGGTGATTTCTTATCCTGGTGCTGATCTCCAGTGATAGAAGGGCACTTAGGACAGCTTAATTCTTTGGGTGAGGCTCTGCTTTTAGGCAGATGGGGGGAAGTTCAGAAAAGAAAACTCTTCACAGTGGTATTTTCTGAATCCTTTCACCATATTTGTATTACCCAGGTCAATCCAAGTTTCTGCAGCCTCTGTGGAGGGGAACATGCCGGCTGACAGCCTCTACTAACAGGTTGGGGCTCCCTCCTGCTGCTCCTGCCCTCCCAGCCACCAGCTCATTGGAGCAAGACCAGGTACTGACCATGGGCAATTACTCTGTTTTGAGGGAGCATGGTGCAAAATCTTTGCTCATGCAGAGAAGCTGGATCAATCATGATCTCATTATTGGATTTGAGTTGAGGTATAAGTAGAATGTTCAACTGTTCACAGTGAATTCACGGCTTAAAGATGCATGAAGGAGAGCCATGAGGGAGAGTAATTGCCTTGAAAAGTCAAAAATAGGTCAGTTAACATTATTGGGAAGCAGGATGTGTAAGAAAGGCTATCAGGTTGATATAAATACGTAGAATAAAGAGTTATGTTTTAGGGTAAAGACCCGAGATGAAAATTTGAATCTTGATACCCCACTTTATGGTATGTGACTTGCATCAATTAACCTTCTGAGCCATAGTTTCCTTATCAGTAACATGAAGATAATAATATGTCTGTTATTGAGTTGTAGGAAGAATTTACTGAGATAATATAGGTAAAACATTAAATAAATGTAGTCATTATTATAGCTATATCTTCCCATATTTCCCTTATATTTGATATTCTTCCTGTGCTATATTTTTGCCTGTACTGTATTTTTGAATCTCTGGCATTTAATATATTAATTTATGAATATGTAATTAATGATTGCTATGTTATGTTCCAGGAAGTTTTCATAATGAAGTCTGGATTTTTTATTGACCAAAGTTCTAAAATAACCAAATAAATGTTTTATTCTACAACTTTCTTTCACTTTGAAGGGTAAAAGGAATATTCTACCAAGACTGATCATTTGATTTTGGGCTTATAAAAGTTGAACTCATTTAATTAAAAAGAATATTAGCAGTGAAATACCAGTTGACAACTGGGTAGACTACATGCATCCTCATAGGATTTGAATTTCTTACCTTATTTATTTATTTTTTCCTTAGAAAGGAAGTACCTAGAATTTTCTCTCTTGTGGGAATAGTATATAGACGGGGTGGGTAGATTCAATTTTTAGAATATGTCAACTTTCTGCCTCTTCCCATCCCCACCCTACTAGATAATTAAGGACTACGTGGCATGTATAAATAGCCTCGGCTGAGAACATCCTCATATCTTTGCCCCTCTCATCACTGAGCAGGGCCCATAACTGATGTTGCAATTAGAGCGCTGATTTAGCTCTGAGAGACACATTGCAAATGATCCACTGAGGAGGATGGTATTTATATCACTACTGACTGATGAGGACTTTGTCAACTGTGCCTTTGGCAGATCATTCAATGGCACGCCCCTGGGTTAATCTACTTCTCATTATAACCGATGATCCATGGTGATGTATTTTCAGAACCACTCATCTTACACAGGGTGCCATGATGTGGAACAGACCTACATAAATACAGATAATTAGGGAAATACTCAATCCAAAGTATAGAGATCAACAGAAGAGCTGTAGAGGTCAAGATATTTAGTGACTTACTGGGGCACATTTGATATCATTTGTGCCAACAGGAATTTACACTTCTGGTTTTAGGGTTTAATTGTTTGTTTTGACATAAGAGAAAGGAAATCAAAGTAGATTGACTACTTAAGTTTGCCATAGAAAAGTCAGGCAATTTGAAGTTGTCTTTTTTCATTTCTTAGATGCTATGAGTGCTTCAGAATCATAACATATTCTCAGGTCAAATATTTAATACAGAATCAGAAATCCTAGGATTATATGATTAAGAGTTAAAAGCCTGTAGTTCCCTATCTATTATCTATATACCTACCTACCTACCTACCTATCATCTGTCTGTCTTTCCTTTGTGTAAAATGAATAGTAGAAACACAAATATGAAGTTGGGCTCATAGTCTTCCTAACTCTTCCTTAATGGCTAGAAGGTGGGATGTTGCAGTGTGTTAGAAGAAAGCTTAACTTTTGCTCTCTTCTTTAATGTGGAGAATTTATATCTACAATGCTTTGTGAAGAACTTTGAAAACATAGCTTCATGTTCCAGCAATCCTCCTACAATCCTGCAATCCTCCTGCTCCATGCTGATCCTCCAGCAATCCCAAAGAGATTACCACCTCTAAACCTTTCCTACATAGAAACCTTTCTATCAAACGTACACTGGGAGTCCAAATGATATTGCAATATGGAAAGCCATTGCTCAGTACACACTGAGTCTCCCTAATGGGCACCAAGGAACTCTTCTCCTTTTTCCATGCTCTCCTCTCAGGACCAACCTCTTTCTCCTTTCTGATTTCTGGCTCAGGTGCTCAGCCAGTCAGATGGGTCCTATTGGAGCTGGAGAGAAGGGAAGTAGAGTGGTGGTGTCCTTACTCTAAAGAGTAAGGGCAAAATGAAAATGGTACCTCTGATTCAATCTTAAAGTGAAATAGCTACCAAGTTAACTCTTCCCTTACTGGCTTTGGCCCACTTTTAGAAAATGTTTGTGTTATTTTGTGTCTTTCTTCCCTCTTACCAAAGACCCTCGGTATTGTTCTAACTTGTATGCAACAGAATGAACAGAGTGAAAATCTCTGGGTTACTACAATCAAGCCTTCCCTGTCTTCTTCTATAAACATCTGCCTCCCCTGTGACTAGTGGCTATGGGCTAAGGACCATCTCAATTAACATCTCAAAAATATCAGATGTAGCCCCTTGAGAGGATAAAAAACTAAGCAGGAAGTCCATATGTGACTTAGACCTTGTATCTAGAATATATAAAGAACTCCCAAAACTCAAAAATAAAGGAAAAAAAAACCCCACAATTTAAAAAATGGACAAATGACTTGAAAAAAAACTTTAAAAATCTACAAATGCCCAATAAGCACATGAAAAGACGCTCAGCGTCATTGGAGAAATGCAAATTAAAACCATAGTGAGATGCTATCCACATAAAAGAGTGGCTGAAAATAAAAATAAAAATAAAATAAAGTAAAATAAAATACAACAATTGCCATATGCTGATGAGGGTACAGAGCAATTGGAACTCTCATCCATTGTTGGTGGGAATGCAAAAGTATAGCCACTTTAGAAAACAGTTTCACAGTTAATATACACTTATTGTATGACCCAGTAATCCTACTTTTAGGTACTTACCTAAGTGTATTGAAAACACGTTCATTCAAAAACCTACATGCAAATGTTTATAGCAACGTTATTCTTAAGCACCAAAAACTGTAAATAACCCTGATGTCCTTCATCTGGTTAATGGATAAACAAACTATAGTTCATCCAAACAATGAAACCACTGAGCAATAAAAAGGAACTAACTTCTGATACATGCAACAATATGGATGAATCTCCAATTGTTATTCTGAGTAAAAGAAATGAGATTCAAAAAGCTCAAAATCATACCATCTGATGCCATTTATATGACTTTCTGGAAAAGGCAGAAAACAGAAAATGGAGACAACAAAGGGACATAAGGGGGGACGTTTTGAGATCATTGCAATGCTGTATATCTTCATGGTGGTGGTTACACTATTGTACATATTTCCTAAAACTCATAGGACTGCACTGAGAAGGGCAAACTTTACCATATGTAAATTACACTTCAGTAATTTAAAAAAAGAAATAGCCATCGAGAAGATAGAAGACAAAGATAAAAGTGATCAATCATGGCAACTTACTTCTTTAAGAAAACTAAGAAAATTAGACAAACCCCTGGTGATATTACTCAGGGTTGCCAAAAGGACCAGGGAGAGAAGGCAGGACATGTGGCATAACAGGTCCATCCAAGGCAGCCTCTTTTGTCCCTTGAGGTTCAGGACTGTGGAGGAAAGGGACAATGAGTGAAGGCTGGGAAGATAACATCTATGAGGAAAAGTTGATAGTTTCCCTAGCAACAGGGGCTGTAAGGGTAACTTGAGAGCCATGAGTTTCCAAGCCTCCTTGACAGTTTGATTACAGTTTGATTCTGCTATTTAGAAGTGAATAGCTGTAATGATCTTTAGCATATTATAATGGAATTTTGTCTACAACATTATTTAAAAACTAACAATTTATTGTGCTTATGATATGCTAGACACTATTCTATGTTCTTCATATTTATTAACCCATTTAAACATCTCATCAATCCTATGAAGGGAGGGATTATTATTGTCTCCATTTTACAGATATAGACATAGAGGAGCGAGAGAGGGAGTTGCATTTGCATCTCCTTGTTGAAACAAAATGATGTTTTTTTGCAGATTTGTCTTTCCAGTGTGTCCTTTTTCTTTTAATAGCATTCTTTCATTTATATTGTCTTTTATACTTGACAGAGTACTTTCAAAAGCCATATTTTATTTGCAACCAGAGGAATTTTGGTGTGAAGTAGTAGTTATTTGTATGTGTGGTTGAAGTGTAATGATGATAGTTTCTAGAAAGTTCTAGGAAGAGTTAAATGCTGCTCTTCTGAATTCTTTATCTTAGTTTTTATTTTCTATGCCCTTATAAAATTTCCCCTTTTCTTTTTTGATTCCTACTGATCCTTCAAGGCCCCACCTCCCCATTCAGTGATGTTTATGAAGTGCCTGCTATATGCTGGGCATCAGCTTTTCTTCCCTGACCCCTGAGGGAGTATGCCACCACCTTTCTTCACAATGAGAGTACAAAAATGAATGAACCCTGCCTTTGGGAAGGTCATTGTCTAGTTGGATAGTGGACAGATGCATGGCCCACTCTATATCACATATCACTGCAAAATGGAGGCAGTGAATGAGTCTAAGGATACACATGTTCTCCTGAAATAGGAAGAACAAGGAAGAATAGAGTAAAAGATGAGGTAGAAGAGAAAATGAAGAATATCCACTTGCCAAGAATAAGAAGATCAGGGGTAGAATTGGGAGCCTGAAGAAATAAGGGAGTTTTGGAACAGTTACCTTTGGGAATAGGAAAGGAGTCAGCTCACAATTAGTAACAGCAGTCATTCTGAACCTAGTGCACCATAGAATTACCTGATTAACAAAAATACCAATGCTTGTTTCCTATCCTAGAGTTGCCAATTCAGTTGAGATTGTGGACGGGGTTCAGTCACTAATGGTTTAAGAAAGCTCCCAAGTGAGAAAGAGGATCTCTTTTGCGTTGCTGGTGGGAATGCAAACTGGTGCAGCCACTCTGGAAAACGGTATGGAGGTTCCTCAAATAATTAAAAAATTAAATAATAGAACTATCCTATGACCCAGCAATTGCACTACTAGGTATTTATCCAAGGGATACAGGTATGCTGTTTTGAAGGGACACATGCACCCCAATGTTTATAGAAGCACTATTGACAATAGTCAAAGTATGGAAAGAGCCCAAATGTCCATCGTTGGATGAATGGATAAAGAAGATGTGGTATACACACACACACACACACACACACACACACACACACACACACAATGGAGTATTACTTGGCAATCAAAAGAATGAAATCTTGCCATTTGCAACTATGTGGATGGAATTAGATTATATTATGCTAAGCTAAATAAGTCAGTCAGAGAAAGACAAATATCATATGACTTCGCTCATATGAGAACTTTAAGATACAAAACAGGTGAACCTAAGGGAAGGGAAGCAAAAATAATATAAAAACAGGGAGGGGGACAAAAACACAAGAGACTCTTAAATATAGAGGACAAACAGAGTTGCTGGAGGGGTTGTGGGAGGGAGGGATGGGCTA
Source organism: Panthera tigris (assembly GCF_018350195.1). NCBI lineage: Eukaryota > Metazoa > Chordata > Mammalia > Carnivora > Felidae > Panthera > Panthera tigris. The sequence continues at coordinate 113,642,002 of NC_056666.1, read as the reverse complement.
AATGGGTAAGGGGCTTAAGGAATCGACTCCTGGAATCATTGTTACACCATGTGCTACACTTGGATGTAAATTATAAAAAATAAATAAATTATAGAAGGTAAAAAAAAAAGAAAAAAGAAAAATAAAGCTCCCAAGTGATTCTAATGTGAACTGGGATTGAGAAACACTGCAAATATTGCTGAATAGTGCTGAGGGGCTCGTGCTTATCCTGTGTAAGTAAATTTCTCACTGTTAGTTACTCTCAGATTCATTTACTTGTTCATTAAAAAATGTTTGTTGAGTACCCATTATGTGTCAGGTACCTCACTGGACAGAGAAAAAGTCATCTAAGTGCTTTGATAACTATTTCCCTACCATTTTGGCACTCACATTGTGGATTAAATCTTCTTTAAAAAATGTAGTAGAAGATATTTGAACACTTACTATGTATTATTGAAACTTTACAATGCCTACATGTGGTAGGCCCTGTCCTTGTCATGCCCCACATTTTATAATGAGGGAAATGAGCCACAGAAAACTGAGGTAACTTGCCCAAGATCATACAGCCAGTAGCTGGCAGAACAGAGAGACTGTAAAGTGGTGTCCTTAACCACAAAGCAGTATTGCCTCTCTGCTGCCTCTATCTCCATGCTGAGCCTGAAGCCCTCAGAAATACTGAAAATACCATAAGCCAGTTATATTCAAAGTGATGGAGGGTATCTTGTCCTGAATGAATGCATTTCATTGACCAGTATGCAGTCAGTCACATGGCTACATCTTGTTGCTGACAAGGCTGAGAAATGCAGTCTGACTATGTGTACAAGAAGTAAACACAAAAGGACGAGTGAACAACTAGGCAGCCTTTGATACAGTCTCCTCTGATGAGACAGAAGTTATATATTTAAAGTAGTCAAATGTGTCATTTTTTAAATAAGTTGTACACTTGGTGACTTGTTTAAAAAATACTTCTCTATCATAAGGATATAAAGACATTATGCTGTATTCTTTCCTAAAGGATTTTACGTTTTAACTTACATACTTAAATCTATAATCCACCTGGCATCAATTTTGGTGTATGGTGTGAGGTAAGGATTACATTTCTTCTCTTTGTGTCTGGTGTTCTGGAATTTCATGATGCTGTTTTTGGTCTAGCTTTTTTCTTTCATGCTAAATTCTCTCACTCTGAAAATTCATGTTCTTCAAGCTCTAGGAAAATTTCTTGAGTTCTTTTTTTTGATAATTTTATGTCATCTGCTTTTTTTCCCTCAAACCCCTATCAGATATGTGACCTGGATTGATCTTTTATATATTTTATCTTTTCTCTCATACTATACATCTTTATCTTTTGTTTTTACATTTTAGTGTGTGTGTGTGTATGCCTTTAATTATTATCATTAATTTAATACTAATTATCACTTTACATAGCATTTTCTCAGACTAGCATTGACAAAGACCATTAAAAAAAAAACCAACTGATGTCACCATTTTGGCTGATGGTGGCAATAAGACTGCAAGCCAACAGGTGTTCTGACACACATGATTCTCTGGAAACTTCATACCACAGCCTGGATATAAAACCTGGTCTGTGTAATTCCGAGGCCAATGTTCATGTACTCATAAACTTTGCCAGGAATCTCTTCCATGCAGAGGGGAGAGAGAATATTCAGGAAGGGGCAGCATAAACTGAACCAAGGGGGCTGGCAAAGGTATGACACTGGAGGGAGCTTCACTGCTGCCATCAATCGCTCAATCTTTACTTCACTCATTGGATATTTGCCAGCCTCATGTGCCATGGGATTTAAGATTACAGATGTCTTTAGTGGTCAGGAGACCTCCAGGGTAGCCCAGGGCAGGGGACATGGAACAAAAATGGGTTAGGAAAGTTAGAATCTATGCTGCCGCTGTTGGGGGGAGGGAGAGAGGATTGAGAACAGTTGGAAAATAAAGTAAAAAACATGTATTATATATAAAAGTTTTATTGAATTTTCAATTTTAGCAATTCTATTTTTAATTTTACAAGAACTCTTTCTTGTTCTCTGTTATTTTTTTTCATAGCATTTTGATGCTGTTTTATAGATGCAATTATCTTCCTTAATCTTTCAGCAGATTATAGTTCTTTTCAGTTCCCTGTCTTTTCTTTATTTACCCGGAGATGCCATTATCTGTTTTTCTTGGCATCTCTCTATTGTTAAAGGTCTGTCTATTATTAGAATGGGGAATGCTTCTGACCTGGGTGGGGCTCACTGCCTGATGGTAGTTGTTTTAGGGTGATTGGCAGGGAGTTAGCTCAAATGCTGGGAAATTTCCAGATGCCATTCTATGGAGGTCTTTTCTCTGGAGCCATTCAGTTTTTCCAGATAAGAAACTTCATAATTCCTGTCTGGAGGAAAAAGGGCCTGACTACCAGGAAACTAGTCAGGCATGTTTGGGTGCATAACAATTCATTGATTAAGTGTTTCAAATCAATCCCACCCTTTGCCATAATAATAGAAATGGTAAACTCTCATCTATAGCTTACTCTGTGTCATGTACTAATCTAATTGCTTTACACTGTTCATTGCTGTAGTAATTGCTTTAATCATTTAAACCTCCTAACAAAGCTATGAGGTTACAGAAGAGGAAACTGAGGCACGGGGAATTTAAGTAACTTGCCTGAGATCACAGAACTACTAAGTTGTGAAGCCAGGATTTGGACTCAGGCTCTTTGACTGACCATAACGCCTATGCAATGCTGCCTCAATAGAAAAATGGCATAGGCTAGTATTTGGACAATGTTAGTTCCACAAGACAGGGCATTTGCCTATTTTATTCACCATTGCACATCCAAATGACAGATCAGGGCAATAAATATTCACAAAATGAGGAAAAATATAAACTTCATACAGAAAAGGCATTTACCTGTCCTGAGAGTGGGCTTACTTAAGGAAGGTGTAGTATGTGCCTGTACTGAGGCCCTCTCTTTTTCTTTTGAGTGCTAAAACTCACTTTTCCTTTTTTGTCAGGGAAAGGAAGTGGATCTGAGGTTGAAGGAGAGGTGGACCGGGGTACATTTCTCCAGAACTTTGTCATCTCCTCCAGTGGTTGGTTATCTCATTCTTTATGCAGAGACAGCTGCTATTACTTGGGAAGGGAGCTTATTAAATTTTTCTCAATATTGTATGCTGTGAATCCACATTCCCATCATTAGCTATCATCTGAAGTTCAAGGCAATCCCTAGCCCCCACCATTCCCATTAAAAGGAAAAAAAAAACGAAAAAAAACAACCAAGACCAAGGCTTGTTTTTTTATATTGTTCTGTCTGAAAGAAGACTTGTACCATTCTTTTCCTTACAGAATAGGTTTAATTTTACAGTGATTATTTAAAGCATGAATTTCCTGAAATGGAGTAACCTGAAAGCAATGGGCATATACAGGCTTCTTACATGCTTGAGTGAAAAAAAAAATCTGGGTCTTATTTCAATGATTTATTGCTGTTTTGACAATGTGCTATCTTCCACTGAAATGTTTTTGTAAAAATGGGCCCATGCATAATCAGGACCTGAAGTTTTATTGCCAATGCTGCTAATATTTATGGTAGTCTGTGGAGTAGAAATGATTACTTTTATTTAGACTGCTTGTTTGCAATTCCAAACTTCTCAATGGCTTATGATTAAGGAAAATACTTTCTGTGGACTTTCCCTGTTTTAGAAGGATGGCTATCTTAGTCAGTTCTGTCTGCCATAACAGAATACCATAGACTGGGTGGCTTATAACAACAAATATGTATTTCTCACAGTTCTGGAGGCTGGGAGGTCCAAGATCATAGTGCTGGCAGATTAGGTTTCTGTTGAGAGCCCTCTTCTTGGTTCATAGACCACTGTCTTCTTGTTGTGTTTTCACATGGCAGGAGGGATAGGAGGGCTCACTAGGTCCCTTTTATACAGACACTAATCCCATTCGTGAGGGCTCCACCCTCATAAACTACTCATCTCCTGAAGCCCTCACCTCCTAATACTATTGCTTTGGAGATTAGGATTTCAACATAGGAACTTTGGAGGGATATAATCATTCAATCCATAACTGTGGCTCTTATAATAGTTTTTTTTTTTTAATATATTAAACAGAATAATTGATGGGAAGAAAGTATACTATCAAGGGAAAAATGAACAATTTCTTAAAAGAAATTAGCAGCTCTCAGGAATTGCTTGGTTATAAGTCACAGGAAACCATTCTATCTATGTTAACTAAAATAGGAACATTTATAGAAGATTATAGAAGCCTAGGACAGAGAATACAAAGAATTATTTGAACCAGGAGCTGGAAAGTCAGAGCCTGAGATCTCCCTCCCACCCTTCGTCCCTTCCTTCCTTCTTCCCTCCCTCCCATGCTCCCTCCCTGCCTTCCTGCCTGCCTGCTTTCTTGCCTTCTTCAGACCTCCCAAGTACCAAGCACTGTGGATACAGTGGAGAAATAGTTAGATGAGAGCTTAGAGGCTCGGACAATATATGCTAAGGAGCATATATTCTTGGAGGAGGAGATAGACAATAAGCCAAAGTCAAACAATTACAGTAAAACCTTGGTTTGCGAGCATAATTCATTCCAGAAACATGCTTGTAATCCAGAGCACTTGTATATCAAAGCAAAGTTCCCCATAAGAAATAATGGAAACTCAGATGATTCATTTCACAACCAAAAATTATTCATATAAAAATGATTACAATACTGTAATATAATACAAAAAAAATAAATAAAATACAAAATATAAAGAAAAATAAACAAATTAACTTGCACTTACCTTTGAAAACCTTCGTGGCTGGTGTAAGGGAGACAAGAGAGAGTAGGATTATTGTGTAGGACAACTTCACTGTCACTAACAAAATCACTGCTCTCTGTTGGCTCAATGGAATCTTTTTCTTTTCGTGCAACTTTAACAAGGAACCTATCTAATGACACTTGTTTTTGCCTCCTTTTTAGGATTTTGCAGAAATGTGATACTGCGTCGTCATGAAACAGATTCATTGCTCACACTGCTACAGCCTTATTCGGGTGGTGCTTGTCTACAGAATTTTGCACTGTTTCTCACATTTTACACATCCCCCTAAGCTCATTTGAAGTGAGGGATTCCTCTGCCTTTTCCTCTTCCTCCTCTGTAGACTAGATGCAGACATAGACTTCTTATAAAATCTTCCAATTTGAGCCACTCGCATACCTCTTTCTTACTTCCCAATGATTTCTTTCTTAACTTCCACCATAATCATCTCCTTCTTCTACCGCCTTTCTTTTCAGACTTTTTCTGCATGGGGGCCATTGTATACACTCGCACGGATGTTGACTATAGTATACCTGACAATAAGTGTAGTAAGCTGTTGTCATATACTGTATTTAATGTAACTGGCAATAAGGCAGCAGAGGAAAGGGTCCATATCTGCAGGCAGCCTGACCTAGAATGAAGCAAGGCATTCCTAAGCTTACTCTTGTATGGAAAAACAAAGGACTGTCCATAGGTGCTTTGAAGCGAGAAAAAATACACTAGTTTCAGTTGTGGGCCCCTTCCAACTTGGCTGAAAAATCACTGATATCTGCCAAACACCATGGCCTGAGATGGAGCATCGAAGCATAGGAGACAATCACCCACAATCCCACAGGGAGGGATGGGGGGGAAGAACCTTTGGCTTAGCTTGTGATCATGTGACATTTGTTGTCACGTACTACTTGTATTGCAAGACATCACTCATTTATCAAGTTAAACTTTATTAGAAATGTTTGCTTGTCTTGCAGAACACTCACAGAACAAGTTACTAACAATCCAACGTTTTACTGTAAAAGATTCTTATAATTCCAGTGACCATAAATTGCTTGCCCACATCTGAGATCCAACGGGGTACTATTAATAGTCGCAGTTGACAATAAGTGTAAACCTGTCCAAGGCACACCAGAAATGTCATGGGCAAAGGACTATGGAGAGAATTAGAAGAGGGTTATGTTGTAATGACTGCGTGGCTACTTGAGACTGGTGACAAGAGGAGTTCTATGTAAGCTGAGACCTGAATGACAAGAAGGAGCCAAGTGTAGGAAGATGACAGGGATGAGCCTTCTAGGCAGAGAGATCAACTAAGGGCTCTCAGGGAGGAACAGGCGTGGAGCATTTGCAGAACACAAAGAAGGCCAGTGTGGTTAGCATGCAGTGGACGGAGAGAACCTGGCTGGAAAGGGGACCAGAGACATTGGCAGGGGTCATGTGAGGTCAAACCTTCTGGGCATTAGTAAAGAGTTTGGCTTTGTTTATACAAAGCATGATGGGAAGCCGCTGAAAGGTTTTCAGCAAGGAAGTGACACAACCTGCTTTACCTTTGTAAAGAGCATCCTGTAATGTTATATAGTTAGAGTTTTTAAAAAATTGTTGGCACTTTTTATTGATCTTTCTTTAATGTAGTTATTTCTTTTCTTTATTTTTTTAAATTTGTTTTATTTTTTATTTATTTTTTTGGGGGGGGAATTATTTTATTTATTTATTTATTTATTTATTTATTTATTTATTTAATATATGAAATTTACTGTCAATTTGGTTTCCATACAACACCCAGTGCTCATCCCAAAAGGTGCCCTCCTCAATACCCATCACCCACCCTCCCCTCCCTCCCACCCCCCATCAACCCTCAGTTTGTTCTCAGTTTTTAACAGTCTCTTATGCTTTGGCTCTCTCCCACTCTAACCTCTTTTTTTTTTTTTCCTTCCCCTCCCCCATGGGTTTCTGTTACGTTTCTCAGGATCCACATAAGAGTGAAACCATATGGTATCTGTCTTTCTCTGTATGGCTTATTTCACTTAGCATCACACTCTCCAGTTCCATCCACGTTGCTACAAAAGGCCATATTTCATTTTTTCTCATTGCCACGTAGTACTCCATTGTGTATATAAACCACAATTTCTTTATCCATTCATCAGTTGATGGACATTTAGGCTCTTTCCATAATTTGGCTATTGTTGAGAGTGCTGCTATAAACATTGAGGTACAAGTGCCCCTATGCATCAGTACTCCTGTATCCCTTGGATAAATTCCTAGCAGTGCTATTGCTGGGTCGTAGGGTAGGTCTATTTTTAATTTTCTGAGGAACCTCCACACTGCTTTCCAGAGCGGCTGCACCAATTTGCATTCCCACCAACAGTGCAAGAGGGTTCCCGTTTCTCCACATCCTCTCCAGCATCTATAGTCTCCTGATTTCTTCATTTTGGCCACTCTGACTGGCGTGAGGTGATATCTGAGTGTGGTTTTGATTTGTATTTCCCTGATGAGGAGCGACGTTGAACATCTTTTCATGTGCCTGTTGGCCATCCGGATGTCTTCTTTAGAGAAGTGTCTATTCATGTTTTCTGCCCGTTTCTTCACTGGGTTATTTGTTTTTCGGGTGTGGAGTTTGATGAGCTCTTTATAGATTTTGGATACTAGCCCTTTGTCTGATATGTCATTTGCAAATATCTTTTCCCATTCCGTTGGTTGCCTTTTAGTTTTGTTGGTTGTTTCCTTTGCTGTGCAGAAGCTTTTTATCTTCATAAGGTCCCAGTAATTCACTTTTGCTTTTAATTCCCTTGCCTTTGGGGATGTGCCGAGTAAGCGATTGCTACGGCTGAGGTCAGAGAGGTCTTTTCCTGCTTTCTCCTCTAAGGTTTTGATGGTTTCCTGTCTCACATTCAGGTCCTTTATCCATTTTGAGTTTATTTTTGTGAATGGTGTGAGAAAGTGGTCTAGTTTCAACCTTCTGCATGTTGCTGTCCAGTTCTCCCAGCACCATTTGTTAAAGAGATTGTCTTTTTTCCATTGGATGTTCTTTCCTGCTTTGTCAAAGATGAGTTGGCCATACGTTTGTGGGTCTAGTTCTGGGGTTTCTATTCTATTCCATTGGTCTATGTGTCTGTTTTTATGCCAATACCATGCTGTCTTGATGATGACAGCTTTGTAGTAGAGGCTAAAGTCTGGGATTGTGACGCCTCCTGCTTTGGTCTTCTTCTTCAAAATTACTTTGGCTATTCGGGGCCTTTTGTGGTTCCATATGAATTTTAGGATTGCTTGTTCTAGTTTCGAGAAGAATGCTGGTGCAATTTTGATTGGGATTGCATTGTATGTGTAGATAGCTTTGGGTAGTATTGACATTTTGACAATATTTATTCTTCCAATCCATGAGCAGGGAATGTCTTTCCATTTCTTTATATCTTCTTCAATTACCTTCATAAGCTTTCTATAGTTTTAAGCATACAGATCTTTTACATCTTTGGTTAGATTTATTCCTAGGTATTTTATGCTTCTTGGTGCAATTGTGAATGGGATCAGTTTCTTTATTTGTCTTTCTGTTGCTTCATTGTTAGTGTATAAGAATGCAACTGATTTCTGTACATTGATTTTGTATCCTGCAACTTTGCTGAATTCATGTATCAGTTCTAGCAGACTTTTGGTGGAGTCTGTCGGATTTTCCATGTATAATATCATGTCATCTGCAAAAAGCGAAAGCTTGACTTCATCTTTGCCAATTTTGATGCCTTTGATTTCCTTTTGTTGTCTGATTGCTGATGCTAGAACTTCCAGCACTATGTTAAACAAGAGCGGTGAGAGTGGGCATCCCTGTCGTGTTCCTGATCTCAGGGAAAAAGCTCTCAGTTTTTCCCCGTTGAGGATGATGTTAGCTGTGGGCTTTTCATAAATGGCTTTTATGATCTTTAAGTATGTTCCTTCTATCCCGACTTTCTCGAGGGTTTTTATTAAGAAAGGGTGCTGGATTTTGTCAAAGGCCTTTTCTGCATCGATTGACAGGATCATATGGTTCTTCTCTTTTTTTTTTGTTAATGTGATGTATCACGTTGATCGATTTGCGAATGTTGAACCAGCCCTGCATCCCAGGAATGAATCCCACTTGATCATGGTGAATAATTCTTTTTATATGCTGTTGAATTCGATTCGCTAGTATCTTATTGAGAATTTTTGCATCCATATTCATCAGGGATATTGGCCTGTAGTTCTCTTTTTTTACTGGGTCTCTGTCTGGTTTAGGAATCAAAGTAATACTGGCTTCATAGAATGAGTCTGGAAGTTTTCCTTCCCTTTCTATTTCTTGGAATAGCTTGAGAAGGATAGGTATTATCTCTGCTTTAAACGTCTGGTAGAACTCCCCTGGGAAGCCATCTGGTCCTGGACTCTTATTTGTTGGGAGATTTTTGATAACCGATTCAATTTCTTCGCTGGTTATGGGTCTGTTCAAGCTTTCTATTTCCTCCTGATTGAGTTTTGGAAGCGTGTGGGTGTTTAGGAATTTGTCCATTTCTTCCAGGTTGTCCAGTTTGTTGGCATATAATTGTTCATAGTATTCCCTGATCATTGCTTGTATCTCTGAGGGATTGGTTGTAATCATTCCATTTTCATTCATGATTTTATCTATTTGGGTCATCTCCCTTTTCTTTTTGAGAAGCCTGGCTAGAGGTTTGTCAATTTTGTTTATTTTTTCAAAAAACCAACTCTTGGTTTCGTTGATCTGCTCTACAGTTTTTTTAGATTCTATATTGTTTATTTCTGCTCTGATCTTTATTATTTCTCTTCTTCTGCTGGGTTTAGGCTGCCTTTGCTGTTCTGCTTCTATTTCCTTTAGGTGTGCTGTTAGATTTTGTATTTGGGATTTTTCTTGTTTCTTGAGATAGGCCTGGATTGCAATGTATTTTCCTCTCAGGACTGCCTTCGCTGTGTCCCAAAGCGTTTGGATTGTTGTATTTTCATTTTCGTTTGTTTCCATATATTTTTAAATTTCTTCTCTAATTGCCTGGTTGACCCACTCATTCGTTAGTAGGGTGTTCTTTAACCTCCATGCTTTGGAGGTTTTCCAGACTTTTTCCTGTGGTTGATTTCAAGCTTCATAGCATTGTGGTCTGAAAGTATGCATGGTATAATTTCAATTCTTGTAAACTTATGAAGGGCTGTTTTGTGACCCAGTATATGATCTATCTTGGAGAATGTTCCATGTGCACTCGAGAAGAAAGTATATTCTGTTGCTTTGGGATGCAGAGTTCTAAATATATCTGTCAAGTCCATCTGATCGAATGTATCATTCAGGGCCCTTGTTTCTTTATTGACCGTGTGTCTAGATGATCTATCCATTTCTGTAAGTGGGGTGTTAAAGTCCCCTGCAATGACCACATTCTTATCAATAAGGTTGCTTATGTTTATGAGTAATTGTTTTATATATCTGGGGGCTCCGGTATTCGGCGCATAGACATTTATAATTGTTAGCTCTTCCTGATGGATAGACCCTGTAATAATTATATAATGCCCTTCTTCATCTCTTGTTACAGCCTTTAATTTAAAGTCTAGTTTGTCTGATATAAGTATGACTTCTCCAGCTTTCTTTTGGCTTCCAGTAGCATGATAAATAGTTCTCCATCCCCTCACTCTCAATCTAAAGGTGTCCTCAGATCTAAAATGAGTCTCTTGTAGACAGCAAATAGATGGGTCTTGTTTTTTTATCCATTCTGATACCCTATGTCTTTTGGTTGGCGCATTTAATCCATTTACATTCAGTGTTATTATAGAAAGATACGGGTTTAGAGTCATTGTGATGTCTGTATGTTTTATGCTTGTAGTGATGTCTCTGGTACTTTGTCTCACAGGATCCCCCTTAGGATCTCTTGTAGGGCTGGTTTAGTGGTGACAAATTCCTTCAGTTTTTGTTTGTTTGGGAAGACCTTTATCTCTCCTTCTATCCTAAATGACAGACTTGCTGGATAAAGGATTCTCGGCTGCATATTTTTTCTGTTTAGCACACTGAAGATATCGTGCCAATCCTTTCTGGCCTGCCAAGTTTCAAAAGAGAGATCAGTCACGAGTCTTATAGGTCTCCCTTTATATGTGAGGGCACGTTTATCCCTTGCTGCTTTCAGAATTTTCTCTTTATCCTTGTATTTTGCCAGTTTCACTATGATATGTCGTGCAGAAGATCGATTCAAGTTACGTCTGAAGGGAGTTCTCTGTGCCTCTTGGATTTCAATGCCTTTTTCCTTCCCCAGTTCAGGGAAGTTCTCAGCTATAATTTCTTCAAGTACCCCTTCAGCACCTTTCCCTCTCTCTTCCTCCTCTGGGATACCAATTATGTGTATATTATTTCTTTTTAGTGTATCACTTAGTTCTCTAATTTTCCCCTCATACTCCTGGATTTTTTTATCTCTCTTTCTCTCAGCTTCCTCTTTTTCCATAACTTTATCTTCTAGTTCACCTATTCTCTCCTCTGCCTCTTCAATCCGAGCTGTCGTGGTTTCCATTTTGTTTTGCATTTCGTTTAAAGCGCTTTTCAGCTCCTCGTGACTGTTCCTTAGTCCCTTGATCTCTGTGGCAAGAGATTCTCTGCTGTCCTGTATACTGTTTTCAAGCCCAGCGATTAATTTTATGACTATTATTCTAAATTCACTTTCTGTTATATTATTTAAATCCTTTTTGATCAGTTCATTAGCTGTTGTTATTTCCTGGAGATTTTCTGAGGGGAATTCTTCCGTTTGGTCATTTTGGATAGTCCCTGGAGTGGTGAGGACCTGCAGGGCACTTTCCCTGTGCTGTGGTGTATAACTGGAGTTGGTGGGCGGGGCCGCAGTCCGACCTGATGTCTGCCCCCAGCCCACCGCTGGGGCCACAGTCAGACTGGTGTGTGCCTTCTCTTCCCCTCTCCTAGGGGCGGATTCACTGTGGGGTGGCGTGGCCCGTCTGGGCTACTTGCACACTGCCAGGCTTGTGGTGCTGGGGATCTGGCGTATTAGCTGGGGTGGGTAGGCAAGGTGCACGGGGGCAGGCTTAGCTCGCTTCTCCTTAGGTGATCCACTTCAGGAGGGGCCCTGTGGCAGCGGGAGGGAGTCAGATCCGCTGCCGGAGGTTTGGCTCCGCAGAAGCAGAGTTGGGTGTTTGCGTGGAGCGAGCAAGTTCCCTGGCAGGAACTGGTTCCCTTTGGGATTTTGGCTGGGGGATGGGCGGGGGAGATGGCTCTGGCGAGTGCCTTTGTTCCCTGCCAAGCTGAGCTCTGTCGTCCGGGGGCTCAGCAGCTCTCCCTCCCTTTGTCCTCCAGCCCTTCCCGCTTTCTGAGCAGAGCTGTTAACTTATGACCTCCCAGACACTAAGTCGCGCTTGCTGTGGGAACACAGTCCGTCCGGCCCCTCTGCTTTTGCCAGCCAGACTCGGGGGCTCTGCTTGGCCGGCGAGCCGCCCCTCTGCCCCGGCTCCCTCCTGCCAGTCCGTGGAGCGCACACCGCCTCGCCGCCCTTCCTACCCTCTTCCGTGGGCCTCTCGTCTGCGCTTGGCTCCGGAGACTCCGTTCTGCTAATCCTCTGGCGGTTTTCTGGGTTCTTTAGGCAGGTGTAGGTGGAATCTAAGTGATCAGCAGGACGCGTGGTGAGCCCAGCATCCTGCTATGCCGCCATCTTCCCTCCGACCCTCTTTATTTTTTTTAAAAGATATTTTAAGAATGTTTATTTTTGAGAGAGAACACACACACACACACACACACACACACACACACACACACACAAGTGGGGGAGGAGCAGAGAGAGAGAGGGAGACAGAGGATTTGAAGCTGACAGCATAGAGCCCCATGTGGGTCTCGAACTCACGAACCATGAGATCATGACCTGAACTGAAGTCGGTTGCTTAACCAACTGAGCCACCCAGGTGCCCCTGTAGTTATTTCTTTTAAGGTTCCTATTTTGAAGAGATGCAAACTTATGTAAAACCATATCATTGTATATCAAATGATATGACATCTGAGATTTTCCTTAAAATTAGAGATAGGGGTGCCTGGGTGGCTCAGTTGGTTAAGCTGCTGGCTTTTCATTTCAGCTCAGGTCATGATCTTGCAGTTAGTTGTCAGTTCAAACCCCACATTGGACTGCCCTGGCAGCATGAAGCCTGCTTGGGATTCTCTCTCTCCCTCTCTCTCTGCCCTTTCCCTGCTCTTTCTCTTTCAAAAATAAATAAACAAACATAAAAAAAAATTAGAGATGAAACAGGATTGGCCATGATTGGATGCTTGTTGAATTGGGGTTTGATTTACTATTATTTCTACTTTTGTATATGTTTGAAGTTTTTTTTTTTTTTTTTAAATAATGAAATGTAAAAAAGAAAAAAAAAAGGCCCACTCTGGCTGTGGCAGGTTGGCTGTAGTGTGGACACAGAGAAGTGAGTGGATTGGGGATACATTTTGTAGTTAGAGCCAACAGGACCTACTGGTAGGGGGGTGGTGAGGAAATGAGAAGATCCAATGGTAACTCTTTGATTTTTAGCTTAGCGACTGGTTGGATTAAGATGCTATTGGCCAAAAAAATGAAGGCATAGGAGGAGCATGTTTGAGTGGGGAGGGAGGAAAAGTTCTCTTTTGAGCATGTAAAGCTTAACATTAGACATTCACATGGAAATGTCCAGTGGGCAAGTGTGGAATCACGCCAAAAGGACGGACATATTGTATAAGACAGTCTTATGAGCTACTTCAGCCACTCTCAGACTCACCTGACCCAAGAGCCTTTGCTTATTTGTTCTATCTCTGTTGCTGGTTCTGTGTGGGCTCCCACTGGCTTTTTGTAGGTGCCACCTGACAAAGTAAAAGCCCTGTTTCCCAGGGGATTCCCTATTGAAGCCAACCTGCTTAGTGCCTGTATAAAAGCAACTGGGAAGTGAGGAAGAATTAACGCCTCATGAAGTCAAGCTTTGGTCAAGGGGGAATGGGAGCCAGTGGATAAATTATTCCCTCTTTCTCTCTTTGGAGCCAGTCCTGAGATGCATTCAGTCATGTGGCCTCTTGGAAGATGGTTCAGGAAGTTAGAGCAATCATTCATGCTTGATCCCAAGCAGAAGCCAGCTCTGTAATGTACCATTGTATTTGCTTTCCTTCCTTTCCTGCCTCACTCTCCTTTCCTTGACATTTGCAGAACAAAAGAAGGTAGATTCAGTAAAGCAGATGGAAACAGAGGCAGCAAAGTAGAAGGAAAGCTAGGAGAAAGGAGGGCCATGTAAATCTTGCAAAGGAGGTAACGCTCATCTTTGTTGAATGCTGCAGACAGCTCAAGAGAAAACTAGGAGGGTGATCCTTAGATTTGGCAAAATCAGAGGTCACTCATTAGTAAACCTGTTGAGACCTTTCTCAGCTTTCATGGGATGATTGAGAAGGAAACATGACTACAATGGACTGAAAAGAGAATAGAAGATTAAAAATTTTTCAAAAGTGTAGACAGTAAATAGAGACATCCTTTGCTTTGAAGGGGAACCGACGTGGTGGATGGAAAAGGATTGTGGAAGGGGAAGGATTTTCATTTTTTAAAGAAGGGCAATAATTACTGTAGGTTCATGGGAATAAGTGTGTGGGGGCAGCATAATTGTGAAAGTGAAGTCTGTGAGACCATCATAGGGAATGTATTTAAGGGCTCAAATGAGAAGTAGGCGGGCGTGGGAGGACTAATGTTTGAAGAGGGGAGAATGTGCATTTTGGGAATGGAGAGGCAAATAGGCCAGGGATGTGTGGTAGGATCACTTGGCAGTGTTAAGGGCAAATTGAGAGTTGTGGCTGGGACAAGTCCTTTTGGGTGGTGCCAGTCTCTTTCAGTGAGCCTGCTTTCTTGTTCCCACTCTTCCCTGCCAAGGTTGACTTTTCATTTCTTATCAGTTCTAGAACCTCAAGGGAAGGCACAGGAGTTCCTGAATTCTAGTCTCTGGGAATGTTCCCTAACAGGGACAACTGGTCCCATCAGCTATGGTAGGTAGGTTGGTCATGGATGAGGCACAGCTGTCAAAAGATGAGGACATAGTAAGGCAGGCACCCCAGGAGATAACTCCAACCTGGTCTTCTGGACTTCCTGCCCAATAAAAGGGCTGGAGAATAGGTTGGATGCATTTGGCTGATTTTTTGTTTATTTGTTTGTTTGTTTCTTGGGAGATCCTTGTTATAGGTATAGCAATCGTAGTCAGACTGTATTCTGAGTTTTAGTTTGGGACATTTGCTCTCTATAGCTGCAGGGAAATATTTTCTTTTATTAGACCCAATCATCTCAAAGAATTTGTGTAGGAGGAATTACAAATAGAGATGAGAGACAGAGATAGAGAGAGGGAGAGAGAGAGAGAGCGAGAGAGAGTGAGAGTGTGTGTGTGTGTGTATGTGTGTGTGTGTGTGTGTGTTCTTCCCATTAGTGGTATTTTGGCTCCTATTCCTTGCCAAATACAGGAGGACCAACCTTTTTTCTGTAGGGGAGGAGTCTTGTGTAGTGATTTGCTCACAGGAGCCAGTGGCCCATTTCAGGGAATGTCCTGGGGACATTCCTTTGGGGTTGCAGCATGGGGGTAGAGGAGTTTAGAGTTCGACGATTCAGCGTTTTGGCCTTTCCTACTACCTGCAAGTCTGTGTGCCATTGTGTTTTCAGGGTTGCCAGGTTATTCCTATAGCCAGGCAGAAAAATGCCTTGTTTGGGAGCTCTGGCCTGTAGTCAGATATGCGTTAGGTCTCCACTCTACCGTTTACATGCTTGGTGACCGTGGGACAGTCTTAAAATATACCTTCTTTATGTGGTTCTTGGGGAGAGGAAACATGTGAGGAGCCTTCAGCAAGAAGCCTAGCACAAAGTAGTCATGGCACAAATGATAATAGTTTAATTTCCAGGGGCACCTGGGTGGCTCAGTCGGCTGAGCCTCTGACTCTTGATTTCAGCTCAAGTCATGATCCCAGGGTCATGGGAGGGGAGCCGAGCATGGAGCACAGAGCCTACTTAAGATTCTCTCTCTCTCCCTCCATCCCTTTCCCCTGTTGACATGCTCTCTCTCTCAAATAAAATTTTAAAAATTAAAAAAAAATAGTTTAATTTCTAGGAGGACCTATTGGCATAAAATGCTATTATTGGATGCTCAGTGCAGTGTATGATCTAGAGAAAGAAGACAAAGCTATTTGGTGAATGAGGTGAGACTGGTGAATAGAAGAGTACCAGGTAAGACACAGAATTATGGAACTTGAGTTTGTGAGGAAGATTTTGATTAACATCTCAAGTATGCTGCTTGGACCTTTGATGAAGTTGCATCTCTAGGCCTCAGTTTCCCATCTATATCATGGGAATAATAATGTCTGCCATTGGGTTGTTGTAAGATACAGATCAATAAAACACTAAGCATAAGGCCTGACATTTAGTAGCTATTCATTAAAGAGCTTTGATGATTAATAATAGTAGATGGTAATCATTACTCACACAATAGAGGCAGTGTAGCTGAGTGGGACAGAGTGGCCTCCTGCATTCCTGAAATTGCACCAAATTAGTAATTACCCACTTTGCTAGGGCAGAGGTTGACCCTGCACAAATCTCAATTCTGATTATTTCACAAAGGTTGTTAGATTTGACATGACAAGGGCTCCTTTCAAATATATAGAAGTTAATAATAATCTTGGACATGAATCTTGGATACCCGTTCTTTCATTTTTCTTTGGACATCTCACCCTTCTGCTAAAAGCAGTATATATTAAATCTCTTTTTTTTTTTTCTTACTCTTTTGAATCTGATCACTCAGGCCTTGATAAAATCCTTGTTCTGGAGTTTGTTCAAAGTTCATGGGAATAGCATCACAAAGTATTATTCTTGTCAAAATTGCTTAAGTGGAATTGAATCACAAGGAAACAATCAGATTAATTCAGAATATGGCACATTCTACAAAACATCTAACTACCCTGGACTCTGCAAAAAACTTGAAAAACAAAGTGAAACTAAAAGGTCAGGATTGGAAGTATGTAAAGTTAGATTAAAAGAGACTAATAAATATATAACCAGATGCAATGCCTGCACCTTGAATAAGTATAGAGAGCCCTCCACCTGAAAGAGAGAAGGAAAGGAATAAGGAAAGAAAGAAAGAAAGAAAGAAAGAAAGAAAGAAAGAAAGAAAAGAAAAAAGAAAAAGGAAAGGAAAGAAGGAAGAAAGAAGGAAAAAAAGAAAAAGAAAGAAAAGGAAAGAAAAAGAAAGGAAAGAAAAAAAAGAAAAAGAAAGAGGAAAGAAAGGAAGAAAGAAGGAAGGATAGAAAAGAAAAGAAAAGAAAAAGAAAGAAAGAGAAATAAAGAAAAGAAAGGAAAGAAAAAGAAAGACAAGAAAAGGAAAGAAAGAAAGAAACCCAACTATAAAACATATTATGGGACAACTGGAGAAATTTGACTATGGACTATATATTATAAAATATTATTCACTTTATGATAAGTTTCTTGGGTATGACAATGGTAGTGTGGCTATGTAGGAGAACATACTTGTTTTTTTCAGGTAATACACATGTAAATATTTAGGGGTAAAATATTATAGTTTCTGCAATTTCTTAAAAATTATTTAGTGTTTATTAATTTTAGAGAGACAGCGCAAACAGGGAGGGGCAGAGAGAGAGGAGAGGACACATCAGCATGGAGCCCAGTGCAGAGCTTGAACCCACAAATTGTAGGATCACGACCTGAGCTGAGGTCGGATGCTCAACTGACTGAGCCACTCAGGCGCCCAATTTCTGCAATTTCAAATGGTTCCACCAAATAGGATGTAAATGTGTACATCTATATCCATAGGTAGATGTATAAAGAGAAAGAAAATATTCTTTGGAACATGGAAAATACTAACTATTTAACCTATATGAAAGGTTCATAGGTATCCATGAACTGTTCCTTCAACTTTTCTAAAGGTTTGACAATTTTCAAAATAAAAAGTTGGGGGAGAAAAGTTTGTGGGAGAAAACCAGCTAGCCCATCTGCATAGTTACTTCCCGGGAATGTTCATTGAGGAGCCCTCTATCCAACCTCACAGACACTGGGGCTTTTATCCTTTCAGGGACTAAGGGCTCACATCATAGATTTGAGCCATTGGCCAATTCTCACCTGGGAAAGCCTCTGTTCTTTACAGTCCTGAAGCTGAAAATCTGGAGTAGGAGATGGATGTGGAGAGAAGGCTTGTTCAGAAAAGGAAGTAGTAAAACAAACATGCATTTGAGGGGGCAACCATTAAAAAGATCCTAGGAGGTAAAGTCCTTTCAGTTTTCAGCAGGCATATGGCCCGTTAAGCATCTGTGTAAATTTAGTAGGAATCTTGTCTGCCTAGATGATGAAGAATAAGAATTCCAGGGTAAAAATAATTCAGGAATTTATACCTGGAATTTCTGGGAGAAATTGATAGAACTAGGAGAAATAATTTCCTTTCAAGAATGGATTTATTAAGGACAGATGGGTCCTGGGGTCATTCTTCTTAGAGCTTAATTACCATGTTCTGAAGCAGTTTGAGATCTTAATGACTTGACTCCTTCCTATCCACTGGTGTCAAATTTAAAACCAACCACACAAAATGTTGGGGACAAAAAGTAGTCCAGTAAACAAACTTATTAATAGAAATGAAATTCCACAGGGAACACAGGCACACACAAGTCAGTGGGATATTAAATTCCTGTGATAAGTTAACATGGATTAAGCAAAACTTTTTATAGTGCAAGTTCTTAGTATCAAATTTTGAAGCACAGCAACATCTAATAATATAATTATAATATATTAACTATTTCTTTTTTTAATGTTTATTTACTTTTGAGAGAGAGAGTGAGCAGGGGAGGGGCAGAGAGATTGGGAGAGAAAGAATCCCAAGCAGGCTCTGTGCTGTCAGCACAAAGCCAGACGTGGAGCTTGAACCCATGAATCATGAGATCATGACATCAGCCGAAATCAAGAGTTGGTTGCTTAATTGACTGAGCCACCTAGGCACCCCTATATTAACTATTTCTAATAGGTTGCAAATAATGCTTAAGGGCTATATTGAAGGAAAACATTGATTCACTCAATAAATAATTATTGGACACACTTTCTGTTCTGCATTTGGGAATAAAGCCAGGGACATGTCTTCCTGGAGTCCACTCTCCACCAATGAGGTGGACTTAATATGTGGTGAGTTACAATAGTAACAAAGGCTACAAAAGAGTAGTTTGTAGATCTGTCATCTGGAATAGCTTAGATTTTATGAATGCTAATCATCACAAGAAAATTATCAAATGTAGAACTATTTTTTAATGTTAATTTATTTGAGAGAGAGAGAGAGAGAGAGAGAGAGTGTGTGTGAGAGGGGAGGAGCAGAGAGAGAGGGATAGACAGTATCTGAAGCAGGCTCCAGGCTCTGAGCTGTCAGCACAGAACCCAATGTGGGGCTCAAACTCATGAACTGCGAGATCATGACCCTAGCCGAAGTCGGTTGCTTAAGGGACTGAGCCACCCAGGTGCCCCTGTAGAACTATTTTTAATATATTTAAAGTTTTTCTGAAATTTTTTCATTGTAAAAAGACTTTAATTTTCTTTTCTTCTTCTTCTTTTCCTCCTCCTCCTCCTCCTCCTCCTTCTCCTCCTCCTCCTCCTTCTTCTTCTTCTTCTTCCTCTTCTTCTTCTTTTTGAGAGAGAGAGGGCACAAGTTAGTGAGGGGCAGAGAGGAAAAGGAGAGAGAGAGAGAGAGAGAAAAGCAGGCTCACCCAAAGCCCAGCTCATGTTTACTCAAAGCAGGGCTTGAGCTCACCCAAAGCTGGGCTCAAGCTCACCCAGTGCAGGGCTCAAGCTCACCCGATGTGGGACTCGAACTCACAAACTGTGAGATCATGACCTGAGCCAAAGTCAGATGCTTAACGATTGAGCCACCCTGGTGCCCTGAGGCTTTAATTTTCTAAGACAACTTTAAATCCTGAAGGTTGGGATTTTTGTTCTCTTGTTTATGTCTCCCACCATCATGCTTGCAGATAGAGTGATTGACAGGGTCAATAGCTATGCATGTGACTGTCAGCAGGAAGGCTGCTGGGACAATGCTCACGGTCCTCCATGCCACCAGCACGGCAGCATATAGCCAGTGGTTAAAGGTACCAATACTAGTGTTAACTTCTTGAGTTCAAGTCCAGGTTCTGCCACTTGGTAGCTGGGTATGGGCAAATTACTCACTCAAGCTCAGTTTCCTCAGCTGAAAATGAAGATAGTCGTAGTACCACCCTCCCCAACTCTTTTTTTTCTTTTAGCATCCTAAATAAGATAATGCAGATAAAGCACTTGGCAGAAAGTAAGTCTTCAATAGATTTTAAACATTTTTTTTATTTGAAAATCTAATTTTTTTTATTAAGCAATCCAGGAATCAGGGAGCATCCCATCTAGCAAAAAGAGGGGAGCTCCTTAGATTTTAACTATTATATGGTTGCTTTAATTTTTGTGACTAGTCGATTGTCTGATCATCCCCACTCTGAACATGCTCACTGGCTTTTTGTTCTTATTTTTCAAGTTGAATGTAGTCAGGTCCCTGATTTCACAACAAATGCATTCACTTCTAGTCTTGTATGCACAGTAATCAAAGTGGGCTTTTACTGTCCTAGAGGTCAAAAACCATAAAATTTTATCTGTAGTATAAAAACCCAAAGCTGACATAGGAAAGGAAGTTGGAAAGTAGCAGAAATTAATACAAGAAGGTTCAGGCTTTTCAAAGGCAAATATGCAAAGCTGAGAATGATCTTTTCCCTGAATGAACATCTGGAATGACTGTATGTAGATTAGTACACTCATGATACCAGCAAGTGCCGGCTACTTCTGAGTCCATTGGAGCTTTTTTTCTAGCAACTTTGGAAAATCCACATCTTTATTACTTTTGTTTTTTTTAATGCTGGACAGTGTGACAGAGATGGCTGATTGTCTCAATATTCATTTCTCCCTTCTTTTTCGTTAGAGGACACTGATTGTTAGTTGGACTTTTGGCTACCCAGAATATGGACTACATTTCCCAAGCTCCCTTGCAGCTAGGCATGTGATCATGTGACTAAGTTCTAGCCAAAGGGCTGTGAAGAGATGTGTTCTTGCAAGGAAAGATGTGCTCTCCTTTCTTTTCCAACTGAGCCAGGATGTGGATGTTGTGGTGAGCTACCTGGACCATGCAGATGAGAATAACACCCTAAGAAAGGTGGAAGGAACTTGAGTTTGGACACTGTGGAGCAGCCACATTATATTAGAGAGAAATATAATTCTATTTTGTTTAAGTCATGACTACTCAGTCTCCATTAACTGCAGTTGTATCTAGATCATAAATAATACAGGCAGGAATGAATATGGAAGTAGAAGTGTCTCCTCAACACCTCCCCCTCACCATTGCTCTTTTTTTGCTGGCTTGAATCCTGGGAGGGAAATGCTGATGTGTGTGTGTGTGTGTGTGTGTGTGTGTGTGTGTATTGTTTTACTCTGTATGTAAGATTCATTCACTGAACATACACAGTATTTATATTGAGAGTTCCAGGCATTTTACTTTGAATGTGTGCATGTGCGTGCGTGCACACACACACACGCACACACATATGTACACTTACATATCAATCACAATTATCATGTTTAATAAGCATACAGTCTAGACTGGAAAATCTATATAATATGAGAAGTAATATATTGCCAAATGAACAAGATAATGAGCTCAGAAAGTTTCAGAAAGCCTGGGCCATCATTTTTACTCTGAACCCAATGAATTACCAATGAAAGTAGAAAGCTAGTCTCCAGAAGGACAAGGGATGGGATTTGACTTCATTTAGCTTCCCCATTGTTTACAGAACACCCTACTCATAGCTTTCCTTCAGTTCTGTGTCAGGTTGCCCCCTTTGTGGTCTTCTGGCTCTTTCTTGGCACCCTCCTCTTTCCCACCCACATGATGCCTGTTATCTCAGAAGCCTGGCCCTCCTTCATCCCTTTGTGTGAGACAAGCAGCTGGCATCACTGTCCCAGTTTCATAGATAGAGCAACGGTCATTTTTCTATTGTTACTAGACCAAAGTTAACTAGTGAGTCATTCTAAAGTCCTAGAACCGGATCCTAATTCTTGTTCCTGGAATCATTTGCCAAACCGAATTACACCGAAGGTTCAAGAGGATGCTGGCCTTTGAACAGCTCAGTGAGGAATGCATTTGCGTGTGACTTAGTTAAAAACAAGGATTAACTCTCTATTGAAAACTGCTGGCCTGAAAAAGAAAGGGGAGAAATGTATCAATGTAAAATCATCTTCATACCAAAAAGATGCTTAACTGCTCTGAAAATGCACTGCAAGCTCTTTGGTTCATGGCTTCCTAAGTACTAGGTTTTTAAACAGAATATGTCTTGTTTGCAGTTGAGGAGATCAATTTTCTTCCTCTTACAATAGTCACATATGTGAATTTAGATCTTGGAGGAAACAATTTATTTCCTTCTTTTCACAAGAGGATCTTTAAAGTATCTAACAACAACAACAACAACAACAGCAACAAGAATAAATTTAAAAGAAAGTATCTAACAGAGAAAAAATGAGCTTGCTCATGTATTAAAATTAGTACACAAGCCATTCCAAACACAAGCTGTTCATATTTAGTAGGGAGATGCTTTTTATGTAGCATTTTTGGCATAGCTTAGAATTTCCTAATTTTTTCCCCTTCCTTGTGTCTTTCTTTGCATCACATGTAATCCTGTTTCTTCATCCTTTCACGAACCCTCCTAGCCAACTTGATGAAAGGCACAAAGTATGCCTGCAGTAGTAATTCTGGATTTAAAAGTAGAAACAACGTCAGTGTGAAGGCAAGTTAGAGTTTGAATATTAAGCTTAGTGACTTTATCCTTTGTTTCATAGCTATGGGAAAAGGAAAATTTTGGAAAGCGGAAACAGGATTTCTTACTTGGAGTCCAGGAACCCTTAAAGCTGTCTTTCTTATAATTATCACCTGCAACTACCCTTCGGGCTCTACCCAGACACCCTGAGTCAGGATCCCTGAAGATGGGTCATGGGAATCTTCTTTTCAACAAACTTCCCAGATGGTTCTTATATCCATTAACAGTTGGAGAGTCTCTGCTCTGAGGAGTTCATGGATGGTCTTTAAGGGCTTTATGAAGCCCCTCAATATGTATACAAAGTATGGTGCAGGTGCACAGGTGTGTTTTTCTTTTTCTTTAAAAAAAATTTTTTTTAAGTTTATTCATTTTTCAGAGACAGTGAGACAAAGCATGAGTGGAGGAGGGGCAGAGAGAGAGGGAGACACAGAATCCAAAACAGGCACCTGGCTCTGAGCTGTCAGCACAGAGCCTGATGCGGGGCTCGAACTCACAACCATGAGATCATGACCTGAGCTGAAGTCAGCCACTCAACCAACTGAGCCACCCAGGTGCCCCACAGGTGTGTTTTTCTAAGGGAGATTCTCAAGGAGTTCTGTGACCCTGGAAAAGGTTAAGGGTCTAAATGGTCGATAAATGTAGGGAAAAAAAGTTCCGTCTCACTTATTAGTGAACAGGAATTAAAAAAATTAGTGAACAGATTGAAAAATCTGACACAGTGTTTGGCAAAGATCTAGAAAAGTAGGGATTCTCATACATTGATTATGAAAACCAACGGTTACAGACATTTTGGGGAGCACTTTGACAATAGCTAACAAAACTTAAAATACATTCTCTTTACAACCCATTTTAAGTAAGTACAAACTCTTGAACACATGAACATGACTTGCTTAAGGATATTCTATGGGGTATTGTTTGTTTATAATTGCAGAAAATTGGAAATAACCTAAATATTCGCCAATAGAAGAATGAATAAATAAAATGTAGTATAATAAAGTGTTCATTACTATAAAGTGATTACAAGGAATGATATAAAGCCTCATATTAATAATTATGAAAATAATGGTTAATACTCACATGTTTACTGGCACTAAGAGTTCTGCATATATTAACAAAAAGTCTGGACCCCAAAACATAATACTGAGTTAAAAAAAGACATCACAAAATGATACACATTGTGATACTACTTATGTCTAAAAGCACAAAATAATACTTAAATGATTTATCAATACACATGTAGTAAAAATATGAAAACATGGATTTCCCAAATATACACAAAATTCTATATAATTGCGATCCAGGGTAGCACCAGGGAGGACTTATAAAACTGGGGGCATTTCAGTCTGCTTCAGTTTATCAGAAACCTGTCATTTTCTAAAGACCTGTAATTAACAAACATTTATATAGAACTGTACTCTTACAACCAGTTACCAAGGGGTGATGATTAATTTTATATGCCAACTTGACTGGGCTAAAAGGTGTCTAGATAGCTGGTAAAACATTATTTTTTGGTTGTATCTGTGAAAGTGTCTCTGGAAGAGATTAGCATTTGAATCAGGAGACTGAATAAGATCACTTTACCCTATGCAAATGGGCATCATCCAATCCATTGAGTGCCCTCATAGAGCGAAAAGGAAGGGCAAATTTGCTCTTCTCTTGAGCTGAGACGTCCACCTTCTCCTGCCCTCAGACATTTGTGCTCCTGGTTCTTGGCTTTTGGATTCATACCAGGACTTACACCACTGGCCCCAATTTTTTAGATCTTCTCAGAATTCATGATAACTAGGGAGTAAAGGGCTTGGTGTTGCCAGACATATGCCTTAAATTTAAGATTAAGAAAACTGGAGAAACTCAAAATATGCAATTTTGATTTAATAAAATCAAGTGTCTTTCCCTCTCTTCCTACCCCACTCCATATTAAAAAAAAAAAAAAAAGGAAAAAGGGCTAGGAAAAAAAAATTATGGTTACTCGGGTAATTATTCTTTCAACCAGATTTCAAATTTAGAGCTCTTTACCTCCAACTTCTGTCCTCTTTGTTGACAGGATTAAGTGGACCTACAAGGATCTGCACATTTTTGGTCCCAGTACCCTCCCAGTTCACCCCGTATCCCACCCACGTGGACTCCTCATCCTCATTTTTGTACTGCCAACCTTTGCCTGGGAAAGGCTTCTTTCTGACCCTGCTTGCCTGGAAAAGCCCAATCATCCTTCAAGAACCAGCTCAAAGTTCACCTCCTCTGTGAAGGCTCCCCTGAAATAGGAGTTACTCATCCCCACATGCTGATTGAATACTGGCAGTGCCCTTCAGCCAAAGACCACCAGGAACACGCCAACAATGAGACAAGGTAGGTTTATTACTCATTGATGGAGGGAAAACATACTCCATGGGGCATAACAGAGTGTCACAGAGAACTTTTAAGATTTGGGCTTTGGTTGGGTGATTTGGGGAGGGTCTATTAACTCAAAAATCTTCTCTAGATTGGAAACCACCAAAGAGCAAAGGGCAGTTCTATGCTTTGGTGTTTTATGGGTGGCACAGTGACCTTGTTTTTGTCTTGGCATAGACAAAATTATAAATTACAAATTTGTAAAAATTTACAAATTACAAATTTACTGTGAACTTGTTTTGTTGTTCTTTATCATGGTTCAGAGTAAGTTTATCTGAGGTTGGTGTACTATGAGATTATTTATGTCCAACCGGAGAACAAGATGGCCTGGCTATGAGTGTCAGACCAGCTTGTAATACTATTGGGGTCTAACTGTGATTATTTGTGGGTGTCAGGGGCTGCTTTCCTTTTTCTTAGCACCTACAGTACAACAGTTATTGGACTTTGATATTGTTTGTGTGTCTTTTACATCACTCAGCATGTTGTATTGTGACTCAGATAGTGCTGTCCATCCAAACCCTCCCCGCCCCCCCAACAGTGGGGCAAGCATGGAATGTCAGTGGGACTGACCCCACCTCCAGCTTCAGTGATGAGCCTTGATTTGTCTAAAACAACCCAGTGACTAGTTCAGGGATGGGCATTGCAGATGATGTTGCCTGGAAATAGACACAGAGATTTGCATGCAAGAGAGTTAGTGGGGAAGGCTCACAGGAAGGATGTTAACGGAGAGAGAAATCCAATGGAGCAGTAGGGAAAGTTGACCTGCTGTGCGGTTGCAGTAAAGGCCTCATCTGATCCTCCAGGGGAGCTCTGGAGCTGGGATATCCCTTCAGAGAGGTCAGAATTGAGGCAGGGCGAGGCTTTTGTACC
The DNA here is from genome assembly GCF_018350195.1 of Panthera tigris. Taxonomy (NCBI): domain Eukaryota; kingdom Metazoa; phylum Chordata; class Mammalia; order Carnivora; family Felidae; genus Panthera; species Panthera tigris. The sequence goes on along the minus strand of NC_056666.1, from coordinate 113,616,179 downwards.
TGCCCATTGACCAGCAGTTTCTTCCCAAAAGGGGTAGGCAGCTCCTATTGGCTAGAGCAATGCCTGTAGAGGAACTCACTTATGAACCATCAACAATCACCCATCCCAGCGGTGGAGGATGGGAGTTTCAGTCCTGAAAGGAAAATCTGGTTGGTGTAGCCACTAAAATGGACAAATGTGAATAAGCTATTTTCTCATCCTACTGATAATTTCACCTTCTAGAAGACATGATTTTGGTGCCAATTCCATCCAACAAGGAGCACTTGGTAGGTGAAATGGAGAGCCTTGCAAAGCAGTTACTATTACTTATTTAAACACATTGCTCAAGGCCAGCCCAGTTGGGAGTGTTCTTTGGATACAGTGATTATTTCAGGGAGCTCAGGAATTTTTTGGTACCTAAGGGTAGAGAAGCATGTTCTCCTCCATTAGATGCCAGAATAAAGTGTATAGTCTCAGTTGCTGGTTGCATCATCAGGACAAAACCAGCATATAGACCGTGGAAGAATGGAGAAACTTGTAGAGAAATGAGGGTGGTAATAGTGGACTGGAGCTACATCAATCATCAGGCCACAGGTGATTGTGCACCTCTCTTTCCAATTCTGTGTTTCGTGATTTTATACTCTTTGCTCGAAATAGGCCATGGTGGGAGTATTTACAACATGGAAATTGGCAAACACTGTAAGTCAAGGCTTTGTTCTCCAGAGAGTCAATTAGTTGTTGTACACACTTTCCAGCAAACCACTAGTGGAGCCCTAATCAAACCACGCCTGAAGCCTGTCCTGTTACATGACAAGACTTTACAGTTACAGGAGTCAATAGATTCTCTTTATAATATAACCTGTTTTGACTTCTAATTACCACATATTATTGTTTATCGATTTGTACTTTCGTTTTCTCCAATAAGCTGAAAGCTTCCCAAAAGTCAGGGAACATATTTTTCTTTGAATTTTCAGTGCCTAGAACATAGTCAGTATCCAACATACATTGAATACATAAAGTAGAACGATCCTTGAACTGAAAAGGATCGAACAAGCACTGATAAAAAGGTAACAGACATTTAAGATGAGTGAAAGTGCAGGTGTTCAAACTTGTCCATTTTGTTGGCCTAAAGAAATTACATTCCAGAGTTGAGAGAATTATGACAAATTTTGGATGTGGGAGAGAAAATGAAAGATAGGCAAATGCCCATCTGGTTTTTTAAGAAGAAAGAAAGCAAATTCTGCAAGCTGTGTAGTTTCCTGGTTATCTCACATCAGGTTCTACAACAGATTGTTGAGGGGCGCCTGGGTGGCTCAGTTGGTTGGGCGACTGACTTCGGCTCAGGTCATGATCTCGCGGTTTGTGAGTTCGAACCCTACGTCAGGCTCTGTGCTGACCACTTGCTCAGAGCCTGGAGTCTGCTCCGGATTCCGTCTCTCTTTCTCTCTGCCCCTGCCCCACTTACACTCTGTGTCTGTCTCTCTCAAAAATAAATAAACATTAAAATAAATAAATAAATAAATAAATAAATAAATAAATAAATAAATGAGATTGTTGAAATACTAGTGAAGGAGAAGAAGCAGTGTTCACCAGGATACGCTCATTAATAACAAAATCAAAAAAACAAAAAGCAAAAATGGACAGCCAAGGGTTTGCATGATATGACATGGCCATAGAGTTAAATTTAATGGGGATAAATGAAAGATACTGTATTTGCGTCCAAAACACCAATGGCACACTGTCAGGATGTGACTTGGCTTAGCAGCAATATGTACAACAAAGGTGGAGAGATTATACTTGAAAATCAATCCAGTTTGAGTCACCTATGTAATGTGACCATGAAGAAAGCCAATACAATCCTGGGCTGCATTAAATTAAGCTTAGTCTGGTCTTGTGACTTACTGATTGATGTGCAAGTCTTACCTGATGACCTAAACAGAAACAGATCCTGTTTGAACAGCATTTTGAAGAATTAGTTCTCCTTCCTCCCTCAAACCTGGCAGAGTCTTCTTGTGGAGACACCAGTGTGTGTGATTCAGTCAGGGGTAGTACCTGCTTATGAATCACATTGGTGGCTGCATGGAGAGTAGGGCCCACCCAGGTTCAGGTGATCTGTCTGTCCATTCATGTGCCATTACCATGCTGTGTTATTTATAGAGACTTTGTGCTGTGTTACTATCTGATAGAGCTGGTCCTCCTTCATAGCCCTTCCTTTTTAGTGTTTTTGAGAAGATTTTTGATGGTGTCCATGATCGTTAGGCTCCTATCCTCTCTGGCACCTATCTCCCCATTACACATCAACAGGGACTATGTATGGATGAGAAAAAGGAAACAGGGCTTCTGGGCATTCATCTCTCTCTTTCCCCACCTCCACACCCCTTTTTCTCAAGGACTCTTGGTGAATGTGGGCTTGGCTGACAGACAGCCACAGCCTGACTCCCATTCTTGGCTGCTTATCACTTGTGATCCTGGACAAGTTCCCTAAAATCCCTAAGCCTCAGTTCCCTCATCTGTTAAGTGGGCAAAATGATGCCTTCCTCAGAGTAGAATGAAGGGAAATGAAATGCAGAAAGCACTTATCCCAGAGCCTAGTATAGAGGAGTCTCCATACATGGCAGCCGTGTCTGCTGTTGTTCTTGTAGGAGATGGTGCTTTGTTTGTATAGTTCCTGTTACTATTACCATCAGACACTCCTTTATTTCCTTTATTCTGGTTCATGAATTTGAACGGGAAGAAATCATATCTCTATTTTATTCAACCTTTCTTTGAAATCTAGCTTTTCCTTCTGGTAAGAGTGCAGGCAACTTGACTACAGTGGTATTAGCACTGTGACTTTGTCGCCATTGAAATCACAGATCTTTTCACATCACCTGATAGTTATTGCAGACATCTCAAAATATCTCCCATCACTCTTTGTTTTTTTTCTTTTTTTAAATTTTTTTTTTTTACCGTTTTTATTTATTATTGAGAGACAGAGAGAGACAGAGCATGAGCAGGGGAGAGGCAGAGAGAGGAAGAAACACAGAATCTGAAGCAGGCTCCAGGCTCCGAGCTGTCAGCACAGAGCCCGATGTGGGGCTCGAACTCACAAACCGCGAGATCATGACCTGAGCCGAAGTCGGACGCTTAACCGACTGAGCCACCCGGGCGCCCCATCCCATCACTCTTGGAAATGACAGTAGCTTTTTGACCCTTCATCAGGTCTTAGTATGTAAAGCATTGATTGGGGTGCCTGGGTGGCTCGGACAGCTGAGTGTCCAACTTGGGCTCGGGTCATCATCTCACGGTTCGTGAGTGTGAGCCCCACATGGGGCTCTCTGCTGTCAGTGCCAAGCCTACTTTGAATTCTCTGTCTCCCTCTCTCTCTGCCCCTCTCCTGCTCATACTCTCTGCCTCAAGAATAAACCTTAAATTTTTTTTTTTTTTTTTTTTTTTTTTAGAAATAAAGCATTGCTAAAGTAGTACACATATTACTCTGGTACATTACTTAAATGTTTGATGACCATAACAGTATAATTGTTTTCTTTTGTAATTTTATGTATTTAAAATATTATTCTGAGAAGTTGTCTATAGGCTTTACCAGCTTGCCACTGGGAGCCATGGCACATAAAGGATTAAGTGCCCCTGTGCCGGTCAGCTCAGTTCATTAAAGAGCAGTGAAGGTCACAGGGGCTCTCTTGTAAGGTCAAGATCACTTCACCTCCCTTCACTCTATGCCTCAGCCCCAGAGACTGGCAGCATTTCCAGAGACACAGAAGGGACTGAGACCCACCCAAACAAGCCCGTCTCTGGCAGGAAATAGAATGCCTTGTGGATGGTGGATTAGCTTTGGCATAGCATTATGGGAGAGGCGGACCATTTGGATATGAAAGCTGATAGTTGGCAAAGCAATAAAGGCAGAATGACTCACTTGTAACTGGTGGCGGGACCTGTGATTGATCAGCAGTCCTTCATTCTGACTCTCTCTCTCTCAGTCTAGGCCTTTTTTTTTTTAATTATTTATTTTGAGAGAGAGCAGGGGAGGAGCAGAGAGAGAGGGAGAGAATCCTAAGCAGACTCTGCACTGTCAGAGAGGAGCCCCATGTGGGACTCAAACTCACAAACTGTGAGATCATGACCTGAGCCAAAATCAAGAGTCGGACGCTCAACCGACTGAGCCACCCAGTGCCCCTCTCAGTCTAGGCCTTTTGTTCTACGTCAGGCAAGACTCCACACTTCCTATTCCTCTCTCTCCTCATCCCTACTCATGTCTCTTTTTCCATCTTGTCTCTGCTTCTCTCTCTATTTCCTTCCCTCATTTTTTCTCCTCCTCCCTCATTCCCTTTCCCCCACTTCTACAGGGAAGAAGCAGTAGAAAATTCTGAATTTAGTATTGAGCACATAGTGGACATTCTTCTTTATGCCTGACCTCATGTTCTTGACACTGATACTTGTTGGCTTTGGGCCTGTGCTCGCACCCCTTTCTGTCATCACATGCGCGTACACACACACACACACACACACACACACACACACACACACTCTCTATCTCTTTCTCTCTGACACACACTCGCACCTCAGAAAGATTATATTTATAATACCCTTGGGTATTTCCAAATGCCAGTACTCATTTTGGGAGCACACTTGTCTCTCCTGCTTGGAACAAACTGAACTTTCCACTGGCTCAGAGTTTTGAAGTTCTTCCGGCTGAGGGAAGAGTGAGAAACTCCAGGGGACCAGCCATATGTCAGAGCACTATCAACTTTCTACTCTGAGGGTCGTGCTCACCAGAGCAGAACATTTGTTGAAGGATTCGCAGCCACATTTGGCCCAAGCAGCTCATGTTGGGTCTTTTAAAAAAAAAACTTGCTGGTGGAAAGGGCTTCTGGAGTAGAGAGACCAGGTGTCGAGTGAGAATAGATCCTACCAGGCTGACACGGGCCATCAGAAATGATGTTTCGGGGCACCTGGGTGGCTCAGTCAGTTAAGCATCTGACTTGGTTTCAGCTCCAGTCATGATCTCACAGTTTGTAAGTTCAAGCCTCGCATCAGGCTCAGCTCTGATGGCATGGAGCCTGCTTAGGATTCTTTCTCTCTCCTTCTCTCTCTGCCCCTCCTTTCTCTTTTCTTTCTCTCTCTCTTTCTCTCAAAATAAAAATAAATAAACTTAAAAAAAAAAAAAAAAGAAATGATGTTTCTGAAGCCTAGAGAAGAGAAGGGTTTGAAACCAATAAATCCCCAAAGGACAAATGATAACTCTCACTCAATGTCTGTGAATTAATCTGAATTCACTTTCAGTTTGGAGTGAGCTGAAGGCTCTCATTTCTCAAAACTGGACTCAGGGCTGCCTTTATGCACAGGCAGATTTGAGCAGTTCCTCTCCTCTTCCCCAAATTTAGCTGTTCCATGAAATATCCTTAAAGGGGTTCAAAACAGTCATTCCACAATTAGAGCTATGGCTTGAAACCTCATTCCTGTGAGAGTTGACTCACTGACTTAATTCACACTAAAGTGTGAATGACTAACCCAGGATTCTTTCCTTTCTTGCAAACAGGTTTATGAAATAAATATAGTGAGAGAGAAGGCAGGATACTCAGAGAGAAGGAGAGGGAGGGAGAGAGAGAGAGAGGGAGGCAGATGTTTGAGAGGAAATTGGATGGAGGGACATAGAAAAATGAGATATTGGACATTTTATAACTTCATAGATTTTTAACTTTATAACTTTATAGATTTTACAACTTGTATGCTCAGAGTTGGTCCCAATTAATTTTCAGGAGGCAATTGCCTAGCTTAATTATGGATAAGTTTTTAGCACTCAGTTTCAACTGTACTTTATATCGGTTGGTTTTCTTAGCCTTTCGTATTAGAAGCTCTTTAGTGGGTAAAATGGGAAGGTGGCAAGAGAGAGGAGGAGGTACTGAATTGGATCAGAACCGTTGCTCAGAGGATGATGTTTCATCACCTTCCATGTAATTTTATCAGCTGTCATTTCAAACCAGTAAAGAAGCTCTTCCCTTCTACTTCACAGTAAGCAAATCTAGGGAGAATCCTTTCACTTCCCCCAAATCACCATTCTTTAAGTGGAATTTATTTGAACAATTTGCTCTGTGTGAACAACATTGATGTCTAGTCTGGCTTCCATTTGGTTCCTGTGTGGGTCACTAAGCCAAAGGGCATAATATGTCACATGTTCCACATATAAATACCACCTGATTTGAGCTGTTTGGTGAGCGCCAAGGTCAAAAGAAGGATTACCAGCAACAGAAAAGTATCGCTTCCAACACGGGATATGCTGTACCACATGCACAAGTCCCACATGCATTAAGTAGTTTGTGTAGTTTTTCATGACCTTGCTATCAGGGTCTGGTGAGCTTTGCAGCGGAAGTCACTTTGCACTCAGCCCAGCTTCTTAGCTCCCCAGGCAAGAAGGCAAAGAACATGGAAGAGGAGGAAATGGGTTCCAGGGGACCCTCTGCCTTGAGAGGCTTCTCCCTCTGACATCTGGAAGGGAAGAGGGTGGTTGAGTTCAGGGTTGCGGCCCCCGGACTGAGACTTGGAGAGAAGAATTTCCTTCAGATTCCTCTCCCTTTGGTAGGAGAGTAGGGCTCCAGGCCCAGACTGGGGAGCTTGGTCTGCTTCTGTTAAGTTGGAGGACGGGGGTTGGTCAGAAATGTCTGTCTGATTAATTCCTAGTCTTTCTGGCTTGAAAGACTAAATTGCAGTACTTGAGTACTGTCAATGTAGCACTATATGTTTTGTATTTATATATGTTTTATTATTTTCTTGCTTTTTCTGGACAGTGACTTTGTTTCCTTCTTACCACTCAGTATGGACATCCCGTGTGATCACCCGTTATAACACTAGCTGACATTTAGCACTGTGCTTTTATATGGTTCTCACGGTGTGGTCCCTGACCAGCTGCAGCAACATCCCCTGCCTGGGAAGGTAGAAATGCAAATTTGCAGGCCTTACCCTAATGAATGGAACCTCTGGGGGTGAAGCCCGTAGTCTGCGTTCCGACAGGTGCTCCAGGTGGTGCTCACAGAACCTCAAGCCTTCAAACCTCTAACTCTGAGTTAGTGAGTTTTTCATTCATTTAGGAGCAACGCTCTTACATGTATTCTCTCAGATGTCATGTTGACCCACCTCTGCTTTAGGGCTGGAGAAGTGGAGGCTTAGAGATGTGATGGAGAGGGTCCAGGCTACTCTGCTCCTGTAGTTTTTCTTTCTCCTCTGCGTTTCAGAGCTTATCACAGGATGCCTCTGCCTCTGCTGGCACGCCGGAAGGGAGCTATCCTGGAACACCACTCAGAACACTTCCCCACAGCCTCGGGCAGGAGAGCAGCGCTGGGCAGGCTGTTGAGTGACAGTTGATTGACAGCTGGCCTCATCTGCTACCTCGCCCTCCTGGCTCCCCTCTTAACCTCTGTTCTCCTCTCTTTGCTGTTGCACCTGCCGAGATCAGCTGTGCCACTGTGGCTGCCTGTCGTTAGAGAGGAGCTCTGGGGCCCGAGGAAGGTGGGTGGATGGAATGGCCTCTCCTTGGAAGCAGGTTCTCTTTAGGTTCAAGGCCTTTGGGAGATATCCACTTAGGACATGGGCAGTCTTGCCTGTTTATTTAGGGTGTGGACTGGGAGTCAGGACAGGAGTTTTATGAACAGGGAGGGAGTTTTGTTGTGTTTTTACCTTTGTGCTGATTCTTTCAGGGAAGTTGAGTAGTGTGATAGAGAAAACTGTGATGAGAGGAAAAAAAATCAATTTTAGCGAAGTAAATGTAGGTTCACTTTCGTTTGTAAATATGTTTCTTCCATTTGTTGTTACTCCATCCATAAGTTGCATGCATATAAACCTTAGATTCAGATTCTTTTTAAAAAAAATTTTTTTTTACATGTATTTATTTTTGAGAGACAGAGAGAGAGCACAAGCAGGGGAGGCACAGAAAGAGAGAGGGAGACACAGAATCCGAAGCAGGCTCCAGGCTCCGAGCTGTCAGCACACAGCCCGACGCGGGGCTTGAGCCCACAAACCGCGAGATCATGACCTGAGCCGAAGCCGGACACTCAACCGACTGAGCCACCCAGGTGCCCCTAAAATCTTTTTTTATTCACAGTCAGTGTTGCTTTCTTTAAAGGAGGCACAGAAACTTAGTATCTGCCAGTGTGACGGTAGGTTCCGGCTGCCATACACAGGGTAGGTGGTGGCTTCTGTTAGTTGATAGTTACTGATGGACAGCATGTACCCCTCATTCTGTGGTGCCCACACACACAGGCACACGTATGCATACACACATACTCACTTGCATGCATGTGCACGTGTACGCGCGCACACACACACACACACACACACACACGGAACCTCTTATGTCTTTTTAACTTCCCAAAGCCATTAGACATATAAAATTTGCCTTAACCTAAAGTTTGAATAACAATTCTGAAATAATGGATGATATCCATTCAGGCAGTTTGATGGCTTAAAGCAAGGCTGAACTTCCTACGTCTTGAAAAGCTTATTCCCAGAAATAAAGCTAAGTGGGCAAAGGAAGACCTATCTCTCCCTGCTGAATAGGAAACAAAACTGCACATATTAAATGATGTCTCCAAGGTGCTATGCTGCTTGGAACAAAGGTGCTGTAGACACCCAGGCACTTCGTGTTAAGATTGAGCACATAGTCTCAATGTGAACTATAAGGCCGTGGTAAAGTTGCCTGAAAATGAGTCAGCAGGACTTTGTGAGCCATTCATTCCCCTAATAAAACACCCTCCTCCCTAATAAAACATCTCTTGCCTCTCTCTTTTGACCTTGGGCAGTCTATAAAGGACAATGTCCTTCCTTTGGGATTATCTAATCTCTAAGAGAAAATGCCTTGCCCTCCTATATTGCTGGCGGGAGCGTAAAATGGTGCAGCTGCTGTGGAAACACTTTGGCGATTCCTCAATAAGTTAAAAACAAAGTTATTATGCGTGTTTATAACCCAGAATATTCCACTCCCAGATATATAGTCTAAGATAATTTAAAACATATGTTCATACAAAAACTTGTACATGGGTGTTCACAGCAACATTATTTATGATAGACAAAAAGTGGTAACAACCCAAATGTTCATCAACTGAGGAAAAGAAAAACAAATGTACCCACACAATGGAATATTACTCAACCATAAAAAGGAATGATGTATTGACACATGCTATGACACAAATGGGCCTTGAAAGCATTATGCTAAGTAAAAGAAGTCAGAGACAAAGGGCTGCACACTGTATGACTATATTTATATGAAATGTCCAGATTAGGTGAATCCATGGAGATAAAAAGTAGAGTAGTAGTTGCCAGGGCCTAATGGGAGAGGAGAAATGGGGAGGGACTGCTAATGGCTATGGGCTCCATTTTGGGGTGATGGAAATATTCTGGAATTATATAGTGATGATGGCTGCACAATAAGACTATACTAAATCCTCCTGAATTACAACCTTAAAATAACGAATTTTATGTATGTGAATTATATCTCTCTTTTTTTAAAGCCTTAACAGGGCTCTGCCAATTTATTTTTTTCCTTTTGGATTAAGACAGGTAAGTAGAATGCATCTCAACTTGGGCCTCTGGTGAAGTGTTTATTAGGCTGAGGGCTCTCTTTTGCCCTTCTTGATATGCTCTATGGAGCTGGAGGAGCAGATACTAAGAATCCAGAGGTGTGCAGGAGAGCACGGATGAGAGCTGGATGGGTCAGCTGCAGTCTTTGGGGAAGAGCAGTACTCTCCATTTACTCCGTCGACAAGTATCCCCGGAGCCCTTTGATGGGCTAAATCTTGTGTGATTACTAACATGAGTAAAACCAGTCTCCACCTTCACGAAGGTCAGGTTAAGACAAATGTGTTAAGCAAACAATCATAATTCAAAGTGAGCTACCTACTACAGGAATGTACAGTTGACAGGAGAGCTTGTGGAAGACATTGGGGGGTGGGAGGGTCGTCCCAGCCTTATCAACAGGAACAAAGGGGAGGAAATAGGAATGATGGTGTGCTTGGGACAGATGGGGAAATGGCCAACATTTCATTGACATCCTTAAGGCAAGTAATTACTCAACTCTTATCTTTTTTTTTTTTTTTTTTAGTTTATTTATTAATTTTGAGAGAGACAGAGACAGAGCACATGGGGTAGGGACAGAGAGAAAGGGGGAGAGAGAGAATCCCAAGCAGGCTCTGTGCTGACAGCTGCAGAGGCCAGCCCAGGGCTCAAGCTCACCAACCATGAGATCATGACCTGAGGCCAAACCAAGAGCGTGTCACCTAACTGACTGAGCTTCGGTGACCCTTAGTTTTGTCTTTTGTAAAGCTTCTTTCTAAAGGTTATATATGCACTGGCTAAAGTTTTGAACAGATCAAGAGGGAACACAGTGGATAGTTATCTTCCTTGGACACCCTTTCTTCTAATTGTCCTCTCCAGAGGGAACTATCTTCAGATAGTCTTCTCTCTTAATAGATCCCTCTTTGCTTTATTTTTGAGAGACAGAGACTTCATTGTCAAGACTAGATCACAGAGAGTTAAAATGAAATTTTAAAGATGAAATTCTATAGATTGGTTGGTATTCATTTACCTGATTCAATTCCATTCAGTTCAGTTCAATTTGCCCCAACCAATTCTGTTATCTTTACCTTGTGGCAGGCCTTTCATGTCAATTAATTGATTTTAGTGACTTAACAAAAAGTTTGGTTGTTAATTCACTTATTAAAAAAATATTTCCTGAGTTTCCTACCAAGTGACGAGCTCTGTTCTAAGACTTGGGGATAATGTCGTGAACAAGAGACATAATGTCTGTCCTCAGGGAGCTAATTGGGGGATACAGAAGATAAGAAAGTCGGGTCAGGGGAACTACTCTACATTATCTAGTCTTTGGAGATGTGATATTTGAGACCTGAAAAACAAGAAAGAGCCATGCAGATATTGGATGGACCACACAGCTAGTGCAGAGGACCTGTGGTGGGAACCAGTCAGGCATATGGAAAGAAACAGAAAGGAGGTAAATCCTCAGAGGAGGAGTGGAGAGGGAATGGGCTTGTATTTGTTTGTTAGGGCAGCTGTAACAACCACAGCCTGAGTGGCTTAAGTAACAGAAATTTATATTCTCAAGGTTCTGAAGGCTAGAAGTGCAAGATCAAGGTGTCAGCAGGTTTTATTTCTTCTTAGGCCTCTCTCACTTCCTTGTAGATGGCTGCCTTCTCCCACTGTCTTCACACGGTCTTTCCTCTATCCCTGCCCATGTCTAATCTCTTCTCCTTGTAAGGACACCAGTCACACTGGATCAAGGCCCACTCATATCACCCCATTTTACCTTAATTACTTCTTTAAATACCCTATCTCCAAACCAATCACAATTTCTGAGGTATTGGGGGTTAGGACTTCAATATATAAATTTGGGGGGACACAATTCAGCTCATAGCAGGGCTGGTAAAGTCTGAGAAGCGGCTAGATTGTGTAGGGTTTTGTTGGCCAGGGTCAGAAGTTTTATTTCAGAGTGATTAGGAACCATTGGAAGCTTTTAAGCGGGGAGGGGGGCAGTGTCTGATTAATATTTGGGAGTTAGTTTCTCTGGAGATCCCAGCAAGGGGAACTAAAACCCCACTGGCCCCAAGCCCAGAGGTGATCTTCTCTATCGACCCAGGGCCTGGATTACATTTTCTTCATCCTGTTCACTGTTCTTGTTTTTCAGCAGAGTTTGCACAAAAAGAAAACAACACACTCAGGATAGTATGCCTCAATATTCCAAACAAATTCTGAAATGCATAAAAGCTTAACCATAAATACACATTTTGCAAGACTCTCTGATCTATTTATGGCACAAAAACCTCCTAAATAGAGGGACTGGATCAACTGCAAATAGCCATTGTTGACTTTCTATGAGTACATTGGCTATCACGATGGCTTGTGTGCCGTGGGGTTGTTACAAAGACACATTTCTGTGTGCTGGTACTTTTCTGTGCTCCTCAGTGGATTTTGTTTTGTCATATGGGTCAAGATCTCCAACCATAAACAAAGAGGAGATGTTGGCTTGAGAAATACCTACTTTAATTTGTTAATAAGCAGAGCTGAAACTGGAAAAAATAATTTTGTTATGTAAACAAAAGTTTGTTGTTTGGTTAGTGCAAAGCATAACTCTTGCAAAATGCTAAGGGGACATGGTCCCCATGTGCGAACGTTTAAAATGGCTTTGGGAGAAAAGAAACAGCAGCTCTGTTTATTGTGCAAATGTAGGGAATGTCAAAGCCGAATCGTCAAAATTATTTTCAACAACTGAATGCCATTTATGAGCTGTGAGGTACCTACTTCAACAAAACTCTTTCAAGTTTAAAGGGAAAAGAATCTCTTTTTATGCATCTAAAGACAGCATCAAAATTAACATCTGAGTTATAAAAATAGTCCATGAAACAGATGACTTGATTCTGTGACTTGATATTTTACCAGATAAAATTCCAAGTGAATCTCTTTTCTCTTTTGCATTTTTGAGAGCTATTTCCCTTCTCTGGTTTGGTCCTCTGGTTAATGTGTTGAGGCAGGCTCTTGTCAGCCAGATGGAATATAATCTATATTTAGAGCTTCCATTAGCTCTTGTGTTTGAATGTGCTACCATGTCCTAATTTCAACACAAATATTCTACAAGAGTGGATTGCCATTTATATTACTGCTGCATAGTAAAGTCAATTATGCTAATACACCTTATTTTTTGTGAAGCTTTTAAAAAACTCATGCATATTCCCTTTTTATTGGGTACCTATTGATAAATGGGAAGTTGTTAACTTGATAACATTTACTAGTTTTCAGACTGGCCAGCCTTAGTTCTGGTTTCTCTCCATGTCCCTTCCAAGCTGGTTTGGATGCTGGTTAGTACCTCCTTTGCAGCTTGGGAGAGTTCAGCAGCCCAATTAACTTTGAGAATGGAAGAATGAAAAATGGAACCAGTCCATCCTCAGCTAAAAGGTTCATTTTGCCAGAGTAGTTCTTTTTTTTCTAAAGTAAGAAATTATTGTGTTATCCCAAATGCACAGGTACTACTGTGCCAAAGTGCTGTGGAAAGCTTAATGCTGAACTTTCCTAAAATCAATTGAGTGTTAATGAAAGTTTGGGGGTAGCAGAATTCAAGAGAAAAGTACTCTTTGTTTTATCACCATCTCCCAAAACTATATAGTGGAAAGCTCTGTTGACATTTATAAAAATAACAACTCCCCTTGCTTGTGCTGGACAGAATAGAAAGCCATTTCACAAGCTTTCTGCATGGAATCAGAGTAATCCTCCTGGTGCCCCCTGGCAAAGACCTCTTCTGGGTGAACAGAATGCTGGCATTGTCATCAGAATCCTGGGAGCGAGGCCTTGGACCAGGTCTTGGGATTTTAATAAACATAGCAGATGAACAACCTTCTGGAATCAGAGTCTTTAACAAAACAAAACAAAAGTCTGAGGCTACAATTATTCGAAGGCTTATTTGGACCTTGGAAGGGAGATGAGGAACCTATAAATGGCCTTATGTACAGGAGAAGGCAGATAACCAAATTCATGCTTGTTCTCAATCAGAGCAGCTATCTGTACTCAGAAGAAATATCTGCTGTGTGATTTGTCACATGGAGGAAAAGATCAGGGGTTCAGTGGAGTCGCCAGAAAAATTGGGTTGTGTCATTTCCAGTCACCAAGGTCAGCACAGAAGATCAGACATGGGTGGACGTCTGGTGTTTGCTCATTCACAGGTCAGCTGAGACACACTTCTTGCTACCATGTCCTATGACCCCTAGTTGGAGAGGATGATAAGTGCAGACCCCAAGTTACACCAATAATTCTCAGGCCCAGCTCCTGCTATTTTTATGGGGTCTTTGTTTTCTGCTCACAACTGGACTGCAGCCACTGCTGGCTCCCCTCCTACTTCTCTGCCTGCTTTTCTCTGCTTTCCTCCTGGGCCTCTATGACTCTTGATTCCAATTCCAGTGGGTGGATTTTTTGCCCCCATGCTTCCAAGCAGTTCTCTGACCCCAACTAGATGTCCTACAATTCAATTCAATTCTGACATCATGTACTTGCAGACAGTGCCAGACCCTATAGGAAAGGGTCCAGTTCTCTCAAACCCTGTCCTTTTGGGTTTTTATGGAGGCTTCATTACCCAGGCATGATTGATTAAATCATTGATCGCTGGTGACTGATTCACGTCCAGCCCGCGCGCCATGCCCCGCCCCCCCCCCCCCCAAGAGGTCAGGATTGGGGAGAGGTAGGAATGAAAGTTCTAACCTTCAAATCATACTGTTGGTTCCACTGGAAACCAGCCCCCACCCTTAGGTGCTTTCCAACTGTCACCTATTAACATCACAAAAGACACCTTGATGGCTCTCATCACAGGAAATTTGAAGGGTTTTATGAGGTCTGTGTCAGGAACAGGACAATGGCCAAATATATATTTCTTATTATAAACCACTTCCTGAAACTGTCACTTAAATGTTGACATTCCCCGGGGTGTGCCCTATAAGCCTATCTGTTCTCACTTTATGTGCAGACCAGAGCTCTTTCTCTGGTTCCATAGATGTCTCATAGTCAGTACTGAGTGATCTGAATTCATGATGCTCCCACCGCTGAGATTGTGCCTTCTCCTGAGATCCTCATCTCTAATAGTGATGGGGATTCATGGTGCTCGTGATATTACCGGCTCTGTTCCAAGCATCTGACATGCTTTACTTCATTTCACCTTTTCGAAAACCTGGTACAGAGGGTACAGATATTATCCCCATTCCACACATCTGAAGCACAGAGTGATTCGGTGCCTTGCCACAGGTTCAACAGCTAGCTGTAGGTAGAGCTAGGGTTTGGCTGCAGGCTGTGTAAGCCAGAGCCCATCTTTTGAACAACTCTGCTGTGCCACTTGCTGTTTGCATTCACCCAGGTCAGAAATCCGGTCATCATTTTTGATCCCTCTTCTCCCTTGGCTGCCTCTTCCAATCCAATGCCCATCTCATCACTCTTACCTCCTGAATAACTTCACTGTCACCACTGAGTCCAAGCGATTGCCCCCTAACTGGATACACACAATGGGCTCCCAACAGCTCTTCCTGCCTTCATCTCTTTTCTGCTTCCCACCCCATGTACTGCTGACATTACAACCAAAGAAATCTCTCTAAATTGTAAAGTCACTGTGTCACTCTGATAATTAAAATGCTCCAATGGTTTCCTGTTGTCCTCGGGTCAAAGTTGTTAAGAAATAAACTGAGGCATGTTAGAAGTTTTTCAAGTTTATTTGAGCAAAAATCTGTTCTAATTGGAATAGAATCCCAAACTGGAAGTGGTTAGGAGTGCTTCATTGACAGGAGCCAGAGGAAAGACTTACATAGAGTGGATGTAGAAGCCAAGAAAGGAAATTATTTGATTGGCTGTAACTTTAAGCCTAGTTATAAGCTTGTTTGTAATTGGTTACCCTTAAGTTTCACTTTCTTAACTTGGAGGCATTTACAGGCTTAGATTTTGGTTTGCTTATGTCAGTCATCCTGGCATTTAGAGCCACTTCTGTCTAAAGGCCTCCTTTTTAAAACTAATTTAACACCCTTAACATTACAAAAAAGGCACGATTTGGCCCCGTTCTCCTTTCCAGCATCATTCTTTCCAGACTCTCCTCTCACCTTGTGCTGTCCACATGCTCCAGTCTTTCTGAATCTCTTTCCTTTCCTGATTCTTAGAAGGGCACCTGCTCCCTGTTACTCCTTGGCCACGGGTTGTCCAATCCCTTTGCCTGAAACACTTTTACCTTTTGCTTTACCTCGTTTGCTGCTTCTCATCCTTTGCGCTTCAGGATCTCCTCCCTAAGAGCCTAAAGGGAATTTGGTGCCTTGGCTGCGTGTTCCAGAAGAGCTGCTACTTGCTTTGTGCTGGTTCTGTTCTAAGTACTTCAAATATATTCACTTGTTAAATTTCACAGCAACCCTGTGAGGTAGGTACAATTAGCATTTAGCAGATGAAGAAGTGGAAGTACAAAATGTGTCTGTCATAGTCCACCAGGAAAATGATGCTACTCTAGTAGCTCACCAGAGGAAACTTGATACAGGGCTCTACTACGAGGGTATGGCAAGAGCACAAAAGGCAGAGGACCGGCGGCAAGGCAATCTGGGAATGAGCAACAGTAGGAAGCTGCTTTTGCAAGTTACAGGGGTGGGGGTGGGTGGCTGGCGTGGAGGGGATGTCACCAGAGCTGAGGTTCTGGGGCTGCCCAATAGGAATTGGAGCCCAGGAGGAGACGCGGCCACTTCCAGAGCGGCCACCCCAGAGAGGGGACGAAACGCCTTGACATTTCTCTCCTTTTTACGTGTTAAGCTCTACCACTACATCCCGTTGGCCTAGCTAACCCGACACTCGATGGCAGAAATGTCATTCTCAGAAGTCACAGGGAAGATGGGGACTGGGTTGAGAGCAAACAGGCAGGAGGCAGACCCAGAGAAGTGAAGTAATTAGCCCAAGGTCGCACGACTTCTAGCTAGAGCCCAGGTAGTTTGTTCCCAGAGTGGGCACCCTTAATGACTTGCCTTAATATCTTGCCTCTCTGAGAACCTTAGGCAAGGCACTGAATCCCTCTGCCTCTGATGTATAAAATGTGGATAATAGTACCCTCTGTATAAGGCTATGAAAAAGATTAAATGAATTCAAATATGTCACCTACTTTGAACAGTGCCTGGAATAACACATACACAGTCAATTTTGGTCACTCTTGCAGAGACAGGGATCACAGGAGGAGGCAGTGGTCTGGGGGTGGAAGCTATGCCACTACCGTTCCAAGCGTTTTCACTATAATGTGGTTGCTGTCTCCATTCCACAGATGCTAAAACTGAAGCCCCAGGAATTTGACTTGTCCTGGGTGACACAGCAAAAATGGAAGTAGGATTCAGGACCTGGATCCAGAGCAGGTGTGTGTAACTACCATATTGAAATTCCTGTATAATAGACGAGCTAACCTGAAGGCGGTGGCTCAGTCTGTACCTTTCGCCTATCTTTCCCTAGCTCTAGCTCAGTGCCCGGTGCCTAGAAGGTACTCACTGCATGTCTGCTTCATGAGTTTGCTGGTGCCCAGGGAGAGGGGATGTTCCCAGACTTGTTTCTGGACTTCTCAGTCAGCAGTGAGCTGACCAGTCCAGTCATGGGCTGCAGGCACAGCCTCTCTTCAGAAACCGATTGTACACTGTCCCCACAGTGTATCCCCGAGAGTCCCAGCTTGGGCATTTCATCTAGTTCTGTGCTGTCTTCTCCTGACTGCCTGCTCCTACAGGCCATCTGTTTTTCTACCTCACTGAGGGCTCCGGGGGTGCCAAGGCTAACAGTTACAACGGGGGAAATTGCCACAGGACAACGTAAGAGAAAATAAAATGGGGTAAAAGGTCACCATGGGAGAGTTCTGGAGAGCACTGAAAGATCCTAATTTGGAAGCACATCTGGACGTAAGATGGGACGGAGAATTACACTTGCTAGGACACGTTATTTCTATTTTTATCTGTGTAATTGACTTGGTGTATGAAATGGAAGCAAATCACTCTTTTCTGCCTGTTTAAGAAGGCAAAGTAATTTACGCCAAATGTTGGAAGAGCTGTACTGGATTAATTACTGACTTAAGTTTTGGCTAAACTCGGTGTTTGATCCTTTGCAACAGTATGCTTTGGGGATGCTGTCCTTCCTGAATTTTCTCTCATCTTGCCAGCTGAAAGAGTCAGTCCTCTTGTGAGAAGCCAGTGTGTGTTTATTTAAGAAGCAGTATGAATTAGGTCTCTGATAATGGTTCCCTTTTCCCTTTCGCTGTGTACAAAGGGAGAATCAAACTGCTCAGTGCTTAGAAGCACCTAGAATTTCAAGGCACGTTTTTTATGTCCTCACTTCACCACTGCCACATGCTTTCTATCCTATTTTCTTGGTCTTTTATCCCTCCTCATTTATATTGTAGTAGATTGCATCTTGCTTAATTGTATGCATCTTCATAAGCCACCCTCAGTCCTTCCTGGAACAACACAAATAAATAGATACTGACTCAAACGTTTTTATTGTAGACTTGATTCTTCCCCTTGTTTTAGTGCAGTTCTTTGAGTTACTGACAAGCATCATTGTCCCATTGCTTTCTTAATGAACTCATGTAGCAGAGGCCTTTTTAAGGCAAAAAGTTAAATATTAAGTTCCAGGATTCCTAGCTGAGAGAAGTTGTAATTTAGAATTGGTTGATCAAGAAGTATATGTTGAGTGGTTGCTGGAGGCAGGGAGTGGGGGGCAAGTGAAATGGATGAAGGTGGTCGCAAGGCACAAACTTCCAGTTATAAGATAAATTAAGTTCTGGGACTGTAATGTGCAGCATGGCAACGAGGGTTAACGATACTGGACTATATATTTGTAAGTTGCCAAGGAAGTAGATCTTAAAAGTTCTCATCATAAGAAAAAAATGTGTAATTATGTGAGGTGATGGATGTTAACTAAACTTATTGTGGTGATCATTTCATAGGATATACAAGCATCAAATCTCATTATGTTGTACTCCTAAAACTAATACAATGTTATATGTCAATTATGTCTCAATAAAAAATACACAAATGACCCCCCCAAAAAAATCAGATACACATTTCAACAATAATTGAGTCATCAGAAATGATAGTGAGTGACCAGGAAGGAGTGTTTGCTTAAATGGTAAGGACCAGAGATGAGGCAGTCCTAATGTTTTAATACCGGCTTGCTATGCACATTCCTATCCATTACACTTATTGTGTTTTGGCATTTGATTTTGTAAAATTTAAACACGGTGTACAGTATAGATAAAGGAAAGGAAATCATTTGAGCAAGTAGATTAATACAAATAAATACAATTTAATATAAATTAATTAATACAGATTAATACAAATAAATCCACAATGGTCAGTGCTGAAAAACAAAGAAAAAACATATGCTGAAAATTTACTTGATTTTGCTAATGTTTTAAAATGAGGTTTTATTTTATTAATACATATACAGAAATAAAATTAAGGAATTTTTAATTTATCAATTATATCTTATTAATCACAACCAATCTGTATACATTTGAAAAATAGTTGCATATACATACGGAACTTGCCACAACTTCAGAGTGCCCCAGAAGCTGATCCTTGCCAGCTAGGAACCCATCATTTTACCTTTATTCCGTTTTCAAGGCATATTTGATTAGGTGCTAGTGTCTCCAATATATACTAGAGTGTTTTCTTTTCATGAAAAGTGGACAACAATTGGCTAGACCTCAACCTTTATTGATGAAATTTCCCTTCTACCTTTCTAGACATGCACTTCATTAAAAATCACTTCATTAAATCTGAACGAGATTTTAAACTTGTTTAAGTGCTTTGATGCAATATTTTGTTTTTGTCAATTATATATAATTTAACAGTTATATATTCCTATTAAAGAATAGTTCTGAAAGGAAACTGTAGGAAAATGAATGGCTTGACTGAGGTCACATTTCAAGTCAGAGGCTGACCTGAGACTAGAACTTTATTTCTTAAAATGAATTCTGTTGCTTTCTCCCTTATCTTATGTTAACTAAGGGCTGTCTCTTTTTTAAAAAATCTTTTGGGCCGCTTGGGTGGCTCGGTTGGTTAAGTGTCCGACTTCAGCTCAGGTCATGATCCCACGGTTTGTGGGTTCGAGCCTCGCATTGGGCTCTGTGGTGACAGCTCAGAGTCTGGAGCCTGCTTTGGATTCTGTGTCTCCCTCTCTCTGCCCCTCCCCCCCACGCACACATCCTTTTTCTCTCTCAAAATAAATAAGTAGACATTTAAAAAAGCTCTTTTTAAGTAAACAAGTTCCCAGTGACCCTTCATCTCTCCCCCACCCCAATGAAGTAGCAGGACTGTGCACAGACCTGTGCCTCTTTATTCTTCAACATCTTTGCCTCCCACTGGGGTCTTGAAATCCCGCTACTATCTACATACATTAAGAAATCAAGATTATTCACTCCAGACAGCAGCTTCTCGGCTCTACAGATTAGCTTTTTTTGTGTGCGTGAACAAAGCTTGGCACATCTGATCTATAGGATTTTTGTGGTTGTTTAATGGAATTTATTGAAAGCAACTCAGCAAAGCCGTGTTTCTATGGGTAACCATGCCTCAGGAAAAGCCTGTGCTTAAACCCCGATATTAAATACCATTCTGTGAAAGGCCGTCTTGCCTGAATGACCTCCCCTGCAGACACTTCCCAGGCATGGGAGAAAGCTGGCAGGGATCCATTTTGTTTATCTCAGTGTGGATTTTTTCCTTAGTCCCTGACATGGGTTAATTCTAAATTATAATCCAACCTGCTTCCTGGGGATCCCTGAGGAAATTTTGAGAGAGAATGCAACTTGTTTTGTGAACTGAACACCAAGTAGCTCATGTTTGGCCAAAGATGAAAAAAAAAAGAAAAGAAAAAGAGAAACTCATGAGAAGAAACAGAATGAAACACTAGTAGTCTTTCTTCCCTATGGGCAGTGCAGGGTATGGGAGGACAGGGGGAGGGGGTGGGAAGTGTAAAGGAGGCAGCTGAGTTTATTTTTAACACCAAGTTAAAGGCATACTCTGTGTTCTTTCCTTTTAAAAATAGACTTTTAACCTCTTGAAACGTTTTGACTCTATTCTGCCTGTGGGGTAATACCCCTTTGTGGCTGGCAACTCCCACTGGATCTTTTCCCATTACAGACTTCCTGGCCAAGTAGTTAGGATGGAAAAACCCCAGAATATTTGGTCACAGAGCTCTTGATCAGCATATGCACATAGCTCCTGTGTGCAGGAAGGCTGATACACCCCTGCTGCTTACCTGGACCTTGAACTTTGCCACATCCTTCAAAACTTGGTTACAAAAAGATGTCCTGTTTTTAAAATAGTCTGAATTAGTGGATATAGTCTTTTTGAAGTCCATTGCAATAATTTATTCAATGAATTTATAAACGACACAACACACACATGCACGCCCCCCCCCCCCAAATTAGATGTGTACGAGTAGCTATGATAATAGCTAATCTCTAACACTGGTTGAAGGTTTATGATTTGCCAGGCAACTGTTTCGTATACATTTAGGGCTTTGACCAATGCTCTCAATTTTATAATCCCATTTTACAGATGAAGAAACTTGAGCTCTGGGCTATTAAGTAACTTATGAAGATTATAATAAAGTCAGTGAGTGGTTTTGGGGGAGGGAATTCAAACTCAGGTAGTTAAGCAGATCAGGTCCACTGCTACTCCATATGGTAAGTCCATAATTAGAAAAGGAGCCTGTATCTTCAGACCACATTTGCTTCCGTCTGTTGGAAAGTTAATTAAACACTCGTTTTGTTAGAACAAGACATTTTATTTCCACTTGCAAGACAGTTATCATCATAAAAATGCAAATGTACAGTGTTGACAACTTGAAGGGTGCCCCGTTAGATGTGAAGCCCTTGTGCTATGCACAACCTGCACGAATGTACATGGTGGCCCTTTGCACACATACACAAACACATAAACCTCATGAACTGCAGGCAGGGGAAGTTTATGAAGAAAGAAACAAATTGCTTTAATTTAAAAGGTTAGGGAACTAGTCTTTTAGTCTTTTACTAAAAGTAACTAGACTGATTTGATGTTAGTAACAGTTCTTCTACATGCCTCAGTCTAGAACTAGTACAACTCATGAGAAACTCTGAAACTTGTTTGTATTTGTACACAGTACAAAAGTGTTCTACTCTCACTTTCTTTTTCTTCTTCTCTGGGGAATAAACCTTGAGTTCACGTTGGAACAGGTGGTTGATATGTATGAGTATGCACATGAGTGTGTTAAGGTTGGTGGGGGGGGGGGGAATACAACAGTTTGCGAACCTAGGGAGATTTAAATTTTATTATGGAAATTTTCACAAATGTTCTGAAAGTAGACCAAAACGGCATAATGAACCCCACTTACCCCCATGAACCTAAAACCCAGATGCAATAAGTATCAACTAAAGGCCAGCCTTGCTTCCTCTATGTTTCTATTTACGCCTCTTTTTTGAAGCAAATTCTAAACATCATATCATTTTATCATCACATTATTCTCAAATATTATCAAAATATTTCAGTACATTTCTCTACCAGATGTAAACTGTTGTTTTTTTTTTTTTTTTTTAATGTTTATTTATTTTTGAGACAGAGAGAGAGCATGAACGGGGGAGGGTCAGAGAGAGAGGGAGACACAGAATCTGAAACAGGCTCCAGGCTCTGAGCAGTCAGCACAGAGCCCGACGCAGGGCTCGAACTCACATACCGTGAGATCCTGACCTCAGCCGAAGTCGGACACTTAACCGACTGAGCCACCCAGGCGCCCCCTGTTTTTTTTTAAAAAACCACAATACCATTATTACATTCAAACAGAAATAGCAGTAAGTCCTTGATGTTGTCATACACCCAACTGATGTTCAAATTTTCAGTTGTCTTCCAAGTGTTCCAAATTTTCTTCTGTTTTTTTGTTTGTTGTTTTCACCTTGTGTTTGTTTGAAATGGGAATCAACTGAGTTCTAACGTCACATGGGTTGTCATACCTCTTAAGTCTCTTGGAATCTACAAGCTGTCCCTTCATCTTATTTTTCTACAGCTTGTATTTTGCTGTTGTGTGGATATGGCGTCCTCACAATATAGCTTAACACATTTCTCCGTAGCAGAGTCCTTTCTGACAGTAGTCCAGGCATCTGTATATTCTTGGGTGAACTTGAGCCACAGTGAGGCTTGGAAAGGACTAGAAAAAAATGCTCAGGGTCCTCTCCTCGATTTTTGAACGTTTTGGCTTGAGGAACAAAACTCTCAGGAACTTTCGATTGTCCATCATCTGTAGACAGGTAAAGAGTGCCAGCTTGCATGTTCAGTGCAGGTAGACTCTCCTGAGTAATTTAGGGGCTCCAGGAGCACAGTTTCTCAGCCAGGCTTGAGAGAGGACAATAGACGTGAATTGGTGGCCTAGAGAAAACGAGAATCTCCCAGCTGGGGGGAATTTGGTTTCAGTCGGGATCATGTGGAAACCAGTTACCAGCAGGCAAATCGCCAATGAACTGGCAAAGCCTCCGTTTTGAGTGCTTGAATAAGACAGTGCTTAACTTAAGTGGAGTTTAAGTAACTGGTTAAACCAAATGTTCTGTGGATACTTGATTGATATTAAATCTACATGTCTTCAGTGGATTGTGAAATGAACACATTGGATTCATTTCGAGGTTTTGTTTTGTTTTTCATTATAATAATAATAATAATAATAATTATTATTATTATTATTTTAAGATTCTAGCTTTGCTGAAGAAATTAAATGAAGGTCAGTAGGTTCACCAGCTCATGGCCCTGTTCTCCACAAGGATCTATCACACCAATGTTGTTGGTAGTAAAAGGTGGCCTTGCCTTTGCTGTGGAAGAAACAGCGATGTTATCTGTCCTAGGCTGCTCTGCTTCTTGGCCATTAGTCCAGGATTTCCTTCTCCTGTGACTCCTGAAGCCTCAAAATAATAACAGAGCATTACATTTTCTTGGTAAGGTTAGGGTGTCGAGCTGTTCCCTTTCCCACATCCACATCTGTCATGAGCATGTGCCCCAGCCGCCCCATGACCTCCTTGCCCTATTCCAGCCGCCAGGAGGGGTGCTTTCCAGGTGCTTGCTAACAGAGAGGCTCGGGTTAAGATCTGCCCTGCAACCTCATTGGCAAGCTGGGTGACCTTGGGTAGGTCACTTGATTCTCTGAGAGCTATTATCTTTACCTGTAAAATAAAGATTGTATCATCTGCTTTGCCTCCCACATGAGGATGTTATGAAGATCAACTTAAAAGCATTAATGTAGGTGAAAGTCCTTCACTAAACTATAAAACATCACGCAAGTGCCCTTGATGCCTGCTGCTTGATATCTCCACCCACATTTATCCAGTCCTGCCTGGCAGTGGAGAAGAAATTAAATTCTAGAGTCAAATAAGGCTCCGTTGCTTTTTAGCTTTATCCTTTGGGGCAAGTCATACTCTGAGTCTTGGTTCCTCATAAATAAACTGGGGATATTTTTTATCTGGCATTCATTTATTTACCCCTCTCTCTCTCTCTCAACACCTTGACTCGGTGTTGTTATGAGGACTAAAGTTTAGATAACAGATGTAAAGCCCCCAACGCAGATTTGGCCCCCAGTAGGTCCTCAACAAATGACAATTCTTTTTCCCTCCCTGCTCTTGGCAATTGTACCACAGTATGGCCCAGCTGACATGCCTTCCTTTATAAAGGAAGGGCTCTTCCCCTAGATGGCTGAGGACAGGAGGACAGGACGGTCTGCTAGCCCCTCCATCCTCACTTACAAGGATGCTTGTTCATAGCTCAGTCATCTTTAAATTCTCTTTGTAAGTCAGTCGGCTAAGGAGTTACATAATGGAGTTTTGCTCCTATATTACTTGGGAATAAAGATTCCTCAGCAGCCTGTGTGAAAAAACCCCAAATGTTTGGTTGACTGCAAAATTAACACGAGTCAGTGGTGTGATGGAGTGAGCAGAACATCAGTGTATTTTAGGAAGCACAGTAAGGACCCATCCTACTTGTGTAGGTCAGACCATACCTGGGGTAAAGGATTCAGTTTAGCAGGTTGGTACACTGGGATGGAACACTAGAAGGGGTGGGGGAGGATAACAAAGGGCTTGTGATACAAGATATTTGAGTAACTATTAGACTGAGGATACTTAAGCTGTAGAAGATATATTTCAGGAGAGATATGTTATTGTCTTCTGTTCTTTGAATGGACTGAGCAATTAGAGAAAATAGATCACCACCACTTTGCATTTATGCAAGAGTACAAATTTCTAAGGAGTATATATAAGCATGCATTTGAGCTTATGTGGTTTCACAGGAAGGAATTAGGGACAGTAGACAAAAGTTGTTGGGGAATAGTTCTAGTGGTCTTTCTATTTCTATTCCTACTTCAAACTCTGGGCTGTTGTAGGGATGGGCCATTACAACTCATTTAAAACTGGGCTTCCTGGTGGCCAGTCTCAGCATGGTATTACATTCAAAAGATACTCAAAACAATATTGAAATTAGGAATTGAAAAGCAACATAACTACAAATATACTGGAAATTAAAACAGGTAACAAGGGACAATCACGTACAGCTTTGGGTCAATTAATTTGAAATATGCAAAATGGTCAATTTTCTAGAAAACTATAGTTAATTAAAACTGACTCAAGAGGAAATAAATGACCTAAGTCCAATGACCTTGGGGTGCCTGGGTGGCTCTGTCGATTGACTGAGTCAGTGACTTTAGCTCAGGTCATGATCTTGTGGTTCATGGGTTCGAGCCCAGCATTGGGCTCTGCGCTGACAGCTCAGAGTCTGGAGCCTGCTTTGTATTCTGTGTCTCCCTCTCTCCCTCTGGTCCTTCCACCACTTGTGCTCTCTCTCTCTCAAAAGTAAATAAATAAACATTAAAATTAAAAAAAAAATTCTACGACCTTGAAAGGCATTAAATCAGTGATTAAATCTACTCACATTATGAATTAAGATATAGTTAGTTTCTTACAGGTAAGTTTTACCAAATTTATAAGAACATATAATCCCAATCTTCTATGAACAGTCCAGAGAATATAAATAGAGCATGAAAATAAACAGTACCTTAAAACTCATTTTATTAGACTGGAACAAACCTGAATCCAAAATAAGACAAGGATAATAGGGAAAATTGTAAACCAACCTTACTTCTATTTCTTTTGTTGTTGTTGTTATTTAAAATTTTTATTTAAACTCTAGTTAGTTAATATATAGTGTAATATCAGTTTCAGAAGTAGAATTGAGTGATTCATCACTTACATATAATACCCAGTGCTCATCACAAGTGCCCTCATTAATACCCATCACCCATTTAGCCCATCCCCCTGCCCACCTCCCCTCCATCAACCCTCAGTTTGTTCTTTATACTTAAGAGTCTCTTATGGTTTGCTTCTGTCTCTTTTTATTTCCCCCTTCCCCTCTATTCATCTGTTTTGTTTCTTAAATTCCACATATGAGTAAAATCATATGGTATGTGTCTTTCTCCGACTGACTTATTTCACTTAGCATAATACACTCTAGCTCCATCCACATCATTGCAAAAGGCAAGATTTCATTCTTTTTGATGGCTGAGTAACATTCCATTGTCTATGTACACCACATCTTCTTATCCATTCTTCAGTCGATGGACACCTGAGCTCTTTCCATACTTTGGCTATTGTTGATAGTGCTGCTATAAACATTGGTGTGTATGTGCCCTTTGAATCAGCATTTCTGTATCCTTTGGGTAAATACCTAGTAGTGCAATTGCTGGGTCATAGGGTATTCCTATTTTTAATTATTTGAGGAACCTCCATACTGTTTTCCAGAGTGGCTGCACCAGTTTGCATTCCTACGAGCAGTGCAAGATGGTTCCTCTATCTCCATATCCTGACCAACATCTGTTGTTGCCTGAGTTGTTAATGTTAGCCATTCTGACAGGTGTGAGGTGGTATCTCATTGTGGTTTTAATTTGCATTTCCCTGATGATGAGTGATGTTGGCATCTTTTCATGTGTCCTTTGGACATCTGGATGTCTTCTTTGGAAAAATGTTTATTCATGTCTTTTGCCAATTTCTTAAGTGTATTGTTTGTTTTTTGGGTGTTGAGTTTGAAAAGTTCTTTATCAATTTTGGATACTAACCCTTTATCAGATATGTCATTTGCAAATATCTTCTTCCATTCCATAGGCTGCTTTTAGTTTTCTTGATTGTTTCTTTGCTGTGCAGAAGCTTTTTATCTTGATCGAGTCCCAGTAGTTCATTTTTGCTTTTGCTTCCTGCCAACCTTACTTTTAAATATAAAGGTATAAATTCTGATAAAATTCAGCAAAATCAGTGACTTAATGAAAATAATACACTATTGGGTTTATCCCAGGAAAGCAAGGATTATTTAATGTTAGGAAAATCTATTACTATAATTTACCAGATTAACAAATTGAAAAGGGAAAGAGCAAAGGAAAAAGCACATAATTATCTTAATAGAGGCAGAAAAATCTTTTGTTAAAATAGGATACTCTTTCATATTTAAAAAAAACAGGAAATACAAATAGTAAGGAATTTTATTTTGTATATATTTATTTCACAAAACTGGAAATTATTCTGAATATTGGGCACTATTTGATCTAGCAAATGTAGGTTGTCCATTTCAGGGAACAATTTTGGAATGGAAATCTCATCCCAGATTCTCCTTGGTAAAGGCAAGAACATGCCCTTTCACTGTTACTTGAGCCTGACATTTAAAAAAAATTAGTTTTACAGCTTTATTGAAGTATATGTAATAAATATACCAAAAAGCTGCACATATTTATATAATTTTATGAGTTTGGACATAAACGTTCACTTCCGATAGCACCACAATCATGGTAATATACATATCCATCATCTCCAAAAGTTTCCTTGAGTCCCTTTGCTGTTTTTCTGTGCGTGTGGTAAAAACGCAACATGAGATCTTCCCTCTTAGCAAGTTTTTAAGTGCACGAGACCATACTGTTAACTATAAAAACTATGTTGTAAACAGATCTCCAGAACTTAAGCATTTCATATAAGTGTAATATTATGCTCATTGAACATCTCATTTCCCTTTTCCTCTATCTCCTGGAAACCACCATTCTATTTTCTTTAAAAAAAATTTTTTTTAATGTTTATTATTTTGAGAGAGACAGCGTGAACAGGGGAGGGGCAGAGAGAGAGGGAGACACAGAATCTGAAGTAGGCTCCAGGCTCCGAGCTGTTGGAACAGAGCCAGACGCGGGGCTCAAATACACGGCCTGCAAGATCATGGCCAGAGCTGAAGTTGGACGCTCAACTGACTGAGCCACCCAGGTGCCTTTCTGTTTTCTATATGAGTAGAATCATGGGACTATTTGTCCTTCTGTGACTGACTTATTCACTTAGTATAATATCTTCCAGGTCCATTTATGTTGCTGCAAATTGTAGGATCTACTTCTTTTTTAAGGCTGGATAATGTGCCTCTGTATGTATATACCACATTTTATTTATCCATTCTTCTGTCAATAGACATTTGGGTTGTTCCATATGTTGGCTGTTGTGAATAATGCTAGAATGAATGTGGGAATACATGGATCTCTTTGAGATCCTGATCTCATTTCTTCTGGATGCTCCTAGGAGTGGGATTGCTGGATCGTATGGTAGTTCCACTTCTAAGTTTTTGAGTAACTGGGGCACTTCCATAGTGTTTTCCATGTGGTTGCATCACTTCATATTTCTACCAACAGTGTATGGTGGGTTCCAGTTTCTCAACATCCTTGCCAACACTTGTTACCTTTGATTCTTTAATAACAGCTATCCTAATAGGTGTGAGATGATATCTCCTTATGGTTTTTATTTGTATTTCCCTGATGATTGGTGATGTTGAACACCTTTTCATATACCTGCTAGCTGTTTGTATTTCTTCTTTGGAGAAATATCTATTCAAATCTTTGCCCATTTTTTAATTGGGTTATTGGGGATTTTATTGTTTTGGTATTGAGTAGGGGTAGTTCTTTTTTTAATGTTTATTTATTTTAAGAGACAGACACACAGAGAGAGTATGCATGGGCAGGAGAGGGGCAGAGAGAGGGAGAGAAAGAGAGAGTGAGAGAGAGAGAATCCATGCTCTATGGAGAATCTATGTTGGTCTTGATCCCATGACTGCAAGAGCATGACCTGAGCCAAAACCAAGAGTTGGATGCCAAACCAAATGAGCCACCCAGGCGCCTCTAGGGAGAATTATCTTAATTGAATAAATATATCTATCAGAAACTTGTAGCAAACATTATATTTACTGGTGAAAGTTTGGAATTATCCCTTCTAATATCAGGAATAAAAAAGCTGCCCATTATCACTGTTTCCATCCAGTCACTATTTGAAGATCCCAACCAGAGCACTAAGAGAAGAAAAGAAAAGCCTTGAGGATTGGAAAAGAAAACAAAAACAAAAGTATCACTACTGATAGGAATATTACTGCATTTATAGAATCTAAGAAAAAATACAAACAAGCTATAGGAATGAGTATAAGATATCAGCATGTTACTAGATACAAGATTAGTATAAAAAGAATTTATATTCCTGTACAATATCAATAAATAATTTAAAAAATTTAATATTATAAAAAATGCCAGTTCTCTCCACATTAGTTAGTAAATTCAAAACAATCCCAATCAAAATCCCAAATGATTTTTTTTTGTATACTTGACAAGATGATCCAAAAAGTCATATGGAAGAGCAAAGGAGAAACAAGTTTGAAGAAGACCAAAATGGGAAAGCTCATGGGATCAAGCCCCGTGTCTGGCTCTGTGCTGAGCATGGAGCCTACTTAAGATTCTCTGTCTCTGTCTCTGTCTCTCTGTCTCTGTCTCTGTCTCTCTCTCTCTCGGGACACCTGGGTGGCTCTGTTAGTTAAGTGTCCGACTTTGTTTCATGTCATGATCTCGCAGTTAGGTTTGTGAGTTAGAGCCCCACATTGGGCTCTTTGCTGTCAGCACAGAGACTGCTTCGGACCCTCCGCCTCCCTCCCTTTTTGCCACTCCCCCACTGGCGTGTGTGCGTTCTCTCTCTCTCTCTCTCTCTCAAAAATAAGTAAAAACATTTAAAAAAAAAAAAGATTCTGGAGTCCGGAAGATGGCGGCGTAGGAGGACGCGGGGCTCACAGCGCGTCCGGCCGATCACTTAGATTCCACCTACACCTGCCTAAAGAACCCAGAAAACCGCCAGAGGATTAGCAGAAGGGAGTCTCAGGAGTCAAGCGCAGACTAGAGGCCCACGGAAGAGGGTAGGAAGGGCGGCGAGGCGGTGCGCGCTCCACGGACTGGCGGGAGGGAGCCGGGGCGGAGGGGCGGCTCGCCGGCCAAGCAGAGCCCCCGAGTCGGGCTGGCAAAAGCGGAGGGGCCGGACACACTGTGTTCCGACAGCAAGCGCGGCTTAGCGTCTGGGAGGTCATAAGTTAACAGCTCTGCTCGGAAAGCGGGAAGGCTGGAGGACAAAGGGAGGGAGAGCTGCTGAGCCCCCGGACAGCAGAGCTCAGCTTGGCGGGGAACAAAGGCGCCAGCGCCATCTCCCCCGCCCATCCCCCAGCCAAAATCCCAAAGGGAACCAGTTCCTGCCAGGGAACTTGCTCGCTCCGCGCAAACACCCAACTCTGTGCTTCTGCGGAGCCAAACCTCCGGCAGCGGATCTGACTCCCTCCCGCTGCCACAGGGCTCCTCCTGAAGTCGATCACCTAAGGAGAAGCGAGCTAAGCCTGCCCCTCCAGCCCCCGTGCACCTTGCCTACCCACCCCAGCTAATACGCCAGAGCCCCAGCAACACAAGCCTGGCAGTGTGCAAGTAGCCCAGACGAGACACACTACCCCACAGTGAATCCCACCCCTAGGAGAGGGGAAGAGAAGGCACACACCAGTCTGACTGTGGCCCCAGCAGTGGGCTGGGGGCAGACATCTGGTCGGACTGCGGCCCCGCCCACTAACTCCAGTTATACACCACAGCACAGGGGAAGTGCACTGCAGGTCCTCACCACGCCAGGGACTCTCCAAAATGACCAAAAGGAAGAATTCCCCTCAGAAGAATCTCCAGGAAATAACAACAGCTAATGAACTGATCAAAAAGGATTTAAATAATATAACAGAAAGTGAATTTAGAATAATAGTCATAAAATTAATCGCTGGGCTTGAAAACAGTATACAGGACAGCAGAGAATCTCTTGCCATAAAGATCGAGGGACTAAGGAACAGTCACGAGGAGTTGAAAAACGCTTTAAACGAAATGCAAAACAAAATGGAAACCACAATGGCTCGGCTTGAAGAGGCAGAGGAGAGAATAGGTGAACTAGAAGATAAAGTTATGGAGAAAGAGGAAGCTGAAAGAAAGAGAGATAAAAAAATCCAGGAGTATGAGGGGAAAATTAGAGAACTAAGTGATACACTAAAAAAAAATAATATACGCATAATTGGTATCCCAGAGGAGGAAGAGAGAGGGAAAGGTGCTGAAGGGGTACTTGAACAAATTATAGCTGAGAACTTCCCTGAACTGGGGAAGGAAAAAGGCATTGAAATCCAAGAGGCACAGAGAACTCCCTTCAGACGTAACTTGAATCGATCTTCTGCACGACATATCATAGTGAAACTGGCAAAATACAAGGATAAAGAGAAAATTCTGAAAGCAGCAAGGGATAAACGTGCCCTCACATATAAAGGGAGACCTATAAGACTCGTGACTGATCTCTCCTTTGAAACTTGGCAGGCCAGAAAGGCTTGGCACGATATCTACAGTGTGCTAAACAGAAAAAATATGCAGCCGAGAATCCTTTATCCAGCAAGTCTGTCATTTAGAATAGAAGGAGAGATAAAGGTCTTCCCAAACAAACAAAAACTGAAGGAATTTGTCACCACGAAACCAGCCCTACAAGAGATCCTAAGGGGGATCCTGTGAGACAAAGTACCAGAGACATCACTACAAACATAAAACATACAGACATCACAATGACTCTAAACCCATATCTTTCTAAAATAACACTGAATGTAAATGGATTAAATGCGCCAACTAAAAGACATAGGGTATCAGAATGGATAAAAAAACAAGACCCATCTATTTGCTGTCTACAAGAGACTCATTTTAGATCTGAGGACACCTTTAGATTGAGAGTGAGGGGATGGAGAACTATTTATCATGCTCCTGGAAGCCAAAAGAAAGCTGGAGTAGCCATACTTATATCAGACAAACTAGACTTTAAATTAAAGGCTGTAACAAGAGATGAAGAAGGGCATTATATAATAATCACAGGGTCTATCCACCAGGAAGAGCTAACTATTATAAATGTCTATGCGCCAAATACCCGAGCCCCCAGATATATAAAACAATTACTCATAAACATAAGCAACCTTATTGATAAGAATGTGGTCATTGCAGGGGACTTTAACACCCCACTTACAGAAATGGATAGATCATCTAGACACACGGTCAATAAAGAAACAAGGGCCCTGAATGATACATTGGATCAGATGGACTTGACAGATATATTTAGAACTCTGCATCCCAAAGCAACAGAATATACTTTCTTCTCGAGTGCACATGGAACATTCTCCAAGATAGATCATATACTGGGTCACAAAACAGCCCTTCATAAGTTTACAAGAATTGAAATTATACCATGCATACTTTCAGACCACAATGCTATGAAGCTTGAAATCAACCACAGGAAAAAGTCTGGAAAACCTCCAAAAGCATGGAGGTTAAAGAACACCCTACTAACGAATGAGTGGGTCAACCAGGCAATTAGAGAAGAAATTAAAATATATATGGAAACAAACGAAAATGAAAATACAACAATCCAAACGCTTTGGGATGCAGCGAAGGCAGTCCTGAGAGGAAAATACATTGCAATCCAGGCCTATCTCAAGAAACAAGAAAAATCCCAAATACAAAACCTAACAGCACACCTAAAGGAAATAGAAGCAGAACAGCAAAGGCAGCCTAAGCCCAGCAGAAGAAGAGAAATAATAAAGATCAGAGCAGAAATAAACAATATAGAATCTAAAAAAACTGTAGAGCAGATCAACGAAACCAAGAGTTGGTTTTTTGAAAAAATAAACAAAATTGACAAACCTCTAGCCAGGCTTCTCAAAAAGAAAAGGGAGATGACCCAAATAGATAAAATCATGAATGAAAATGGAATGATTACAACCAATCCCTCAGAGATACAAACAATTATCAGGGAATACTATGAAAAATTATATGCCAGCAAATTGGACAACCTGGAAGAAATGGACAAATTTCTAAACACCCACACTCTTCCAAAACTCAATCAGGAGGAAATAGAAAGCTTGAACAGACCCATAACCAGCGAAGAAATTGAATCGGTTATCAAAAATCTCCCAACAAATAAGAGTCCAGGACCAGATGGCTTCCCAGGGGAGTTCTACCAGACGTTTAAAGCAGAGATAATACCTATCCTTCTCAAGCTATTCCAAGAAATAGAAAGGGAAGGAAAACTTCCAGACTCATTCTATGAAGCCAGTATTACTTTGATTCCTAAACCAGACAGAGACCCAGTAAAAAAAGAGAACTACAGGCCAATATCCCTGATGAATATGGATGCAAAAATTCTTAATAAGATACTAGCAAATCGAATTCAACAGCATATAAAAAGAATTATTCACCATGATCAAGTGGGATTCATTCCTGGGATGCAGGGCTGGTTCAACATTCGCAAATCGATCAACGTGATACATCACATTAACAAAAAAAAAGAGAAGAACCATATGATCCTGTCAATCGATGCAGAAAAGGCCTTTGACAAAATCCAGCACCCTTTCTTAATAAAAACCCTTGAGAAAGTCGGGATAGAAGGAACATACTTAAAGATCATAAAGGCCATTTATGAAAAGCCCACAGCTAACATCATCCTCAACGGGGAAAAACTGAGAGCTTTTTCCCTGAGATCAGGAACACGACAGGGATGCCCACTGTCACCGCTGTTGTTCAATATAGTGCTGGAAGTTCTAGCATCAGCAATCAGACAACAAAAGGAAATCAAAGGCATCAAAATTGGCAAAGATGAAGTCAAGCTTTCGCTTTTTGCAGATGACATGATATTATACATGGAAAATCCGATAGACTCCACCAAAAGTCTGCTAGAACTGATACATGAATTCAGCAAAGTTGCAGGATACAAAATCAATGTGCAGAAATCAGTTGCATTCTTATACACTAACAATGAAGCAACAGAAAGACAAATGAAGAAACTGATCCCATTCACAATTGCACCAAGAAGCATAAAATACCTAGGAATAAATCTAACCAAAGATGTAAAAGATCTGTATGCTGAAAACTATAGAAAGCTTATGCAGGTAATTGAAGAAGATATCAAGAAATGGAAAGACATTCCCTGCTCATGGATTGGAAGAATACATATTGTCAAAATGTCAATACTACCCAAAGCTATCTACACATTCAATGCAATCCCAATCAAAATTGCACCAGCATTCTTCTCGAAACTAGAACAAGCAATCCTAAAACTCATATGGAACCACAAAAGGCCCCGAATAGCCAAAGTAATTTTGAAGAAGAAGACCAAAGCAGGAGGCATCACAATCCCAGAATTTAGCCTCTACTACAAAGCTGTCATCATCAAGACAGCATGGTATTGGCATAAAAACAGACACATAGACCAATGGAATAGAATAGAAACCCCAGAACTAGACCCACAAACGTATGGCCAACTCATCTTTGACAAAGCAGGAAAGAACATCCAATGGAAAAAAGACAGTCTCTTTAACAAATGGTGCTGGGAGAACTGGACAGCAACATGCAGAAGGCTGAAACTAGACCACTTTCTCACACCATTCACAAAAATAAACTCAAAATGGATAAAGGAC
Source organism: Panthera tigris (assembly GCF_018350195.1). Classification (NCBI taxonomy): domain Eukaryota; kingdom Metazoa; phylum Chordata; class Mammalia; order Carnivora; family Felidae; genus Panthera; species Panthera tigris. The sequence goes on along the minus strand of NC_056666.1, from coordinate 113,581,842 downwards.
CTGAATGTGAGACAGGAAACCATCAAAACCTTAGAGGAGAAAGCAGGAAAAGACCTCTCTGACCTCAGCCGTAGCAATCTCTTACTCGGCACATCCCCAAAGGCAAGGGAATTAAAAGCAAAAGTGAATTACTGGGACCTTATGAAGATAAAAAGCTTCTGCACAGCAAAGGAAATAACCAACAAAACTAAAAGGCAGCCAACGGAATGGGAAAAGATATTTGCAAATGACACATCGGACAAAGGGCTAGTATCCAAAATCTATAAAGAGCTCATCAAACTCCACACCCGAAAAACAAATAACCCAGTGAAGAAATGGGCAGAAAACATGAATAGACACTTCTCTAAAGAAGACATCCGGATGGCCAACAGGCACATGAAAAGATGCTCAACGTCGCTCCTTATCAGGGAAATACAAATCAAAACCACACTCAGATACCACCTCACGCCAGTCAGAGTGGCCAAAATGAAGAAATCAGGAGACTATAGATGCTGGAGAGGATGTGGAGAAACAGGAACCCTCTTGCACTGTTGGTGGGAATGCAAATTGGTGCAGCCGCTCTGGAAAGCAGTGTGGAGGTTCCTCAGAAAATTAAAAATAGACCTACCCTATGACCCAGCAATAGCACTGCTAGGAATTTATCCAAGGGATACAGGAGTACTGATGCATAGGGGCACCTGTACCCCAATGTTTATAGTGGCACTCTCAACAATAGCCAAATTATGGAAAGAGCCTAAATGTCCATCAACTGATGAATGGATAAAGAAATTGTGGTTTATATACACAATGGAATACTACGTGGCAATGAGAAAAAATGAAATATGGCCTTTTGTAGCAACATGGATGGAACTGGAGAGTGTGATGCTAAGTGAAATAAGCCATACAGAGAAAGACAGATACCATATGGTTTCACTCTTATGTGGATCCTGAGAAACATAACAGAAACCCATGGGGGAGGGGAAGGAAAGAAAAAAAAAAAAAAAAAAAGAGGTTAGAGTGGGAGAGAGCCAAAGCATAAGAGACTGTTAAAAACTGAGAACAAACTGAGGGTTGATGGGGGGTGGCTGGGAGGGCAGGGTGGGAGGGAGGGCAGGGTGGGTGATGGGTATTGAGGAGGGCACCTTTTGGGATGAGCACTGGGTGTTGTATGGAAACCAATTTGACAGTAAATTTCATATATTAAAAAAAAAATACAAAAAAAAATAAAAAAATAAAAAAAAAGATTCTCTCTGTGGTGCCTGGATGGCTCAGTCATTAAGCATCTAACTCTTAATTTTGGCTCAGGTCATGGTTTCCTGGTTTGTGGGTTTCAAGGCCCATGAGGAGCTCTGTGCTGACGGCACGGAGCCTGCTTGAGATTCTCTGTCTCCCTCTCTCTCTGTCCTCCCCCTGCTGGCACACACTCTTTCTCTCTCTCTCAAAAATAAGTAAATAAACATTTTAAAGAAAGATTCTCTCTCTCTCTCTTTTTCTCTCTCTCTTCCTCTGCCCCTCTCCCCCACTCATGCTCCCTCTCTCTCTAAAAATAAATCTTTTAAAAGCAACTTTCATAAAAGAAAATATTTGAGGATATTTTTATGACCACAGTGAGGAAAAAAATTGAACAAGAAAAAAAATAAGTGATGATACATTTGGCTACATTCTGATGAAAAACTTCATGACAAGGGCACCTGGGTGGCTCAGTCGGTTGAGTGTCCAACTTCGGCTCAGGTCATGGTCTCATGGTTCACAGATTCCAGCCCCACTTCGGGCTCTATGCTGACAGCTCAGAGCCTGGAGTCTAGTTTGGATTCTGTGTCTCCCTCTCTCTCTGTCCCTCCCATGCTCTCACTCTGTCTCTGTCTTTCTCTGAAAAATAAGTAAAAACATTAAAAACATTTTTTTTTAATTAAAAAAAACTTAATGACAAAATATGTCAGAAAAACTAAAATGATGAGACACGGGCCAAAAGAAGATATTTGGAACATATAAATACAAATGATTTTTACTCAGGAGATTTAAAGAATACCTACAAATCAATATGAAAAAAGGTAAGGGAAAGAATAAGAAGTTTACAGAAGACAAGACTTGAATGGCCAATTCAAAAATTCTGATGCATATTGGTGACATTATTGAGCACTAGCCATATATGGTTCTAGATGCTTTCCATGTGTTAACACACTAAAATGTTGCAATAAATGCATGAGGTTGGTACTACCAACTCTTTCCTCTTCCAGAGAGGGAAAATAGGACCAAAGCTCATACAACTAGTAAGTGATAAAGCTAGGATTTGGATACCAAGAGTGATGCTCAAAAACTGGGCTCTTCACCAACTGTGCTATTTTGGCAACTTAAAAAAAAATCTGACTATTTATTGTTGGCAGAGAGTGGGGCAAAATGGAAACAACTGTATACTGCTTATGGAAGTGTAAATTGATACAACCGCTTAGTTGGAGAGCAATTTTACTTCACAAATAAAGTTGAAGATGCACGTTACCCTTGAACCCAACAATTCCACATCTAGGTCCACAGCCTAAAGTCTCACAAGGAAAATGTACAAGAATGTTCATTGTAGTGTTGCTTGTAAAGGTGGAAAAATAGAGTGTGAAATATTTATGCAATGGAATTCAAATATGAAATAATCTAGACAAATCCTCAAAACATAATGTTAATGGGGAAAAAGGTGGAAAAGGATGTATACAAAGTATTATACCATTCATATAATAAAGTTTAAAAGCATTTTTAAAAGCATGAAAACACATGATTTACACATGTAGTACAATCATAAAGCATGGAACATATAAAACTTGGAATTCAGGAAAATGGGTACCATTGCAAAGGGGAGTGGAAATTCGGACGGGGGGTTGTGCAGGGAGCATCAGTTGTATCCAAAATACTATATTTCTTTTAAAAATTGAGAAAATATGGCAGGATATTAACATATGACACAACTGGGTGGTGAAAATATTCTATTATTTTCTGTACTTTCACCTGCCCTGACCATGTTTCTTACCTCACCTTTCACTCTATCCCCTTCCATGCTGCTGCCCCATGGAGCCTCCTGCCCTTCATTGGTCAAGCTATGCCTCTCCATTCCACAATTTCATCTATGCTTTTCCCTCACCTGGGAATGCCCTTCTCTCCTTAAAGGAAAACACACAAAAACAGAACAAACAAAAAACCCTGTTCGTCTTCCGTGACCTGAACTATTTCATTCAGAAAAATACTTGAAAGCATACGCATATTCATAACATCATTATTCACAATATCCAGGTGGTGGAAAAGTGACCCTAAGTATCCATGAATAAATGGATGAGTAAATAAAGAGAATGATAGATACATACAATGGAATATTATTCGGTTTTAAAAAGGAAGGAATTCTGACACATTCTACAACATGGATGAACCTTGAAGACATTATGCTAAGTGAAGTAAGCCAGTCAGCAAAGGCCAAATATTGTATGATTCAACCCATAGGAGGCCCCTAGAGTAGTCAGAAAGTAGAATGGTGGTTGCCAGGAGTGGGAGGAGTGGGGAACGGGGAGTCCATGTTTCAGGGGGACAGAGATTCAGTTTTTGCAAGATGAAAAGAGATCTGGAGATGTGCTGGTGGCTGCACGACAGTGTGAAGGTACTTAAAGCCACTGAACTGTACATTAAAAAATGGTTAAAGTGGTGTTATATGTACTTTACCACCATAAACAATACCAAAGAGAAGTACTTGAAAGGCAACATATAATATTATTAGAACTTATCCAAAGTCCCTCAGAGGGAGATTCCATCTCTCTCTCTCATGATGATTCTCAGCCTCCTAACCCCCAGAGGGATGCCCTCCTCTGTCCTCTCGCTCTGTGGATGTGTTCTGTTTTCCCAGCAGTATCTCCACTTTCCCACTAAGGAAAACCCATCTTGCCTTCCTGGCTTCTCCGATTCTGCTACCTTCCATTACCCCAGTGACCACAGTAGACTCCACGGTGCTTCTCCACCCCTCTGGACAAGACCCTGACCTCTGAGCCCCTGCTCAGACTTGATTTCCAGCTTCTCCATCTACGGTCCTCCCCCACTAGAGCTCTGAGTCTGTCTTCAGAGTTGCAAACTTACTTCCTGTCTGGTTTCTTCCTGGCCCTGATGGTTTGAATTGTAACCAGGATTAACTGGTTCTGTTCTGAAGTGTAACCAGGATTAACTCCGCTATTCTGCTTTGTGAGAAGAGCGGAGTCTTCAGTTTCTGCCAACAAACCATGATACCATTTCATGGTTTACCAAATCTGGACTGACTTGTTATCATGAAATCGCTTTAAAGCCTGTGGGACAACCTATTTAAATGCCAATAAAGGTTTCTCTGTTTTCATGTATATGCATAGAAAATGGCCAAAACTGATTAACAGAGGTTACCAGGAGAAAGGCATTCATTCATTGGGTCTGTGACAGGGGCTGAGGGAGCAGAGAGGGAAAAATTCACTTTTCAATTCTCACCTTCTCGAATCTTTTACAGTAAACATGTATAAGTTTTACAATAAGAATAAATATTTGCAATGAAACAGTGTTCTAAATGGTACAATAGGCTCTTAGTAGCTCTAGAGGCAGCTGCAAGCTAGGAGAAATCATTTTAAGGAGATGCAGTTTCAAATCTAGTAGGAAAGTGGCAAGGGCAGGGTATTTCCTAATTTGAAAAGGACGCTTGTGAGCGAGTCACTGTGTGGATGTAGAGATGAATTATAGAGCTGTCATTCTCATCCAGCAGCTGCTTCTGACTCTGAAAGCAATTTAGGGGAAAGCCAAGTGGAATGGAGCCCTGCCCCTTTAATTAGCCCCAGGAGCCAGGTAAGGTAAATATTTGTGGCTGAAACAGCATGAATCCATGGAAGTCGGGATTTCAGCCTAGAAGCATTGCACTGCCAAGTTGCTATGAAACCCAGAAAGCTGGAGCTACGTTCTGCCTCAGAAAGTGCTTCTGAGTTTAAGAGAAGGAGGAAGAATCACAAGCAGAGTGGTGGTTTTAAGGCCTATGTGTTCATGAGGTTGGTGAGGGTATACCTATGCCTTATGCTGCGTCATAAATTATACCTCTTTTTATTTTACCTCGATATTGATTTCTATTTAAAAACATCAGTACTCCAAATGTAGACATATTTAACTTGCTGTATTTATTAACTCATTCTCTGGTTTCCAGTGATATCAAATGTAAATCAGATCTTGGTATTGCCCTGCTCAAAACTTGTCAATGCCTTTCTGTTGTTTCTCTCAGGAAAAAAATCATGACTCCCGTAGCTGCATATGCAAGGTGACTGAAAAATTTAGCTTCCAACCTGTGGCTCTCAATATTTATGGTGGGGACTCAGGTATAATGAGGACTCTTCTAGAAAAACCAAGATGTATCCATGAAGTTCTGTTGGATGTAGCACCTAGCCTCATCTTTTACCATCTCCATATGCTCACTTGGCACCGGGGATGCTGGTCTCCCTTCTGTTACTTCAAGAAGCTATCGTGGGGTCTTTGAGGCCCCCTGGGTCATGCTCATGTCTGCTTTATTTATCTATGGGGTCTTAGATGTCAGCTTTTCAGAGAAGCCTTCCCTGACCACCCAGTATAAATTGAGGTCTCCTAGTTACTCTGTATTTCATCTGTCTGCACATTTCCATCATCATACCTAATAAACAATGAAAAACAAGGTCCTAGTTTCTAAGGATCTTGATTTATGTATTTGTTTATTATCCATATCCACTACCAGAATGAGGCCAGGACTTGTCTGTCTTGTTCACTGGCCTAGCACATGGTAGGGACTCAACAAACACGTGGCAAATGAATCAATGATGAGATGAAGGTCTTTAAGTTGGATGCCCACTCCCTTGGTTCTCAACATATGAGCAAGGTCCATTTTCAGTAGATGAGAATGAACTGAAACAGAGAAAAGCAGAGGGAAGTGAGAGAAAGAGAATGAGAGAGAGAGAGAGAGAGAGAGAGAGAGAGAGAGAGAGAGAGAAGGGGGTGGGCTGACGTTGGACAAGTCCTTGGTTACAAGCCCTATGGATATACAATTTATCCTATACTTCTTCCTTAATGGGGTGAGATTCAAATATATTGTAAATAACCTCTCCTCCACTTGCTTAACCTTATGTAATTTAGAATTGAGTTTGGGGTTCCATTTTGAAACCCAAGACTTCTAGAAAAACATAACCTATTTCCTTTGGAATATATATTTTTTAAAGGAAATGTGGCAGAATATGTTAACTGTGTCCGATTATCTATTTTTACCTTCTTCCTTGGGAAGTTAAGGGAGGATGTATTAGTTTCCTACTGCTGCTGTAAGAAATTGCTGCAAAATTAGGAGATTAGCACGACACAAATTTCTTGTCTTATAGTTCTGGAGGTCAGAAGTCTAAAATGAGTTGACAGGGCTGTGTCCCTTCTGGAGGCTGTAGGATAGACTTTCTTTCCCTTTTCCAGCTTCTAAAGGCTGCATTCATTTCTTGGCTCTGGGCCCCTTTCTCACATCACTCTGACCTCTGCTTCCATTGTCACATCTCCTCTTACTCTCACCCTTCTGCTGCCCTTCATAAGGATCCTTGTGATTACATCGGGGCCACTTGATAATCTAGGATAAACTCCCCATCAAGATCTTTAACTTAATCATATCTTCCAAGTCCCTTTTTCTGTGTAAGGTAACGTATTTATCAGTTTCAGGGGTTGGGACATGGCATCTTTAGCGGGCCATTATTCTGTCTGCCATGAGAAGCATGCCCCTTTTACCTGTTTCCTTTTGATGGCTGGGATGTAGGTATAACAGATGGAGTTCAAGCAACCACCTTGAGCCATGGTTTGGAAGTCACCTGCTAAGGAAAGGAGAGTAGCAATGTTGAAGGCTCTGGGTCTCTGATAATTTTGTAATGCTAACCATACCCGTTCTGGACTGCCAGTCTGTTGACTTCTTTTAGGTTATTTTCAGTTTTCTAAACCAGATTCATACAATTACATTCTTTACACTCTTACATTCTCTTCACCTGGTTATATAGCCCACCTATTTTTCCGTGCTCTTAAGTATTTTACAAAAGCTTGAGTTTTGATGACAGTATAGTACTCCAATTGTTATTTAAAGATTCTCCAACTATTTGACAATTAAATTGTTTGCAACTCTCTTTTGCTATCATAAATTAAAAGTTCCAGATTTTAGAGTGCCTGTGTGGCTCAGGTGGTTAAGCTTCTTTGGCTCAGGTCATGATCTCGCAGCTTGTGAGTTCGAGCCCCACATCAGGCTCTCTGCTGTCAGCACAGAGCTCGTTTTGGATCTTCTGTTCCGCACCCCCCCCCCTCCACCACCTTCCCTACACCCTTGTGCTCTCTTTCTCTGTCAAAAATAAATAAACATTTAAAAAAAGTTCCAATTTTTAAATAGAGGATTCTGAGAGGAATTCATAGCTTTATATGTATGTCACATCATAGCACATGCTCATATTTGACCATTAAAGATCTAAGTCTGTTTACTTTGATTAAATGAACAGCATCTACAGGAAAATCTTTAACTTCACATCTCCTGAATTTGAAAATCTAAATCCAGTAAGGTGGCAGGAACATCACGAATGTAACATTTTAAAAATTACCCAAAGTGACAATAACATTGTCTAGGCAATTAAAAAAAATAAAAGTTTTATATACTTGAGTAAAACCTGATTTTATTAAATATTTTTATGTTCATTTTTTTCTGCAAAGAAGATTGTAGGGGGAAACATGAGCCCTTTGTACTCTAACTCCCCAGTGGGCGATAATAAATTATGTTATTCTTTCAATATCCCACACAAATAGCACATTAGGCAATCTATATTGTTTCCCTGAATAACTGTCATAAAAGAAGTTCAAAGAAACACAAATATAGGTCAGCGATAAGAACTCTTTTGTAATATGCAGTCACAAAGGTAACTATAGTGAAGATCAAGTCCACAACATATCTCTCTGTGAAATAGCTTTCACCTGCCAGTAAAATTTAATATGTTATTTATTTATCTATTTATTTAGCTCATCACTCTTAATGTCCTTAATGTCCTTACCCTTTATTTTTCTTCACTATAGTCTTTACTACTTAATATTGTATATTTATTTGTTTACTGGTTTTGCTTACCTCACTAAAATGTAAAGTCCATAAAGCAGGGTCCTGTCTACCTTATCCACTAGAGTATCCACAGTGTCCAGTCACAGATGCCAGCTGTAAGATAAAAAGGTCCTGGAGGGGGCGCCTGGGTGGCTCAGTCGGTTGAGCGTCCGACTTCGGCTCAGGTCATGATCTCACAGTCTGTGAGTTCGAGCCCCGCGTCGGGCTCTGTGCTGACAGCTCAGAGCCTGGAGCCTGTTTCAGATTCTGTGTCTCCCTCTCTCTCTGACCCTCCCCTGTTCGTACTCTGTCTCAAAAATAAATAAACGTTAAAAAAAATTAAAAAAAAAAATAAAAAATAAAAAAAAAGGTCCTGGAGGTGAGACCAAAGGGATAGGTATTGGCTGGATCCTGGTGCAAGGACTCTGACTGGATTCTGAGGCAGTGAGAAGTCACAGAAGGACATAAGCGGGCAGTTGGGGAATGGTGAGTGAGATGATCAGGTTTGGATTTTAGACAATAATAACTCTGGGTTTGGTGTGAAGAAAGGGTATAGGGAGGGGGGACAGTCTGGTGGCAGGAAGACTAGTGAGGAAGCTATTATGACTTTCCAGGTGCATGAAGATGAGAGCCCAAGCTAGAAAGTTGGTAATAAATGAGAGCAATAATAATGATGATTACTTTAGCAAAGTTTTATGCAGTCACTAAAATCCATTTTCCAGGCTCCTTTGCAGTTAGGTGTGGCCATGTGATTATGTTCTACACAGTAGAATGTGAGCAGAAATAATGAGCTCTAATTCCAAGTGTGACCCATAGAAATTTCCCATGTACACTCCTCTCTGTTCTTTCCTTTTTCTGGCTAATAGGGATGGAGAAACCATGTATTGGAGATAAATGGGAATCCTTTAATGTAGAACCTGGTAAAGCCATGTAGAGAAAAGTTGCCCCAGTTGACAAAGAATGCTTTGGAATGTTACATAAATGAGGAATAAATATCTGTTGTGTTTGAATCAGTGGACAATTTTAGCTTTATTTATTATAGCAGTTGATATTATCCCAATGAATTTAAACACTCAATTTTGGCTAGGCACCATTCTTAATACTTGAGATATGATAGCTCATTTAATTTCCACGACAATCCATTGAGTAACAATTTTTTAATTATTATCCCCAATTTACAGATGAAGAAACTGAGATACAGAGGGGATATGTAACCTACTAATGTTACAAAGCTGGGAAATGAGAAAGTCAAGTTTGAGAGTTCTGCCTCCAACATTTTAAGCAATATCTGATAGTGGAGATGGATGAGGATTAATAGGTTTTTAAAAAATGTTTATTTATTTATTTTTGAGAGAAAGAAAGAGGGAGGGGCAAAGAGAGAGGGAGAGAGAAAATCCCAACCAGCTATCAGCACAGTGCCTCAACACAGGGCTCAAACTCACAACATGTAAGATCATGATCTGACCAGAAATCAAGAGTCAGATGCTTAAATGACTGAGCCAGCCAGGCACCCCCATTTTTTTAATTAATAGTTTTTTTTTAATTTTTAAACAATTTTTTAACCTTTTATTATTTTTTTTTAATTTAAATCCAAGTTAGTTAACATATAGTGTAATAATGGTTTCAGGAATAATAGAATTTAGTGATTCATCACTTACTTACAACCACCCAGTGCTCATCCCAACAAGTGCCTTCCTTAATACCCATTGCCCATTTAGCCCATCCCCCCACCCAGCACCCCACCAGCAACCCTCAGTTTGTTCTCCATATTTAAGAGTCTCTTATGGTTTGTCTCCCTCTCTGTTTTTATCTTATTTTTCTGTCCCTTTCCCTATGTTCATCTGTTTTGTTTCTTAAAACTCCACATATGAGTGAAATCATATGATATTTGTCTTTTTCTGATTGACTTATTTCACTTAGCATAGTAAACACTCTAGCTCCATCCGCATCATTGCAAATGGTAAGATTTGCTGAGTAATATTCCATTGTGTGTGTGTGTGTGTGTGTGTGTGTGTGTATGCATATTGTGTGTGTGTGTGTGTGTGTGTATATATATATATATATATATATATATCACATCTTCTTTATCCATTCTTCAGTCAATGGACATTTGAGCTCTTTCCATACTTTGGCTGTTGTGGATAGTGCTGCCATAAACATTGGGGTGCATGTGTCCCTTCGAAACAGCACACCTGTATCCCTTGGATAAATACCTAGTAGTGCAATTGCTGGGTCATAGGGTATTCCTGTTATTTGTGGAAGCTCTGTACTGTTTTCCAGAGTGGCTGCACCAGTTTGCATTCCCACCAGCAGTGCAAGAGGGTTCCTCTTTTTCATATCCTGGCCAACATCTGTTGTTGCCTGAGTTGTTAATGTTAGCCATTCTGACAGGTCTAAGGTGGTATCTCCTTGTGGTTTTGATTTGTATTTCCCTGATGATGAGTGATGTTGAGCATCTTTTCATGTGTCCTTTGGACATCTGGATGTCTTCTTTGGAAAAATGTTTATTCATGTCTTTTGCCATTTCTTAAGTGGATTGTTTTTTGGATGTTGAGTTTGATAAGCTATTTATAGATTTTGGATAATTAATAGTTTTTTTTTTTAAAGATATAGATGTCCTTTCTTTTCTTTTAAACATTCTGAATAAAAACAAAACCTTGAAGATGCTTAATAGTCAATAATGAACATTAATTAAAATTAAAGTCACTAATTATGAAACAATATATATATATATATTTAAGTTTAAAGAGGTAAACTCTCTTTTCATGTGTTTCCTGGAAACAGACTCTGAGACTGAAATTTCCATGTAAGAAGTTCATTGGGAAATGCTCCCTGGAAGTGAGGGATGCGGGTTTGGGCAGAGAAAGTAGTTGAACTATCATATAGTCACAACAGAAGGCTCAGCCTATTCCACGGGAAGCTTCGGACCTGAGATAACCCTTCAGAGTTATTTCCCCATCAAGGCAAGGGGTCTGGGCTTTTGTGTCCTGCTTCAGTCACGTGCGCTGCTGACCAGGAGGGAACATAAGGTTGTGTGAGGCAACTCCTTTGGACAGGAGTTCAGCTGCGAACAAGTGGAGGAATGGACATCATGGTCTTGAAAGGGCAGGGAGTAGGGAGAAACTGGATGGTGCACCACAGTATTCACTATAGAACTACTAAGAATAAGTAAGTACTATATTTATAAATCTATACATTTGTAGAACTTCACTGAGCTTCAGACTCTTACAGCCCACTATTTCCTGATTGTGCATGAAGCATAAAAGTGTGGTTGTAAGAAGACAAGAGATGAGACTTCAGAGATGAGTTGAACCATCTGGAAGTAGAAGTGGATGCCAAGAATCTTGGGTGAGAGGGACGTCTGGTGGCAGCATGGAGATGGATTAGCACAGAGACCACTCTTAGGCATACCATTTGGAGCTGTTGTAACTGCCCATAGCTATGAACACCAAAGCCTGAACCAATATCAATGGGATGGAGAAGGGCTAAATTTGCAGGACATTTTAAAGGTAGTTCTTGATGGTTTTAATGGCTGAATGTGCAGATGAGGGAAGATCTGAGACAAACTCTATTGTTGTTGTTTGGGAGGCTGTGTGAAAGGTTGTGCTTAAAGGGAGATGACAGTCATGTTCACCCTGTGGGGTCCATGCTCACCCTGTGGGGTTTATGTTCACCCTTTGGGGTCCATGTTCACTCTGTGGGGCCATGCTCACCCTGTGGGGGCTATTCTCACCCTGTGGGGTCCATGTTGACCCTGTGGGGTCCATGTTCACCTTATGGGAGCCGTGTTCACCCTGTGGAGGGACATGTTCACCCTGTGAGAGGCCATGTTGACACTGTGGGGTCATGTTCACCCTGTGGGAGCCATGCTCACCCTGTGGGGGTCCATGTTCACCCTGTGGGATCCATATTCACCCTGTGGGATCCATGTTGACCCAGTGGGGGCCATGTTCACCCTGTTGGGCCAGTGTGAAATCTTGACTCTATTTTTAATTGACAAAGCAAACATAGTTCTTTGTTACTTTCTTTCTCTTTTCCTTCCTTCCTTTCATTTTTCTTTCATCTGAGGAAGCTCTCTATTACCCATTTTGTCTCTTGAAATGAGTTGTTCATTTCATCTATAATATAATTGGTTTTTTCATTAATCTATTATAACAAAAATTTCTTTCATCATGCCTTCCTCTTTTCGGTTACAAATCTAAGTGTGCCTGAACAAAACATTTACTTAACAAAACAAAGTTTTAAAGCACAGATTCTTTATTTCTTCATTTTTTGGCAGTTTGGTCATGGCCCATAATGGATGGTCTGATGACAGCCTTGGAATTGTAGGTGGGATGAGAAGTGACAGGAAGTGTGCTTGCTGGGACAATGTTACCTTGTGAGTGACTGGCTGCTGTCATATGTGGATATACAAGATTGTTTATTAAGGCTAGGTCTGAATGGCCATATGAAACCCCTTGGTACAACCCTTGAGTGTAACCAATTCACGGCTCTAGTGGTTGTGCTTTTTATTTTCTGGAGCAAAGTAATTTTCTGACCTGATGTGTATAAGATTGGAATCTAACCTTCTGTAGACTGCATTTTTGCCAATTGGAAAACTTTTAACAGTGGAGAAATTTAACTTAAAAAGGAAAAAAAAAGTAATTAAATGAGATCAAATCAGTGTGGACGGCGTTTATGTTGTGTATAGTCAGGGCAGCCAGATGAAATCAGTCACTCATTTCACATTTATTGTGTCGCTCCTCTGTGCCAGGTGCTATGCTAGGTGTGCCACGAATCCAAGGGTGGATGAAACAGATGAGGTCCCATCTCTCACAGAATGTACCTTCAAATCATGGGAAACAAAAAAAAAAAAAAAAAAGAAAAAATAGGAAAGCTTCTGATGTTTGTAAGTGCCCAGAAGAAAACAAACGTTGAGTTTCTATGTATTTATCCAGCCCTTCCTTCCCATTTTGAGAGGCAACCCTGGTGAGAAATTGGATCTTTTAAGGACTTAGAAGAGGGATGATATGAACCCAAACTTAGTGCTTGAATAAGGCAAATTGACAGACTCTGGATTTGTTGGGGTAAGGAGGATGGGACTTTAAAACTCTAAGTATAAGTGTGACAGATATAATTTAAATTTTTTCCGGGGACTGATAATGGCATTGTTTACAAAGACACTGCTTAATATTAACAGTTAACTAGTGAAAACTATGGTGGGTGTTCCTTTAGCCAAGTTCCACTTAAGTGACTATAGGAGAAACCCATGCTCTTGTTTCCTTGGTAAAGACACAACTCCATAGGCCAAACCCAAGTCCACTGGTGCTGGCCCATCTCTTCCCCCAAGAGCTGACTCTTCTCGACTTCTTAGAGTCAGAATTGTTTGTTCCTGAACATGTTTGTGCCAGTTTTATTCATTATTCAAATTACACAGTTTACTTCAGTATTACAATAACTAATGAAACACGAGTCTGGAGAGAGAATTATTAAAATGAAATGTAATATAAATGGAATAATGCTTTGAAAAGACTCAGTAATGACCAATTAGTTAATGAGGAAGGATTGGGAAAAATAATAAAATCTACAGTATTTTGTTCACAACTGTCTGTAAGTTCTCACTCACTACAAGGAAAGAAAAATTGGAAATGAAAAACAAGATCTTATGGGTGTGGTATAGGTAAAAAAAAAAAAATGTAGCTTTGGAACCTTTCCAGTGAACTCATAGTAAGGGAAAGGACCAAGACCTTCCACCAGATCGGTGAATACATTTACATTTATTTAAGTTAAAATATAACATTACAACATAAACGTATCCTTTTTTTCTCCCTAACATTTCTGATTAGCCCATTAATTAGCAATTCTGATTGCGCTGTATGAGATTTTCACTGTATTGTAAATTGTGTGTTAAGTACAATGGAGACTCATGATCCTTCCATTCAAAGGACTCAGGAGTATAGTCTTATCATTAGATAATTTTTGTATCTCCACTAATTCCTTAACCTGAGCCAAATCTCCCTTCCATCATTTGCACAGAAGCAAAGAAAATATTTTCTTTTTTCAGCAGCACCTTTCCTTTGTGAATATTGAAGCTCTTTAAGGGACAAATTTCTAATTAAGCAACAATGGTCATGTCACCTTAGAGAGATGAACAGAGATATTTACTATCCTCTGACTGAGGATGTTAGACCCATGCTAAGTAGCTAACAGATGTCTCTGTGCTGTCTCTCAGAAGCATTGTATTTCCACTAATCTCCCTGCCACACTGTGTCCTCATCTCTATTCTTAGTAATTCCCAGTATTCACAGTCCCAGGGAACTAAGAGAGCATTGAAAGAGCGCTTGTCTGTGGGCCAGGACACGTGGGCTCAGACCCTGGCTATGCCACTAATCTGTGGGACCTTGGACACTTTAGTCAGCCTTTCTGTGCCTCAGCTCCTGTATCTGTAAAATGAAGCTCACAGGACTTGTCAAACCAACCAACCAGATTGGGGGAAAAAATGTTTGTGAAAACAAATATGGATGTGGTAGCTGCAGAAAGGGAAATATTCCTGTTTCAAAATGTGGGCCCATGTTTTGTTACAGTATTTTTGATCATGTATTAATTTATAGGTTCTGGTTTGTACATTCATTATTGAGACCAGAAGTAGAAGTCCTTACTCATATGTTATCCCAATCTTACCTACCTACTCACCTTTATCATCTTCCATTGATGGTCCCAGACTCTTTGTAAGAAATGTAAGGAAAGAAACAGACTATGGTCAGGATAATGATCTATTGTACTCTGAACTACAAGATACCAGTAAGTGGCTGCCATTTTCTTTTCTTTTTTTAAGTTTATTTATTTATTTTGAGAACACAACCAGGGGAGGGGCAAAGAGGGAGAGCAAGAGAGCGAGAGAGAGAAAGAGAGAGAGAGAGAGAAAGAATTCCAAACAGGCTCTGCACTGGCAGCATGGAGCCTGACACAGGGCTCCAACTCATGAACTGTGAGATCTTGACCTAAGCTGAAACCAACATTCAGATGCTTAACCAACTGAGCCATCCAGGTACCCCAATGGCTGCCATTTTCTAATGGCTTTGAGTGACATTGTATCTCTTCACTCATTCACACAAGCATTGATGGTAATGGTTGAAAGAAAGAAAGAAAGAAAGAAAGAAAGAAAGAAAGAAAGAAAGAAAGAAAGAAAGAAAGAAATATACAAAATTTCCAACAATTGGGGATTGCTCAAGTAAATGATGGTATTTCTGTACAATGGAAAGCCATTAATAAAAAGATATTGTCGATGAATATTTATTGGCATAGAAGGATAGTCATGGTAATTAAATGAAAAATCAAACCCAAATGACTAATATAAAAACAACCTCATCATTATTTTTTTAAATGTATTTGAATAAAAATATTTGGAGTGATATACGGTGGCTATCTCTGGGGTGGTAGGATTACAGAAATAAGTTTTCCTTCTTTATTCTTACCTGTGTTTTCTAACTTTCTATGATGGACATATGTTGCTATTGGCAAAAGAAAAAAGTGATTTAAATTAAATAAAGTCCCACTGATGTAAAAGATACCTATGGGAATGAAGAACAATATTTTGACAAACATAAATGCCAACTCTGAATAATGAATTAAAGATGAACATTTTTCAAAAATAGAAAGGATGAATTTCATTCTTTTTTAAAAGGATGGAATCACTTAATGACTCTTTAAAATAAACCAGGTATCAATTGCAAACCTGGTTCTTCTCAGCTGAATTCTGCCTTAAATTGTTTTTAAAACAGACTCGCATCATGGTAATTAAGCATGATATTTTAAAATATCTAAATCAAACAATCACTGGTAGTGATACAATGTAATATTTTCCTTTTCTGCCAAAACATCACTTTAAAACATCTCTTTTTAACACAAAGAGGAGATGTCTTTATCTTTACTATCATATTAAAAACAGTAAATTACAGGGTTCCTGGGTGGCTCAGTCAGTTAAGCGTCTGACTTTAGCTCAGGTCATTATCTCACGGTTCATGAGTTCAAGCCCCACATTGGACTCTGCTGTCAGCACAGAGCCGGCTTCAGATCCTCTGTCTCTCTCTGCCCCTACCTCCCTCTCAAAAATAAATAAACATTTAAAAACCAACAACAACAACAAAAACCCTGTAAGTTATCAAGTGCCAAGTTACCAAGTTATCTAAGTGCCTATGTGTCAGATACTTGGAATGTTGAATTGATTGGTTAATTTATTTAATCATAACCACCTTAAGAGATAAGTATTACTGTGTTCATTTTACAGTGGCTGAAATCCACAAAGTTAAGATTCTTACCCAACCATAAGTAGCAAAATCACATGCCTTAAAAAAAATACGTAACAAATTATTTATTAAATCCACCCTGATAGCCATTGTGTGTTGTGTGCTGGGAATATACCAATGAACTGTGGCCCCATCCCTCAAATAAGTTTATAGTCTAATTGGATGACATGGACCAAATAATTATAAATGTAATGAATCTTACAAAAGGAGAAATGCAAGATGTAGGAGAGGAGTTAATGTGGTTTGCAACATCTGTCCCATATAGAAGACATTTAAACCAAGATATGAAGCATGAGTAGAAGTTAACTGGACAAAGAGTGGACATGGAAGAGTCACTGGAACAGTATCAGGAACAGTATGTGCAGGAACGGTATGTACTAAGTAGTCAGGTAATTATCATGATAATTCCTGGTAGCAGAACAGTATGTGCTAAGTCCTGAGATGGCATTTTGCTACAACAATCTGGCACAATCATCCACAACTGGCTTGAAACAATAAGCATTTATTTCTTTCATATGAGTCTGTGCATCGGCTATGACTTCGCTGGGCTTGGCCGGACTCCGGGGTTCAGGTCTCTCTCCCATGGTGCTCCTCCTTTTTTGACCAATGGCCTCCTGGAGCGTGCTCTTTTCACACACACATAAGCAAATTTACACCTCATTTCATGTTCAGGAACATTGCACTGGCTAAAGCAAGCTGTTTGGCCACGCCCAAAATAAATAGGATGAGGAAAATATTTTACCCGCAGTAGACTGCTCTTCAGAGTCACATGATACTGAATGTGCATGAATAATTTAATATGGGAAGGATGTGAAGAAAATTGTGACCAATGATTCAATCCACCATACCTGGATTTTTCAGGACCCCATTGCCAATATGGCAAACGTATTATGAGTGAGCTGGGGAAGGATACTACTGTCTGCTCTTGTCATTGGCTGTGCTTGGGAACTTCTTATTACAGAGATTCCATATATGAATATAAACATACACATAAGTATATAAACTTACTCTAAAAGATAATGACTTACCCACCTTCTTCCTGAACTTTATTTCCCAAGAGTTGACCAACATTGAAGTATAAATGGTTACCCCACAGAGCTAATATAGTGTTGGCTGAATTAAATGTTCCTCTTCCATTATGTACCAAATATTGGGTCTCTGTGTGATAGTAGCACATTCAGAAGCTATGCTCAGAGGCAATGAAAGCAGTGTTCGAGCCTCTGAGCAAATAGCATTAAATTTGGTTGCTACTCATGCTTCTGGAATGGAGGTCAGCTATTTTATACGCAGTGAATAAGACAAACCAGTCATAAAACGTGAGGAAACATCTAATTTAACCACTTTATCCCATGAAACATGATCTTCCATGTGGTCAGATCGTTTTGATAATGTTACAAGAATAGTTGAGTTTATTTTTATCTGTTGCTGTACAGATACATTCACTTGCTTTAAAAGCGCTTAAGTCTAATGCCTGAATGAACAGGTGTGGGGACAAGAGTTGGCCAGATATAAACTCATACAGTTCATGTGTTTAAGAAGCATAGGCTTTTTTAAAATAGAAAATTCATTCAGCACAGACTGCCACTGCATTACTAGCTGTAGTGCTATATTCTGCCATGGAAAATTGTATTAGTTTCAGTTGATGTTATTTTATTTTCCCTCTTGCTGATAAGGAGAGACTAAACAGAAATCACTGCCTTTATGATGATCCTGTCCTGGAGCCAAAATTTTCGCTTCATTTGTTAAAAGCTCAGTTTTATAATCCTAAGGATTTAAAATGGAATCTATTATTCTTTCTGACAATACTTATTTCTCATAAAAACAACATTTTTTTTTAGCTAGCTCATATGTAAATTTCACTGTAAAACAGGTGCCATTTCAAGGGAAATCAGTGGTTCTAATAAATATGATGGATTTGGAACAAGTCCTTTCCCCTCATCTTGTTCACAGCTATGTAAGCCTTCTGCTTGGCTACATTTTGTATTTCAGTACTCCCTTTACAAAGCAGCGTTTAAGAGAGACTAGGTTTTCTGGCTTCCTTTTCTGATACACTTTGATACTCCTTCCTTGAGCCCCTTTTCATCCTTATGTGTGTTTTCTTGCTCTTTCAGCCTGGCTCCCCTTCAAAAGGCAGCATAAATGTGCACATTCCAAGTATTGGCATGAGATATGACATTCTCTCACACATTCCCTAAGTGGAAATGCAAGAATGGGGGGAAAAATACCCTGATTGTCAGGAACAAATGCAGTCCCTTATTACTTCCTGATGGTTAGTTTTATAAAGGGGTTGTGGGAAGCATCTGCTTGTGTGTCTGTGGAGATGTCATTCCATGCATTTAAGAGGCATTGATTTCCAAGGGCGAATCATGGGGCTTGATTACAGAGAGCTAGCCGAGTAGACCTGGGCTTAATTCATGAGTCCTGTCCAGAGATCTGTCACTTTTGCAAAACTAAGAAACTGATTTTCTTGATTTTTCCTTCTGAAAATGGAAACAGCCGTATTGTTTTTATGACAGCTCTTCAGTGTTGAAGTAAGTCCAACCAAGTGAAAGTGGTAGGTGCATTGCGATATTAGTAAAATCCACCTGATTAATACTTCTCTCCCATTTCGCCTCTGTCCCACAGAGCTGACTTGTTTACCTAAAGTTACCAAATTAGCGGACTGTTTTGCCATTGTACAAGACCCAAATTCTTTTTTTATACTAATGATGGTTTAAAATGAGTATAAAGGGTACATATGCTCTCCATTGTTATGAAATAATAAAGTATTAGAGTTAGTAGAGTTAGGAGACACATTTCTAGTTAATGATGAGCATTTCTTTCCTCAAGTTTAGCAGCTTTGCCTTTTAGTCCATATTTTCCCAATCCTTTATTAGAAATTTCATTTCAGCTTAAATATGATAGACCTCATAAAACACTTTAAAATCCTTTCTGGAATGAGGCCCAGTGTTAAACAATTGGTAAACAATATAAAAGATTGATTAATTTAAGTGACTGGTTTGCCATTGTATAGACTCAAATTCTTAATAGAATTACAGCCCCAACTGATAGGGACATATGGGTCTTAAACTTTGAAGAAGTTTAGAACCTTTAATAATCACCTGGTATAGTTCTCTTTAAAAATGATAGGATCATATTAGATCATCTTTTTCAGGATGCTAAAAGATCTAAGTAAAAATTTGCTTTGTGTATTGCTGGATTAAATCATGCAATTTTATACATTTTGACTAGATGTAAGTTAGTCTGCTGTAGTATAAAACTTGAAGCTTCAGAGACCTAAATATGAATTCTGTTCCTTTCTAGTCATGTGATCCCCCAAAACACAACAATACTGAGTCTTATCTGTCAAATGGGCCAATAATTGTTCTCCCTACCACCTTGAGGTGTAACAGTCATAGATGCTGTTGAAAACTGTAAAGAACCATCCATGTGATGTTAAAAGAAAACTGAGACATTTTCTGCTTTCACTGCTACTGTTTAACAACAGTTAACTGTTAAATTGTTTAACATATTGCCATTTCTGGCCATAACAGGAAGAGAAGGAAAAAGGAAAAGGAGATGTAAAGATTGGACAAACAGATTTAATCAACAAAGTAAAATGAAAGATCAGCAAGGATGGTGAACACCTGGTCAGTTTTAAAAAAAAAAAAATTATTAGTCTTTATCAAATTTTGCAAAGCCATCTAGAAAATATAATAGAACATAAAATACAATTCTCAAACTATAAAGTATGCAGGAAATAGCCTAACAAATACTTTTATGAGAAAATTTAAAACTTAATTACACATTTTAAAAGAAGAGGTGAGGGGTGCCTGAGTGGCTCAGTTGGTTGAGCATCTGACTCTTGATTTTGGCTCAGGTCATGATCCCAAGGTTGTGGAATTGAGCCCCATGTCAGGCTCTGTGCTGAGCATGAAGCCTACTTGAGATCCTCTCTCTCTCGCTCTGCCTCTCTCCCCCACTTGCACTCTCTCTCTCTCAAAAATTAATTGATTAATTAAATGATTTTTTAAAAAATAAAAGAAGAGCTGAATAAATGGAAAGATATGCCATGTCCTTGAGGTATAAATATGTTAGTGTCCCTTAAAATTAACCTATAAATTCAATGTCAGAATTATGGCAAGTTTTTTTTGAGGACCTCAACATACTTACTCTAAACTTATACAAAGGAATAAAAGTTCATGATGCCTAAGTCAGTCTTGAAAAGGAAGAGTAGAAAGGAGGACTCAGTCTCCCATGTAAAATCAGTGTGGAAATGGTGTAGGAGCAGCCAAATAAATCTGTGGAGAAGAACAGAGAATCAGAAATGGACCCAACTCTACAGTTCTAAATGGGAACCTGTTATAGAATAAACATGGCACCATAAATCAGTGGGGAAAGGACAGATTGCCTGAAACACTAATTGGTAGTGGGCAAGTAGCTCATTATATACAGACAAAGTAGATTGGTGCCTATCTCAAGCATGTACAAAGGAGAAAGACAGTGTGAAAGTAAAATTATAAATTTATTTATAATTTATAATGTAAATTAAATAAAAATTACTAATTGGGGCACGTGGGTGGCTCAGTGAGTTAAGTGTCTGACTTCGGCTCAGGTCATGATCTCACGGTTTGTGGGTTCAAGCCCTGTGTTGGGCTCTGTGCTGACAGCTCAGAGCCTGGAGCCTGCTTCGGATTCTGTGTCTTCCTCTCTCTCTGCCCCTCCCGTGCTGGTGTTCTCTCTCTCTCTCTCTCTCTCTCTCTCTCTCAAAAATAAATAAAAACATTTAAAATTTTTTTAAAAATTATAAAGCTAACAGAAGAAGATACTAGAGGAGTTAAAGATTCTCAAACTGCAAACCATAAGTTGAAAATGTAATAGATTTGTCTACATTTTAAAAATTAAGAATATCTGTTAAAGGACCAAAACAATAAGCAAAGTTAGCAAAAAAGATGACAGAATGAGAAAAGATTTATAATATCAGAAATTTACAAGGGATTAATATCTAGAATATACTAAGAAGCCTCAGCATTCCCATGTTTTAAATATTATTTCTGTAATAATAATAGAAAGTAAAGTACTTAGCACAGATCCTGGCATACAACTAATACTTACTGTTTGTTATGACCAGTTCATCTGTTCTTACACCCTTGACAAACCCCATTTTGTGTTAAGCCATGATATATGGGCCCTGAACCTCCAGTTTCTGCATGGTTTTGTATTGCCAGCTTATGGAATTACAGAGAAATGAACGTGCAGGTATTTAGCCAGTCTCGATAACCACAAATCCTGTTTGAAATGTGTCCCCAGATAAGCCAGTGGTTAAAAGAAAAGCGGGGAAAACATTAGTAGCCGTTCCCATGACACGTAGGTGAGCAAAACCCTGTGTATACTGCTGTAGCTTTGGAACCAGCTGCCAAGGACACCTGTCAGGTGATGTAGCAAGAAGAGTATGCTTCATGGCTTGAAGTGTGAATCTTGTGACTGTCATATTCCATCCTGTCCGAAGCTGGGGCACAAGAGTGCTGTGTCCAGAGGACGAAGAGACTAGGTGGAGTAGCTCCCCACTCCTTAGCTCTGTCCAGGGGTCACGTATGACTGGTGGGTGGAAGGGCCAAGTGGGCCAGCTCTTTCCTGCTGGGTTTCCTGGGGACTGCCATACCCAGGGGGCAGGTTGGCCACTAAGAGATAGCTTTGCTCACCGCCAGCCTTGCTCTCTGAAAGCAGAGCTTTGTCTTTTTCTGCTTTATGACCTCAGCTTCAGGGAAGGCTTTGGCTTCCCAAGTGTGGCCTGAAAACACGGATGATGACGCACAGGGCAGAAAGCAGTATGCTGCACTCAGTGGCATTGACCTGAGCTGGTTCCACTGCTTGAGCTTGGGGGATGGATAATGCAAGTCAGTCGGCCAGGGCCATCCTACTGCTAGGGAAAGAAAGGAAATTAGTGACAACTCTGTGCCGAGCACTATGACCCACAGCTTTGCCTTCGATTCTTGGTAAACCTATGAAATGAACATTCTTCTCCTTGTTTTACACATGTGAAAAGTGCTGCTCAGAGAGGGAAAATTGCCCAAAGTTACCTGGCTTGTAGGTAACCCACTGAGATTTGAACCCTAGTTCTGCTTAACTCAAAGACCCACAGACAATTGTTTTGTTTTTGGTTTTGTTTTTTCAACGGCTCACACTCTGTATCTACAGACTTGGAGTGGTGTTGGGTCGGGGTGGGATGGGTCTATGGCTTGTAGGACTCCAGGAGGACTCCAGGTAGGTCTCATCCGTGTCTGATCTTGGCAGGCAGTTCAATTAGGTGATGGAAAGCTAGTTACATTTCCCAAAGCTGTATCTGAACATGTGTCCCTATGGTCATCAGGTTTTAGGCGTGGCTTTGATTTCTTAGCAGATACTGTGTTCCCGTGAAATAATGACATCCTTGAAAGTGTTGTGCTTTGCTTGTCATTCAGAGAAGCCCACCATTCCAGGAGACACATTACACACTATGGAGGGTTTCCCTATCCAGAAAGGAAACTAGGCGGGGCCTCCAAGACAGAAAGAGCTCGTTCCCAAGTGGAATTTCATTTCTCTGTGCTTCTGGGATCCGACAAGCACTTTGAAGAACTGGAAGAACTGGCTTCATTAGCTGCTGATGGGGACATCTCTTGTCCATGCATCTGCAGGTGACTGTTTTGTGTGCTTGAGAGATCACAGGCATTTTTGTACTAGTGCTATTGAAGGTCAGCAAGACTGCCATTGCTACCTGTTCTTGTTCCTGTCTTTAAGGTCCATGGTAATGACTAATAATGATCATTATCATGATAGTGATCATCACCAACTATTCACTGTGTATTTGCTATGTGCTAGGCTATGTAATAAGCTCATTTAATGTTCACCACAACCCTCTGAAGTCTGTATTATTTAGGACTGGCTTAACTGCAAGTAGCAGAAATCTAACTTCCATCCACCCAAATGAGGGATTTATGTTTCTCACGGAATAAGAAGTGTAGCAGCAGGTACTTCAGGATGAGTATGAAGGCCTCTTGGTGCCATCAAGAACCCAAGTTCCTTCTCTGAGGCTTTCTTCCTCATGTTTGCAACATGCCTGTTCAGCGTTGTGCGTCACAACCGGTTGTTAGGCAGAAAGAAGGAAGAAGGGCAAAGTCTTAAGTGGCAAAACCAAAAGGGTGAATACAAGCTGAATCTGCTCCCTCCAAGAAGCTTTCTCAGAAACTCCAGCTGGTGCCTCTCGGGGCACCTCATTGTCCAGAACTGCTTTGCATGCCCACATCTAGCAGTGAGGGAGTCTGGTAATCAAGAATGTGTCCTTCCTGAGGAAGGAAGGAAACAGGCATGGCTATTGGCTAAGTAACTAGCAGTGTCTAGTTCATGTAGTTCGTATTTGTTGGAAATTTATAGACAAGGAAAATTAAAGAAGTTAAGTGTTTGCCAGAGGTCACCCAGCTAGGGAGTGACAGGACCCAGACCTGAATCTAGGTATGTCTGACTCTGAAACCACATTCCTAAAAGCTCTACTGGAATTTGTTTCTGATGCTTGGGAGTGCTTGGGCTGGAGAAGAGAGGACTGTAAGTTGCCCTTTTAGGGGACAGAGAGGACGGTTGATTTGTCAGCTTCTTGAGAATGGTGCAAGGAGCGACATATGAAAGATATGGAAGAGCACAAGGCAAGGAAATTATTTATAACAATTAGTAATTAATTGTTATGTGGACTGCACAGCAAACTATTGCCAGACATTTGTATAGAGATTAGGTCACCCATAAAAGGAGATCCCTGAACTGATTGGTAGTTTGGGTCTATCATGAGTTCAAAATGCTGGGTCTAACCTCAGGATTATAAGGATTATAAGAGAATATTATGAAAAATATATGCCAACAAATTGGACAACCTAGAAGAAATGGATAAATCCCTAGAAATAAATAACCTCCCAAAACTGAATCACAAAGAAATAGAAAGTTGAAACAGACTGATTACCAGCAGTGAAATGGAATCAGTAATCAAAAAACTCCTGGGGCACCTGGATCGCTCAGTTGGTTAAGTGTTTGACCCTTGATCTCGGCTCAGGTCATGATCTCATGTTTTATGAGATCAAGCCTCACATTGGGCTCTGTGCTGACCATGCAGGGCCTGCTTAGGATTCTCTCTCTCCCTCTCTCTGTGCCCCTCCCCACTTGTGTGTGCACTTTCTCTCTCTCTCTCAAAATAAATAAACTTTAAAAAAAAAGTGTTAAAAAAAGCAACTCCCAACAACAAAAATCCAGGACCAGGTGGCTTCATAGGTGAATTCTACCAAAAATTTAAATAAGAGTTAATATTTATTCTTCTCAAACTATTCCAAAAAATTGAGAAGATGAAAAGCTTCCAAATTCACTTGATGAGGACAGCATTACCCTGACACTAAACCGGATAAAGACGCTACACAAAAAAGAGCTATAGGCCAATATCTCTGATGAACATAGATGCAGAAATCCTCAACAAAATATTTGCAAACTGAACCCCACAGTACATTAAAAAAATCAGTCACCACATTCAAGTGGGATTTATTCCCAGGATTCAAGGGTGGTTTGGTATACACAAATCGATCAATGTGATACGTCACATCAACAGGGGAAAGGATAAAAACCATATGATCATTTCAAAAGCTGCTGAAAAGCATTTAACAAAGTACAACAAAGTACATTCATGATGAAAACCCTCAACAAAGTAGGTTTAGAGGCAACATACATCAACATAATAAAGGCTATGTATGGAAAACCTGACAGTTAACATCATACTCAATGGTGAAAAACTGAAAGCCTTTCCCCTAAGATCGGGAATACGACAAGGATGTCCTCTCTTACCATTTTTATTCAACATAGTACTGGAAGTCCTAGACACAGCAATCAGACAAGAAAAAAGAAAGAAAAGGCATCCAAATTGATAAGGAAGAAGTAAAATGTTCACTATTTGCAGATGACGTGATACTATATATAGAAAACCCTAGGGGTGCCTGGGTGGCTCAGTTGCTTAAGCATCTGACTCTATTTCGGCTCAGGTCATCATCTCACAGTCCTGAGATGGAGCCAGCGCCATGTTGGGCTCCACAGTGGGCATGGAACCTGCTTAAGATTCTCTCTCCCTCTGCCCTTCTCTCACTGACATCTACATGTGCACTGTCTCTCTCAAAAAAAAAGGAAACCCGGGTGCCTGGCTGGCTCAGTTGGTTAAGTGTACAACTTCAGCTCATGTCATGATCTCATAGTCCATGAGTTTGAGCCCTGTGTTGGGCTCTGTGGTGACAGCTCAGAGGCTGGAGCCTGCTTTGGCTTCTGTGTCTCCCTCTCTGTCTCTGCACCTCTCCCACTCATGCTCTGTTTCTCATTCTCTCTCTCTCTCTCTCTCTCTCTCTCTCTCTCTCTCTCTCTCTCTGTCTCTCTCTCTCTCAAAAATAAACATTAAAAAAAGGAAATCCTAAAGACTCCACCAAAAAGCTGCTAGAACTGATAAACTAATTCAGCAAAGTCACAGGGTACAAAATCAATATACAGAAATCTGTTGCATTTCTGTACAACAATAAATGAAATAGCAGAAAGAGAAATTAAGAAAATAATCCCATTTACAATTGCACCAAAAAGAATATCTAGGAATAAACTTAACTGAGAAAGTAAAAGACTTATACTCTGAAAACTGCAAAACACTAATGAAAGAAATTGAACATGATGCAAACAAATGGAAAGATATTCCATGCTCATGGATTGGGAGAACAAATATTGTTAAAATGTCTACACTACCCAAATCAATCTACAAATACATTTACCATACACAAAAATTAACTAAAAATGGATCAAATACATAAGTGTGAGATCTGAAACTATAAACATCCTAGAAGAGAGCAGAGGCAGTAATATTTCTGACATTGGCCATAGCAACATTTTTCTAGATATGTTTCCCAAGGCAAGGGAAACAAAAGCAAAAAGAAACTACTGGGACTACATCAAAATAAAAAAGCTTCTTCAGAGCAAAGGAAACCATCAACAAAGCTAAAAGACAACCTACTAAATGGGAGAAGATATTTGTAAATGACATATCTGATAAAGGGTTAGTATCCCAAATATATGAAGAACTTATACAACTCAACACCAAAAAAACTTCCCAAATGATCCAATTAAAAATGGGCAGAAGATATGAACAGACATTTCTCCAAAGAAGACATACAGATGGCAATAGACACATGAAAAGATGCTCAACATCACTCATCATCAGGGAAACGCAAATCAAAAACCACAATGAGGTATCACCTCACACCTGTCAGATGGCTAAAATAAAAAATACAAGAAAGTGTTGGTGAGGATTTGGAGAAACAGGATCTTAATGCACTGTCAGTGGGAATACAAACTTGTGCAGCCACTGGGGAAAATAGTATGGAGATTCCTCGAAAAATTTAAAATAGAATTACCATAAGACCTAGTAATTCCATTACCAGGTATTTACCCAAAGAATACAAAAACACTAATTCAAAGGGATATATGCATCCATATGTTTACTGCAGCATTATTGACAATAGCCAAATTATAGAACCAACCCAAATATCCATTGATAGATGAATGGATAAAGAAGAAGTGGTGTATATATACTATGGAACATTACTCAGCGATAAAAAGAATGATATCTTGCCATTTGCAACAACATGGATGGATCTAGAGGTTATAAACTGCTAAATGAAGTAAGTCAGTCAGAGAATGACAGATACCATATGATTTTTCACTCATATGTGGAATTCAAGAAGCAAAATAAACAAACAAAGAAAAAAAGAGACAAACCAAAAAACAGACTCTTAACTATAGAGAACAAACTGATGGTTACCAGAGGGGAGGTGGGTGGGGGATGGGTGAAATAGGTGAAGCGGATTAAGAGTACACTTATCATGATGAGCACTGAATAACACATAGAATTGTTGAATCATTATATTATATACCTGAAACCAATATAACACTATGCCAACCGTATGGGAATTACAGGTTTTTAAAAAATCCTGGGTCTAGAAAACAAAAGTATCTAAGATAGAATAATCCTGTTTAGAGGAAGTGTCTGAGGGCTTTCAGATGGAATGTAGAAGCATCCTGATTTGTCAGAGCTAGAAGGACCACACAATTAATTTATGGTCCAAACTGGGACATTTGTTAGAGTGAAAGGGGTATTTATGAGTACTTATGTTGGGACAGAAGGTGAATACAGGGTTATTGCAGAGCAAATGGAACCTCTGGCTAGCCTTGGCACAGGTTTCTAATGAGTAAAGGAATGGGGAGGGAGGCTTAGACTTCATGGGCAATGGTGGCAGGGGGGTGGCCAAAAAGGAAAGACACCCCCAAACCAGAGTCCTCCACTTCCTTAGGCTGGACCTTTGAAGAGGATCTTCTGCACCTGTAATGGACTTTGGTAATAGGTATTAAAATTCGATGGGCAGGGACAATGAGTGACTAGTGGAAACATGAACCTGCCCATAGACCTTTGTTCCCTGAATCTCCTCTAGCATGACTCCTTTTTTTTTTTTTTTTTTTTTAATGTTTAGTTTTGAGAGAGAGAGCATGAGCACAAGTGTCAGGGGGACAGAGAATCCAAAGTGGGCTCTACACTGACAGCAGAGAGCCCAATACGGGGCTTTAACCCACAAACCTCGAGATCATGAGCTGAGCTGAAAATGGACGCTTAAACCAACTGAGCCACCCAGGCACCCCTAGCATGATTCCTTTTTAGGAGACATTTAGCTTGGATAATGCTGTGTTCCTTACTGAGTCATGAACCTGGCCCATTCTAGATGGAGAAGGAAACTGGATTTCCCATATCCTGAAACTCTTCCCAGCATTTAAAAACTGCTTTTCTGATTTGCTCAGTGACCTTAGGCGAGTCACAACCTCTCCCTGTGCTTTGGCTTTTCCTTTAGTGGAAATAAAATGGAAATAATAGTTACACAAGATAAAAAAAATGATTCAAGACCTTCCAACGAAAAATGCCACATGGAACCCAAAGATATTATTTTTATGACAGTTGTTAGTTGAGCTGCTTCTTGTCTCATCCCCTCTCATTAGGCCACAGGGCACATAATAAACACCGGTTTGCCCAGTGACTGGTATTTGATGATGTTGGCACAGAGATGAAGGAAGGAATTTCTCTCTGGCTTGTGTTTCACTATTAACCTCCTCACGTCTGGATCTCAATGTCTACTGGTGTAGAAACTGGAGACTGGCAGGAATCTCAGCTAGTGGCTTCATAGCAGAAGCAGCCTGTTCAGGAAACCTTTAAATAACGATGCTATTAAAATGTTGTCATTATTCCTTCCTTAATTCCTTTAATCAATAAACGTTGATTGAGTGGCTCTGTTTCCCAATCATATAGCAAGATGCATGGCAAACATTAAGCTCTCTGATGTTTGATGAATCAAAGAATTTGTCAGAGATGTAAGGTTTGGAGAACTGGTCTCCAACTGCAGTCTTGCATACCTCTTCTCTATCCTGACACTCAAGAAACATTTCTAAATGCAAAATAGCTCTTGTTACCCATTTCTTGAAGATCAAGACCAAACTTCTTGCTATGGCATAGAATAACCTTCAGGGTCTGGTGCCTTCTGTCTCATCTCTCATTGAGCCCCTTTTAGGACTCCTGAGCTCCAGCAGCTGAGACTTCTCTACAAGCCCCTGATATATAGTAAATATTTTAGTTTTTTTGAGGTCTTGTGGTCTCTGTTGCAACAAGCTGGTGCTGCTGTTGTAATGTGAAAGTAGCCATAGACAAAATGTAAATGACCAGGTATGGCTGTGTCCAAATAAAACTTTATTTACAAAAAACAGGTGATGCCACAGATTTGATCCATGGGCTGTCGTTTGTTGATGTCTGCTTTAAGCTTTTGTTCATGCTATGCTTATTCACTTGCCTGTTTGAAAGACCTCTTCTTCCCCCATTCATTTGGCCATTATCCATTTGATGGTCACCTCAAGCCTGAAGCCTTTCTCTACTACCCTGGCTAGAACTGGTTACTCGCTTCTCTGTATTCTATACATACCATTTGCTTATCTGTTTTTTCTCCCTTAACCTGATTTATTGAAATTTTATTCCTTCATTCATGCATTTATTAGTTCATTCATTCCATAATATTTAATGACTGCTCACTGACTGATAGAGTTGACTTTTGACTCTTTGTACAGCATCTACCAGAAAGCCTGGCACCTAAAGCATGCCTAATCCATGCTTGCTGAATAAAAGGGGATAGAGCACAAAGGAAGAAGTCCATTGCCAAAGGTATTATTTGTGGTTTTGGTTTAAGTGCCTCAAATAGGGCAATTTTCTTTACTGATTTTGAAACTGCTCCATTGTATGGAAGCATTTGGTCAGCCGCTTGCGTTTGGGGCTTTTCCTTCAAGGTTTCTGTAGATTGGTCTGGAATAGTGTGGTGGCTCCGACTTTTTGTCTGTCCTTATTTCCTTTCCTAAGTCCCCGGGGTCCCACTTTCTGGTGACACCATATGGCAGGACGAAGAGTAGTGGCACCAGATTCCAAACTCCCATGTGGACAGGTGACCAAACTCAGGCGAATCGGAAGTTCTACTACCAAAAGTATCTCTTTTTCTTATTTTTATACAGAAGATCAGTTGTTTTCATTGCTTTCTAAGACAGCAGGTCTATCTGGACTAAGGAGCTTAAACGGCTCATAGCATGAGGATATTAAAATTGCCTCTTGCAGTCTAAATGTTCTTTTTATTTTTTATTTTTTCACCCACAATCTCTGGCTCTTTGAGAGTGATTCTGAGGTATATGTAAAAATGAAGCTTCTTGGTTACTCATATTACAGAAATCATTTCATGGATCCACGAAGCCCAGAAATATTTGAAGTAAGGCTTTTAAACCCTTTTTTTCTTTCCAAAAATTTACAACCCGTTCTAAATGTAAGCAGAACATTTATTTAATTGCTTGTCACCAATAGAAACAAAATGACTTCATTTGGTTTCAACCTGGTCAGATGCAGATTTTCAGTGGTTACCAGGAAGGTCATGTGTTTGTGGTCAGGGACAGGGAGAAGAAAATGGTAACAGCTTGTTACAAAACAAACACAAAACCTCCACATGGTTTCTCATGTTACAAGAGCAAATAGGAAAGGAGCCCCAACTGGGGATTGTAGCACAGAGTGTAAATTGGGTAAACACTAAAGAAACTGGAGAATGTTCTGGGTCTCTTTACCTTCTTTTAAATATGACAAGCCAGTGAAGGAAGTGGCAACTGAACAGAATACAGGATTGTTGTTCACCAACTCACCCCGTAGGTAATAGAAAATTAAATAAATCAAAGTTCCATTGTGACAGAGTCCTTTTCGTGGGTGCGTCTATAATCTATCTGCCTTACCAGACATTTTAAGACTGATTACCTCTGTGGGGAAACCATGGTGAGAAGAAATGATGTGCCAGTGTTTCAGAGGAGGAAGGAAGGAGTCAAGGTTATAAACTCATCTTTGGTTACAAAAGAAAAATAAGGCATTTAGTGTTGGTAAATGACCAGGACCACAAAGGGTAGTAAACATAGCAAAAGCAAAGTGGAGAATGTGCGGTATTAGTGAACTAACCCCATTGCAACACGCACACAATTTGGTGGTAAAAAACTTCTAGCAAGTTCCTCATTTAGTAAGTTGTTGTCACAGTGTATTTTGAGTAGACTCACAGTAATGTCTTTGCGCGTGCGTGCTTAGGTGGGTAAGACATTGATAAATGAGTTTCATAAATAAATGTGCTGCTTGCCTAAGGTACTAAAGTTTAAAATAAGATACTGTCTTCACTCTTGTTTCTGGCATGAACAAGTATCTTACTTTTAGCAATTCCCATCCGGAGCTAAGTGTCACTATTTGAGACTGTCCAGCAGAATTGAAATTTACATAGGCTTCGTCTCTGCAATTCTACTTTAAGGCATTGATTCATAGTTCTGTTCATATATATGTGCAAAAAGATGTTTGTGGGAGCAAAAAAAATGGGAAACCACCTATTTGTCTATCAGTAGGGGGCTGGGTAAATTTTGGGACAGCCATACAATGAAACATAGTCCAGCTGTTCAAATGAAAGTGGTAAATCTAACTGTATGGATTTACAAGTAACTGCAATATCTTGTTAAGATTCACTAAAGGAACAGAGAAGGATGTGCAAGAAAAGGAGGTGTGCATATAGGCATATAGGCTTGTGCATATATAGACTATTTCTGGAAGGATACCCAGGAAATATAATAGTGGGTGCCTCTATGGCACAGACTAGGTTGCAGAAGTGGATGAAAATTTACTTTCTGCCTCCAAACTGTTTTGCACCATGAAATTTTTATTGGCCATGTATACAAATCATTTTTCAAAAAGAATTTGAATGAAAATGTCATTTTTACCAATTAGTTAAGGTTTTGCTGCTGGTGGGATCAGTGCCCAATGAAACGGACTAAAATCTATGGTCTGATTTGCAGACGAAAAATGGCTTAAAACTCTACAGAAGAAGGCATCTTTCAGTTATGTGTATATTTGGGAAGAGTATTTCAGTAACTAATGGACAAAAGAACACTGGTTCAGGCTGCGACTTTTATGCTGACAGCTTGGAATCCTAGAAAGAGCTACATAGGAAGTCCGGGGCCTCTTCTCAGGAAGTCATGGCAAAGGCCTCATGTTGTGAGGTCGCCCTGATTTCCAGCCTGTATAATTAAAGCCTCCTAACCCCTCGTACATGCTAATTCCATATCTCTCCAAGAGTCATCATTGCCATTTCTTTGCCTGTGGATGAATGAAGAGTGCTTGGGCAGATAAATACTTACTGGTTTTTTTGCATTAAAAAATACCCTGCTGATAAACTCTGTGGCCTTTAGAAACCAGTCACATGACAGCAACCTAGCAACTTCTCTCTTACGTTGGGCTCCTGGGCAGAAAAGTGGTAAGCAGGGAAGACTGGCCAACACACACTTTTCTGTGAGACCTGCTGCTGATTCAACGCTCGCTGCTTGGGGGGCAGGTTTCTGACAGGACGTTCTTATTTGACCTTTACTAGCCTGTGTTTTCTCTTGTAATGTTAGGTTTATTGTCAATTAACACTTTAACCGTCTGTGTCTTCTCTTGTCTCAAACAGACCGCAGGCTCTTTGGGTGTTAGACTGCTGTCTTCAATCATTCATTTGTTCATCAATGGAGCAAATACTTAATATGTAGCTATCACAAGTGGATGCTGTGCTAAGACCCAGGGGTGCAGGGATGCATGAGACCTCTTCCTTGCCTGCAAGGCACTGACAGCCTGCTCTTCACAATCTGATAGTCTCATTCAGATTTGTATCTCTCAAGATCACTGACACAGAAGGGGCTCAAGAAGGTGCTTAATAAATGCCGGTGGGTTGAGAAACTGCTCCAGCTATGAACCCAGAACTGCTCTGTGACACTGTGGGTGTGCCTTAAATTTTTCTGAGGAACTGTCAGTAAATCTTCAGACAGTTTCTTGAGACATCTTCAATAATAACATTTAGAAATGAAATTTCTTTCTTAGATCAGATGTTCCTAGTCCTGGGAATGGACTCTTTTAGGGCTGATGTTGAGGACAATTTTTCTGGCCCAACAATAGCCACAGTTATAAACCCCTTAGGAAGTGGCCTCACTTTCTACTTTTCACACAGACAACCCTATTCACTAGCAAAGGGCGCGGGGAAGAGAGAAGGCAGTTAGAGAAACCAATGTTTCCCGAGGATCCCTCATGGCCTGGAAGTCCACACGCTTTACTTCAGTTAATGAACCACCACCCAAGGAATAATGATACCATGTGGAGAAAAAGAAATGTGCATTTTTTGGTATCGGCCTGGTGGTTAGTAGAAGACAGATCTGTTTGTATGTATGTATGCATGCATACATATGCATGCATAATTTAAAAGTAAATATTTACCAAGCACTCTTCTAGGTGCTAGGTGCCTCAAGAGGTATAAACCATAGTCCGTGCCCTCAGGGAGGTAAATGATATAAAGAAACACATCCAAAGTTAAATAACCACCTGAAAATTACATTAAGAGTAACAGGCTTTAGAGCTGGCTGGATCCATAGTGAAAATTTAATCCAGATTTCCCTATAATGGCATGTGTACATCATTGGTAGCATGAAAATGGTTTGGATATTATACAAACATTTTAAAATGCCATGAAGTATTTACTTTAACATGCATTAGAAAAATCTATACCTAGCGTATTAAACCCTTGAATATATGGGTATTACCACTTACTGCACAGTTACATATGATAGTGAGTTGATTTAAAGAGTGTCTGAAGGAAAATATCAAGTAAGTATGAAGATGTGGTTCAGGCACATGGTAATAATTCTACTGGTCTTATCTGAAAGATCTGAGTTGGGAAAAGGCAGACCAAGTCCAATCTCTGGGATGCAGTGAGGTTACATGAGTTGTCCAAGGTCAGGAAGCCAATGGGGAACACAGACCAGAACCTGGCCACCTGACTGGTCCTCTGTCCCCACATCCTCATTCAATGACTATTTCCTGTTTTGCACATGAGGAAACTGTAGCCCCGAATAACCAGTCCTCTCTTTAGGGTGCACAGACTCATACGAGAATCTGACTATAAAGTAGAAAGGATAGAATTGGCCTCAAGAGGCAAACCATAAGAAACTTTCAAATACAGAGAACAAACTGAGGGTTGATGGGGGTGGAGGGGTGGGGTGGGGCAGGGAAAATGGATGATGGGCATTGAGGAGGGTACTTGTTGGGATGAGCACTGGGTCTTGTATGTAAGTGATGAATCATGGGAATCTACCCCCAAAGCCAAGACTACACTGTATATACTATATGTTAGTTAACTTGACAATAAATTACACACACACACACACACACACACACACACACACACACACACATATATATGTATATACATGAGGCCAATTCTATCCTTTCTACTTTACGTATATACATATGTGTGTGTGTGTGTGTGTGTGTGTGTGTGTAGAGAGGGAGAGAGAGAGAGAATTGGCCTCAAGAAAAATCAAAGTTAATATTTATAGAATGTTTTCTATGCATGCCAGTATTATAAAAATTTCATGCATACTTAGATTAATCCCCAAACCACCCCCTGAGATGTACTTAGCTATTTCTACCATCCCTCTTTCCATGAGGAAATTACAGAACAAAGATCAAATAACCTTCCTAAGATTTGAACATGCAGAGCTGGGATTTGAACCCAGGAAGTACAACTCCAGAATTTGTTCCCTTGAACACTGCACACATAGCTCACCAGTAATAAGGGAAGGGGTGCAAGAGGCAACCATCTCCTGGTAAAATTGGAAAGAATCTGCTCAGGCAGTAGCTCCCCCCCTGTGCCCTCTAGTTTCAAATTCCTCAGCTTGCCTTTTGTTCATTTCATGGAAGGCACCCTTGCTTCAAACCATCACTTTTTAATGCGAAAAACCCATGAAAGCAATCAGTGATTACCAAAATTAACACTTTAAAAAAATGTTTATTTATTTTTCAGAGAGAGAGAGAGACAGAGTGTGAGCAGGGGAGGGGCAGAGAGAGAGGGAGACACAGAATCTGAAGCAGGCTCCAGGCTCTGAGCATCAGCACAGAGCCCAGTGTGGGGCCGGAACCCACGAACCGCGAGGTCGTGACCCTAGCCGAAGTTGGACGGTTAACCAAATGAGCCACCCAGGCGCCCCCAAAAGCAACACTTTTATAAGATTAATTTGTTAGATTACCAATGGAACAATTATAAAGAAATAGTTCTACCCCAAAGGGAGGAGAGAAGGAGTCACGGGAGGTAAGTGGAGGGAAGGATAGATAATTTGGGGACATGGTGAGGCTGGAAGTCACACAGGAGGAGAGGCCCATGTAGGACTAGCCCAGTGTGCCCCAGGGGGCCACCAGGTGTTGTGAAAGCCCTGTCTGGTGTCCAGCGCCTGGCACAGCCCCTGGCACATGGCAGGTGCTCCAAAGCTTTGTCGAGTAATGGAAGCCTAGATGGAAACAGAAGCCAAACAGGGAGGCAGGCACGGGTACAGTGATTGGAGGTGAGAGGGCATCAGACACGCAGCTGACCTACTTTAGAACCGCTCCAGGTGAGCGGAGGAGGAGAGCACAGCGCCAGATTTCCAACCAACAGACAAAGGAGCTGTGAGCAAACCATTAACAGTGCTCCTGATCTAACTAGGACACCTTGCTTTGGGGAAATCCGTTTCATTTTTGTCACCTACTGGAGCAGCCCCAGTTCAGTCCTCTGGCCTAGACTCCCTACATGAAAAGCCCTCACGCTCCCTCCCTATAGGGTGCTGTGTGGTAGGCCAAGGCCACCTGGGGACCAGAGCCAGCCTCCTTGGTGCTGGTGCCAGAAGCGGCAGCCTTCTCTACCTCTCTGGCAGGTGCCGACAGCTGAGGCACCGTATGCACCTTTGGGGCAAAGAACTGCCAGAAACCAGGACCACGTTCAGAGCCTGAAAATTTTTCCCGAGGCTACAAGGAGGAGAAACCTGGAGGGCCTCGTCCTGCATTACATAAGCCGTGTGTGTTCGCAGGGCCCCGCTGATGCACGGAGCCCCGTGCCTCTGGGAATTGCGCAACTCTTACGCACAGGCACACTTGTTAAGTGTTGCAACATGACTCCACATCTTTATCAAAAATGTGAAGCATCCACCCAGCACACACTTAGAAAACACTAAAGCTCTTCTCCACCAGGTGGTTAAGGCTGCTTGATCCGGCTGACAGGAGAGAAGCGGCCCAGGGGGGCATGACTTACTGTAGCTCTTGGCCCACGAAGCTGAACACTCAGTACCTTGTACCCCACTAGCCTTGGGCAGCGTAGGCCTCTGATAAAATGTACTTTTTTTTGTTTGTTTTTCCTGGCAGTCTCATTTTGGGTTATAAATGGCTCATTATTTCCATCCCATAGATCCATTCTTGCCGCTCTCATGTTCTCTTCCTGCTTTCTGAAATAACTGGAAGATTGGTAAAATCATCACTGACGAACCCTGCTTGTTCTGACCTTGAGCAGAGGCCAAATTTCCACATAACTCATGTTGTCTACACTTGCTCCTATGGGGGAGAGGTTGGCTGGAAAGGCCCCCCAAAAGCAGGGGGTGTAATTCTATTTACACTAAGGCACTCGGTGCCCTTAAATGCCAGGAAGCAGCCCAGACTTTCGCTTGCTCCAGTCCTGCAACCTTTTCAGAGGGCTATTAGGCAATCATCAGAGGTTATAAAGTTGGAACAGCATTCCCCTCGGATAGGTCGTTTTCCCTGCAGGACAGCTTGGAGGCAAATTTTATTAAGTATCAAGTAGCTGACTGAAAGCAGTATAAATAATGAAGGAGCATATGACAAACCCAGAGTTGAATGTGGCTAAACCCCAGGCTGAATGTGTATGTGGAACGTGTTTACTGTTATCAGCACCCATGGAGATGTTTGCCCAGCAGCCACCCAGGGAAGGCATTGAACCATAGAAATGGTTATTAAGATTCAATCTTAGAAAAATCATTTTATCCTTACTTTTGAGAACTTGCTGACCACACAGTTAACCCTGGGAAGGGATCTGTAGATAGGTTGGATGTGCTTACATGCCATTTGCCCGTAGAACCGATCTTTATAAAACACCCTAAATTTGTCCAGGTAAGAGCCAGGGAAAAGCTGGGAAGCATGGTTTATAGTGGGGAGGAACTGTAAAGAGTCATCGTCAGGTAAAAGGAACCCCCCAAATTAAAGTCTTTCAAGGGAAACATGGAGTGAATTTTATTCAGGTCTGTTTCCTTTCATTGTTCCCTATCTTTGTTTTAGGATGCAACACAATGTAAACCATGTTTTAAAGAGATTGATCAGGGGTGCCTGGGTGGCTCAGTCAGCTAACTTCAGCTCAGGTTATGATCTCACAGTTTGTGAGCCCCACATTGGGCTCTGTGCTGACAGCTCAGAGCCTGGAGCCTGCTTCAGATTCTGTGTCTCCCTCTTTCTCTGCACCTTCCCCGCTTGTGCTCTGTCTCTCCCTCTCTCCAAAATAAATAAACATTAAAAAACAATTTTTTTAAGAGATTGATCAGGCCACAGATGATTGAGTTAGGAGAGGCCATTGAGCTTTCCAAAGCCAGTTTCCTAAACCAGCTGCTTTGTTACACCTGGTCCCCACTGGCTAGAGCTGTTGAGATTCTCTAAGATAATCTTGTGTTCTGGGGGGCGCCCAGGTGGCTCACTCATCAGTGTCCAACTCTTGATTTTGGCTCAGGTCATGGTCTCATGGTTTGTGGGATCAAGCCTCACATCAGGCTCTGTGCTGACAGTGTGGAGCCAGCCTGCTTGGGATTCTGTCTCTCTGCCCCTCCCTCATTCACATGCACACGCTTGCTCGCTCTCAAAATAAATTAACTTAAAAAATTGATTAGATTTTTAAAAAGATAATCTTGTGTTCTTACGATGGTGGGAGGAAGCTCTGGGAAGGAGTGGTATAAGTTTGATGTAGAATGGAGTTTGTTGAACATTTTTGCTCAAAGACAACAAATTTCAAAGGCATCCATGGTCCTTTCTGCCACTAAATCTTCCTGTATCCCTTGTAAGGAAAGATTTCTTCTCCATCAGGATCTAAATTGCAAAAGTATTTTGAAGGGTGGCATATTGTTAGCATCTGACCTCTTTGAAGAAGACAACGACTCCCTGACTATATCAATTCTTATATGTTTATTAAAAATCATACTTTGTGGCACACCTCAGTGGCCTTAGTTAGTTAAGTGCCTGATTCTTGATCTTGGCTCAGGTTGTGAGCTCACAGTGTGTGGGATCGAGCCCCCGCATCGGACACTGTGCTTACAGCACAGAGCCTGCTTGGGATTCTCTCTCTCCCTCTCTCTCTGCCTCTCCCCCACTCACACTGCCTCTCTCTCAAAATAAATAAACAAACATTAAAAAAAAAAATCATACCTTGTGTCCAAAGCCAAGACAAAGGGCCATATGCTTTCAGAGGCCAGAGCGACCACGAGGGACTGATGCAGTCAAGAAATGCTTCTTAGAGGGTGTGGGGCACGGATGAAGCCCTGGCCTTTCCTCAGATTCCCCTTCTCTCCTGTAAAGACTGTTAGCTCCCTACCCAGTACTTAATTTTTATTTCTTCCTTAATAAAACAACTCCAATGTGGCAATGTGCCTGGATAAAAGACTGCATTTCCCAGCTTGTCTTGCAGTAGAGGTGGCCAATGAGATCTAGGGAGATGCCGTTAGGGGGGCAGGGTTGTCAGATAAAACACAGAATGCCCAGGTTGAATTTGAATTCCAGGTAAACAAAGAATAATTCT
Source organism: Panthera tigris (assembly GCF_018350195.1). Taxonomy (NCBI): domain Eukaryota; kingdom Metazoa; phylum Chordata; class Mammalia; order Carnivora; family Felidae; genus Panthera; species Panthera tigris. The sequence goes on along the minus strand of NC_056666.1, from coordinate 113,543,224 downwards.
TCACCTAAGTATGTTCATATAATGTATAACATTTGTATTGGCCAAATCTGGCAACTGTATGGGTGGGGCTTCTGGAAAGCAGAATAGAACACTCCTTTTGTCTTTTGCTTTCCTTTTTCCTTTTTCCTGGGACACAGGTGGGATGGCTGGGATTTCAGCTTCCACGTTGGATCATGAGGTTAAGGATGGCAAAGAGACTCTGAGGACCACATTCCTTCAGACTTTCTTCATAAGTGAGAATAAACCACTGATTTTCTTTAGCCACTTCTAGTACCTATCATTTGCATCCAACTGCTATTCCTAACTAATAGAGCCAAAATAAAAAGTGCACTATTGGGGCGCCTGGGTGGCTCAGTTGGTTAAGCGTCCGACTTCAGCTCGGGTCATGATCTTGCGGTTCACGAGTTCAAGCCCTATGTCGACCTCTGTGCTGACAGCTTGGAGCCTGGAGCCTGCTTCAGATTCTGTGTCTCCCTCTCTCTCTGCCCCTCCCCCATTCGTGCTCTCTCTGTCTCTCTCTCTCTCAAAAGTAAATAAAAAAAAAATTAAAATTTTTTTTTAAAAAACCGCACTATTATTTGGGGTATTTAGTTAAGTCTGCTTACCGTGTGTCCTCTTTGTCTTTGCCTTTTATGTAACATAAAGTCCTCCGCCTTTCCTTACTGTATTTTTTAAGGACTCTAAGAAGAACGGATGGTGTTCCCTATACCCTTTGAAATAATAGTTGTTAGCATGAGTTTTTACACTGTGTTATTGCCTGGCTTTTTTCAAATAGCACTTAGGTATTTTGAGTCATTGCCTTAGATAAGTAATAATAATGATAGTAATAATAATATTTCTAAAGCATAACAGTTTTTTTTTGAAATTTATTGTCAGATTGGTTTCCATACAACACCCAGTGCTCATCCCAAAAGGTGCCCTTCTCAATACCCATCACCCATCCTCCTCTCCCTCCCACCCCTCATCAGCCCTCAGTTTGTTCTCAGTTTTTAATAGTCTCTTATAAAGTGTAACAGTTCTTATCTGCACAAAGACTAGGCCTGAAAAGTCAAGTCCCATGAAATGATGCTCTAAAACTGCACAGCCATATTCCAAAACAGTAAAAGTCACATTTCAGTTTTCATAGTTCTACGTTGAGAAAGTTTTCTTTTATATTCAGTCTTCATTAGCCCTTTATTGACAGCTTTCCTTATGTGCTATGCAGATTAGCTAGGGATCATCATGTGCACAGGTAAAGCTAATTTGTAAATCTCCATCAACAATTCAGGAATGATGTAAAAACTGAACACCTTCAATCTTGTTAGCAATTCACCTGCTTTAAGTGTCCACTGTTAGGCATTTTGGAAAATGGAGGGGGTCACAAAATTGGCCTCTTTGAATGTAAACTTAAGCTAACTGGCTTAGCTCAGGGGATCGCCCAGAGAAAAAGAAGTTCCCTGGGCTGTGAACTGTGTAAATACCTGCTCTCCCTTTTGCAGTGGAATCTTTCGAAGGTTAAGTAATAAATAGTAAATAATCAACTAAGATTTCTCAGATTGGCTGCATTTACCTTTCTCTGAAAAAAAAAAAAAATCCCCATGAAGATGAAGCAACTTTGGAATGAGTGCAGTATTTCCTTTAAGGCATCCCCGGCTTCAGACATTCAGAGAACAAGATCAGGCCTGGCCTGGCTGGCAGAGACTGCCTGGGGCAGACAGCTAGACTTGTGGTGTGAGAGAGAGGAGGTGAGTTAGAATTTAACAGAAGGGAGCGGATGAAAACTCCCATTTCAGTTTCTCAGTTTCGGCATAGGCTGCTCAGCAACATCTATCAGCAAGAGGCATGAACGCAGTCTTGCCCATCATCTATCACTGGGGGTAAAGAAAGTCTGGGGATCATCCCCGGAATGTGAATTATGTTACTATGTATATATATGGTTTATACAAAGGAACAAGTGAACAAGTAATACATAAGTGGAGAGAGCTTGACCTGGAAGATCTGGCCTTGGTGTCTGGTGACAGGCCATAATGGCATGATGACCTGACTCAGAAGAAATGACAGAGGAGTCCACCTGTACCCCTCTACTACAGATGCAAATACAAGTCAGACTTGTGTGAGCCGTGAAAACAGAACATGAATCTCATAGTATTGACTTCAGAATGTTAAAAGAAAAAGAACTTATTTCTTTTGTCTAGGGCACACTAATTATATTTCTATCGAATCCGTTCAGCAAACATTTATGGAGTACCTACTATGTGCACGTATTGCGCTAGGTGCTGGGAATGCACCCAACATTACAGCACTGATAGCAGAAAGGTTAATGATGTCTTCGAACTTCACAAATAGTTTAGAATTTTATAAGGTCCCTCTAGTCCCTGCTCACAACAGTAGCACAGCCAGAGTAACCACCTTCCTTGTACTCTCTTAAGGTAAAGACATCTTAAGATGTCTTAAGATAATGACAATTGCTGTTCAGAAGTGCAGATAACACTTTAATGGGCGTATTTGTTATTTTCCCCCTTTTAATAGCCTTATTATAAGCCCCGTGGTAAAAATTAGACTCTTTTCTCTGCTACCAAATAATAACAACTTTGGCCAAGTTCTTTCATTTTTCTGGGGCTAAGTTTAAACGTTTAGAAAATGAGATGGTAGGAAGCAGGACTAGGTTGATTTAATTACTCCAGGTTTAGGATATGCAGTGAGAGGAGATTAAAAGAGACAGACACTTACAAGCCACTTACATGCTGTATGATCTCATTGTAGTCACTTCAACCTCTTAAAGTCTCCATTTCCCTATCTGAGAAATGGGGATAATATGCTATTTTCGCGAGGATGAAATGGATTAATGGGCACAGCTGGTTCAATGCAGGGCCTGGAAGATCCCCCTGGAAATGTAGCTATTTGTATCCTACTCAAAAACTATTTGAATCTTTCCTATTGTATTATGTATGTATGCTTGTGTCTCATCTCCCATTTACCCTTGCTCTGCCATCGCTGATCTCTTAGTAAGTGGTTATTTGAGGGATCTCAACCTATTGGGGCACAAACATGTAACGATTCTCTTTTTTTCCCAGTCAGTACTTTATTTTTTTATTTTTTATTAAAAAATTTTTTTTAAACGTTTATTTATTTTTGAGACACAGAGAGAGAGCATGAACAGGGGAGGGTCAGAGAAAGAGGGAGACACAGAATATGAAACAGGCCCCAGGCTCTGAGCTGTCAGCACAGAGCCTGACGTGGGGCTCGAACCCACGGACCGCGAGATCATGACCTGAGCTGAAGTCGGACACTTAACCGACTGAGCCACTCAGGCGCCCCTCCCAGTCAGTACCTTAAAAAAAATATTTTTTTAATGTTTATTTCTTTTTTGAGAGAGAGAGAGAGAGACAGAGTACAAGTGGGGGAGGAGTAGAGAGAGAGGAAGACACAGAATCCAAAGCAGGTTCTGGGCTCCAAGCTGTCAGCACAGAGCCCAATATGGGGCTCGATCCCACAAACTGTGAGATTATGAGCCGGTCAGGTGCTTCACCAACTGAGCCACCCAGGTTCCCCTCTCAATCAATACTTTCAGTGGTGCTAAGCCTAATCCCTTTTCCTATCCCTTAAAAACATCTAGGGCAAATTGTAGAAATTTGCAGTTTTAAAAAGCTGGGTCTGGATAAATGACTCTTATTCTCTTCCACAGCTTCTCTTCTCCCTCCAGCCTTTCCTGGGCTCAAGCTTCTCCAATGTGTGGGGCCCAGAGTGAGGAGGGAAGTGTCTGGCACCTCTGAACTGCCCACCCACATCTGTGGTTCTCTCCCCACTCTTGGTATGTGTCTCGGGCGAACACTACTGGGCATATTGGGGCCCCTGTGTGGTAGGAGCCCAAGGGGTGGTGGCACACTGTGGGATTTTGGAGGCCCTTGGGAGGCTCCTGACTGTGCAGGCCAGTGACCTGGCAGACCTAGCCCTGGAGGGACTTCCTCTAGGCCCTCAGCTCCCACTATAGCTGTTACCCTCCCTGCTGTGCCTGTTCGACTATGGCTTTCTCCAGCATCTAGAGACTTGTCTCTATGCTTGTGAATAATTTCATTGGTATTTGAATTGTGTTCCAAGAAAGCAATTTTCGCCTTTTAGATGCCTAGAGCTCCCTTGGGTGTCTACTCCTGCCTGAGACACTGTATAATTAAATATTGGTATGAGGGGCTACATCGTCTTCTTGATTTAATCCCATGATTTACTTGTCTTTTCACTAATTCATATTCAAAGTCGTTTATTAAAAACCAGGTAGGGGCGCCTGGGTGGCTCAGTCGGTTAAGCGTCCGACTTCGGCCCAGGTCATGATCTCACAGCTCATGAGTTCGAGCCCCATGTCGGGCTCTGTGCTGACAGCTCGGAGCCTGGAGCCTGCTTTGGATTCTGTGTCTCCCTCTCTCTCTGCCCCTAACTCTCTCGCATTCTGTCTCTGTCTCTCTCAAAAATAAATAAACATTAAAAAAAATTTTTTAAATAATAAATAAATAAAAACCAGGTAGTTGGTATAATAACTACTTTGTTTATATATATTATTTTCTATATTATTTATTTTTTCTATATTATTTTTCTATATTATTTCTTATTTATATAACATATGTTATATAGAACACATGTGATTACTTATACTTCCATCAGAGAAGGAATTGTTTAACACTTGTTAAACAAAAATGTTCTTATTGACTATATATTACATATAATATATTTTTATGTTATATTTATATGTAACACATACATATTTAATATAAATATTTATATATTAATAAGGTCATTTTCATTTAAAACTTGGTAAAGGAAAGAGCTCCTGCTGTGAAGGAAGAATCTAGTTGTCCATCTCATTGTGTCTCTGTTTTTTTTTTTTAAGAAATAGAAATTCTTTTTTTTTAAGTTTATTTATTCAGAGACAGAGACAGCACAACTGAGGGGGGTGCGGAGAGAGAGGGGGAGAGAGAGAGAATCCCAAGCAGGCTCTGTATTGCCAGTGCAGAACCTGATGTGGGGCTTAAACCCACCAAGCTGTGAGATCATGACCTGAGCCGAAACCCAAGAGTCAGACACTTAACCAACGGAGCCACCCAGGTGTCCCGTGTCCCTGTTTTAAATGTATGTTCCAGAACAATGATGTATCCCTTCCTTTTAGAGACTATATAATATATCCATAAATTTTCTAGTGCTTAAAATTTCTTTTTTGATTACAATATAACTTACATAAAATACACAAATTTTAAGTGTTCAGCTTAATGGAATTCTACATATGTGTCCATCCATGTACTATTAAGTATATACATTTGAAGTATTTTTTTTGTTCACACAGCTATCCCTTTCGTATGTCTATTTTATTTTCATTTCTACTCTTCAACTCTCTGATTAAAAAAAAAAAAAGCCATGAGGAGCAAAGGGTGAGAATAAAGAGAAAAGAGTGAATATTGATTGAATGCTGCCTTGTGGCAGGAATCCTTGCTTGGTTCCTCACACAGACTATCCAGTTAAATACTTAGACAAATACAATGGGGTCAGTCATGTTATCCTCATTTTAAGGATGAGGAAATTTGGCCTGAGAATGGCTAAGTCATTTGTTATGGTCTTACAGTTAGACAGATTTTGAAACTAGATCTTTGGTACCAAAGGTTTACCCTTTCTTTTAGACAGTTACCAAGAAACCATGATATGCTCTCTTAACTTGAGTTTCCCTAAAAGCTGAACCTGAGATATTTTATTTGAAAAGTGATCCCAGAGAGGAGAAGGTAACAAGGGATGTGAGACAAGGAAAGAGGGAAAACCAATTCAAGGATGAGTTATTGGTTTGGCCACTGTTGCAGACAACTGCATTATATATTACTGGAATCTTCTCAGGAGACTTATGAATTGTGTCTCAAAAATGGCTGCCTGGAAGACAAAAGAGGGAAGTATGTATTCATTAGCTTCTGTTATCTATTGGTCAAGGGTGGTCCCATGGCATTAACTCCCGTCTTACTTCTGGGTTGTAATGTGTTAGTACTAAGCAGGTTCCCCTAGGGTGTAATGCACCTTGCACAAGAGAAGACCTGGGAGGGGTTGCAAAAAGCATGTGACGGGGGCCCAGGTAAGACACTATCAGATTATACCCATGGACAAAGACCAACCGTATGGAACTTGGTGCCACAGCAGTGGCTGCAGTGGGAGATGGGGCTGAGAGGTTGTGAAGTGATGTGTGATGGGTATCCAGTACACATACCAAGAATGTTTTGATAATGTAAATTCAGATTGGGAAAGAGTTTTCTAGTAATATGCCTCTTCTTATTGAAGAGGATTCAACCTAAACCCAGGCTTATTCTTCTCTACTGGAGTTCATGTCCAGGCATGTTTGGAAAATTAATGAAGCAGATCTGATTGAGCCTATTTCGATGCATCAATATGCATGAGTTTTTGCTCTTTTCCTGAAGAAAAGGAAGGCATTTTTATGTATAAGACCCTTGAAAGAGATGTGAGAAAGATGGAAGGAACTAGGTGGTAGCTCCACATGCTCTGAACTCTGTGGGCAAAAAGGCTCAGTCTAAAGGAGAGGGTCTGATTTAGGGGGGATTCGATGCCTTGATACCCAGTATTACAAGTTCTTTAAAAGTCCTGGTGACAGAGTGTGATAATGAAGTAGGGAATTTGGGCATTCTTCCCACTTCTGCATGGTTCCTCAGGGAAGATCAAATGTTTATAATGCAATTAACACGATTTGGGTGCCTCCAAGAATGCTGTTCCATGTGGCCTGATTACCCCATATAGTTAGAGACTGAGGAAGTTTTTTTCAGGGATGTTAGTAGCTGTCAGGGTCTAAACCAGCCTCCAGAGATAGCACAGAGGTGGTCCAACCAGTGGGCAATAGGAAGAAGACTTGACAAGTGAGCAGAGTTCAGTATCCAGCTGCAGACGGCTCTAGTGCAGGTAGCTATTTAATGAAAGAGTGGAGACTAGTCATGAGACTTAGTAAGGGGATTATACCAGGAGAGAATAAAGTAATATTCCAGGCCCAGAGGAAATAATATATAGAGTAGGAATCTGAGATGTAGCTCGGGAAGGCATGGAGAGGAGCCAAATAGGATCCCAAATGGATGTAATTATAAGGCAACTGGGGCTGAATTCAGTTACTGAAAATAGCAAGCCTTGAGACTGATTGGCCTAAGGTTCCACTTAGCTCCTCTTCCTGGGATGTGTCTAAAAGCCCAGAGGGAGGCAAAGAGGCTGTTTGCTGGCTAAACAGGCAAGTGGGCAGCCAGGGCAGTCAGCCAAGCAGGTCTTCACTGTTGAATTATCAATAGGCTCTGTGTGTCTGAATCGCAACAAGAAAGCAGGGCCCAACTGGTGAAAGCCTATTTCAACAGGCCTTAGAAGACTTCTATTGTTTTTGTCCATCTAGCACCTCTTCTCTTCTGCCAACAGAACTACATTTTAATGGAGAGCTCCCTTCCTCAACATCTCAGAGAAGTGAGTGTGTTATCTCAGCCCAGTCAATCAGAATGCTCCACTCCCTTGGTTTGGAGATAGGCAGGAAACCTAGAAAGGCCCATCAGATGCTTCCTTGAGATTTGATATTTAGGAGCTTAAGGAGGGAGCAGAGCTCTTTCTCAGTCTTGGAATCACAAGCCGCAGAGATGTTGTAGACTTGAGTTGCTTTCTGCCAACTTCTCCTGATGCATGGGGAAAGTCATCTGCAGTAAGAGAGAATAAGTCCAACATTAAAAGAATAGGTAATGAAGAGAGACGAGAGATAGTTCCTAAAGACATTACTTGGGCCCTGAATCTAATCATATCTGAAGCAAAAGCCATCTCGGCTCTTTCAGGAGCAAATAAGATCTCTTTTACGTAAGCCAGTTTCAAGCCAATTTCAGTCAGGGTTCTGTCATTTACCATATAAGGAAAGCGGACTAATATGTTTTGTTTATTCATTGCTTCACAGAAACACATGTCTGTTGCCTCCATCCCTAGTTACCTTGAAATTTAGAGTTTGAACTGAAAACACTTGCTCAAGTCTGGCCTCCATTCCTCTTCATGAGGACACACGGACTATGAGGCAAACACATAGCCAGCGCTCCCTGTCCTTGGTGATGTCAGATCTTTGTCACTGTCCAGCACTGCTCTTGACATTTGCTTGTTCTTTAGAGTTCATTCCTTCCTCTTTCCCCATGGTCTTCTCTGACTGTGGATGGAATCCTCAGCCCTTTCCACTTTGAATCTTCCCTTTTGACAATGAGTTTCAAACCTATAACTCAAATCCTGACCTTTCTCCTAAAACCAGATACCTGTATTAACTTTCTATTTGTGGGTTCAGTGATCAACTCATACTCAGCAAGTCTGAAACAGAGCTCAGCAGTGTCCTGTTACTACCGATGGCAACACCATGAGCCAGTCATTCTACTAGAGGAACAACCCAAGGCAGAAAGTGCTAAATGTCAAAACAGCAGCAGCAAGAAAGGACTAAAGGAGCCTGGCAGAAGGCATGCCTCCTATTGGGGATCAGGGGAGTCACAGAAGAATTTCCACAATCTATGAAGGGAGAAGGGCTAGGAGAACGATGCACTAGAGTGCTCTTAGAATGGCAAGTTCTGTTCGCTGGCATATGCAAACACCAGTGACAGCTCCATTTTGCCTGGTTTTTCCATATTATGGAGTTAGAAAACTGAAATACCAGGATACCCAGCTTTCCTTGCAGTTATGCATTACCAGCCTCTGGAGCAAGAGAGTAAAAGAGTGTAATCTGGTGGAAGTCATGGGACAGCATTTAAAAAGTGGACCAGATGTGCTGGCATGCTCACCTTGGGCCTCCTCACCTTTCTCCATCATACCTAGGGATACACACAATTAATTGTGGGTACAGCAGCCATCCTGGCACCATGAGACCCCTCCCCCAAGAATGAAGATACGTTTGGAGGATGGCAGAGGAGAGAGACAGAAAGACATCGATGACATCATCTGGCTCTTGGGAAGCCCTGGATTGCTTTCCCTCACAAGCCTTGTGCATGGGGGAAAAATCTCTATTTGAGTAAAAAATCACTGTTAGTCAGATTGTCTATTGCTTTCAGCTGAATAAAATGTTAGCATATATAAATCCATATGTTAGAAATACTGAATACCACTCTAGAGAAACTGAAGTTTATTCTGTAAGCAAGGAAGATGCAGACATCTCTTTACATAGAAGTTAGGGGGATGCCATTTGCTGTCCACAGTCCATGACCTTTAAAGCTCAGTTACTGTCACCCCCACCATTCATGGAAGCTTCTTTCTCTCTTCTTGGCCACCTTTATCCTTACTCTTGGTTGTCAATCAAATATAGCTTAGTGGCACGTATGGTTATTGATTCTTCATAGATTTATATTGTGGGTGCCCAAAGAACTATAAGCACTTTGCACGTACTGACCATGTTTTAAACATTCTCTGTCTCAAAGTTCCCAGACTGGAGAGAATCACACCATGGTTCAGTGTTCAGGCACCACAGTCTTGGGTTTGAATCTTGACTCCATCATGGAATATCTGTAGATGTCAAGCAAAGTTTTCAACCCCTCTAGGGCTCAATTTCCTTATCTAGGAAACAAAGATTGATATTGAACTTGCCTCACAGGGTTATTGTGGGACTCAAATGAAATATTTTCATGAATTCCTTAGCAGCATTTTAGTCATTGTTCCTTATGTCCCAGAGGAAGGGCATTCGTGACCTCCCTGTATGCATGTGTTTTCCAATGTGACTCCTCCCACAATGGAGTGGACTCCACTTCTCCACCCTTGAATCTGGGCTGCACTTAGGGCATTCTTTGGCCAACAGAATGTGGCAGAAGATAGTGTGCTAATTCTCAGTCTAGGCGTGAAGAAGCCTGGCATATTTTCACTCTCTCTTTTGGGACCCCTGCCTTTGCCATAAAGAACACCCCCAGGAGAGCTGCTGGAGGATGGCAACCTTGTGGAATAGAGAGGAATCTTCCCAGTGGAGGTTCTTCTAGACCAGCCCATCTGCCTGATGGCTACAGATACATGAGTGAGTCTAGCCAAGATCAGGAAGCCCATACACTTAAGGCAGTAAATTTTGTGGAAATTTGTTAGGCAGCAATAGCTAACTGCTATACGTTACCTAACACAGAAGGGGAACTTTGCCTGCTTCATTCACTGCTACATCCCCAGTGCCTAGAACAGTGCATCACGTATCACATCCTCAGGTGCTTAATATATGTGTTGAATAAATTCCTGAATGTGATTATAACTGCTATTATCATGTTAAAGGGTGAGAGTGAGTAGTAAATGAGATATTGCTGAGAAAGCACTTAGCGCTGTTTCTGGAGCATAGTGACTTCTCAATTAATGTTAGCTATTGTCTAAGCCCAGTGAAGAAGAAATTCTCTGTCTTTCAGAAAACCTAACATTAACCACAGTTTTTTAGCCTGTCCTGATAGATAGATAGTTAGATAGATAGAAAGAAGATAGATAGACAGGTAGATCATAGATGAACTCCTCCAGGAAACCTGAAGAATAAAATTCCATAAGAACCCTTCTTGGAACCCTGGAGCCTGGAGCTAAGGCATTGTCTCCTACCAACCACTTTTTCTTTTTTTTTTTTGCCCCCTGGCTTCCTCTCCTCTGCTACTTTCCCAGCCAGGCCACTATGTGTTGAGTTTCCAGTTCCTCTCAACATGCTGCTTCCTCCCCACTAGATGGTGGGGAACCCTCTCCTCCAAGGCACTGTTGGTGACAGTGGGGCTAAGTGATATGTCTGGGAGTAGGACATGGGTGTAAAGCCTGGGGTAATTCCTTTCTCACTGCATTATGGGGCTGATTCTGTTCACCTTCTCATCCTCACCAAGCAGAAGGCTCACACTTTGTAATCTCTCAGTGACCTCAATAGTTCCCAAATTACATTTGGCCTCTAGAAAGATGAACACATTGTACCTTCTCTGTGGGACTCATTATTTCCATTCTGGAGACTGTCATTTATGAAATTCTGACTTTCTTTCATTTTTTATTTACACTGAGCAAAGCTAAGAATATTGTAATTGTGATGTTTTGAAAATACTTGTCACAAACCAAAGCCAAATGCTGATTAATGTTAAGTGTTTTGAAGAACCAAGCTTTTGGCTCATTAACTGGACTTGAATGGCATTACCCATCAGCTTCAAGTTCTGATAATTGCTCATCACAGATTGGTGCTAATTTAGTAATAATGGTGCTGACCGATTTGTATGTTTTCCCCACATTGAACATATACACACAGAAAGCCTAGGGTGAATGCCAGAGCCTGAGTTAGAAGACCTGGTCCCAGATTTGCCACAGTACCACGTTGGGAAAATCGGCTAACTTTTCTCAGTCTCTATTACCTTAAGTAAAATAAGGAGGTTGATGAGATGATCTTCCATATCCTTCTTCACCAAGTTTCTATGGTGTCAGTGTTTTGTAGTTTGGTCTTGAGTTGCAAAATAAACACATATTCATTTCAGGAAAGGCACAAACATTGAGAAAAACTGATACACATGGAATATGAGCAAAGATGTCATTTTACTTCCTTTCTTCTCTGCATCTTTTCTATATTAAGAGGGGAAGAAATGTTCCCTGTTGGGCTTGCAGGATAAGCCCTTAATCAAATGTTACATACCATCTGTTTGAGACAGTATTTGGTAAGTCAAACTTAAGTAGCTATAATCACTGTGGAATCTGAAACTGTTTCCTGTTATCCTGTCTATTTTCTGAAGCAGACAGGAGGTAGTCAGGCTTCTTAAGCTGGCACAAAACAGTAATATTCCAAGGAAGAAAGACACTTATTTTGAGGCCCATACTTTGAAAGTGCTTATTGAATTTGTCTTTCCATCTCTCTCTAGATATTTTCCCATTATTTACACTGCTTCTCCTCCTCCCCCTCTGTATCAATGTTATCTATGCCCTCATTATGGCTTATTGTCTTCCTCTCTATTCTATTTCTTGGCATAAGCCTTGGGGATTTTGACATACATGTTGATAATTCTTACCCTGGCATTAGAAGAGGACCAGGCCCAGAGATATCAATGCTGGCTCAAGGTCATGTTGCTGGTTCACACCAGAGGATGATAGATGGTCATGAAGATTAATTCAGACAATACATATTAAGGGCCTTATGGAGTATGGGCCCATGAGATGCCCCCCAACAGGTGTTAGAATCAAGGAAGTACAGAGCTTAGTATGGCTGCCTGTTCTGCTGTCTATAACTATTAGCCCTGGTGATTTATTTTTTGAGTTTAAAGACTATGAAAATAATTTCAAAGCTGCCCTAGTTTTCCTTCCAAAACATTTTCTTAAAGGTCCCCTTTCTCTTCTACTGTCTGGGTAACATGTAACACACCACATTTTTCTATTTGAAAGGCTGGAGTCATTCTCTGGAGCCATCAGCCGATTCCCGCAGGTTGCAGAGGTGGTGACAGCCAAGCAAATGGTGGAGATCATCTTGAGCTCACCACTGGTCCAAGTCCATGGGGTTGGATTACTTGGATATGGGCACCCCCATATATGAAATGCCTTCCTGGATATTAAGTGTCATGTAAACACAGCTCCTTCACTGCTGCCCCGTGAGTGTCTGTTGTCACCTGTCAGAAAGCAATGCCGCTTTTTACTGGATGTGGAGACAGGACACCACATATTCCTGGAGCCTTTGAACTTCTTAAGTTCTGATCCTGGACAGCAGTGGTGCTACAATAGCTGTAATTACCAAAGAACACTGATGGGAGAATGGGGGATTGTTGATAAAGGCTTGGGGTCTTTGGAGGTAGAGATTGCCCAAAGGTCTTGCCCAAAGGATAGAGCCTGATGGTCTGGTCTTCTGCACAAGTGCTTCTGTGTGTATGGGGAGAGCTACCCTCTATGCTAGTGCCTGCTCCAAGGCTGTGTCACTTCTACTTAAAAACCAGCTTACAAGGGGGATGCTAGTAAGACATGCTAACCCTCCCTTCAAAGATGAGAACGCTGAAGTCAAGGATCTAGCCCAAGGTCACCCTGCAAAGTCTTATTGGAGGAAGACATGGAATCTGAGCCTCCACTTGGGATCTAGATCTCATTGCTATTGCAGCGTGCTGTGGCCGAAGTTACATGGTGAGGCATTTAAACCTGAGAGCCAAGTTCTGGGTTTAGGTTACGCCTTTCTATTCTTTAACTTGGCCTCCTGCTGCTGGGTCAGAGCAGCTCCTTGTTCTAACCTGTTGGTGTTTCCTTAGACTGAAGAGAGTTACCATACTTCCTGGTCCTGACCTCCAGTAGGAAAGGGTGGGACCTCATACCAACACGTGGATCATACTCAAATGAAGTGATTGCTCTAAACTGTGAGAGCAGGGAGTTGAAGTCTTTGTCTTTGAATCCTATCAAGCAGAACTGGTCTTTAATGCATGATTTGCAATAATGGGGGTGATTCAGACAACCGTCCCCTCTCATGGGACCCTGCTAGGGAGGCAGCAAGAGGCTAGGACCTAAACTTTGAGGGCAGGGTGTACTGATTCAAGTCCAGACTCTGTTGTTTTCTGGCTGTGTTACCTTGAGCAAGTAGCTTAATCTCTCTGTAGCTCAATTCACAGGGTCTGTAAAATGGGTAAAAGAATTCCTTAGGATGACATCATCTTTACAAAGTCCCTGTTACATAAAGAATATTCAGGAAATATTGGTTTCTTCACTCCTCCTCAGCCCACACACATGTTGAATCCAGTAGTTGTATTTTGAAGATCACATTAAAAGAATAAATGTTATGCTTCGTAAGCTAAGTGGCTCAAGAGCTAGCAAAAATTAGGTGTTTGATGTTAGTAGCCATGCGACAAACCAAGTATAGATTTCCTGTTAAATAGGCTTGAAATACATTAATGAGAGAATATTTATGCTCCTTGGATGGAAGGACAGTACAATATTTGTGCCACTGGTGTCTTCATAGGCTGTGTGTTGCAAATAAATGGAACTCTCATTCTTCTTACACTACTGGGGTATTTGATCCCAAAGTGGGGAGCGGGGGGGGACTCTTTATGTGAAAACATATGACTGCATGTCATACCCTGCAATTTTAGTTACTGATAACTGAAAGTGCAGTACAGCTTTTTACATAGGAGTTTTATGATAAAGGATTAAGAAATAAAAAAATAATTAACCACAGGACAGATTTTTCCTTTTAAATGTAATCAGTTTGAAATGATGACTGCAATACTTTTTTTAAATATTGAGATCATTGCATTTGACATTTCTCTTTTGTTCCCTCGCCAAATCAAAAAGCAGATCTGTCCTCCCCACTTTGTGGACCACAGTTATATTTAATTAAAATCCCTCTATTTGTACTACACTAAGATTGGCAGTGGTCAAGAGAGGCAGATACTAAGCTATGTGGCTAGTCTTGCCCTCAAAGAATTTACACTCTGGTCAATCTTCAGATGGGTAATAGCAGCCTCCCCGACCCCCTCCAAAACCCTGCCAGAATAACCAAAGGGAAGTAGGCTATTCTCTCTCTCTGTCTAAATGAGAAGCCAGCTAATGTTCAACCTAAAGTAGAATCCTAGATTATTGAAACTAACAGGTTTTTGGGGGCACCTAGGTGGCTCAGTTGGTTGAGAGACCGACTTCGGCTCAGGTCATGATCTCATGGTTTGTAAGTTTGAGCCCTGCATCGGGCTTTGTGCTGACAGCTCAGAGCCTGGAGCCTGCTTCTGATTCTGTGTCTCCCTCTCTCTCTGCCCCTCCCTCACTCATGCTCTGTCTCTCTCTGTCTCAGAAATAAATAAACATTAAAAAAATTAAAAAAAAAAAGAATATAACAAGTTTTTTCTCCCAAAAGTCAGAAAAAGAAATAAAGGTGTTAATCATTATTATTTTTAAGGTTGTACATTAAGGAAAAGTAGCTTAAATTCTAAATGATTATATGTATTTCAAGTAGAAAATCTAGTAAATTTTCATTTCTTTATCTACTGGAAAAGTAGGATGCCTCTTGTAGGCTATGACATTCCAAGTTCTCATTTGTATACTGGTAGGCACAATGCCCTTGTAGTTCTGTATGTGCAAGGTGATAGTGTGCCCATCAGTTGTGTTGATGAGTATATTAAACATCATCTGGGTTTATACAAGTAACAGGCATTCATTCCAGCCATGCTTCCAGCTTATGTTAACAAAGTGTTTCATAAGATAGGAAAAGGATGTTCCTAATGTGCTGTCAACAGGGCATGAACTCCCAAGTTGTATTTTTTTTTATTTATTTACATATTCATTCAATTGTTCATTTATTCACTCATTCAACCAAGATGTATGTAATACTATGTTCCAAGTCCTATACTACATGCTGAACTTCAGAGATCATGTGATCCCATGGCCATCTTAGATGAACTAACAGTTTCCTTGACCTGTGGTGCATAGATTTTCAGTGGGTCTGAGGTTGGACTTTAGGGGATCAAGAAATCCCTTGAAATTAAATGCAATCATTAGTCTAAATTTTTGTATGTAAATTTTTCTGAGACAACAACCCAAATCTTCCATCAGATTATCAAAAGAATCAAGATCCCAAAAGGTTAAGGAGCATCTGGCCTGGAAGGGAAGAAAACTCAGCCCTGGCTTCAAAAGACAGCCATTCAGAAGACTGTAACCCTGCCTGGAGCCCAGGTAGCACTTCAAACATGTTCCCCACTCTGGTGCTCCACCATCAATGTGTCTCCAGCTCCGAGTCTCTCTCTTCTTGCTCCTAAGTTACTCTTTCCTTATATCTTCACTTTGAATTTCTGATAAGGGGCATTTGATCAGCCCTGTAAATTCCCATTGTTTCTGGTGGGGGCAGAGCCTTCTTGCCAGGACACCTCAAAGCTTTTTGGCTGCCCATTGACTGCTTTTGGGTCAAGCACCAATCTAGCTCTAATCAGTTATGCCAGATTGAGGGGAAGTGTCACTGGGAACAGATCCTGGCCGCTGCTCTTGTTTACGAATCCTCCTGGGAGAGACTGTAGGCGAGGATGTTTCCTGAGAAGTTACATACAGATGGGACAGTCCCCACTCTCGAGTATGGATGGATGGATTTAGGAAAATAAATTGGACTAAGCTATCCACTAACTTGCCAGATCCCTCTCAGGACAGGTTAGTCAGATAACTGGTCGTATGTAGAACTGTTATTTGCCTATTTAGAACCTGAAACTTTGGCCTTATTAGTCTTAGCTCAACCCAACTAACTGGTAATTGTGATTATGAAAAGCACAGACACTAGCACAAAGTGTCTTTATTTCTGGGCCGCCATAAACTCTTACTTGTCCCAAGTCAGGTACCAGGAATCTAGAGACAAGTAAGACTTGCAACCTGTGCCTGTGGAGATCACATAGGAATAGAAGTTATATTGTTTGATATAAATAGCTGAATCGACATGGCAATGGGCTGGGGGCCAGGAGGCCAGAGTTCTGGTGCCCAACTCTGCCACTTACTGGTTGCATAAGCTTGGCTCCATTATTTGAGGGCTCTGAACCATATTTATTTTAAAATGGGGATAGTAAAACCCACTCTGCTTGGCTCTGTGGCTGTCAGAGGGACTAAATAAGATAATACATATGAAAATACTTTATTTTAAATTGCTAAAGCAAAACAAGGCTTTAAAAAATTACTGCTTTAGTTTTGGGTATTATTGGCAGAACCGAACCATTCATTACTGGCGCCATGTTAGTTCCTATCATTAAATACATTCTTTGTCCTCTCAAGGTCTTTGTGAATAAGTTGAAAAGAAATCTGATCACGCTGGAAACATGCGTATTTTAGTGGTATGCATTTGGTTTCAAAGAACATCTGATAAAGGCTTTAAAAGTTTAAAAGTACAAACTGAATATTAAAAGCACCAGTTAAAAGTTAATGAAGCAAGGCCCATCAGGTAAGAGAACCCATTTACTGAGGGTGAATCAGTGCCTCTGTCTTTTGCAAGAATTTTCTCTCAGAACTATGGTAGAAATTTCCAAAGGAATTGATTGGCATAGTGCCTAAAGTCTTATTAAAGCTACACAAGACTTTCAACCATGGGCACCCAACGTTTCAGACTGATTATGATTTTAAGTGATTTATCCATGGTGAGTAAAGTATATGACCAAAAGTTCCTTTTCTGATTTCAGTCTGGTAGGATGAGTCTATGAGTTGCTCACTCACATAGTAAAGTAATAAGGGCTTTCTTCTGAGGTCTTTTGATTCTCTGCATGTCTCTAGTACTGTCTGGGCCATTAAAGGCTTGAATTGTTTATGTTCTTGAGTATTACTGAACTCTCTGTCTCCAGGCTCCCCAGTAGGAGTGTAAGATCCTTGGAAACAGGAACTGTGTTATATTCCTAAAAATGCCTATATGAATGTAATGAATATCACATTGAGAAAGCAAAAGCCATATCGAGCAGAACTCTGAAGAGGTGATAGTTATCTATTTTTGCCCTTTCTGAGTTCCAGAGTCTTATTGATAACAGTCAGGTATGGTTTGCTGGATCAGGTGTCTATATGTAGCACTTAAAATGGTTCCTTAGACTTGGCTTTCATGAAACCAACAAAAGGATATGTTAAAAATGACTAAGTCTGCCCATTGAAGTGAAGATCACATATAGTTTACTAATCATATTTAGAAGCAAGGAACTAAAAAATACCTATAGTGGTGTTCACCCCTTAAGTAAGAAACTGGCAGACATGTTCAACCACCATCATGGTTTAAAAAGTTGGGCTCTAGAGTCAAGAAGGCTTGAGTTTGAATCTTAGGTCCACCACTAATTAGCTGTGACCTTGATCAACTTACTTAATTCTTCTAAGACTGTTTTGCCCTCAGCAAATGGGGATGATGATAATACGTCCTTGATAGGGGCTGTTGGGATGATTAGATGAGGTGATCTATGTTAAAGTACTCCGTGGATGGGGCGCCTGCGTGGCTCGGTCGGTTAAGCATCCGACTTCGGCTCAGGTCATGATCTCACGGTCCGTGAGTTCGAGCCCCGCGTCGGGCTCTGTGCTGACCGCTCAGAGCCTGGAGCCTGTTTCAGATTCTGTTTCTCCCTCTCTCTCTGCCCCTCCCCTGTTCATGCTCTGTCTCTCTCTGTCTCAAAAATAAATAAACGTTAAAAAAAAATACTTTATAAAGTACTCCGTGGAGTGCCTGGCACATAAGGCATGACCAAGGCCTGGTAGCCATCCCCATTAGCCAAAAGCCAGAACTTTTGCACTGCTCCAGGCTGCAGCCCATTCCGTGTGCCTCTAACTATCCTTATCTCAAGGTCTTCTGCTCTTGCTTCTTGCTTTATGAGTCACCACAAATTGTTCTTCTCTTTGTCTTTGAACCCTGGGAATGGCTGCATGATGAAGGTTCCTGCCCGTATTCTGAGAGTCAGGCCTGTCTCATCTAGTGGCTGTATGCAGGGTTAGTGTGAGTGTGCAAGCCGTAGTGATTGGAGGAGGGCTTAAACCCCTGTAGGCCAAAAGGAGTCACTTTTCACTGGGGATGTAAACTGAAAACAGATTTCCCGTCATCTCAGGGCTCATGATGCATAGCACCATTAAATAGCCCAGCAGCAGAGGCTCTGGACATTATAGTTTAATCACTTCATGCCCAAAGCCATATGGCAGAAGGCAACTGGATACTGAAAGTGCTCCATTAAACGACTGCCTTTTAATTTAACAATCATTAGCAGCACATAGATACTGACTTCAAGCATGGGCTTAGGGGTGAAATCTGGAATGCTCTTTGAAGCTCTTTACTTTGGAGGTAGACCTCTGTTTCAATTGACATCTTAGCGTGCTTTTGGCATTAAGGATCATTTACTTCATAAAAACAGTGGTTTCTTATTGGGCTAGTGTGCCAGTGCTGCAGCTGGATGTCAGAATCCCACTGTGGGCTCTGAGGTGAGTGCCAGATCTGGCTAGTTTGGCCAGGGAGGATGTTAAGAGAGGGAATGTGAGTCATCCTAGGTTAGCTTATAATGGAGTAAGACAGCTCTGCTGTGGGAAGAGCCTTGTCCCCAGGAACACGGTATCTTACCTACAGCTGCTGAACTAGAGGAATGTGGAACTCTCTTTTTATGAATTGATGTGTGTTCTTTGCTGAGGTTCCAGACTTCTCCCAGTCTCCCTCAGCTTTCTTTCCAAGGACTGTTGGCACACTGAGGGCTTCTCAATTCAGGTCAAGGAATCACAGTTACATCTTGTCCACTAGGTTAGTGTTACAAATGTGTCAGCTAATCAGAACCCTCAAGCTTGGAGGATTGATGATGGTCTCTGAGAATTTTAACATAGTTTAAAATTTTAATACAGTTTGTAATGTTGCCAGATGGTTCCCAAATGGTCTCAATAAACTGAAAGTCCCTTGAGAGTGGGGACTGCCTGGTGGGTGTGTGTCTGCCCCATCTAGCCAATGTCTGACCCACAATACATGCCTTATGAATGAGGGAATGGACGGATGAAGCATCTGGAATAGGCTAAGGAAGGTACCATAGTTTACATTTGATGGAAGCAGCAGCATGGAAAGGAAGGAGATGGCTTGCTAGAAGGACAATGAATACCAACAAAACCACATGGAAGGATTAAGGGAAGGTGAGAAGACAGTGAAGCCAACATAAGCATAAGAGTTTGGCAAAACAGAAACTCACAACTAAAGACTGAGAGACAAAGTTCCCTTCTACACAAAAAGTTAAGTCTATTCTTTGTATTAAAGAAATTCTCTAACATCACCGACATTCCTTTCTCCAGTCAAAATGCTTTTGTCTCTGTTTCAAAATAGTCCCATCATTTCTATACTATATTTTAGCACATTTTTATCTTTTTGTGAAGTCAGTGGGCGAGAAAAATGTTCTTTCCAGAGAAAAGTACTCACCTTTCCTCATCAGTTCATTAAAAGCAGGATTTCCAAAGGGTCATATCCAGACCATCCCACAATAGATTGCCCTGGAAGCAGATGAAGGTGTAGGTGAATTCAGGCCCTGAGCCCCACAAGCTGTAAAGTTCCTATAAATATGCCACCACATTCTAATAAAGTCCCTGTGTTTTCCTCGGATTGAGGACAGCATATATTTCCTCTTTGCTTTCAGCAGCTTCTCTAAGAACAGAAGAGGAATTAAGCCTCAATACATTGATGGTGGCTACTGAAGATTTAGTTTCAAACCATCAGTTACTCCCAGGCCCACCTGACAAGTATTAAGTGAAGCCATGATGCAAAGTTATAATTAGAGATTGAAAATGCTGACCAGGAAGCTCACAGGGCCTTTCAAAATGCTCCCAGGAGCTTGCTCAATTTCAAAATGCTATTGGGACAACACAATTAAAGTCAACAATTGGGGGCTGGGGGGTGGGGGTGGGCGGTGACTCTAAGAATTTCAGAGTGGGAGAAGGGAGGTGACCAGAAGTAATATTTATTAGAAACTTGACTGCTCTCCCCCCCTCCCGCATTCCCCCCAGCTTTCCTGTAAGACCATCAATGGAACCACTACAGCATCAGGGGGAAAGACATCCAGATTCTTTCTCTATCGGACCTTTTAGGATGCAGAGTTAAGAAGCTGAATTCTACCCTGAGAAGGAGCAGAAGACTAGTACCCATATGGGAGCTGTTTCATGGTATAAAGAATTGAAAAGCAGGCCCTAAGCACATGCCTAAATACATGTAGAAAATTTGCTACAACTTAATGAGGTGGTATGGTTTTCTTTTCTGTCACCCTGAATGAGAGGCCTGTGACTTTCAGCACAGTACGTCTCTAATGTAGCACAAATGCTTATAGAGGACAGACTGTGTGCTAGGAATCATAATGGTGTGGGGACACAAAGACTGGCCTTGCCCTCAAGGAATCACAATCTAATGGGAGGAGAAAGACAAGTAAACAGGAACAAAGACTGAGGTGGATGTAAGGTGATTGGGATCTGAGGAAACGGGCAGGTACAGGGAGGTAAAAAGAGATGTTTCTGTTTGTGTAGAAAGTGACTAGCTGTTTGGTGCATCCAAGATGGTGGTGCAGGTTAGGTCAGGAGCTCCTGATCTGGATGGTAAGGTTAAGCAGAGTGTCAGTATATGAAGGTACTGGAAAGAAAACCAGCTTCCCTTTAGTTCAGTGGCGCCCACAAGTGGTAATGACAAAAAGCCAGGAAAGCTTAAATAATTGACTTCTAACATGTACATTTCGCTGACAGAAGTGATGGTGAACAATTTGGTCTGGTTAAGTAAGACATAGGACACCCCCGCCCCGCCCCCTCCCCGCCCCAGCCACCACCACCACATTGCAATGCTGGAGCAGAGAAAAGCCAAAGCCAACATAAAGCTCTTGACTTTACACTCTGGAGTTTACAGTGAGGATCAATTGGCAACAAGATTTTCAAAAGGTTAGCTCTATGATAGCAACACCATCGAAATGAACCTGAAATAATACATGAGTCAAGTGTAGCCCTTACCCTCCCTGCAAGAGACCTGTACAATGCCTTGTCTCCTAATTCTTCATTCAGAGCACAGAGCCAGGATTAGGAGTGCTTTGTATAGACTGTGTTGGGAAGAATGGTGGCGCTCAATGGAGAAAGAGTGCAGTGATCAACTAATGATGTCTGCCAATGGTGTGAGAAGGAGTGGGAGGCAGCATATGAGCTATGGATTTGCCAGTCCTGGACTAGTGCAGATGCTTAGACAGCTGTCTGTGATGTAACTATAGCACATAAAGCTAAAACTCATTCAATTGTAACACTTCTGGCATGAGATAATAGTGGTTTTGGTGACATATGTAGAGAATTTTCAGTCTTTACCAATACTTTTCAACTATGACGGACACACTTTGGTAGATGTTAATAGTCTTGAGCTTAGATACACTCCACTGCAGAACAGAGATGATTTATTTGTACTGTTCATATCCTGGAGTATGCATCTTTCAAGACTTTATATTTCCTATCTCCTGGTTTGATACTCAACAAATGTCCTCCTTGTTGCTAATCTGATTTTTTGCTTCTGGAAAAGGAAGGATCCTGGTTAATAGAAACAACATTATTGTTGTGGGAAAGCTATTTCTCCAGTGAGGATAACAATAGTATCTCTTCGATAATAAGTTCGCATTTGAGATTACATGCCAGTTCATTTTAAGTGTAAATTGAAGAGGGAGTGATTGCTCTTGGGAGTTTGGTTAATTAAGTTTGTCAGTTTGGTTACCCCACCAGGGGACTCCCACCCCAAGAATACTTTCTCCCATAGAGCTCTAACTTCAACATTCATAGAGGTTAGCTGGCTTGCTTGTTGGTGACTGAAAGTTGATCAGTGTTCTCAACAGCTTTTGATAACAAAGCTGGTCACCACCACTCTTAATAGTAGATGATCCTATAGCTGGTGTCAAAGATGATTCAGTTACACTGATATTATATCTTTTTTGATAGCATATTTTTAGTTCATAAAATTTTTGGGGTTAAAGATGTGATTGCAGGAAGAGTCAGGTTTGGGGCAAAGCCAAAATTTTGTTATTAGTAAATTTTCATAGCCCCTCAGAAGCATGTTTATTTTTTTATTTTTAAATGTTCATTTATTTTTGAGAAAGAGAGAGAGCGTGCACACATGTGCTCGCTCTAGTGGGGGAGGGACAGAGAGAGAGAGAAACACAGAATCTGAAGCAGGCTCCAGGCTCCGAGCTGTCAGTACAGAGCCCGACGCAGGGGTCAAACCCACAAACTCTGAGATCATGACATGAGCCAAAGTCAGACGCTTAACCAACTGAACCACCTAGGCTCCCCTCAAAAACATTTTTAATGAGTAAACATTATTATTAATGTTAGAGATTAATTACCTTCTGTGTTTAGCAGCATAGTAAATAAAATGAAGCATAAGACAAATACTTCATATTCCAGAGTATATAATCTAGTTGGGTACAGAAAATATGAAGATAATAGTAATAATACTAGGTAGTATATACTTTATTACAATATAATTAAATATGATTGTTGGAGCTTTCAAGAGCCAATTGCTACATTTTCCAAAATTCTGTTCAGCTGGTTACTAAACATAGGCATTATTAAAAAGTAACTTATATAAACTTCTAATAAGCTTATAGAAACTTATAGGAACTTTTCTAATAAAAGAAACTATATTAAAAACAAAGGAGTTAATAGTAAAAGTCCTCACTTCCTAATCATTTTACCACATTTTACTATTTACTCTTGAAGTTATATCTACTATATCTGTACCACTGTGCACCTATTACAACTGTGTTTAGTGACATCCCGTTGATGGCTCGAAATCAGCCATGGTGGGAGTATTTACTCCACCGAAATGGACAAAACCACAGTCCCTCCCTCTACCCCCAGCCAGTTGCGAACATCTTCCTGCCCAGCACTGTATGTAAACATTGAATAGGAAGAGTAATACTATCACTAGTCACTGAAGGGTAACTCAGGTTAGGGAGCCGGGGAGGTAAACATTTTAAGTTGGCTTTGAAACAAACTTATTTTTAGTGGGCCGGGACCACCCTTGGGGACATTTAGAACGAGGACACATCACAGAATGCCCACATGTCCCTTAACGCTTCCATACAGGTGAAATCAGGTTAACATGAATATTAAAAGCCTCTGTGAAGGTGGAACAAAGTAAATTTAAAAAGTAACAGGAAGCCTAAGGGCATGCGTATGGGTGTGTGAGTGTGAGGTACATAGAACAATCTTGCTCACTGTGGCTGAGAGGTCATAAGGCAGTTGAGTAACTAGGGTGATGGCCTGTGAGGAGCTAAAGGCCTTTCCGCGCTGAAGGCCCAGGGACAAGGTGTTCCTTTGATCTTGCTGTATAACAGTAAGAGAAAAAAGAAATTGAAATTTTAAAAATGGGAAAGGTAGGTTAATAGAGAGGGTGTATCTAGGTGGTTCCCAGAAGTGGAGGAGGGACAGTCTTTGAACTAGCACGTAGATCATTGAACTCTTCTACCCCCAATCTTTGAAGACCTCTTAAAAGCCTCCTGGGAGAGAACGGGGACAGTTACAGACTTTTAACCAAAGGAATTTTTTCTTGATGTTAAAAAAGAAAAAAAAAAGAAAGCTTAAGAAAAATAAACAGAGAGCAACAATGGCAGAAATAAGGTGACAATGGCAAGCATTAAGGAGTTTGGGAAAGGAAAAAACAAAAAAAGGAGAAAAGCTTAAACTTTTAATAAGTGGCCAAAGTGCAAAGTGTAGGCCGGCGTGAGGCATAGCCCTGAGAGGACCGTCATGGATCATAAGAAGGGGGAGACAGAGGGAGAGGAGGACTCTTAGTACACAGACAAGATCCATTTGCCACTTGGGGCAGGAGCCGATGTCAAGTGAGGAGAGGCTGTTGATTGCACGAGATCCTCATCTGAAGGATACAGATACCATATTTCATCGATGCTGAAGTACCCATTTTCTTACAATTCAACAACTTTGAGATCAGGATGCATCATACAGTCGATGGTATCAAAGTCACTATTGGTCAGTGACAGACATGATGATGGTTGTGGTGGAACATGTGGAAACTTGGCATAGATATTCATATCATGGCCCTGCGTTGCTTAACAAATACATATTTGTATCAAATAAACGTAACATAACAGAAGATGAAGCTCTCTAATAAGTAAACATGGCGTTGAGCTTTGTTGGTGTTTTTTTTTTCCCTCCATGACTTGTTAAATAATGGGATGTCTTATGATCAGTGGTACCTTATATTCAGTGAAGGACCGGTTAATTCATCCAAATTAACTGTTTGTAAATTTGGGTTCCATTTACACACAGTTCAGTCTTTTCACTGAGCACTTCTGTTGAACATGAAATGTGTGAGTTAGATTGATCAAAATGATCACCCAGAAGTCACTATTCTGTGTTCTTAATTGGCCAACCATTTACTAAATTCGGTTGTTCATTTACCATGATGCGTGTCCAAACAGGGACTGTTTTGGCTTGGTACTATTGGATCCTGAAGGTTATAATTACATGTAGATAGGTGAGTTTAAGGGCTTTTTTCTTAGCATCAAAGAATGAAGCCACCCTCTCATCTGTCTTCTTCGTGGCAGCGAATTGCTAGTCACTACATCAGACCAGTGGCCTCCTCCAACATAGGCGGCTGAGAGAAATCACCTGCATTTGGTACCCTCTCCGAAATGGCTCGTCAAGCACAGCGAATGGTATTTATAAAGGTCATCAGAAAGTGAACACTGCGTTCGGGAGATTTGGGACCATCACTTGGAGTGAATTGGGTTTGTGTGGGAGAAGAGTTACAGGTAAAGATGGTGGGTTAGACTACAACTGTGTACGGGGACAGATGGGGACAGGTCAAAATCAATGCACACAGGGCACACTGACATTCACATACAAATCAGCACACAGAGCATCTTTTGTTAAGCAGAATAAGCAGGCTAATGAGGGAATAGGAAGCTGCCAATGATGCAAAATTCTTGGCAACCTTTGTCAAAAATGAGGGCTTCTATTCCAGGTACAAAGTTGGAGGGCACAATCCATTTCACAGCTGGTGGCCTGTTTTATTTTTCAGACAAGATTGGAGAGAGGAGGTGGGAAACCTATCCCCGGATGGCACAGCTGAGACAGAGGTAGGAAGAAGGGGATCCGGCTCATTTATTTCCCTTTCATTAGGCCCCTGAAAAAAATAAAGACTGAGGATTTAATTGCACTGTTTGCTTCTATCTCTAGAAAAGCTGAATTAGTAATTGCATTAACTTGTTACTAAGCTTTGCTCTTATGGGGTAATATAATTCTAACTACTGCTTCCTAATTATAGGGTTTTCATTATTCTGCAAATCCCATTCAGCATGTGTTCCATTTTCACTTTTATGAAGTGCTTCGTGGGAAAATGGGGGCTGTGTCTTTGAAGGACCCAAGCTGAGCTGAAGCTGTGTCTTGCCCAAAGCCATTACCTCCTGTGAAAAGCAGGGCGCCACTGTGATTTTTATCCTCCTTTGATAAATAATGCTGTTGGCAAAGACCATATGCTCTGTCACATGCTGGAGTTTGGTGGCACGGCACAACAGAGGGTAATCACATCAAGTCAGTGATGGTTTTATTGGGTGGTGGTAATGGCAGAAGTAATGATAGTCATTAAAATCCTGCTGCAAATGGCCTTGGGCCTTCAGACCACAGTTAACTCAGGATATGTCAAGGACAGTTCACTCCCAAAAGCTGTCTGCAAGGGATTGCCCATTATTCCCATTGTTTCCAAGGAGAGCTTTGCGTTTGAGAATTACAGATCCAGCAGAAGGCAGAGGTGGACCTTGGATCTTCACCGTCTCTTGCATCTACACTATGATGTTTTTGATACTTCCAGAAGATCTCCCTTAGGGGGGAATCAACATGGAAACATACAAAATGGAGTTCATTCGTGGAAAGGTAGTAGGAAATATCCTTGAGGTATTCCACTCCAGTTCAACAAATACAAATTTTATTATAGCTGGATACATAAAGCAGTGCTAAAAGCTATGAGGGATTTGGAGAATAGAATGGTTACTTTTTTTTTTTTTAATGTTTATTCATTTTATGAGAGAGAGAGAGAGAGAGAGAGAGAGAGAGAGAGAGAGACTGAGAGAGAGAGAGGAAGAGGCAGAGAGAAAGGGATACACAGAATGTGAAGCAGGCTCCAGGCTCTGAGCTGTCAGCACAGAGCCCGACATGGGAGGAACCGTGAGATCATGACCTGAAGTCAAAGCCAACACTTAACTGACTGAGCCACCCTGGCGCCCCCTAGAATGGTTACTGTTCTATGGGAACAACTCTCTAGGGAAGCAGGTCTGTATTCACAAGGAACTCTATAATGCAAGGCAGGCTATGATATTATGTATGTGTTATAATATGTGTTATAAGAGAATTGGGCTGATGAGCAGGATGTAAATTGGTTCAGACTACAATGATTTGAGAAGACCTACCTGGGGTATAGAGGAGAAAGATGTGAGTTAAATTTTTCTGCAAATTCCACAAAGGTGACCTTGAACAAAGAATTTAATCTCTCATCTGTCAGTTTCATCATCTTTAAAAGGGGAGGAGCTATCTGAAAGATTATTGATAGGGTAAAGAACACTCAATACATCTCATTGAAAATCTGAGATTTTAACGAAGCCCTGAATTCTCGGTAGGACTGGACAGGCAGAAAAAAGAGGAAAAGAAATTCCAGGTGGAGGGGACTGCATGAATAAGGGCCTGGTAATAGGAAAATGCTTTTCTGGTTGGAGCATAAAGTTTGTGTTGATGTTTGTGTCTGTGTCTGTGCATGCACACGTACACGCGCAGGGGCTATATGTAAATGAGGATAACCTCCCGTCATCCTCTTCACTTAAAACAAAAACAGCCCCCTTAAAATATTGAGAAACCCCAATACAGACGCAAGTTTTTTCTTAGGTTACATCTGCAGAGATATTTGCACAAAGAAGGAGAAATAGAAATTTTTAGATTTCTTGACTCATAGAGTCATGCTTGAATAATGACTCAGGGGCAAATTGAAAATTTATAGCTGCTACCTTAACTATGGGATGATACTGTTTATAGTAGATAGCCTGAGTGCTGAAAAATACATCTTTCTAGTCTCTGGTTCTAACTGGCAGAATTCTACCTGTAGGAGCACAAACACTTGTAAAAGACCATAGGAAAACAGTAAGATTTAGCATAAAAATTAGACTAAATAGAATTTAATTAATAATATTACCTTACACTTACTTAGTGCTTTATACTTTACATATTACTTTCTTAACTACCTGATTTTAGGCTCACCACTAACCGGAAGAGGAGCATTTCTGATATTACTCTGTTCATTTTCCAGATGGGGAAACTGTGAGAAGTAAATGAGAGGATTCATTTTCAGAAATACCAAATTAAAAGCTGTGCTGTCTAGTATGAACAGCTTTTCGAACCCCACCCCCACCCCCACCCCCCATGGAGTCCCAAACCCTTAGACACTTGACTTCCTGGCTCTTCTCCCTCCTCTCCCCCCTCCATTTCAAGGGCTTATTTTTTGGGGGGCTTTGCAATGAGCATGCGCCAAAGAGCTGAAGTCTGCGTCACATCAAGGAATGTACATTTGTTCCAATCAGACTACTTTTGGCCTTACGTGGGCACAGGCAACTTCCGGGTAAGGCTGTAACCTCTGTAGTACTCAGCCAATGAGGAATCAGGGGCGGGACTTCACACTAGGAGATAACCTGCAGGTGGTAACTACTGAGTAGGCCTGTCCAGCAGACACCTGCTCTTGCAAGAACATTGGTTAAAGCCTCACTTTACTGCACTGTGCTCCGAGTCTCTGGGTCCCTCCTCTGATTGGGTTGGTGGGCTTATTTCCAACAGAAATCGAGGTTCCAAGAGGTTATGTGACTTGCTGTAGATTTTACACCTGACGGGTACTAGGATTGGAACTTAAAGAGTCCAAAGACTCTTGCTCCAGAGTTCTTTCTAGCACATGTGTTGTCTTAAGAGGATACAGTCAGTCCACTCCTCTTATTTGTTTGTTTACTTATTTATTAATTTTGGGGGAAACAGGCCCAAAGAGTTGAAGTGATGCATTCAGGAATCACATGGTTGATGGCCCTGCTGGACCTCAAACTCGAATTTCTTAATTTCTTGCCCAGTTTTCTTTTCATAACGCAACGCCGCTAGGGTCACAGGTGTCTGTGTCTGTGTCTGTGTGTGCACGCGCCGGCACGTGCAGGGGCTATATGTAAATGAGGATAATCTCCCTTCATCTTCTTCACTTAAAACAAAAAAAGCCCCCTTAAAATATCGAGAAATCCCAAGACAGAGGCAAGTTTTTTCTTAGGTTACATCTGCAGAGATATTTGCACAAAGAAGGAGGAAGAGACCTTAAACTCAAATTTCTTGTTACCCAGTTTTCTTTTAATAACACAATGCTGCTAGGGTCACGGGTTCAAACTAAAAGAGTTGCAGAATTTTTTCTCATGGTATTGACCCCATAGGATAATGTTGTTGGAAATGTCACGTGATAAAATTCCTATAGGTAATTTCAAGGAAAATAAACTAGAACTAAAATGTATGACACACTATGCATTGAACTCTTTAATTACTTGACATGAATCAACTCCTTTAAATTCTCCCAAATACCCTCCGAGGTCACTGTGGTTATTTTCATTTTATCATTGGGAAAACTGAGGTACAGAGGGGTTAAGTAGTGTGGCCAGGGACACACAACTAGAAAATGACAAGCTAGGATGCAGATCCCAGATTCCGGTAAGGCCCTGGAACCTGACCTGTGGGCACTCAGTTATATACCAATATTTGTATATAATAGCCAGAATATACCAATATTTGGATTTCAAAACTGAAATGAAGTCACAGCTTAGGAAACCCTTTTAACAAACTGAGTAAATTAATAATGCAAAAGCAGTATAGGGCAAATGTTCAGAACAATTAAGCATACAAAAAATGTTAATTATATATCATTTTATCTAGTCACTTGCTGAGTACATCTACTACTTGGTTCTTAAATGCACAGCAGGTTTGGAAATTATATGCCACTTCATTTCTTTAAATAGTCGATGCATTGCATTTTTGTTCATTCAGATCAGCATTTCTGTTATTAGTCTGAACCTGAGTAGTCCCTCCTATCTTTAGAACACTACTCCAGGGTTCAGTGGAGAGAGCAGAGGGAAGCACTAGTGAGCACTGTCTTTAGAGTCAGACAGGCATCCGGCCATGTTATCTTCTGTTCCTTAGGACGGATCAGATCTCAGCCACTGTCTGTGGATTCTATAGCCAGCACAAACACTCAGGAATTCCTCTGGGCTTTGCATGTTCAGGGGCAGAAGAGGTGTAGCTTCCCCTTGTGAGAAAATTGTACTCATCAGCTGACATTCAGCACAGTGGAGGAACACAGACCCCTGAGGCTCCTAAGCGCTGCATTTCCACATAAGGCACCACCCAGGACCCCTCTCTGCATGTGCAAGAGAAAGCTCTTGTGGAGAGTTGATATTACTCTAGAATCCTTGGGGGAATGCAGATAGAAAGCCAGCTGGAATTACAAGAAAAGGCACCCTCACTTTTTATTCCTTTTTGTCTCCTTATTTCCATAAATGCAAATTCTGCCAACAACCTCAGTGGTTTAGTGGTGGTTCCTGAATTACAGGAAAACTAAAAGCCATTTGTTTTGCTTCTTACTTATAAGAAGCAATAAACAATTTGAGGGGTGTCAACATATTCCAGCCACATTTGTCTTCTCCCAAGTAAATAAAAATGGGTAATAATAAGAAGAAGTTATTGCTTATTTAGTCCTTGGGATGTGGCAGGCACTATAGACCCATGATCTCACTTAGTCCTTACAGCAACAGGCATTGGATGTCACTACCTTGTCAAGTACAACCATGGCGATCAACATGACATAGCTATTTGAACTTAAAACTGAGGTCCCCCCTCCCCCGCGCCTGGGCAGCTCAGTAGGTTGAGCATCTGACTTCAGCTCATGTCATGATCTCAGGGTTTGTGAGTTTGAGCTGCACATCAGGCTCACTGTCAGTGCAGAGCCTGCTTTGGATCTTCTGTCCCCCCACCTCTCTCTGCCCCTCCCTGCTCGCACTCTCTCTCTCAAAAATGAATAAACACTAAAAAACAAAAAAACCCCTGAGACCCCTCCCCCCCATGCCAATATGACTTAGTTATTCACTCTGAAATATTTGCCAGGGGAAGGTAAGAGTATAAACCAATAAATAACTTCTCTGTTTGCTTTGGGAAATTCCTGCAGATCAACTTATCTGAGATAACAGTCTGCTCACCCTCAGCAAATTTCTTGTTCTCCTTAAAGCACAGTTACCCATCAAGACTTGTGCTTTAAGACCCTCACATAGCTGTAGTCATGAATCCTAACCTATAATGTCAGGGTCTTAGCCCAATTGTAGGCAATTCCCTTCTTGAAAGACTTACCTGAAGTCGCTTGAATTCAGACCCGCAAACTCTATAAATATCCTCTCCCAACCTCCCTTTCCTGAGATGCTAAGGCTTTGTCAAGGTGATGTCTCCTGCATTCAATTATCCGATAATATTTTGGGGAGTTCACTGATTCTTATTTTACAAATGAACAGGAGAAGCCTGGAGAATTTCAGTCATCTGTCCTAGTTTATCCATTTAAAGGGTTCCTATCTAAGACTATTTGACCCTGTCCCTTGTTCCTGATTGCTGTTACTCTGCCTTTCAGTTGAAGTAAAAATTCAGTTTTTGGTTTTTTTTCAGTTTTCCTTCTGAACCTATTTTACTTTCTAAGATTTAGAAAAATTCAAGCCAGGGCGCCTGGGTGGCTCAGTTGGTGAAGCAAACATCCAACTTCAGCTCAGGTCATAATCTTGCAGTTCTGAGTTTGAGCCCCATGTGGGGTTCTGGGCTGACAGCACAGAGCCTGGAGCCTGTTTCAGATTCTGTGTCCCCCTCCCTCGTTGCCCCTCCCCTCCCACACTCTGTCTCTCCGTCTCTCCCCAAAATAAACAAACATTAAAAAAAGAAAAGAAAAATTCAAGCGATGGTCTATAGTCCTGTGAAAGGTAGTTACTGTGTGACCTTATACGTTTAATCAGCCATAGAAATTTAACAATGTATTTCAAAACAAACTGCAGCAATGGTGGTCCACCAAAATCCTCTAAGGGAAGGATGTCAGTCAAACAAGAGCCAAGAGAGCCAGACTTATAATCGGTGTGACTTATAAACTGTTAGTAAATTATTCAGCTGGTCTATTTGATTCCTAGGGTTCCCATAACAAATTACCACAAAGTTGGTGGCTTAAAGCAACAGAAATGGCTTCTCTCACAGATCTGAAGGCTGCAAGCCCAAAATCAAGGTGTCCGTAGGGCCATGCTCCCCCTGCAGATTCTGAGGGAGAATCTGCTCCATGCCTGTTTTCTAGCTTGTGGTGCCTCCTGGCACCCCTTGGCATTCCTTTTCTGGGGCTTTGTAACCCCAATCTCTGCCCTCTTTTTCACACAACTTTCCCTCTATGTCTGTGTGTCTTCTCCTTTTCTGTCTCTTATAAGGACACTTCTCATTAAATGTAAGTCCCACCCAAATCCAGAATGATCTCATCTAGAGACCCTTAATAATATCTGCCAAGACCCATTTTCCAAATAAGGTCACATTCGGAGGTTCCAAGTGGACTTATCTTTCAGGGACCACAATTGAGCCCATTATCCCTTCAATGCTCACATGCGCTCTCTCTCTCTCTCAAAATAAATAAACATTTAAAAAATAATGTAAACAATATGTAAAAATAGCTCATTTTAAAAAGATGCTGTCTTTAAAAAAATCTACATTAAAGCACTATGGGGGATTGTGGTGATGATATGATGTTTGATGATAGGATGCATATATGGAATTTGTAAAACCTTATTCATAACATTGATTGATGTAGATACAATAGCTTTATGAGCAGATCAGACTTCAGAGATGTATCACATGCTTATTTAGAGCCTTTGATGTTCCAGGCACTGGGGAGGGACCTGAATGATAAAGGTCTGGCTCTTACCTTCTCCAGTCTGAAAAACAGGGAAAGGGAGAAGAGGATGGTGGGATAGTAACTTGGTGGCCGACCCCACCTTCAAATCATCAATGGAAGGGCGTATTAAGGCTCAAAATAGGGGCGCCTGGGTGGCTCAGTCGGTTGAGCGTCCGACTTCAGCTCAGGTCACGATCTCGCGGTCTGTGAGTTCGAGCCCCGCGTCAGGCTCTGGGCTGATGGCTCAGAGCCTGGAGCCTGCTTCAGATTCTGTGTCTCCCTCTCTCTCTGCCCCTCCCTCTCTCTCTGCCCCTCCCCCGTTCATGCTCTGTCTCTCTCTGTCTCTCTCTGTCTCAAAAATAAACGTTAAAAAAAATTTATAAAAAAAAGCTCAAAATACATGATTCCTATAGATGCTAGCAAAATTATTTGTGAAAGCACTACTGTATTTTCTTCCCTTATTTGCCCCCACATTGATACCATACCAGAGTAATTTCTGAACTACAGAGTTTAGTCAACCAGAATTTTTCATACTTTTCGGGCCCTGTGGAAATACATTTTACGTTGTAATCCATTATATGTATCACCGAAATAAGTTTCAGAAAGCAATATTTGCTCCTAGGACCATGAAGCATTCTCATATTTTCTATCCCATTGTATTTCGTTACTGATCTAAATTCAAATCTCACACACAATGGATAACCAGTTTCTTGAATAGCATTACTTGCTCCTCGCCACATCCACCCCAGCACATATTAACAAGAGTTCCTAACAAGTAGCATTCCTACATTTTGAACAGTAAATATTTAGACACAGTCTCATTCATATGACTTGGGTAGGAACAATACTTCTGGGGACTTTAAAGACACAGTTCAGTAGCTGGGAAAACTACATGAGATGATTTTACATTTCTTGTGTATTGTTAAAACATCTTTTGTTTCTGAATATATAAAAGCCTTTAAAACATGAACAAACCACTACATCTGTTCCTTTTCCTCCTTAGGCCAGTTTTTCAACAGCCATGGGGTAGCTTTAGCTTGCTCGTGTCTTTGGGTGGCCACGGCCCTGACTCTTGCTACCTCTAATGATCTTATAATGCTCAAGCTCTCCTCTGGTTTAATCACTCAGTCTCCATGGCTCTACGCCAAATTCTCAGAGGAGAGACTCTGGTTGGTTCAACTTGGGTGGCTGTTCATGTCTTATGTGTCAGCAGGGACCTGATTATGTGGGATCATGTGAAACGCTGGGGGCCCTTCCATAGGTCTCTAAGAATGTAGATAGTAGTCAGGGTCCCAGCAAAAGTAGATAACACACTGAGACTGGGGAAATTGAAGGTGTTAATAAAAAGGTGATTCATAAAGGTCTAGGCAGGATATAAGAACACCATGAGAAACTACCAGGGTGAGTAGCGCAGTATCCTTGGGTTAGCAATCACGAGGCGCCATTGCCACTCCTAGCCCCAAAGGGCCAGCAGGAGACAGCAATGACCAGAACCTGGGGGAAGAGAGCTGGGTAGAGAGGCCTGCTCCACAGCAGTGTGCCCTTTGGTTGAGGGACACAGCCAGGCCACAGTGACTCCACAGGGAGAGCACCAAGGGAACAAATACATTACTCTCTTTCCTCCAATTTCCTGCTGGTTCTCCCTGCCCCTATAGTGCAACGTGATTGGAAGGAAGCTAGAGGGCAAGGGGGAGCACCTTGCTGTGGGTCAGGATCTAGAAGCAGAGAAAAGGCGAGGTGGGGATCTGGAAGAACAAATGCAAAGTATCTCGAAACCTGGGAAGTGTGGACAAGGAGGGAATGATTGGCATCTCAAATGCAGGGGGACATCCGGAAAGCTTTCTAGAGGTAGGAGTATTTTGGGGTTCATATACTGCCACTAAAGATGGGGAGACCCCAACATGGCAGGCACTATTCTAAACACATTGTCTGCTTTCACTTATTGCATACCAAAATAGGCCTCTGAGGTGGATATTATCATCACCCTTATTTTGAGGGGAGTGGGGGTGGAGGTCCTTTTTACTGAAGCCTAACATACACACAGAAAAGTGCAGATATAAGGGACAGATCAATAGTTGTCACAAAAGCAACCACTCAGGTCACCAATCCCCACATAAGGAGACAGAACACGACCAGCCCCTCTAGAAGTCCCTTTTCAGTCCCCACCACCCTCGGTGGTGACCACAATCCACTGATGATGTCTGCCTGTTTTTTGAATTTTACATATTGACAACATACCGCACTGATTCTCTTGTATGACTTCTTCGCCCAATGCTATGTGTGCAGCAACAGCGTTCTTTTTTAAAAAGATTTGTGGTAAAATATACATAACAAAAATCATGACTTTAACCATTTTTTAGCTTTATTGAGATGTACTTGACAAAGGTTGTATATATATATTTAAGATTACAACTTGATATTTTGATTACATATACATTGTGAAATCGTTACTACAGTCAAGCTAATTAACATATCCACTGCCTCACGGAGTAGCCATTTTCTTTTTTCATTTTAACTATTTTTAAATGTACAGTTCAGCGACATTGAGTACATTCACAATGTTGTGCAACCATCACCGGTAACCATCTCTGTAACTTTTTCATCATCCCCGACAAAAACTCTCTACACGTTAAACAAAAACTCCCTATTCTCTCCTCCCTCTAGCCCCTGCTAAGCCCCCATCTACTTTCTGTCTCTATGAATTTTCTTATTCTAGTCGCCTCATATAATGGGAATCATATAATATTGGTCCTTTTGCGTCTGGGTTTTTTCACTTAGCGTGATGTTTTCCAGGTTCAAACTTCCATCTTCATTTTATAGGTGACGAAACTGAGGTACAGAATCATCAAGAAAACAAGTCATGAGCCCAGGATATGAAGGCAAGCAGTCTGGCTTCAGAGCCTGAGTACTTAAGTGCTTCAGTGGGCTGTTCATCAGTGGGTCTTCTAGTTTCAAAGTCAGTGATAAGTATTTAAGTCATGGGACAGTTGGATGTCTCTGATTCTCTGATTCTACCCACGCAGAGGGAAATGACTTGAAATTCACTTTCTCTCTCCTGTGTTGCAAAAGTGTGAGCTTCCCTTTATCTTCCGTGTCTCATTAAAAGGGCAGACTTTTCCTCCTCATTGCAGACTTTTACCTGACTGTTTCTATAGTCCCTACCATTTGTGAATTTCTATGATTTCTCTGCTGCCTTCCCTGAGACTGGTTTCCCACTCCAGAGCCTTCGTGTGGTTGTCTCAGCGCCCTGTTGGGTGGAACTCATCCTCCCATTACTCATGATTCTGTTCAGTTTGCTCAAATTATCAGCTGGATGGAGAGCCTGCTGTTGACATAGGAACTGGGACAATCCCCTTTGAAGCCAAAGATGCCAGCCTGGCTACTGTTAGGAACAGGGGAGCCGGGTTGGCAGGCACCAATGTGTCTCATCCAAAGTGAATTCAGGGTCCAACAGAGCCTGGGTCCAAGCTCCTCCCTGCCCTCAAGCAGTAAAACCACAGAAAACTCATGCATATTTACAAAAAGACCGCATATGGCCTGTGTTTTCCTGGCCAAACTCCCTGAATTTCCACATCTCAGAATGTTGGGTGCCAAGAAAAGGCAGGTAGCCACAGCTATCTTGGATGGCATGACTCAGCGGCTACAGAGCTCTCCAGCAAAGAGATGCTGTCCTTTGAATGCAGGAATGACGCGGCAATACCAAATCATAAGCGAATTTTTTAATTTTTAAGATTTTTAAACACTTATTTATTTTTGAGAGGCAGAGAGAGAGAAAGAGCACAAGCAGGGCAAGGACAGAGAGAGAGGGAGATACAAAATCCAAAGCAGGCTGCAGGCCCTGAGCTGTCAGCACAGAGCCCGACGCAGGGCTCGACCCCATGAGCCATGACCTGAGCCAAAGTCGGATGCTTAACCGGCTGAGCCACCCAGGCGCCCCATGAATTTTTTAATTTGGGAATTTTTAACTATAAGGCCCCCTATGTGCCTATCACCCAGTGGGGGAAAAATCAATTTCTACCAACAGATTTTCTTTGTGCAATATAAAGAATTGTATTACCTTTCTGGTCCCTTTTGTCAACAAGGACAAGAGACAATCTGACCAAAATGCTGGCTCTTCCTTCTTCTGTCTGATCGTTACTATTACAGTGTGTTGAAGGTCAGTCCTTGCTATCTGTGCTCTTTGTGTAATCTCATCCAGGTAACAGGGCTTTAAGTGCCATTTGTTGTGAGAAATTGCTCGGTTGTGAGTAACAAACTCAACTATCTGAAGCAAAATGAGAATTTATTAATTCACATTATTGTGAAGTTAGTTTCAGGAATGACAGAGTCAAGGTCTTCAATGCCGCATCAGAGTGTGGCCTCTCTCCCTTGTCA
Source organism: Panthera tigris (assembly GCF_018350195.1). Classification (NCBI taxonomy): domain Eukaryota; kingdom Metazoa; phylum Chordata; class Mammalia; order Carnivora; family Felidae; genus Panthera; species Panthera tigris. The sequence continues at coordinate 113,506,509 of NC_056666.1, read as the reverse complement.
CTTGACTCTGTTTTCTGCTGTCATTCAGCTCACTCAGGCTATGGCCCCAAGGTGGTATAAAAACAAACAAAAGGTTCTGACAGCTCTAAGCTTACATTGTACCAGCTTAGCAATCATGCCAGAAAGAGAACTCTTTGCTCCTGATTGCTCCATCAAAAGTTCTTTAGCTAATTCATATTGCATTGACCCAATTCATTTGAGCATTTCTTAAGAATCACTGTGGCCATATGGATGGCATATGCTGACTGTCCAGGCATGAGATCCCTGCTGGCTACTTGACCAGAAGAGTGTTTGGGATTTTGATTAATAGCCACATCAAGATTACTAGCCAAGAAGGAGAAATATTTCCCCCAAAGAAAATCAAGATGCTTTTATGCTAGATAGCACCATGCTGTCTACATGTTGATAACTCCCAAATTTGTTTCTCCCCATCCCAAACTTCAATCCTAAACTCCAGGTGCATATTACCCAACAGCCTCCTTAACACATCTCATCAGCCTCTCAAACTTGACCTGTCCATCCAAGTACTAACCAGGCCCGACCCTGCTTAGCTTCTGAGATCAGATGAGATGGGGCGCGTTCCGGATGGTATGGCTGTAGACTGAAACTTTACCTATCCAAAATGTATCTCTCGGTTCAGAGCACCCTGCCCTCACCCTGTCTCTACCCTGTACTCATTTTGGTTACAAGCAATAAGAACTGGCACTGGCTAACTTAGGCAGAGAAGGCTTTAGGATCCAATGTATTGATAAGATGCTGGAGTCCTGGGCTTGGGAAGTAGGAAGCCCAACAACTGCCTTCCAGAGGAAAACTTTGTTAGGAGCCGCCTGTGCAGGAGCTGAATTGTGTTCTTCTCCTCAAGATTCATATTCTAGAGGTGGAATATCTAATTGGATTACCTCTTGGCTTGACTGTCACCTATATGAAAGAGGTGCTCCCTAACAAGAAATGGGGGTGTAGTTAAGAAAATGAATGCTAGACATTCAAATACCCAACACATTTCCTCTCGACACCCTGTTCTTCCCCAACTCAGGAAGCCTGTCTCCATCCAACAAGTTGCTCGAGTCAGACACCTGGAAGTGAGCCCAAATTTCTCCCCTCCTTTCACCTCGACATCCAAATCATTACCAACTACTACAGCTCTGCTTTGAAAAGTCTCCCAAAGATACCTATTTTTGTCCCTCCTCATCACCGCCTCTTTCATCCACACCATCATTATCTCTTATCTAGACCCTCATAATGGCCTCCAACTAGTCTCTCTGCCTCTCATTTTGCTCCATGCAGCCACCAGTATGAGCACCTCAAAGTATAAAACTGGTCCTGACATCTCTGTGCTTAAAGCCCTTCAGTGATACCTTGGTCTTAGAATACCATCCAAACCACTGATCTCAATATGGCCATATAGCAGAGTGGTTATGACCTCACAGACCCTAGAGCTGGGTTGCCTGGATTTAAATCTAAGCTCTACCCCTTACCAGCTGGATCTCCTTGGGAATGTTGCATAACCTCTCTGGGCCAGTTTCCTCATCTGCAGAAGTGAGGATAATAATAGTATTTAGTTATAGAATTGTCATGATGGTTAAATGACTAATACACAAAAATAGCTTGAATAGAATCTGAAATCTAGTTAAGTGCTCAATAAACATGAGCTATGATTACTATAAGAGCCATCGGATCTGGTGCTGGTCTCCTGCACCAAGAGACCTGATGTCTGACTATATTCCCGTCTACTCTCCAACCTTCATCACCATGATCCCATCAGACTAAAATCCTGATCTACTTAGAGCAGCCAATTTTTTTTTTTTCTACCTCAAGTCCTCTGTGTTTGCTGTTCTGCAGGCCCACATGTTCTTGCACCAGATTTCACGTGGCTGGTACCTTCTCACTTTTAGGTTTCAGCTTATGTGTCATCTTTTCCAGAGAGGCCTCATGCTATCCGAAGTCACCTCCCCTGTCCCCGCCCACCCCACCCCCGGCTTGTTACTCTATCGCACCCCCCTGTTGATATCCTTTAGTGCACTTACAACACTGAAATGGTCCAGTTTATATCTTTTTCTGTATACTGCCTGTCTCCTTCTCTAGAATTTGAGTTCTGTGAGAGCAAGAACCTAGGCGCACAGCTGTTTACAGCCATTAAAAATGCACTTGGCACCGAATTTGGACCTAAGAAAGACTTGAATGAAAGAATGTATAACAGCTGAGTGAAGGAGTGAACGCTTGCTAATAAGTTAATAGGATTGGGTTTTTTTTTTTCAATGAAACACACACACACGTTTCTATTCCAAGAAGTCCCAGCTGCGTCCGTGGGACTGTCATTATTAAAAGGAGAACTGAGTTGGTAACTCCCAGAAACACATCCTTTCCCAGAGATGGGTCTGCTTGCTTTTAGGTTTCAATTGACTTGTATTTTTGCTGTTTTGCTGTTCTGTGTCTGAGGGCAGCCATGGGGCCGGGGAAGCATGACAACTTGAAGAATCTCAGCTTCCCATGTACCGATCTACTACTTAGTAGCTGTGTAATTGTGAGGAAGTTACCACTTCTCTGGGCCTCAGTTTCCTTGACTGTAATATGGAGATAAAATATAATACCTTCCGAGAATGTAGAGAAATTAGAACACTTGTACGTTGACGGTGGGAATGGAAAATGGCATAGCTGCTGCGGAAGACAGTCTGGCAATTTTTCAAAAACCTGTAAATAAAATTACCATGTGATCCAGCAATTCCTTTTCTCAGTATATACTGCAAAGAATTGAAAGCCAGGGCTCAAACAGATACTCACGCACCAATATTTGTAGCAGCCAAATACTGTATCCCTTACAGTAGCCAAAAGGTGGAAGCAACACAAACGTTGTGTGATTTCACTCCGTGAGGTACCTAGAAGCGGCAAATTCATGGAGACTGAAAGAATGGTGGTTGCCAGCACCTGGGGGGAGATGAAAATGGGGAGTTCTTGTTTAATGGGTGCAGAATTTCAGTTTGGGATGATGGAACACTTCCAGTGATGAATGGTGGTGACAGTCACACAACAAAGTGAAGATACTGATGTCACTGAATCGTGCACTCAAAAGGCGTTAATGTAGGGAATTTTACGTTACGTCTATATTACCACAGTACAGAATAATGACGCCTTCCTCACAGGGCAGTTTCAAACAGTAAATGAGATGGTGTATGTCATCACTTACCAGAGTTGGTATTCAGTCACTTTGGCGTGAAATGAGCAGCAAATACAGAGAATCTTCAGCCTTGAAATTTTTGTCAGTAGAGACGTGGCAGGCACAGAAGATGCAGTAAAAAGCATCCCAATAAAAAAGTACTAATGTATGGACTGTGCACTCGGCGGTCTTTGCTGACATTCCATTCCATCCTAGCCTGACCCAGGTTGGGTGGAGGGTAGGCTTTCTCCTGAGAGTACAGGGGAGCGTTCTCACTGTTTTGCTCTGAAGAGCTAACTCAATTTCGAAGCAGTGACAAACTACTATGGCATATCCCACACTCAGCCACTGGGTTCTTCCTCATTGTCTCATATGGTTGGTGGGGGGTGCAGAGTCAGGAGCAGGCTTCTCTTGACCTTTCTCTGTGAATGCAGACATAAAAAGAGAAAGGAAAAGGAAGTTAACTGATTCCTGTAGTTGGGGAAACTTACTAGAGCAGCTCAAAGGAAAGCTTTAGGAATCACTGTTTCAAAACCTGGAGAGAAACTCAAACCAGCTGGAATTTTCTCTCTCCCTTCTGTCTGTCTCTGCTCCTTGTGTGTGGTCTAATTCCCTCCTACTGCAGATGGCAAATGGCTTTCCTACGTAGCAAGGAACATGTCTGCTGGCCATCCTAGCACAGCCATGGGGCAGAAAAATGTTCCACCTCTATGCTGTGCTCGTTAAGGTAGGCCAGAATGATGACAAACATCTATGGCTTCACCAAAACATCATTGCCATCTGCGTCCGGCTGGAAGACAAAAAATCATAGAAGGAAGGACTTTGTAGACCAGGTCTGACAGTGGCACGTGTCATTTCTGTTCATACTCCGTGGATGTGGCAGTGCCAGGCTGCAAGGAAGGCTTTGTGCCAGAAGGAGAGGAAAGGGATTTTGGTGAATGGCTATCGGTCTCCACCATGAATGTTCTTACCCCTCCTTGTCACCCCCCCCCGGCTTCTGACACCAGACCTTCTCTTATGTACAGCCTCCTGGAAAGTGGTTGCTTTACTCATAGGTAGTGGCCTCCTCCTCATCACTCACTCTCAAATCCTGATGAATATGATTCTCTCACTACGTATTCATGTCTGATGAATTCCTTGGTTTACTTTGCACACTGAAGACTGAGTCTTTTTCAGAGTAAGTGCAATCCCACGGTCATGCTTCTCCATGGGCCAAGCTTCCCAACACCTCTTCTCCCTCCTTCTTTCAGTTGAGACACAGAACTCACACAGACACACACACACCCTTGTCCTCTACTCCTGAAACTTATCGTCCTCTTAACTATGCTTAAGCGTGAAACTGTCATGGGTGTATTCTTATTTTGATTTTTTATTTTTAGTGTGTTCTAAGCGTATTGTTCGACTGCTTTCTATATCTGGTTTTAAAGGTCCAATTGACAGGAAATTTGAAAAGAATTCTTAACAGGGCTTAAAAGGTAGTGCTTGTGTATTTAGGCATTGAGTAAGTTCTTCCCTCCTTACCTGCCCCTTCACTTCTTTCCTTCTCCATGTGGCAGAGACAGACTACCAAAAGGCTTGTACTCTCTTCCCATTGAGTGAGTTTTTGCCTGACCAGCCCTTCCTTGTGACTAGGTGGTGCCATGTGACTAGCTTTAGCCAATGGAATGGCGAAGGAAGTCATTGGTGTCACTTTGGGCCAACCTAGTATCTACTGTACCTTCCCCATGCCCTGTTTCCTGTTTGCAATGCCCTTAGAGACCACATGTTGGAGATGGCAGTGTCACAGGCTGGAAGAAGGCTGGATCCCTGATTTACCTTCTGGAGGAGAGCTGTGCATCCAGGCACATATGCTGCAGCCCACATGAGCCTTTGCATAAACTGGGCTTTGTTACTGGACTTGCATTTAGCCTACTCTAATACTCTCCCTTTCCTTTGTTAAATGTCTTGGAGCCCCTACTATTTGTTGAGTGCAGTGCTGGGTATTAGGGATGCAAAGATAAATAAAACACAGTCCCTTCACTCAAAGAGCTCACAGTCTGGGCAGGGGGGGAATAGATGTATGCCTACATGTTTTTGTAACAACATTATAGGCATGTCCACATAGCTATGGTGAAGCAGTGCAAGACATCTAAGCCAGTCTGCATGGGGAAGGGAGTAAGGGTGGGAAAGATCAGCTAGATGACATGCATTCCAAGGAGATGGGCATGAACAAAGGTCGAAGCAGAAGAAGCAAGTCATGGGCAGATATGTGTAGTTGCTGAAAAGGGGAAGAGAGGATAACAAACTAGGAAATTTTGATTAGGATGTGCTATTGGTGTGATTCTGCAGGAGAGGTTTACTCCACAGGGACAATTATAACAAAGTCTCAAATGTAATTAACTCTCTACTTAAAATAGTCATCCTGTGGGACCATGATACCTCTGACTCTCCAGGGAAAAATATGACTGGGACTCAGATTTGAAGGTTTACTTTCTCATAATCCCTAACTTCTATTGAATGGCTTGATTCCAATGGATCATGACTCTACTCAAGGGGAACCAAACTGCTATTTCAGAGACAGACAATCACAGATGTTTCTCATTTCCTATGTGCTTAGCAAATCTGCACTTTGTGGGGTATTGCCTGTTTGTGCTGCTTTCCAGGGAGTTCTAGTAGCTGTTGGACAAAAGCCTTGTGTACATCTTAGTTCTATAGATGGTGTCATATTGAGCCATATGAGATGGTCAGTTTTTGACCATTTTCTACATAAGAGATGGCAATATTGTAATGTTTTAACTAATATAATCGTGGGTGGCAGATTGAAATCTTGGTCCCAATTCCTCATGCCTCGTGATAACACTATACTTCACACCTTTGTTCTATACCTATTGTAGGAGCAATATACTTCCCCATACCTTGGCTCTACTCTACTCTGAGTAGAGTAGGAAGCTGTTCATCGATTTTGGGTGGTGAGGTGACATGATTTGATTCACATGTTTTAAAAAAAAAAAATCCATCTGCCTTTTATAGTGAAAATAGATGATAAAGGTTCAGGAGTAGAAGCCAGGAGACCATTGCACTAATCTGAGTGAGACATGATGTTGTGACCTGCATCAGGCTGGTGGCATTAGAGGTGGGAAGAGAGAGAGAGATTCTGGGTTACATTTGGAAGGCAGCACCAACAGAATTTCTTGACAGATCGGGAATGGGGTAAGAGGACAATAGAAGAGTCATGCTTGAGTCAAGTGTGACTCCAAAGTTTTGGGCTTGGCCTTTGGAAGAACAGAACCGCCATCAACTGGATTGGGGAAGACTGTGGGTGGAACAGGAGTTTGGGGGAAGATCGGAAACCCAGTTTGGGATGAGTTTGAAATGCTTTTAGCCATCCAAGTGGGGGTGTTGGGGAGGTGGCTACTTATAAGGGTCTGGAGTTCAAAGGTCCTGAATATAAAGCCCCCAGCCTGGTACCTAGAGAAGAGCAGATCCTCTGTGAGTGGAAGTTCCCTCCCCGCTCCATATCCCTGACTCCCAGATTTGGCCTGTAAATACTGCGTAGAGGAGAAGACTCCCAAGTCAGTACTGATTAAAACACTACACGGGTTCTCCTTACCTTTATAAAGCCTTTATACAGCTTTATAAAAAAGAAATGTCTTGATTCAGTGACCAAGTTTGTTTTTTCAACCTCATCTTTATAAAGATGTTCTTTATAAAGAAGATGAAGTAATTATGGATGCAATTCCTTTTTCGGGCCTTCCAAAGGAGCAGTCAATGAAAAAATTCAACACCCTCACATCGGATCTAGTTGTCCTTTGGGGTCCCCATTTCTACAGTCTTCTTTAGATATTGTATCCTGGTTTCCTTGAACATGGTGGTAAGGAATTGTGTTTTAAATTCTTCTGGAATTAGCTCCTGAAGGCAAAACTGCTGGAGGTGTCTCAGATAGTCTCATGGCCCCTGGACATTTGGGTGATACAGATAGTCATAAGAGACTTGTGTTCCTGTTTCTAGGGGCTGTATGCACACCCACTCTGCAGGTCCTTTTGGTTTGCCAAAGCTAGCCATGAGCCGAGAGGTGGACATCATTCAGCTTAGAGAAAGCATTTTTCCAGCATTCACTGTGGGGAGAAGGTCTTATCAAAAGGCCAGCTCTTCTGGAGTTTCAGGCTGTGAAGATGGTCCTTGGATTTGGGGGAAAATACACATAGTGGAGGAAAGGAAGGTAAGAGGGGGGATGCTTAGACCCAGCAAAACCTCTTACCTCCTGACTTCTGTCTGCAGGAGGGGGAGGTGCTGCAGAGGACCCAGGGCCTTGTGGCTTTTCTCCCTCACTTTCATGCTTAGTGCCATCTCAAGACAGTTCTTGTTTCCCAGGGTCAACTCTAAACAGGAGGCGCATGATGTTTCCTGAATGGCTCATTGGCTTTTACACGACAGGTGAGTTCTTGTGGCAGGAACCACAGCTCAGGTGTGGCCGAGTCTTGTCAACAGTGCTTCTCGGCTCAGTTCTCCCTTCTGTTTCAGCTGATCCTTGGCTCCGTGCTTGTGAGCATCTGGGAAACTGGGCATGGGAGCAATTCCACCCTTTGTTCGATAACTAGCAGACACACAGGCGAGACGAGCCAGGAGCACAGCCAATTGCCTTAAGGAGTATGGGCAGAGACCACAGCAATTCGAGGAGTGGGGGGAATGGGCATTCAGCGCTGCCACCAGAGCACCGAGCCAAGCTGGCAGCCTCCGCATCTGGCTCGGGCTCCAGCTCTCTGACCCCCCTCTTATTCCATCCTTCCTGACGATTCATTAAGAGTGCTTAGGGGAGCACAGAAGACTTTTTATAGGCATCCTGGTTCAGCCTCGGTAGGGTTGCTGAAAACAAAAAAAAAATATTTCTGGAGTGGAAAGATCTTTAGAAATGTCCTTGCCAAAATGTTTTATTTAGTTCTTCATCACTGGGTGTATTAATGCAAGAAGGATTTGCCTAACACCTTCAGAGCTGAGAGGGGTGTTGTATGCATGAGATGTTTGTGTGTCCTGAGGACCAGAGGAGCACAGGGACCAGGACCAGGGAGGTCTTGGGCTTCAGCTCTGAAGCTGCGTAAACCTGTGGAGATTTCTGGAATCACCACGCCAGGTGCTATGGGGATTCTCAGCCATACTCGTCATTTCCATGAAAATAAAAGAAATTTCTGATGTTAAATAGAAGGCAACCTATTGACATCACCCTTACCAAAAATGAAGGTCTGGTTTTCATCTCTGCTTCTTGAGCTGGGGCCAGCTTTTCCTGTTGTCTCCTGTGTGGAATTCGGAATAAAGAGCGAAAGGAAATCTCCCTAAATGGGAGAAAGACTTCCTCCTCCCTGAGTCCAGACAGGAGTGAGTGAAGCCATTTCAAAGCAGCACGTTTTAACTAGTAGCTTCACTCCATGACGTTGGAGACCCCACACTGAGCTTGTTTTCAAGCGGGCTCCCGAGCTTTTCTTCCTGTTTTCCGGTGTAACTGTCTGGACTTCTAAATTACAGGGGGACAGGCTGGGCACAGGAAAGCTGCTCTCGTCTGCTTTGGGGCCTGCCGCAGACTAGGGAGAGGAGCTGTGAATATCCTAAGATTTCCAGTGTGGCCTCTCAGACCTGCTGGTTTGAATAATCCCGATGGGATCTGGAAAAAAGGCCCAGGCACATGAGCATTTGTAAGCACTGAGTAGAATCTTTATCCTTTTCAGGTTCAGTGGAATGTCACTGTCACCACTAATAAATCAAGTATGTCATCTTTCCACTACCTCAGCACCTCGCGTCGAGAGCTCAGTGGAACAGCAAGAACCCTGCAGCCGGGATCAGAGTCCTGGGTTCTGGTCCTCACTCTGCCTCTGTGAGCTGTGTGACCTTAGATGAGTCAGTTCTCTTCTCTGGGCTTCATTTTATTCATCAGTAAAGTGGAGCGGGGAGGGGGGAGATACTAGATGGCTCTCTTTTCTTTCCTTTTTATTTACTGTGGCCAAAAAACAAAACAAAACAAAAACCCATAAAATTTGCCATCATAACCATTTTTTAGTGTATAATTCAGTAGTGTTAAGTATATTTACATCATTGTGAAACAGATTTCCAGAACTTTTTCATCTTGTATAACTGAAACCATACCCATTAAACAACTCCCCTTTCCGCCTTCCTCCCAGTCCCTGGTAACCACCTCTCTGTTTTCTGTTTCTATGATTTTGGGTACTTTAGATACATCATATAAGCATTTGTCTTTTTGTGACTGGCTATTTCAGTTAACACAGTGCCTTCAACGTTCATTTATGTTGTAGCGTGTCAGAATTCCCTTTATTTTTTTAAGTATTTATTACCAACAACAACCAATAATTATTTATTACCCCAGCACGGGGCTCGAACCCACTAACTGCGAAATCATGACCTGAGCCAAAGTCGGATGCTTAACCGACTGAGCCACCCAGGCACTCCAAGAATTCCCTTTCTTTTAAAGGCTGAGTGATATGTCTTTGTATGTATATACCATTTTGTTTATTCATATGTCAGCAGATATTTGGGCTGTTCCCACCTCTTGAGTAATGCTACTGTGGACATAGGTGTGCAAGTGTCTGTTTGAGTGCCTTCAATTCCTTTGAATGTATACCCTAAAGTAAGATTGCTGGATCACATGGTAATCCTACTCTTAATTTTTTGAGGAACCATCATAGCTTTCCCCATGGCAGCTGTTCCATTTTACATTCCCACCGGCAGTGGCCAAGAGTTCCAACTTCTCTGTCTTTCACTAACACTTGTTATATTCTGGTTTTTTTTTTTTTTTTTTTTGCTAGTAGCTATCTTGGTGGGTGTGAGGTGGTAACCCACTGTGGTTGTGATTTGCCTTTCTCTGAAGATTCGTAATGTGGAGCATCTTTTCATTTGCTTATTGACCATTTGTATATCATCTGTGGAAAAATGTCCAAGTCCTTTGCCCATTTCTTAACGAGGTACTTATTTTTGTTGCTGAGTTATATACTAGGTGACTATGGACTGTCCATCTTAGACATTTATAACTAGATTCTTAGTGTCCTCAAACAGCTTTTTCATCTTTCCTTCCTTTCAAGAGATGGATAATGGTTAACCGCCACAGGATATGTGTATATGTTTGCAAGAAATTGAATCTTATCAGTGACTCTGACAGATTTTTTTTTTTTGCCTGCTGGTTTTTTGCTTCATGTGATAGGAAGCAAAGATGTGTTATTGAGGGTTTAATGTAACAGGATGACCATCGCTTGAGGGAAGAGTGTGGAGTAGGAATCTTTTTCCTTTTAAAGTTAGTGGTTCTTTTATAACTATATGCTGATCAATTTTCTATGCATTTTACATGTATTAGTATATTTAATTCTCACAGGAACAGCCTTATGAGGTCTATGCTAGCATTTTCCCCATTTACAATGATGCAACTGAGGCACAGAGACAGCAAGTAAGTCACACCTAAGGTCACAAGGCTAGTAAAGTTGAGGACAGAGGTCCTCTGCCTCCTGTTCCTCTCATCCTTAGTTGCTGCCTCAGACACACACCTCCTTAGTCTTTATCCTGTTATTTAGATCATGCCAGAATGCTTTCTTTTTTTTCTCCCCTGCCTCCCTCCCTTCACCTTTCTATTGTGCCATCTGAAACTCCATCCCGTGTAAACAGAATCCCTACATCCTTAACATTTGTACTAAATGTTTTTCTGTTTTTTTGCTGCCAGATGAGCCTTAGTCTCTTCTGAGCTCCCTGTTTCCCTTTTATCTTGCTGGACGGCACCTGCCCTCTGCTCTGCCCCTCAGGCTGGGAGTTGGGAGTCAGTGTCTCCCTTGCTCCCCAAAACTGTTGCCTGGCTACCATTCCACACCTCCCATACAAAATTCCCTTTGGCTTTGAGGCTCGTGTCTCATCCCTGTGTCACCTCCATCATGTCCACCTGCTTACCCGTCTCTGCTCTCACAAAAGGTTTTTGGCAACAAACTCATGACCTTTCTCTCCCCCAAATTCTGCCACCTGTCAGCCTTCATCAATCCAGTGTCCAGGAGGATGACCTCTCTGAGCCACGGCTCCTCTGATCCTTGGCTTCAAGCCCAGTGTTTATTACTTGGCATCTACTAGGGCATGGTCTTTCAGGAGTTCTACCGTGCTGTGTCGTCACTCAGTACTACCCCATCCCCAAATCTCAAACTCCATGTCCTTCCAGCGCATTCGTGCCCTCACTGCCATTAGTTAGTTCATGGAGATGTCCAGAACTTAGACTCTCCCATGTGCACCCGGTCTGTATCCCCGGCCTGGCTTCTCCTCCATCCCCACTTCCCCCTTACCCTAGGGCCATTGTGAGTAGTATTTATGTCCACCCCCATCTTTCCCCATGCTTTGAAGAATGAAGCATCCCTCCTTCCTTCCAATTTAATAATTCAACCTGCGTCCACATCCCCCTTCTCTGGGCTCCTGCTCTGTCCATCATTTCCCATATGACCTGCATGTGCACCCTCTTCCCATCTCTCTGTGAATATGCTTTGCTGCCTCCAGTCTCCAGACTTCCCTTGACCCTGCACCCATATTTCAGCTCTGTCTAGTCTTACTTACTCCTTCTGCTTCTCTAAACTTCTGGGAAGACTCTCTGGTTATTCACCTCCTTTTTACCTCTCAGGCCATTAAAATTGGGCTTCTGTTCACAAGGTATTTGGGTACATGTGAGGCTGGGTTTGAAATTTGGAATAGCCAATGATGGATTGCTTCCACTGACTCAGTGGAAGGGAAGGTCAAGCTGTGTGCTAAGAACGCAGGGCCAGAAGATGGGTGAACTTGAGGAGTGTGGTAGCACTGCAGTGTATCTGAGGGGGGAAGCCAGTTGGAAAGGATTATTAAGCACCACTCTATGCATCTTAATTGAAGGTTAACTTGCACGGTGCCTGGAACACAGGAGGCATTCAGTAAAGGCATTTCTCCCTCCTTTGTCCCCTCTCTTTAGAGCTTAGTTTTCTTTTTTGTACAGCATGGCGTTGGACCAAATGACCATCAGACCCCTTCCAGCTCCAACCTTCTTCATACAACAGAATTTCTCCTAGCAATGTCTTGAGTTTGTAACTGCCTTGGAGACGAGCCTTTCAAAAACTGCTTACCAAGAGGCCTGTGTTCTTTCCACAGGGCATTCAAAACAAATACCACAAAAAATGTTTTTAGGAGACAACTGAAACTCATTGCACAAAAGCCTGTTACCTCATTGTGCCCCTTCTCGAGTAATCTAAACCAACGTGTGTGTGGTGATGGCGGCATTGTAAGGTGAAAACAATGATGTGATTTCCATCTAAGTGAGTATGTGTGCATTTCAAAGGAATTTTTAGCTTTAGCACATCAACCTTAAGGAGTATTTAGCACATCAACCTTAAGGAGTAATTGATTCTGTCAAATTTTGGACAACATAAAGAAAGGCTGATGGTTTTTAGACAGTTGGGGGCTTGTAGGGACAGAGCTGGGCAAAAAGAACATGAAAAGAATACAGAGTTCAATCAGGCAGCAAAGAGATTAGTTGAATCCAGCCTAGGCCAGGGGGTTGCTGAATTCCATCTACCCAAATTAAGCTTCTCTAAAAAGGACCAGTATGTTTGCTATTTCAAGAGAATGTAACATATTCTGACCCTAAAGGATTGTCTTTGTGATTTCAATATAAAATGGGTAACATTCTAATCTTGAGATTTTAAGGTTCTTGAAAGGTTTAAGAGATGGTGATTAAGTTTATAAACAGAACTGGAATGCTTAAGGGAACTCAATTTATGATTTTTTTTAAGTTTATTTGATTATAGTTGCAATAAGAGAGCTTAAATGCTAGGGACTTTTTTTTTTAAGTTTATTTATTGATTTTGAGGGAGAGGGGGAAAAAGAGAGAGAGAGTGCATGTGCTAGAGCAGAGGAGGGGCAGAGAGAGAGGGAGAGAGAGAGAATCCCAAGCAGGCTCCATGCTATAGTGCAGAGCCTGATTTGAGGCTCAATCTCCTGAACTATGAGATCATGACCTGAGCCAAAATCGAGAGTTGGACTCTTAACCAACTGAGCCACCCAGGAGCCCCTGATTTTAATTTTTTAATTTGAATAGAGTTGACACAACAATGTTACATTAGTTTCAAATGTAAAACATAGTGAATCAACAGCTCTGTTCACCACAGTGTAGCAAGGGAAGTTTTTGCTTGTTATAGTTGTAAATTTGCCCTGTAAGACATTGGAAGCACTTAGAAATAAGTTTCAGTGTCTTACTTTTGTTAATGCAGCTTAAAATTAAGACTATTTAATTGATTAAATTTGTAGATGGAACTGATTGTTTGAGCAGGTCAGTCTGTCCGCTGCAATTTCTGGAGAATTAGAAAAAAACTTGAAAATACTTTTCTTCCATTACTAGTCTTATAAACAGAGTTGTCATTTGAACTGAAAACAGTGCAACCCAGGTTTTTAAATTGGTAACTTTGGTAACTTGAATATTAATCGAGGAGTCCAGTAACTAAAAATCCTTTCTATGGAAAAGGCCCCAGTTAGAAATATGATAAGCCAAGACAGGAAGGGTGAAAACACCCACAGTGTATTGGCCAGGGGAGCTGTGTGGGGCTGGGGAAGGTGGGCAGTCCAGGGACATGATGGCAGATATAAGGGGGAATATGGAGGGCACTGAGTATACTCAGTGCACCAGGGGACCTAAAATATTTTCTCCTACATTTTTATAACATGAATACTTTTAGGAACACTTGGGTTTTTATGTTTATCTTTGCCTGTCCTTATTTTACAAGCAACAGATCAAGATTAATCCAGAACAAGGTAACAACACTCAAAATTGGATGACACATTAACACGATGAGGAGTGTTGATTGGTTTTTCAGCAGTCTGAAATACAATATGACATCACTGTCCACTGATTTGGTTATTTTGACTTTTCTAGAAACTGGGGACCAAAAATAGGTAAAGAAGAAATGAGCAAAAGCTCTTAAATAACCAGCAGATAAAGTCAAATCCATATTTATTTCTGACCTTCTTGATTGACTTGGACCAAATGGTGAAGTAGCAGAAGCAACTGTTCTTGAGGTGCTCAGGATTCCCGTTCTCCTTCCCCGCTAAAATGTTTTTGTCTTCTCCACTCATCAGTTTCCACTCTCAGGTAGAATATGGTTATTGGTTGACATTTTAATGTGACTTTAAGTTCAAGGGGTGATTTTTCTCTCCGTCTTGTCTTCCATCATGGAGTGGAAGTAATGGTTCAAGGCCGTCCCTATAGAGGTGAGGCCGCCTTCACAAAAGTGCCTTTGGGAGGCTGAGGTCCAGGTAGGAGAGCACGTAATGTGTATCTCTTGAGAGAAAGACCAGGAGTACCAGGAGGGGCTCTTGTAATATTTATTCTGGGACTGTCCTGCTGGATGGGATGGATGGTGGGCTCATGTATATATAGGCCAGTGACTCCCAAACCTAGTTAGTCATCATAATCCCTTGGAAGAGGTGTTCAGAAAAAACTTTTAGGCCTGGCATTTCACATTCAGATTCTGATTCAGTCGCTCTGGGGTGCTGTCTGTTCTTGGTCAGATCCACTGGGGGAAGCCAGTGGAAGAGCTGTGATGAGTTTACTATCCTGTGATCATTACTTAGCAAAGCAGGTGGATACTCCACCATAACAATACAGTTATGATTTAGGGACACAGGTTTCCTCCACTCTTACTTATAAGCCCACAAGCCACTCTTACTTAGAAGGCCTAACTACTGTAATTTCTAATGAAATTAGTTTCTGTCTTGCTTTTTTGCTCTCTGTGTGCTCTCTGAGCTGTCTCTTCCTCTCTGTTTCTCTAGAACACTCTCATAGGCTGCCTCAGGCTTTTTTTTTTTTTTTTTAAACTGGCTATCTGTCCATTTTGTTTTTACATCCTTCAGAATAAGTAAATGCAAATACATCCCCATTAGTTATTGAGAAAAAGAGGGCAACGATATATATTTCCCTCCTAGATGAAATGACAGGAGAACTATGTGCCAGACACAACACTGACAGTTTTACTTATATACTACTTGGTTCTGTCCTCACCACAGTCCTGGGAGGGCAGACGCTTGACTCAAAAACACTAACATTACTGCCTAAAATGACTCTGCTCAGAGCTGACTAATTGTAGTTTTCTTAATCACCAGCCAACATTGATCAAGTACCTAGGACAGGCAGAGCACCGAGACCAGCCTAGACTGTCCTGAGCTTGCTAATTAGATCATGCTGCTCTTTCTTTGGTACACTGTGTCTTGTGGGATTGATGAAAACCAACACATTAAAAATAAGCCTTGAAAACTTTAGATCTTTGTCTTGCTTTAAAAAAAAAAAATACTGTGTTCTCTCCCATCCCACAAGTTGAACAATTTGAAAAACTGGGGGGAGAAAAGCATGAAGGAGAATCTAAAAATCACCAATAATTCTATTAATTGAAGAAAATAACTGCTAATTTTTTAAGGTACCTCTGACCTGCTTTTTGCTACACACCCATACACATACTTATAGAATCCTTATACTTTAAAAACACAAATTTGGCCATTCCACGTTTATATATCATTTCCTGTTTTTCTACAGCAGTTGTAGCATGTGTGATAGATGTGTGGACCAGGGTTCATTATTTAACTAAACATCTTTGATTGTTGATTACTTGAATTGTTTCCATTCCCACTTTTAAAACAAGGTTGTGTTATCTAGCCCAGCTGTCCTTTAAATATGACTATAGGCAACTAGTTTTAAACATGCAAGAAATCAGAGTATATGTAATCATAATCTCATCCTGAGAAGTCTGCTAGATGATGAACTGTATCCCACTAGAAGATGACTGAGGAAACAGCAGCAAAAATGCTGCCGATGAGCACCGACTGTATTTAACTTGAGGTCTAAGACTGTGAACAAAGTTGGAAGAATAGCCTGTAAATATTGCACATTCTTCTACATTAGAAGTAGCACAGCTGACAATATTGGAGAAGAGAAAGGGAAGAGGAGGGATGCCTAGGTGGCTCAGTGGGTTGAGCATCCGACTTCAGCTCAGGTCATGATCTCACGGTTTGTGGGTTCGAGCCCCGTGTTGGGCTGTGTGCTGAACTCTTTCTCAGAGCCTGGAGCCTGCTTCAGATTCTGTGTCTCTCCTTCTCTCTCTCTGCCCCTCCCCGGCTCACACTCTGTCTCACTCTGTCTCTCAAAAATAAATAAATGTAAAAAAAAAAAAAAAGAAAAGAAAAAGAAAGGGAAGAGGAGAAGTAAAATAAAACCACTGACTGGCATTTAGGTCATAAGTGGGAGTCAAAAGATACTACTTAAAGGTCTACACCAATTTTAGAAGTCCATGTAAGGAAAAGGGGGATTATGGCCATTAAAAATTACAAAGTATTAGTTAGTATAAAGATAACCACTGTAGTAAAAATAGAAAACTTTTTAAATATCAAAATAAAAAAATAATAAAAAGATTTGCAAAAATAAAAATATTAAGACTCTATAAACTCATAAAAATAGCTACCTAAGAGGGTTGGAAGCAATTAGGGTGGAAAGGATAGCAATGGGACTAAGATTTCTCTGAGTTTATGTTTTTATACAGTTTTGATTTTTGAACCATGTAAAAATTATACATATTTTAAAAATAAAATTAAAATAAATAAAAAACAAAATTAAATACAAAGAATAAAAAGGGCAAACATTAAAACTGAATATAAACAAGGGCACCCTGGTGGCTCAGTTGGTTAAGCGTCTGACTTCAGCTCAGGTCCTGATCTCCTGGTTCACGAGTTTGAGCCCTGAGTCAGGCTCTGAGTTGATAGCACAGAGCCTGGAGCCTGCTTCGGATTCTGTGTCTCCCTCTCTCTCTGCCCCTTCCCTGCTCATAATCTCTCTCTCTCTAAAAGAAATAAAAACATTTAAAAATTAAAAAAAATATAAACAGAAAAAATGATCTTAACTGCATATCAAATTGTACATCAAGTATAACTATAGAAAAAAACGGAATTCAAAAAATGTTTACTTATCTATTTTGAGAGAGAGAGAGAGAGTGGGGAAGGGGCAGATAGAGAGAAAAGAGAGAGAATCCCAAGCAGGCTCTGCCCTGTAGGTGCAGAGCCCAACACTGGGCTCAATCTCACGAACTGTGAGGTCACACCTGAGCTGAAATCAAGAATTGGATGCTCAACCGACTAAGCCACCCAGGCAAACCTAGAAAAAAATGGAATTGATTCAGGCACAGTGTTAATACACTTTTCCAGGATGTATTCTTTGAACAGAAAGAACTTTAAACAATATTTCCTTTAACTTAGATTTATTTGTGGTGGTCTTGGTAAGCAATACTGAGATTATTTTGAATGGATTGAAGCATACAGCAAATGAGAAAATATCTTTAAATTTTTGCAAATAAAGTTCTCAATGTGAGGGAAGATAAAAATATAAACTAGGAGAAAGAGAGGAAGATTTCTATGATATTGGATTAGAATGGGAGGTATCAGTAAGAACCCACGATTTCTTGAAAAAATACATTCCTTAGTTCTGCATACTGAAAGAGTCTGTATACAGTTACATCCCATTAGCAATGAGCACACCTAGAAGCTAGATCTTGGTTTCTAAATATCATTATTTATTGAAAAGAACAAGACTCCTTGGAAAATTAACTGATTCTAGGTCTGAGACAGAAAAAGTACAAAGTGAGCCTAGACTCACTTTTGCTAGAAAGTAAGTGCTCGAGAATCAAAGAGCCAATGTCAAAATGATACAGAAACCAGATTCTATTGGCTTCCTTTGGACAAATGTGGGTCAATTGGAGCATCTAAAAGAATAATGATGGTAGTGGGGGGAAAGAATACAAATGAATGCCAACTGGTAAGTGTGGAAAGAAGAACGGAAACAGAACATTTTCAAACATGATGCCACTGTAGGGCATTTACCTTGACAGGATTCTGGATTTTATTTTATT
This sequence comes from Panthera tigris, assembly GCF_018350195.1. Taxonomy (NCBI): domain Eukaryota; kingdom Metazoa; phylum Chordata; class Mammalia; order Carnivora; family Felidae; genus Panthera; species Panthera tigris. The sequence continues at coordinate 113,488,452 of NC_056666.1, read as the reverse complement.
TTATTTTATTTTATTTTATTTTATTTTATTTTATTTTATTTTATTTTATTTTATTTTATTTTATTTTATTTTATTTTATTTTTATGTTTTTAAAAAGATTTTTTAAAAGTAATCTGTACACCCAACATAGGGCTCAGATGCACAACCCCGAGATCAAGAGTTGCACGTTCTACTGACTGAGCCTGCCAGGTGCCCCAGGATTCAGGATTAAAAAAAATATATTTTATAAATATCATTTCAGGAATAAAACCTGAATTCTATTAACTAAAAAAATAGATCAAAGGGGGAAAAAGTAGATCAAGGGAAGCCAACTCAACTTCTTAGGCTAAATTTGAACAGAAGTGTTGCGTGGTTAAAGCATATTCTCAGACCTGCAACCAGTTCAGCATCCACAAGGCAGTAAGAGGAATAATTTTATAGAAATAGGGGCAGTCATTTCAAGACACACGGCAAATTTTGTTCCTTAAACCAGTCTTCAATGTGAAAATCATTGTGCTTTGATTCCTTTCCTACCCCTGGGAACAAACAAAAGAATCAAAAAGCAGTAAGGAGGATGAAAAGGACCCAAGGAAGAGGGTCTACAAATGCCTTGGACTTTAAGTAAGACTAAGGAATAGGGAAGCCAGAGGCACCTGGGTGGCTCAGTTGGTTAAGCGTCCAATCTTGATTTCAGCTCAGGTCATAATCTCGCGGGTTGTGAGATCGAACCCTGCATGGGGCTCTGCTCTGACAGCGTGGAGCCTACTTGGGATTCTCTTCCTCCCTGTCTCTCTGCCCCTCCCCTGCTCTCTCTTTCTCAAAAATAAAGAAATATGAAAAAAAAAATTAAGGAATAGGAAAGCCAGGAAGCAGCATTTCTTCCTCAGCACTCCTGTGTTAATGATTTGCCCACTTTGACCAACACAAGAGAGATCTTCATCGCAGGAGAGAAAAAATTCTCAACGATGTCCCTGCCTACTCTGCTACCGCACATCTCCCGCTGCCCCTCATTTACAGCCAGTGCTGCTTTGCCATTTACATTGAAACTGGGGGTTTTGGAAGAGTGTCACCTGGATTTGTTCAGGCACTGTTTTTTTCAGTGAGTATATCAATGTGACATCAACATGTTCTGCCTGATAGCCATGGGGTACAAAATGAGGAAAACACGTGCATATTGTGAAACGATTTTGCCACAAAACTTAAATACAAAGTTCGTGTGATTACTCACTGATAAATGTGATTGTGAAAGGCTACTTGTACCTTACAGATGGATTGCCTTATGCAGACCCAAAATGTTGCATGGAGAAGCTCTTTGTGGCACAAGGAGGCTGTAGATACCCCCAGATATTCCCATCTCTCATTTGAGCTGGTCTGGCCTCATTGTCCTAGAGGTTGTTTCCTTTCTCATCATTCCTGTGGGGGGAATTTTTGTTAAAAGGATATTTGTGGTCTGCAGTGGAGTCTTCATAGGGGCTTTGATGTCCCTGCAGATTCAAGGCTGGAGTGGTAAAGAAATCAGCCTGAAGTAGTTCTGATCTCAAACTCTCCAAAATATTTGGCATCATACAGGTGCTTTCTCATCATCTGAGCTCTTTAAATTCTCAGCTTTCCTGGAGCTGTCAGAACATGGGATATTGTCATCAGTCACCTCAACAGCAAGCCTAGAGACAAATTCATTTGGATTCAAGATTCTGGCCGAAACGAACTAAAACCATTTAAACTTCCATAAAGTTTAAAAGAATAAAGGAAGGAAAAGAGAGAAGGAAGGAAGAAAAGAAGGAAGAAAGGAAGGAAGGACTTTTATAAAGACACAGAGGTTTCTCACAGAGACCAAGGGCACATTTACACTTGGCCCTCAGGAAGACCTTGGAATCCAGGGGTGGAGAAGCCAGAGAACTCACTCTTTGTCTTGCATTGACTTCATTCTCTTTCAGTAGACCATGCTCTGAGTCTGCATATAAGTATAGCCACCTTTTAAGAAATTATCAGCATGTGCTAACTTCTGGCCCAATCAATGATGGTTAGAGAGGATGGTACATATTGCAAATATAACCACAATGCTCAGTGCCCAAAGGGGGAAGAATGGTAGTAAGAAGGGCAGAAATATTAAAAGTTACTCACTACTCATGTTGTGCAGTGTTACAATCTGGATGAGCTCACCCACCATTCTAGGCCATCCTTTTTCATTTGCCAACTATGTATTAGATATCTATAAGTTCGATGCCACAAGGACACAAAGAAAAGTCAGACATGTCCTATCAACTAGGGCAAACAGGATATTTATAAATTAAAAATTTTTTTCATTTTAAATAATAATTTCATTTTTTAAATGAATTACACATGTAGAAATTAAAATAGAAATATAACCTGGAATAGAAGTTATATTAATATATTTATGAATTAACATTACTATTAATATGTTGTATTAAAATCATTTTATATTAATTATGCTAATAAAACTAATATTAACAAAATTAAAATAGAAGCTAAATTGCACTCCAAGGTGTTCAGCAGAAATGACCATAGTGGCTCAGTTGGTTGAGTGTCTGACTCTTGATTTCAGCTCAGGTCATGATCCAGGGTTGTGGGATCAAGCCCCACATTGAGCTCCTCACTGAGCTTGGAGCCTGCTTGGGATTCTCTCTCTCTCCCTCTGCCCCTCTCCTCTGCACTCTAACATAAGTCAGTTTGCAGAGAAGGAGATTGGAGGACCACAGCCTATCTTAGGAGCCATCTGCTTTGCCTTCCTTTCAACTGAGGAATCCCTTCTACCGTGTCTGTAGCTCTGGTCATGGGTCAGCCAGCCTCTGCTTGAATGAGGCAGACTCCTTTGCATTATTGCACAATGTTAATTGTTAGGCTATTCTTTCTTATAATAAAACAAAATGAGCCTCTTCCTGATTTCTGATCATTGATTCTACCTCTGAACATCCTTTACATGTGACAACCTAGCTGATATTTGAAGGTTTATGATGACTTCCTCTCTCCCCTAAGCCAGAAAGTTGACTATCCTCCACTCTAAACTTTCCCAAATTCTTCAATGATTACTTAGAAGACCCAGCTTTTAGAGGTCCCTCTTGAACCTTGTTCCCCTCACGTTTTATCTACATTCTTCTTAAATTAGTGAGCCAGACATAGACACCATAGAGGGCCTGACCTGTGCAAACAATAGCTTTTGCTCGATGGTGGGTCTGAAGCTTCCAGAAAATCGGGGCTTTTTAAAAAAAACTCGGATTTCTGCCCAAGTGATAGCTAATCCCATTCTCTCTCTCTCCCTCTCCCTCTCTCTCTCTTTCTCTCTCTCTCTCAAAATGTGGTTCGTAGATACCCTGCATCCAAATTAACTGAAATTGTTAAAAATGAAAAATGAGGGCTTCTACCCTCAGAATCTCTGAGTGTGGAGTCCAGAAATCCTCATTTTTAACTAACTCTTTTTTTTAATCTTTCTAAAAATTTTTTAAAGTTTTTTTTATTTTGAGAGAGAAGCAGAGAGAGAGAGAAAGTGGAGGAGGGGCAGAGAGAGGGAGAGAGAGAATCCCAAGCAGATTCTGCACTGTCAGTGCGGAGCCCGACATGGGCTCAAACTCATGAACTGTGAGATCATGATCTGAGCCCAGACCAAGAGTCTGACGCTTAACCGACTGAGCCATCCAGGCATCCCACATTTTCACTAACTCTTGATGTTTCTTACGTACATTGACATTTCAGAACCATCAGTATGATGATTAAGAATGTAGGATTTCCCACTTCTATCTGTGTGACTGTGGGCAATTTACTTGACTTCTCTGAGCCTCAGTTATTTAAATCTATAAAATGAACGTAATAACTCATTTGAAGATGATTTATTAAAATGATAATGTATGTGTAGTAAACACTGTTGACTATCTACCCATTTGCTACTTTCCAGCCCAATCCTTCTCTTCTTTGCCTGTGGAGAGGTTTGTTTGGGAAGGTGGACACCATGCCATGTGTTCAAGGAAGGTGAGTGAGGGGTGAATCATGATAGGTCTAACATGGTATTGGCAGTCCATTTCCCTTGGCATTGACAGATTTAGGTGTGGTAAGTGATTTGATTCCAGACAATAAGATGTGAGGGAAATTGTAGGGACGCTGTGTGCAGGGTTTTCCTAAATAGTAAAAAGAGACATGTCGGAGGTGTACTTTTCTATATGTTGAGATATGGCCCCTGGAATCATTTCAGCCATTGTGCAACCACAAGGAGAGATGTTGCTGACTCTGCAAGAATGGCAGAGCTGGAGGATGAGTTTCCATGGTGTTGTTATGCTGCTTAAGCAACTAACCCTGGAACCAGCCCCTTCACTACCTATGGTTGTAAGATAGAAAATCCTTACTACTCTGCCAATTTTTGTTGGGTACTCCAAATTGCAGCTGAAAGCATTCTAATGGACGTGGTATGTGATGCCTTTGGCATAATGCCTAAAACATAAAATTTGCACAATAAATGGCTATCATTTTATTATTGTTATAGAAATATTGAACTTCCTATCCACTAAATTTTGGGAGGGGATTATGCACCAATTCCATTATAAGACACATCTGCTCAAAAATATTTGCTGAAAGTTGACATTAATTCTCCTTGGTTTCCACTCTCTATTTCAGCCTATTGAAATACTGGTGGTTCTATTGTACAGTGTATATCAGCCCTCCTTCCTAGCCTTGAGTTTGCCACAAATTTGACCAGTTTTTCAGCCTTTTAAATTTTCATTTAAATTTAGCCTCCCTTGAAAGATGGTTATGGTTTGAATAGGGAGAAATAGGTTTCTATGTTGAAGGTGGAGACACACCATGATTGAAAATTATTCAGGGAGGGGTGCCTGGGTAGCTCAGTCAGTTAAGCATCTGACTCTTTATCTCAGCTCAGGTCTTGATCTCAGGATTGGGAGCTCAAGTCCCATGTTGGGCCCTGCACTGGGTGTGAAGCCTATTGAAAAGAAAGAGAAAGAAAGAAAGAAAGAAAGAAAGAAAGAAAGAAAGAAAGAAAGAAAGAAAGAAAGGAGGGAGGGAGAGAGGGAAGAAAGAAAGAAAGAAAGAAAGAAAGAAAGAAAGAAAGAAAGAAAGAAAGAAAGAAAAAGAAAGGAGGGAGGGAGAGAGGGAGGAAAGAAAGAAAGAAAGAAAGAAAGAAAGAAAGAAAGAAAGAAAGAAAGAAAAAGAAAGGAGGGAGGGTGAGAGGGAGGAAAGAAAGAAAGAGAAAGAAAGAAAGAAAGAAAGAAAGAAAGAAAGAAAGAAAGAAAGAAAGAAAGACAATTATTCAGGAAAACAGCCTAATTTCATGATTTGTCATGGGTGGTCCCAGGGTAAACATTGTAAAGGCATTTGGAGGGCAGCTTGTAGAGTGCAATGAGTTGGAAATTTATCCTGTAAATCCCTGGAGGTTTTTGTCTGGTGAGGCATCTGAGGCAGTTAGCTGGAGTTACGTGCCCTGCGCAAGGTCATTCAATGACGGTGTGACCAAAGAGGGATTAGGATTCACGGTCACAGTGCCTAGAATTCCTGTGCGTGACTAGACTTTGCTACGTGATGTTACTTGGGAGGCAACAGTAACTATTGTGGTAACAATATCTCCAAAGAACAAGGGGAGAGGACAATGGTAGAGTCAGACTCATCACCTCATAGAATGGTACAACTGAAAGCAATCTCCAGGACTGTCTGGCCCAACACTGTCATTGTACAGAGAAGGAAATTGACATCCGTAGAGATATATCCAAGGTCACATGGCCAACGAGTGGCAGAACAGAGATGAAGACTTCTGACTTATGATGTTTGCCTTCCTGCTTTTTCCTTTTATTAGTTCTGCTGAATGTATTACATTCTTCCTGGAATTTTATGACATAAGAACTGCAGACATTTGGCAATGTTGTAAAGTAGACTGCATTCTCTTCTTAGACCCATGGCTTAAATTTCATTTATTCTACTGTCTATATTTATCAGAACTTCCTGTATTTCTTTCAAATTCCTATCAGATATGCTAGGTCAGTGCTTAATTTCATGGCTGGCTTATTAAGCCATCTTTGTGAAGTATGTCTATACTGTAAAGAGACTGATGCTTTTGTGGCTCTTAGAAACCAATGTTATTACTTTATATTGAAATAGTACATATGAAAATTGGGGAACTATTACTCATGACTGAACTATCATTATAGAATATCAGTCACATGATAAGAATTGATCTTGGCACAGCACACGTGATGTATCATTTTTATCTTTATTAAAAAAAACTGAGGAAGTCCATGCTACAATGGCAGTTTTATAGATGACAGTGGAGATCAAGGTCACACAGCTAAAAGTTGTATAGAATTGGAGGTTGCTAGAATTAGAAGCCAGGTCCATTTGAATCTAGAACCCTTAATGGATTCTAGAGAACACAAGAGAGAATGAGAATTCGGACAGGTTTAGAGATCCACAGAAATACTTTGGAGCCTAAGGCACAGACCACAGAGGACAATGTGGGGTGTGGAGTCATTTGGTTCACCTGCAAAAGTAGTGAGATCCCTGAATTCTAGGAAAAGCAATCACCAGAAATCAGGAGGTTGCCTCTTTCACAATGTTGCCTGGCCCTGCCCCTGCTTGTGAATATCTATCAAAAGTATGTTTGGTTTGGAAGGCAATATGGCATCATCTACCGGTCAGTTAGAGATGCCAACTAGGGGTTGAGGTTTTCAGACTATCGATGTTTCATTCACGAAAGGAATTATGTTCTTGAATTCTGTGTCATGAGGGAAATGGAGCCTTGTTCAGCTTTGGCAGATGTAGTATAGGGTAAGGGTTTAGAGCCTGGGCTGTGGTTTAGACTTGGTTTGTCTTGTCCCAGGTCACCAGTCACTAGATACATGACCTTGGACTAATGACCTTCATGCCTAAATTCTCATCTCCAGAATGGGATAATGATAGCACTTACCTCATAGCCTCGTTGTAAGGGTTCAATGACATGATGCGTGTAAAACATTGGGCACAGAGCCACTCAGTAAACGAATGTTCACAGCTGTCATCATGATCAGTGGTGTTATTCCAGTGGCTCGACATTGAGGAATCAGGAGTGCGGGGCTTTACTTTTTCACTTCCTGTACAGATCTACATTCCTACTTTTTTCGGTAGGTCACACAAGTTTTCTGGACTTTGGTGCCATGACAGAAAGTCAGTAAGAGAGTGTGATTCCCCATACATCACCGCGCCACACCGGAAATAGGCAGAGATGAGGAAAGGGCCTGGCTCCCATCCTGGGATGGGGGTTATAGTACTTTGTGTTATCTTTTTTTTTTTTTTTAAACGTTTATTTATTTTTGAGACAGAGAGAGACACAGCATGAGCAGGGGAGGGGCAGAGAGAGAGGGAGACACAGAATCGGAAGCAGGCTCCAGGCTCTGAGCCATCAGCCCAGAGCCCGACGCGGGGCTCGAACTCAAGGACCACGAGATCGTGACCTGAGCTGAAGTCGGCCGCTTAACCGACTGAGCCACCCAGGCACCCGACTTTGTGTTATCTTTTTGAAATTAGGTCATCTCTGAGCCAGATTTGAGGCCAAGAAAGCATGTTCCGAAAAATGACTACAAAAGCCCGTGGCCTTGTTTGTACCCATGGGACTCTGATTATGGATGACTGAGTGACAACATGGAAAAGCCAATACCATTGAAAGAAGAATTAATCCTTATGTTTCCTAAGAGGGGGCATGCCATGTCATGCAGGGCCACAAGAGGTCCCCCAGTTCCAGTCAGGAGGCAGAAAGGAGGGAGAGGAAAGCATAGGGTTTCTGCAGAAAAGGCAAGGTAAAGTAGAGTCAACAGCTAAGATTGGCTAGTTGGAATAATTCTCGTGGCCTTTGGATTGTAAAAGAGGTAGTTGCCTGGTACCTGGCCATGAGATGTATTAGGGAAGACAAATTATTTGGCTTGGTGTATGAGGGTTAGATAAAGGAGATGCTTAAGGGATATGGATTCAGGATGGACTGGTTTGCACATGAAAGTCATGATCAATGGTCCGATGTCATCTTTAGGAATTAGCTAGCCCTGGGAGGGGCACTCTCTCCTGGGTCTGTAATGTTCTCCAAATGTCAAAACATCGTAAGATACAGAAAATTTTAAAAATACGATTAATACATTTATTGGGATCCTACTCTCATTCCCTGGTTCTCTGACCTTCAAGCTTCTCTGAAAAAAAAAAAAAAAAGATGAAGTCACAGGCATCAAGGTCAAGTACATGGTCAAGTAGTTTTTGGTAGAAAAGCAAAATTTTTATGCTCTGGTAGATTATGCTAAAAGTAGCCTTGCATTATTTTTCAGGTTCAACAGTATCACACAATTTACAATCTATTTACAGCCTGCACAGAGAAAAGAAAAAGAAAGGCAATGACCAAGAAAAGAATTTCTGCAGCCCACTGTACCTTTTGATAGTATTACAGGCAACCGGCAAATTCATATCAGCTCTGCAGTTGCCTATTGTTAGCTTAGAATCTTTAGTTTGCCATTTTAGAAAGCAGTCTACATTGTAGCTGTGGATTTTCTGACACAAATGATATAAAATGAGACAAAGGCAAACACCACTCACTTCCCACCCACACGAGAGAATTTGTGTTGTGAATTATTTACGGTATCTGATTTTCTTTCACTGCAGATATTTTCATAGCAGGTGTACGAGATTTCAAAGGCTGAATCAAATCTCACTGTGTTTCATAGCTACTTCTACTTATTCACTCATACATGTATTCCTAAGCCTCGAGCATATTATAGAATTATGGTTCACGCTTATCCACACTTGTTGCCAAATTAACTGGAAACCCAGACTTTGGGCCTGTTTTATTACCCCAGACTCCTAGCTGGTCTCCGAGATGGTATTCCCTTTGCAATTTATCTTGCACGTGTTATGGATGACTTGCTGATGCAGGCCAATGGGTTTTAGATACAGTATAACAAATCTTGAGACCAGAGTGTCGAAAGGATTGCATTTACTCTCAATTACTGCACATGAAATACTGTACATAATGAAAATGTTTTCATTCTTTCCAGCAATACTAGTCATATGTGTTCCTTTGATCTCTAATACATGATTTTTCTAAATATTTATTGAGTACCTACAAGCTCCTCAGACCTGTTCATATTTTTTATCCTTGTCACAAGCAGTAAGCTGTATTAGGCACATATTGGAAGCTAAACTTAATAGTTGATTGTGTAATTGTCTTACTGAAATGTTTCTCAAGGTATACTCCATGGTCCATGTAAGGTCTGAAAAGATCCATTTGATGGGCATTGAATGAACTAATTACACAATGCGGGAGTTCCTGGATGTTGATTATGATATACTACAGCCTACGTACTAGTAAATAAGTGAGTTTATAGGTATTCCTATTTTTGTTGAGTTTGTTGACTATTCCACTGAGATAGCTTTGCTCACAGGTAATACTTGCCAGTGTTGCAAAACTCCCAATGCATGTGCACATATGCAGAGAGAGCTGGACTTCCCACTGCGTTTATGAAGGGTCTTTGTTATCAGTGAACAAAAGAGTCTGCCTTGAGTCAGTCATGCTTTTCAATTGCTACTGTCCTTGATTTAACTAGTTTTTTTGAATTTTTGCATTTGTAGTCTTTGTCATTACTGAGTTTTGTTTTGTTTTGTTTTGTTTTCCTGATTGGAAAGTAGAAAGGAGTGGAATACATGGACCACAGAAACTTTTGTCCTGCCTAAGCTGTCCCCAGTCAAGATACTGGGAGAGCTACAGCTCTAGACCCGCGTTTCTCATGCCATGATTGCCATGATAAGCTGTGAGGTACCGAGTGCGCAAATGATTTATATTTCTGGAGAAGTGGCCAAGGACTCAGGGTTACTCCTGCAATAATGCCATTCTTGCTTACTGCCTTTGATACGGTCTCTTGAGTGGGAGAGAGTTATACAGCTGGAAATTGTAGCCAACCTGAAGCGTCCTTGTCAAAGTCACACCCTTCAGCAAGTGACTTGCTAATGCTCACAGGAGTGGCAATAACCAATTATTGCAGTGCTTATAAGCTGTGACCTCATGATTTTTTCAGTTTTGTAAAAAAAATTCTTTCTCCCTGAGTATGAGGTGACTTATTGGGCTTCCAGAATGTTCCCCTCTCCCTTACCTACATTGTAAATTTTGTTTTGGCGTGTGTGCTCGCTGATATAGCACTCCATTTTCTTTTCAGTTTTATCTGTGGGCAAATTTGTAATGCAGAGGAAGGAAAAGAAAACTAGGATGGTATTCTAGAATTGAATTCTCATGATTCCAAACTACAGGCACCCAGAATAAAGTTGTGCCTGAAAAGTCACACCACCATTTTTTACTATTTATCAAAATCTGTACATTATAAATTTTTTTTAGGATTTTTAAAGTTTATTTATTTATTTTGAGAGAGAGAGTGTGAGCAGGGGAGGGGCAGAGAGAGAAGGAGAGAGGGAATCCCAAGCCCCAATGCGGGGCTCGAACTCATGAACTGTGAGATCATGACCTGAACCAAAAATCAAGAGTCTGATGCTCAACTGACTGAGCCACCCATGTGCCCCATACATGATAAATTTTCTATTTTAAACAATGATTTGTGTGTGCCTAGTCTTAAATAGAACTTACATTATTAGTTGATTTAACAAATTTTATTCACACAGTATGTGCTGTGTGTAAAATGCTCAATGAGGTAACTTGGTCTTGTGTGCCCTAAAGCTTGTGACCTGCAGGTTGGAGGTGAGGAGGCGATAGTGTTGGGTGGGGGTGAGTAAATGACATAAATAAGTAAACAGGCAATATTTACATGTATTATGATATATGGTGTTAAGAGCCTCAGTAGGGTAAGCTTGGGGTTCCATGGGGACATATGGGGGGGAGCACATAATGCTCAATGGAGGGAGTCATGGAGAAGTTTTTAAGAAGGAAGTTTTATCTAAGTCAAGATGTAAAGAAGGAAAAGCATATTGACTTACGATATTACCTATAGAGTAGAAGTCTAGAAAAAAAATCAAGGTTCTTTTTACAAAATAACATTTAAAAATTTTAAATTTGGGGGTGCCCAGGTGGCTCAGTCGGTTAAGTATCCAACTTTGGCTCAGGTCACAATCTCAAAGTTCATGAGTTCAAGCCCTGCCTCGGGCTCTGGACTGATAGCTTGAAGCCTGGAGCCTGTTTCAGATTCTGTGTCTCCCTGTCTCTCTGCCCCCCTCCCCTGCTCATGCTCTGTCTCCCTCTTTCTTTCAAAAATGAATAAACATTAAAATTTTTTTTTATTTTATATTTTATTTGCTCTGTGTTCTTGTAAGATGCAGATATACTGTTGCTTATAAAAGCTTAGGGATCTTGAAGCGTGTGATTTCATCACTCATACATCTGTCAAATGCTTCTGAATTCCATGCCCCCTTCCTATCTAAAAGCAAAATGGCGCCACTTATTTTACCTGACAAAAAATTAATTTTAAGATTTTCCATGATCTGCATACCCAGCATGGGAATGTGTCCTGCATGAGAACAACATTGTCAAGTGTCTCACAATGAGAAAAGAAGACTGAGCTTTGTTTATTCTATACTGACTATTCATTGAGGACTTACTATATACCAGAGTGTTCTACAGGCTGGAGATGTGGCAGTGACCACAGCAACACCTCCGCCCTCAGAGTACTTACATTCTAGTGGAGGGAAATAGGTAAAAATAAGTTAATGTACAGATGTCAGGTAGGGATGCATATCATTAAAAAAAGGCAGATGGAGTGATGAGATGGGAAGGGGCTATTTTAGCTAAGGTAATTGGAGAAGGTCCTATAGGGAGGTGATAAGTTAGCATAAGCCTTGAGGAGGTGGAAGAGTGAGACATACAGCTCCCTGGGAAAAGAGTGTTCTAGGTGGAGGGAACAGCAAGTGGAAAGGCCCTGAGGTAGGAGTGTGCTACAGTTAAAGCTGACTACCTGGAGGACAGGTGGAAAGTGATGTGGTGGTAGGAAAAATAACATTTGAACCTGGCTATTTCTCGGGAGGAGAGAGAAAGAAAGATTTGAGTAGTCTCTCAACTTTCCAATCTCTCTTAAGGAGCTTCAAAATTATGTTCTAAAGAAAGTAATAGTTCTGTCTAGAATCTAGATCATTGGTTCATATGCCTTAGAATATTTTTAGACCTAAAGTAGTCATCTTCTGCCCAAAGTCACACAGAGAGTGAGTGACAGAGCAGAGGTTTGAACACAGGCTGCTGGTCCGACTCCTGTGTTCTTACCAGGATGTTCACAGACCCTATGATAAGATAAATGTGATCCCTCTCTTCTTGGAGCTGGAGGAGGAAACAGGCATTAAACAAGTAATCGCAAACATGATGCATCTTGCCAGCAAGACCTAATCTCATCTGGAGAAAGTGACATTTAGGCTGAGGACTGAGGGAATGATCTAGATGCAAGAGATGTTGGTCAGGTCTCTCCCCTGCAGCTGTGGGAGCAGGTCAAGGCAGGGCGTCTGTGTCTTAGCTTGAATTCCCCCGGCAGTACCTAGCATCTTGCCCCAAACAAAGTCTAGACAGAAGGTGGTTTTTGTTTTGTTTTGTTTTTTAACTCCATCGAAATAAAGATATTTAATTCCTTCCTTATTGCTGACTGCTTCTGGTAGAAATCTCCCTTAGTCATCGTTTGTAGATCCCAGTCTTCACAGTGCCTTGTAAGGTCACAGAACCAAATTCTCCTTTCAGTTACCTGTAAGTGACACCCACTAATTTCAGTGGAAGCTACATGTATTTACTTGAGGAGAGAGTTTGGTCAACGGGATATTGCAGAGTAATTAATGACAGTTCCAGTCGCCACAAATGCACATTTGGTATCTGTAATCATTGTTTAAGAAGATTACATGCCACGTGAATTAGAGGCTGTAGAGCTGGAGCCACCTCCATGTTCCGATATCTGTCCCGTCCTCATCCTGTTCTCCAGGTACTTTACTTCTCAGATTAACACCATGTTGTTACTTTTCTTTTTTTTTTTTTTTTTTACACCTGGTTTTCCAAGATTAAAAACAAAAACTACAGTTTAAAGCCTTTTTAAAAAGTATATGGAAGTCCTTTCTGAATTAAATTTGGGTGGAGGGAGGGGACCCTGCCAAATATTGCTCCCTGAGGATCTTTCCAAATTAGGACTGTCAGTCCAGGACGGTCTAGCTGGGGTCTGTCTGCTGCTGACTCCAGGGATCCATTCTGGCTTTGTTGGTCTGTTCTCTGTTTTCTTAGCACCATGCTCAGGAAGGAAATGTTGTTGTTGTGTCCTGCTTAGGCTGTGGTTTTGGATCTATGAATCATCTGGGTACTTCTCTGCATGTTAAAAAGTGTCTCAAAGAAAGAATAAATTTGTATATGTTTAGTGGCTGGAAGCTGCAGGTTATAGGCTCAACTGTATAAAAAAAAAAATTCTTTAAAAAAAATCTTTCCAGGAGCTCCTGGACGGCTCAGTTGGTTAAGTGTCCAACTCTTGATTTCAGCTCAGGTCACGATCTCACACTTGTGAGATTGAGCCCTGCCTCAGGCTTAGCGCCAGGCATGGAGCCTGCTTAAGATTCTCTCTCTCTCTCTCTCTCTCTCTCTCTCTCTCTCTCTCTCTCTCTCCCTCTCCCTCTCCCTCTCTCCCTCTCTCCCTCTCTCCCTCTCTCCCTCTCTCCCTTTCTCTCTGTCTCTCTACCACTTGTGCTCTCTCTCTCTCTCTCTAAAACAAACAAATAAACAAACAAACAAAAACCAGATCATAGACCTAAATCTAAGAGCTAACACCATATACTTTCTAGAAGAAAATGTAGGAGAAAATCTCTGTGACCTTGGATTAGGTACAGTTTCTTATGTAGACTGCAAAGAGCTTGAACCATAAAGAAAAATTAGTAAATTGGACTTCAAAAAGACTAAAAACATTATCTTGTCAAAACATATAAGGAAATGACAAGGAAAGGCATTAATTAAAAGAAAATACCTGTAAGGTGTATATTTGAAAAAGAACTTGTATCTGGATAACATAAAGTTCTCTTACAACTCAATAATAACAATAGTAAAATGGGGAAAATATTTGAATATTTGAGTAAATATATGGGTGGTCAAAAAGCACACAAAAAGACTCTCAACATCATTGGTAATTAGAGCACTGCAACTTAAAACCACAATGAGATACCACTACACCCCTACTAGAATAGCAAAGGTTGAAAAGACTGACAATAACAAGTGCTGGTGAGGATATGGAGCAACTGGAAATCTTATACACAGCTGGTGGGAATGCACAATGATAGAGCCATTTTGAAAAATGAAGTTTCTTAAAATGTTAAAATACACTTACCATATGACCCAGCAATTCCACTCTAGATATTTACCTCAGAAAAATAAAAACATAGGTCCATGGAAAGACTTACACAGGAATGTTCATAGGATTATTATTTCATAATAGTCCCAAGCTGGAAACAATCCAAATACCCATTTAAAAAGAAAAACAGGGGCACCTGGGTGGCTCATTCAGTTAAGCATCTGACTTGGGCTCGTATCATAATCTGGTGGTTCGAGAGTTCAACCCTGCATCAGGCTCTGTGCTGATGCCTCAGAGCCTGGAGCCTGCTTCAGATTCTATGACTCCCTCTCTCTCTGCCCCTCCCCTCCTCACGCTCTCTCTCTCTCTCTCTCTCTCTCTCTCCCCCTCAAGGATAAGTAAACATGAAAGAAAGAAAGAAAGAAAGAAAGAAAGAAAGAAAGAAAGAAAGAAAGAAAGAAAGAAAGAAAGAAAAAGAAAGAAAGGAAAAGAAAAAGAAAAACAAAGAAAAAATAAAATGGTCATATACAATGGAATATTGACAACTGTAAGGAACCAAGTACTGATACAATAACATGGATGAATCTCAAAAGCATCACTCTAAATGAAAGAAGCCAAAAACAAAATATCACATATACTGTGCTATATGATTCTATTTACATGCAATTCTAGAAAAGGCAAAACTATAGTAACAACAAGCACACCAGTGGTTTCTTGGGGCCAGGGGTAGAGAGGGGAATTGAGTGCAGAGGGGCACAAAGAAAATTTGGGGGTCATGGAAGTATTCTAAAATGTAATTGTGGTGGTTGCATGGCTATACATTTACTAAAATTCATTTACAGTTAAAATTGGTGAAATTTAGTATACATAAATTATATCTAAAGCTGTAAAAACAGTTAATTCAGAATAAATGCTCAGAGCTTATAAAAAGCAGCACATTTTATAAGGCAATGTTTTGGCAGTTACAGAGGACAAGGGAGAAGCTGGTAAGCAAAAGGAGAATTTTTGAGGTTCACCCAGGAAAAACTTGTATTTGTAATGGAACCCCAGCAATCCTAGGCAATATAGCGCACAACTTGGGACACTGTCTGGAAGCACAGGCAGAAATGTCAGGCACCAGAAATAGGTTTCTTATCACCCTCACAGCAATCTCTGTCAGAGTCTACAGGCTGTGGCTTCTCTGCTTTATCTAGCTAGATAGGCCCTTAAGGGTTCCTCCTCAGCCACTCCCCGGAGGCCTGCAGGGGAGAGGTTGGCAAGTGTGGGGCAGCCCAGCCTTCCTGATCTGGGTTTGACTCACTGACACAAAGCGTGTCCTCTCAACCGTGGAACTTCTGTAGCTCTCCTGCCACTCTTAGTGTTTCTGTGTATACTGCTTTCGTTTTTACATTAAAAAAATTTTTAATGCTTATTTTTGAGAGAGACAGAGTGCAAGTTGGGGAGGGGCAGAGAGAGAGGGAGACACAGAATCTGAAACTGATAGCTCAGAGCCTGACGCGGGGCTCGAACTCACGAACTGTGAGATCATGACCTGAGCCAAAGTCGGACACTTAACCGACTGAGCCACCCAGGCGCCCCAGTTTTCGCGCCTTTTTAAATGTGGCTCTGGCTACACTTCAAGTCCTCAACAGTCACATGCGGCTAGTGGCTGCCATATCAGCACAGAAGAGGGTCAAACGTTCTGAGGAACAGTTTAGGAAATGCTGATGTAGCTACACTCCCTCAGCACAGATAAAACTGTAAAGGCCTGAGGGTCTGAGGTGACTTTCTCGAGTTACAGACCCTATTAGTGTCAAAGGTGAGACCAGCACACAGGTTTCCTGACCCCCATGGGATAGTTCTTTTACTACAACAAATCTTTTCCTTTGTAAAAGGGAGAAATCCAAGTTCCTTGCTTTGCCCGTCAGGAGAACTCTCTTGTCTTCCCTCCAAATTGAACTAGAATGGATCTTTGTCTAGGGACAGAGAAGGCCTGCATTTACAGTGACTATCCATAACCTTTCCTTCTACTGTGTGCTTCTTGGGATCTCTGCACTGTCCTTTCTTCCTAGGATTTGAACAGTATCCCTTCTTATTCACATCAGGGGCTCTTTCAGGCCATTGTGTACTAGGCTCCCTTATTGTGGGATCATTGTGATGGCCCCTGGCCACTGGGGCCCTGAATTGATGAGGATGAAAGGAATCTTCCATTCATCATCCAGTCAACAAATAGTTACTGAACACCTACTATGTGCCAATAGTGCCTACTATGTGCTGGGGATACACCAAGGAACAAACCAAGTCCTTGGCCACTGGAGTTTAGATTCTAGTGGCAGGAGATGGACAAAACACAGAGATGTAAATATATAGCACGTCAAATGGGAATAAGTATTACTGAGAGAAGATAAAATGAAATAAGGGGGAAGGGTTGCAAGCAATGCAGGTAGGTTGGGGAGTGAAGGATTCTTTTATTCTCTAAGTGTGCTACTTATTGATGGAAAGGGGGAATTGAGTTAAGGGAGATAACCTTCTTAGCTTGTATTATTAACATGGTTTAAATGCCTTTAACACCTTTGTGAACATGGAGATCCTCTTAAGCACATGCTGTTCACCAGGGACTATGCTGAGCGCGTGGTGTGGGTGTAGCAATTTAATGAGAAACCTGGGGTCTTTCCTACCTTAGTATTCATTTTCCAAATCTCTGTAGTTAAAAGATGTCAGGAAGGCAAAAATTGTTGTAATGAGCTGCCATTTATTAAAATCAGTCTCCATTCAACTATCCCTTCCTGTTTTACTCTGCGATACATCTGGCCATGGGTCAGTCCCCTTTGTCGCTCATAACTGCACTGATTGTTAGAGATTTACAATGAAACCGTACAATGAAACTATAAAGCAGATGAATCACAAAAGGAAAAAACACAATTTGCTAAATATTTAGAATTTCGTGGAGTTGAGGAAAGTGATAAAGGAGATACTAGAATTACTTGCAAAGCCATTGGCAAATGTAGATTTGGCATGATGTAACCTGCTGATGGTTGAAGAAAACAATGTCCGGAAAACGACAAGTTCTTCCGAAGGAATCATTCCACATCAAGGGAGCAGGAGAGGCCATTGCAAACCGATTACACCCAGAATATTTTTACAAAGTGTATATCCTGATAATGTTCCTTTGAGGTCAAATATGAAATGAACAGTATCGTGTGGTGCCTTCATACAGTTTTGTTCGAAAACATTTAACAAAAACCTCCTAAGTAACTTATTTGCAAGGTTTTAGTTTTTCCTGAAACTATACAGTTAAAACTTTGGAGTTCATTAAATGTAAGACAGTTTTATAATTTATATAGTTTTTAGTTCATTTTCCAAGAAAATGCTCCAAAACACCTATTTTTTCCATGACATTTTGGTGTATTCATTTTAAGTGACCTTTTCTAGATGTCAGTTACACTTGAATGACAAGAAATACCCTGTAGATGCTATTAGTATCTATACCTTTCAGGTGGAGAAACTGAGATATGAAGAATTTAAGTACTTTGCTCAAGGTCACGTAGCTAGTAAAAGAGGGTACAAGAAACCTAACCAAACTGAATCCAGACCACCTCTCCACTACCCAATACTGCCTCCTAGAGGGGTCACGTTGGTTTAGCTTAGTCTTGACAAAAAACAAAACAAAAGAAACTAAAAGCCTTGCATAAAAAGATGTTTAGTACCCATTTCTTGTGGACCTCACAGGTAGGAATGATTCTACATGAAATATTTTGGCTCAAGGTGGTTTTGAGCTCAATGAGCACATTGTTTATTGTCTCGCCATTATAGTTTATACAGTCTAAAATGTTTGAAGTCTGAACCACCTAACTGCCAGTTAAAGCTTATTATCTTTGTGTTCGCTTAACCTCTGCAGGACATATCAGGGAAGTTAAACATATCTGTTATAAGTGTCGGGTATCTAATTGCCTTACCTTATAGCTCAGCCAAAAGGCAGACCTAAATAAAGAAAACCTCCCACCTCACAATAACATACTGTCTTCGTACATCTCTCAAGCAGAGGAAAGATAATGGCCATGTATGATTTTAGTCAAGACTGCTGATTTGCAGTCTCTTCAGGAAATTGTAGTGTTTCCCAGGACAATATTCCTAGTCAAAATAAATTAAACCTGAAGCCAAAGTGATGACCACAGTCAAAGTTAATGACACTGTGTGCTTGGCTGCAAACAACCGGAGGAAGACTAAGTTATCATTGGAGACAGTCCACCCTATAATCCCTCTTTATTCTCTGATCCTTGTTACCAGTGGGGTTCGAAGAAAATAAAGTTTTCTCTTTAGGTACTTTGTAGGTAGGGCGGAAAACCCTTGGCTATGATGAAATGGAGTCTAGGATAGAAGGAGATATGTTTTAGAGAAGGGCCCAGCTGTTTATTCACTAGTTTCCACTTTTGAAAGACGATAAGGCAATCCTATAATATCTTTCTGGATACAGAAGGTGGATAGTGTGCTGCTGTCTGGTAACCATGGCCACACCAGCTTGACAGACGAAACAGAGAGAAAGTAAGGCTCATCTTTATTAGATGGGAAACTGCCAACATTAGTAGATCACTAGCAATCCCACTCCTGGGTTGACACCACAAGAATTCTAAGCAGGAACTTGAGGAAATATTTGTACACCCAAGTTTACAGCAGCACTGTCTGCAATGCTGAAACATGGGGACAGTGGAAGTGTATGCTGACAGATGAGTGGATAAGTAAAATATGGCATATACATAGACTGGAGTATTATTCACTCTTAAAAAGGAAGGAGATTCCAACTCATGCAACAACATGGATGAAACTTGAGGGCACTGTGCTAAGGAAACGGCCAGTCACAAAAGGACACATTGTGCATGGTTCCACTCATGTGACGTAGTTAGAGTAGTCGAATTCATAGAGACAGAAAGTAGCGCTGGGGTTGCCCAGAGCTGGAGGGGAAAGGGAGTGGGCAGTTAGTGTTTGATTGGCTTGGGGTTTCAGTTCTGGAGGATGAAGAAAGGTTCTGGAATTGGAGGATGTGGTGATAGCAGAAAAATGTAAATTGCACTTAAAAAATGTAAGTGTACTGAATGCCACTGGATTATATGCTTAAAATTGTTAAAATGGTAAGTTTTATGCTATTAAAATGTATATATACATAGAGAGAATGGTGAGGGCGGTGAAGGGGATGAGTAGTGAAGAAACACAGCTCTAAGATTTTCCATATTGTGGTACGAATATTATTTAAAAGTAAATTATCACGGGGGTCCCTGGGTGGCTCAGTCGGTTAAGTGACTGACTCTTGATTTTTGCTCAGGGCATGATCCCAGAGCCATGGGATCAAGCCCTGTGTCAGGCTCTGCCCTGAGCATGGCACCTGCTTAAGCATCTCTCTCTCTTGCTCTCTCTCTCTCTCTCTCTCTCTGCCCCTCTCCCCTCTTGAGCCCTCTCTCTCTCTAAAAAAATTTTTAATTAAAAAAAAGAAAGAAAGAAAAAGTAAACTATCACTTAAAAGTAAAGAGAAGATCTGCCAGGTGATAATGTACTATGTTACTGAGTGCTTCCTAATTGTCAAGGATTACATTAAGGGCTTTATGCACAGTAACTCATTTATTCTTTACAATGACCCCAAGGGGGTGGATAATGCTATTTTACCCTTGTATAATTTAGCAAAATGAATCATCTACCTAAGCTGTGGAGCTGGCAAGTACCAACAGTACTAGAGTTTGAAACCAGGATGCCTGACGAGCACAGTGTTCCTCAAACATCAGTGTGCATCCGAATTACCTGGGGAGCTTTCTGAACCCCAGATTGCAGGGCTCTGTCAGAATTTCTGATTCACTAGGTCTGGGGTAGGGCCCAGGGATTTGTGTTTCTAACAAGTTCCCAGATGATGTTCATGTGGCCGTTGGGCACCACACTTAGAGAATCAGTGGAGTAGCCCATGACTTGCTCTGTCCAAGAGGAGCCTGGGGGAATGGCACACGGTAAACAGATGCACTGAAAGGAGCTACAGCAGGTGTGTGAGGGTGGGGGGTGGGAGATGAGCAGAGTTCACTAACTTTCTCAGCTGTGCTGCCCTCTTTGCTATAACACAGGGGCAGCTTCCAATCTGTATAGCAAGGAATGAGTTTGGAGTAGAATGGACAAAGACTGATAGAATTATACACTCTCATCAGTCTTTTTTTCCTAGTCTATCCAAATATTCAACCTCCTTCCAGCTCCAGGTGAAATCCCATCCAAGGCTGATCTCTTGGTTCTCACACCTGAGATTGTTTTTAGACTCCATGTTACACAGATTAGAAATTATTAACCTCTAATTGATTTATGTGCTTTTGTCCTTCTTCAGTTAGTTTAAAAGATTTCTGAGGTCAAGGATAGTGGCTTTTATTCATCTGGGACTTCCAATGTGGCTAGAAGACTCTTAGTCATTCTAGCTGTATAATCGATGATTATTCAGGAAAAAAATAGTCAATGAGTTAAGGATTACCATTATATCAATATTAGTAAAAATAAGAGTAAACATATAATGAAAATACTGCAGAGTACTTAATGTTGGTTAGATGCTGGAAGTTCTGTAGCTAGTTCAAATGATGACTTTGGAGGGAAACAGAGGAGCCTCTGGCTCAAGACACCACACCGGCATCCATACAAATCTAAGAAGCCTGCAAGAAAATGCAGCCTGGAGTTTTGCGACAAACATCTTACACAACTCGTAAGAGGTGGCCCTGTGTTTTGGATGGCTCACACAGGCTCACTGTCCCCTTCCAAGGCAGGTGATGGTCACCATAAATATCAATACTAACAGCTCTCCCACTGTATCTGGTGCATAGTTCTATAACTGCACTTACACAATATCCTATAATTTTCTAATCCCTGCTCCTTCTCCCACATTAGATTTATTAGTGAGTGCCCTGAAGGTAAGCACTGTGTTTTATCTGCATCCCTAGGGTCTAGGGAAGTATACTGCCTGTAGTAGGCCCTCAAAACAAATGTTTGTTGAATGAAGTAATAAGTCTTCATTATGAGACAAAATCGTCAGTATCACATTGTTTGAAGCTCCAGATATGATGGTATACAATTAAATTCTTTGAAGTTTACTCTGAAATGCCTTGGAGAAATAGCAAGACAATAGGCATGTTCAAGGGAGAGAAGGTTAATGGTGCCATCCAAATTTTGGTAGTTCACCTTTGCAGAGTCCTACAATGATATTTCTTAGCAGTCCCACCAGTGATCGAGGATAGCAGATGGCTAGTTTCATCCTCCTCTTACACGTGAGAAAATTGCTCTTGTCCCAATTATATAAATTTCACATTTTGGGGGGTATTATTTTTCCTTGGTGATTTTGTCAGATCAGGACACCTTGTTTCCACAAACAATTGTGGAGTTCATGCTGAAGGCTGTTATGGGGATATTCTATCTGAGAAATTATTATGGAAATGTAACAAAACTCATAAGTGCCTTATTCTCTTGAACATACTTCTTCATTTGACCTCCTAAAAATACCTACTTATCACTTGGCCTTTGTGTTAGTCATCAGCACTGTTCACCAGATATTGTCAGTGTCCTGCCCTCCCTTACCGACATAGGCAAGGTTGTATTTCCTTGTTCCCCCTGAAGTTAAGTGGGCTGTGTGACTTGCTCTGGCCAGTGAAGTATGAGTAGGGGGATATGTGTCACTTCCCGCAGAAGATTTATAGCCCGCGTGCCATTTTCTACTTTATCCTCCCCATGCACCGGTGGTGGGTCAAACCAAAGCCTCCATTAGCCCAAGTTCCCTGAGTAATTTCTATGAGTCATATATTCACATTCATTATTAATGAGAAGTCAAAATGATCAAAGGAAATGTTTCTTTGAAGTGCCTTAGTGAAATAACTGGCTAGACATGTGTATTTCAATTTCCCCCCTTTTCTTTGAAGACGTTTCTTCACAGTGCGTTATGATCTGCGTGAGCAAGGGTGGCTTCAAAGGCCTGCCTATTCCAGGTCCGCCGTCCTTCTCAGTGTAAACACAAGTCTACTATGCCTTTGATTAGTGCCCTTCACACCCATCCGTCCCTGTCATTGTTGGGGACCCTAGACACACAGAATTATAAGCTTTGCTCAGAGAAAGGCATTTATTCCTCAATCCAAAGAGTTATCTGAAAGTTGTGTCTGCTTCCTAGTCTTTCCTAGCTAAGTTACCCTACATCTTTTGCCTCTCTTTTGTTCTTTTTTGTTTTTTTGTGTGTTTTGTTTTTAGTTTATTTATTTATTTTGAGAGAGAAAGAGAGGGAGAGAGAGAGTGAGTGAGGGAGGGGCAGAGAGAGAGAGAGAGGGTGAGAGAGAATCCCAAGCAGGGAAACCAAGAGTCGGATGCTTAACCTACTGAGCCACCCAGACACCCCTCTTCTGTTCTTGATTATTCCACATTGGCTCCCATTAGCACAGACATCCATTGCTGTCCTTTCTTTGCTCATATCCAGAGCTGGGCTGTGACAGATACCCTGAAGTACAGGTGACTGGCTAACCATTGGTCTTTGTGACTACTGATCATGCTTCCTCTCCTTGGGCTTGAAGCCAGGGATGACCTTGGACAAAGTTACTAAGTAAGTTAACTTTGTTCTCAGGCCCACACATCTCTCTTCACTCTTGGGTGACAGCACTGCATTAGACTTCTAGGGATTTAATCTCACACTACACTAACTAGCTGTGTGACCTTGAGCAGATGGCCTAAAAACTCTAAACATCGGTGTCCTGATGACATAAGTGCTGGTACCAGTCTCTTTCTCAAGAGGTGATTGTAAGGTTAAATAGCATAACACATATAAATGCCTGGCACATGGTAATCTCTTGATAGATTTTAACTTTATTAGTATTAGTGTTGGTGTTGGTATTTGTGAGTATTAGTATGAGTATGAGCATGGGTGAGGTGTAAATGACTGACAAGGCTTGACTGCACACCTGTTGGGCTGTTGGCTGCACACCTGTTGGGCTGTGAGAAACCTGGTGTGTAGGAGGCTGGTGCGAACCTCAACAATGTCTGTTTTCTCTATTCACTGATGTATGCAGTGCGACTCTTGTGAAATAGTAAATAGTTCATTTCTTTGTGAAAACAAAGTTTTAAAAAGGATATCAGCGGGTGCCCGTGATGCAGATAAAAGTAATGAGCTCTGAGAAAGTGATGGTTCTTAGCTGGAAAATGATCAGTCAAGTGGGATAAATGGAAAGTGGAACTTTAAGCCGGGCGGTGCCCAAGACTGGTGAAGTGAGTGAGTCCCCCATTCATGTTCCATGGAAAACATGGTTTGTGAAACTGTTTGAGAAAGTACTCCAGCTAGCATGAAAATTGCTGATCAGATGAAACATGAAATTGCAGCGGAACTTGGAAACACAAAAGGGGTGTGAGACCATATTCCAGAAGTGCAAGTCTGGGTGAATCTGCAATGTAGAGGAAGTGAGGGGCCAGTTTGAACATCCTATATTTGTAGACCAAGGGACTGATGTAAGGCATCAGGTATATCCCTGTCCAAAGTCAAGAGTCAGCTTTAGTTTGTTGGCTTGCCTCTGCATTGGCTGATGGGCCAAGGGTTTGGTACTCACTGCTACCCCTCCCCCAAACTAGCCCCGTGCCTGGCATGTGGTAGGTATTGAGTAAGGGCTCAGTGAGTGAGTAATTAAGTAAACCCACCTTGGGAGCCAGGTTGCGAGGACTAAGTGGGACTAGCAGCTGGGAAGCTTGTGACAGAACGGTAGACTATGACCAGAGTTTCTGCCCAGGGACAGTGTGGATGGAGGCATCTGTAGTGAGGCCGGCCCCTACTGAGGCATTTCAGTTGTGAAGTTTGGAGGTCTGCAGGGACCTTGTGTCCAGCTCTGCAAAACTTTACTCGTTCCACTGATGAAGATGCAGGAGAAGGGGTAAGGACAGCAGGCACAGCCACCCAGGAGGTTAGGGGACACCCACAGCTTTGTGGGAAGCCTGAAAGCCAGCTGGTGCCAAATCCTTTCAAGCCTCAGAAGGACGCCCCCACTTGGAGGATTAAGTTCTCCGTGTTTAGAGCATGTTGTGAAAACTCTACCTGGTTTAAGGTACCCAAGGCTCTTACCTGGATACGGTAGTGAGCATTTTCTGAGCCCTTCTCTTGTGCTAAGTGTTTTATCTACTTTGTCTAACTTAATTCTCAGAATAACCCAAAGGCGGGTACCACTATTCCCATTTTTAAAGATGGGAACTGAGGCTTACGAGGGTTTGCCAACTACTAAGCCATAGATCAGGGGTTCGAATCCATGGCTGTATGGTGGCAAAGTCTCACGCCATCAACCACCAAGAAAATTTCCTAAGTTCATTTTATTTTTAGGTGAGGATGCGTGAGTATATGTGTGTAAGTATAAAATATCTTTCCTCATTCCATGGTTCCCCTACACATGTTGCTTCCATTACTCCCTAGCCACACCCTTACATTTCTGAGGCTGGAGGACACAGACTGAGGCAGACAAGCTTTAAGGTGGCCCCCATGAACTCTGCCTCGTGGGGTTCACACCCTCGTATAATCCCTTCCCCTTGAGTGTAGGCAGGACCTGTGACATGCAGCTAACCGATGGAATGTGGCAAAGACCACAGAGTGTCACTCCGTGATTATGTTAGGTTGTGTAAGATACCATCTTGCCAGTAGACTCACACTAGAGTCTCTATATTCGTTGCTAACTTTGAAGAAGCAATTTACCATGGTTCCTACAGTGGCAAGGGAGTAAACTCAACAGCTTGAGGGAGTTTGGAGACAGAGCTTTCTCCATTCAAGCCTCTGATGAGACCCCAGCTCTGGCCAACACCTTGACAGCAACTTTGTGAGACCCTAACCCATAGGAACTATGAGATGATATGTGTTGTTTTAAGTCACGAAGCTTGTGGTCATTTGATACACATCATAGAAAACTAATACAGAAATCATTGCTTGGAGAAAACAAAACAAAACCCTGCTATTGGATGATTAGGCAGATGTGTACATAGGGTCCAGAGGATGGTGCAAAGCCATTTTCAGGCTTTTTCCATTGGTGGCAATTAGTTCATAAGAACCTCCTCCTCAGTGAGTAATGGGGCAGCAGGGGTAGGAATGGGGTACAACTTTCTGTTCTGCCTCCCCCTGTTCTCCAGCTGGCCCTCTGCCTCTCAATGGTCTCTGGAGTCCTAGCTCCCAAGCCCTCAGTGAAGATGGGCTGTGGAGGGAGGGCTCCCCTTGAGCCACTCTGCCTGCTGGAGGGCCGAAAAGGAAAATGGCTCACCTGGTATGGTCTCAGGGTAAAGCATCTACACGATAAACATCTTCCTTTTACAGATATTCGTCACTTGTATTGTGTATTTCTCTGCATTGCTCTGCCAGAAGATTCTCTTTCTTCCCTCCATGTTACCAAAGACCCCTTTCTATTATGTTCATTGATAGAAAACAGTTGTTAATTCCCTCACCCCCAGGAACGAGGGGAAAGAAGAAAATTATTCCAGACCTCAGCTGTTGTCAGAAAAGAAGGCTTTCTATTACTAAGTGTAGGGAAACTACAGGTTAAAGGTTAAATTCCTTTGGCTATAATATGATAATAAAGCTTTTTTTATATAGAGAAGGATCAAAGAAAGCCTGTGCTTAAACCAACTGCATGTGCAAATACAATCCCTGTTCCTCTTGCTGTGACATGTTTGTGCTGGCTGAAGCCTGAAGCATTCTAAGACTGAAGGGCACAGGGGTTTGGGCGGAGAGCTGATCCTGAGCAGAGAGGGCGGGTGACCTATTGACTGCAAACAAATCCCCTCCCCGCAAGCAAAACAATTGTGCCACCGTCTTTCGTCATCGCGCTCAGTTGAGGGGTGCTGACAGAGTGTGTGTTTAGCCTGCTTTGTTGCAAGGAGGAAAGGGAGGGTTGCTCCATCCTGGATAAGGAGGCCAAGGTGGCATTCCTGTATTTTTGTTGGATCCCTTTGCACGAACAACCTCACCTGTCAAAACATGATGGAAAATGGAAATGGAACAAAGGAGGAAGAGGCAGGAACCAATGAGAAGATGGGCTGATCCAACTAGGGCCTTAAAACACAATCTGTGAAATATCTGATTGTTCATTTTATAGCTGTGGAACTTACTGTTTTTGGCTAGATTGTGTTTGTGTCTGTGTATGTGTTCATATATTTATCTTCTATGACTAACTGTAGGATCATCATGTCTAGGCCAATGAATATTCTAAAATACTGTCGTGCATGTAAATGTAATCATAAGTAATTTCTAGACAACGAGAATCAAACATATTAACTTGCTTTGTACAGCGTCTTTCACCACCTAACTATGGCTGGTAATTTCCAGCTTCGTAAGATATAATTTTACAAAGTGCTTTCACAGAGTTGACTCACTGAGTGGCCTGAACACTTGCTCACCCTCTTCTCTCAGGACCACCCCCCCGCCCCCCCCGCCAAACTGCCTCCCTTGACTTCCAGACCTTGTTCAACAACTGTGTCCCCCCAAGTTTTATGACACTCAAGTCACTGCAATCAGACACAAAGCCTGCTCCCTGCTGACAGCACCTCTGGGACTCTGAAGCTGCCCCCTGCCCCTCACTTGGTGATCAGCTAATGCAATATTTTCTGTAACCTTAACAGAAACCCAGAGATCTCCAGAGGATATTTCTTTCCCCACAGCTTCTTGAAGGGTAGGATGTTTTTTTGTTTTGCTTTTTCTTTTTTAATGTTTATTTATTTACTTTGAGAGAGGGAAAGAGAGCATACATGAGCAGAGCAGGGACAGAGAAAAAGGGAGAGAGAGAATTCCAAGCAGGCTCAGTACTGTCAGCACAGAGCCCAATGCAGGACTTGATCCCACAAACTGTGAGATCATGACCTGAGCCAAAATTAAGAGTCAGATGTTCAACCGACTGAGCCACCTGGGCACCCCTAAATTCTGCCTTTTAAAAAGAATGATCTACAAGCCTCCTCTCATCTTAATTTTCTTCCTTGTCTAGCTTAGAGTCCATATCCGTTGATATCACTTCCTTAAAAACATTCTTGGCTCCATGGATATTGATAGTAAAAAATAAATGTTCACCTAAATCTCACATCTTATAAAAAAATTAATTCAAAATGGCTTATAGATTTAAATGTAAAACTATAAAACTTTCAAAAGATGACATAGGAGAAAGTCTTCAGGACATAGGTCTTGGTGATGTGTTCTTAGATATGACACCAAAAGTGCAATCCATAAAAGAAAGAAACCTGAAAAGTGGGACTTCCTCACACTTTAAAAGTTTTGCTCTGCAAAAGACACTGTTATGAAAAGACAAGCAAAATACTGGAGAAATATTTGCAAATCACATATCGGACAAAGGACTAGTATCTACAATATATAAAGAAATCTCTAATCTCAAAACAGAAAGTTATAACTGGAAAACTGCCAAAAAACATGCAGAGACTTCACCAGAGAGGATTTGTGGATGGCTAATAAGCACTTGAAAACATGTTCAGTATCATTAGTCATTAAGGGAAATGCAACTTAAGACTATCACTGTATACATATTAGAACAGTTAGAACAGTTAAAATTAAAAGAGTGACAACATACTGACCTAAATAAATGGATGAATCAGTTAATAAATGGAGGGGAATAGACAAATCTTTCACACAGAATTCCAAATAATTTATATTTGGTACTCCACCCTCTGGGTGCATATGTCTTCACGTAAGTGTGGGCTACACAGGGTGACTTCTTCCAGAGAGCACAATATGGAAAGGGAGAAAAAAGAATAACTTTACAAAGGAGAAATCTAACAAACACAACTTCAACCAGGTGATCAAGGTCAATATCAACAGTGATAAAGTTGTGTTGATAGTATGTATCCTTGATAGGATGTGATGAAAATAGCCCTATACTGCTGTGCTCTTCCTACCAAAACTCCACACCCCCAGGCTCAGGCATGAGAAAAACATCAAAAAACATCAAGAAATCAAGTAAATGTTGAATAGAGACTGGAAGGCAACATTTCTGTCCCTAAAGCCAGCGCTTTTTCCACTGTGCTTAAAAATTTTTTTAATTTAATTTTTTCTACCCGATATTTATTTATTTTTTACATTAAATATAATTTATTGTCAAGTTGGTTTCCATACAACACCCAGTGCTCATCCCAGCAGGTGCCCTCCTCAATGCCCATCACCCACTTTCCCCTCTCCCCCCCTCCCCCATCAACCCTCAGTTGCTTCTCAACATTCAAGAGTCTCTTATGGTTTGCCTCCCTCCCTCTCTGTAACTTTTTTTTTCTTCTTCCCCTCCCCCATGGTCTTCTGTTAAGTTTCTCAGGATCCACATATCAGTAAAAACATATGGTATCGGTCTTTCTCTGCCTGGCTTATTTCACTTAGCATAATACCTTCCAGTTCCATCCACGTTGCTGCAAATGGCCAGATTTCATTCTTTCTCATTGCCAACTAGTATTCCATTGTATATGTAAACCACATCTTCTTTATCCATTCATCAGTTGATGGACATTTAGGCTCTTTCCATAGTTTGGCTATTGTTGAAAGTGCTGCTATAAACATTGGGGTACAAGTGCCCCTGTGCATCAGCACTTCTGTATCCCTTGGGTAAATTCCTAGCAGTGCTATTGCTGGGTCATGGGGTAGATCTATTTTTAATTTTTTGAGGAACCTCCACCCTGTTTTCCAGAGTGGGTAGTCTTGGAATCTGTCAATGTCACATGGTCTGAAACAGCCCAAGGGTCAGTGTGGTTGTAGGTTGAGTTCACATCCATCAGAAAGCACCTTTGCATTTGCAAATTAAGCACAGTGGCATTCCCACCACCAGTTTCCATTGTGCTTAATTTGCAAATGCAAAGATGCTTTCTGATGGATGTGAACTCAACCTACAACCACACTGACCCTTGGGCTGTTTCAGACCATGTGACATTGACAGATTCCAAGACTACCCACCCACAGCAGAAGGTTCCCAACCCCTGGCAGGGACAAAGTTTATACTCCTTTGAACCTGGAGTCCTTAGAACCCAGATTGAAGAAATGTCCCTCTTCCCTCCATAATGGCAGGGAGGGCCAAAATGGTTCTGTCCTAAAATGAGGAGCAGTGAGTGGAGAGCACCCTCAGCTTGCTTCCTTTGGGCCCCAGCCACTCAGCAGCTTTCCTACCTGTCTACAGTGGGCAAAGTGGAAGAAAAAAGGGCTTGGGAACATGGGGGCTCTTGTTCCTTAGCATCAGGATTTGCCTAGACTATTTCCAATTAATCACAACAGTATTCAGACTGATATTTTCACTAGTGCTCAATATAGAAGGGAATTTTTTGATAGTGACTGGTATAAAAATGAAACACCAAAACAAGCTGCATGATATAGCCTGTCCTCATAATACAATCGCACACAAATGTATCAAATACATACAAACAGTGCTACCTGATTAAAGGAAAACCTGCACCAGGGAAACACAACATACATGGTATTATAAAATAAAATTTAATGTTGTAAATGTTTCTGTATTTACAGAAAATCATAAATGTATCCTTTAAAATTATCTCTGGTTAACAAATAGTGTTTCTTGGGAAGAGCTCTCTTTTGTTCTGAAATTATGAACTTCCTACGCTTTTGGTGTTGAAATATCCTTTCCTTTCTGAAATGTTGGAAATGGTAGCTTTTTGTTATTGTTGATGTTGGCAAAATGAACAATTTGGCAAGTCAACTGTTCGTTAGCTCTCTCCATTGCTTTGGGAGTTTTACTGTCCTAAAAAAACTTAAGTCTATGAACCACTAACCTAAGAATGCTATCATTCTGAAATTTAAGATGATGAAATAGACAAAATTAAGAGGAATTCTACGTAAATTAAGGACTCAGGGGCCTCTGGGTGGCTCAGTCCCTTAAGCATCTGACTTCAGCTCAGGTCATGATCTGATAGTTCGTGAGTCCCACATTGGCCTCTCCCTCTCTCCCTCTCTCTCTCTCTCTCTCTCTCTCTCTCTCTCTGTCTCTCTCTGGCCTTCACTCACCTGCACCCTCTCCATCTCTCTCTCTCTCTCAAAAAAAAAAAAAAAAAAAAAAAAGGACTCAACATTTGGCTGGTTCCATTAGTTTGTGTTTCACATAATCCATTGTGTAAAATTTCACTTCCTTCTACTGCAATAGTAGGTTAATTTATAAACACCAATGGTAGAAATGAGAATATAGTCTAGCTGCATAGTATCAAATATCACAATTCTTTAGAATACATATTTTTCATTGATTATTATAAAGATTTTGTTGTTGTAGTTGTTTTCATTGGGTGTGTGTGTGTGTGTTTGCTCTGATATTTTTGCTTCTGTCAGATAAATCTTATGGATAGTAGAGATGGCAAATGGACTCTAGGATGATTGGAGTGATTTCTTATGTTTGTATCAAAGAAACTAAGTTGATGAAAAATATGAAAATGTGCCTCTGAGGTTAGACGTTTTTCTCCTTTACACTGATAATATATGCAATAGAGCCATTGCGTGAAAGTTGAAAATAATTTCCTCATGAATTTTGTATCCTACTTGGGACATTTTGAGCATGGGTGTCTTTTTGCTCTGCCCAGCTGCTCAAAGCCTTTCGAAGGATATAAAAATGAGGCACTGATTGAATTTTCCCTTCATTTCAGTCCATGCCCCAATTCAGATGCATCTCATTTTGCCTCATTAGAAAGCAGATCCCTGCGCTCCATTCCATCCCATCTCCATTTCAATGAGCTGTAGAAGGAAAGCACAATTTCCATGACACCTATAGTTTCAAAATGAGACCATTTGCTGAGGCTGAGTGTTTCACCCACAGCAGGTAGTTTTACATCAATCTGTGTTAATAGCGAAATTTGAAGGGGTAATTTGTGAATGTTTCCCTGCCCAGCCTGAAGACTGAAATGTGTGGTGTTGCGCCCTATATTTTTTGAGAAGTCATTCCTCTTTGGATTACTTGGGTATTCCAAAAGTTACTTGTACTATAGTTTTTCCTGTTAATGTTTAGAAACAATTTGATTACGGCAACATATGAGATACAATATGCTGCAGTTATCACAACTTAATTACAATTTGATTTTTTTCCCCCCACAAGTAAGGAGATAAAAATATGTCAGGTCTTACTTTGGGGTAGATCCTTTTATCAAGTAAACAGAAAGCAAATTCTCTATTGGTGTCAGCTACTTTCAAATACTGACATATCTGGTGGAGATTTCTCTGTAGAAAATAATGACTTAGGAAATACAGAAATACTGGTGAGGTCAGAGAAGAGCAGAAAGGAAGCTGAGATCTTCATGATGATGAATACATGCAAATATTGCCTCAAGAACATTTGGAGAAGGAATATTGAGTTTGGAGATGGGAAATACGCTTGTAGAAAATCACTGTAAGACACCAACATTCCCAAACATTTTTTTTAATGTTTATTTATTTTTGAGAGAGAGGGACAGAGCACCAGCAGGAGAGGGGCAGAGAGAGAAGGAGACACAGAATTTGAAGCAGGCTCCAGGGCCTGAACTGTCAGCACAGAGCCCGACATGGGGCTCAAAACCATGGGCCATGAAATCATGACTAGAGCTGAAGTCGGACACTTAACTGACTGAGCCACCCAGGCACCCCCCAAACATGTTGATCTTAAACTGTGTATATGTATCAAGTTCTTGCTAAAGAAGAGAAAAGGTTAATATTTTCTAGCAGGAAGGAACCTTTAGCAGATTCATAAATTATAGTTTTATTTGTTCTTCCACTTGAAGGATACACATTTGTTAACTTAAGTAAGATGTCCTGCCTTACCCAGTTTCAGTGTGGAAAAAATAATATTGACCAAGCCTCTGATCCTGCCTGACATGAAACTGATACACAGTGGAATCATGGAATTTTTCAGCTGGAAAGTACCTTTGGATGAGATCTAAAGGCACTAAATAACTTGTGACCTTCACATCAGTCATCATTTACAAGAAGTAATGATAAACGTCATAGAGAGAGAAAGTTTAAGAAATTATACTGGGCAATAGCACAAGTAGGGTCCTAGTTAATGCACTTGAGAATTCTCTTTTCTACTATTTGCATGAAAGTCGAAGCTTTTCAAGTGGGCAACACTTTGAAAGTGACAGTCTGATTGCCGTGTTGGGCACACATGAGGAAGCGGAGGCTAAGAACACTAGACCATGTGAAGAGCTCAGAGCCACTTAATGATAAAGCAAAATTCAGCAGAGAGAAAGACCATAAGCTTTCTGCAAATGGGAAGTTAGAGCCCCCATTTGGGGAGGCAGCTTTCTGCCATAGACCAGGATAGCCTCAGAGGAGGGAGAGACACAATGAAGAACTCCAATACACCTGGGTGGGGAACCCAGATCAGACTGAATCATTCTTTGAAAGGCTCTTTTCTGTTTGTTGAACATCTCCTTGGTAAGAAAGAACTTAAATCAGAAGCTCCCAGAGTATGATTTGTACCTTGTAGTATATAAAGGAACTTAAATGGACTGCTTCGGTACCCAGAGATAGGTACCTGAGTGGTCAGGACCTCAGATCCTGGGTGCCAGCTCCCAGGCTTTGGTTGTAAGATGAGAGAGGAATCACCATGCAAATCTTTGGAAATTATGTCAAAGACTTTGTGTTGAATCCTAACAGCATTGGGAAATCATTTCAAACCCAGTATTTGAAACAGAAGGGTGTATTCAAATTCATACATGAATTTGACTCCTACCTCTGTCCATTACTGCTTGTGTGAATTTGGACAACTTATTTATCCTATCTGTGCCCTTTGTTCTTCATCTGTACAATGGCCCTCACCTTTTACTGCTGTTATGAGGATTAAATGAGATAATGCTTTAAAGTGCCCCAAACAATGCCTGGGACACAGCAGGCACACAGTGGGTAGTAATGGTATTCAACTCTGCATTCTCGATATTATGACCCAATAGTCATGATACATCAGGAGGGACCAAGGACAAAGACCCAAGGGGAGCTAAAAGGTTGGTGATAGAGAAGAAAAAGTGGGAGAAGAGGAGGAACTGAAGAATTCTCTAGACCTATTCACAATTAGTGGTAAGTGGGAGATACAGATGGAGAGACAGTCTAGGTTTTGAAATTGGACTTCAGAGCCATCTTACCTTTTTAACAGCTCTTTAAAATACTGAGTCATCCATGGGTTGCCCGGGTGGCCCAGTCGGTTGGGCGTCCGACTTTGGCTCAGGTCATGATCTCACTGTCTGTGGGTTTGAGCCCCGTATCGGGCTCTGTGCTGACAGCTCAGAGCCTGGATCCTGCTTCAGATTCTGTGTCTCCCTCTCTCTCTGCCCTTCCCCCACTCGGGCGCTGTCTCTGTCTCTCTCAAAAATAAATAAACATTAAAAAAATTTTTTTAAAAATACTGAGTCATCCATTAGCAGCATCCTTTGCTCTTCAGTGCTGATAATTCTGCAACTCTGCTTCGAATTGGGCTCTCTTCTTGGAATATCCAGTGCCCACTTATTTTCTAACCTGCAGGAAGAGTGATCGTAACAAACTCACCACCAGACCCTTCCAATCCAGCCTCTGCCCATGGCTCCCATGTCATCTCACCCCTCCTGGCCTTGTACTCCATGCTCTCACTTGTACTTCAGCACCACTGAATGACCTGTAGCTTCTGTTTTTTATTTCTACACACTGAGTACATCTTCTAACCTGAACTTTTGCTCCTAAGTGTCATCTTCCCACCCAGCTTGCCCATTCTGGCCCCACTGACCCCCACTGCCACTTCTCTCCACCAAGAAGCCTTCTCTGATGCCTCCTCTCCCCTCATAGCATGCCCCCATGTGTCACATTAGAGTTCCCGGTTCCTCCTTTTGGCTCTGAGCTCTTAGCATCCATTGTGTTCAGTGCCTGGCTTAGAGAAGGCTCTCATAATGAGCGAACCCTTTGCTCCACGCAAACCAGTTTACCCTCAGTCCTGGACTTATCATTTTCATGGATGTAAGTTTCCCTTCATTTTCAGAATTGTTTCAGCTCTTGTTCTGTGTATTATGTGCCTCTTGGTTGTCTGTTTATTTCACTATCTGTTAGGCCTTCTTCAAAAACCAAATATTTGGGAGACTTATAAGTCTCTTTATCCTGATAATTTTAATGTTCAATCCATGGAGGTGCTTGATAAATAGTTATCAGTGGTGAAGATGCCAATTTCTGTCTTCATTCTGGTTCCTGCCCTCCAAGCACAAAATCCCACTCATCTTTAAGGTCTTCTTCCATGGATTCCTGCAGTGTTTACTGCTTTTATTTCTCACTGGAGCACTTAATCATTCACTTTTATTTACTTTTATTTAATTGTTCTATGTGTGTACATCTTCTATCTCATACAAATTGTTGTTGTTTGTTTTGTTTTATTTTGTTTTGCTTTGTTTTGGTAACAAAATTGGATCTCATCTGTTGTAACACTTCCCTCCCCTACTAGGTAAAATCTTCTTGTTAACCTCATCAGAATGAGGTAAGCAGGAAAAGAAATTTCATAAAAGCATGTGAATGCCTCATGCGTACATGTTTCTGAGAATATGATGTGTAGGTTTGGTTGGTTTGGGAACAGTAAAGAGAAACAGAAACCATAAAGGATTTTTACAGAACCACATTTAAGGAGTAGTTGCTTAAATAATTTTTGTATTAATTACCTTAATGGAAATACTAAAAACACTTAAGAAAAGTGGAATGAAAAAGGTAAGAAAGAAAAAACATGAGCTTGGCTGGAGAAGGCTGGGACACATGGTGGTCACTGCTGGGCTTTGGCATTAAACCATCTGGGTCCATTCTTGCTCCCCCAATCATGTGGGTCTTCAGCAAGTAATGTAAAAGGAAACTCAGTTCCTTTTCTTGTACAACAGGATGGAGTACCTACCACATAGAATTATTATAACAATTAAATGAGCTAAGGCATGCAGAACACGAATTCAAGGCCTGGGAAATATTAGCTACTAAAGATGATGATAAGGATGCAAGCTAAGGATGAGGATGTGAGAGGCTGAAGGGTAGGATAACTTTGGTTGGTAATTAAGGAGGCAGGAGGCTTTTCCTGGGGATTGAGAAAGGGCATGAATGAAAGTGGAGGCAACGGAGAAAAAAGATGCACAAAAAAAGTGAAGAGCTACCCATGAAAGAAGCAAGCACCTGAGGCGGGGGGAGGGGAAGTGAAAAATTAAGGGAAGGCAGATAATGATTGGAAAAGTTAAAGGCAAGGCTTATTAGAAAGGGGTATAAAGACAATAGGAAGATGTAATAAACTAGGGTATGGGAAAATAGCTGACATACCCTGAACTACATTGCCACTCGTTCATAAATATTGAGGGTGCTTTGTCCTTTGTCAAACAACACAGAAACCACCTGATCCACGGTGAGGTAATCCAGCATGGGCAGCGAGTCATGTTGCTATGGAGACTATGGTTGGAGAGGCAGAGAGATGGAAGAGATCTGAAAGCTTATTTAATAAGTCGCCTGACTCCATCCTCTTACTCCAAATCTGTGTTCAGTGTATATATAATAAATATTTCTAGCCCAGCAGTTCTCTTATGAACACCCAAAGAAATGCTCTGTGGACAACCCCTCAAATTTTTCATATCCCAAACAAAGGGTATTATCATCTCTCCAAAAATCTGTGGTACCACTCCCTTCCTGCCTTGGTTAATGGTGCTAATTGTCCTAAACTCTAGACTATCTCTCCTTTGCTCTCACATTTTGGCATCCAATTAATTGTCTTTATCGTAACATATATTCATCTTTTTCTCTCACACATTTGTCCTGGAAGAGACCTCATTTTACAGAGGCTCAGAATGGTCAAGCGACTTAACCAAAGTCACACAGACAGTCAGTGGGCCAGTCATAGCAATAAGTGGAGCCTATGGGTCAATCAGTTTTTTTTTTAATGCCTGATGTTTGATGTGCATAAAAATACCCGCACAACAAAACTGAATTAGTAAGCCTCAGGGTCTCCAAGGGCAAGCTCATGCCTCTAGTTTATACCTCTCAGCAAATGGCTGGCAGATGTAACATCCATCCTAAACCCTTTTCTAAACTTAGTTTCACATGTCCTGCTGGACATCTTCAACTGAATGTGCCAATGCTTAAAACTCAGTATGCCTGTATGGAAATTTTTCATTTTCCTCCTCCTCACTCAGAAAGGCAGAGGGTAGTGATGAATTAGGATCTTGGCTTTAATCTCACCTCTGCCGTTTATGAAGTTAACCCCCTGAAGCCTCAGTCTCCTTAGTTGTAAAATGGGAATGACAATAGTACTAATTTAATGGAACTATTGGGAGAAGAGACGTAATAATCATATTTGACACTTAGCATAGTACCCCTCATGCAGCAATCAGTCAACGATATTGCTAAAATCTCCCAATGAGAGAGCTCGACATTATCTTCAACTCTTCTTTCTTGTTCCCCAAATCCAGGCAGTTGTAGAGTTCTGATCACTCCCCCCATACGGTATCACTTGCATTCAACTACTCCTCTTGATTCGTATTGCCAGAGAAGAGAGAACCTTGGCTGATAATTTATGGATCTACAAGTAATCATACCTTGACTGCCACAGAAATAACTTTCTTCCCCATCCATTTTTCCCCTCCCTTCCTCTAATTAGCGCTCAGATTGCCCCAGTGGAAGTCATACGGATTGCGTTTCACATGAATAGCTCACCATGTAGCACAGTAATGACTCTGCACATGAGTGAATGAGTCAGGTCAACTTTTCTGCAAGTTTTCTTCCATCTCAGTGCTGACATCCACATTTAATCTGTTGCCTTATATAACACAATCTGCTTTCAGCTCCAAATAAATGAAAAGGCACATTGCCAGTAAAAACCAGTCAGTGGAACCTGCTTTGCCCAACTCCTCATTGCAAGTCAATTGTTTCCTTATAGTTTATGTACATAGAGGGAAGCTGCTGGTATCTAAGATGTAAGGCATTCAGAAAATTGTTCGGGCAATGGATTCACGGTGTCTAGAATCTCCATGATTCAGTTTTCCACAAATGTTCTGTTAGGGGAAATGCTCACAGATCAGCAACTGTGTACTTTTGTTGGCAGCACAAACATTGCTGATGTGCACAATTCCAAATTGCAAGCAGTTTCCCAGTGGAAACAATGAAAACAGAATCACAGCACTAAACTGTTGGCAGGAAATTTTAGAGATAACTTAATCTCCCCCTTTGTTTTGGACACGATCCTGTTTTCAACTCTTTTGAATAGATAAAAGTCCACTCTATTTTAATAGGTCTTCATCACTAAATGCCTTCAAATATCCCTGTCCTTCAAAGTAGGGAGTAATTCCTTCTGTCTGGAGAAGACAGTATGGTTGCCTCGCCAAGAGCCTTTGCCCGATTTCTCCTGTCTTGTTAAGAACCAGTTTGAGGGGCTTGTCTCTATCTCTTCCCTACTTGTCAGGATTAAATTCTGGTCAGTCTGAGCTTGCCAGTGATTGGTTTGTAAAGGGCCAGTGACCCAGTTCTATGCAATAAAATGCAATGAGATGTCAGTTGGAGTTTCTGGGTAAGGTTTCCTTGCTCCTGGAAGGAAACTTATAGGAAAAGTAGTCCTTATTTCTGGCTGGGCATGATACTTGAGCTGCGGAAGCTCCCTTGCATCCATGAGGGGACCCAGCCAAAGATAAATCCATACAGTGATGATGGGAGAAGAGAGATCTGGGAAGAATCTGTATCTTTGATAATATTACTGAGCCACTGAATCAGTCAGCTTGCAGTTAAACTACCTAGATTTCTTGCTATATGAGATAGTATATTTTCCTATTGTTTACATTGATGACTATAAATTGGTGTTTTTGGTGTCCAGAATTTTGCTGAAGTCTGACATTCAAATCTCCATATTCATATAAAATCGTCCCAGAGTATGGAACAACATTTATATGAAGCATTCAGAAAAAGGAATGGTGAACAGTAGGACCTACTTTGGACTTCACAAGACTGAGTGTGCCAAACTAAAGTCTTTTTTTTTTTTGGATAGAATTAGTAGATTACATATCAGAGAAAGTCATGGACATCAAATACTTGATATCAGCAAACAGTAGATAAAATTGCTTATAATATTTTGATCAACAAGTTGGGAAAATATTGGGGGAAGACACAGATGTTGAAGAAAGACAAGATGCTGAAGGAAGACAAGACTGGTCAGCAGGTCATGGCATTTTAAGGGTATGGTGACAGGACACCTGGCTGGCTCAGTAGGAAGAACATGTGACTCTAGATCTCAGGGTCATGAGTTTGAGGCCCACGTTGGGTGTAGAGATTCCTAAAAAAAAATAATAAACTTAAAAAAATTAAAGGTACTGTGATAGATAACAAATAGGTGATGATACAGGCAATCAGCATGGAGGAGATTGACAAGCGTCAAGTGTCTAATACAAATGGCAGGGCATACTAAAAGATGGGCAGTGTGTGGGAATCAGGTACAAGTGACAATTGGAAACCTAAGTAGGCAAGAGCCGGCACCACTGAAAAATTGACAGGTTACAGGGTTCCCATTTTTGTGTTGGAGCTTGAGACGGGGTGGAGGGGTATATCTTTGTATGGGGATTTAGGTGGCAAGTAGGTGAAAAGATCGCAAGTTTAACTTTTTTTTTTTTTTAAACAGGTCTCCACTCATAGGATAATAGGAATTAAAAAGCAGCTTATCAAGGCAGTACTTTAAGAATAGGCCACATGGCAGAAGCCTACTTGTTACACCTTGGGTGAGGGCTAGTACTAGGAGAAAACATGACCCATGCTGAGTTCCAGAGTTTTGGTCTGGAGACCTTCCTAGGAGTGTTCCTACACGTATGGGGAGGCCAAGCCCACA
Organism: Panthera tigris; assembly: GCF_018350195.1. Taxonomy (NCBI): domain Eukaryota; kingdom Metazoa; phylum Chordata; class Mammalia; order Carnivora; family Felidae; genus Panthera; species Panthera tigris. The sequence continues at coordinate 113,449,469 of NC_056666.1, read as the reverse complement.
TATAGAAGTGAAATAAGTCTATAAGCCTCAGCTATAGAGAGAGTAGAGATACAAGGGGAAGGAAACAGGAAGTTGCTTTCCCCAAACATTGTTGATTAATCAATGGATTCATATTGGCTTTGTGTGAAATCTCGTAACTATTTGTCTGAGAACTTTCTCCATGACCCTGATCTATTCAAATGTTTTTATCATGAACTTGAGTGAAAACAAAGAAGATATGAAAATCAAATTTGTAGACAATACAAAGTTGAGGAAAAGTACTAATATATTGGACTCAATAATCAAAAAGTTGAGTGTAGTAGTTAAACCTGCATCTGGTTTAGTAGCTCCTGATGTGGCTTTTTCAACTTCATAATAAAATACTTATGAAGTCAAAAGAAAACTTGAAAAGTCACAATATAGTGTAGTGGGACCATATACAAGGACTGACTCAATGTGGGTACCCAGAGGAATTTCCGTGAGTTGTGAGGCCAAAACAAAGTAAATGAAGGAGGGAAGTGTAAATATCATGTGCTCGTGTGGGGACCCAAGTTGCCTGAAAGGGTTTGTCTTGCTTCTGCTTCTGGCTCTGGATCAGAAGCCCCAGATCAATTCCAACCAGAAACATAGACCATTGCAGGGTTTTGCTCTGTGTGTGTGTGTGTGTGTGTGTGTGTGTGTGTGTGTGTGTGTGTGGCAGAGTTTAAATTTTTATCCTCTCCATATGGTGAGCCAGTTTTCTCCACATCATTTACCAGCCAATTTATCTTCTCCCTATTAAGTGTTGATACCTCCTCTTTCATAGATCAAGATCCTGGGATCTGTTTCTGGACTCTATTCTCTCCCATTGTTTTATTATCTGTTCCTGTGCCATTACTAAATTGCATGTTAATTACCTTGGTTTTATAATATATTTTAATATATGGTAGGGGAATTTCCCTTCCCCCCCCACTCTGCTCTTTTTTTCTGGGAAAAATTGAATTTTTTTTTTCATGTAAATTGAGCAAATACCCTCTAACCCCAAATTTTATTGAGATTTTGGTGGGAATGATATTAAAATCATAGACTGGTTTGGAGAGAATTAGAATCTTTGTAATGGTTAGGTTTCCCCACATGAGCATACCTTCTATTTCCCTTTATCCTTTAACTGTTACAGTACTGTGCTACTCAGTGTGTGGTCCGTGGCCCAGCTGCTTGAGCCTCACCTGTGAGGTTCTGAAATGCCAGCTCTTAGGCCCTGCCCCCAAACTAGAGAATCAGGATCTGCTTTTTAAACAAGATCCCCAGGTGATTTGCATGTACATTAAAGTGTTAAAAATAATACTTTCAGGAACGCCTGGGTGGCTCAGTCAGTTAAGCGACTGATTCTTGGTTTCAGCTCCGGTCATAATCCCACGGTTAGTGAGTTGAAGCCCCACCTTGTGCTCTGTGCTGACAGCATGGAGCCTGCTTGGGATTCTCTCTCTCCCTCTCTCTCTGCCCCTTCCCTGCTCATGCTCTCTCTCTCTCTCTCTCTCAAAATAAACTTCTTAAAAAATGTTTTTAAAATAGTACTTTTGTAGAAAGTACTTTTTAAAGATTTCTCCAAAATTTTGTGCATATTTGTTGGGTTAGTTCCTAGGTTAATACCGTCAGAAAGATAGCAAGACCTTTTGCTGAGTTCTATTAACAATTTTCAGTAGTTTTTCTATCTAATCTCTTTTTGGTTTTCTGTGAATATTTATATCATCTGTAAATAAGGACAACTAAATCTCTTGACTGTCTGACCTTTATATCTTTATTCCTTTTCCTTTCTCTTGATTTATTTTATTGGCCAAGACTTGTAATATCACATGTAAAGTAAGGGTGAGAAAAGGCACCCTAGTTTTATTCTCAACCCTAAAGGAAATGCGTCTAATATTTCTTCAATAAATATTAAATTCACTGCTGAGTTTTACTGGATAGATTTATCAGGTGATGGAACTTTTCTCTATTCCTAGTTTTCTAGACAACCTTTTTCAAAATTTCACAATTGATTTAAATATTGTTTTCTGCATGTATAAGAGAAAAGCATGTGATTTTTGTCCTTTGGTCCATTAACATGAGTCACATTGCTATTTCTGTCTTAGAACCATCCTTACATTCCTGGAATAAATCATACACTGTTATAATTCACTCTTCAACACTCTCTGTTTTATTAGGTCATGTAGAATAAAGCATGTAGCTTTTCATATTAATTAAATTATAGGAGTAAAAGTGCAACGGAACTGAATTTTGCTGAAAAAGTATGTTCTCATTCTCTGCCTCTTTAATCAAAAGAACATGGGCCAAGACAGACACATAAAACTTCTCATGGAGATAAATTGCTCTTGTTTGTGAAGTCAGTAAACATTTGGAATAAAAGAATGAATACAATTGTTGCTTTTTTTTTCCTCCATGGTTTGGTTTCATAACCTGGATAAACTTTGCATTTAATCTATGGTTGAATGTCCTCACCCATCTGTCGCATGCAGCTAATTCCACCATGTGACAGAGTGGTTACCTTGTGGTCAAGTTCCTCCTTCACTCTTTGTATCAAAAGATGATGCCCATAACTTCAATGACCAACACTGTGTAGGTACACAAAAGTCCCAGGCACAGCCATTTTATATACTGCTCCTGCAAGATCTTTGTAGCTAAAATTTCTGATTAATAAAGCCCAGTGTGCTTTATAGTTACATATGGAGTGGACTGAGGTCCCCTGATGTGTAACACACCAAGGCCAGGATTGTCTGTGTTCTTGGCGCAAAGCATCTGAGCAAGGTGCTTGCAAGTCAGCATCCATCGGTTCTTCTCTGTTGATTGACTGTGACAGTGCTTCTCCTCTATCCCCAGTTTATGAGTATCTGCTTGGGGCAGGGATTCTTTCAAGAATCCGCTAGAAACTCTTTCCAGAAAAAAATGAAAAAAAGAAAAGAGGCAGATTACTTCCAGAAGTTCACAGCCATGATTTCAAAGCCATGGTTTGAGTAGGAGTCTGTGGTCTATAGGTGAAAACTCTTGAGATAGAGCCAGAATAGGGGAGGAAAAAAAAAAAAAAAAGGCCGGAAACATCACAGTGTGGTTGACTTGACTTTCAAAAGAGTCACTCAAGGGAAACGCTCATTTTCTTGACAGTTCCAGTTTTGTAGGCAAGCAGTTCAGGTGACAGCTAAACTGAGTAGCAGCTTGCCAGGGATTTTGTGTTTGTGGTGTGGTGGAGTCTAAGGAGTGCAGAGGTGCGCAAGATCTTATCGGGCCTTTAGGCCCTTTGAGAAATTGTGCTAACAGCCAAAACCACGCATAACCTTTTGCAGATTTACTTTTGTACAAAGCTTCTAGAGTATAGTCATCACGAAGTACTCCTGGAAGGCTCGGCAAGGGCAGTGGATGACACTCAGAGCCTTCCCAGAACTGGGTATTGATTCTGACACCAGTTTCCTGGCCATTTGTTACATCCTGGGTTATGGACACATTCATGCATCTGCTCATTCATATGGTCGTTCATTTACAAATATTCAGTTGATACCACCATAAACCCAACCAGGCCCATTCCTGGTGAATTTTCATCTTCTCCTTTGCCAGGAAATGTACAATGAAAAAAGATATCCTTTGGGGTGAAGATTAAAGAAAAAGGAGTATTATTTTCATTTCACTGCCACAGCGTGAGTCTTCATGCAGAGGAGGAAACATGTTCTGGAGCAGAGCAGAGCAAGGGAGAAAAGTAAGATGAAAGGTCTGGCAATTAATTTTTATGTCTGACGTGCGTTGTGGTGGGAAGAATAAAATGACAAGGACATAGTGATTTTATACCTGATCCTAAGCTTAGATTTTAGATATTGAAGGCTTGTATACATTTTAAAATGAAACCAAAAAATATACAAGCAGAAAAGGGCACATCTTTCATTTGGGGAAACATAATAGAAGTGCCAAGACATATGCCCTCAATTCAATTTTAATAAAGCAAATTATACTTGAATCAAATCCATTTGTTGCTTCAAAGATCTGAAATAATTAAAGCCATTGAATGGGATATCCTACTATTTATAACGTAATGATTTATACTTTAAATTAACTTTAGAATGTGTGGTTATTTTATTTGGGCTCTGAAGAGTTTGCCTACCTTGGATGCAGAACAAAGCACTGCTAGAACCCACAGTTTCTTGACATATGATTACATAATAGAAAATCCCGGCAAGGTACGAATCTGATCCTGACTTTGATTTAGTCTTGTTTTGTTTGTCTTTAAATTAAAACCACATATAATTCTTAAATTAAGACTAACTTTTTTTTTTTTTCCATTTTGGAAAGCTATTAGGAAGAGCTTTTTCAGAACCAAAATATGAAGGAATCTAAGAAAGGACTGACCTTTTTCTCCTTCTCTAGAACCTTTAAAAATGTAAAAGTGAGATGTTATAGTCTCAATTAAGCTAATTGTTAACAGTTGCTAAACTGTAATACTGTTTATGTTGAATTTCTGCAAACATGGGAAGTCCTGACAAGAAGAGGTTTTATGTAAGAAAAAAAAAGTATATATTGGAAATGGGGTATAGATTAGAACAATGCTATGTATCATTCTCCTTGACCTGCTCTGTCTGAAACTGTAGGCACCAGCTATATGTGGCTATTGAGTGCTTGAAATGTAGTGTTGAGAAGGAAAAATCTTCTCCACCCGCTTAGGTTCAGTGACTGGGGACCTGCAAAATAAATTAACTAAAGACAAGTTAGCAGGATAAAAAGCAACCGAATTTGCATTATGGTTTATGTGCACAAGAGTTCCCATAAAGGAAGTGAAATTCAAAGAAGGGGTTAGACTTGGGAGCTCATATACCATTTTAACAAAGGAAAGGGGGTTTGGACTTGAGGGACCATAAGTCACAGAGAAATGGCTAGGAAATATACGGGGGAACTAATGGAAGATAAGGGTTATCTTTGTAAGGCCTGTTGTTGTGAATTCATCTCTGTATCTCCAGTGATAACAGTGGCTCTTCCCTTCCTGGCACAGGGAGGTGTCCATCTTTACAAAAGGAAATGTATATCCTTGCTTTTAGGCAGATAAAGGAGAACAGAAAACTCTTCCTTCATCTGTTGATTCCCAAGAGCCTTTCGTTCAAATAATCGTTATACCAAAGTGGTATATTTGGGGATAGCATATCCTGATTCCCTTCAGTAGCAAATCTGAATCCAGATGTACCATAAATGTAAAATACTACCAGAGACTTAGCCCAAAGAAAAAGAGAATGTAAGATATCTCATTAATAATTTTTATATCAATGACCTGCTGAAATGATAGTATTTTTTATATACTTGGCTAAATGAAATGTATCATTAAATTAATAATTTAATTTCATCTGTTTCTATTTTTTTGGTAATGTGGTTACTACTACAACATTTAAAATGACATGGGTTTTGCATCATGTTACTATGAGACAGTGCTGCCCTGGACGTCAAGTTTAGGGTGTACTTGGATTTTAAGAGAGTGGCCTTTATTGCCAGACAGACAGCAGATGTTAACTTATTTACTAGAATGACAACAATTTATACTCACTTAAACAATGGGAAGACCTCCTAGGATGTTTAGAACAGCGGAGAGCATTTTTGTTGTGTTTGTTGTTTTAAACTTTCAATGATATATAGGTAGTCTATTTGGGGTGACACTTCCCATGTCCACTTCAAAGACAGCCGTCCATTCTTTAGAACATCAGACAAGGACAGTAAATCCTGAGTTGAATGGTAGGGATGAAACCAAGTTAAACAGGAGGAGAATCTGATGAAATAAAAGTTGATTTAAGGGCTATTCCCGAGTGGCCAACTTTCATACAAGGAATGTGACCATTGATACAAACATAACACAGCAAACATGATGTCCCAGATCACATCAACCTGAGACAGAGTGAGGGCACAAGATAATGGTAACGAAAAGAAAACTATTATTTTGCACAGGCCCCCATTGTCACCAATTCCTGGAATTTGGGGGAGTCTTCTCGATGGCTCAAGATGGCCATGGAGATGGCTGTGAATGAAACCCAAGGAGTCTTTTTGTCCCACATTTTCTCTTGGCTCCTTGATTCTGAAATGGCTCCCAATCATTTCCAGGGATTTTGGGGACCAGAGACCAATGACCTGTCACCTCCAGTTCTGCACCTGCTCATAGGACATTGGTGGAGCTGATGTCACCTGCCATAGCTCTGCCCTCAGCAAACCTTAACAGCTTCTGTGTTCCCCGGGGCCCGCAATCTTGAGCCTACCACAGCTCACCCCTCTGCACAAGAAACTAAAACCTTCCTAGTTTCTTTCCTTCCCTCTTTCCTGTGGGGAACACTGACCTTGCTTGGACTTAACTAGCTTGAGCCTGGGCAACAGGCCTGATCCTACCATGAGTCTTTGTCCATCTTATGCTTATGTTTTGACAATGTTGAGTTTTACCTGGAGGTTAAGAAAGACCCTCACCCTTTTGTGTCAGGAAATGGTTTTCACAAGAAACACCCCTCCCCATGTGACTTGCATGAGACTTCTGAAGCTCCCCCTTGCTTCCCTATCACAAGGCCAGACATAGAGCCCCCAAATTCTTACTCTTTGCCTCAGAAATGATTAGTTGAGCTTGTTCCCACTGATCAATCAGGACAAAGTGTTTGTCAACCAAACTTTGGTTAAGCTTCCCTCCCAGTCCCAGGTCCCTGAATCGTGGCCCATCCTGCAGCCCTTCCTTGAGGGCCCCTCCTTAAACTAGGCTGGCCTCAGGGTGGGACATTCTCTGACCCGCTAGCCCTCCCTTACCCTTCACTTCCCCACACCCAGCTCTTGTTTACCCTTCTCCCAGTAAGAGAGAAACACTTTGGACTAACTCTTGAGACACTTGCAGATCTTATGGTCAGAGCTTTCTCCCTATTGCAATGGTCCCTGCCTGCCCCTTTGCAATAATCCTTTTGAATGAATCCTTTTGAGGTTTGGGAAGCCTCTCCTTCCCAAACCCGAATTTGTTTTTTGTTTGCCAGCTTTTACAGGTGGAGGAAGGATATACCTCAGAGGAGGCCCAACCCTGACGCTGACTCCCTTCAGAAACCAGTGGTTACTTGCCTTTGTTTACCTCCTATTAAGTTGGATCAATGTATTGTGATTAAAAAACAAGGATTTTGCTACATTTGCATACATTAAAAGGACTTCATAGATGTAACTCATCAGCAGCATGTGTCTGTAGCTAAGAACGGTGCAGTCAGGAAATCCTGGGCTCTGGGAAACTTGCCTGTCACCTGCCACAGCTGTGCAGCATGGTGACATCACCTTCCCAAGCCTTATTTTCACCCCAATACCAGATGTAACCAAATGGTAGTCCCTGGGTGAGATTTAGCCTCAGATTTCCTTTATCTGCTCCGTGTAGCATTGGAAATATCTCTTTTAATTAGTTACCACCATTTTTTGAAAATCAGGAGACTCATATAAATCTTCTAGCTTCTCTTGAAAAATAGGAGCTGGAAACGTTTGCACCTGTCCAAAAGGCAACAAGTCTTCTTAACCCACCTGCTTATTCACTCATTTACATTGCCAACCTGGTCTGTGGCCTTGAATTTTTAACCCTCGTCATGGCATGGAGCAAACGGTACTACTCTCATTTAGTTGTTTGGAGGTCAAAATAAGATAGAACATAACGTGTCTCCCAGTAAGGCCTCGGTAACTGGTGCCTCTCCATCTTTACTTGCTGGTATTTAGGCTTGTGGGCTTACACTGACTTTTCAGCATTTAAACAGATTTTCTGCTTTGAATACATGGCTAATGGTTACAAATAACCACAAAAGAGGTTAGAAGCGCATCTGAGAGGAAGCAAATCCTTAGGAAAAAAGAAGCTGACTTCAGAATCTTGAAAATTTGTTAGAAACTTTTTTTTTTTTTAAGATTTAAATCTTGGACTGTAGTTATATCTTCCAAATGAATCATTGAATCCATGAGATTGTTCATTGGTAGAATAGATGTTTTCCCTACACTGTGCCAAATATCTGATTTGATTGATTTTACAATTAAATTGAGGGAGGTAGCTGATTATTTTTGCAAACTCATTCCTTGTCCTTTATTGATTTGGCTTAAATTTTAGCCATCGAACATTACAGTAAAGCGACTAATCCACCTTGAACTGACAAAACCAAAGACAGTCACCAGTTGAAAGGACCATGCATAATAAGATGCGTCACAGCTCTCACTCTCACGGAGTTTTGAGTCCAACTTTTCCTTGAAAATTTGCGTCTGTTCACTGGAATATGAAGGCTAACATCTCTATCTTGACTTTAGCTCTGGGCCATCAAAGCTGCCTCAATTGATGCTGTTCATCTAGAGGGCTGAAAAGTTTTCACAAGAACTCACTTGCAGGTTCCATTTCCTTCCCTGGAGATTTCTTTGCAGATCCAAACCTTGAAGAGGCTTCTCTCTCCTACCCGGCTCGCTTGTGCTTCCTACTAAGCCTACTGTGACCAACTGCGTATTTCAAAATTCTCAAGTGGTTCTTCCTCCCCCTAATGCTTGCTGAACACTGACACCAGTGTCAGTTTCAAGAATGATGCACTTAGTTAAACAGCCGTCAGAACAACACCCCCCTGCCCACCATTCAGAGTCTACAGACACCTCACACCAGGCCTTCAAGGCCCCATTTCTTGGCCCGAAGTGCAGGGTGGGATTTGGCAGAGGCCTGCCCACCTGGCCTCCCTGACTTGCAGCTTCTTCCAGCCTCGGGTTTCTCTTTCACAATACATATGATATTCTCTTCTAGATGCTTCTCCTGGCCAGGCTTCTCTTCTTTGCTTTTGGAAAATGATGCCACTTCTTTCTCCCAGGGGAGGTCTTTGAATGCGTCCGGCATTTTCACAGATTTGCTTTCCTTCTTTTCTTAAACTTTGGTTATGGAGCAAAATGTTGCAAATTTAGGTGTTTCATTAGCTCTGGCTAAGCTGCCTCTCTGCTTCCTTTGTAAACTCTTTCCAGGACCCAATGAAAGTTTAGGCACTAACTTTGGTTTTTTGAAGTGAACTGGCACCCTCTATAGGCCAGTCTTTTCATAAGCATGAGAAACCACATCTGACAATGGAGTGTTCTGTTTCTACTGCCGGTGCCTAAAGCAAAAAAAAAAAAAAAAAAAAAAAAAAAAATGCCTTTGTCAAAATTATCTGTGAAAATCCCTGAGATTATCAGCCGGCATAAAGGCCAAGAAAACCTGGTTATTTTGTCTCTCTTTCAGTCTGGTGGCTGCTTCCCTTTACCTGAAGCAGCGACACTTCAATCGGGGAAGAAAGATGAGGTTAAATAAAGAGATAATCTCTTTCTCCACTCCTCTTTTTGTCTGTCCTGCCCCCAATTTATTTTGAGAAGCTCATGGTCTCCAAGTCCCATTACAGTATATTCACTCGGCAATATTTTTACTGTCTACTGGGTGCTCACCACCCTTAAAGGCTGTAGCACAGAGAGATCCCTGCTTTCATGAAGCTTACATTCCAATAACGAGATGAGTAAGATTGACTTTGAAAAGAGATGCTTCTTTCAGAGAGCGATGAGGACTCTGACCTTGCTGTTTGCTTGCCTTGGCTGCGTTTCACTCCTGTGGTGGCTCTCGTCACCCTTTTCTCTTTTGCTAACACCGATGGCCGCATCAAGCCTTTTCTCTGCTGCCTCCCTAGCTGTGGGAGCATCTTTCACACCCAGGTTTGAGATGGGCAAGGCTTCCTCAGTGGCTGCCTGAAAGGGCAGTAATAACCACTGGGAAATATGGGGAAGTATTAATAGCCCACTGGAAGATTTTGACCACCAGTGAGAGGCAAAAAATCAGAAATCGCTGCTACGTAAATTCCTCTCTTACCCTGCTCGCCTTCTAATGCCTTGCCTACATTGCCTTCACCTGGTAGCTTGTTAGAAATGCAGCAGACCTATGGAATCGAGTCTGTATTTTAACAAGATCCCTGGGAGATTCATATGCACACCAACATTTGAAAAGTGTTGCCGGAAGACATAGCTGTCCCATAAACAAAACAATACCAGCATATAGACACATTCTCCCAAACGACCGAAAACCAAGGATAAAGCGAAATCTCCAAGGCAGCCAGAGAAAGGAGACATTTTACAGGGGATCAAAGAGAAAAATTACAACAGTCGTCTTGTCAGAAGCTATACAAGCCAGAACACAGCACAGCGACATCTTTAATGTGCCGAGAGAACGAAACTGTCAAAAATATCTTTCAAAAATGAAAGATGAAGGCTTTTTTCCAACAAACAAAAAACCAAGAGAATGAGTTATAAGCAGTCCTATGCTCCTAAGAAATCTTAAAGGAGGTTCTTCAGATAGAAGTGATATTATATCAGCCAGGAACTTGGATCTACACAGAGAAATAGTGCTAGAAATGAAGTGAATATGAAAATTTAAGTTCTATTTTCTCAAAAATTGTAGCAGTTTACTGAAGAAAAATTAGTATCACCATACAATTGTATACAGCACATGTAAAGTAATATGAAGCATGATGGTAGCACAGAAGGTGGGAGGCATGAATCCAGAGTATGTTGTTATAGGACATAATATTATTTGAAGTTAGAGTGCAGTTAATTAAAGATCAACCAAATTGACCTAAATGACTTTGTAAAACACTTTCAAAAGAGAATACCTTTCAGCCATAACAGAAATAAACCAGATATTAATAACAGAAAGATCCTTTACAAATATTTGGAAATTAAACAACACGCTCCTTAAAAAAAAAAAAAAAAAGCTTTTTAAATTAAAAAAAAATTTTTTTAACGTTTATTTATTTTTGAGACAGAGAGAGACAGAGCACGAACGGGGGAGGGTCAGAGAGAGAGGGAGACACAGAATCTGAAACAGGCTCCAGGCTCTGAGCAGTCAGCACAGAGCCCAAAGCGGGGCTCGAACTCACATACTGCGAGATTGTGACCTGAGCCGAAGTCGGACGCTTAACCAAGACTGAGCCACCCAGGCGCGCCAAAGCTTTTTAAATTTAAAAAAATCGCGTGTTTGTCTATTTTTTGAATTTTAATTTCAGTGTAATTAACATAGTGTTATATTAGTGCCAGGTTAAACAACACACTTCTAAATAACTGCAATAATAAGCCTGAAAAAGGAAGTGATAAGGGAAATTACAAAATATTTTGAGTTAAATGAAAATGAAAAATGTTAGTGACATACAGTTAGTGGTATAGGGGAATGATTAAATTGTACATCCCACCCATTTTCTGGCCACACGCGCACACACATACACACACACACACACACCGCCACCACCACCACCCCACCCCTCGGTTGGTTTCTAGGTCACTGCCTAGATGCTTCTTTGTGGTAGAGAATCTAAGAAATAGGGTAAAGTAAAAAAAAAAAAAAACACCAAAAAACAAGCAACAACAACAAAACCCTAAAAAAAAATCCAAAAACACTTGGTTGATAGCCACGATAGTGAACTGAGGCACAAATGAAGGAAAGTGTCAAGTAGAGTTCTGTTTTTTTTAATTTATCTTATTTATTTTATTTTTTTTATCGAGTAGAGTTTTCTGAAATAGAGACAATGGAGAACATGAATCTGGGAGAAGCCTCTGTAGAGCACATAAGAGAATTTGGTGATTAAAAAGGTCTCTGAAGTGTATTTCAAAGAGTTTTGATGTATGTTAAAAGTATACCCTAACTTCAATATTTTATCAAAAGACTAAGCAAAGATTTAAATTTCGTTTGACTTTATTTTTCTGAAACCGGCTGTTTCATTGAATGTGACTCTGAGACAGGACCTCACGAGGTCCGGTACGGCCAGAAATAGGCCACCCTCCTCTCCTTCATCCATTTTACCAAGCAGCACTCTTCCTTCTTTTACATTCTCCTCAGGTCTACAGATCGTTCTTTTGTCCTTTGGTAATTTTGTTCTTCCTGAATGCCTCTCTGGATATTCATTTGTTTCCTTTCCTTTACAAGGAAAAGCCTTTATAAGGAAGAGGCCTCATGTACTCCCCTGCCCAGGGAGGATTAAATCCCTCAAGCCCTCTAGGAAGGGCCCTTGACATCTCACATTTAGTTTGAGAGTATACAACCTTTCATTTTCATCAGGCATCCGAGTCCCAAACGACTTCCCTTCCCTGACCCCAGAAAATGATGAGCATATGACCCAAATGAACCCGGGGAATTTGAATCCAGAACACAAAGACACACAGTTGGAAGGTGCCCGGGGCTGAGTCATTTTGCTGGCAGCCTCCACAATGTCCCTATTCCAGGAATTCCTGGTACTGCGATCCTTGGGGCTGTCCCAGTTTGTTTCTTTCTGAGACTGGTTTTCTTTTTCAAGTCTGCATTTTCCTGTATTACTCCAATCAGTTCTTTATTGCTCGAGTTAGCCAGCATCTGTTTCTGCTGTTTGCAAGCAAAGGATCATAATGTTATGTTGTCAAATGACAACATAAAAATGGTACTGGGTGCTGTGCCAGATTCTCTTGAAGTGATCCTGCTTGTGTTGATGCAGGCTGTGTAATGACTCAGTGCGTCCACATATTCTGTTTTCTCCACGTATTCTGCTATGACACCTCTGATCTTAAGTGGACGATGTATTGGGACATCACTTATTCCTCACTTGGCGCAAACACATCATTTATGTTTTGAGTGCACATTTGTTCTTCATTGATTAGTCTATTGACACCATACGAAACCATTTGGATCATAAAAGTAAATGGCATCCCTCAGTTATAAAGCGGCCATTCAAATGATCCAGAATATGTTTGTATTCATTTTTTGACATTATCATTGCAAGGAAAGCACATCACTGAAAACACTTTAAAAAGGCTGTTGTGGTAGACCTGTACTTTATGTTGTATTTCAGACTTCATTTTTCTCCCTTCATTCTCAGTGGGGATCATGTTCACCCTTGACAGATGTCTGGTTGAGTTTCCTAAGCTTAAAAAGTTAACACGCTCAGACACGAACAGAGAATTCACAAAAAAAGGAAGCACAAGTGGTCAAGAAGCCTAGGAAAATGTGTTTCATTTCAGTAAGATAAAGATGTTTAACGCATCAGTCATGATGGCCTAGGTAATGCTCGTCAACCCCAAATCACAGTGGCTTAAAACAACAGAGGTTTATTTTTTGCTCATATTTTTCATGGTTTAGCTGGAGGCTTTGTTCCATGCAATTGATTACATTGGCCTGTCCATATTAATCAGTTATTCGAAGGAGGCCAGTTTCTGGGATGTTACTGCTGGTAACCAATAGCCCAATCGAAAGAGGGCTCTGTAGGGTCTTGCGCTGGCAATGAAATACTCGGTCCAGAATGATATATATCATGTCTAGTCACAGCTCAGTGACCAGAACAGGTCACCTAACCTCAAAGGCCACGCAATTCAATCCTACTATGTGATCAGGGGGTGGGAAGTCAGAAATATTTGGTGTGCAGCATTAACAACTACAACAGGTAGCCAAAACAGTAATGAACCATTATTTGTCGGCTGTCAGCTTGGTAACTTTATAAAAATAAATAAAACCTGGTCTCAGCAAGTGTGTGGTAGCCGGTGCTCTCATACATCAGGAATGAAAGTTTGTGTACCATTTCTGAGGGAAATTTGATGGTACACACACACACACACACACACACACACACAGAGTGTACATATACATTACCTACAATTCCCACTAGGAATTTGACCTAGAGATATTCACAATTGTGGAAAAGACAGATTTACAAAAACCTTCATTACAGCTTTGTGTGTAACAGCGGACAAATGGGAACAACCCATAAATGCAACAGCACTGTCGTGGCTGAAGAGCTTAGTTACAGCTGTACCATACGTTATGCTTACCAAGCATCTGCAACTAAGCAGTATCTCTATTTTCTAAGGTGAAATGACAGAGCAGCCTATACACATTCAGTGTAACTTCTCACTGCTCTCTGCAAGTGGGAAAAAGTACCTCGGAGTTCTTCCTGTCTACCCTCCAGTGATCACAGCCCCTTCAGCAGAGCCTGTATGTGTGCTATTAGGACTCCAATTAGGGCTGGCCTTCCACGGGGAACTCAGTCTATTTTATAGCTTAGCTGTTCCCCATCCACAGAAGCTATGCTCCATTTCCCTTGAGGCTTATTTCTGCTCAGGACCAGGGAAGAGGTGGAAGTACAAACTCCATTCCCAGAGTCCCTTTAGGTGAGTTTTCCTTCCCTCCTGCTCTCTAGGGATTAGCAGAACACTCTGATCCTCTCACTTTGGTTCTCCCTCCCTCTCTTCTTCCTTTCTTCCTTCTTTCCTCTCCCTTCCTTCCCTATTTCCTTAAAAGAAACGCTGAATACTTTTAAGTTTCAGGCACCGTACCCGGTGCTAGGAATACCACAATAAATAAGATACGCTCTCTACCCCCATGGAGCATTTTATCCATTAGGGAAAAGAAGAAAAAGAGGCAGCTGCAATATGTCCCTGTGCTAGGCACCTGTGAGATCGCCCAGATAATCCCTGCCTTCTGCTAAATGCCCTTGTATAATCCCCTCTCCTGAGTGTTGCCTGGATTCAGTGATTTGCTTCTAACAAACAGAAAATATGGCAGAGCAGTGGGCTGTCACTGCGGAGATTAGGTGATAAACAGACTGGCTTCTGTCTCCCTCCATCCTCTCTCCCTCTCCCCCTGCTTTAGGGGAAGCCGCTGCACCTGCTTCAGCACCGTGCTACACAGCCAGTGCCATTTGTCAGAAATAGAAGGCAATCGTAAAAACAATCACAAGGAAAACAAAACAATTATGTTCATCCTAACAAGACTAGAGAGATTGCCCACCCAAAGCTCTGAGGCTAAGACTCCCTGCTCCTCTCTGCGGCACTCCTGAGAGGTGGTGAAACTTTACTGGTACCAAACTGGAATTTTCTCTTTGATGTCATCAGGATTAAAGAGAACTGAAAAAGGAATCACGTGATTCCATTTTAGTTACTGCTGCATCCATGCACTACTAACATTCACCTCTTGCTTGTCAGCTAAGACCCTCACCCACAAATACAGCTCAGTGCTCCTCAGCCAAGGAAAGCTGTGCACTTTTTTGTTTCGGCTTTTAATGTTTATTTATTTTGAGAAAGAGAGAGAGAGAGCAGGAAAGGGGCAGAGAGAGAGGGAGACACAGAATCTGGAGCAGGCTCCAGGCTCTGAGCTGTTAGCACAGAGCCCCAATCGGGCTCGAACTCACAAACACCGAGATCATGACCTGAGCTGAAGTCCCACACTTAACTGACTGAACCACCCAGGCGCCCTGGAAAGCTGTGTTTTTAAGCCAGACCCAAGGCAGTTATTCTGTACCTGGGTGCGTGGAGCAGTGGTGTCCCACGAGTTTTTATGGGGTGTTACCAGATTTTGATCAATATATATAATAGATTTCCCCCTCCAACTGAGGATATGTATTTTTATGTATGTATGAAGGCTCAGCAAAGTGAGTTGGGTATCCCCCTCTCCCTACTTAAAAAAATCAGCTTTAAAACAAAAAAAGAAACCTCACCTTTCTGTGGGAACTGTGAATTGGAACACTAGTCAGTACTATAACCCCCCAAAGGCTACATAGCAATAAAGGGTGACCCAGCAAATAGTAAAATAACTCAAGATAAGCCTTTTCAGTTTTCCAAAGCTTGCTTTAAAAGAACAAAAACAAAAACATTCACCTCTTAATTCCTTTGAGCACACTGTCCAAACTTCTAGAATTCAAAGATATACCTAATCCTTCCACTTTAGGGCTGAGACCCTCCACTAAGAATCAAGTCAAATTTCAACATTCTTGCAATAGGGGTTGTGTGCTTGTGGGAATGAATCCTTCTTATTCATTTGTTCTGTCAGAGCAATAAAACATGACTAGTGATTTGTGGGGATAAAATTCTCTCTGAAATGCTTCCTAACAAGCAACTGCATTTTTTCTCTCTAAGATCTATGACAAAAAACACTTTGAACCTGTAAATGATTCGTTACAAGTGACAACAGAAAATAACATGTCCTAATGGAATAGTGTTTTTCCCTTCTCAGAATTTTGGAATATGCCTGATGTATTTTTAGACAAGTGAGATCAAACAGCATGGTCATGCCCTGGAAATGCAGGGGTGGGGGAAGAGGAGGTGCAGGGCAACAGTTGGGGGTGCAGTTTCGTGCATAATAACAAAAGAAGGGGGCACAGGGTTAGAGAATTGTGATTTCTCCTCCAGTGCAGAACTGGGCCACGCTTGGGTGCCTGCAGTGAGCTTGGCAGATAGTCACTTGCTTCCTCGAGCTGTTGTCGCACAGGACTTTCTGTCTACATTACTGTCGTAGTGAATGGCCTATTTTGCACACTAAATGCCACAGTAGTTCCACACATCCAAATGAGAGGAAATATGCTGACCTAAAATATGAAAATCTATTGAGAGAGCACGCTTGATTATTTTCTTGCTGAAGTTCTGATAGCGACACTTGCCTAGCAATCCCGAAATGATTTTAAATGAGTATCTAACTTGGATTGAAATGTGTGAGTTCCAGACAGGAAAAAAATAAGTCATGAGAAGAGGCTGGAGAGGAGGGATTAGGGTAACGCTTTCTCTTTTAAGAAAGATTTGTGACTCCCTCATCCCTATTTTCTGCCCTCTAAGAAGGAGCTTTACAGAAGCAAAAGGAGTTCTATTTGCTGGAAAGTACAAATCAATAACAATTACATTTAATTGGGACATTAATAACTGAGGAAACAAGACAGATTGCCATACTCTAGCCGGTCAGCCTCAGGGCATGCAGGACCTCAGTGTCTGGCTGGTGGGGAGCAAGTGAGGGCTCATCCAGGCTCAGGAACACCATTTGGCTGTGGCTCTGACCCCCCAGCAGATGCTGCCTGGTGGTCCAAGTTAATGTTCAAAGGGGAGGAATAAAAAAATGTAATTGCATCCAATGCTGGTACCCAAGGGGGTCTAGTTGACCGGTGGAGAATTTCAGCAAAGGGCTCCACACACAGGGGATGCTTCAAGTTAGCAGGGAATTAATATCATACTTGCAAATGCTTTTAGAGTAAAACACCCGCTTGCACCTTGGGAATCAGTGGCGAGTCTCCAGACCCTCAGGAAGAGGAACAGCGAGGCTTGGCAGTGCTCTAGCGGAGTAGAGCTGGGGTCTCCTTCTTAGAGAAATCAAGGCAAATTCAACTCCCACAGTGAGATTTAGGGAAATGTTGTAACTCCGTGGGTGGACCCATCAAATGCATCACAGACGTTGGGTCTACAGAAAAACAATGATTTCCAGAACCCATCCACCTGCAAAAATGAGGCTGAGTTAGAATGTAGGAACTGATTAGTGTGACATAACAAAGGTACTTTGCCATCGCAAGTACTCATGGAAAGTGTGCTGAGGGGATAGCCCTGTACTGTATTTTATGGAAAGAAAGTATAAAAGAATTTCTAGAATCCCAAAAGGCCAATAAACAAATGAAAGATGCTCAACCTTATTGGCAATCAGGGAAACAAGTTAAAACCACTATTAGGAGCATTTCAAACCCATCAGGTACATGAGAGCATCACTGCGGCGTTGCAAGAAAATGAGAATTACCTAAACATTCATCAGTAGGTTGGGTATTTGACTCAGCAATAAATATTTATGGTAACTGAAACTTTGTATTCTATTTTGCAATACAATGCTATAAAAATGCTATAAAGCGGTGAACATGAATGAACATGAACTACTGGAGAAAATTGAAAGCACACTCGTGAAACAAGTCATGTATTTCTAGAGCAACACAAGCTTAAGTTATAGAGTGTATCTAAATACTTAAGTTAATTCAGAAAAGCACTGTATTCTTACTTCTAACATAACACTTGCCAGATTCTATTGCACACTTTCATTTAGGCACCCAGTCACCCAATATGACAGCCAGGATTTTATTAAAGTATAATTGACAAAAAGCATTATATTCGTTCGGCTGTACAACATAATGACTTGATATTTGTATACATTGTGAAATGATCACAGCACTATTTACCATCTATTATGGTAATGGTTATTATGGTATGGTATTATGGTCTATTATTTACCATCCATCACCACGGGGAGTTACGTAAAAATATTTTTCTTCTGATGAGAACTTTCAATATCTACTTTCTTAGCAACTTTCTTTTGTTTTATGTCAAGTTTTCATTTAAATTCCATTTAGTTAACATATAGTGTAATATTGGTTTCAGGAGTGTGAATTTAGTGATTCATCACTTGCATATAACACCCAGTACCCCTCATGGCAAGTGCCCTCCTTAATGCCTATTACTCTCTTAGCAACTTTCCAATATGCAGTCCAATATTATTGACTATAGTCGCCATGCAGTACATAATATCCCCATGACTTATTTATTTTATAATAGTATATTTGTACCTCTTGATCCCTTTCACCTATTTAGTCATCCCCCTCCCCTGTAGCAGCCACCAATCTGTTCTCTTTATCTGTGAACAGCCACCAATCTGTTCTCTGTATTTTGTTGTTTTGTTTCTTTGTTTTGTTTTTCAGATTCCCCATATAATTGAAGTCATATGGTATTTGCCTTTCTCTGACTTAGTTCACTTAGCACACCATGCTGTTGCAAGGTCCATCCATCTATGGTGTTGCAAATGGCAAGATATTTGCAAGCGACTTATCCAATAAGGGGTTAATATCCAAAATACATAAAGAACTGAAACAACTCAATAACAAAACAAAAAAAACCAATCTGTTTAAAAAATGGGCAGAGGCTCTGAGTAGACATTTTTCCAAAGAAGACATCCAGATGGCTAACGGGCACATGAAAAGATGCTCAACATCACTCATCATCAGGGAAATGCAAATTAAAACCCCCGTGAGATATCACCTCACACCTGTCAGAATGGCTATTATCAAAAGCACAAGAAGTAACGAGTGTTAGCAAGGATGTGGAGAAATGCAGTGTTTGGTGGGAATGTAAATTGGTGCAGCCACTATGGAAAATAGAATGGAGGTTCCTCAAAAAGTTAAAAATAGGGGCACCTGGGTGGCCCAGTCAGTTGGCTTCAGCTCAGGTCATGATCCCAGGGTCATGGAGCCTGCTTACGATTTTCTCTCTCTCCCTCTGCCCCTCCCCTGTTCGTGTGCGTGTGTGTGCACGCGCCAAGTGCACGCTCTCTGTCTCTCCAAAAAAAAAATGGTTTTTAATTTAAAAATTAAAAATAGAACTACATATGATCCACCAATTTCACTTCTAGGTATTTATCTGAAGAAAATGAAAATACTAATTCAAAATGATACCTGTGCTCTTATGCCCATTGCAGCATTATTTACAATAGCAACATATGGAAACAACCTAACTATCCATTAATGGATGAATGGATAAAGAAATTATCACACACACACACACACACACACACACACACACACACACTAGAATACCACTCAGCCATAAAGAAATAAAATCTTGCCATTTGCAACAGTAAGTTTTTTGAAGACAAGAACCAAGCAGAATGCCTTTACAGAATGGATACTGAATAATGTTAGTGGGGAATGAATTAGTAAATGAATGAAGAGTTAAAGACACAAGTTGCGGGGCACCTGGGTGGCTCAGTAGGTTAAGCATCCGACTTAGGCTCAGGTCATGATCTCAGGGTTCTTGAGTTCCAGCCGGGTCAGGCTCTGTGCTGACAGCTCAGAGCCTGGAGCCTGCTTTGGATTCTGTCTCTCTCTCTCTCTCTCTCGCTCTCGCTCTGCCCCTCCCCTGCTCGGACTGTCTCTTTCTCTGTCTCTGAAAAAGAAATACACATTACAAAAAAAAAAAAAAAAAAAAAGACACAAGTTGCTCAGCTGTCATCTCTTGGACCAAGGTCAAAACCATCATTGCTAATCTTTGGTTCCTGCTCCTCGTCCTGTCCAACCTGGCCTTTTCCTGGAGCCCCTGACTTTCCCTTCCCATGCTCTTACTGGACCAGTCAGGACAAGTTGGGAAAGCAATGATCTGTCCCTATTGCTCACTCTTCATCCACATTTTTCATCTCAGCCTGGATAGTCTGGATACCTTTAAGAGAACCTTGCAAATAGACTGTGCTGTTTCTATGATACGTATTTGTGTTTGTTTATGGGTTCTCATGTGCATGTGCATAAAATACAGGCCAAATGCATGGGCTGGATGTTGAATTTTCCCTCTACTGTATCACTTCTAATTTTAGGGACACTCAGAAAAGTCACACACAGAAAAATAAATGAAACATAAACACTGTGGCTACCCTCAGAGCACTTTGGTGGGCCTTCACTTCAAGAGGCATTTCAGGGACGTCTCTAGAATAAATCCAAAGTATAGCGTGTGCTAGGAGGGATGGAGGCCTTTAAAAATTCTAAAAAGGACAATAACAAAAAGAATGTTCAACGAGTATTTAAAGCAGGAAAAACAAGAAAAGGAATAAACCTACTGCCAAGGGAACATGAACAGATGGTACCAGAGAAAATGGAAAAAACCCACTTTTCCTTTGATTTTCCAAAGCAGCACTTCTCAAAGTGGGTTCCACAAGATGCTAGCTCTTTGATTTTGCAGGAAGAAGAGTTGCATGAACAGATACATTTGGGAAACATTGGGAAAATACTCAGATTTCTTTACTGCAGGATTTTTTGAGTGCCTTAA
Organism: Panthera tigris; assembly: GCF_018350195.1. NCBI lineage: Eukaryota > Metazoa > Chordata > Mammalia > Carnivora > Felidae > Panthera > Panthera tigris. The sequence continues at coordinate 113,428,916 of NC_056666.1, read as the reverse complement.
GGTGTTACAACATTCTTTGAAGCCCTAAGGAAGGGATAGAGTCTTCACCGCCATTCAGATTTATGTAATAATTGACACTAGTGTTTTGTGGAACATACTTTGGAAAACAGTCTTTAAGGCAAAGAGAATGGTTTCTAACCAAAACTTGTAGAATAAATACTGCAAAGACAAAACTACATTAGGAAACTACTTTTGTCTTTGAGGAAACTTTGAGAGACAGAAAAAGAGAACTTGACTATTTTCAAAGATTTCAAATCTTTCAGTCCCCACAGATACATTCCAACTACTAAAATCAGTTGTGAGGAGTAAAAGAAAAGGTTAAAGTTTCTATTAGGTTGGAAATAACCAAGTCACGTATCCTAAGAAAAGTTTTAAAAACTTGAGGCCAAAATACCATCTCCACTTAAGACTAAAATAGATTTTTATCCCATTGTGATTTTTCTATTTCAAGCAACAGAAACCAACAGTGACCATTTTAAGAAAAAAAAAAAAAAGTGGATGAACTAGTGGGACTTTTACTGGGAAGAAAAATGAGAAACTAGAGACTCAGGCTTGAAATCAGGACAGGAACTAGGGATGACGAGGGCACCAGAGCCTGAAGTACATGCTATCTTTTAAACTTGGCCATGGCTGAAATGAATTTCTTCAAATATTTCTCCCCATCAGTTACTCTGCTAAACATGCTAAAGTCCCAGAAGAGGGAGTCCGGTTGGAATCTGCCTCTTGGCCACGGGAGAGCTGGCCACCAAGGATACACAAGTGGGAAGATGCATTACCTAACATAAAATGAACTGTTGGTAGAAAGAGAAAAAATGAATAGGGAGTGGCTGAAAAGCAACAAATTCCTGCTTCATGTTTCCTAAGAACAAGCTATATTGAATTAATCTAATTGCCTGGGGTTGGTAAAACTCTGAAATGGCATAGAACTGTATCACTGATTCATTGTGTATGTTTAATTTATTCATTTACTTGTAAATATTCAATACTAACCAGGAAACACAAGGCACTTAAGCACACAAATCACATTAATCTCCTGCTTAAAACCTTCAATGGTTTACACTTAGGATAAAATGCAAAATCCCTGATGTGGCCTCAAAGGCTCCAGAACATCTAGATCCCCGACTGTCTTCCGTCCTTGTCTGCTTGGCCCGGCCATTCCAACCTGTGCCCCCACCACCCGTGGGCCGCACGTCCCACACACTGTTGTGTCTGGTGGGCACTCTTTTCACTCAGGCCTGAATAACCTGAGTAACTCCTGAGTAACTTGGGCCTCAAGTTAAACACTGGTTCCTCAGAGAAGCTTTGCTAAACCCTCAGTCTGATTCTGTCTCTCCTGTTGTTCTGGCCCCTTGGAGCCCTGGATTCTTTGCTCATAACACAAATTGCATTCTCCTGTTTTTCCATGTAAGAGTCTCTTCCTCAGAAGATGGCATATCTCCAGAATGCAAAGACCATCACCTAGTCTGTTCGGCTCTAAATATATTATCGATCAAAGGGGCGCCTGGGTGGCGCAGTCGGTTAAGCGTCCGACTTCAGCCGGGTCACGATCTCGCGGTCCGTGAGTTCGAGCCCCGCGTCAAGCTCTGGGCTGATGGCTCGGAGCCTGGAACCTGTTTCCGATTCTGTGTCTCCCTCTCTCTCTGCCCCTCCCCCGTTCATGCTCTGTCTCTTTCTGTCCCAAAAATAAATTTTAAAAGTTGAAAAAAAAATTTTTTTAAATATATTATCGATCACAGACCAGCGTTAAAGCAGTGTTGGCACACAGCAAATACTGTTCAATGAGGGTTCAGAAGTGGGTACGGACTCTATTTACATGGAGTCTGTGTTCTAGGGGCGAACATTATGATGTCCACTAGAGGGTTGTAGAAAAAGTACCAAAGGAGCACCCTGAGAGAGGGTTACTTTGGCCATGAGGCAATTCCACGAGGTCTCTCTTCAGGTCCTTGAAGAGTTCTCCGAGAGGGTGAAGTGGGAGATAGAGAACGCCGGGTGGCAGAGGCACATAGGTGGGGAGGAAGGAGAAGGAAGTCTGACGGGTGTGGCCTTCAGTGGGGAGCCACGAGATTGTGGCTGTTGCCCATTCTGCAGTCGGTATCCAAGACTTGGATGAAAACAGAAAGGATGAAAACAGTCGGTTAAATGTCTGAGTCTTAATTTCAACTCAGCTCATGATCTCGCTGTTGTGAGATTGAGCCCTACGCAGAACCCTGTCAGCGCCGAGCCTACTTGGGAATTTCTCTCTTCTTATCTCTGCTCCTCCCTGCTCACATGCATGTGGGTACTCTCTCTCAAAATAAATAAACCTAAAAAAAAAAAAAAGAATTATGAACTCTGCACATGACACAGAATTGGAAAGAATTATTAATATGCTATCTTGTCCCAAAGTTGTTTTTTTCAGGTTTGCCTTAAAAATGCAGTCTACAAATAATCAGCAAAACTAAAAAGCAACCGACAGAACAAGAGAAGATATTTGCAAATGACTTATCAGATAAAGGGTTAGTATCCAAAATCTATAAAGAACTTATCCAACTCAACACCCAAAAAACAAATAATCCAATGAAGAAATGGGCAAAAGACATGAATAGACACTTCTCCAAAGGAGACATCCAGATGGCCAACCGACACATGAAAAAATGCTCAACATCACTCGTGATCAGGGAAATACAAATCAAAACCACAATGAAATACCACCTTATACCTATCAGAATGGCTAACATTAACAACTCAGGCAACAACAGATGTTGGCGAGGATATAGAGAAAGAGGATCTCTTTTGCATTGTTGGTGGCAATGCAAGCTGGTGCAGCCACTCTGGAAAACAGTATGGAGGTTCCTCAAAAAACTAAAAATAGAACTACCCTACAACTTAGCAATTGCACTACTAGGCATTTATCCATGGGACACAGGTGTGCTGTTTTGAAGGGACACATGCACCCCCATGTTTATAGCAGCACTATCAACAATAGCCAAAGTATGGAAAGAGCCTAAATGTTCATCGATGGATGAATGGGTAAAGAAAATGTGGTATATATATACAGTGGAGTGTTACTCAGCAATCAAAAAGAATGCAATCTTGCCATTTGCAACTACATGGATGGAACTGGAGGGTATTATGCTAAGTGAAATTAATCAGTCAGAGAAAGACAAAAATCCTATGACTTCACTCATATGAGGACTTTAAGGGACAAAACAGATGAACATAAGGGAAGGGAAACAAAAATAATATAAAAACAGGGAGGGGGACAAAACAGAAGAAACTCTGTGGAGTTGTATGGAGAACAAACTGAGGGTTACTGGAGGGGTTGTGGGAGGGGGGAATGGGCTAAATGGGTAAGGGGCACTAAGGAATCTACTCCTGAAATCATTGTTGCACTATATGCTAACTAATTTGGATGTAATTTAAAAAAATAAAAAATAAAACAAGTTAAATAAAATGACAGGCAGTTATAACAAATAGCTTTATGTGACATCATGTTCTCAACAAAAAAAGTCCTTACAATGAAAGCAATTTTTAGTCTTTACCATAATCCACTAGCCTAAGACCCCATATTTGCCCATAGCCGGAATTCCCAGTAGGGGACTCTTGCTTCTAAATTTATGAACCAAATAAAATCATTTTAAATCAATCCCCCAATTCCCTATTCCTAACAATATCTGTATTTTAAAATGTAGGCCATTACACTGATCTATGGTTTAATGTTTTGTCAGACAGGAAAGTAGAGGGATAAGAGAACAGAGGAACTGAGAGTATCAGAAAGAAAGTGAATAAAATGGAGATCTTACATTCCTTAATGGAACATTTGCTTTCTATTAATGAATAGTGTCTTTGTGTTTAAATATGTCTGTAACTTACTTCAAATGACTTGGAAAATGATGTTTCTAACAGAACAGATCAATGGCTTGATATTCTGGACTGTTGAATACGTTACAAAGCTAATTTGCGATGCCAGTGTTAAAAACAAAAACATAAAACCCAAATGCTTAAGATTTCTTTTTCCAACTCATGTGCTGTCAGCCTTTCCGTTGTTACCATAACATGATTTTTATTAACTTCTTAATTTTCTTTCACTTGTACAATCAGTTCTAAATACCACGTTAAACACACTATCGAAAGACCATTAACCAATTGATGCTTACTCAGTTGTTAAAATGAATAAAAACCATTTTCCCTCTCCTCCCTCCATCTTTCCCTCACTTCCTCCTTTCCTCTCTTCTTCCACAAACATTTATTAAATTCTAACATGAGGCTGGAGCTCTACTAAGTGCACACATTTTGAATATCTAATACTTGGATTCAGGCGTATTTAACAGCTTTGTCCATGATGAACATGATTTAACATGATTCAGTTGGTCCATCACAGTATCCCTCCAGAAACCTCTCCTTCATGTTTAAACTTCTTATTGGAGTCTAGTCTGATGTAACAGAATCGCCCCTACACACACACACACACACACACACACACACACACACACCATCCATGGATAATGACTCATCACCATGCAGTTCTTGGTTACTTTATTGTTCACTCCTCACTCCTCCTTTGGCTGAGAGCTGAATAAAAATGTACTCAGCTGACTCTTGAGTGAGTCAGTAAGCCTCCTTTTCATTTCCTAGTTAAGGCTGGAATAAGCAGTTCTCCACCCAGCAGTTCTAATTAAACCCACTAATTTAAAGAAAATACACGTAAACCTTAACATGTCAATTAGAATGGTTATAGGTTGTATCTAATAAAAAATGGGAATCTAACAAGTTCTGTGTATGACATATTAAACAAGACTGGGTGTATTTAATTCAACTGAATCACTGGAGACCTGCTTCCTTGTCCTCTGCTGTTTTTAGAAATGTTTTCCTTTCCTTGCTTAATTGTTTTTGATATTTATTTAGTAGACCACCGGGGTCTTCTTGAGTAAGGACCAAAGACAAACATTTGTTAGCACTGTGCTTAATGTTCACCAACATCCCACTGACACATGCAAAAGTATCCTGGAGAAGATCATTTAAGTTTGAGTTTATCTCAATCATTTATTTTAAAATAAAGTAGGAAATTCTGTAGGTTTAGCAGAATTACTTTATAAAGCCAAGTTGAGGGTAAATGTTAATAGATTGGATGTAGATGGAAGTTTTTCTGTTGATAGTAATTTAAAATACAGCCTCAGAGGTGTAGGAGATGAGTGAGAAGCAGCCCCATATTTTAATTTTTAAAAATTTTGTTTATTAGAGAGAGAGAGCATGGAAGTGGAGGAGAAAGGCATGGGGGGGGGCGGGGGGGAGAGATCTCAGGCAAGGCTCCACACTCAGCACAGAGCCTGACTTGGAGCTCGTTCCCACAATGCTGGAATCATGACCTGAGCCGAAATCAAGGGTTGGATGCTCAACTGACTGAGCCACCCAGGTGCCCCACCTCCCATATTTTAAAGAAGGGTTCTCGATACATATACACAGGCTTTATTATGAGTCTAGCAACCATCCCTCCCACAGCCATTAGCAGAGAAAGCGAAAGATTCAGTTGGGAAGATGCATCTTTAGAGAGACTTCCCAACAAGAGAGAGCACAATAGCATTTCTTCCCTACATGCATGGGACATTGTTCTTCCAACCAGAGCCAAGAGACGGAGGCAGTGAGGGAGCCACGTAGCGAATTGTGAGTGCTAGCCAGACAAAAATGCTGGATTCTCACTCCTTGGCCAGATGCTTGCCAGGCTTAAGGAATGTGTACACCTGCCCTGTGCTGTTACAGGAGTGGAAGACAAGTGAGCTTTGGGGGAAGGTACTGAGGCTCCCCTGGAGTTTGAGGAGAATAGAGAGACAGTAGACTGGAGGCTGGCTGGAACTGCCCCTAGTGGCTGGATGAGGGCATAGGGTTCTACCATTCAGCTGGATAAAAATATGCAATGTTTCTCATGGACCTAGGAGACAAGGTGGAGACTGTCTACCAACTAAGATAAAAGGGCAGGGAGAGAAATGGGGAGATTTGAATTAGATAAAAAAATTAAAGTTAATTTAGGCCAGACTGGAATTTTCTACAACTGAAAATGAGACTCTTTTCACATCTGAAAGTGACCCCAAAGGTAAGGGATCTGCCTGAAATGTCATTGGGGGCAGAGAAGGGAGATATTATTTAAAGATAGTGGTGGGTGGGGGCACTGGGCTGGCTCAGACAGTAGAGCGTGCGACCCTTGATCTTGGGGTTGTAAATTCGAGCCTCACATTACGTGTAGAGATTACTTAAAAAAATTTTTTTTATTTTTATTTTTTTTATTTTTTATTTTTATTTTTTTTAATTTTTTTTTATTTTTTAATATATGAAATTTACTGTCAAATTGGTTTCCATACAACACCCAGTGCTCATCCCAAAAGGTGCCCTCCTCAATACCCATCACCCACCCTGCCCTCCCTCCCACCCTGCCCTCCCTCCCACCCCCCATCAACCCTCAGTTTGTTCTCAGTTTTTAACAGTCTCTAATGCTTTGGCTCTCTCCCAATCTAACCTCTTTTTTTTTTTTTTTTTCCTTCCCCTCCCCCATGGGTTTCTGTTATGTTTCTCAGGATCCACATAAGAGTGAAACCATATGGTATCTGTCTTTCTCTGTATGGCTTATTTCACTTAGCATCACACTCTCCAGTTCCATCCATGTTGCTACAAAAGGCCATATTTCATTAAAAAAATTTTTTTTAATTAAAAGAAATAAAATTAAGGCAGAGGCGGGGAGGAGAAAAGCTGTTTACTGATTATAATCACTGACTCAGCAGATTTAACGGAGCAGTACACAATTTATTTTAAAAGGAAACTGTTAACACCACCCATGGAGTAATCTTGCGAAAACAAACAAACAAAAATTTTGAACCTGAATTTAATCAAACATCTTGAACCAACCACCAGATTATGGGAAAGATGGGAAGAACAGGCTAATGACACCGGGAGGATGCCATCAGCCAACTGCAATTAGAAATACCACAAGACAGAACCTTTTGTATTTCACAAGTGTGATGATTGGGTGTTCAGCCACTGTGTGGGATGTGCTTCCTTCAAACTTTGTCATAACATAATTGGCACCTTACCCATCGGGGGCACCTGGGTGGCCCAGTCGGTTGAGCGTTGGAGTCTGGTTCAGGTCATGATCTCACGGTTCGTGAGTTAGAGCCCACATTGGACTTGCTCATCAGCACAGAGCCCACTTTGGACGCTCGATCTCCCTCTATCTCAGCCCCTCCCCTGCTTGTGCTCTCTCAAAAATAAATAAAACATTAAAAAAATTGGCACCTTATCCATCTGATGTGAAAAGAAAAAAAAAATCCCACAGGGACAAAATCCCCTTCTTCTTCAACAAACACACGGTGTAAAAGAAAAAAAAGAGAAGGGGGATTGTCATAAGGTAAAAGAGACCTAAGAGAATGTCTAAATGTGTAATGTACACACTGTGTTTGAATTTTTATTTGACAACTGTAAAAAGATATTTGTGAGACAAACAGGGAAAGTTGAACTTGGATCGGAAATTAAATATATGAAGGAATTTTTGTGAATTTGAGAAGGCATGATAAGGCTATTATGTTTTTTTTCTTTTAAGTTCTCATGTACTAGAGAAACATTCTAAGGTATTTATAGGAGATGAGATATGATGTCTGGGATTCAGTTTTAAATGCTCTAGGATAGGGGTACCAGGGTGGCTCAGTCAGTCAAGTGTTGACTCTTGGTTTTGGCTCGGGTCATGATCTCATGGTTCGTGGGATTGAGCCTTATACTGACAGCACAGAGCCCCTCTGCTGCCAGCGTGGAACCTGCTTAGGATTCTCTCTCTCCCTCTCTCTCTCTGTCCCTCCCCTCCTTGTGCATGCTCTCTCACTCTCTCAAAATAACTAAATAAACTTAAAAAAATTTTTAAATAAAGAAAATACCATAGAATAAGAGAAAATAAAGTGAATTTGAATAGAGGATTGATGAAAAAATAATGGTAAAATGGGAATAGTTGTTGAAGCTAAGTGATGGGTACACGAATGCTTCATCAATTATACCATTCTATTTTAGTACATGGAAAATTCTCCATGATGAAAAGATAAAAATTAAATTAAAAATCTGTTTAGATATCAAGTTTTTTTAAAGGTCTGTGGTGTAGCAGAATGTAAAAAGTTTAAATGCAGAAGTTCAACTTGGTTTTGAATGCTAGCTACAGCTGTTATGTGACCTTAGGCAAGCCACTTAACTTTCTAAGCCCCATTTTCCCCATCTGGAAAATGAGGAGAATAATAATGCCTATTATTATTGCTGCAAGGGTTTAATGAGATAATACACATAAAACTTAACAAAGTACAGGGTTTCTGCAAGTATTAGAGAAATTAGTAATCTCTGCAAGGAGGCACAGAGTAAGTGCAAATATTAGCTTAATAAGATTTAATTTTCACTTCTCTCTCTGGACCTATAGTTGTCCTGTTACTTTTAAGTCTGAAAACTGCAGTGCTGAAGTGAAAATGTGCTTAGGAAGAAATCCTCAGAGGTAGAGAACTGGGGTCTTACTCCCTTTTGAACCTGGTGTGTCATCTTTATGACTCTCATTAATGAGGTAAACAGCTCTTTGACTCTATATGTGCCCTCTGAGCATCATGGGCTTAACTTTCTGAAAATTCTATATTAAGATATAGAAGTGATTTATATAGCTCTGATTTGCCAACCATCTTTAAAAAAAGTTTTTTTTAATGCTTTATTTATTTTTGAGACAGAGAAAGACAGAGCATGAACAGGGAGGGGCAGAGAGAGAGAGAAGCACACAGAATCCTCAGCAGGCTCCAGGCTCTGAGCTGTCAGTATAGAGCCTGAGATGGGGCTCGAACCCACAAACCATAAGATCATGACCTGAGCTGAAGTTGGACGCTTAACCAACTGAGCCACCCGGATGCCCCGACCAACCATCTTTAATGAGCAAACAAATAACTAAAATATATATGCTAAAAATATGTATGTTAAAAAAATAAAACTAGAAATAAAAAAACCTTATGGGTTGACGTTTAATATTCTCATGTTGATGGAATATTAGGCATTAAAAATGGAAATCCTGAAGACCATGGAGTTATAAGGGATGAAAGGTTCTGAGAATGTTTCAAAACTATGTAGTGTTAAGAGGTAAATGGAGGCATATTAAACTTTTTAAGTTTATTTGAGCAAAAATCCATTTGAATCTGGCAATGTCAAATGAGAAGTCTCTACCAACAGGAGTAGGGGGAAACTTACATAGATCGGGTGCAAGTGCAGGAGGAAAGCAAGGGAATTATTTGATTGGCTACAGCGTAAGCATTTGCCTTACTTGGAAAAGTCTATTTGGCTGTTTGTGATTAGTTGTCCTTAGGTTTTGATTTCTTAATCTTGAAGCATTTCAGGTATAGGTTTTGGCTTGCTTGGGTAGGCCGCTGAGGTGTTAAAGTCACCTCATCAATGACCTCTTTGTTTAAGTAATTTAGGCAAATAAATAAAACATTTGAACCCTAGAATAATATCGGCTACTTCACTGGGATCTTATACCAATCCCCTAGATATTGAAGTACTTGAAATCATTAGTAGTACAGGCTCTGGAGTTAGACTGTCTGCATCTGGAGTGCGTGGGCGGCTCAGTCGGTTGAGCGTCAGACTCTTGATTTTGGCTCAGGTCATGATCCCAGGGTTGTGGGATGGAGCCTCCTGTCCAGCTTCGCACTGAGCACGGAGCCTGCTTAGAATTCCCCACTCCCCTCTCCCTCTGACCCTCTCCCCAGCTCATGCATGCATGCTCTCTCTCTAAAATAAATAATAATAACAACATAAATAAACAAACAAATAAATAAATAAAAAAGACTACCCACCTTCAACCACTGCTCAATCACTTCTTGGTTCGGAAAAGTTTATTATTTATTTATTTATTTATTTATAAAAACGTTTATGTATTTTGAGAGAAAGAAAGAGTGCGCGTGTGCCCATATGGAGCGAGTAGGGGAGGGGCAGAGGAAGCGGGAGGGAGAATCCTGAGCAGACTCTGTGCTGTCAGCATGGAGCCTGATTTGGGGCTCCATCCCACGAACCTCAAGACCATGACAGGAGCTGTTAACCAACTGAGCCATCCACGAACCCCTGGAAGAGTTATTTAATCTCTCTCAGTCTCGTAGGATTATCATGAGGAATAAATGAAGTAATGTAAGGAGTTCTGAGCAGTGCTAGTGAGTGCTCAATTCATGTTACCTGTAAGCTGTCTGTTGGGTTACTTTGTCCTTGAAAAGTTATGATACACAAAGCAATGTAGAACAAGTAAGTAACCATTGCAACTTTATTTAAAAACAATATACAGAGACACCTGGGTGGCTCAGTCCCTCGAGTGTTGGACTCTTGATTTTGGCTCACGTTGTGGGACTGAGCCCCATACTGGGCTTCTCACTGAGCATGGAACCTTCTTTAGATTCTCTCTCTCTCTGTCTCTCCTTCTGTGTCCCCCACTCACACACTCTCTCTCTCAAATAAAATAAAATAAAATAAAATAAAAACAATACACAATGTTTGCAATGTTTAACAGAATGACATTTCTCAATATTGAAAAATTCTAGTTACCAAATCAAATCTTTCAAATCAATATGGATTCTCATCCACCAAAATAGTCCTCTATTTTATTTTTATTTTATAGAATAACAGAACATTTTACAACCACAATTAAATGTTGTTTTCTAGTCAAATCTATGTCTCAAGAAATAGTACTTTTTGGCATGAAAAAGAAACCTCCTAAACTGTTACTTGAGTAAGCGGTTGGCAATATAAACGAAAGATGAGGCAAACATTTCTTTGGAGTGTTTATGAGTGAACCCACTTCTGCAAAATGTTAGCAGTTAATAATGTCCCAAACAGAATAAAATACACGCCCCAAATTAAATACAATAAAATGGAACAAAACAAAAATAGATACAGCTCCCTTTAGACGGTTGACACAATGATTCAAGCCAACGTACTAATTGGGTTCAGCAAATACTATGCAGGCTGGAAAAGTAACTTGGTCTTTTCAAGTGTCTTCAACTTTCCAGGTCACAGCAGAAGACACAACAGATCCCTTGATTCTATTCTACCTCATAGTATTTGACACCCAGATTGTCAAAATCGAGGGACAGAAAGCTTGACGTACTAACAATTCCTTTAACTTTCCATTTTAAAATGGCTCCACTAAGTTGGTGACACACTACCTTAAAAGTTTTCTTCCATATATAAAAGGATTTAAAGATGGTTTTTGTCGATTATTTCTCATCACAAGATGAAAGTATTTATTATTAGCTTTCAATTGGTTAAAAAGAAACAATGGGCCCCAAATAGTCACTTTTGCTAAGCCCTGCCAAGACTTAATACCTAACCTAATGGCAGTTGCAGCCTCTCCCAGGGGTGGAATTTTAATCCAATCAGTCTGGAATTTCCTGGTTAGCACCAATGAGGTAATGTGTCTGATGCATCCCTGCCTTCCTCTGGGGGAAGGTAACCCTGCTTGAAGCAATCCGGTTTTAAACTTCCTTGTCCCACCCTCCTTCTGCCCATAAAAACTTCCATTTTCTACAACTTGTGGAGAGCTCCCCTCTCTTTGCTATGTGGGGTGCTGCCTGCTTCCGAAGTCATTGCATAAAGCCAATTAGATCTTTAAAATTCAATTTACTCAGCTGAATTTTTTTAAAAACAAATTTCATCCTAGGATGTTATAATCCAATTGTGTTATATGTAGTAGTTTCTTGAATGAACTGTAGGGGAGGAAAACTAACTTTCCCTTCACCCTCTGAGTTGTTGGCTGAGACACCCTGTAATAAAAGGCAGATGAAGAGAAAAACAAATAGAAGTGTATTAACATGTACCTTTGTGTACACATGAGAGATGCCAGGGAGAAATGAGCAGCTTCCCAAGGAGGCCTAAGCTGCCAGTTCAAAAACCATATTCAGGGGCTCCTGAGTGGCTCAGTCAGTTAAGCATCCAACTCTTGATTTCGACTCAGGTCATGATCTCACTATGATAGGGGAAAATAGGATAGACTAGGCAGAGAGAGAAAGGATTGGCACCTGAGGTCCCTGGGTGGGGGAAGACACACATTTTGGAACGATGCTGGGAATGTCTGACTACAGCAAACTGCCTGAGCAGTTTGGGACCTTATCCCTGTTAAGAACGTAACAGACACCACCTACTCCCCCTCAGGTTCCCCTCAGGAATTTGACAATCAAAATACCTAAACCATAAAACTTATGTTACATGAGGGATAGTAGGACCAGTCTGACTCCTCACACAATGGAGTCGAGCCAATCAGGAATGGACAACCCAGCACCTAGAGTTGTCAAGCCAGTAAGGGTGGGGCCTGAGAAGGAACAAGGGGGAAGGAAGGGGGCAGTGACCAGAACCTTATAAAACAAGGACCCTTGCTTATAGTCCTGGGACATTCACCTTCAAATGTCCCCTTTCTGTTAAGAGAGCTTTCCTACTAATTCTTTCTTTCTAATCTTATACTCTAATAAGCTTTTGCCTGCAGCTCACTTTATTTTGTGTCCACCTCTTCATTCTTTGAAGTGGTAAGACAATGAACCCTGGGTACTGAGGTAAAATATCCTGCAACACCACGGTTGTGAGATCTCCATGCCCTGAGTGGGGCTGCTTCAGATTCTCTCTCCCTCTCCCTCTGCCCTCCCCTGGTCACCCACTTTCTCTCTCTCTCTCTCTCTCTCTCTCTCTCTCTCTCTCAAAATGTCTCAAAATGACAAAACAAAAGAAAGCAAAACAAAACAAAACCCATCTTCAGCTAAAGATGAAAGAAAAGCGGACAGATGTGTTGGTTGCTGGTAGGTTGTGAGACTTAAGGGAGATGATTCATCTTCAGAAATACCAAATAAAAGCTGTGCTGTCTAGTTAACAGCAGGTTTACAACCTATTGGAAATATTGATGAACCCCCTCCTCCCCACAATGGAGTCCCAAACCCTTAGACACTTTACTTCCCGATTCTTCCCCTCTCCTTTTTGAGGACTTATTTTTGTGGGCTTTACAATGAGCATGCACCAAAAAAACAAAGGGAGGAGGGAATTAAAGTCTCTGCATCACCTCAGGGAATGTACATTTGCTCCAATCAGACTATTGTTTGCCTTATGTGGGCACAGGTGTTGACTAGATTAATGCTGTAATCTCTAGTACTCAGCCAATGAGGAATGGGGAGGAGGGGCTTGCATGCTAGGAGATAAATTGTCTGCTGCAACTGCCCCAAGTGTGCCTGTCCCTCAGACACTCGCTCTTGTAAGAATGTTGATTAAAGCCTTGCTTCACTGCGCTCTAAGTCTCTGTGTCCATCCTTGGACTGGGTCGGTGGGCTTATTTCTCACTGGGTGGGGGAGGGAAGCCAGTTCTGGGAGGTAACCAGGAAAAGCCATATTCCCTCTTCCTGGTACTGAGAGAGGACACTCTTACAAATAGAGACTTCCTTACAAAATGATAACTTATACCCTTTTTACACAGCATCTCCATCGGCCACTTTTTTTTTTAAGTTTATTTATTTTTGAGAGAGACAGAGACAGTGTGAGGGAGGGGCAGAGAGGGAGTGAGACACAGAATCCCAAGCAGGCTCCACACTGCCAGCACAGAGCCCGATGCGGGGCTTGAACTCACAAATTGTAAGTTCATGACCTAAGCTGAAACCAAGGGCTTAACCAACTGAGCCACTCAGGTGTTCCTGCATCAGCCACTTCTCAAAATAATCAGTTCTAAATAATCCTTCTGCCAAAGAGGTATATTTTGGGGTGACAAATCCTGCTATCTATCAGAACAAAATTCTCATCTGGATTTCAAGTTGAATGGGGCAAATTAACCATTGTTTTTGAAGGCCCCACCATGCTCCACACCTTGAGCAAGATGTATGAGGTTGAAGGGGATCGGAATATGCCACTTGAGTGTATTAATTATTTTGAGCTAAAGGCAACTGAGAAATAGCAGAAAGAGCCAGAGACGTTGAAATAAATTTCTGGGCCCAAGATGGAGCTGCTTCTGTAGGGGCCAGGGAGGGGTGGGGACTGCCATGTAAGCAAATCAAAGCTCAGATAACCTTTCCAGTGGGAGCCCGACCAGAAACATAGCATACCCAGTTAACCAGTCCCTTAATGCCAAGGCACCCATGGGCCTTCTCACTGAAATTGATGATGTGGCCCCCACCAATCAGATATTTTCTTTTTTTTTTTAATAAATGAATTTTCTAAATTTTTTAAATTTTTATTTTTTTAATGTTTATTTATTTTTGAGAGAGAGACAGAGCATGAGTGAGGGAGGGGCAGAGAAAGAGGGAGACACAGAATCCCAAACAGGCTCCAGGCTCTGAGCTGTCAGCACAGAGCCTGACATGGGGCTCGAACTCAATGAACCGTGAGATCATGACCTGAGCCGAAGTTGGAAGTTCCACCGACTGAGCCACCCAGGTCCCCAGATGTTTTCTACTTGTCTCTTCCTTGTTCTTTGTTCTTTATCCTGTAAAAGCCTCTCGCCTTTTGCTCCATTTTGTCATTCTCTGAAACACTGTCCACTTAATGAAATGTTAAATAAAGTTCGTTCATATGCCCTGAATTGTCCAATTTATTTTATTTTTAAGTTTATTTATTTATTTCGAGGGAGAGAGAGAAAGCATGAGCAGGGGAGGGGCAGAGAGAGAAGGAGAGAATCTGAAGCAGACTTTTCATGCTGTCAGCACAGAGCCCGACCTGGGACTCCAACTCATGAACTTTGAGATAATGACCTGAGCTGAAATCAAGAGTTGAACACTTAACCGACTTAGCCACCCAGGTGCCCCAGCTTAAATTGTCTTCTTGAATCATCTTTTTTTTTTTTTTTCAAGATTTTTAATGTTCTTAAAGTAATCTCTACACAATCTTGAACTCACAACACAAGATCAAGAGTTGCACACTCCACTGAGTCAGCCAGGCACCCCTTCAATCATCTTTTTAGCAGAGTTCTCTGCCCTCCCTCTTTCTGCCTAAAAGCAGGTTATAAACTTTCCTCCCGGTACCAGCTAAGGAAAGCTCTCTTTACTACTTGTTAAAAGATAAACTGAGGCTTATTAAAAATTTTAAGAGTTTATTTGAGCAAAGTTTATTAGCATCGGGCAGTTCCAAATCAGAAGTGGTTAGCATTCTACCCACCTAGCTAAGGGCAAGACTTATATTTCCTATTCTTGGGGAGCAAGATTTCCTGTCCCCTTCAAGAGCCTGCTAGCTGAACTAAGAATCAAATTGGCATGAGACAGATTAACATGAGAAAACCAAACTTAAAAGTGTTATATATGGGAAATCCACATAGACGTGGAAATTCCAAAGACAGGCAAAGGAGGTGTGTTTGAGGAGGGGTAGGGGTCTGGGACTTCAAAGGGAAGGAATGCAATTCACAGGAAGATGAAAAAGAGTAAACATTTGGTAAACAAATATTTGCCCTGGGCTCCTGAAGGGCCACTCAGATAACATTCCTCTCTACTAATGGTTCTTATTCTGGAAAAGACCTCCAATTTAGATTCTTCTAGGTGATTTAAGGAGGGGTAAAAGTTTCCTTGAGCCCTCGGGGTCTTGATTGCCTTTAGCTCAAAATAATCCACATGCTGAAGTGGCCTGTCTGGGGGCAGCCTGCCCTTTCCCCACCATTTATCTGCCCGAGAAACCAAAACTCTTTTCCCTTTGCGTAGTCGCTTCTCAAAGTCACCCTTTATTAAAATGATATATAAGCCTGAAAATCCAACCGCTTCTTTGGGTTTTTCTCTCCCTCTTCTTCCTCTTCCTCATCCTCTCCTCTTCCTCCTCCTTCTTGTCTTTTTCCTTCATGAAGACCTTATGCACATATAAATGAGTATCAGTAGAAATGGTCTGCTTCGTCTGTTAGTCTGTCTTTTGTTACTTTACTTTGCACATCTTCAGGTAGTACTTAAGATGAGAAAGTAGAGGAAACGTTTTCTCAAAATAAATAAACATTAAAAAAGACAAGAAGAAAGGGTGCATGGGTGGCTCAGTTGGTTAAGCTTTTGACTCTTCATTTCCGCTCAGGTCATTATCTCACGGTTGGTGAGATCGAGCCCTGTGTTGGGCTCTGTGCTGACGGTGTGGAGCCTGCTTGGGATTCTCTCTCTCTCCCTCTCCTTCTCTGCCCCTCCCCCTGCTCCCCTGCTTTCTCTCTCTGTCTCTCTTTGAAAATAAATAAACATTTAAAAAAAGAGAGAGAAGGGAAAGGGAAAGTTTTTCTTCTTCTACAAGGCAAAAAGGAGAGGAGATGGTATTTCCCCAAAGTTGCCTTTAATTTTCTCACCAGATTACTTTGTTTGCTTGTCCATTTTATATATTGACTGACATCTGCCAAATGAAATGCATTTTTGGATCTCATTTTTTAGTCAACTAACCTGTAAAAAGCATTGTCCTTAAAGCATTTTTTAAAGGTGTACCTTGTATTTTTTATGTAATCTTGCAAGTGCTGATATTAAATATATGTAGAACTGACAGCATGAATGAGGTGATTGCCCTAAATTATAAGGTTGATTTTTTTTTTCTCCTGTAAAAAGAAAAGAGGTTTTTCTTTTTCTTTTTTCTTTTTTGAAGTACAGATAGATATAGAGGAAGGAGAGAAAGTGTGTGAGAAAGAATTCCTCTTCCACCCAGAATATTTTCTACATAATAATAATTTAACTATTAATAATAATAATATTAAGTAAAGTACTTTATCATCTCTCATTCCTTATTCACCCCACCTTTTCTGTGGCAAGGCATTTTCAGATTAGTATATTATAAAGGATCATTTATTTGAGTCCTGACAATAATATTCTACTTTAGATTTTCAGACAATTCTAAAGCAATTCCTGCTCTTAAGCAATGTAGTGTTTGAAACAGATGGCCTCTGGAATCTTCTAGCACTGAGTTTCTATCAACTCATAAGGAGAGATGGAAGTGAGGTAGGTCTAAATTCTATACAACTTATCATTCTAATTATGCAGCCCAGGGAAGGCAACTGGCTGTCAAGAGACCTCGGGAAGTTCATTTACATTGGTAAATTTGCTGTGGTACAAGCTCTGAATCTTTGCTTTGCAGGCTCAGAACTTGAACTTTTGTCAGCACATTGAAAGTAAAGTTTTCTCTTGGCAAACTCATATTATCCAAGCTCACCGAGACTGAAATGTCATTTTATTAATTTACAGTGGGCAATAAAATATTCATGCAGATTGTTACGCTTGCATCAACAGGACTGGGGCATTTGCTCTTTACAGACAACACTGCCTGGGAAGCCAATTATAATTGAAAAATTGGCAGGGGTGGGGAGGGGGTCTGTATTCAGAACAAGAGGAGGCAGTTGAAGGTTGATGTACCTTAGGGACAGACTTGCCCTGTAGCCTAGAGTGTTTTGAGACCGCCAGGGTCTCTTTTCCCCCAGAATAGGATTGAGTACAAAATTAGGGTGCACATAGGTTGGGTAGCTTAGTTGGGGGTATGTGGTGGGGGTAAGAGTTGGGCATGAGTGGGAATTGGACAAAGGGAGGATGAACGTAGGGAACATTTCAAGCATGTGTAATGACCAAGAGTAGGGGAAAGACTGATGAATCAGGAAACTGCAATAGTTCAGCATGCCTGAATTGTATAGTGCAAGGAAAATAATGTCAAGAGGTAAGAACTCAGAGGTAGCTGGGGCAAGAGCATGTGATGGCCTTGTAAGCCACAGTAAGGGATTTGAATCTGTATCCTCAAAATCATGGGGAACTCATGAAAAATTTTAAGCAAGGGAATAATGATGATCAGATTTGTGCTTTAGAAAGATCATTCCAGCAGCACTGTAGAGAATGAATTAGAAGAATGCAGACCAAAAACAGAGATGAGCTGGCATCTCAGGTTACAATGGAATGACTCAAAAAATGGGATGATACGAGATAGAATTTGCAGGACTGGGGGGCACATGGGTGGCTCAGTTGGTTAAAGCACCTGGCTCTTGATTTCGGCTCGGGTCATGATTTCCTGGTTCATGAGAGCCCCTGCGTGGGGCTCTGTGCTGGCAGCATGGAGCCTGTGTGGGATTTTCACTCTTCCTCTGTCTTTGCCTTCCCCCACTCACACTCTCTCTCTTTCTCTCAAAATAAATAAACATTAAAAAAAAAAAAAAGAATTTGCGGGAGTGGGTGATTAATTGAATATGGACAAAAATAAAAAGGGAACAAAGAAGACAATTTCTGGCTTGAGCATGCCAGCACTGATACAGGAACCCTGGAGGTCACAGGAAATTGGATGAAATTGTGAGCAGAAGAGGCAGAGAATGAGTCAGTTTAGAGTTTAGACATATCGAATCGAGCTTGAGGATTCTGTAGATTGAAGTGGTTTTGTCTAGCAGGCTATTAAATATTTAAGCTTCATATTTAGAGGAGAGAGCCAGACTGCAGATTTGGGGATCACCAGCAAATAAATAGTATGTAATAGAAACCATAAAAATGTGTGGTGACCCATTGAGAAGATATAGGAGGTAGGTAATAATAATAATACGAATCGCTCTTCTGGGTGCCTTCTGGCAACCTCCTTCCAGAGTTGAGTAGTTCTAGTACATGACTAGAGGCTTTGAGTCCAGGTTCATGACATGATTTGTTTTCAAACAAGGCAACCTCTTGGAAGACTTACTGAGCTAACAATCACATAAAACAAAAACATTTCACTTGTATTTGTTAAACAGCCTTAAAGTAGCCTCAGAAGTCACATTTGGAGCAAGTCACTAGGTCCCACCCACCTTCAAGGGAAGAATGAGAGCCTACCTTTTGGTGGGAGGAGTGTCAAATAATCTGCAGATATAGTTTAAAATCATCACAGTCAGGGAAAACAGAGGCTACATGTTTTGGAGGCTTTACCCTGTAAGTTTACTATGAATAAGTGGCCTGAAATTTAATCCTTCCTTCCTTCCTTCCTTCCTTCCTTCCTTCCTTCCTTCCTTCCTTCCAAACTCATTTACAGAGATTGGCTACCATCTTGTCACAATAAAAAAATTCCAAATTGAAAGCACGTATCTTTCTTTAAAAAAATTTTTTTTTAAACAATGCAAATTTATTATCTTATGGTTCTGGAGGCAAGACATCTACAGTCCACTAGACTTAAGTCAAAGGTGTCTTCAGGGGTTGGTTCCCTCTGGAGACTCAAGGAGAGAATGTTTCTCTGCCTTTTCCAGCTTCTGGAGCCTGGCTGTACTCCTTGGCTCATGACCCCTTCCTCACATCATTCCAAGACAAGGAAACTGAAGGGAATCTGCGAAAAACAAGCTGGTTTTTTTTTCCTTTCCTTTTCTTGCTTCTATTCTACCTAAGACTTGCACCCCTGCCTTCCACATACCTTAATGTATGTCCTCCTTTTCTTTTACTGTTTTTTAATTTTTTCTTTCTTTCTTTCTTTCTTTCTTTCTTTCTTTCTTTCTTTCTTTCTTTCTTTCTTTCTTTCTTCCTCTTTATGAAGGTCAAGAAGTTAAGGATTTCTTTGGACCCTTCCAGCCCAACAGACAGAATACCTACGGAGTGATCAGCTGAGGTCATCATGTACGTTTTCTAAGACCCCTGGCTCCAGAGCATAAGTGGCATATAGAGGACACCTGAGCAAGGGCTTGTTCGCTAAGTTCCCGGATGCCTGTGAGGACATGTGCCCCAGATCATCATCCTCCATAAAAGCCCTAGACCCCAAGCAAAGACGACATTCATTCTTCTTTCTTTTCTGAGTCTCCCAGACATTCGTGCCCTCTGTATCTGCTCTCTCTCTTTAGGTCTTCAAAAAACTCTGCTCTCGCTTCCTGCTGGCTTACATTCAATTTCGATCCTGCATGCAGCCAAGGACCCCCCTTGGCTGGTCCTGTGGGACCCTCCCGCCCCCCGCTCTGAGTCCTTGGACCCGGCCTGCTGGCATCAGTTCCAACCCCTTATTTCCATTGTCACACATTCCACTTCCCCCTGTGTCTCAAATCTCTCTGATTTTTTAATTGTGGTAAAATGTCCCTAATGTCAAATTTAGCATTTTAATTATTTTTAAGTGGACCATTCCGTGGCATACAATACATACACATCATCGGATAACCATTCCTAACATCTATTTCCAGAACTTTTTAATTGAAAAGAGTTTTAAAATGTTGGCCCTTATTATTATTATTATTATTATTATTATTATTATTTTGAGAGAGAGAGAGAGAGAGAGAAAGGAGAGAGCATAAGTGGGTGAAGGGCAAAGAGAGAGGCAGAGAGAGAATCCGAAGCAGGCTCCATGCCCGGTGCAGAGGCCGACAAGGAGCTGGATCCCACAGCTGTGAGATCATGACCTGAGCTGAAAGCAACAGTGGGATGCCTCACCGACTGAGTCACCCAGGCACCCTGACCATTATTTTTATCATTACCTTCAATGTGGTATATGGGAAGAATCAGAGCTTGGTAGGCATGGACAAGTTTCCAACTTCTGATCCTCAGTGAATTCACCTATGATATTTAGATAGAGTTGTAGACAGCATAAATGAGGTGTCTAGAACTAGGCCAGGCTCTTTGCTCTTAATAGTTTATTTAGATCTAGTGTACATGAACATATAGAATCCAGTTTATTTTCTTTTTTTTAAGGTTTTTTAAAATTTTTAATTTTGAGAGAGAAAGAGAGAGAGCAGAAAGAGGGAGAGGGGCAAAGAGAGGAGAGAGAGAGAGACAGAGAGAGACAGAGAGAGAATCCAGGCAGGCTCCATGCTGTCATCACAGAGCCAGACATGGGGCTCGATCTCATAAACTGTGAAATCATGATCTGAGCTGAATCGAGCTGAAATCTGATGCTTAACCAACTGAGCCCCCCGGGCGCTCCAAATCTAGTTTATTTTCCAACACTTCTCCAGAAGGAAGATAGCTCGACTCCTATTTAACGTGAGATCTTAACGGCCCGGCTTCCGGAGACTGAACTTGATCTGCTCGCTACGTCCACTGGCTCCCTTGCTCTTTGGCTCCTTGTTTGGCTGGACCAGTGGGAAGCACCTGCGGGAAATCCTGAAGGTGGAAGGGAGAGAGGACAGGACGTATACTTCCTTGGTATCCTCCCTTTCATGTCTTAAGTGTTCTCTAAATATTCCTTTACTGAAGGTCACAGCTCCTGTCCTGCTGCCGCCAGTCTGTCGCATAGTTCTCCTTGAGTTCTGGTAACGGCTTCCTCCTCTTGCCCCTTTAGGCACTAGTCCAACTAGATCTGCGGGAACTCCTTCTGTTGCTAACAAAGGTGTGCTTTCCCATTTCTTACTGGTTTTCTCAACCTCTGACCATACCCATTTAAACATTTCCCTCCTTCAAAATATTTTCTAATTTTTTTTTTAATGTTTATTTATTTCTGCGAGAGAGAGAGTGAGACAGAGCATGAGCCGAGGAGGGGCAGAGAGAGAGGAAGACACAGAATCTGAAGCAGGCTCCAGGCTTTGAGCTGTCAGCACAGAGCCCGACGCAGGCCTTCAACTCGTGAACCGCGAGATCATGACCTGAGCTGAAGTCGGAAGCCCAACCGACTGAGCCACCCAGGTGCCTCCAAAATGTTTTCAATTACACTTTTTCTTTCTGGGCCCCTGATTGATACGTTCCTTTGTTTTGTTTTTGTTTTTTTGTTTTTTGTTTTTTTGTTTTTTTTTTTGGTAACAAATCTTACTCAGAATTCTATTGTGCAAAAAAGATAAAAATGAAGCTGCCTCAGCTGATGCAAGGATGAATAATACAGGGCCTCAACTGCTTGCTTCTCCCCATCGACCGAGGTGACTTCTGAGAACTTAGGGTTTGGAGGGACACACTTAGAAAAACACTGGACTGAGAAAATCCAAGGAAATGCCAGCCCTGACCCATGTTTGGATGGCATCTCTCTATGAAACTCATGAAATAAATTCACCTGACCTCACACACACACCCTTGGGAAACATGTGAGAGCACAGCTTTAGATCCTGGTTCCATTTCTACAAGGCATCCGCACTGTCTCTCATAGTAGTCCATGTGCCTTACTTATTACGTCTGGTTAGCTGTTTCAGCGAGGGGGTCTACAGGTTGGTTTCTCAGTTTAAAGGCTGATAAGAATGATGATTTGGGGGTATCTGGGTGGCTCAGTTGGTGGTGTCTGACTCTTAATTTTGGCTCAGGTCACGATCTCACATTTTGTGAGTCCCAGCTCCGTGGTGTCAGGCTCTCTGCATGGACAGAGCTGAGCCTGCTTGGGATTTTCTCTCTTCGTCTCTCTCTGCCCCTCCCCTGCTCTCTCTCTCTCTCTCTCTCTCTCTCAAAAATATACAAATACATTTTTTTTAAAGTGATTATTTGGATTTGGCCTAACATCAATTTCACTTTGATTTACTATTGAATTTTTTCTTCAAATACACAATGTAGAGAATATTCACAAGATTAAAAAAAAAAAAAAAAAAAGAGTTATCCTAGCTTGCCACTGTTTGCTTAGTTCCCAGAATGTGTGGTTTTGGAAAACCCATGCAGAACGAGAAGTCTACCAGGTCAGAAATCCCAACCATAAACTTTGGATTGGATGAACCATCTCAGCACTCCAGAGTTCTGCCCTGTTATCATAAATGGGAATTTTTGTTGTGCCACCTCTACATGATCCCCTGGTTTGTTTCATTCTCCATGAACGTGTGGTTTAAATGCAATTGGCCATGGCCTATCACATATATATTAAGGGCGTCATTTTTATTACATCTTAAAATATAACTATTATTTTGGATCTTCCCTAAACCTGTCTCCAAAGAAATTCAGTGGTGACCTGATACTTTTTTTGAGGTTAATCAAGTCAACTAGAATATGGAAAAAACCAATAGAGACTTCTGGAGAATTCACGTATCTCCCACGCGTTAGAAGTCCTTGCCTTTGCCTCCCTCCTCATGATCCCCTCAAAGGCTAAAAGAAGCACGACTTGATAGTAGGCTTCAATTGGTTCAGTGCTGCTAATATAATTTGTTAAAAGTGAACAATTCAGTTAAGTTAAAAAAAAAATCTACTTGATGACAAATAGCTGTCTGGTAGTCCTGTGTCTATACCTTAGGATCTCTAAACTATTTTTGTCTTACATATACAAAGCCATCATCTGCATTTTGCTTATTGTGTTGTGAATTTTCATGGATTTGCTTTGCTTCTAATTGCAAATGAATTATGTGGTTGTCACATGTTAAATTGACAAGAAGAAAAATGTTCGAATTTACAGAGGGTCAGGAATTGGTTGTTTCCCAGAAACACTGGGAAATTTTCAAGAGTCAAGCAACATACATACATACTAAAGGAAAAGAAAAACGATGACCACATAGGATCAAAAGATTATTGAACTGCTCTCAAGATTGTTGGATTTGGACCATATCTTCACAAGTAGGAAGATACTAGTTTGAGGTACCTTGTAAGGCAGCCGTTATAAGAATAATTGCATACCCTTCTATCTTAGTTTGCACTGCTGTAACAAAACTCTACGGAGCAGGTGTCAGAAATGTATCGCTCACCGTTCTGGAGGCTGGAAGTCTGAGATGAGGGTGCCAGCATGGTTGGCTGAGGGCCATCTTTTGACTGCAGACTTCTTGGATCTTCACATGGAGGAAGGGCCTAGAGAACTCTATGATTTCTTTCATAAGAACACTACTCTCATTCATGAGGGTTCCACCCTCATGACCTAATTACCTCTCAAAGGCCCTACCTACTAGTATCACCTTTGGAGGTTAGGATACATGTGAATTTTGGGTGGGGGCACAAACATTCAAACCATAGCCCCTTTCCTTCCTTTTTTCTTTCCTCCCTCCTTTCCTCCATCTCCCTTTCCTTCCTTCCTCCCTTCCTTCCTTCTCTCTTCCCTTCCTCCCTCCCTTCTTTCAATCTTTCCTCCTTTCCATCTTTCTTCCCTTCCTTCCCTCCTTCCTCAACAAATATTTATTGAGCACTGTTTAAATTATTGAGGATTCAGCAGTGAACAAGAGTCAAGGTCCTTATACTCAGGGAACTTACATTCTTTGGGGAGACATAAATAGACAAACAAGAAAAGTCAGAAATGATAGTTTTCTCTGCTATGCAGAGAAGTAAAATGGGTGATGTGATGGACTGGAGACCCATTAGAAGAGGTGATCCTTGAAGATATCTCTGAGGAGGTGACTTTTTTTTTTTAAAGCTTTCATTTTTTTTTTTTTTTTTTTTTTTTTTTTTTTTTTTTTAGTAATATCTACACACAGCACGGGGTTTGAACTTAGAACCTGAGATCAAGAGTCACATGCTCTTCTGACTGTGCCTGCCAGGTGCCCCTGAGGAAGTGACTTATAAGGTGCCACACGAATGCCATAAAGTTAGCCATAAGATCTCAGGGAGCAACATTTCCTAAATCAGAACAGGTTGGCACAAAGGCAGGAATGACCTCTGTGCAATGGAAGAATAAAAGTTCAAAGTCTGGGGCATGGTAAACCAAGGGGAGAGTGTTATAAATGGAAGGCAGAGAAGTGGGCAGGACCAGATGGACAGGGTGCGTGAGCCAGGATAAAGTCTTTGGATTTTATTGTGATTGTAATTGGAAGCTTCAATGAAAAAGGACAGTGACATTATTTGATTTGCATTTTAAAAAGTTGTTCCTAGTTGCTCTGTAGTCTATGGATGATAGGGAAGTCAAAGTGAAAACAGGGAGACTGACCAGGAAACTCTTACAGTGGTCTCAACAGGAGATGAAGGTGCTAAGACTAGGGTGATAATGGAAAGAAGTGGCAGATTTAGGATTAGCTTTGGAGGTAGACCTGTTGGGATTTTCTTTCAGATGGATTGACTGGCGGAAGGGGAAGTGATAAGACAAAGAGAGAACTCAAACTCCAAGATTTTGGGTTTGATCCACCCAAGTTCCTAGTGGAAGTATATAGAGAGACAAGAAAACTGGCAGAGAAGCATTTTGATAATAAAAATGAAGCCGTTTTGTTTGGGCCATGTTAAGTTTGAGATGCTCATTAGACATCCAAGGAGAACTATGCAGATGGTTTGTTGTGGAGGTCTGGAAGTCTGGAGAGAGGTCAGCACAGGAGATATAGACTCAGGGATCTTTGGGCAGACAGATGAAATTTAAAGCCAGGAGACTGGTTGAGATCACTTCTAGGCTCTGTGGGACAGATAAAAGGAGGGACCCTAGAACAGAGCAGGGACACTGTAACATTAAGTTATGCAGTAGAGAAGTCAAAGGAGTCTGGAAGGAACGGCCATCAAGGAGAAAAGCCAGAAAGTGGATTGTCAAGGAAGCCAAGAGAATAAAATGATTTGAGGAGAGAGTAGTCAATTGTTCTCAGTGTCAGTAACAAAGTCAAAGCAATAAACTTGTCTGTGGATTTGGCAACAGGTAGGTCATTAGCATTAACATGAGTAGTCTCATTGGAGTAGGTGAGAAGGAGGCTTGATTGGAGTGAGTTAGGAAGAAAATGCAAGGTAAGACAGTGAAACCACTATCGGTGTGATAGCCATTGTGGACAAAGACCAGAGAAGAGAAAGAAGGTGGGGAAAGGGTAGCAAGACTGCTGCCAGATCATGTTCAGTGACTCTCTGAGCTCTGTGGTATTTTAAGTTCATTTATTTATTTTGAGAGAGGGGGAGCACAGAGAGGTGTAGAGAGAGAGAATCCCAAGCAGGCTCCCAGCTGTAAGCACAGAGCCCAGAGCAGGACTTGGGGCTGGACGCAGGAACTGTGAGATCATGACCTGAGCCCAAATCGACAGTTGGATGCTCAACTGACTGGGCCACCCAGGTGCCCCCGAGCTCTGTGGGTATTAATGTAAAATGAGCACAATAGCCCCTGTGGTACATATGTGTGCATCTCTAACAACATTCAGCTCCTCCTGTGCAGCACACAGTAGATGGGTAGTTGGGTTTGGGCTCTGCTAGATGAAAACAGTGGAGGAAGTAGAGGGAGGTGAAGGTGTTAAGTATATTCATAAGGGGGTGGGGGTGGCTATGAAGCTGGATCGTGGCTTTAAGTTAGGTTTTGGTGGAAATGAGGATGCTAGGGAAATGACTGATAGTAAGAAAGTGAGAGGAGCCAATGGAGTGAAGATCTTGATGGAGTCAAAGAATTAATGGAATATTAATGTAAGAGAGGTGAATAGATGGGGGTTAGTGGCCAGAGAGAGTAAGCAGTTATGTGTGGGAAGATGCTAAATTAGTGAAGATTATTCTTACATTATTATGTCTCACCCAGTGTTTATTTACTTTTGAGCAATTACATTCTCTAGTGTATTATTCCAGTCAGATCATAAGCTGCAGGGGAGCACACAAACTTTTGAATAATCCACCTAGCTGAGCAGATGAG
Source organism: Panthera tigris (assembly GCF_018350195.1). Classification (NCBI taxonomy): domain Eukaryota; kingdom Metazoa; phylum Chordata; class Mammalia; order Carnivora; family Felidae; genus Panthera; species Panthera tigris. The sequence continues at coordinate 113,402,642 of NC_056666.1, read as the reverse complement.
TCTCTTATATTATTATTATATTAATTACATAATAATTATATTATTATTATATTAATTATATATCATTATTATATTAACTACATATTATAATATTATTATATTCCACAGGAGGGGCACCTGTCTGGTTCAGTCAGAATAGTGTAAGACTCTTGATCTCTGAGCTGTGAGTTCAAGCGCCACGTTAGGTATAGAGATTACTAAAAAAAAAAAAAAAAAAAAAGATTCTGCAGAATTCCAGTGTAGAAGGCCTTAGCATGTGACATTAACAAACAGCTTTAAACTAAATAAACTTTTGAAAAATAAACAAAAAAGAGAAACAAATGTCACTTAAAAAAAAGAAACTTGTTGGGAATGCAAGCTGGTGCAGCCACTCTGGAAAACAGTATGGAGGTTCCTCAAAAAACTAAAAATACAACTACCCTATGACCCAACAATTGCACTACTTGGCATTTATCCATGGGATACAGGTGTGCTGTTTTGAGGGGACACGTACACCCCCATGTTTATAGCAGCAATATCAACAATAGCCAAAGTATGGAAAGAGCCCAAATGTACATCGATGGATGAATCGATAAAGAAGATGTGGTGTATGTACACACACACACACACACACACACACACACACACACTGGCCTATTACTCGGCAATCAAAAAGAATGAAATCTTGCCATTTGCAACTATGTGGATGGAACTGGAGGGTATTATGCTAAGTGAAATTAGTCAGTCAGAGAAAGACAAAAATCCTATGACTCCACTCATATGAGGACTTTAAGAGAAAAAACAGATCAACATAAGGGAAGGGAAACAAAAATAATATAAAAACAGGGACGGGGACAAAACAGAAGAGACTCATAAGTATGGAGAACAAACTGAGGGTTACTGGAGGGGTTGTGGGATGGGGGATGGGCTAAATGGGTAAGGGGCACTAAGGAATCTACTCCTGAAATCATTGTTGCATTATATGCTAAGTAATTTGGATGTAAATTTTAAAAAAGAAAAAAGAAAATTAAAAAAAAAAGAAAAAGGGTTAAATAAGAAAAAACAAAAAAAATATGTTGATTTCACAACTACAAAAAACACTTGTTTCCTTTCTCTACTTACAACCCTTTTATTTTTTTAAGATTTTTTTATTTTTATTTTTAAGTAATCTCAACACCCAGCATGGGACTTGAACCCACAACCCTGAGATCAAGAGTCACACACTCTACTGAATGTATCAGTCAGGAACCCCTACTTCTAACACTTCCAACACCCAATGTGCGGGGTTTTATTCCACACCAGGTAATTTGCCAATTCTCTGGATAGCAGCTGGGTGTCTGTTGGGAAAATGAATAAAATTTTACACTACAAGATGGCCGATGGGACTAAAACAAGCTCTGGTCTCTAGTTTAGAGACCCCTCTTCCGGGTTCTTTTTGCCCTGTTTGCCGCGCGAGTGAAAACCCATCACAGATATGGAAGCTGACAACTATAAATTACCCTTCCCCCCTTCATTCGGGGCTCAGATCTTGGAGAAACAGTCTCCTCTGAGACCGCTGGTGCTAAATAAATCTCCGATCCACCAAGATCTCCGAGTGCCGCTTGGTTTTTCCGCCAGCGTTCCGGCCTGGTTCTGTAACATGTCCTACAATTTAATTCAATTCTGATACAAACTACCTGGAGCCAGTGCAGACCCTCCAGGTTCAGGGCTCAGTCCACAAGATTGCCCCCACTTCAGACACCAGTCACAAGGTTCAGGTTGTCACCTTTACTTTGGACCAGTTGGCTATAAATTGGAGGTTCCCACAACACCCTCCTCAGGTTTGATAATTTGCTATAACAGCTCAAAGATCTCAGGGAAACTCTTTACTTACCATTACTGATTTATTATAAAAGATGCAACTCAGGAACAGCCAAATGGAAGGGAGTCGTAGGGCAAGCTATGGGGGAAGGGGGAGGGGTTCCCTCTTCTCTGGGCATATCATTCTTCTAGTACCTTGGTGTGTTGGCTAACCTGGAAGCTCTCCTGGGTTGAGGATCTTTATAGAGGTTCTATTACATAGCTATGGTTGATTAAATCAATGACCATTAGTGATTAACTCTTTCAGTCCCTCTTCCCTACAGGATGTGGGGGGGATGGGGGGCCTCAAAAATTGCAACCTTCTAATCATGCCTTGACCTTTCTGGAGATTAGCTCCTATGAGAAAGCTATCTAGGGACCCCCAACCACCAGTCATCCCATTAGCACACAAAAAGACACTCAAGGGGCACCTGGGTGGCTCAGACCCTTGAGCATTCAACTCTTAATTCAGCTCAGGTCATGATTCCATGGTCCTGGGATTGGGCCCTGTGTTGGGCTCTGAGCTGAGCAGACTCAGTGTTCCATGCCGATTCATTCATTCATTCTCTCTCTCTCCCTCTGCACCTCTCCCCTGCTGGCTCTTGCTTTCTTTCAAGGGTCTTAGAAGCTTTGGTGTCAGGAAGTAGGGTCAAAGATTAAATATTAGAACAAAAGATGCTTCTAGCATCCTGCCAGTCAGGAAATTACAAGGGTCTTACAAACTCTGTGTCAGGATCTTGGTACAGAGACCAAGTATATATTTATTATGCCACATAGTTTTATCACCCTATGTTGGTCAAAGTATTTCCCATGTTGTCTGAAAATAAAGCACCCTGTGTCTGGAAAGATGGAAAAGTGTGTGCTTTGCTATGTTTGTCTGGAAATATTTAAGTGCAATAATCAATAGTGATTAATAATGTATTAGTTTTAGGTGTGACTATTTTGTTGCACTATAGACACACACACTAAAACACAGAACATGTTTGGAATAGAAACATATTATATCATATGCTTTACACTTTAGAAAAAACACTTACATTAACTCATTTGAAAAATAGTATTTGCTGCATCTTTTCAAACAATCTGGAAGTACTTTCCAAAAAGCACTCCATTCATTGCTTGGGTAGGCAAGGTCAATTGCATTACTCCTTCTTTTCCTATTTAAATAATATTAAAGTTTTCTCTTCTTCTCAGGGTAAAACTTCTGAACCTCTTAGCTTGTGAATATTAGCAGAATGGTAGGACTCTGGAGCTGTGATTGTTGAGTTTAAATGATGACATGGTGCCTGGAAGTGAATTTGAAGTCCACGTCCTTGTTTTGGCACACTGTTTATCTGTGACCTTATTATTTTTTCTTTATGAAACATACGCATTAATGTTGACTCAACTCATATACCTATTATTCGAATAGGACTTAAAATTCCTTAGGAGAATGGGCCACACATGTGCTTTAGAAAGACAAAGTGTATCATGTTAGCGACATCAGTCCATTAAATGTTGTTGTTATGGTCCAGAAAGGAGAACCCTAAACTTCTCTTGCCAACTCAAATTCCAGTTTCTTCCTATCCTTTCTTCTGATTCTATACTTTCTCTTTGGCTGAAATTGGAAGCAAAAAGGGAGTAGAGAAAGGAAAGCAGGGGTTGAAGAAGAGGAGGAAAGCCCAACAGACAGGTTAATCCTGTCTGCGATTCTCTGCTTTCACCCAGGGGCTAAGCTCTTCCAGCAGAAATGAAGATGCAGTCCAGGCTCGGCCGAGACCAGGGTCACGTTGACAAATGTGACGAAGCAGCCTGAGTTTTGGTCGCAGGTGCGCACCCCGCAACCCCTCCACCCGCCGAGGTCTGGGACCACCCCAGGCCGCGGCCCAGGTCTCTCCATCCACCTCCCGGCGGGCACGCGGTCGGCGCGCGGGCACGGCCTCTGACGGAGCGCGGGCGTGCGCTCGGCGGCCGCGGCGTCCCCTTGCCCGCCGGAAGGAGCGGCGGCGCCAGCGTCCTGCCGCCTGTCCGTCACGCAGCCGCCCACGCCGCCGTCGCTTCGGATTGGTCGCAGGCCGGGCCGGGCCCCTTAGGGCCCCGCCCCCCGCGGATGGACAGGCCGGGAGGGCGTGGCGCGACGGGCGGGTCCGCCCAGCTGTCAGTTACGGGGGCGGCCCGGCCAGCGGGCGGGCGCTCGCTGGCTACCTCGTCTCTCGCTCGCGCGCGCTCCCTCTCGCCGCCTGTGGGGAAGTCGGGGCCGCCCGAGCGGCTGCCGCCACCGCCTCGCCCCGACCTCCTCCCCGGTCCCTTCCCGGCTCAGTCTCTCCCGCCCGCGCACCCCCGAGTAGTGAGTGGTCCCGCGTAAGGTCCGGAGAGTCACCGCGGCGGCCCGGGTGGTGTTTAAACCATGTTTAGGAGGATTTTGCAGAGGGTAAGAGAGTGAAACCGTCTTTCCGGCAGCACGTGAGCGGGAGAGCCCGAGTCCGGGGCTGCGGGCGCCGCCGCCGAGCTGAGGAGCCCAGGCGGCGGCGTGGACGCCCCTCCTCAGCGCGGGCTCCTTCCTTCTGTAGGCCCCGCAGCCCCGGGAGGCGGTTAGGCCTCGGCCGTCCTCTCCGGGGGCGGGCCGCGGGGGCAGGGAGGGCGGGTGGGGCGGCGGCGGCGGGGCGGCAGGCCGGAGCCCGGGCCGGCGCCGAGTCCCCGGCGGCCCCGCGCGCCCAGGCCCGGCGCCGCGCTCCCGCGCGGGGCTGTCAGTGCGACGGGCGGCGGGGCGGGAGGGTGTGGTGCCGGCGCGTTCCTTCCAGCTCCGGGAATGGCAACGCAAAGGGAGTTAGTGCGTCCAGACGGGTGGAGAGCGCCCCGTGGGAGATCGCGGGAGGCTTGCTCAGCCTCTGCATCCTTCGCGCCCACCGCGCCCCCCAACTTTGCACGCACCTGCCACTCTCGGCTGGACAGTATTGCAGGGTAATGTGGTTAAACCCGGCCTAGCTCGGGCCCAATCGTGGTACCGACACTTACTGGCAAAGTCAGCTGAGGAAGAAGATACTACTCACTCTTGGAACCCCCCCCCCCCAACCCCCAGTTAAAAATGCGTTTCCCCCTCTCAGCCCAGGACCCTTTTTGAGCTCTCCAAGAATAAATTCGCAGTAAGCCTTATCCAGTGATATACGCATACTCCTTCACTTTCTGCCAGTGCTACTATCCCTATTGGAAATCTGGGGGAAAAAAAAAAAACAACAAAAAACCCTTAAGATATAAAAAATAAGAACATTGGAAAGCTGTAGGTGTGTTGTTTAGAAATCAGTTCCTGGAATAATAATAGGGCATATTTTCCTACAAGAGTTACTGTACTCAAGTTTTTGTTTTGGATAGCTTTTTTTTTTTTTTTTTTTTTTTTTGGAAAGTGATGGGGGTGTGCAACAAAATGTAAATGATTGAAAAGTTGGGGCCAAACTCATTAGATGGTTGCTGGGGAAGTAGCCTCACTAGTTCAAAGGACAAAAGAAATTAGTGCGTTTGTAGTATTCAGCCAAGGAATGTGCCAAAGACAGTTGAGTCATCCACTATATGGAAAGGGAGTGTTCTTGGCTCCTGCATAGCTTTGTGAAATGTTCAAGTCGTGTGAAACTTGGTCATCCGTCAGGGGGAGAAATAGTTAACTTTTGAATCTACCACCCCGTATTGACATTTGATGATTTTCTGCAGTGGTTTTGTCAGAGTCTTTTAAAATCTTGATAAGCCGATGATTTTGGCAGTAGCAAGGGCATGCCCTTTACCCTTGCCGTCAGTTCCTGTGTTCCATAGTAAAGACATCTGTGCATGATTTGCTTGTAGTACTTGGAGATTTTTCTTTTATGGGACCTGGAGGAACGGATTAGCTCATGCTTCAGATTGTGTTTCTGTCGTAGTTCCACATCTGAAAATTAGTTTGCTTATGGTCTGCTTTGAAGTTTATAAATAAAACAAAGTGTTTACTGACTTACCAGCAGCTTCTGGTAGGGTTGCCTGGCTGGCTCAGTCCGGGGAGCATGCGACTCTTGAGCCTGGGTTCAAGTTGTGAGTTCGAGCCCCATGTTGGGTGTAAAGATTACTTAAAAAAAAAAAAAAAAAGATTAATTAAAAAAAAAGTATTCTGGCATTTATAGATTCGTTTTCAGAAATATGGAATACTTTCCAGTACTCTTGGTTTAATGTTGTTAAGCATTACCATCATATTAGGACTATTTTTATATAAAGACCACGTGTTGATACATACACATCAACTGTGACCGAAGTTTTAATTAAAACTGCAAAATTGGAATTTATTCTGGTTATTACTGAGATGTGGTATAGAATCATCACATATGACTTAAGTCAGTTGAAGACTGACTTTCTTAACCAACGCGTTATTGACATTTGTGACTGGATAATTCTTTGTTGTGGGGGGCTGTCCTTTGAATTCTGAGATGTTTAGCAGGATCCCTGGCTTCTCCTCACTTCAGACCAGTAGCACCCTTCCCCCATTCCCTTTCCCCTCGTGACAACCAAAAATATCTCTGTACTTTACCATATTCCCCTATGGACAAAATTGCCCTTGATTGAGAACCACTGTGTTAAATATGTATACTCTTTTATACGTATAAAATTTGAATTGTTTCTCAGTTACTTTTTGTTCCCTGTGTATTTATTGAGTGTCAGTAAATGTCAGACATATGCAAGGGGCTGGGAAACACTTGATAAATGGGTCCTCCCTTTAAAACTCACAGCCAGATAGAGGATGTCGACCATTTAAAAGTAATTACAGAGTGCCCTGGGTGCCACTCTGGGTCAGGGTGTTGGGACCATCAGGAAAACTTCTGGTAGGAGGGCATATTCCTACAGTATATACCCTATTGACTCCACAGGTGGTATTCACTAACAAGTATAACTAGAATCTTTAAATTATGTAACATGGCAACCATTTTATTTTACCCCACCCTGATAATCTTATTTCTCGGCGGAGGTGATAAGATATTAAGATGAAAGTTGCTAATTTCGGGATTTGTTTGAAATGGTCTCCATGCTTTAACATTCTCTTTTTGGATGACCTTTTCATTTTAACTGCTGTTATTTTCTTCTGAATAGTGTCCTTTAAAAAGCATTTTTAAAGAAGAAACAGACAATGTGCTTGCAGTCAGTTGTAACTCTGAGTCACTGAACATCACCAATAAGGTCCCAGGGTACTTTACAGAAAATGTTTCTGTTTTCTTCTTCCTTTTTTTTTTTTTTTTTTTTTTTTTGTTTCCATTAGCTTACTATAAGTTGTCTTTCTGAGGCTTGAAAGGGTCTGATTTAGAAAAAAAAATTCTTTTTATGGTTGCTTCAACATGTATGTATTGACTATTTCGCTTAATGGTCCTTTGAAGAGAAATACGAATTTAAAGTGCTTGATGACCATGGGGCGTCTGGCTGGTTTAATTGGTGGAATATGCAATTCTTCATCTTGGGGTTGTAGGTTTGAGCTCCACGTTGGGTATAGAGATTCCTTAAAAATAAAATCTTAAAAAAAATAATAAAGTGCTTGATGACCAGACAGATAGATGATCAGCATTTAGTACTTTAGGCAGTATGTAAACTTCGTTGCTATTTCTTTCTTAAGGAATTTACAGTGGTTTAATTAGAGTATTAGATTTCCTTTCGCTGGTATATGCCAATAACATTGCTAAAGAAAAAAATGGACTTAAGTATTCTAGAATTGTAGAAATAAAAGGCTTTTTTTATGGTCAGCAGGTCTATTTGATTTTAAAAATGAGGAAGTATAAACAGATTAAGTGATTTATCTAAGGGCAACACGGTTAGTAGATGTCAAAACTGAGCCAAGAGCCAGATTTTCCCAACTCAATCCATTTCTCTTTCTCTGGTACCTTGTTGCCCTTTCCACTACTACTCAATTGATATGGTTAGCACTCTGCTAATCACAGTGGAAGATATTGGGAAAATATGAGACATAACTTCTTCCTCAAGGATATGATTAAGTGCCAGAGAAATTGGTACAGACAACGAAGGCTGTAGTGGTACAAAAGAGGAAAGATCAGAATGATCCTGTGTGAGTGGGTAGTCTCCTTGGAGAAAATGAGCATGAGGTGGGGTTTTGAAGAATGTGTGTGTGTGTAGGAGAGGTCTTAGGAAGGTTTCTTTTTCGGAAGGAGTTACAGTATAAGTAAAGATGCAGAGATGGGAATGAGTTCGTTCTTCCTGCCTTCCTCCTTCCTTTACATATTACTTTTCAGTAAGCAGATATTTGTAACACTTGGCTATGTGCTAGAAACTGGGGATACAACAGTGAATAAGATACAGTCCTTACACTCAAGTAGCTTACACCAAGTGACTTTTAGAAGAGATCTGTTTACAGCACAGAGAAATTGAGAGAAATTTACAAAGATAGTGTGACACCCCATTGTGGAGATTCTTGATCTTCTAGCTCATCCCTGTTCAATGCAAATGTGAATTTCATATGTAATTTGAAGTTTCTAGTAGCCACATTTAAAGTAAGAAGAGGTGAAAAAAAAATAAAGTAAAAAGGTGAAATTAATTTTTAAAACATATTTCTTTTGACCATGTATCTAAAATATTCAATATAAAAATTATGATATATCTTACATTCTCTCTCTCTCTGTTTTTTAACTAGGTATCTGAAATCTGGTGTGTATTTTGTACTAACAGCATATCTCAATTTGTACTAATCATATTTCAATTATTCTATAGCCCTGTGTATTGGGTGGTGCCGTTTTAGTTGAATGCATATTTAACTTTTAACTTTTTATTTGGAACTAGTTTCAAACTTACAAAAAGTTGCAAGAATAAAATAATAGGAACAAGGAACAGCTTTTAAAAATTTTTTTTTCAAGTTTATTTATTTATTTTGAGACAGAGAGAGAGAAAGGACAGAGGAGGGGCAGAGAGAGAGGGAGAGAGAGTGAATCCCAAGCAGGCTTTCAGATGTGGGGCTTGAACTCACAAACTGTGAGATCATGACCTGGGCTGAGATTAAGAGTCAGATGTTTAACCTACTGAGCACCTAGGTGCCACTACAAGGAACATTTTTCTCACTTTCTTCTCTCTTCTTTTTCTGTGTCTTTTTTTTTTTTTTTTTTTCTTCTCTGACTCATTTGAGGATCAATTATGGTCTTTTACCTCTGAATACTTCAATGAAGAATAGGAATATTTATTTACATAGCCACTGTATAGTTGCCAACTTTATAAATATACTTTGGTTCAGTTACTATCTATAATTCCAGTTTTGTCAGTTGATCTGGTATGTCCTTTGTAACATTTTGCCCTCACCAGTTTAGGGTCCAGTTAGGATTAGGTATTATATTTAGTTGTCATATTGCTATAGTCTCTTTTTATCTGGAACATTTCCACGGCATTTGTTTGTATTTATGAAGAGTACAGATCCCCTCCTGCTTTTTTCCCCCTACACTGTTCTTCATGTTATGTTTATGTGATATTTTCTTGTGATTAGATTGAGATTATGCATTCTTGGCCAGGATGTTGCCTAGAAGATGTTGCCTCACATCTGGAGACCCAGGGTGTCTTTCTGTCCTTCGTAGGTGCTGTTAGATTTGATTACCTTGTCAAAGGTCAAGGTGTAGCCCATTTTTGACTGTATAATACTATTCTTTCTTCTTTTGCCATTAGTAGGCATCTACTTATAAGACCCTGCAAATATCTTGCTCCTTATCAAAAATTTCCCTTAAATTTAGCATCCATTGTTCATTCTTTGTTGTTCATTGCCTATCTAGTCTTCACCATAATGACTGCAAAATGATGATTTTCCCACTCCAGCATTCCCTTCTCCTTCACCAATTGGTCATTGGGTTTCCCGTTCCTCCTTCCCTCTCTCCCTCCCTCTCCATTTCCTTTCTGTCAGCTTCCTTTTTTCTTTACTAATTTCAGTTTTTAAAAATGGTTTATAACTCATCACTGTTCTTAATTATTTTGCTGCTCTAATTGTGTCAGATTTGAACAGTGGGAGCCCATTAGGGTGGCCCTGTGTCCTTTTGACATTCTCCAATAATTTTTTTTTAACCTCTTCGCTACTTTTTGGTATAACAGTGTATTCTAAGCTCATCCATTACTCTTTCCTAGCCCTGAAAATAGCCAATTCTCTGAGGAGCTCTGTTTCTTTTAGTGGGGATCCAGATCTGGGGTAACTTTTCTTCTTGTTTATTTCAGCAGACAAATCTGACATTTTGAACTTTATTCTGTAGGCATTATGAAATCAATAAGATTTTATTAAGCAGGGGTGCCTGGCTGGCTCAGTTGTAAGAGAATGCAATACTTGGTCTTGGGGTTGTGTGTTCGAGCCCATATTGGGTGTAGAGATTACAAAAATAAAATCTAAAAAAAAAAAAAGGTTTTATTAAGCAGTGAAATATATCTGGTATGCAAGACAGGCAAAATTTTCCTCTACCTTCTTAGGGTGTGTCTGGCTGGGCCTAAGAATTTAACTGACATAAGGCAGACTAACAGGAGAAAAGCATGCAAGTTTTATTAAAATTTTACATGTATATGAGAAGCTTCACAAGAGTATGAGGACCCAAAGAAGTGACCAGACCAGGTGTTTATACCTTGTAGACAAAGAAACAATACGTTTGTGAAGAACTGACAAGACAGTGGGTTTGGGTTAGGGGTAGTAAGTGGTGAAGAAGTAGCCAAGAAGATAAAGGTTAGTTTAAGAGGTTTGTTTATGCAGATTTCTCAGTTCCAAATTCTCTGTGTCTACTGATGAGAAAATCTTTTTTCCTCCTGGTACAGCGAGGGTGCCTCTCACATGAGAGTTTTATCTCTTGCTTTCAAAAAGAAAAAAGAGGGTCAGAGTGTTCTTATACCTGCTGTTGTAGTGCCTTTAATTAAAGATAATCAATATGCTAACCGGGCATATTTTGGAATGACATTCTGGCTTTCTTCAGGCACAGAGTTGGGAGTTAAAAAGTTTGTGGAATGAGTATGAAAGGAATGTTTTAAGGAAGAGTAATTTGTCAGTGTTGCATGTGATGGGTTAAAACCATAGGAGAGTATAGGTAGAGATGAGATAGGAGAGATTTTGATATTTTAGGCGCTCAGAAATTATAATTTACATTAGAATGACGACAGTGTGTGCAGGAAAAGGTAATGTATAAGGAAGACCTTTTGAACATATCTCTTCCTCACATGCGTAGTATGGGCCCACTGTGTGTTGTGGACACACTGATGAGTAAAAGACATAAACCCCCGTGGAGCTTGGTGTAAGAGAAACTGTTCAAAAATCCCATAGCTATATGGTCATGTGGGTGAGTCTTAGGAAGGAAAAGCACAGGGAGCCCCAAGAGCATACAGCAAGAGGGACCTGATCTAAACTAAGATGTTAGGGAAGGCTTCCTAGATTGGTTACACACTTAAGTTTGATGCAGTTACTACTAATTTATGAAACACATTTTAAAAAGTGGTATTATTTTCTCTCTGTGGAGATTTATTTTTAGTGTGTTAAGAATAGCGATTGAGATACAAAAGAACCAGGGCTCGAACTAAGTTTTCTCTTCTTATCCTGGTGGTCTTTTGCTTGAGCTAAAGAGAGAGTATAATTAGTGGTTAACAGTCTGAACTCTTGAGCCAGACTGTCTAGGGTGATATTGTTTCCTAGTTACTAGCTGAGTAGCTTTGGGCAAGTTACTTGATTTCTCTGTCTCCTTAATGATAATAGTACCTGTCTCATAGGGTTGTTGTGAGGGGGTACTGAATTAATACACGTAAACGTCTCTGACAGTACCTGGCACAGAGTAACTACCTCTCTATAAATGTTAGCTATTGCTGATGTTGGTATTTTGTTACTATATACTCCAGGTTTCTTCAAGGAACACTTTTCTTATCAATCTCCTTGTGTATGTGTGTGTGTACATGTGTGTACAGTCATTCATCATACTATTGGGCATTTATTCTGTGCAAATTGCTGGGCTTGGGGATAAAAAACTCTTGCGGAGTTTTAATGAGGGAGACAGATACTTAAATAATTACAAAGTAATTTGGAAGATGTTGGGGCACCTGGGTGGCTCAGTTGGTTAAGCCTCCAACTCTCAGTTTAGGCTCAGGTCATGATCTCACAGTTTGTGAGTTCGAGCCCCACATTGGGCTCTGGGCTGACAGTGCAGAGCCTCCTTGGGATTCTCTCTGTCTCTCTCTGTCTCTCTCTGTCTCTCTCTGTCTCTCTGTTTCTCTCTTCCTCTCTCTCTCTCCCTGACCTTCCCTGCTCATGTGCGCTCTCCCTCTTTCAAAATAAATAAATAAAAACTAAAAAAACCCACAATATAATGTGCTAAGTGTTAATAGATACACAGAGGAAGAGTTTGTGAGCACAAAAGAAAGAGTAATTCTGTGAGGGGAGGGGTAGGTGGAGACTGTTGAAGGCCTTACGGACACTGGCAGTGACAGGCCAAGAGGAGCAAGGGAGAGGAGCCATCTTTAGAGATGGGGGCCAAGCAAACACAAGAGCATGAAATAGCGAGCACAGCATTAGGGGAATTGTGAACATTTCTGTATGTGGATGGGGGTAGTTATAAGAGATGAGACTGGAAAGTTTTGGTCTATATACCATAGGCGATAAGGAGCCTTGGAATTTTTTAAATGATGAAATCTGTAATAAGGAAAACCCTCCAAAAATATTTTTTCCAGGTAATCTTTATAAAAAGTAAATTGGGTAAACCACTCTTTTGTCTAAAATCTGTTGGTGACTAATCACTGCCCACAGGAGATGTCCAAACTTTTTACTTTGGCACACAAAGCCCATAATGCTCTGGTCCCTTTATAGGATTTCAGGCTCATCTCCATCTACTGCACATGCTCTGCCCCTGCCTTTCTCACCAGTTGTGTTTACCCTGTTCTCTCATCCCTTCATACCTCTGTAGAAGTGCTTCGTTATGCTCACAGTGTCCTACCATCACTTGTAGGCATTGCTCAGTTCAGATGACACTGGGACTTACTTGCCTGCTTTTTTTTTTTTCCCCTCCTCTTCTCCCAAAACATCCCATACTAATTAGGAGAACAAGCTTTTGGTATTAGACTGTCATTTAAGGTCTGGGCTCCTCCACTCATGAGGGTGAGATCTTGCACAAAATTTCAGGCTCTCTGAGACCCAGTTGCTTTATCTGTAAATGGAGGATTTTATATACCTCAAGTGTTGTGGAAGGATTAAATGCAATAATGTTCATGAAGCACTCACTACAGGATCTAGCATTCAGTACACATTTAGTATTTAAGAGCTATTATACTTCAGGTCTCTAGAAAAATTTTTATGTTGTTTTTGTAATTTGTTTACTTGACTATTTGTCTACTAGACTTGAGCTCTCTTATGGTGGGGATTTTGTTTTCTTTTTTAGTGGGTAGGCTCTAAGTTGGTGTTTGATGCTTGGTGGTTTTTCACTACCATACTCTGACTACTTGGTGGCTGTGTAGAGAGGATGGCTCCATTAGGGAAGAGACTGGCTAGAGAATAATAACGTTTTATTCCTAAAATTGCTGCACATTAGAACCATTTGGAATTCTTATCCAAATTCTTCCATTGAAACAGAATTTCTGGATCTCTAGTTTTCAGTTCAGGAGATGGTTAAAGCTTGAATTTAGACAATGGCTTTGGGGATAGAGAAAGAATAGAATGATTTTCAAGAAAATTAAGGCGTAAAATTGATAGGGTTTTTGGACTTGTGAGTAGTTTGGGTAACCGAGAGGATGATGGAATGGACTAAGGTAAAGAGTAGAGGAGGAAGAAGAGCAGGTTTGGGAAGGAAGATGAATGTGAACTAGAGGTGTGGCCATCCCAGTGGAGATGTTCACGAGGCAGGTGGAAATATAGGTCCAACACACAGGAGACAAGTGGAGGCAAGTATTAGATATGTACAGATGTTGTAGAGAAGTCAAGTCAAATAAGGACAGAGAAGTGTCCACTGAATGGAACAGTTGAGTCATACCTAGTTCAGTTTCGGGAGAGTCATAGGGATAAATTGAGAAGTAAGGAAGTAGAAGCAGAGAGCACAGATTACTTCCTGAGGAATATAGAGTAGAGGAAGCAGAAACTAATTTAATATTAAATGCATGAATGAAATTTGTCATCCTTAGACCACGTTCTAATAAATGATTTTTATCTTATTTTAAAGTTTAAAAAAAATTTTTTTAATGTTAATTTTTGAGACAGAGAGAGACAGAGCATGAACAGGGGAGGGGCAGAGAGAGAGGGAGACACAGAATCTGAAGCAGGATCCGGGCTATGAGCTGTCAGCACAGAGCCCGACGCAGGGCTTGAACTCACAGACCATGAGATCATGACCTGAGCCGAAGTCGGGTGCTTAACCGACTGAGCCACCCAGGGACCCCTGTTTTTTTGTTTTTTTGTTTTTTTTTTTTTTGAGAGAGAGAGAGAGAGAGAGAGAGAGAGAGAGAGAGAAAGCACAAGTGGGGGAAGGGCAGAGAGAGAGGAAGAGCAAGAGAATCCGAAGCAGGCTCCACACACCCTGCCAGCGTGGAGCCCGATGTGTGGCTTGAATCCATGAACTGTGAGATCATGACCCAAGTTGCTTAACCAACTGACCCACCCAGGTACCCCTAATGATTTTTATTTTCAAGAATTATAAACTTCAAATCAGTTTAAGTTGAAAGGGGGATTTATTGTAAAATTTCAAAGTGATCCATGAATAAGAATTGCTATACAGTTGGGTCTGACGAGAATGGTGTCAGGGACAGAGGGAGTTTTTCTCTTTGTCTCACTCTTTCATGGACCACTGGCATCATTGTGTCTCTGTGTCCATCTTCCTCATTGCTGCCTACTCAGTATGCTCAAGACCCCAAATGGTCATCTGACCACATAGTTCTACTTACTTTTCACCTTAGTTTTGTGTAGCCAACTGACTCAGTGTCTCAATTCCCAAAATCCGAGAGAAGACTAAAATGTCCTCAGCATCTTTTCTTGTTGGGTTGTGCATAGGTCTCTGGCTGGCCAAAGGTGTTCATTGATGGTTTAGTCAACTGAGGTTGGAAGTGGAGTTGGTCATATGATACTTAGGACTGTTCCTTCTAAGAGTGGTATCATGAAACACACATTTTGCATATCATTCTTCTAGAAATAAGCTTTACCATGGCTCTGAAATAGTGATAATAGTTATGATTAAGTTCATTTGGTTCTAGGAATAAAGGATCCATCAGCTTAGCTCAAAAATAGCATAGTAGTGGTTATAAGGATGCACTTGGCAATAAGATGGAATTTCATAGAATTTCAAAACCAAACATTTAATATGGTGCTGAGCCTCTCAGACACTTTTACTGGAAGGCTTTGAAGGCTCTAAGGCAGTGCTATTCGGAACTTCATGACAGGGCTTTATAGATTATCACTCTAGAGTTGAGCTATTAAAGGACTCAGTAACTCTTCATATATTTGTGTCCCCTATATCTATCTACTTTTGATTTTGCTCTCAGCTAATTTTCTTACCCTCTATTCTAGTTTTTTTTTTTTTTCTTCATGGCTTCTACATACTCAGAGTCTATGGTCTTTTGAAACCTTAGCTGGTTTATAGCTTTGATTTGCTGAAGTCTTTCATGTACTTTTACTTTATCTCCTGACTACACTGTTTATCTATTTAGTGCCAGTTTATGTGGCTAATTGATCACTTTTCTTCATGGTTTGCAGTTCAAAGGCCTAATAAGCATGGAACTCAGCAGTAGTTCATTCTTGGTATTGGGGTGCTTTTTTTTTTTTTCTTTTTTTCTTTTTTTTCTTTTTTTTGCCACTCGGCCATGTTATTGGCTGCTAGCTAGCTTGTGAATATTTGCTGTCTGGTCCAGGTGATCACATCTTTTGTCATGGCAGTAGACATGGGGTCATATAACCTGGCTGTCTTGGACTGTATTCTCAACCTGGGCTATGGTAGGATAGTTTACTTTAGGATGGAACCGTGGCCATTGCCTGTACTATGATTGATTGACATATTTAATACAATAACATGAATAATTTAGTTGCACTGACATCTGTTTAAGTGTTGCATGGACTGTAGCAGTAGTTGAAATTTAAAACCACCCTTTCCCCCGTCATTTCAGTTTTTAATATCAGACTATGGCTAAGTTTTACATAAATATGCTAATATAAAAGTTTTTAGAGTTTCATTGATACTTTATTTGGACTTTATTGGCTAAATAATATTTGGAAAATGTATTAAGAATTTCTGTCTTTATACAGTGCTATGTCAGAATACATTGTCTTGTGAGATGGATTAAATGGTAAATCATATTGAGTCAGATCTCTGATAAGGAAGTATGCATTTATTTTGTCCTGTGAAACATTTTTTTAATTTAACCTCATATCTGCTTGTACCTTTTGAATGTTTGAAGCAATGATCTAGTTTTAAAATAAAAATATTTAAAAATAATAAAATATGTTTCTGGTTATGAAAATAAACCATGTATATCATAGAAGTTTGAATATATCAGAAAAGGAAAATTGAGAAGCAACAGGGCTATAGCATTGTGGGTGGTTTAACATTAAGAGCACAAGCTTTGAAGTCAGATGGAATCCCAGCTTTATGCATTATTACATTAAAAAATACATTTTTTAATGTTTATTTTTGAGAGAGAGAGAGAGAGAGAGAGAGAGAGAGAGAGACAGACAGTGTAAACAGGCAGGGGGCAGAGAGAGAGGGAGACAGAGAATCCGAAGCAGGCTCCGGGCTCTGAGCTGTCAACACAGAGCCCAATGTGGGACTCATACTTGCGAACTGTGAGATCATGACCTGTGCCGAAGTTGGACACTTAACCGACTGAGCCACCCAGGCGCCCCAGTGTGTTATTATATTTGTAAGCTTAGCTGACAATTTATTTAACTTTCTTTAACTGTATTTCCCCCCTTGGCTAAATGGGAACAATCCCTTTGACTTTATTCAAGGATTGTTAAAAGCATTAAATGATATAGTGTAGACAAAGTGCTTGGCATTATGCCTGTCATAGAGGTTATATGTTAGCTATTGTTAATAGAAAGATAGAATATTTCATTTAGCAGATGACCGATTGACATTTTTTTAGTATAAAATTCAAGTTTCTTACTTGCATCATTTTAAAAATGCAAATAATCTAGAAGAAGTAGATACTCTGAGCTTTACAATAAGATTCATGGGTTATTTTGATTTTGTTAAATTTTTGAGTATAAAAGCACCTGGGCAAGTAGAGAAATCCCTGAATTTGAATCAGAAGACTTGAGTTCATGTTCTCTATCTCTGCAGTCAGTGTGATCTTAGGCAAATCATGGAGTTTCTCTTGACTTCACTTTCCTTATCTGTCCACTGAGGGCATCATCACCTAGGCAATTTCTAAAGTGCTTTTCAGGGTAAGCCTGTTACTTGAAAACCAAAAGAGTACCAAGATTTTGAGTCTGCAGATCATTTGCAGCCCTGAGGTAGCATTTTAAGTGTTATATAACAAATCAAAATAACTTTTAACCTATTTTCTAGCATCTTTGCTAAGGAAAAAAAAACCTGTCTTTAGAGCAAGAATTCAGTGATAAAATTTGATAACTCGTGTAAGGTTACTGTCACAGCACTGCCATGTAGTAGTTTTCAGAAGATAGTAGGTCCCCTTCTCTACTGAGATCTTCCTTGCCCCCAGCATGCAGCCCTTTATAAGTATCTCAGATGCAAGTAAGGGACATTCATTACAGTAGATGCTTTGATGCAGCACCTAGATCTTCCTTTAAGATGGAGTCACATTCCCCTAGCTGCCTGGAGTCATGGCTGCCGATGGCTCTTGGCTGCATCCTTCTCTGGGAGTTGCCCTAACAGAAAGAAGCTGCCTGATCCAAGATTATGTCCCTTTCCTGGAAACAGCCTGTACTTCATTACTGGTTGATGTGGAGAATACAAAGAATCCTCCTCTTGCCTTGGTTAGGGACTTCTGTGAAGGACCATCCAGCTTTAGGACTCTTGGTGGGATTAACTAAGGCCACTGTTGTAATTGTGCTACTGATTAGCGCTGTTCGTCTGCTTTCTCTGCCCCGTCATATTGCCCCTGTGCCCGTACGGGTGTTCTTGGGAGCATTGCCCAGTAAAACTGCTTGTAGTTTTCAGGGCCTCAGAGTCTGTTTCCTTGGGAGCCCAGATTATGAATCATCTGCTATTTGGATAGTGTGTCTTAGAGATTTTTGTGTCATAAAACATGATTATATTCAGGATGGATTTTAATTTTATTATCTTTGTGTTCTACTTCTTTAAACTGATCCTCTATAGATCTCTTAGAAAAGGAATCTGTAGTCAGTAGATTAGAATTTGTTAGATTCTAAAGTACCATGCAAGACTATTTGCTGGGATTTTAAGTGTGGCACACTGATGCTCTGTTCGAGAGGTTTTATTATCAGCACCATTCCCAGTTCCCTCAACAGATTTTAAGACTTAAAGAATGAAAAGTGGCTTCTTCTTTTTATTTTTGTAATGTTTATTTATTTTTGAGAGAAAGAGACCAGTGTGAGTGGGGTAAGGGCAGAGAGAGAGGGAGACACAGAATCTGAAGCACGCTTCAGGCTCCGAGCTGTCAGCACAGAGCCTGACGTGGGGCCCGAGCTCATGAACTGTGAGATCATGACCTGAGCTGAAGTTGGACGCTATCCGACTGAGCCACCCAGGTGCCCTGAAAAGTGGTCTCTTCTTAAAACTAGATTTTGAACCCTATTTTGGTATATTTTTGTGTCTGCCTATCTGTATTTTTTGAATCAAAACACCTGATACTCTAAATTTGCTTCAAATATATAGCTCAATTGTGATTATATGTTAGATATTTAAAAAATGTTGGATATTAAATACTTTTACTCCTTTACTTAATATTGACTTAATTATATGATGTCTGTAAGCCCAATTTAGTTACTAATAACTTATCTGTAATTAGTTTTAATAGTCTCAGTCTCTTACTGATTTGACTGCCTTTTTCTTTTTCTTTTTCTTTTTTTTTCTTTTTGACTGGCTGCTTTTGAGAGATGTTACTTTCACATAACCATTAATAACTGGTAAAAGTTTTAGAGTTTTGAAAGTGTCCATAAGAAAGCAAAGTGTATATAGAGATTGGAAATATAGTTGATTGTTTCTGTGTTTTTCTTCCTGTTTATTTTGAGAGAGAATGAGGGAGCACAGGGGAGGAGCAGAGAGAAAGAGAGAGAGAATCCCAAGCAGGCTCCTTGCTATCAGCACAGAGCCCCACATGGGAATTGATCTCATGGGCCATGAGATCATGACCTGAGCCAAAAAGGAGCTGGAAGCTTAACTGACCGAACACCCAGGCGCCCCTGGACGTGCTTTTAAGTTAGCCAATTTAGGACTCAAATGAATCATGGAATGAGAATTTTAGAGCTGGAAGGACCCGTGATCTTGTCCTGTCCCTGTAATTCTTCCTTGAAGAAGTTGAGATTAGAGAAATTGTCTTGATGGGGATCAGACAGATGACCAAGAAATATTTTGGTTAGTAGAGAGAATATTGAATTGGGACCTGGGAAACCTGTTTTAATTGCAACTTTACCATTACCAGAGTGATGTCAATCAAGTAAGCTTAGTTTCTAGGGCTAGTTTCATCATCTATGAAGTGATACAATTGGAATATAATTTCTGAGATGTTTTCCAATTTTTAAACTTTGTTTCTCGTCTTAATGATATGAATGACTACTATGTACAGTATATCTACCAAATGCTAGGCAGTGTTTTAAACATTTTAAGTGTATTATTTCATGTAATTCTTACAACAGTTCTGTGAGGCTGACATTATTAGTTCCACTTTACAAATGGGAATTTGGGGCTTAGAGAAGTTAAATAAATCTACAAAGCTTCTTAGTGGGTAACTGGAATGAATGCAGATCTGTGAGACTCCGGCTTCTGTATTCTGAATCACTATTCCTAGATTTAGGTGGACTTTTGCTTTTGGAACACTTAATAGGCACTGCTGAAAATAGGAGCCAGTTGCATTAGGTAAATATATGCTTCTGACACCCGTCTCTGGCATAGGGTAGTATTGTGTGTCAGTATGTTAGCCAGGAAAGACTTAGGATTCAGAAGTATATTGTGTGTTAGTACCTAGGAAATTTTGGAGAGGATTGAAATTAGATACAACTGGGGGATAGCCTCTTAGAAGCCCCTTTGAAAGACAAATTGAATAGGAATTGCACTCAATTTAGCATTAATAATTTAACAACATGAGTGATTGTATTTGCTTACTCATTAAAGTTGTAGGATGGTTCCAGGTTAGATGGAATTGCTCACATTTCAGAAAGTAGGAATTGTTCTCAGTTCAAAGCTGATGAAAATGAGTTAGTTAAATGTGGTATGTTGGCAAAGAAGCTTGCCATTTTTAAAAATTATTTATTTATTTATCTTAAGTAACCTCTCCACCCAGCACGGGGCTGGAACTCATGACCCCGAGATCAAGAGTCACACACTCTACCGATTGAGCCAGCCAGATGTCCTGAGAAGCTTACTATTATTGTATGTGGTTGTATGATGGATAGAGAAGCTTCCATGAAGTCATTGGTACCATAAGTTTTCTAGGTCATATTATTGCAAAAGTCTGAGTAAGCTTTCTTCCTTCAGGATATATTCTGTTTTAAGAAGGCAGAGAAATAAGAAGGAAGTTTCAGGACAAAAAAAAAGTAATTAGCAAAAATGAATTATGAAACAAGTTTAAAGGTGTTAGAATTATAATGGAGATGAGAATATAGAGTATTAGTGACCATTTTCAAGGTTGAAGACTTAGAGCAAGTAAGAAGGACTT
The DNA here is from genome assembly GCF_018350195.1 of Panthera tigris. Classification (NCBI taxonomy): domain Eukaryota; kingdom Metazoa; phylum Chordata; class Mammalia; order Carnivora; family Felidae; genus Panthera; species Panthera tigris. The sequence continues at coordinate 113,382,080 of NC_056666.1, read as the reverse complement.
AAGAGACAAATTTTACGTGAAGTTTGAGGCTGACAGCCAGGAGTTAGAATTAGGAATACAGGAGGTGTGAAATGAAAAGTAGAAGGACCCCTCCCTAGGGAACACTGGTAATAGTGTCTTTGTATTTTTCCACAATTTTCTGACGCATATATCCATTAATATTATACAGATATGATCATAGTCTTCATATTGGGTTTTAATTTTTTTCACTTAATATAGTTTGGAGATCTTTAAGTACCAGCACTTTCAGAACTACTTCTTTTATTATTTGTTTATTTTTAATAACTACGTTATATTCTATGGATTAGCAAAATATGGCTAGTTCCCTGTTCTTTCCTTTTACTCCCTAGGCTTCTTGGGCTTACTTAGGTCTGTTTACTAGGACTATTTTTGGCAAACTTGATAAAAGATTTTTTTGGTGGTGGTAGTAGGGTTATGTAGTTATATCTTTGACTTGCTTACTTTTCTGGGAAGGTAAATCCCAGAAGAAAAGCCACCTCTACTCTGGAAAAATAAAGGATACAGAAATGGGGAAAATGTAGTTCTTGGGAGGTACAGCTTTTGTTTCCAGTGCTTTTGAGGATGGGTTCACTAGTTTTAAAACCTCTTGTGGGATGAGACTGTTGAAATGTTGATGGGTCAAAAATGAATTGCTAGTTTTATACAGTTCTTTATATTAAGTATGTAATTTAAAGGCTCTTTAACTTTTTCACCATTCAGCTCCTTTCTTTTTTTCTCAGATGCAGGAGTTGTCATCAGATCCAGATACCTGACTTTTATTTATAAATTCATGTCTCAAGCATACCATTTTGGGAAAGAATCTTACTATGTTTTTTAGAGTAGGGTAGATAATAGATGATAGAATCGTTAAAACATGAGAATCTTACGGATTTTAAATGAACACAATAAAGACAGACTCTGGATAAGTTTAGAACGTTTTAGAAGGTTACATTTTGGGAAAATGTGACAGGAATGTGGATCATCTATTGAAGTTTGCTTCTTTTTTTTTTTCTTTTTAATATCAAGAAAAGTTTCACTGTAAAAGTAATTTGACTATGGATCTAAAATTCCGAAAAAAAAAAAAAAAAATGAGCAACACCAAGACCTGAAAAACTAAAAACCAAAATATCCATAACTGTTTTGCTACAGAAATCATTATTTATATTTTGGGATATATACCCTTGAATCTCTCATATGAATAGTTTTTGTACACAATTATGATTACAGTGTGTATGTTTTCTTATTTTTCTGTGCAGCTTTTATAATCATTTTAATGGATGAATTTCAAAGTAGTATCACTTTTTCCTTACTTGGCATTTTATATTAAATATTTAATAGTTATGAATAGGATGTTTGCTTGTTGAGACAAATGTGTAGTGAATTGCTCTCAGTCTTGGGTGCTTACAGTGCATCTCAGTGGAGATGTCCAGCAGAGAAGCAGTATGGTTTAGTGATGATGAGCTGGTTTGCTCAAGTTAAAATCCTTTCTTCCATTAATTAGCCATGTGACTTTGGGCAAATTACTTATTTCCACACCTCATTTCTCTCGTGTGAAATGGAAATAATGATAGTATGTACCATTAATGTTTTTTGCTGAGGATTATTAAGTTAGTTGTTGTGCTCTGAATCTTGCCCAGTGTTTGACTAGATTTTCAGTTCCTTTAAGGTAACATCTAGATAGTAATGAATGATGATGTTAGAGAAGAAAAAGAAGAAGACCTTTAATCCTCCAGATTGTATGTATCATTGGGATGGAATATCAAGTATTAGAGACAGATTGGTAATGGTTGGCATGGATGGCAGATGGATGGGCTGTGTTGATCTTTTTAGCAACCCTCAAATGATTGTAGTTTAGTTGGTGTAGTAGAGAGAGCAATGCAAGAGGAATCAGAAGATTAGCATTTTAGATTTTTTTTTTTAAATTTATATTCAAGTTAGTTAACATACACTGTAGTCTTCACTTCAGGAGTCGAACCCAGTGATTCATCTCTTACAAATGATACCTGGTGCTCATCTGAAAAGTGTGCTCCTTAATGCCCGTCACCCATTTGAAATCCCCCCACCCCCTTCCAGCATCTCTCAGTTTGTTCTCTGTATTTAAGAGTCTCTTATAGTTTGCCTCTCTCTGTTTTTATCTTAGTTTTCCTTCCTTTCCCCTAGTTCATCTGTTTGTTTTTTATATTCCATTGATGAGTGCAATCATACAGTATTTGTCTTTCTCTGACTGACTTATTTTGCTTAGCATAATACACTCTAGTTCCATCCACGTTGTTGCAAATAGCAAGATTTCATTCATTTTGATTGCTGAGTAATATTCAATTGTATATATATACACCACATCTTCTTTATCCTTTCATCCATTGATGGACATTTGGGCTCTTTCCACACTTTGGCTATTGTCCGTAGCACTGCTATAAACACTTGGGTGTATGTGCCCCTTTGATGCAGCGCTCCTGTGTCTTTTGGATAAATATCTAGTAGTGCAATTGCTGGGTCATAGGGTAGTTCTATTTTTAATTTTTTGAGGAACCTGCATACTGTTTTCCAGAGTGGCTGCACCAATTTGTATTCCCATCAACAGTGCAAAAGGGTTCTCCTTTCTCCACATTCTTGCCAACATCTGTTGTTGCCTGAGGTGTTAATTTTAGCCATTCTGACAGGTGTGAGGTATTATCTCATTGTGGTTTTGATTTGTATTTCCCTGATGATGAGTGATGTTGAGCGTCTTTTCATGTGTCTGTTTGCCATCCGGATGTCTTCTTTGGAAAAGTGTCTATTCATGTTTTCTGCCCATTTCTTCTCTGGATTATTTATTTTTGGTGTGTGTGTTGAGTTTTGTAAGTTTTTTATAGATTTTGGATACTAACCCTTTATCTGATATATATCATTTGCAAATATCTTCTCCCATTCCATAGGCTGCCTTTTAGTTCTGCTAATTGTTTCCTTTGCTGTGCAGAGAAGCTTTTTATCTTGATGAGGTCCCAATAGTTCATTTTTGCTTTTGTTTCCATTGCCTCTGGAGATGTGTCAAGTAAGAAGTTGATGTGGCTGAAGTCAAAGATGTTGCTTCCTGTTTTCTCCTATAGGATTTTGATGGTTTCCTGTCTCACATTTAGGTCTTCCATCCATGTAGAATTTATTTTTGTGTGTGGTATAAGAAGGTGGTCCAGTTTCATTCTTGTGCATGTTGTTGCTGTCCAGTTCTCCCAGCACCATTTGCTAAAGAGACTGTCTTTTTTCCATTGGATGCTCTTTTCTGCTTTGTTGAAGATTAGTTGACCATACATTTGTGGGTCCATTTCTGGGTTCTCTGTTCTGTTGGTCTCCGTGTCTGTTTTTGTGCCAGTACCAAACCATCTTGATGATTACAGCTTTGTAATATAGGTTAAAGTCTGGGATTGTGATGCCTCTGGCTTTGGTTTTCTTTTTCAACATTACCTTGGCTATTCGGCATCTTTTCTGGTTCCATACAAACTTTAGGATTGTTTGTTCTAGCTCTGTGAAGAATTTTGATGGGGATTGCATTGAATAAGTAGATTGCTTTGGGTAATATTGACATTTTAAGAATATTTGTCCTTCCAATCCATGAGCATGGAATATTTTTCCATTTCTTTGTGTCTTCTTCAGTTTCTTTCATAAGCTTTCTAGTTTTTAGTGTACAGATCTTTTACCTCTTTGGTTAGGTGTATTCTTAGGTATTTTATGGTTTTTGGTGCTATTGTAAATAGGATCGATTCCTTGATACCTCTTTCTATTTTGCTTCATTATTGGTGTATAGAAATGCAACCGGTTTCTGTACATTGATTTTTTATATCCTGCAACTTTGCTGAATTCATGTATCACCTCTAGCAGTTTTTTGGTGGAGTCTGTCAGGTTTTCCATGTAGAGTATCATGTCATCTGCAAAGAGTGGAAGTTTGATTTCTTTGCCAACTTGGATGCCTTTTATTTCTTTGTGTTGTCTGCCTGCTGAGGCTAGGACTTCTAACACCATGTCGAACAAAAGTGGTGAGAATGGACATCCCCGTTGTGTTCCTGATCTTAGGGGGAAAGCTCTCAGTTTTTCTCTAAGGTCTTCTTTCTGATTTTTGTTAACAGTACAATCTTGAGAAGTCTTTTAGCCACTTTGTTTTCTCATCTCTAGAGATAACATTTACCCTTCCTCTCTCAGAGATGTCATTATGACTAAAGTGAGTTGAAGACTATAAGGCACTATATACAAATGTAAACTTTTTATTAATTTAAAAAGACTAAAAATGAGAGAATGCATACAGAGACCTTGATACGCTATTGGGCACACTCTGCAATGAAGGATAGCTGCTAGTGGTATTTGTCTTCTTTTATGTGTAAGACTAGCCCTGTTTACTGTTTAGATTATTAAGTAGTTTATGAATATATTATTAATACCTACTTTGATTTTTTTTTTTCTCTCTCTTCTCTGTTTCAGACTCCTGGGAGAGTTGGCTCTCAAGGTTCTGATTTAGACTCATCAGCTGCTCCTATAAACACAGTGGATGTCAATAATGAAAGCTCTTCAGAGGTATGGAAATAATAATTTGGCAATAAAATTTGGTATTATTAAAGGAAAATGAGCAGAGGCTTGAAGTAGTGGTCAGTAATTTAAACTTTCATAGGAAAGGTCTCATCCTTCTTACAAACTGGAATATGACTTTTGAATCACACTTCTAGAAAAATACGGTGTTTAGTTCTAAGACTAAGAAAGTGTATATTAAAATTGAAAATTCATATTGTTAATTTGTCTTCATTGCTAATGTCATCTGAACTTAAGGAAGATTCTGACATCTGTTTATAAAAATTACCAATTAATTAGTGTTTGTACTGGCATGAACTACTGAGTTAATAAAAAATTAGATAAACTTATCTATAAAGTTTATACATTACTTGCTGTCTTTACAACTTTGCAAGAACTTTTATCTTTCATAGTTTATTAAAAAGTAGTGGGGAAAGTAAGAAAGAACTCAATTTTTTTGAGAAGTTAGCCTTAGTATTTGCTTTATTATGATTATTTTTAACAAACATTGTTTGCTCATTATAGAAAAATGAGAAAAGGGAAGAGAAGAACATAAAAACCACCAATAATGTCCTTAAGATATGGATGCACTCACATTCTGCTCTGACAGTTTTTGTCACTTGCCCCTTTCTGGGCCCAGTTGTACTGCCTACCTAGTTCCCCTTTTCTGTGCTCCCCTTTCCACACCTGTTTGCTGGTGAGTCTGTTTTCTGTCTTGTGTATTTCTGATTTTGTCTCTATGCATTCATCTTCCTGTTTTGTCTCTTTCTGGCCATCTGATTTCATGTATATGGGTATTAGCCTTGAGAAGATCTAAAAGACCATGAAAGCGAGAATCAAAGTATCAGTTGAACTTTATTAAGAGCAAGTTTAATTGTTGACCTCAGTTGGATCAAAAAAAAAAAAAAAAAGAGTCTCTAGTGCGTAGTGAGCAGTGCCTGGTGATCCTGCTGTATTTTCTTCTTAGGGTCATTTTCCTACTCTTTGAGATAGTTTTACTGCCTTCTATATCCTCACATCTCTCATGTGTGCTACCCTCTCCCATCTTCCCTCAGTCACCTTCTATATCATAGGAAGTATTGGCTGAATGTCCAAAGCTATACTTGGCACCTTTGTTCTCCCTTTTTTAGTACACAGAAAACAGTTCCTTTTCTTATCAAATTTCAATCCATTCTCTTGTGCTCTGGATTCCATTCTCTCACATTCTCATTTTATTTTCTGTCCCTCCTGCCACTAGTTTTTACCCATGTCATGAATTATTCTTATTGGCATATAATACTGCTTTAGAGGTTCATATGCCCAGTGCTTGGGTACGTATTTGTCAAGGTCTTGGGTGATCTCTATCTCTCTTTCTCTGTCTCTCTCTCTCTCTCTGTCTCTTTCTATCAGTCTCTCTTTCAGTTTGTTTCCCTTTTACCTTGGCATCCCACTTTGTACAAACCCTAGGTTTTAACTCTGTGCCCTTAGCAGCCATCTATATGGAATTTGAAATGTCTCTGGGACTTTAAAGAAATAGTCAGAAGGGCGCCTGGGTAGCTCAGTCCATTAAGCATCCCACTCTTGATTTTGGTCCAGGTCATGATCTCACAGTTTGTGAGACTGAACCCATGTCAGGCTTGGTACTGACAGTGAAGAACCTGCTTGGGATTGTTTCTCCCTTTCTCTCTGCCCCTGCCCTCCTCAAAATAAAAAACTTAAAAAAGAAATAGAAATAAAGCAATACCTTGCTTTTATTCATATGATATTTATGTCATATTTTATTATTTAAGATAATGTGTAATATTGTCTTTGTATGGGCTGTTATAAGAAAAGTGCTATAGACTCAGTGGCTTAAACAACAAACATTTACTTCTCAAGAGTTCTGGAGGTTGGGAAGTTCAAGATCAAGGCAGATTCTGTGTCTGGTGAGGGCCTGCTTCCTGGTTTATAGGTGGCCATCCTCATATTGCTGAAGGGGCAAGAGAGCTGTCTGAGATCTTTTACAAGGGCACTAATCACATTCCTGAGGGTTCCACCCTTCTGACCTAATCACCTCCCTAAAATCCCATCTCCTAATACCATCACATTGGGAGTTAGGATTTCAATATAACTTCAACATAATTCCAATATGAGGATACACATTCAGTTTATATCAAACATGTAATGTGTATAATATGTAATGTAATAAGTGATTTTTTTATATCCTTCAGTTATCACCAGGATGGTTGTTCAGAGTATTTAGTATAATGAATCGCCAGAAGCAAATGTCTTTGTTCACTCTTTATCCCTGTCTAGTCTGGCTTCCATCCTTAGTACCCACTGAACTACTCATTGATGACCCGCATTTTCCTGCTTCTTTGGCTAGAGAGGGCAGGTTTTTTTGTAAGCTCTCACTGAAGTTTCCAGGTTGCCAGCTTCTCCAGCACCCAGTCTGGAATATATGATGCAAAAGAAAACCCAGAGTATTCATCATTGTATCAGTGCTTGGATCCTAAGATCCTTAGCTGGTCTTCCTTCTCTTCACCTTTCAGAGTTTTCTTATGTTTGTTTTATATATAATGTCTAGGGATGTTAGGTGTGCTCAACAGGAAGAATAGGGAAAAGTGTATCTATTTCTTTCTGTCTGCAGCTGGAAATCTGACCACTTTAAAAGTTGGATTATTTCTCTTTTTATTATTGAATTGTAAGAATTATTTATCTACTCTGGGTGCAAGTCTTGTCGATAGTTTGATTGCCTCCTATTTGCCCTGTTGGCTAGGGAAGGATTTCTGTCCTGGGCTCACAGGGATGGCTGAACATAAACTAACCTGACACTGGACAGATGAAGTCAACAGCAGTTTATTATTCAAAAGACTCATGGCCCAGGAGGACACTGTATGCCATGAAGGGCCATATGAGGATTGGACTCGGGAACAAAATGAACAACCACGGGCTGAGAGAGGCAAGGTTTATAGTATCAAGAGGATGAGGTGCCCCTTGGTTCCTGGAGCATATGATTGGCTTGTTAGAATAATTCTGTGGGCTGACAGGGAACTGAAACCTGCTGTTTAGGCATATGGAAGCTCTGTGAAGAGGAGGGGTGTTTGACTGCAGGCCCTATCTGTGGGAGCAGAGTGGTGAGGGAACTTGTAGTTAGGCCACGTGAAGCTCTCCCCTCACCTGTTGACAAAGGAGTGCGTAATACTGCGTCTCAATTTTCGACTTTACACCACAATCAGATATATGTGATGTTATGTTTTTTTCTTAGTCTGTGGTTTGCTTTTCATTTTGTTCATGGTGTCTTTCAAAGAGAAGTTTTTAATTTTGGTGAAGTCCAGTTTGTCAGCCTTTTCTCTTATGGATAGTGCTTTTTGGGTCATTCTATGAATTTTTTTGCCTAGCTCAGTGTCATAGAGGCTTTCTCCTATGTTTACCAATGGTACTTAAAAAAATTCATTTTAATGTGTATATTTAAGTCTGTGGTTTCTTTTAAAATATTGTGTATGGTATGGGATAGTGGTTGAGGTTCATTTTTTCCATATGGATATGGAACCCACAGCTTTTTATATAGTTGTTTCAGTACTATTGGTTGAAATGTTACCTTTTCCTATTGAATTAAATTTTTGCTTTTGTGGGAAATCAATTGACCTTATATGTGTGGTTCTGTTTCTTTATGCTCTTTGATCCAGGCATACAGATTTCCCGCTTTTAAGGTGTGCCAAGTTTTTTCTTATCTCTGGACATCTGTATGCTGATCCCCATGTCTTACTTGTTCTTTTACTTTTCTGCCTGGTTAATATCTTATTATCCTTCAGGTCTCATTACAGATAATTACTTTTTCAGTAAACTTCACTTGACTCACATATAGGATAGATGCTTATTCCATGTGCTTCTGGGGAATTGTATTTCCTATCCTTTTGATAATGATTCTGAGATACACTTATTTATCAAATATCTATTGTTGTCAGACGCTGTTCTGGATGCTGGAGATATGACAGTGAGTAAAATAGTCAACAATCTTTATCCTGGTAGGGGCACCTGGGTGGCTCAGTCGGTTAAGCGTCCGACTTCCACTCAGGTCATGATCTCGCTGTACGTGAGTTGGGCCCTGCGTCTGGCTCTGTGCTGACAGCTCAGAGCCTGGAGCCTGCTTTGGATTCTGTGTCTCCCTCTCTCTGCCCCTCCTCTGGTCGTGCTCTGTCTCTCTCTCTCTTCCTCTCTCAAAAATAAATAAACATTAAAAAAAAAACTTTATCCTGGTAAAGCTTATATTCTTGTAGGTGGGAATAGGCCAAAAACCCCCAAAACATATGAAAACGGACAGAGGGAAACAACTGGTGTTATTGAGAAAAATAAAGCAGGGAAGGAGGCATAAGAAGTGTTTTGGGTGGTTGCAATTTCAAATAGGATTGTCAGGGAAGACTTCTCTGAGAAGGGCATAGCTCAGGAAGAACTGAAAGAAGTGAGGAAATGAGTCATGTGGGTTTCTGGAACAACCATGTTTCATTCATGTGGAACAAGTGGAAAGTCTCTGAGGTAGGAGCATGCTTGGCATGTTGAAAAACGAGCAGGGAGGCTAGTGTGGCTCCAGCACAGTGAGTGAAGAGAGTTGGGGTCTGTGAGCTAATCAGGTCCACCTTATGCAGGGCCTTTCAGGCCTTTGTACAGACTTTGGTTTTTACTGCTGATGAGATGGGAAGCCATTGGAGAGTTCTGACAAGGGAAGTGACAAAACTTGTTTACATCTTTATAGGATACATTCTCACTGCTGTGTGGAAAATAAACTGTTCGTGGAGTAAGGATAGAAGCAGAGAGGCTGTTGAAAGGCTGTTGCAGTGATCCCTGTGCGGTGTGAGACTGATTTGCGACAGGGTGGTTAACAGTGGAGGTCCTGAGGGTCTAAATATAGTTTGAAGGCGGTTCTACTGGGATTTTCTGATTCGTGTGCTCTAAAATGTAATTACTTTCTTTCATAACTTTTTCAAGAAGCCTGTAAGCTTCCTGAGGATGGGACTTTGTGCCTTATTTTATCATTTTGTTCTCAGTACCGTAGAATAATGGCTGGAACACAATAATCACACTTGGTACACACATTTTGAGTGAATGATTGAATATTGTATGTGGAAACTTACAGTGAAGAAACTAGTAAAGTCAAAGGCAGAACAAAGCTATCATGGCAAAAAAAAAATATGCAAATGATGCATTCTTTTAAGGAATTACTATTCTGTGGTTCCAGCACTTTGGACTGTGGTTGCCTAGAAGACAACTCTTTCATCAGTAAAAAGAGAAAACAACAAAGAAAGAATTCACGTTCCTCACTTTCATCCTCTGGCTAATCTCCTTTAAGGGTTGTTAACAAAAGGAATTAATGATATTAATCATTGCTAACATTTATTGAATGTTTTCTTTGTATCAGATGCTATGATAAGCACTTTGCATGTACTATCTCATTTAACTTTCATGAGACCCCCCCCCCCCCATATGAAGTAGGTGTTACTGTTACCCCATTTCACAGATGAGGAAATTGAAGGTCATGTAATCTACTAAGAGTGGTGTGAATCCAGGATTCGAAGTCTAGCTCTTAACTACTGCCCTGCCTGCCCTCCCACTTCGGGTCCTTATTTACAGTCATCCTCTCCTTTGTTATATCCTTAGTGACATTAGTGACTCAAGGAACATCCAAGTCTCCCAGTTTTTAATGTTTTCAATGCCAGTGATCTTTATTAATTTTTTCTAGCTACTCAAGTTCATGGCAGTACCTTCCATCTTATGCAGTAGAATAGTTCACCTGAGATGTCAAAACTGTATCTTTCCATTCTTACACAACTACCTGTCTTCTCAAAAACTTTCTCATGTTCTTACTACTTCTTTGGCCTTGCTGAATATTTCAGGTTTTTAATTCCTATTTTCTGGTCTTTCAACCTTTCCTGGCTTCATTTCCTTTCCTCTCTAACCATACATCTAATGACAGAATATTTATTGAACAACGCCTTATGACTAGACTAAGCATTTTATGTACTTCATGATAACTCTAGAGGAATAGGTACTAACATTAACCCCATTTTATAGATGAGGAAGTTGACGTTTAGCAAAGTAAAGTAACTTCCTTAAGTCATATAGTTAGCATTGGTTGAGTCTCAAATCCACATTATTTTTGACACAAAAACTCATGGCGTTTATAACCTATTGTCCTTCACTACACTCTCCATTTTATTCACTTTCCGATACCCTCAGTTCCTCTGTTCTCTTATCCCTCTACTTTCCTGTCTGACAAAACATTAAACCATAGATCAGTGTAATGGCCTACATTTTAAAATACAGATACTGTTAGGAATAGGGAATTGGGGAGATTGACTTAAAATGGTTTTATTTGGTTCATAAATTTAGAAGGAAGAGTCCCCTACTGGGAATTACGGCTATGGGCAAATATGGGGTCTTAGGCTAGTGGATTATGGTAAAGACTAAAAATTGCTTTCATTGTAAGAACTTTTTTTGTTGAGAATATGATGTCGCATAAAGCTATTTGTTATAACTGCCTGTCATTTCTTGATCGAAAATAAAAGCTAACTTGCCAATAATGGCCCTTAGATAAGTAAGGACAGACTGTCATAAACAAAAAGAATAATAATATTCCAACTAAAGCAACTGGTAATTGTAATAAAATTGAACCAATGGGAATTTCCAGCATAAGGATGGGAGCTACTTTTAGACGTCCTACTTTGAATAGATCTTTCAGTTTTTGTATATAGTTACTACTTGAAAATTTCCCTTATGTATACTAAAAAGAGATGTACTAATTATTTTCCTGTTATGTCTGTTTTCATTGTCTGTATTTTGTTTTATAAATAACTTTTTATGTATATCCTCCTAAAAGTTGTTATTTCACAGGGTTTCATCTGTCCATTATGTATGAAAAGATGTATAACTGCTAGTGATTTGTCGGAGCATTACCAGCAAGTGCACGCTGAAAATGAAACAAGAGGACAGGAACTTCTTAATGACTCCAGTGTTACTGTGGGTCCTGTATATTTTTTGCTTTAGCAGCTTGGTTATGGTTGCAGAATAGCTTTGTTTTTCCTTGCCTTGGTGTTGCTTAACTTTTTCTGCTACAAAGGGAATATGGATTGCTTTAATCATGCATGCTTAAAAGAAGGTTCAATAAGGAAAGCAGGCTCTTGGGAAGTTGGGTTCATTGCTCTTACTGTTTGCAGCTGTCTTTTTTGTGAATCTGTAAACAAATATAAAAGTTTAAGTTAATATTTTTCATAAATTTTGCCATGAAATTCAAAATATAAAGTGGATGATGTCTGATTTCACCATTTGTAAGTTGTATCTTTATTATTTAGTTAATGTTTTATTAACGCATATTTAAAAATGCTTTGGGTTAAAATGCTTTATACTCGTATATAGAAAGAGGACTTTGCATGTTAATTGTTGCTGTTTTTATTTGAGAAAGTATCCAGCATTAGAACCTGGATGTACCATTGTTTCAGTCTTTGTTTTGACTCCCTAGACTTGAGGAAGGTGACAAATGGCACATACTCATCATTAACAGTGTATCATCCAAATGTCTCTCTGTAGTGTGTGGGACGGCCCATATCTAAGGCTGAGGGTGGAAGCCAGTGAGGGCAAGTATTGCCCTTTTGCAGGCTGGAAAAAGTTTCTTAGATGGTCTTGATCTATCTCTTTCTTTTGAAAATCACTGCAATAATCTAAAAACAAAGAGAAACATAGCTTTTCTGATTCTTTTGCAAGTCTCACAAAAGAATGAAACTCCTTGTACCCAGAAAGACACAAGAAAAAAAAAAAAAAGACATGTGTTTTTCTGTCTGGCAATTATATATATAAGAAAGGATTTCACCAAACATTCACTTATTTGGCATATTTGTAGTGTACTTCTTATGCATCATATATTTTGGTAAGTAAAGAATATAAAAAAAGATATGATCTCTATCCCAGGCAATTTCTGTGATAAATATATTTGTAAAAAGAGTGCAGTGGTGATTCAGCCTGAGGAGAACCCCAGAAAAGCTTTACTGGGGAACAGTTAAACCAGACATTTTCTAGGGTGATACGGAAAATGGGTGCAATATAGGAAGACACCAACTGGTTAAACTAGCTACCTGGTGCAAGCAAAAAGAGAGACCTAAAAGATTCTTGGAGCTCTCCTTAGCATTTTACCACTTGTCTTTCATACCTCTTGTGCCAACTTTTCTTCTTTATGGGTTAGCCAAAATCAAAAGTGACAATATCACCTACTTGTCATTTAAATAAGAACTTTATTTTTAACTGAAAGAGCACTTGGTATAAGAAGGATACCATAAATATCAAGTTAAGGTAAGTTCTTTAAGTGTAGTGTATCTGAGAAAGGATTAGAGATCGCTGAAATCTCAGAGTAATCTTAAGTAGAGTGTGTGTGTATGTCTGTGTGTGTGCATGTTTGGAAGTTGGTGAGAAATTTGGAATAATTAAGGGAAAAATGTAGCTGGCTGTTTTTAGTGTTTTACTGTTTACTAACAGCATTTTTGTGGAAGTTATCGATCTACCCTCGAAGGTGGTTGCGAAGAAATAGAGAAGCAGTCTCTTAATATCCACAATTAGTATTACAAAGCACATGAATGAAAGATCATGCACTGTATTCAGGGGGCATCCCTCAGATATTCACTCTGAGCTTATGTTACTTTCATTATAAATGACTGATGTGGTCTTGATAGGCTTTTTTCTTTATCCTTCCCATCTATATCAGGCTAGCATTACTAAAAATAGCACGTGAATAATATTTTTAAAACATTTTTGTCTGCGTTTATTTATTCTGAGAGACAGAGTCTGCAAGTGGGGGAGGGACAGAGAGAGGGAGAGAGAGAGAATTCCAAGCGGGCTCTGCACCATCAGTGTGGAGCCCAACACGGGGCTCAGACTCACCAACTGCGAGATCATGACCTGAGCCGAGGCCAAGAGTTCTGTGCTTAACCGACTGAGTCACCCAGGCGCCCCACTATGTGAATAATTTTAAGAAATGATTGTGGAAAGACAAAACAGGGTGTAAGAAAAAACTATAAACTGTGGGTCCAGAAATTAAAGAGGCCAGAATTAATAGAGTAAAAGTCACCCGTTCAGTGATAAATATTTATGCATCTGAAACACCAAACAACAAGTTTAGTATCTTCTATTTAAGAAGGTGAGGAAGTATATATATTTTAGAAAGATTTATTTTTATTAGAAATGTCCCAAAATTAAAGTGTTATTTAAACATGGAAAATTCATTTAGGTGAATCATATGGAAAATTCACTTAGGTGGAATATTTCTATGATTAAATATATATTACTGAATTTCTAAAATTTCTCTTTAGGGATGAATCAGTTCTTTCTGGAGTATTAACCTGGTAATATTTAGAAGCTTTAAGAAGGTATGGCATACCTTAATGTGATCGTTAGCTTTCTTGGTATCTTTAGATATCTAGACCCAAAATCTGGAAGTAGAGACAATAGTCAAAAAGCCAAAGTTGTGAAGATTAAATAGTGTAATTGGTCTATGGCTTCTCTGGGGAACATTCTGTAATTTGCCTTCTAGATACTAGTAGAAGCTGACATGCAAAAGACAAATGACCGGGTAAATAGTATAGCTGTTGCACTAAAAGCATGTTAACTATTGTGGTACAACAGTTACCGAGTAGAAGTTATAAGAATGGCAAATTAGGTATAAAGTGGAGCCGTCAAAAAACAATGGTAGATAATAGATGATTTTGAAGAAAGAGCATAACATGAGCTAGATTAACACATAGGCTGGGGACATTCATTCATTCAAAAGACAGTGCTGCGCATCAAATATCTCTGGAGCCAAATGGCGTCATTCAGATGTGCAAAGGTACATCCTGAGTACTTAGTGCTACTACCTTTGCTTATTTCAGAGTTTCATAGGTGACCATTGCGTTCACTCACCTGTTGTGCCCCTGCCCTTCGCTCTACTTCTATGATCAGAACATACCTCTGTTTTCCAAACGCAGCACGTCTGTGTTTCAAACCTCTTTCCACACCTTTGTTAGAATGCCTCTCTTTTATTTCTGACAAGTGACTCCTACTCGTTCTTCAGTACCTAATTCCAGTGTCCAGTGTATATACACATACATATAACATAAATGAGTTTCTGTGTAGTTTTTGTAAAACACTAACTCCTGCAACAGACAGAGTTGGATTCTTTTTTTCCTGTGTTCCTATAGTTCCTTATATTTACTTATGTTATACCATTGTCTGGTAATGTTTGTCTACATATCAGTATTCCCTAGTACTCAGTGAGCCTTCATTCTGCTACATAATGTACATAAATAAATGAATATATGCTATTTGTATAGCACCCAATGAAGGAGAAGTTTATTTTTAAGTTTTTACTTGTTCGGAGTACTTATTACTTCACTCTATTCCTTGGAAAGTTTTATAACCTGCAAGATGTTAAAGCTCTTCTGTCTTTTTGCCAAATTCTGCCCTGCCAGGTTCATTCATATTTTTGTTTTTTTATTTTTATCTATTTTTTAAGTAGGCTCCATGCCCAATGTGAGTTTTGAACTCACAACCCTGAGATCAAGAGTCTCATGCTCTAACAACTGAGCCAGCCAGTCGTTAATTTATTTTATTCATATTTTTAAAATAAATATATAACATAGAAAATATAGAGTGTGTTCAAAAATAATACAGTAGCCATTAGGGAAACATGGATGAAAAGCTCCAGTGTGTTGTGTATTATAGGGAATGTAGAAACTTGACAAGCTACTAAGGGTAGTGCTGGAGGGAAAATCAGTATATGCAAAGGCCCGGGAATGTGGGATACCGTGGTGGGTTTGGAGAACGTAGGTAAATCTGAATAGTTGGAAGTGTCAATATAATTGTGGAGAGTGAGAGGTGCCCCAGCATCAGAGTGATTATTAGGTCATTGAGGAAATATTCATGTAGGACCTTGTATGCCATAACCATATAATTCTGAGAATATTTATAAGTGTTTAATATTTTATGGGTCTATTAATTTTAGGCTTGTACAGTGTTCATCTTAGGTTAGCAAAGAATTTACTGACTAGAATACTTCTCAAGCATTGTGGATACTCTGTGGTAATTATGAGTTATTTAATACGGTACCTTTTCCCTCAGTGATCAGAATGCTTTATATTCTTAATTTTTTGGTTATCATTACTAGGAAGTAGATTGGAACAGCTGTTATTTTACTAAGGGGATATCTAGAGAGAGGGGTGGGAATATGATGGCAGACTTCTCAACTAGTCTTCTAGGTTAGAACTTCTCAAATTAGAATTCTGTACTCTAGCCATCAATTTACTCAACCTAAAAGATAGTTGTAAGGGTTTTTTTTTTTTTTTTTTTTTAATATTTTGTAAACTTCAATCAGAATAGATGGTGATGTACTTTTGCACAATACCTGAATTTGGGCTTAACATCGTAAGTTACAATTTACTAATGGCACCATTGGTGTAAGACATTAGACCGTATTTCATAACACACAAATTGCTATTTTACAATATTCAACACAGTTTTGTAACCTTTTTCTCCCTCTTTCTATAGGGTTTCATATGTCCCCAGTGTATGAAATCCCTTGGGTCTGCTGATGAACTTTTCAAACACTATGAGGTAGTTCATGATGCTGGTAATGATTCAAGTCATGGAGGAGAGGCTCTTGCTCTGAAGCGGTACAGTACAATTGCTTTGAAGTGTAATGCTATTATGAATGCACGTGATCTTACCTCTTTCCTGTGTTAGGGCCTTGAGAGTGTGCTCACCATTCCTTGTCAGACTGACTCTTAGGTGAGGAGAACAGAATGTAAGAAGTTTGACAAGACTCAAGGAACAGAAAGAAGCCAGTGTTGCTTGAGCTGAGTAAATGAGCAGGAGAGTGTTAAGACAAGGATTAGATTGTATAGATTGTATAGTCCTTGTTAATGAGTTTAGATTTTATGCTAACTACAATAGGAAGGTATTGATCCTTATGGTTAGTAAATTAATGGGAGATATTTTGTTTCTGGCCTCAGGCAGTTAATGATTATATCATTTCTGTGATAAAGTGTTTTTCCATTTATGAATGAGGAGCTTTCAGAATAAAATTATTTTTCTAAGGGTTATATATATATGCCAGTATACATAAAATTCTAAGCAGCTTTTTTTTTTAAGAATTGCAAAAACTAGAAATTAATGTGCAGTCACTAGCCATGATTTATTAAGAGACCAGGTTGTTAGAGAACATTAATTATTAATTCCTTTTTTCTCCAATATATGTTTAGAGATGATTTAACACTACTTAGACAAGAGGTCCAAGACCTTCAGGCTTCACTTAAGGTAAGAGTAGAAATGATTACATTTGTGTATTTTCAGTGTTTCAGATAATAAATCTTTTGAAATTTAATTAAAAATCTTTTTTTTTTCCTTAGGAAGAAAAATGGTACTCAGAAGAATTAAAGAAAGAATTAGAAAAATTTCAAGGGCTGCAACAGCAAGTAAATGCTTTTAAATACTTGAAGTGTGTTTATTAGATGTTTATTTTCATTGTTAAAAATAAGCATTTTGTAAGCAGGTGGCCTGATATAAATAACTTCCTAATGAATTTATCTGTATTTAATAGCCTACAGTGTATATTCTTTGTAATTCTAATGAATGCAAACAAATATTTTGGAAGCTCAGATGTTATTTCTTAAAGGTGCTCCATTAAGAATCAGTGACCTGTGGGTTGTTTTTTTTTTTCTTAATACCAGGCTGCATTATTCTTATTTTCTGAAAATATCCCTAAGTGGTTAAAAAATATAGGTTCAGACAATAGTGAGATTCTTCAGAGCATTTGTGTTGTGACAAATGGGAGATCACTAAATTGTCTACTAGTAGGGAAAGAACTATTAACTGTTTACTGTTTATATTCTTTTTAAAAGAATTTTTAAAGTTTACTTATTTTTGAGGGAGGGAAGGAGGGGGAGAGAGATAAAAAGAGAGAGAATCCCAAGCAGGCTCTGCACTCTCAGCATGGAGCCCGACATGAGCTTGATCTCACCAATAGTGAGATCATGACCTGAGCCGAAATCAAGAGTCAGTTGCTCAACCGATTGAGCCACCAGGCACCCCTGTTAATATTACTGAAGATTGTTTGAAAATATGGGGAAATGGTTGTATTAACAATTTTAGTTATTTTTTTAAACAGTATTAGGTTTTAAAAAACAGAATAAAGGTATTTATGTATATGTGTATGTATACACACAAACACACACAGCTTTATATAAAAATAATATGTAGAAAAAACGAAAATCATGGGTAACAAAAGTGGTTACTTTGGAGTAAGATTCTGTTGATACATAATTTAATGTATTTTCTAAATGTCTTAACCAACTATGATTTTTATATTAAAATTATATTGGCTTTTGCACTACAATTACATGAAGGATCATAGAGTAATAAATTTTACTAAATGTAGTTTTCATTTGTAAGAATAAAGTGGATAACCTTCAATAATAGTTCTAATATTTTTATAAAGTAATTAGTGATCCTGTTGCCTGTTATCTTAGTACATTGTGACTCTCAGTCTATCTTTTTTGCCTTTTTGTTTTTTCACCAAAAATTGTCATTTGGACTAGAAAAAAAAATCCCAAATAAATGGATAACAAGATATTATTAGTCTTATTACTACTCAGCTTCTGTATTTGAGGCTGTGAAAGAGGTTTTTAGTAATCTAAAGTACTTGAAGTTCATTTACTCTGTTTTACATAAATGCCATTAACAAATAATCAAACATGTGCTGTATTATTTTTTTGTACTTGAAAACAGAGGAAATTGTTTACCACATTTGAGATGACTATTTCACATTTAATAAATTAAATTCTCCACAGTGCAAGGTGACATTGCCTTGGTAGGAAATTTACCTTGGGGAAAATGTATTTAAAATATTGATGGTTCTTAGCAACCAATATGTCTAAATCTAATGTATAGGAAAATAAGTCAGATACACTAGGAGTTGCTTTATTAAACTCTTGAAGATATGTGTAATTCTTTAGAATGTGGAAATAATGACTTGGCAGTATAGTATTTTATTCCTAATGCACATAATAAATTAAACCTTATGGAATATATTCTTTATTTCTGCTTTTTTAAAAGATGATTTATAATCATGAATTAAAAATTTGTGCTTTTAATGCCAAACTTTATAGTAGTGATGGTTCATGGCATGTTTTCACTTTTGCAGATTTTTATATATTATAGTATTGAATCTTATTTGCTGACTTCAGTATTGGCTTTAGAATCTATATTTATAATGATAGTTTATACTATTTTAAAATCTTTACTGAATTTATAGAACTTAAGATGGTACCTATTATAAGATTCACAATAATTTAAATATATGGTAACATAAAAAAAATTCTTAGAACCAGTGACTACAGCTAGATCATTATGCCAGTCTGCCTAATGGTACTTTAGAAATCTGGAAGATTGTGAACAGACCAAAATTTAATCAGAATCTTGCTACTTACCTGATAGAATGTGGCTTGTAGAGACTTTTTTTCACATTGGCAATTATAATAGTATTGTCTTTTTCTTTTAATGCGTTTGTTTATGTCTTGTTTCCATTGAGGAGTCTAAACCTGATGGATTGGTGGCTGATTCATCAGCAGGTAACTTTGAACTTTGCTTAAAGCAGATATTTCTTCATTTTTCTTTTTCTTCTTCTTTGTTTATTTACTTACTTTTGAGAAAGAGAGAGCTCAAGCAGGGGAGGGGCAGAGAGAGAGGGAGACAGAGAATCCCAAGCAGGCTCCACATGGTCAGTGCAGAACAGAGCTAGAGGCTCAAACTCAGGAACCCGTGAGATCATGACCTGAGCCCAAATCAAGAGTTAGAAGCTTAACTGTCTGAGCCACCCAGGCACCCCTCTCATTCTTCTTTTTCACTTTTTACTTTCTTTTGCTCTGATCCCTGCTACATGAATTTGTATTGTGATTATACTTTCTGGCTTTAAAACAGTGAAGCTAATAGTCATATTTTAGGTTTAGAATATTAGTTGTGAACTTTATAGTTTAATCAGTTGATAAAAATCTTAGTGTTTTCTTTGTTCTGTATATTCTGAAGTTATAAACTTCTGAAATATCACATTAGTACATTTTAGTGAAAAGTTAAATCTAGTTTGAAGAATGATGTCCTCTTTTTCTCTTGAAATAAAATGATGAAGCTAGCATCTTTGTAATTGACTTTGGAGGAATGCTCAATGAATAATCAAATTTGTATTTTGAGGTTAGCTGTTGTATTTACTTTCCCTCTGAAATCTGTCTCGCCCTTTTTTTTTGAAATCTCTTTAGGAGAATGGAGTATTAGGAGTTGACTGCATATTTTAATTATTTTATTTAAGATTTGGATTGTTCTTAAACCATTTCTTTCTTTTTTTAATGTTTATTTTTGACAGAGAGATACAGTGTGAGTGGGGGAGGGGAGGAGAGGGGAAGAGAGTAGGGGAGGGGGAGAGGGAGGCACAGAATCTGAAACAGGCTCCAGGCTCTGAACTGTCAGCACAGAGCCTACTCTGGGCTCGAACTCACAAACTGTGAGATCATGACCTGAGCCAAAGTTGGATGCTTAACCGATGCTTAACCCAGGCTCCCTGTTCTTGTTTCTCAATATAATCAATTTTATTTAGAAAGCCAGAATATGTTCCTTTTTGGACAGTTGATGGTTATAGGAAAATAACTGAAATGTAAAAGCAAAATACTTTTGAAACAAATATTTATAGATTATTTGAGTATGATGCTAAATATTCCTTTAATTTGTTTTATATATTTATAAATTATGACTTGTGTCTTAAATGAATCAGATATGCTTAATTCTTGAAATATGAAGATTCTCCATTTGTAACTGGATGATAGACTCATGTTGATTCTCTTTTTTTTTTCTTTTCATGTTGATTGTCTTTAACTACAACAATGATTAGGATATAAGTAATAACAGTTTAGGAAATGTAATTAGCATTAATTATGTATTTAAATAGCTATGATACATTTTTGTAGAACTACAGTCTTTGGAACACCAATTAGAAGAAGCCCAAACAGAAAATTTTAATATTAAGCAAATGAAAGACTTATTTGAACAGAAAGCAGCCCAACTTGCCACTGAAATTGCAGGTAAATTGAATCAGATCTTTTTAGCCAATGATGAGTCTCGTTACCTTTTTGCCATTGTACATCCTGGAAATAAGGCATTGTATTTTAGTGTATTGTATTTTGGTGTGATAAAACATTTGTTATAGACTATGGTAGTGATTATTGGAATTTAATAATAGAGTTGCTGTATAAATTATTTTGTTTGTCCTCTCACCTCTTCCTTTCAAAGGATCGATTTTCTCTGTAGAATTTTTCTTCTAATTTAGAAAAGGTGAATTTTCTTTGGGGCATGCTTAAAGATTAACAAGTAACATTTTGAAGAAATTAAATAATACAGTTAGATTTAACATTTGGTTATGCTATCAATTACTTTTTCTTTAACTACATGCTTTTAGGTTAAACTATTATATGTGATTAAGTATACATTAAGATGATAATTAGTGACAGTGCTGTATGGAATTTAGACAAAAACATCTGATTATTTTAAGTTCATCATTTAATCAGAAGTAAAAGTTTATTGTATATATTTAGGGTTATCTAAGGAATGTGAATTTGAATTAATATTAATAATATGTACATACTAGTAATATGTAGTTATCCATACATAATAATATGTAATTAATACATATTAATATGTAGATATGCAATGTAATAGATAAGAATTTATAAAACTACCCTTTCCTAGAGTTAATGTCATGAAACTAATATTTATGTAACTATCTTTAATTAGATATAAAGTCAAAATATGATGAAGAAAGGAGTCTTCGAGAAGCTGCTGAACAAAAAGTGACATATCTGACAGAGGAATTAAACAAAGAAACAACTATAATTCAAGATCTGAAGACTGAACTGGTAATTCAGAAACCTTATTGAAATGTACTTTTATAATTTTCTAAATGAAAAATGAAATATATACTCTGAAAAAATGTTAAAAGTATTGCTTGAGTAAAATGAAGGAAAGGAAAATTCCCTCTAGTTCTATCCTTTACACATATACCAATGTGATTTTTTAAATAAAAATGGAATGTGTGATACAAAATTTATTACCTTAACATTTTTGTTGTTTCTATCTTAATATCATGTGTCTTTTTACTAGTTTCCTTATCTGCGTCTCTGATCCTGACCTTTCCCTGCCCTTTAGTTTTATAAATCCACCTACTTTTAGAAAACTTCTGATTGCATTTCTAGCTTCATTTCGGATTCAACAAGTGTAGCATCAGGTCATCGTATTTCCTCCCCAACTATTTCTGTCATTGGTACTATACGTCTTCAGTGCTCTCCCAAGGTGTACAACTTTGGATCTGTCCTTGTCTCCTTTCTGTCCTGTATGTATGTATGTATGTATGTATGTATGTTTATTTATTTTGAGAGAGAGAGTGAGAGAGCATGAGCAGGGGAGGGGCAGAGAGAGAAATGGAGAGAGAGAATCCCAGGCAGGCTCTGTGCTGTCAGCGAGGAGCCCGAAACAGGGCACGATCCGATGAACCATGAGATCATGACCTGACCTGAAACCCAAGAGTCGGACACTCAACCGACTGAGCCACCCAGGTGCCTCTCTGCCCTTTATTTAGCACTCAATAAATATATGAATAAAATCAACCATATGCATATCCATATCCATTAGCAACAAACCCTGATTATGCTTACATCTGCTCCTTTATTTTTACTATCAGTTTCCTAGGATAGAAAATGGGGCATTTATGCTTCAAAATGTGGCATTTATTAAGTGATTGTTATAACCATGGAGTGTAGTTTGTGAAGGAAAAGAAAGCAAATAAAGCACTAAGGATAATTGTGAATTTGCTCTCTTTCACATTGTGGTGATACTATTAAATATGACAAAGATTGGGAAGAGGAGAGGCTTTTTGGGAAAAAGATATCAGTGGTCAACATTTGCAGTCTAACAATTGATATTAAAGATTATTTTCATTTTGATTTCTTTGTAGTAAAACCATATTTTGATTTTTCACTATAATTTTTAATGAAAATGCTTCACAGCTTCAGAGACCTGGTATAGAAGATGTTGCTGTGCTAAAGAAAGAACTGGTCCAAGTTCAAACACTAATGGACAACATGACGTTGGAGCGTGAAAAAGAATCTGAAAAACTCAAAGATGAGTGTAAAAAGTTACAAGCAGAATATGCTAACTCAGAGGTAAATAAGTTCAGTGTGCCTAAATGTGATTGTTGTTAACTTGTTTAGTGTATACTGTTGAGTGAAGCCAGCAGTTGAAATTTTTCCAAGCGATCTATCAAAACAATACTTGACTTTCATTTGCCCTGAGTGATATTTGTGTATAGTCAGTATAGTCTGAGAGACAATATTTAATTTTGCTTTATAAAGCTAGACATTTAGAGAAGAATGTATAAAAGAGTATTGTCTATTTAATAAATGTACATATTGTGGAGAAATGATTATTTAAAGTTAAATTTGATCCAGGCTAGTCAATAAGTGGTAATTGAGTTTATCTCAGTTTGGTGTAGGGGTAAAGGAAGCATGATTTCATTTTTTTACAATTGTATTATCAATGTTGTTTAGGAAAAATATTTAGGAGAACTTATTTTCTAGTAGGCTTGTTTTTCACTTATCGATTATTGAATTATGTTGTTGAAAGAAATCTTAAAAATCTGTTAGACTAACACTTCACCCAGGACCCTCCTTTGTAGCCTCTCTGATAAGTGATCCCCAACTCCTGCTAGGTGGTATAGGGGTGCATATTTCTTCATAAGTCAGCCGTTCCATTGAATTGACATTTGTTTCCCTAGAATTTCCATGCACTGATTCCAGTTCTCCTTAGGAATTACACAGAATAAATTGTTCCTTTTTTCCACATGAGATATTTGGAGACTGTTCATATTTACTCTGAGTTCTTTCTTTTTCAGGATAAACATTTTCAGTTCCTTCTGCCATTTGTCACATGGCTTGACTTTGACCTGTAAATCCTTGATATAATTATGTTAGTATATGGCAAGCTCTAGGATTTTTAGTGAATATATTTGCTTAAAAATGTAGCCTTTGTCTTTTTTACTAAAGTATTATAGAGGATATTTTGTTAACAGTTAACAAAATATTAATAGATATTTGTAGTTCTTAAGATGCCTTATGTGACATGGACCTCTATTTTTCATATTTTCAGTTTAAGAGGTTGTTATAGTAACGTTGCAGTTTGCTTTTCTTAGAGTTTTTAAGCTGGTGATCTTAAAAGCCATTCTATTCATAATTAGTAACATAATGAGCTATGGAGTATAAATATTATAGATAACCATGTCACCCTTTATTTTACTTCTTCCTGTATCTTTGTAAAGGGGGAATGGTGAACCTTTGTAGGTACAACATGCATAGGCATGTGAAGCTTTATGATGCTTACTTATTAACACTTTAGACTTTAAAGTTTATGAACTTCAGGTGCAGACTTCCCACAAGTGATCTTTTTTAGCCCAATGACACTTGACCCCACAATTTTTCAAACAATTTTAGGGAGTTCATAAATTTATTGAAGACAGTTAAAAGCTTTTAATGTGCAGTCAGGGAGATGCTGAATCAAAGAAGTCTCATGAGGAAAAGTCCCATTCAGATAATGTGAAAGTAGAAATGCTTGAATCTGAGTGAATCGAGTCATTTATTTCTGTGTTTTAATAAGAATTACTTTTGATTAAATCTGCCTGCCCACTGGTATTTCTCAAATTTTTAAAAAATTATACTCTCTTTTGGTTAAAAATTCCTTTAATATTATATGAGGTTTCAAATCAAATGTAACAGGTTGACTAAAATTGAATCACAGCAATGGCACTTTTAGAATATATCTCTTTTATTTAAAAAAAAAAAATTATTTTTTTTTTTTTAACGTTTATTCATTTTTGAGACAGAGCATGAACAGGGGAGGGGCAGAGAGAGAGGGAGACACAGAATCTGAAACAGGCTCCAGGCTCTGAGCTGTCAGCACAGAGCCCAACGCGGGGCTCGAACTCATGGACCGTGAGATCATGACCTGAGCTGAAGTCGGACACTTAACCGACCAAGCCACCCAGGCGCCCCTAGAATATATCTCTTTTAAAGTATAATCCTTTCTGACTGTTTCCTGCTGAGAATTGTGGAGTTATACATATACTTGTTATACAAATAGAATTTGAACAGGGAGAAGAAATTTATATATTTGCTTGCATTTTGGGAAAAATATATGTGGGAAAATATTTCTGAGTAATATTTAAGAATTACTTTAATATGGAGGATTTTTGTAAATTTGTATTTTTATTCGTGTAGATTGGATTATCTTCTATGTTATGGGAAGACGTCATTTAAGGTGAAAAAGTATAACTAGAGTTATAAGATTTGGGGGAAAAGGATTTAGTGACTTCCCTGTACTGTCCTCCTATCAACAAGAGTAATTGTGGGAAACAATTTTTTTTTTTCTCTCAAAAAGATGTTTCTGGAAAAGAAGAAAAATGGCATAGAAATTCATTCTTCACATCTTAACTTTTACATTTTCATAAAGGTTTATCTTTTTAAATGTTTTGAAATAAATGTTAAAATAAAGAGATTTGCTGAATAGCACTTAACATTTCATCATCATTTTAGTAAAACAAGGGTAATATTTACTTTCTAGTAGTTAACTAATAGGTGTGTAATGATTGAGACTTCAGATTATGTTGAACAAGTTTAGGAAGTGGTAGCATGAGTCAGAGTAATATTATTATTGGAAACAAGCTCTTAGGTTTTGAGCACCACCAAGTTTTGGATAATATGCCAGGTACTTTAAATATATGGTCTCTTTTGTTTCTTTTAACTCTGTAAATTAAGTATTAAGTTTGTTTTATGTGTAAGGAATCTGAAGCTCGGTGAAGTTAAATAACTTGTTTAAGTTCATGTACCTCATATAAGGAAACTAGGATTGGATCCCAGGTCTCCTCCAAAGCCTCAAGTCTTTTCTGAATCATGTTATCTCTCATTTAGGGTGGTCTGATAATTGCCTTATAAGTAAATTCGTGCTATTAATTTTGACCTAATACTTACTGTTATTACTTTTTATATTTTGCCATATTATATGTTGTAATATTTATATTGAGTACAACTTAAAATACTTTTGAGTTGTTTCACACCATTTTTATATTAAAACAATTAATGTCTAGATATTCCATCTCATTTGTTTATAACAATGTTATAAACCATTTGTTTTTAGCTTGTGCTTACTTTTTAAATATGTGGCATGTATTTTATTAATTTATTAAAATTAAATCCTATTCTTAAATTTGTTGGTGAATTATAGCACTTAATGAAAAACTTACTTTATGTATTTATTACTACTTTACTGAACGTAAATACTGGTATCTGAAACAAAATACACGAACAGGAATTAAAGGAGCTAAAAATGTAATGATTCGTTTGGTATTTCTAATTGAAGCTAAAGACATATGATGTAATATACATTGTTAAGTATGTCCTTATGTTCCATTACATTCATTTAGATATGCCTATGAATTCATTGACAGGTTTTGTTTTGTTTTGTTGTGTTTTTGGTTTAGATATTTTAGAAGGCATATAGAAAAATAATTCATTCTAAAGCATTTGAAAGTACTTTATAAATAGTTATCATCAGAAATTGAGGATTTAAGGGTTAAAATAAGTATTATTTTTAAAAATTTACATTACTGAAAATATCAAAGCTATAATCAACTTACATTTGGTGTGGTCTTTAATGTAAATGGTTTTTTAAGAATTTTATTTGAATTCCAAATAAACTCATTTTAAAAGCTAAAATATTTACAAAGATATGGAATAAAAATGGTTATACTCATGCATAGTTATTAGAGTACTTAAATATCTTTTAAAAGTGTACTAATATTAGAGATCAGTTTTAGCAGTATGTTTGGACATTTTTATTATGTGTTCAGTGTGTACTTTTGTCAGTCTTCCACCTTTCATCCATCATTTTATTATTTTTTTTTTCTGCTTTCTAATGGAGATGCTTAAACTTGAGGTAATGTGTTTTGGGAAGGCTTTTTAATGTTAGTAATACCTTTAATATAGCTCCTTCTGTTGTCAAATGGAAATTTTGTGTTTTAAGGCAATCTCAGAACTTCAAAGATATGCTTATTTTTGTTAATCAAGTGAATTTTCAATCGTCTTTAAATAATTACATACAAATTGTAGTAGAATATTATTAGGACAATAATTATAATTCTAAAACACTAGCAGGATATTTGCTCAGAATATCTCTAATTATTTTTTAATTTAAAATTTTTTCGTAAAAGTCTAACTTGAATTCAGTAACATGGCTTCAAGGAAATGGAGGCTATTTTATCGGGTCTCAGATACTGGGAACAAATATCTGTTAACTCCTTGGAGACGAATCACTCATTCCTTTAGAGAGTAGTTTTTGAATGCCTAGGGTCAGTAGCTGTTTTAGGTGTGGGGAATACAACAGTGAATAAGACAGAGTACCTGCTCTCATAAAGCTTATAGTCTTTTGTGGAAGCCAGATAATACATGAATAAATCAAATCATGATGGAAAATCAGGTAATAATAAATGCTATAAAGAAAAATAAAGCAGGGTATGTATGGGCAGTAGTGGAGCTGGCAATAATGTATGACAGTTTTAGATAGAATGATCAGGGAAGGTCTTCTGAAGGAGGAATGTGTGAGAAGTAAGCAAGAGGGTGAAGAATTGGGAGTAAGCATTCTCAGGAAGAGGGAGTGCAACTTTAAAGTCTCAAAGCGCAGATGAGTTTGGCCTGTTAAACAGTGAGGAATGTCTTTGTGGCTGGAGTGGAGAGCCATCTTTGTTTGAATTTGACCCATAGTCATATTTGAACAGGGAATGTATTTTCTTGCACATTTTGACTTTTCAATTTGTATATTCCCCCAATACAAACATAATGCATGATCACTGTAAAACATTGAAATGATTCATGATGTACAACAGAGAAAATGAACCTTATCTGTAGTTCATTCCCCTCCTTCCCCTCTCCATGACTAAAGTATACCTTTTGGTGTAAACTCTTCCCACATCTTTCTTTTTTCCACCCTTGAGTAAACTAAAAAATTTCAAATGGTTGCTTTTAAAAAAATTATAGTTAAAAATATACATATTTGTACAAAGGATAAATGATATACCTAATGTTTAATTCTTTAGGTATTAAAATATAAAGTCATTTATAAGAACATATTTTAAAACTGTAAAATATAACAAGATATTGTTGAATATATTTGCTTTACATTTTGCTTGTTTAGTTTTTTCTACGTGTCAGAGTTAATCAGCAAGACAGATGTTACTCTTGGCTTACTATATCTTATAAACTTTAATGTGGAATCATGGTTTTTTAATGAAATATACTCCTAATTTGCATCTTAATATGCACTATTATTTCTGTTTATTATGTGTTACTCTGCTAAATCCTTTGATAAGATATTTACAAGCCAAGATTTAAATACAATAATATATCTTCTTTTGTGGTAAGTTGGCATCTACGCTAATGATTAAAATAGGGTAACTTAAAATAGCCAAACTGTTCCTAATATTTCTCTGAACATCCATAATGTTACTAACAGAAAATGATCCTGAGATTCAAAGTTATTAGGGATAGCAGTTTGAAATAAACTCCCAATATCAATGAAAAGGTTACATGATCAGTTTAAGAAAGAAATTATTAGGATATGCCTTTAACTTGAATATAGTTAAAAATAATGAATATTTAAACATTTCCTTCTTTGAAGCATAGGATATATATGGCATATATTATATATGTGTGTGTGTGTGTGTGTGTGTGTATATATATATATATATGTGTGTGTTGTTATATGTTGAAACACCCTGTTTAGAAGCTGTAACTGTAAAGCAATATGACAGATTGCCTGTCAGTATATCAGAATTGGTTTATTTAGATGAATGTTTTCCATAAAAGGTTAGGCCAGGAAGATATTTTAGACATGCTGCTATTTGTAAAAACTTTTTTGAAACCTCTTTTAGTTGACTTTAAACCAGTTTGGAAAACACTCAAAAAACTAGTTTCATCAACTTATGGTTATTAAAATAATATAAGCCCAAGTGTTTAATCATTCAGTTCAATCACTTACCTTCTTTACTAGATGGTTTTCCAAAACTTAAAACCAAAGCACTGTAATAGATGAAGATATACTACCAAAGAGAATCCTTAAAAAAAACAAAACAAAACAAAAAAGTACCACACATACTGGAAGGGTTTTTAAGAGAAGAGTAGCAGATCTCTTGGTGTTACTGTCAAAATAAATCAGTAGCCTTCTAAGGTTTCTCCCTTGAAGATGTATTTGTAATATTTGATGTAGATAACTACTCTTGTGTTTATTAAAAAATTTTTTTAAATGTCTTCCATAATAAAATTTATTTACTAATAAAGAATATAGACAATGAAAATGTAGCTTTAAGAATGTAAAAAGTGAAGTCAATAAGCTAAATATTAGAAATAGAAAGTTCTTTTGTTAATGTCACTTGCAAGAAACCATACTTAAAAAGCAGTACTTAGTGTCTCTCTCTGGTCATTGAAGCTTTCATGTATAGGAAGTTTCTATTTCTGAGACTTTGCTTAATTTTCTCTTACTTTTAAATGATCAAACCTTTGTCTTAATTTCGTTAAGATGCATTAAAGCAAATTCGTGTCCAGCTATTATACCTAGTCATGGAATGACCCAGCTTAATAAAATTATATCTAATAAAACTCTGTATAACTTCTTTGGACAGATACTTTCCATTACAGTCAAAGAGATGATTCGCTACCTTTCCAAGGTGATTCTGTATTGTGTGTTTGTGTTTATTTAACATGTTTTTAAAGTAAAAAGAAAGGCTGTCCTGTAGAAGTTGGGATAAAAGGTAGGCAGTAACTTGCATATGTTCTTTAAATTCAGAAGGATTAAAGTACAGAGTTTCAAAGCCAGTAAATTCAGGTTGATAGTTTGATGCTGACTCAGATACATAAAGTAGGATGCCAACTATTCATTTCATTCATTATTAAATAAATGAGGTTAAACATTTTGGATAAATTTTAAAAATTAATTTTCAGTCAAAAATGATGTGGGGTGGCAGTAGGGTGGTAGGAAAAAGAACTAAATTGAAACTTCGAAGTATTATATCAATTTAACAACAACAGTGACAAAAATCTGTGTAACTTTAAAACCTTTGGATACTTCCATTCTCTTTTCCATTTTAGTTCCCTCTAATTTTTTTTTTCTTTTTTTTTTCTTTTTTTCTTAAGGCCACAATAAGCCAGCTAAGGAGTGAACTTGCCAAAGGCCCCCAGGAAGTTGCTGTATATGTGCAGGAACTACAAAAACTTAAAAGTTCACTTAATGAATTAACACAAAAAAATCAGGTGAGTATTTAAAAACTACATAGAGTGGTGAATTGGTTTTATGTATCTTAAATTTTAATCTCGTGTATGTTATTTATATATTGGCACGAGTACAGTGTGACTTATTACTCTGTTGGTTTTTTTTTAAGTGTTAAGTACATTCACATTGTTACAGAACCGATCTTCAGAACTCTTTCCATCTTCCAGAACTAAAATTCTATACTCTGAACAACACCCCATTCACCACCACCTTTTGTAGAGGAAAAACACTCCTGTGTGTCTCCTCTACCCTCAGTACTTTACTACACCTTTACTTCTGACACCAGACATATGAGTGTTCCACACATCAGCAGTTCTGTGACACCAGTGGATGACCTACAGTGTAACTCAGTTCTACCACCATTTACTTGGAGATAGTGGGAAATAGTGTCAGATCCCACAGGGGTTTAGCTGCCCCCTCCCCCCACAAATACCAGTTCAAAGTCCAACTTGTTACCTGTACTTCTCACCAAATGGCTGTGGCTGTAAATGGGAGGTTCCCACAACCCTCGCCTTAGATTGGATTAATTTGCTAGAATGACTCACAGAACTCAGAAAAACATTTTACTTACTAGATTAATGATTTATTTTAAAAGATTATAATTCAGGGGGTGCCTGGGTTGCTTAAGCTTCCTACTCTTGATTTTGA
The DNA here is from genome assembly GCF_018350195.1 of Panthera tigris. Classification (NCBI taxonomy): domain Eukaryota; kingdom Metazoa; phylum Chordata; class Mammalia; order Carnivora; family Felidae; genus Panthera; species Panthera tigris. The sequence continues at coordinate 113,351,468 of NC_056666.1, read as the reverse complement.
TTTGGCTTGTGATTTCACAGATCATAAGATGGAGCTCCATGTCAGACTCTGTGCTGACAGAGTGGAGCCCGCTTGGGATTCTCTCTCTTCCTCTCTCTCTGTCCCTACCCCGCTCGTGCTCTCTCTCTCTCTCTCAAAATAAATAAATAAATAAACATTAAAAATAAAAGATTAGAACTCAAGAATAGCTAGATGAAAGAGATCGGTAGAGTAAGATGTATGGGAGAGGTCATGGAGCTCCCACGCTCCCTCTGGGTGCTTTCTATGTGTTCGCCAACCTAGAATCTCCCTAAACCCTGTCCTTGTGGGTTTTTATTGAGGCCTCCTTACAGAGGCATGATTGATTAATTTATTGGCCATTGCTGATTAATTTGACCTCCAGCTCCTGTCCCCTTTCTGAGGTAGGGGGTGGGGTTGAAAATTCCAACCCTTTCATTTTGGTTGGTTCCCATGGCAACCAGCCCCCATCCTTAGGAGCTTTCTAAAAAAAAAAAATCACCTCATTAACATAAACTCATTGGTGGTTGAAAGGGAGTTGTTATGACTAACAAAAGACATCTTTGCTACTCTTTTCACTCAGGAAATTGCAAGGGTTTTTGGAGTTCTGTTGCAGAAATGGAGATGAACACCAAATGTATATTTCTTTTTATACGTTACTATCACACCTTTGATGCACAGAGTTTTTGATTTGATATAATCTAGTGTCTGTTTTTACTTTTGTTGCCAGTGCTTTTGGTGTCATATTTAAGAGATCATTGCCAAATCCAGTGTCAGGCAGCTTTTCCCCTGTTTTCTTTTAATGGTTTTATACTTTTAGGTCTTATGTTTAGGTCTTTGATTCATTTTTGAGTTAGTTTTTTTTAATAGTGAAAGGTAAGGGTTTAGTTTCCTTCTTTTGCATATAGATAAACAGTTTCTCCTGCACCATTTGTTGAAAAGACTGTCCTTTCCTGTGGTCTTGGCACCCTTGTTAAAAATCATTTGACCATGTATGTGAATGTTTACTTATGGGCTTTCTATTTTTATACCGTTAGTCGGTATGTCTGTCTTCATGCTAGTACTCTACTGTTTTGACTACTGTAACTTTGAAAAAAAAAATTTTTGTTTTTAATGTTTACTTATTTTTGAGAAAGAGAGAGAGAGAGGCAGAGCATGAGTGGGGAGGGACACAGAGAGAGAGACACACACAGAATCCAAAGCAGGCTGCCGGCTCTGAGCTGCCAGCACAGAGCCCTACACGGGGTTTGAACCCACAGACCGCGAGATCATGAGTTGAGCCCAAGTCAGACGCTTAACCTCCTGAGCCACCCAGGTGCCTCTGACTACTATAGCCTTCAGTAAGTTTTAAATCAGGGAATGTGAGACCTTCAGCCTTGTTCTTTATTTTGGAATGTTGTTATTTCCCACCTTGTTTCTTTATAGATGAGCAACAGATAATATTAAGTTTGGGGGCAGGGCAAGTATTGGTTAGTACTTTTTTTCTGTGTCTTTACTTTTTTGGTCGTGGGGGAGTAGAGTCACTAAACCCTTATATTCAATGGTATGGTGAATTTGTTGGCTTGCTTTTTAATAAGTTGAACCTAATATTTTGATGAAATATAGCAAGGGAAGAACCAAAGAAAAGAACATGGTAGAGGGGAAAAAGAAGTAAGTATAATTGGTTGGAAATATCAGGCCTCCTGCCAACAGCCAGGCGAATGGGCTTAGAAGCAGATCCTCATCCTCCAGTTCTTTTCAAATCATCAGAGACTGTAGCTCTGCTCTGGCCCACAGCTTACTACAACAGTCTCATGAGAGACCCTGAGGTGTAACCGTCAGCTGAGCTGCTTCTGGATTCCTGACCCTCAGAAACTGTGTGAGATAATAGACACAATTTTAACCTAAGGTTTAGGGTAATTTGTTGCTTGTGCCCTTGGCCAACCTCAAACCTCTTGATCTCAGGAAAGCTGTATGTTTTCAAAATTGTTATAGACTCCAAAGAGCTTTTATTTTTGGGGTTATATCTATGGATATTTAGTATATTAGAAATTAAAACATACATTTAAAAAATATGTGTTTTTAAAACATTAATTAATAAATATTAACAATACTATTTCTTATGAAAGATGACTATTTTTTAAAACAAAAAATAGTGGTGGTGTTTTATATTTTTGCAAACCTCTTTAATGTCTAGCTTAATATTAGGACAGATGGATTCTCACATCTGCTTTTACATTTCATCTGTTGTGATATGGTTGAAGGGTATGAAGAAAATTCAATCTCACATAGGTATGTAGTTGGGAAGAAGAGGAATCTCTGAATAGCTTTTTTTTTTTTTTTTTTTTTTGGATAATTATAGCTATTTTTATTTGATACTATACCAAAACTAGATAAGGCATAGTTTCTCAGTAGCTAGTTACAGTCTAGAATCTGAAACCATATCAATGCTGTTTATATATTTGCAACACTAAATTTATTAGTTTTTTTTGCCTTTTGAGTGGGTTTTATAACATCATGCATTAGTCAGGTGTAAAATATTGGTTATGCAGATCTTCCAAATATTAACACATTACCTTGTGCAATATAAAAACAGTGTCATTTGTCAATATCTCCATCAGTCTCTGAATAGGCTTTAAGTATGAGGAAGTGTCAAGCTCATGGTGATGGATACTAGTTTTCCAAAATTCTGCCCTTCTTTGAAAGCTTGAATTTTATTATTGGAAACAAATAGTATCAATTCTGTTTTCTTACGTGATAGGTTCTTTTCCTACCAAGTATGAATAATCATAGTTTGTTATTCTTGCCAGTAAAAATGGTGTTTTATGAAAAACAGCAACTAGCTCAGCTTGTAATTTAAGACCATAAATGCTTTTCCATGTGACAATTCTACTATTGTTTGGTATGCAGCAGAAGTGATCTATGCATACTTCTACTTTTTCACATAGATTTTATTTTTCCTTGCTATTACGAATATTGCAGCTGTGAACATTCACATCTAAATCTCATGCATTCGTGCAAAAATTTCTTTGTTATGTCTCCCAAGTGAAATGGCTGGGGTGCAGGCTACACACGTTCAAGTTTAGTACGTGACCTCAATTTTCTGAAGTAATTATATCAGTTTACCGTTGTCCATTTCTCTGTCAACTCTTGATGCTGACTTGATCTTTTTCTGTGGCTTTATGAAAACCTGTCCATCCTCCTCCCCCTTTTGTCTCCTGTCAAGCTATATGTGGAAAACTTCTATATACAATTTAGTTTTATCTTTCTCCCTCAGTTTGATTTTTAATTTCTTAAAAATTGACGTTCTACTTTTTGGAAATTGACCAAGATGTGTACATAAAGTGGATGTTTATGATCAGTGTCATTTATTATATAATTTTGAAGCATTAAACTATTAATAAAGGACATGATTTGACATTGATAGACTGAAATGTATGGTCAGATAATGAAGCACAGATTGTATGTATACACACACACGTATTATTAAAAGAAGTACTATGAGAATTTGATAAATAGTATATAGAATCAAGATGATTTAGTGTGGTAAGACTGGAATATGATTGATTAGGGAATAATGGCATCTTCTACTCATCTTAATAATCCTTACATCAGTGTAAGACTTAACAATTTTTTTTCCAAAATGTTTTCCTGGTTAGGATTTGCTCACCAGTTAAAGTTAAGTGCAGAAATGCATCCTTTTCTTATTATCCTTGCTATCTGCCTCTCCCACCTCTCCTCATCCCATGTCCTTGGCAAACTATGATTGCTGACAGTGGTGATATCCACGTGTTTTGAATTTGGAAATCTTTGTATTTGGTCTTAGGAAGACCATTACATGAAATGCCTTGGGCATTTATTATAGGTTATATAGCAGCATCAAGGTGGATAGACAATATTTTAACACATAATGAATGGAAACAATAAGTATTAGACCAATGTTTTGTAATTACTGCTTTTGAAAACTTAAAAATAAAAGGGAATATTGAAAAAACTTCCTTCTTAGTTTCAAATAAGAATCATAGTCTGATATTCATTCATTCATTCGTTCATTCATTTATACACTAACATTTAAACACAGTTCTGCAGCTCAATTTAATTATTTTTATGTAAATTCTGAACAAAATAATATGCTTAGTTAAAGCTCCTGGTATAGGTCATTGTAAGAGACTAAGTTATTTTTTGGGTTTTACCTCTCATCCTATTTCCATCCTTTTATTGCTTTCCCTTTCTGGTAGTCCTAGTATTAAGGTGCTCATAGTCCAAAGCAAGAGCCAGATGTGACAAGTAGTTCTGTTGTTGTGTATGACCACTATATTTATTGCAGAGTGGTGCACTGAGGAATGGTGTATGTAGTACAGTGGTGGAAGGCATGTTTAAATCCCAGCTTTGCCACTGACTGACTGTGACAGCCTCTCCAAGTTTGTTTCCTTTCCTACCCATTTGCCTCTTAGGAGTGGTATGGGTCTTAAATAAATTAATAGATGTTTAAGTGCTTAGACCAGTGTCTGGCTTTTAGTAAACATCCCAGTCAAGGTTTGTTGTTTTTGTTTTTGTTTTTATTTGGTAAGTGTTGGTGCAGGGTTGGGTCAAGACCAAGGTGGAAGTTTTCCTAACTTACTGCCTAGTAAATCAGCAAATGCTTTTGTAGAAGACAACTGTTTAGCTTAGTCTTCAAGGATGTTAAGGAACATCCTTTCACATGGCAGAGGGGTTGATTGCATTCATTTTGAGAGTTAGCTATGCAGAAGGCATGGGAACATGTAAGAGCACAAGAGAATATGAGATGTTGGAGAGCTATAGTAGTTCAATTTGTTTTTTCTCACCAAGCTGTTTTGAAGAACAAATGAGATGCCTGAAACTACTTTGTAAGCTAAAAAAATGCCATCTTTTTGCATTCATTCTCATTACTTGGGCAAGTAATAAGTGAAAACTGGAGTCTAATATAGGGAAATTGTCTCTGTAAGAAAATCTGTTGAGAGCAGTTGGTGAGGAAATCAAGAGGACAGGACAACATTTGGAAGGAAGGAGTTTTGCTTACCCAAAAGATAATTATGTTATGAGTTAGGCTTAACAATCATTTTGGAATTTAAACTTGAATAGAGTGTTTTGGGGGAAGCATGAATTGACTCACTGCGTGTCTAAATTGTGTTGTGACAATTTACTGGACTTGGAATCATAATATATGACTCTGCCACTTGGCCAGGTCATAGAGGTTCTTTCAGTTTTTACTTCCTTATTCAGAAAATGGAGATAATAATGTATCTCATGTTTTGTTTTAAGAATTAATATGGACATGTGAAAGTGCAATTACTATGTTCTTTAATGACTCTCACTATACTTAAATCAGTTTTCAAAAACCATGTATTTGCTATAATATTTTGCTTCAGATTTCATGGGAAGACTGTAGTAAGAATGAAAATTTGTAGTACTAAATATATTTAGCCTTCTGCATGTAAAAATTATGCAGTGTGAGTGGATTAAGTCTTTTTTTTAGAATATATTTTTTAATTTATTCATTTTGAGAGAGTGTGTGTGTGTGCGTGTGCGTGTGCGCGTGCGCGTGCGCGTGCATGCATTAGTAGGGGAGGGGCAAAGAGAGAGAGATTGAGAATGTCAAGCAGGCTCTGTGCTGTCAGCACAGAGTCCAACTCAGGGCTTGATCCCATGAACTGTGAGATCATGAGCTAAGATCAAGAATTGGTCACTTAACTGACTGAGCCACTCAGGTGCCCCTGGATTAGGTCTTTTAAAAAGAAAGTGGTTGAGGTTCTTTTAAGGAAAATTTAATTATCTCTCATCTGTGCTATAAAGCCTGGTAGCTTCCAATTAATTTTTTAGGACAAGTGAATTTTAAAGTCTACGGTTGTTATGTGCCTTTACTTCTTAAAGGTTGAAGCTGTCTGAGGGGTCATCTGTGTATAAATTGGTGGGAATATTTGGTCACACCATAAGTAAGCCTGTGGAGAAGCCTTGCTAGCTCATTACTAGCCTTCAATTTTTGCAGCATGTTTTAAAATTATATCCTGCCCACATTCTTAGTATATGTGAGCATGGCGGCCTTTATGAAATTCAGTGACTTAGAATTTTCTTTAAAAAGATGCAGCACAGCTTTGAGTGGGGGAGGGAGGATGTCAGGGTCAGGGTGGGGGGAAAATGTAAAAAGATGCAACACAGTTATACATCAATGAATAGCCTTAATTTAACATATGAAGCCCAAAATAAATGTAATTTTCTTAAAACAAAAAAATGTAAAATTACATCCAGAAAGATCTGGAGTTACTAGCCAGTAACACAAAGAAATGTTTATAAAAACATTTTCTTAACAGATAGTTTAACTCAAAAGTTGTTTTCTTCCCTCTAGTCTTTTGACTCTTACTCTTTCTTTGTTTCTGTTGGTTGGCCAAGGCACACATCTCTTCTGGGTGCTCTTCTTACCTTTAAGTTTGTCTCACATCTTGTCTTTTTTACATATACCTATAGCATCTTCTGGACACTGCTTTTCCTGTAGTATATTCCTGCCTGGTAATCTATTTACATTAATGTACCTTTTCTCAGATGGTGTTCAAGAATCTTTACTGCTAACTTTGCTACATTGGTACCTAGATTTATTACTCCCCTTGAGGTAGTAGTGTTTGCACTTTCCCCACATGTATGTTGCTTGTCTCTTGTTCCCTTGTGTCTTTTTATGTAAATTTTTGTGTCTGTTTCAATGACATGGTGTGAGTCATGCATACGTATTATTTAACTCCTATCACCACTTTACTAAGCTCAAACTTTATTTTCAAGTGATTATAATTACTAGTTAGCCCCATCTGACTTTGCTTATTTTATCAAAAAAGAAAAATTATTCACTTCTGACACAGGTTTTGTATTCATTTTTTTAAAAAGCTTATTTATTTATTTTTTGAGAGAGAGAAAAGGAGCGTGGGAGGGGCAGGGCGAGAGGGAGAGAGAGAGAGAAAGAGAGAGAGAGAGAGAGAGAGAGGGAGAGAGAAAATCCCAAGCAGGCCCCACACTGTCAGCACAGAGCCCCATGTAGGGCTCAGACTCATGAACCATGAAATCATGACCTGAGCCAAAACCAAGAGTCTGATGCTTAACCGACTGAGCCACCTAGGCGCCCCTGTATTAATTCATTTTTGTTTGAGAGAGTTATGTTTTAACTTTCTTGGAAAAGTTTTTTTTTTCTTTAATGTGTGTATTTCATTTAGATTATTTAGAGACCAGAGGCTTTGATTGTCCTCTACTATTTCTATATTATTCCCTTCTAGCACACTGCATATAAAAAGTGAGTATAATCAACATCCACAGCTTGACTTCTCAGATGCTTGTAGTAGCTTTTTATCCTAGCTATCGTTCTTTTAGCATTGAGTCAGAGTTCTGATTCAGGTCTTATATATAAGTGTGTTGACTTAAAATGTTCTATATTAATTGTAACAACTCCACTGAGACTAGATGTCAACATTTGAATAGGCTAGTTGATCCAGATCTTTAATTGGAGGTGTCATTTTTTTGTATTTTGTACTTGATAGTACTGATTAAAATAATAAAACATAAGGCAAGTAAATTATGTTTAGATCACTATTTTTATACACCTAGAAAGAAATTTGAGTTAATCTTAAACTTGTGACTCATATAAATGGTCTTTATCAAGAAGAGTAAAAATAAAGAATCAGTAGGATCTACATACTAAAGCAGCAAGTGGTATTGTTATGCTAAAGCTCTTATCAGCTATGAAGTTACAACACCTCAGGGCGCCTGGGTGGCTCAGTCAGTTAAGCGTCAGACTTCAGCTCAGGTCACGATCTCGCGGTCCGGTCCGTGAGTTCGAGCCCCGCATCGGGCTCTGGGCTGATGGCTCAGAGCCTGGAGCCTGCTTCGGATTCTGTGTCTCCCTCTCTCTCTCTGCCCCTCCCCCGTTCATGCTCTGTCTCTCTCTGTCTCAAAAATAAATAAACATAAAAAAAAAAATTAAAAAAAAGAAATTACAACACCTCAAATCAATTGCTGTATATTGTTATTCAAAGTAATTTTTGATGATAGAAGGTAGGTTTTTTTTTTAATGTTTATTTATTTTGAGGGACAGAGAGAGAGAGAGAGAATAAGCACATGAACAGGGGAGAGTCAGAGAAAGAAAGGGAAAGAGAATCCTAAGCAGGCTCTGAGCTGATGGTGCAGAGCCTGCTGCAGGGCTCAAGCCCACGAACTGTGAGATCATGACCTGAGCCAAAGTCAAGAGTTAGACACTTAACTGAGTGAGCTACCCAGGCATCTCAATGATAGAAGGTAGTTTTATTACTTAATTCAAATGGGAGAGTATAAATATATTGTATACCCTAAAGAATCTAGTAGATTTTAGTGTTTCATTTTATGTCAAAATTCAGTTGGTAATCCTTGTATTAGTAGAGCTTAGTCAAGTGGGCCAATAATAAAATAAGTTAGTATGTAATAATTTAGTCCTATTTTGGCCAGAATATATTCAGCCAAATGTTTTTATATTGCAGTGTGGCTAATTTTAGTGGTATTGTTGTAAAGATAGTTTGAATAATTAGAATAATTAGAAATATTAAGAAAGGAAATTGTTTCATCGATATTTCAGAACTTGACTGAAAAGCTTCGTAAGAAAGAACTGGAGTGTACTCAGTTAGAGGAGAAACATAACGAAGAATGTGTGAGTAAAAAGAATATACAAGCAAGCCTTCATCAAAAAGACCTAGATTGTCAGCAGCTTCAGTCAAGATTATCTGCATCTGAAACCTCCCTGCAGAGAATACAGGCAGAACTAGGTGAAAAGGGGGAAGCTACGCAGAAGCTCAAGGAAGAATTATCAGAAGTAGAGGCCAAGTACCAGCATCTTAAGGCTGAATTTAAACAGCTACAGCAACAGAGAGAAGAGAAAGAGCAGCACGGGTTACAACTCCAAAGTGAAATTAATCAAGTAAGAGATGTTACTTTTATTTATTGGAATTCCTCCTGTGGTTTCTTGTGTGCTTGGTAGTTATTTGATCATAATATTGTTCATTAAAAAAAACAGTCATTTGAAAAATTAACTCTTCATTTTCATAACTGGTAGTACTGAATCAGATCTCATTTCCTTTCATTTCAGTTTTCCTTAATGAGAAAAAAATGTTAGCACCCATCATATAGTATTGCTGTGAAGTGTTTATGAATTAATACCTATAAATTGCTTAAGATGGTACCCGGCACAGGGCACTCCGCTTGTATTAGTTACTATAATTAATTCACATCGTTGACTATTCTTTAATTTAAAAATTCTTATGTTTTGTTACTAAATTTTTGAAATATAATTATGGTTAAATCAATAATTTAAACATTAGATATTTTAGTTATTTTAAAGTTTATTTGAGAGATAAATATTTATTTATCACGTGTGTGCACACGTGCAGGGGGAGTGGTAGAGAGAGAAGGAGAATCCCAAGCAGACGCTGTGTTAACAGCACAGAGCCTGACTCAGGGCTTGATCCCACGAACTGTGAGATCATGACTTGAGCCAAAACCGAGAGCAGGACACTTAACCAAGTGAGCCACCCAGGCGCCTCAAAATTAGATACATTAAAAGAAAAAACAAATTAGCCCTAATAACTTTTTAGAAGTAAATAATTGTCTATCAGATTAATCAGTAATTTGATTAATGAAAGTTTGACTTTGCCATTAACTTAAATTAAGTTCTGTATTCTTATTATTGCTTATAGATAACATTAAAAATCAGTTGAAGAATGGATATTTGGGAGGCATTAAAGTCCTCAGCCACTTTTTTGATAATATTCACCTATTTTCACTTAAATATTGCAGTGATACTTGTTTTCACGGCATCAGTCCTTCTTTCTTGGCCTGAGATATTTTTCCTGTTCCTCTTCTCCTTGATGACCACATGGCTTACTTCAGTTGTCACTCTTCTATAGAAATCCTTTCCTGTACATTGCCACTTCTCCCACCCTGATCCCCCAGAGATGGCTTAAGCATTACTTACCACAGTACAGTATATTATCATAGTTTATGTGTCTTTCTTCACTGGACTCTGTACTCTTTGGATGCAAAGACCACGTCTTACTCATTTTTTACCTTTACTACCTGGCACATTGCATGTTAATGAGCAGATATTTTAGTGGATAACTTAGATATTTGATGTTCATTTCAGATAAAGAAATTGGGTACTTATGGTTTCTAAAAGACATTATGTTTTAGTTGTTGGGAGATACAGAACTGAAAAAAGAAACAGTACTTACCTTAAATCATTATGTAAATCTTATTGAGGACAAGGCAAGTACTATCCTGTACTAAAGAATGGGAGGATTATAATAAAATGATCCTATATATGATGGGAATTTTGCAGAGTTCCTCTTCTGTTTTCTTCTCCTATAGCACTTCATTTGTGTAATTATTTTATCCAGTATGTGATCAGGAAAAGCTTTGTGTGAGAGATAGAGGTGGTGCATGAAATTATGATTTTGGGTAGGTATTGACAAGTGGCAGTTTGAAGGTAGAAGAATCTTCCAGGCAGAAGGATTAGTGAGAAGAAACTAGTGTCAGCAAAGTATTATAAGAACCAGGAAGGGGCACTGATTTCCTCTTAAGATAGGGTGTGTGTAATAGGAATGGGCTATTGTGATTAGAAAGAGCATTTGGAACCTTATTGTGTAGGGTGTTGAATAGCAAGCTGAGGAATTTGGGCTTTATTTGGTTGTCAGTGGGAGGAGGGGTATCAGGAATTTGAGAACCTACTCAAACATATTTTTATACAAAGACTTGAGCATGTGATTAGTTGGTTTAGTCACAATTCTGTAATAAATAAAGAGGTCATACTGAAGACCTTGAAGTGACACCATTTATCTTCTTTTAGCCTGCCGTTTGCATTCTACCTTCAAAATATGTCTCAAATCTGTCCACTTCTCTTCATCTATACTGCTACCACCCTTTTTTTTTTTATGTTTATTTATTTATTTTGAGAGAGAGAATGAGAGAGAGGGAGAGAGTGGGCATAAGTGAGGGAGGGGCAGAGAGGGGAAGACAGAGAGAATCCATCCCAAGCAGGCTCTGCACTGTCAGTGCAGAGCCCAACTCAGGGTCCAAACCCATGAACCACGAGATCATGACCTGAGCTAAAGTCAGACACTTAACCGACTGAGCCACTCAGGTGCCCCTGTACTGCTACCGCTCTTAATTTAAGCCACCATCATTACTCACCTAGGCCACTGTATTAGCCTTCTTAAAGTTTCCCTTCTAGTGATCTCCATAATCTATTCTCCTCCTCTTCCTCCTCCTCCTCCTCCTCTTCCTCCTCCTCCTCCTCCTCCTTCTCCCCCCCCCCCCCTTTTTTTTTAAGTTTATGTATTTATTCTGAGAAAGAGAGTGTGAGCGGGAGAAGGGCAGAGACAGAAGGAGAGTGAGAAGCCCAAGCAGGCTCTGGGCTGTCAGTGCAAAGCCCGCCATGGGGCTTTATCTTGTGAACCCATGAGATCATGACCTGAGCCAAAATCAAGAGTTGGACGCTCAACTGACTAAGCCACCCAGGCACCCCTATAATCTTCTTTAGAACACTTTACATTATATAATTAGTTTTTGTTTACTTGCATATTGTCTGCCTTTCCATTGGATGCAATTCCCACATTCCTTAATATGAGGAATTTGTTTTTTTATACTGTTGGCCTCTATACTTAGGGCTTTCAGCAAATATTTATTGGAAGAATGGACATGAATCTTACCTTAAACCTTTTTTCATATCCTTAAAGAGTGTAGGTATGAATCGGGTTTGTCTTGCTCTCCATTGTATCCTCAGCACCCATTTCAGTAGTGACAAAAGTAGATAGCTGGTGATTGTCATGAAAGGACCTGAAAACACAGCAGCCTGTATTCTTCATATATGGGTTTATGACCACTTCCTAAGTAGCCACAAATGTGCAAATAATGATGTTATATAACTGAAAGCTTAGATGTCATCATTTTAATTTTAAAAAATTATCTAACATACATCTTGAATAGCATCTTGAAACCAGCTGCCTGGGTTCCATTTCTAAGGCTTGTAAGCCATGTGATCCAGGCACATTATTTAATTTGTGCCTCAGTTTCCTCATCTCTAATAAGTAATAGTGGAATCTTCTTCATAAGGCTATATATATATAAGGATTAAATTAGTTAATATTTACATTTAGAATAGTAAATGTTGGCACATAGTAAATGTTAGGAGTAAAATGAATAAAGAATTATATATTATATATAGGTTTACAAAGTGAATTTATTATAGATTGTATATATATCTTAAAATGTGACTTTAGAACAGACCATTCTATTAATAATTCCAGTGTATATGATTTTTACTCTTAATTTAACCTCTTCTTTTTTAATATGTTTATACAAATAGTATAGACATCATTGTTTAAGTGATTTTGGCCTACTCCCACCATTGGACAGCCTTGATTTGAGATTATTTTTAAATTAAAGATCAGGGACTTACCAGGAATTGTGCCATAATGAATGAAAAAGTTATTTATAGTATTATCTCACCCCTTTAGTAAATCTTCAGAGCAATAGTTCTCTTTAATTCGGTTGGTTCTCAATTCTGTCTGCACATTAGAATCACCTGGGGAGATTTAAAAAATTACCATTATCAAGGCCTTACCCCTGGTCCTATTCCTGATGGCTGGCATAGTCTTAGGCATTGTCATATTTAAACATTTCCCCTGTAATTGTACTATGCAGTTGAGATTGAACACTGCTGCTTTTTGAAGTGTTACTTTTTGGTAAGTCCTTTCTAAAGAGTTTCCTGAAACTCAGTATAATCTGATTCTTGTGATGAAAACATGGATTTCTGGGCTTTAGCTCAAATGTACTAAATCTAAATTTATATGGGACGAGTCTGATTATCTGTGTATTAACAATGATATCAGGAGACCCTTTTATATTATTTTTTTGGTGCATGTACAGCATAGCGATTTGACAGTTTTATACATTACTGAATGCTCACCATGGGGAGTGTGGTCACCATCTGTCACCCTACCATGTTATTATAATATTATTATTAACTCTATTTGCTGTGCTGTACTTTTCATCTCTGTGACTTATTTTATAACTAAGTTTATACCTCTTAATCAGCAGGAGATTCCTATTCAACAAGTTTTAAGAACTAGATATGGGTGATGCCTGTTTGTAAGAGATCACACACATTAGATGCTTGAAATGTGAGTTTACTTTGAAGGCCTCCCTTTTACATATCAGGATTTTGCCTAATTCTTGTAATAAGAAGGAAGTTTGGGTACTTAACTTTATAGAGCTAATCCACTGCATTTTAACAAGAAGAATCAAAAGAGAGACGTCAGGATGCTGGCTAAGGACAAAGATAAAATAAATGCATTCTCTTTAGTACTGATTCTTGTTTTAGTTAGATGGAAACATGTTTTACTTTAAAAATTGACTTTGGTTTTCCTTATTAAGGATAGAATATATTCTAATAGCCTCAGGGTGTTTCACAGCATAAGAAAATAGTGGGTGTCCACTTTTCTGATAAAACTTTTCTGTTTTTTCCTGGCCAACTATGAATTTTTATGGAGAAATATGCAAGTAGAGAGCATATATATAGGAATATGACACAAAGGCTAGAGATTCTTAATATTCTCACCATTAACCTGAATAGCTTTGATTGAGAACAGTTGTACAGAATGCTTTTATTAATTACTAATTTTAGTGAGGCACATGAATGTGTTACGAGGCTGGTGTGGAGGAGCACTCATAGTGTATAAGCCTTGCCAAATGTCTTGCAACTTTTTCAAATATCATACAGCTCATTTTTGTTTTATATTTCCAGCACTTATGCAGTAATTCTTCTGAAATTAATACAAACTTTTTTTCTTTTTTTGATAGAACTCCCCCTCTCCTAAGAGAAACCGACTGCTATTTCTGGTAGTATTAGAGAAAATAACGAATTTGAGAAAGTGATGGTTCTTAGCTCCCGGGCAAATCTTTCAATTAGTTTTAACTGGGTAGTAATTTTAAAGTCAATGAATGAGGGCCACCTAATATTAAAAAAATATATATTCTTTATTCTCTTTTATTTAGAAAATTATGTGTCAATCTCTGCTGTCAGGGCAGAGCCTGCTTTGGATCCTCTGTCCCCTTCTCTTTCTGCCCCTCCTTCACTCATGCCCTCTCTCTCTCAAAAATAAAAATTAAAAAAAAAAAAGAAATTATGTGCCAATTTGAGGATTTGGGAGTGGTTTGTGCTCTATTCAATACCCAAATGTAAGAAGTTAATTGTGGTGGTTCATAACTGTGATAAAATAAGAACCAGTATGAAATTAAAAAAAAAAAATACCGTGGAATAGTATTGTATGTGCCTTGACTGTCTTGATTTAAAAAAAAAAATTTTTTTTTTAATGTTTATTTTTGAATGGCAGACAGAGCATGAGCTGGGGAGGGCAGAGAGGGAGACACAGAATCTGAAGCAGTCTCCATCCAGGCTCTGAGATGACAGAGACCGACGTAGAGCTTGAACTCACAAACCACGAGATCATGACCTGAGCCGAAGTTGGATGCTTAACCGCTTGTGTCACCCCAGGCGCCCCTGAGTGTCTTGATTTTTACATTTCATTTTATTATTTTAAGTTCCTCAAGTGATTGTAATACTTAAGTCCAAAAAAGAGCCTTTGGTTCACTATATTTTTAAGAGAACAAAAACCCCCAAAACTGTGATGTTTAATCACAGTTTTATGTGATCCATCATAATTCATGTGATTAAAATTCAGCTGGATCTTAGGTTCCCCCAAAGTATATGAAAATTAAGATTAAAAAAAAAAACACATTGTTTAGACGGTAGTGATGAGTGTGTGTTTGTACATAGGTAGTATACAACCTTTTTTTTTTTTTTCTTTTTTAAAGTTACATAGCAAACTTCTGGAGACAGAGCGCCAACTAGGTGAAGCTCATGGTAGGCTGAAGGAACAGAGACAGCTTTCAAGTGAAAAGTTGATGGATAAAGAACAACAAGTGGCTGATCTACAACTCAAACTTTCTCGTTTAGAAGAACAGGTAAGCTAACATTTCAAGTGAGTTTATGTTAGTAAGTTTATTGATAGATTTGAGGCATGTTAAATATTCATGATGGTTCAATTTTTTTATTGTCAGGAGCTTTAATTGGACATTTTTTTTAACTTTAAATTGTGACATTTATTTCTCCCCACTGGAAACATCCTACTTCCTATTCACTATATATGGGTCATTTTGTTGTGACTATATTCTCTAAAGTTCTCAACTAAAATGTGTTAAGAAGACTATTTTAGCTTTAGGCAAGAAAGATTCTGGGAGTGAACCTTTCATAGGCTGCTGGGAGGGAAGAGTCTCCCTACCCAGGAAGGACAGCATCCCAATAGAACAGTGAAAAATGAACACAGTTGGTGAGGATCATTAATGACACATATTTGGTGCATGTAAACCTTGAGTTTGCACTTATGGATTTTCACTTTCAATTAAAGCATAAGATTGAATGCTATTCTAATTAAAGGTGTGGTTGCTAAAAATGGTAAGTATTATTTGGTTAAAGTTATCATTAAATTATGTCTTTTACTAAAATTGAACAAATAATGAGAGTTAAAATCTGTAGCTGCATCAAGCTACATCTAGCTTCATCAAGCTAGGATTTTCTTCTAGACCCAGAATCTTGGACATGGTAGAGGATTCTGTTTTTTCCCAATAAGCGATAATTATGATTGTTTTGGAAAAAAATAAAACAAATATTGGTACTGTGATTTAGATTGTTGCTACAAAAAAATTGTATGTAATTAATTCCTTGATCATATTAGTATAGAAAAAAGCAATAACAAACTGAATGCCAACCTAGAGAAAGAATTGTATTCTTAGGATGAGTCCCTAGGAATACCTAGGGAATAGTTTCATAATCATGAGATTAGGATTCTATAAGTAATGAGATATTGCTTTTAAAGTTGATTTTATGTATTGTCTGAATTTAGGGGTTTTTTTTCTTTTTTTTTTTAATGTTTATTTTTTGAGAGAGAGAGAGAGAGAGTGTGAGTGGGGAGGGGCAGAGAGAGAGGGAGACACAGAATCTGAAGTAGGCTCCAGACTCCGAGCTGTCAGCATAGCCCAATGCAGCACTCGAACCCATGAACCGTGTGAGCCAAAGTCGGATGTTTAACTGACTGAGCCACCCAAGCGCCCCCTTGAATTTAGGTTTTTACTTCAGACTCGAGAATTTTGAGAATTGAAGTAATGCCAGATATTTACAAATGATAGCATTATGCTTTTAAGTTGTTAACTGACAATCTACATTTTTTTTAAGTTGAAGGAAAAAGTAACAAATTCCACAGAATTGCAGCATCAATTAGATAAAACAAAGCAACAACATCAAGAACAACAAGCTCTTCAGCAAAGCACTACAGCAAAACTTCGAGAAGCTCAGGTGAATATTATTTGAATTATTAGCCTTTTAAACAGGATTTAACCAGGTCATTATTCTTTTGTTGTACTAAAACTGGATAATGCAAAAAACTTGACTCTGAAGGGTTTTGATAATTTTCAGTATCTAGATGAGCAGAAAATCTTTTTCTTTTGATTGCTATGTTGAAATTTTCTATTTTAAAATTATTATAACTAGATTTGCTATTGTAAGTGTACTTATTTATATAAAATGTTTAAATTTTATTAAATTTCTTTATTATGTAGACAAAATATATTATTGCTTATTATTTATTATTTTTAAAAGTACCTTATTTGAAAAATTAAAGCAAGTACAAATTTCCTGATTTAGTTAGCCCAGTAAAAAAGAACATTTTGTATATTCTACAGTAGAACTTAGTATTTGTTGGTCATGTCTTTCCTGCTTTAGAACCATCATAGGAACATTGGAATTGTAGGCATAGAAAATATAAGTGATTAGGTTAAATTTATACAGATTCTATAGCGTAGCTTAGAAGATTGAAAGAAGTTAAATTTTCGTTTTGTTACAGCGAGGGGAAGAGGGTGCCCTCTTTTGACATTTGTTTATTCCTTCAGTCTTTCATTAATTCATTGAATGTTGTTGCGTACTACATGTCAGGCACTGTGGTAAGCACTGAAAATAGAGATGGGTAAGACAACGTGCTTGCCTTCTAGAAAATGGTAGTCTAATGATGTGTAAACAGAAACAATGTTGGAGTTATTTAAAGGAGGCTATAAGTAAGATGTCTCTTTCCCTTCTGAGTTTGGAGAGTGGGATGAGAGTCAGATGGATAGAGATAAAACTATTGTATTCATGTACTTGTTCTTTCATTTATTCAGTAAACAAATATGTATTAATATCTACTCTTAGCCAAGGAAGTGATTTTATGGACGTGACAGCAAATGAAATAGACAAAGCTGTCTGTTCTCATGGAGCTTAGTGAGGGGGACCAACAATAGCCAAGGTAAATAGGCAAAATGTGTGGTGTGTTAGATGGCAGTCAGTGCTATGGAGATGACAAAGGAACGGAGATTAGAAATTATCTGGGGAGCTGTAGGTGGGACTGCAGTGTGAGATAGGATTGCCAGGGAAGACCTCTCTGAGAAGATGAAAGAGCCAAAGGAATAGAAAGTGTGAGGCATGTGGATATCAGAGAGAACAGCATCCATACATTAAAAAGCCTTGAGGCAGGAACATGTCTAAGGACTATTGGGAAGCTGGTGACTGGAGTGGTGTGAGACATGAGAGGGTTAGAGGGTCACAGAGTCCTGGAGATCACAGAGGAGTAACATGTCAAGCCTCGTAGATAATTCTGAGGATTTTACTGTGAGTGATATGAGAAATCATTGCAGGGTTCTGAGCAAAGGAGTAACATGATCTGACTTATAATTTCACAGGATTACTCTGGCTGCTGTATTGAGAGTAGACTGTAGGGACATGTGATTATAAGCAAAGAGATTAGCTATGAAACAACTACAGCGATCCAGATAAAGAGATCATACGGCTTGGATCAGAGTAGAAACAGTGCAAGTAATGGGAAATGGTCAGATTCTACATATATTTTAAAAGTGAAGCTGACACATTTACTGATAGATTGATGTGGGATATATAGAGAGAGAAGTCAAGGATGATTTCAAGAAGTTTGGCCTGGTTAATGAGGAAGATGGAGGTCAAGCAAGATGAAGACTGAGAATCCATTGGATTTGGCAACATGGAGGTCATTGATGACATTGATAAGAGCAACTTAGAGAAGTAGGAATGGAAGCCTGATGTAAGGGGTTCAAGAGAAAATGGGGCAAGAGAAGTTTGATACAATGAATGTAGATAACTGTAGGAGTTTTACTATAAAGAGTAGCAAAGAAATAGAGTAGTAAGACTGAGGTAGAGAATTTGGCATAGGTCTGCAGCCGTGGGCTTTTTTTTTAAAGTTTATTCATTTATTTTGAGGGGGAGAGAGAGAGGTGCACACAAGTGGGGGTGGGGCAGAGAGAGAGGGAGAAAGAGAGAATCTCAAGCAGGCTTTGCACTGTCAGCATGGAGCCTGATGTGGAGCTTGAACTCACGAACTGTGATATCATGAGCTGAAATCGGACGCTTAACTGACTGAGCCACCCAGGAGCCCCAAGTGTGCTTTTTAAAAAAAATTTTTTTTTTAATGTTTATTTATTTTTGAGACAGAGAGAGACAGAGCATGAACAGGAGAGGGGCAAAGAGAGAGGGAGACACACACAGAATCTGAAACAGGCTCCAGGCTCTGAGCGGTCAGCACAGAGCCCAACGTGGGGCTCGAACTCACGGACCGTGAGATCATGACCTGAGCCGAAGTCAGACGCTTAACCGACCGAGCCACCCAGGCGCCCCCCAAGTGTGCTTTTTTATAGTGGCCCCAGAATTAAATTTATTAATCCAGTGACAGACAAAGCTGGAAATGACAGGCTTTCAACTTCTTATAGGCAGGTTGTCTCTTAGACTGAGGGGAAAGGAAGGGGCTGAATTAAACATGCTTAGCTTCTTTCTTTCTTTCTTTCTTTCTTTCTTTCTTTCTTTCCTTATTTCTTTCTTTCTTTCCATTTATTTATTTATTTAATTTTTTATTTTTAAAAATTTACATCCAAATTAGCATGTAGCGCAACAATGATTTCAGGAGTAGATTACTTAGTGCCCCTTACCCATTTAGCCTGCCCCCCCTCCCACAACCTCTCCAGTAACCCTCAGTTTGTTCTCCATATTTATGAGTCTCTTCTGTTTTGTCCCCTCCCTGTTTTTATATTATTTTTGTTTCCCTTTCCTTATGTTCATGTTTTGTCCCTTAAAGTCCTCATATGAGTGAAGTCATAGGATTTTTGTCTTTCTCTGACTGACTAATTTCACTTAGCATAATACCCTCCAGTTCCATCCATGTAGTTGCAAATGGCAAGATTGCATTCTTTTTGATTGCCAAGTCGTACTCCATTGTATATATATTTACCACCTCTTCTTTATCCATTCATCCATCAATGGACATTTGGGCTCTTTCCATACTTTGGCTATTGTGGATAATGCTGCTATAAACATGCAGGTGCATGTGTCCCTGCGAAACAGCACAACTGTGTTCCGTGGATAAATGCCTAGTAGTGCAATTGCTGAGTCGTAGGGTAGTTCTATTTTTAGTTTTTTGAGGAACCTCCATACTGTTTTCCAGAGTGGCTGCACCAGCTTGCATTCCCACCAACAATGCAAAAGAGATCCTCTTTCTCCATATCCTCGCCAACATCTGTTGTTGCCCGAGTTGTTAATGTTAGCCATTCTGATAGGTGTAAGGTGGTATCTCATTGTGGTTTTGATTTGTATATCCCTGATGGTGAGTAATGTTGAGCATTTTTTCATGTGTCGCTTGGCCATCTGGATGTCTTCTTTGGAGAAGTGTCTATTTGTGTCTTTTGCCCATTTTTTCACTGGATTATTTGTTTGTTGGGTGTTGAGTTTGATAAGTTCTTCATAGATTTTGGATACTAACCTTTATCTGATATGTCATTTGCAAATTTCTTCTCCCATTCCATCGCTTGCCTTTTAGTTTTGCTGATTGTTTCCTTTGCTGTGCAGAAGCTTTTTTATTTTGATGAGGTCCCAGTAGTTCATTGTTGCTTTTGTTTCCCTTGCCTCCGGAGACATGTTGGGTAAGAAGTTGCTGTGGCCAAGATCAAAGAGGTTTTTGCCTGCTTTCTCCTCAAGGATTTTGATGGCTTCCTGTCTTATGTTTAGGTCTTTCATCCACTTTGAGTTTATTATTGTGTATGGTGTAAGAAAGTGGTCCAGGTTCATTCTTCTGCAAAACATGCTTAGTTTCTTATTCCAGACTTTCAGTTGGTTAAATTGAATTCCCCATTCCCTGGGGAAGAAGAATAAGAAAAGGATGACAAAGAGACCAGGCAAAGTCTCTCATTATGGAAATTTCAGAAGTCCTAAAAACTAATTAAAGAGGTAGAATCAGTGTCGTTCCAGGTGTATATATGTGTATAAAATTATTATGGTAGCACAGAGGACAGTTATCTAACTCAGTCTGGAAAAGAGCCGTCATTGGAAACTTCTTAAAAGTGACAATTTGAGTTGCAGAGCATGTGCAGATGTTCCTGGGTTGTGAAGATGGTGATAGTAAAGATTATACTCCGAATCAAGGAGTTAAAAGGGCAAGGATAGTGAAGCTGATATGAACTAAACTGAGATTGGAGAAGAGACCAGAGCATTAGACATGGGTGAGTTTATAGAAGGTCTTGTGTGACATTTGTCCTTGAAGATAGAAAAGTATTGAACGTCCTGAGAGAAGTGCCATAGCCAGATTTGATTATTGTTTTTTAAGTATTTAGAGAGAGACAGAGTGTAGGGAAGGGGCAGAAAGAGAGGGAGAGAATCCCAAGCAGGCTCCGCACCATCAGCACTGAACCCTATGTGAGGCTCGAACTTACAAACCATGAGATCATGACCTGAGCCGAAAACAAGAGTCAGACACTTAACTGACTGAGCCACTCAGGCACCCCCCAGATTTGATTTTTAAATAAGTTATTCCTGTGGTTGTGCGAAAGGTGGATTTCAGAGTGAATATTCTGAAGCAGGAGATCAGTTAAAAGACTAATATATGCAGTAGTTTAGATGAAAAATAATAATGGCCTTAGTTCAAACAATTGTTAAAGATGTTATAGGGCAAATATGAATAATACCTGGGCAGTAAAAAAAAAAAAAAAAAAAAAAGAAAGAAAGTAGGACTTAATAGTTGCAGGGAATGAGAAAGAAAGTAAATGACTTCCAGAGTGATAACACTGAGTACATGGTAAATGGAGGTGTCATCAACTTTGTTAGTGCATCTGAGACAAATGGCCATTTCATTGGGCAGCGTTGTGAGTTCAATATTGGATGTTGTTGAGGTACCTGTGGTATATATTCATTTAAAGCTGTGAGAAACATCACAGTATATATGGGGTAAATGGAATTATTAGAATAGATGTGATCAGCCAGGGAGGGAGTGTAATGAGGAGAATAGACAACTGGTAACACAAGACTTCTGGGAAACATTAGCACCTAACAGGATGGATGATTGGAGGAAGCGTACCCCAAAGGAAGAGCATGATCAGTGTAATCAAGGAGAACCTGCCAAGTGGAAGCCAAAGGAATGGGGAGAGTCAAAATTTCAGATTAATCAGCAACTTCAAATGTGCATATGTCGTAGGGATGCCAAGTATGATAAGTGAAAAATGTCCATGATATTAAGCTATAATTATTTATTATAAATACATATTCTTATATATATGAAGGATTCTTATATAATATTCTTACATATTCTTGCTAAACATAATTGCAATAAAGTGATAGAGATGAAAGGCTGATTTTTGATGAGTAAATGAGAGATTTGCAAAAGTAAATTTGAATTCCTTTTGAAATTTAAATACGAATTGTATAAAGACTGAACAGTAGTGAGTGGGGCTTGGTCTGCGAAGTTTTTGAAAACAAGAGATACCTGAACATGTTTATAGTCTGGGACAGTCTGGGAGAGAGGGAGTCATTTGAAGATATTGAAGGAGAGGTGACTGAAGGAATAGGGTATTGATAAGCTGTGAGGTCATTGATACAGTGGGTGGTGGTAAATTTGAACTTATTCTCTGAAGGATATTCTTTGAAGCTTGAGGAAAAGACTAAATATGGATTTATCTGTCTGTTGTCTATCTTTATAGATAAGAGAGTGAAAAATCAAGGTGCATCTTCCCTGAAGATACCCTCTCCCTCCCTTTGTTTTTTATGGATAAAGTTGGAGATAGTTGAATGGAAGGCAGGCAGAGATTAAAAATCTAGAGAGAATATTGAAGATTTTATTTTATTTATTTTATTTTTTATTTTATTTATTTATTTTGAAAGGGAGAGTGAAAGTGGTGAAGGGGACAAGAGAGAAAGAGAGAGATAATCCCAAGCAGGCTCAACACCACCAGTGCAGAGTCTAGTGCAGGGCTCAAACTCACGATCTGCAAGATCATGACATGAGCTGAAGTCGAATGCTTAACTGACTGAGCCACCCAGGTGCCCCTTGAAGCTTTTAAATAGTTATTGAGGGGAATGTTTGAGGGTAAGAATCTTACTCAAGTGAAAGGATTGACAAGATGATTTTAAGTATATAATGGAGGTTGCGATCTAGAACTTTGTAGTGGCACCAATCTCTGAAGGTTTATGATTTTGCTCTAACAGTTCTTAGAAATGAAGGTGTGGAGTAAGAAGATTGCAACACTGATCTAGGATTGGGCTTTTTTAGGGTGGCTGTGTGGGGAATTTGTAGGTGAAAGGAAATGGAGAATGTTGAATAGTTGAGAGGATAGTTAAGTTAGTTCATATCCATGTATGAGGTTCAGGAAGAGAAATGAGGCATGTGCTATATAAGTCAGAAGAAAATTGAGGTCAGTGTCTCTTTGGCATTGCATTGAAGAACAGAAATGAGGTCATGAAATTGGAAGATGGTCAGGAAGTTGTGGTCACAGAGTAGGACAGTTGAAATTTTTCATCTGGAACAATTTCAAGTGATTACAAGATCGTACATGTGAGTGAGTGAATAGAATGAGGTCCAGGAATTAAGATGATATGACTGTTGAGGCTGTGCTCTTAATTCTTTGTGTATTTTGTATTTCCCAGGAAATTGGCAGAAATTGGGATTGAGAGAAAGACTAAATCAGGTCTCAAGTCTTCAGTGAATGAGGTAGGGATTTATAGATAATAGCAACACAGAATAGAAGCTAGAATAAATAAACGACATACTTCCCAAAGCAGCATGAAGCTTTTACATGAGGGGGAGAGTTATGGTGGTGAAAAACCAGGAAGAAGTCAACCTCCCCTGCTTGCCCAGCAGAATGGTCCTTACGTATCTGAGAGTGTTGAAGGGGAATCAGCATCTATAAAGGGTGAACTAAAAATTTCAGTTCTGACTGTTCTGGAAACAAAACTTAGGCCTGGAACTGTGGTTCCAGAAGATGAGTGGGATGTGGAGAAGAGGGTCATTAGTGGCAGGAGTAGAGAATGAGAGCAGAGAGGTAGGTTGCCTTTCATCATTTTGTGACTGAAACTTAGATGAGAAAACATGTTTGAAAGTGATCTCAAATAGTGTAATATTGGTGCAAATTTTGGAGAGTACCAGTACTAGGTGGTTGCTGACTCTGTCCGAGCAAGGTGGTATGGGGTATAAGGTTTGTGGAAGGGCTTGTTAGGACCTGGTTCTGGGGAGAAGTGAGGCAGAGCCAAAGAATGTGGGTCGGATAGCTCCAGAATATTAATGGACATTGTTCTGGATGTGGGCTAATACACCGTGCTCTGTGTAACACTAAGACCCTTGGTAAAGTAAAAGAAGAGGGATCCCTTGATGTATCGATAGAAGATTCCTCTTGGGGTATTGAAGTGAGCCTTCATGAGTATGTGTGTGTTAGAGTGCAATCCTTTATTTTTCTGTTCATTCAACAAACATTGTAGAACATTTGTGTCTTGGATACATCAACGAATAAAACAGACAAAAATCCTAACCTTTGTGGAGCATATATTCTAGTGAGGTGGAGGGAAGCAGATAAACATGAAAAATAAATAAATAATTTATTGTGTTAAAAGATAAGTGCAATGGAAAGAAATACAATATTCAGGAGAAGGAATATTGGGAAAGGCTGCAATTTTAAATGTAATGGTCAGGATAGGCCTGATTGAGTAGGTGTCATTTGAACAAACATTTTTTTATTTGTGAATTAATTAATTTATTTTTTTGATAGAGAATGTGCACTAGTCAGGGAGGGGCTGAGAGAGAGGGAGAGAGAGGATCCCAAGCAGGCTCTGCGCTGTCAATGGGACTTGATCCAACGGATCATGAGATCATGACCTGAGCCAAGATCAAGAACTGGATGCTTAACCAACTGAGCCACCCAGGCATCCCTTGAACAAACATTTGAAGGAGAGGGAATGAGCCATGTGACCTTGTGGGAGATGTATTCTAGACAGAAGAAACAGTGAGTTCAGAGGCCCTGAGGTGGGAGTGTTCCTGGTGTGATGAAGGAATAAGGAGAGTCCCATGTGTCTGAAATGGATTAAACAAGAGGGTACTGGGCAATGAGGTCAGAGTGTTAGAGTAAGAATGTGGTTAATTGAAGGTTTGGGGGGGGGGTTAAATTCTAGTTTACTATTGATAATATAGATTTATATTATTAAACACATAGTTCTAATTACTTAAGTTTGCTGTGTTAAAATGTAACGAGTAGAAAAAGACATAAGACTCAGAATTTGAGTTGTAAAATGTATTATCAGTCATTTTCTGTTTGAGGAATAACTTTTCAAGTTCTCTATCGTTAAGGTAGTAGTTTTCACTTCTTTACAGAATGATTTAGAACAAGTACTACGTCAAATTGGCGATAAGGACCAGAAGATCCAGAACCTTGAAGCCTTATTACAGAAGAGTAAAGAAAATATTTCCTTACTAGAAAAAGAAAGAGAAGATCTTTATGCAAAAATTCAGGCTGGTGAAGGAGAGACTGCTGTTCTCAACCAGTTACAAGAAAAAAACCATACATTACAGGAACAAGTAAGCCTGTCGAATGTGTTCTATTTCTATTTTTGTTTGTTTTTCTTTTTAAATTTATTTATTTTGAGAGAGAGAGTGTGCATGAGCACAGGAGGTGCAGAGAGAGAGAGAGGGAGAGAGAGAATCTCAAGCAGGCTCTGCGCCATCAGCATAGAGTCTGATGTGGGGCTCAAACTCATGAACCAGGAAATCATGACCTGAGCTGAAATCAAGACTTGGACACTTAACCAACTGAGCCACCCAGGTGCCCCAAATGTGTTCTGTTTCTAAAACTCACTTTTATCTTTCTAAATATTGCTAAGTACTTTATTTAAATGCCTCTTCATTCTGGTTATTATTAGTACTTTTTAAATATTATGTTTTTTTTGACAAATACCATCCAATTTACCTTAGAGATGGGTTGCTATTGTAGTAAAAGTAAGTTAGCATGATTTGACAAAGATCTCAGTTCATGTCCCAGTATATAACCTACTACCTGTGTGACCACAAGCAAGTAATTTCATCTTGTTAGCTCATTAGAAAGATAGAGATGGTGTTAATAATACATACTTGCCTCATGGCATTTTGTGATGTTTTGAAAAAAAAAGAATAATAAATTATATTTATAAACTAAAAGCACTAATCAACTGCTAGTTATTACTATGTATTGGTTAATATGCAGGCTTACTAGTTACTTATATTTTGGTAATTATGTCTTTGGAACACATAGCTAATAATAATTTTGATAAGTTGCTCATATGTAGCTTAAGAGAAACTTAACAAAATTTGGCTTAATCCATTTTCAAACTGAAAGAATTTATAGTTGCTTTTTTGGAAGAATTGCCCAGTAACAGAGTTATAATTATCTAAATGAGAAAATAGTAAAACAAAATATCAGTAAGTAACAACCACTTTTCTAATTTTATTTATTTATTTATTTTATTTTTAAAGTTTATTTATTTTGAGAGAGAGCGCAAGCTGGGGAGAGGCAGAGAGAGGGAGAGAATGAGAATCTCAAGCAGGCTCCACACTGTCAGTGCAGAGCCTGGTGAGAGGCTTGAACCCAGAAACCATGAGATCATGACCTGAGTGAAACCAGGAGTTGGACACTTAACCAACTGAGCCACCCAGGCACTCCTCGAATTCTTTTTAAAATAATAAATAAAAATAAATCTATGTTATTTGTGCTTCTGGCCATGTTGAAGTAACTGATACCTATTTTGTCCTCTCACCATAAACAACTAGAAAAGAAAAAAAAAGTATCAAGTCACTATTTTCAGATACTGTACAACAAGCAATGCAGGGGTTTGATTCCTGAGAGAAGAGAAGCAAGGGAAGTGAACCTTTTGACCATTCCAACTTCTGGTAACCCAGAGGCATTTTCCAGACTGGTGTAGGTTGGGGGAATCCAAGGAAAGCACAGTGGTCTCACTGAACAAACTACTAAGAGATTAAAGTTTAGGAAGGCTGAGGAACCTCAAATTGTGGGGCAGAATATCAGAGGGGAGGGAACAGTGGAGAGAAGAAGCTCTAAAAATCTGCATAGGGATCAACTTAAGCCTTCAGCTGACTGCTAAACTTTGCATTCTTATGTGGGATTTCATGTGGCCAGGCAATGAACAATTGTTAGGAGTTGCAAACTGAAAAATTATCAGAGCTTGGAGATGTTTATGCAAGAGCACAAAGACGTGATTGAGCACTTTGGGGCCATTTAGTAGAAACCCCGGAAATGTCACACCTTGGGATAAAGGTAAACCAGCCCCTAGGGTAAAAGCTGGTGTACACCTGACTTAACAAAGCATGAAAACAAGCCTCAGAGGATCCAGCTGAGCCATATGTGGGTTAACTGCCTGCTGGGACAAAATTAAGCATTTTTGAAAGAAGGCAACAAAGTCAAGATTTGTTTCCATAAATATCAAAACTTTCTAGACATTCAAAGAAGAAAACTTGTATGGCTCTTAAAATATGCTTATGGTTGTAAAGGAAAAACTATAATGGAAATAGAAGTGGGAATGATTAAAAAAAAAGAAATAGAACTTTTCTCTCTATATATGGAATTAAAATCTCATTGGATGTGCTTAATCAACCAAATAGAAAACAAAAGTGAACATTAAGACAAGGCAATTGAAACTGTCCAAAAGGAAGCACAGAGAGAAAAAAGACTGGGCTAAAAACCAAAAAAACTATGCTTTAGTGACCTGTGGGACAAGATCATGTAATCTAACATACATATAATTGGTGTGACAGAAAAGTGGGGAGGGGAAAAATATTTACTGAAATAATGGCTGAAAAAAATTTAAATGTGATTAAAAATATGAATGCACAGATTCAAGAAACTCATTGAATTCCAATCAGGGTGCACCAAACAGACATTAGATGAATTGGATTTCATCTAAACTAGAATTGTTTACCCTTCAAAAGATACTGTTACAAAAATAAAAGTCAAGACAGAGTGGGAGAAAATACTTGAAATACACATATCTGACAATTCAGAAATACTAAGAATATATAAGGAACTCTTATTAATTATATCCATGATTGTCTGGGGCTAGAGATGAGTGGAGAGTACTGACTGCAAAGGGGCATGAGTAAACCTTTTGGGGTAATTGAAATGTTCTCTATCTGATTGTGGCAATGGTTAAGTGAGTGTATATATTTGTCAAATCTCCTCAAGCTGTGCAATTAAACTAGGTGAATTTTATTTCATGTAAATTCTAGCTCAGTAGAGATGGTTTTAAAAATAATAGGAATCTCTGAATTGGTGTTTTCTTATGATTTTGAAAGATTATTTACTTATTTGTGGAAAGATGAATAAATTTTCTTAAAAATATGAGATAACTTATAGAGCACTTTAATACTCTCGTGGTCCTTAAATTTGTTTGTTTTTTTTTTTTTAATTCTTCTTATATCATTTGCGACCTTCATAATTAGTCTTCCTTGTACGATAGGTAACTCAACTAACAGAGAAGCTGAAGAATCAGTCAGAAAGCCATAAACAAGCCCAGGAGAATTTGCATGACCAAGTGCAAGAGCAGAAGGCACATCTTAGAGCTGCACAAGACCGTGTCCTTTCCTTAGAAACTAGTGTCAATGAATTAAGTAGTCAATTAAATGAGAGCAAGGAGAAGGTCTCCCAGCTTGACATACAGGTAATTTTGAATTATTCAATTTAATGTGAGTTTTTCTGAATAAAACACCAATTGTAGGCCATCAAAAATTTAAGACTGTAGATTTTTTTTTAATTCAAATCCAAGTTAGTTAACATATAGTGTAATAATGATTTCAGGAATAGAATTTAATGGTTCATCACTTACATATAACATCCAGTGTTCATACCAATAAGTGCCCTCCTTAATGCCCATCACCCATTTAGCCCATCCCTCCACCCAACACCCTGTCATCAACCCTCAGTTGTTCTCTGTATTTAAGAGTCTCTTATATAAGGTTTGTCTCCGTTTTTTTTATTTTTTTGATTTTTTTAAATTTTAATATTTATTTATTTTTGAGACAAAGAGAGCACGAGCAGGGGAGGAACAGAGACAGAGAGGGAGACACAGAATCTGAAACAGGCTCCAGGCTCTGAGCTGTCATCACAGAGCCCGATGTGGGACTCGAACTCCGGAATGTTGAGTTGAGATTATGACCTGAGCCAAAGTTGGATGCTCAACCGACTGAGCCACCCAGGCGCCTCTATCTCCCTCTGTTTTTATCTTATGTTTCCGTCCCTTCTCCTGTGTTCCTGTTTTGTTTCTTAAATTCCACATATGAGTGAAATCATATATTTGTCTTTCTCTGACTTAATTTCACTTAACATAGTATACTCTAGTTCCATCCACATTGTTGCAAATGGCAAGATTTCATTCTGTTAGATTGCTGCGTAATATTCCATTATAGATATCTACATATATATAGATAGATATCTATATATATATCCCACATCTTCTTTATCCATTCATCCATCGATGGACATTGGGCTCTTTTTCCGTACTTTGGCTCTTGTCGATAGTGCTGCTGTAAGCATTGGGGTGCATTTGCCCCTTTGAATCAGCACTCCTGTATCCTTTGTATAAGTACCTAGTAGTGTAATTGCTGGCTCATTGGGTAGTTCTGTTTTTCATTTTTTGAGGGACTTCCATATTGTTTTCCAGAGTGGCTGCACCAGTTTGCATTCCCGCCAGCAGTGCAAAAGGGTTCCTCTTTCTCCGCATCCTCACCAACATCTGTTGTTGCCTGAGTTGTTAGTGTTAGGCATTCTGACAGGTGTGAGGTGGTATCTCATTGTGGTTTTGATTCGTATTTCCCTGAGGCCATCAAATGTTTTAAATTCTGTTTCTCCCTGTGTCTCTGTCTTTCCGGCTCTCTTTCTGTCTCCTTGTCTCTTTGTCTCTCTCCCCCTAATCTCCGACCTCTCTCTCACTCTCTGCTTTACTTAGTAGTGGAAAAACCTTGGGAACAAGAATTAAATAAAGGTGCTATCTAGACAGTTTGTTTAGCTTTCCTGTTTGCCTTTTTCCCTCTTTATCTCTTCTGGCAAACTACACCTTCTGAAACCACCAGAGCCTTTTGCTTTTCTTTTTTTTTCCATGAAGTCCTTATTATTGTTTTTGAAATTCAGTCATTTGATATTACACCATTAGATTTCTATGTTAAACACTTTTTGACTTTGATTTTTAAATTTTACTTTAAAGGTTAGGTTAAAAAAATACTTTTATATGCTACCATTATATATTTTTAATAACCTTCTTTCAGAGGCCAGTACAGAATTGACGTTCAATGCATCAGTGTCGGGGTGGGAATTAAAACGTGTTTCTTTTTCCATTGTCATCGTTGGTTTCCTATTCTACACTAAAGTAGAGAAAGTTATAGAAACATATCTAAGCCTTGATTTTCTTTATTTTAGGAAAACAATTCTATTGACAGTAAGAAATATAAAATAACAGGCATGCATATTAACTTGGAGGAAGAAGATACACATTTCTTTCTAATTAAAATATAAATATTTGTTAGGTGGGTTACATGATAACCCAATATTTGGAAGTCCAGTTTAAAAGAGGGAGAAGTGTTTTGGTGTCATATAGGGACATATATATCATCATATATATCATAATAAATCTCATCATTTGTCCAAACATTGTTAGGAGTCTTTTCTCCCATGTTCATTCCTGTTTTGGGATTATTACATACTTATTTTTCAGTGTCTAAATCCTTTTTTTTTTTTTTTGACAAAGGGCTTAATTTTTAAAATAATTTGACAAAAGCAATGCATGTTGAAGCAAGAGAAAATCAAGAAATAAATACACATTAAATGACTGGCAAATTTTGTTACAGATTAAAGCCAAAACTGAATTATTGCTATCAGCAGAAGCAGCAAAAACTGCTCAAAGAGCAGATCTTCAGAATCATTTGGACACAGCCCAAAATGCATTACAAGATAAACAGCAGGTAGGTGAACGTGATACAGTCTCATCCCATAGCCTAATGTTTTGGTAGATAAATTAATTGCAAACATGTATGAAAGTGATACTCAATTTTATTAATATTGTGATCTACTTGTTTTTTCCCCTTAATTTCTGCCTGAGTTCAGAACCAGTTCTAGATGCAGGAGTCAGACAGATGAAGATAAAAATATCATTTTTGTTTTTGATAAAGCGCGATTGGTGTGTAAGCATGGTTGGGCTTCTTAATTTTGTATTAGTCCTTAGTGTTGACTAAGGTGTGCAGCTGAAATATCTGTTCCTAATTGTTGAATTGTTGCTTCATTGCATCAAGTGCCAATGATTGGTAAAGGGAGACAGACTCTCACACCTGTTCTTAGTAGGTAATCTGGGCCATGACCTAGATTTACTTACCTCTTGGAAGCAGGAAAAGAGCACCATATATTCCAATGCAGTAAGAGTTCCTCTTTTATTTTGGGGATAAGAATAAGTAGGGCTGCAGGGAATACATAAGTTACTTTTCTCAATACTTCTAATAGAATAAAGGCTTCCTACTTAAGGGCCAAGGTCAAAATGCTGATAGATTTTTCTTTCCTTTTAGCAAATGAGATTTTTTAAATTTACTTTTTATCTGAGTGGTAACACTGGTTGTTGGCCTAATTTTTTTTTGATCAATCTAGTAATATATCAAGTTAACAAAATAAAAGCTTTGTTTTCTATATTTACCCTAAACTTCAGTCCTATTTTCCTTCTTAGAGGGAATGTTTGCTCTTAAATTTGGTATGTACCTGTCCAGAGTTCTATAAGCATTGGGCAAATATGTGTGTGTATGTTCATATATAACACACACACACTAATATTTTCTTTTATGCACATAGAATTACTGTGTATGCATGTTTTGCAACTTTTTACTCATTGCTACATACATCTGGAAAATATCTAATCACAAGATCAGTGCTAGAAACTGTAATGAAAAGATTATTGATAAGAATAATCACATAAAAGTTTAAAAATTTTTTGCCAAAAATATTACTAACAAAATTAGAAAGCACATAGCAAAAGAATAACACACTTTCTGAAATATGTCCGACGAAGGATTAATATCTTCGATATTTAAAACAGATAGGAATTGCATGAAGCTACAAAAGAGTAAATGATCAAAAATATATTAGTGAATGTTCAGATTAAGAATCAATTGTAAATTAAGACAGTCAATTGTAAATTAAGACAGTATGCCCTTGTTGAGGTGAAATGTGTTTGTTTAATACTGGAAGGATTGGAGATGGTGTAGAAGAGGAAGAGTAAGTCACTTTCATACGTTGCTGGTGGTAGGTAAGTTCAACCTTTTAATGGTGATAGGGAGAGCTGTTTGCCAATATATTTCAAGAACTTTAGGGTTTTTCATATTCCTTAGCTCACTTTTAGTCGTTTATAAAGCTAAGGGAATAATCATAGCTTTTAGGATGCCATTTACATTTCTGTTAATAACATACGGAAAGTTTAGTAGCAATCTAAGAATCTAAAATAGGACATTTGGCTAATAAAAGGTCTGAATCAATAAAATGGGAATTTATGCAGTCAAATACAATATTTTAGAAAATAATGACACAATTTCATGATGCATTGTTATGTAGAAACAAAGGTTATAATAAAACCTTTGTATGGCTTACAAACCTGTAGTATGTAAAGCGAGGTTCTACCTCTATTTTAAAAGTGTAAATATAAACCACAACTTCTTTATCCATTTGTCAGTTGATGGATATGTAGGCTCTTTCCATAATTTGGCTATTGTTGAAAGTGCTGCTATAAACATTGGGATACAAGTGCCCCTATGCATCAGCACTCCTGTATCCCTTGGGTAAATTCCTAGCAGCTTGGCAATGAGAAAGAATGAAATCTGGTCTTTTGTAGCAACATAGATGGAACTGGAGAGTTTATGCTAAGTGAAATAAGTCAGGCAGAGAAAGACACATACCATATGTTTTCACTCATATGTGGATCCTGAAAAACTCAATAGAAGACCGGGCGCGTGGGGGTGGGGGGAGGAGAAGGGGTGGGGAAAGTTACAGAGAAGGAAGGAGGTGAACCATAAGAGACTCTTAAATACTGAGAATAAACTGAGGGTTGATGGTGGGAGGGAGGGGAAAGTGGGTGATGGGCATTGAAGAGGGCACCTGTTGGGATGAGCACTGGGTGTATGGAAACCAATTTGACAATAAAGTTCATATTAAAAAAAAAAGAAATAATACCAATAGTAAATCAAGTAAAAACAAAAGTGTAAATTAAAAAATGGAAACATACAGAAAAGACTGAAAGGAAAGTTATCTAAACATTAATAGTGATTATCTGTGGGTGGTGGGTTTACTAGTGATTTTAATTCTTTCAGTGCCTCTAGATATTACAAATGAACAAGTTTCATAGATGTAGTCACTGTAATAGTTTTTAAATGTTATTTTTAAAAATTGCATCTTTTTTTAAATATGAAATTTATTGTCAAATTGATTTCCATACAACACCCAGTGCTCATCCCAACATAAAAATAGCATCTTGAAGATTGAAAACATTTAATTATAATATAAAAGTGTTATTTTATTATTAGTATATTTAATGTTCTATTGTATCTTTTGAGTCCTAAAATAACTCTTTCTAGAAAAAGTTAAGTGGTGATGCATATAAACTTAATATCTCATGCTATGTACAATTTCAGTTCAGGTCCTTTGTACTAGTAAAATAACCTCTGATAGTTCAAATAGTTTCTTAACCTTCAAATAGTTTCTTAAATAGAATTAGAGTTTTCAGTAGTACTTTTATCAAACATTTGGGAATACAAGAAAGAAAACCTTACCAAAGTTTTCAATTGTACTTTTCTATAGGAGTTAAATAAGATCACTACTCAGTTGGATCAAGTCACTGCAAAGTTACAGGATAAGCAAGAACATTGCAGTCAGTTGGAAAGTCATCTTAAAGAATATAAAGAGAAACACCTTTCTTTAGAACAAAAAACTGAAGAATTAGAAGGT
Organism: Panthera tigris; assembly: GCF_018350195.1. NCBI lineage: Eukaryota > Metazoa > Chordata > Mammalia > Carnivora > Felidae > Panthera > Panthera tigris. Next base: position 113,318,048 of record NC_056666.1, on the reverse strand, counting down.
CAAATTAAGGTTTGTATAAAAGATATTGAGTGTATTACTTATATTTTCTGCTACTGTAGTAATGGAAACTGATGACCTAGAAGGAATCAAAGGTTTTAAATTTGCAAACAAAGGTGAAGTTGTGTTATAGAATTTTAAATTACCTGGAATTTTTCTGGTTTTAATTTTGAATTCCATTCTTAATTTTAATTTCTTTATTAATGAGTGGCTTTTACAAATGACAGTTATACTGGTTCCTTTGTAATGTTTCAAAAAAAACAACCAACCAGGGATTTACTCTGTAATTACAAGGAACTTACCATTTTGTTGTCATTGTTGTTGTTATGAAGCCTCTTCTGTTCCATCATTCCTATCTCCTTCCCTCCTTATTTCAGAATATATTTCACATATGACAGATCTCTTCACTTTTTGAATTTTACATTTATATCTTTTGGATTTTGTCTTTAGTTTAATAATAAGTTTATGCTGTGGTAAACTGCTTCTTAACTTCAACTCCAAGTGAAATTGTTGATGTACTAAAGAGATTAAATGAGTAGACCTATCAGACAAGGGTTTGACCTGAGTCCTTTGTCCTTGAAATGGGATCTACTATTGATTAAACAAAGATTTCTCAAATTACTATATATATGTAAATTATACCTTCACAAACAGAACACTTCTGTAGAACTATTGGATGTGTACATGTATATGTGTATATCCACACCAATATAACATGGAAGAAGAATTACATTTTTAATTCTATTTATGAGTTTCTTTTTCTTTATGGCCAATGATGATAGTAATGACACATTACTTTTTGTAATAATTTGAAAAGAACAGAAAAACGATTTTACTGAAAAGTATCTAATGAGAATTCTTTTTGGGTATCTTTTACAAATAATTGTTTAGAACCGAGTGTGTCTCTTGTGATAATCAGATCTTTAACATTTAGTAATTATTTTAGGGAGTATTCCATATGTTTTTTGTAATTATTTGTTACAAAATTTTACAGTTGCATCAAAATCTATTGTGAGAGTTGCATAAGAGCTATAGATACCTAGGTTGGTTTATAAAATATTTAGGGTGCAAAATTATTACAACTATGCAAGAAAATGCATTACTCTTATATATTCAAACTTTATATTTAACAGTTTGATTTTGCAAATTTGCAAAAATGCACACAGTTATATGTATATGTATGAGACAGAAACTACACTGTGAGGAACAACAGTCTCTAAACCGAGAATTTAAAGGTGCAATATCAGGAATTCAGCTGTCTTTATATTTAGCGGCAATAGGTACTAAGGAGAAGGATGATATGACAACTCCATTTTAGTTTTGAATATTTACAATTACATCAGTGTTGTTTACTGTATATAAAGGATAATATATGTTAATGAGCCTATGTATGAACCTGTTACCTAGTTTTTTCGTACTTAATAACTTTTACTCTAGCAATAGACACAATTATTTTGTTTATTTTGTTATTTAGAGTTAATTTTAAAAAACAGAAACTTGGTGACTGCCTGTCATGTACAAAGCCTGCTGGTAGGTCCTCTGAAAGATTCCAAAATAAATAGTTCCTTTACTCAGTAGTGGCTTCAGAATGGAAAATGTGTTTTTTGTTATAACATAAACATTTTATGGTTATTACTCTGTGTTATGTCAACACCAATTTGAGTATAAACAAAAATGTTATATTTAATAATAAATGGATAATTATTGACATTAAAATGGTTACGGTATTCTGTTTCTTTCATAGAAACTAGAAGCTGATACTCTTGAAGTTAAAGGAAACAAGGAGCAAGCTTTGCAGGATCTACAACTGCAAAGACAGCTGAATACAGATTTAGAGCTTAGAGCCACAGAATTGAGTAAACAACTTGAAATGGAGAAAGAAATGTAAGCTAAACTACTTAAGGGAGAGGATTATAAACTAAGTATTAAAATCTTCTGATTTCAGGTGTGCCTGGGAGGCTCAGTCAGTTAAGCGTGCCACTCTTGATTTCAGCTCAGGTCATGATGTCATGGTTTGTGGGATCAAGCCCTGTGTGAGGCTCTGCGTTGACAGAACCTGCTTGGGATTCTCTCTCTGCCCACCACCCCCATTGTGTGTGTGTTTGTGTGTGTGTGTGTGTGTGTGTGTGTGTGTGTGTGCGCGCGCTTGTGTGCTTGTGTGCGTGCGTTCCCATTTTCTCTTTCCCTCTCAAACATTTTAAAAAACTCTTGGGATTTCAGTTTTGCTATCACAGTGCTTAAAGATTTATTAAATGTTTTTTCCTATTGGTTCTATAATCTGATGTTAATACTGAATGAAAAATAAAAGCATCATAGTATGGTTAAATTTACCTTCACTAGAAAGGACTGAAAATTTGGGTCATCTAGTCTCTTTTCAACAGTAATATGGTATTCATTTATCTGGGTTAAAGCAATTGTTTTGAGTTGTTCACTGATTTGAATAAATTACTCTGAAATTAACAAATAGAGGAGTATTTATATATATCACCCAAGGGCAATCAGGCTTCTGTGTTGAGGAACTATACCAAGTAGGGAATGTATACTTTCTTACAAGAAATGACTTATTTTAGCTTTGTGGTACATCTTGACAGATCGTATTTATGAACACAAGGGAAACACCAGAATCAGTGTACCTTTTAACAATTATTGAAGTAAAATTTACATACTGTTAAATGCACAGATCTTACATATAAAATTTTGAGTTTTAGTAAGTGTATACTCTGTGTAATAATATGCCCTCCCACCCACAACATTTTCATACCCATGGAGTTTCCTCGGGTGCCCTTCTAGTCAATACCTTGTAGAAAACCACAGTTCTGTTTTCAGCCTTCATAGATTAATGTTGTGTGTTTTTGAAATGAAATCATACAAGTATGTTCTTTTTTTTATGACTGGCTTTTTTTTTTTTCTCAATGCACTATTTTTAGTTTTGTCTGTATAGTTGAATATTATTCCACTGAATGCATTACAGTTTGTTTATCTGTTTTCTGTTGGTGAGTATTTTTAGGTTGTTTGCAGTTTTTAGGTGTTATGAATAAAGATGCTATCCGTTCTTATACAAGTATTTTTGTGAAAGTACAGGGCTGTGGTGGAGTAGATGTATGTTTAACTGTATGAGAAATTACGAAACCTTTTCCCAAAATGGCTGTACCATTTTATACTTCTACTGGGAATGTTTCATTGCTTCATATCCTTGCTAGTATTTGGTGTTGTTGGTCCTCTAATTTTAGCTATTTATTGAATATGAAATGGGGTCTTATTGTGGGTTTAATTTGCGTTTCTTCACTGTGGAGTGTCTGTTAAATTATTTCACCTATTAAAAAATTTTTCCCCATTGGGTCTTTTTATTACTGATTTGTAGGAGTTCTTTATATATGCAAAGTTCTTATTCTTTGCCAGATAGCCAGTGAGTTAACCAAATAGATTATCAAGACTTTTCCTAACAGCTTTTTGTTTTGTTTTGTTTTGTTTTTTGTTTTTTGGTGATGTCTTTCAGTGAAAAGTTTTAAATTTTGCTTGAATTCAATTTGCCATTTATTTTTATTTTATGTTTAATGTTTTGTGTCATTTCGAAAAAACCTCTGCCTATCCCCAGGTTTTATGAAGAATTCTCTTATGTTTTCTTCTGGAAGTTTTACAGTTTTAGTTTTTACGTTTAGGTCTAGGATCTATGTTGAACTTATTTTTGTTAGAGGTCTGAGATGGAGTCCAGGATCACCTTTTTTCCTGTACATCATTAAGTTGTTCTGGTACCATTTGTGGATAAAACTTTTTTCTTCCAATGAGTGGCCTTTGGTGCCTTTGTCAAAAGCAGTTTACCTAATATATGTGAGTTTATTTGTGGGCTTTATTCTGTTTTATTGGTCTATGTGTCTATATGATATCCAGACATCAATACCGTCCTATTTTGATTTTTGTATCTTCTTGGTATAGGTATTGATATCAGGCTGTATCAGCCCTCCAACTTAATTCTTTTTCAAGGTTGTCTTGGTTAAGTTCATTGCTTTTTACATATAAATTTTAGTATTAACTTGTCCATTTCTACAAATAAAATTATTGGGTTTTGATTGGAATTTCAGTGAGTCTCTAGTTCACTTTGGGAGAGAATTAATGTTTTAACAATACTGAGTCTTCTAATCTGTGAACATAGTATATTTCTAATAATTATGTCTTCTTTAATATCTCTGGTCAACATTTTGTTGTTTTTAAAATAGGGATCTTGAATATCTATTGCTAAATTTAATCCTAAAAACTTTGTTTTTCAATTTTATTGCAAATGGAATTGTTTTTTAAATATAAATTTGTGATCACTTGTGGCTAGCATAAACATACAATTGAGTCTTATCTATTGACTAGCCTTGTTAAGTTTGCATTTTTGTTTTCTAGAGTTTTTAGAATTTTCCAAGTGGACAGTCTTGATATATGTGAATTAGCAACAGTTATCCTTTTTTTTTTTTCTTCAGTATGTAGGTCTCTGATGTTTTTTATTTTTTCTTGACTTACTGCTAGCCAACACCTCCAGTGAACATTTGAATGTAAAAAGATAGTAGATATCCTTGATAGGAAAGTAGATTCCTTTCCAGCCTTGAGCAGGAAACATGAAATACTTCATTGTTAATTTTGAAATTAGCTGTAGGTTTTTTGTGGATTCCTTTATCAGATTGAGCACATTTCTGTATATACTAGTTTTCTTAAATTTTTTTATTAACTTTTTTCTGCATCTATTGTCATGATCATATGTTTTTTCTCCTGTATTCTGTTAATATGGTGAATTTTATTGATTGCTTTTTAAATATTAAATAACTTTGCTTTCCTGGGATAAATCCCACTTGATCATCCTGTATTATTCTTTTTATATATTACTCTATTTGACTTGATAATACTTTGTTTAAAATTTTCTTTGCATTCATGAGGACTACTGGTTTGCAGTGTTCTTTGGAATCATGGTTATGTTGGTCTTAAAAATAAGTTGATAGTATTCCCTCTTACCCTCCTTTCTTAAAGAGTTTGTATGTGATGAGTATTATTTATTTGTTAAATGTTTTATTGAGTTCACCAATAAACCAACTGGCCTGAAGTTCTCTCTGGGTTGCTTCTTAATTTGGAGTTCAATTTATTTAATAGATACAGGGCTATTATTGTTTTCTAACATTTTAGTTGAGTCAGTTTTGGTAATTTGTGTTTTTGAAGGAATTCATGCATTTCATCTAAACTTAAATTTATTGGTTCATAGTATCATTATACTTTTTAAGGTCTGTAGGGTCTATAGTGATGTCTTATTATTCTTAATAGCAGTAATTGGTATTCTCTTTTTCTTGATCAGTCTAATTTGGGGTTTGTCAATTTTCTAAAAGAATCTTATAATTTGATTTTGTCACTTTTGTGTTTAATTTATACCTCATCTTCTCTTTAGTAGTTTCTTCCTTAGATTTTGGGTTTAGTTTGCTCTTCTCTTTATAGTTTTTTAATGTGAAACCTTCCCTGTGAATGTTTACCTTTTGTAGTATCTGTTTCATTTTCTCAGTTCCTCACCCTCTTTGTATTTTGTCAATGCCAGATGTCAGGCTTCTGCAGATGGTAGTTACATGTCTTAGTCTAGTAAAATCAGTATAGTATGACAGTTTTTTAACAGATGGAGTAAATTACCTTGAGGAAGATTGTCTTTTTTCTATTTTGCACTAAGTGCTTAATGGGCTTATGAAAGCTCTGAGTATAAGGATGGATTAGTTGAGAAGATATTAGAATCTAAAATATTAATTTATGTATGAAATTCCAAATGTCCTTGGTGGCAGAGAGGGTATGTGCTTCCAGACATAACCTAAATAGTGATTAAAGCTGCAAAGATGAGCTATCTTTTGTTCACTACGAAGATAGAATTAATCTCTTAGCTTGCTCTTGATGTTGATGCTTGGATTGGGTCTTCCTACAAGATCTACAATGGACACAAAACTCACTAGAATTATGATGGGTAAAAACCAGTTCTACCCCATTCATCTGGATATCTTATGGGAGGGCTTGTGACCAGTCACATTTCAGTAGACTTTGCCTTTAAATGTTAAGTAGGCCACTGTGAGTTGACAGACTTGATCTGTAACAAGGGTATGAAGAGTTTTGACTCTCAGTCCTACAGATGGAAGCTGAGAGCCTGGGAAAGGTACCCTTCAGGAAAATGAAATAAAACCCATCAGACTGATGATAATTAAGTTGTTTGACACCTTCATGGTTTTGTCTTTGGAAGTGATGATGAAATATAAGTTCTTGTTTTCACATCCAGTAGAGTGGATCCTGATGCTTTGAATTTGAGGATGTAGAGGTACATTAGATACCTTAAATGGCATTCCTTCTCACACCAGTGCACAAATATTTGGGGAGCACATCTGATCCTTCATATCACCCATTGAGTAGTTTGTCTTCTCTGGAACCCAGTCATCAGTCCATGAAGATCACCTCTGAGTTAGTTCTTATTCTCCTTCCCGAGGTCCCTATGGGCCCAGTGTTTCTTTCTATTTCTAATGGGTTCAGTGTAACTGCGCCCATTTCTAGTCTATGTTCTAATAATATATGGTTCAGAACTCTCTCAGAGACTTCTATCTCATTTTGAGGTAGGGAAACCTTTTAATATTAAAGGGTTTTTTTTTGCCTATATACTTTATGGAAATGTTTTTTCTGTGGAGTCTTGCATTTCTGCTGTACTACATAGGAAAAAAAGGGCCAAGGAAACACATCTGGGATTTGACTAAACCTTATCTCTGATCCCAGGGCTCAACCCAAAGAACAGGGTAAAGTTTTCCCTTTCTCAAGGCCCACCTACACCTATGTATCTAATTCTCTTTCCAGCTCTCATCTTTTGATGTATTTTCATTACTGTACAGTTAATATTTTTTCTAATCTCCTTTGAGATTTTTTTTTTTGATGCATGGGGTTATTTAGAAGTATATTGGGTTAGTTAAAAGTATATTGTTTACTTTCCAAATATTTGGAGATTTTCTAGATAGCTTACACTTATTGACTTCTAATTTAATTCCATTGCAAACAGAGAACATACTCGATAAAATTCAGCTCTTCAAACTATCTTATTTATGACCCAGTGTATGGCTTATCTTGGTTAATTTTTCATGTGCGCATATATGTATTCTGTGTTAGATAAAGTGTTTTATAACTATCAAATCAAGGTGGTTGATAATGTTTAAAAAAATTCTTTTTGTTTGAGTATAGTTGACAGACAATGTTACATTAGTTTAGGGTGCACAGCGTAGTGATTTAACATCTCTGTATGTTATGGTGTGTTCACCAAAATGGTAGCTACCATCTGTCACCAGACAACATTATTATAGTACCATTGGCTGTGTTCCCTATACTGTACTTTTTGTTCCCTTGACTTATTCATTCCAAGTAAAGTTGTTTAACCTTCTGTATCTTTGCCATTTTCCCCCCTCTGGTTGTTCTGTCAATTTCTGAGAAGGAGTGTTAAAGTTTCCAACTGTGATTGTGGATTTATTACTTTAGTACCCTTTTTAAAAATAAAGTTTTATAGTGACCATGAAAGCCTTTATTTCTGTTTTGCCTTCTTTAGTTTACATAATCTTATGATTTTATAATAATTATTTATGGGGAAGTTAAGTAGCATAGTAATATATATCAAGTCCTAATTTATGGTTGCTTGATAGGAATTATAACTATATTAAAAAGGTAAAATAATATTAATGTAATGACTTTTCTGATTGTTTTTAAATTTATTTATTTATTTATTTAATTTATTTAGAGAGTGTGAACAGGAGTGGGATAAAGGGAGAGGGAGAAAGAGAATCTTAAGGAGGCTCCATGCCCAGCACGGAGCCTGATGTGGGCACGATCTCATGACCAACCATGAGATCATGACCTGAGCTGAAATCAACAGTCTGTCACTTAATCGACTGAGCCACCCAGGTGCCCCAGTGTAATGACTTCTGTTTATACCTTTGAAAATCGGTGAGGTGCAGTATCCTATGAATGCACCCAACTCCCATCTTTTCTAGCCACTTAGAAAGTAAAAGTAAGTTTCTGGGACTAAAAGTTGAAAATTTTCAAAGTGTAAATATTCTGGTATTGTATGAATACCCAACTCCACAAATATGTGGCTAGTACATCTTTTAACAACCTCTCTTTAGCATATTATTGAATTTATGCTGATTATAAAGCATCAGAAATAGTATGTATTCAAGAAATATTACTTTGCATCCAGTTTCATTTTCACTTTTAAAATGGTTTATCTTTAATGTGTTTTTCTTTTAGTGCATAATTTCATTGAATTTGGTTCATAATTCATAATTTTATCAAAACAATAGAAGTTTTTAACTTTCTTGAAGCTATATTTCCATTTCCTTATTCTTACAGCTTTTTCATTCAGGTGTAGCAAATTTATGTTAAGGGACAAATGATAACAAGTCTCTTGAATAATCTGTTAGGCTCTAGGATTAAAGTAAATCTTTTTTCTCTGTGCTTGAAATGAAATTTGCTTTATTTTTTTCTGGGTTAATCATGTTTTGAAGTTTAATACCTAAAAGACAACATAATGTGTTGTATATTTTCAAGGAATGAGGCAAAATTCTCTATATGCTTGGGGGCTAACACAGTGAGTAGATTCTTTAAGGTACCCGAAAAACTTTCTGGCTCTTGTAGATTAGAGGGTGTGCTATATGTTAGAAGGTCTGCTATATGTACAGTTTGGGGGGGCATCTATTGCAATAGATAAGACTGGATAAAGTCAGGAGAATTGTTAGGTAGTCTTAGCTTTACCACTAACTTATTTGACTCAAAGAAAATCATCTCTGTTACATGATCAGATCATATTTAAGGTTTTTTCAGTTGTGTGGTTTTATGACATTAATTTATTCTTTTTTATTCTGAGCTACACAAGGAAGTTTCAAAACTCAATAATTATTAATTTTTCATGGTAAATTATGCATCGTTTAAAAAGTTGTTTCTTAAATATCTAGAGTATCCAGTACAAAGTTGGAACTACAGAAAAAATCTGAAGCTCTTGAAAATATTAAGCAAATGCTTACCAAGCAAGAGGAAGAAAAAAAAATCCTTGAACAAGAAATTGAAAATTTAAGTCAAGATGCAAAGATGCAGCACAAGGAATTGAATAACAAAATTCAAACAGCAGCAGCAGAACTGCAACAATCGAAGATGGAGAAAGAAACTCTAATGACAGAGCTTTCTGCGGCCAAAGAGAATTTATCAAAAGTTTCTGATTCTTTGAAGAACTCCAAAAGTGAATTTGAAAAGGAAAACCAGAAAGGAAAAGCTGCTATATTAGATTTGGTTAGTTGTTTATGTTTACTTGGTTAGGTAGAAATGATTTTTATTTAAAACGTACTTTTGTTTCTGTTTAAGTCACTGATGACTTTTTATCCTACATTTAAATGATTTTAATTCTTGCGAAGAAATGAACTGGGATTGCTTAACCTGAGAAAAAGATATTGGTGTTTGTGAGTATAATTTTCCAGAGGCCCAGGAAACTTTCAGTTGAATAAACAGTTTTTCTTTATTGCTGGTATGATGCTAGATTTGGGAGACTGCCTCCTGTTTGTCCTCAGAGAAATTTTCACAGAGAATATAGCTTCTGGTTCAGACATTATTCACTTGCCTAAAAACCAGAAAAGGATCAGAAAGATCGTGACTTTTAATTCTGGCACTGTAAACTTTCTACTTCTCGACTGAATATTCTAAAACTCTAGATAATACCATGCCTTGGAGATACCATAAAACACATTTAAACTATATGGAAAAAAAGTCACACAGTCTCAGGAAATTCTTAATGGGGAATGTATTCTCATAAATACTTTAACCCAGAATAACAGAGTAGCAGCAAAGGTAAAATTCTTTTGTTCTCAGTGTGAAGATCAGTGAAAGTGTTTAGTAGCACAAAAGATATATGGTATTAGTATGTTACTTTTATGTTTCTTTCTGTTTGGAGAAATCATCTCCTACATGTACATCTTCTCTCTTAAGTTATATGTGATTATTCCTTATTTATTCTTTTAATGCTTTCTTTCACAAAAATTTCCTTTTTTCCATTTTCTTAAGGATTGTTATGCTTTTAAAATAGCATGACAAGTTAATTATAATTAATTATGTGATAGAAAATGTGGATTCCGGAGAATTCCAGAGTATTCTGCTGATGGTTGATGATAGAAGTTCTTAACCTTTTCCTGTCCCTCTACCTTTATTGCTGTAATATTTGCCAGTTTTATAACTGAAATGGATGATTCTATCCCATTCTAAACCATCAGTGATTCTGGTTTATTTCTATGTGTGGATCTTACTAAGTGTATAAATCAGAGTTCTTAAACCTACTACAAGTATCTTCTGCATAATGTAGTTTTTTGTTTGTTTGTTTGTTTTAGGAAAAAACTTGCAAAGAATTAAAGCATCAGCTTCAAGTACAGACAGAAAATGCACTTAAGGAACAGAATGAACTGAAAAAGTCACTTGAAAAAGAGAAGCAAGTAAGATTTTCTTTTTCTGTAACATAAAATATGTAAAGAATAATAAGTTCTATATTTACAAAATATTTTCACACTGATACTTAAATCAAAGGAGGTTTATTTCTCTGAAACATAATGGATCACAAAAAAATAGTATAAAATTGACATTTGCGTTCTACCTACTACTAAAAAGATTTAAGCTAGTTCATAATAAAAGACCCAAAATAAAGGATTATAATTAATAAAGTTAATTGAATCAACTTACTATAGAGTTATAATTAGATAACTTAGATTTGGGTACATTATTATGATTGAAAAAATAGGCTTTCAATAGAAATAACATTTTAAGGGCTCTTTATTTCATGGACATTTATATTTAATGGTATGTTAATGGTTGTATAACAACAGATTCTTTTATGGTTAATGCTTTTATTGCTGCCCATCAAAAACAAACCAGCAAATGAGTAAATAAATGGGTATAACATACAGCTGTTATTCTCTGAAGACCTACCTCTTGCGGTTAGAATCCAGGTATATAGTTTTTCTAGAGCTATGATTTGATAAAAGCAGCAAAACCTAGTCCTGAGAAATCTTTAATGTGATTATAGTCTGGTTGTTGATGGAAAGAAGACACCTGTGTTTTAGATGCCAGCCTTTAAGTGGAAAAATTATGGTGACTTATTACCCGAGCTCTGAGTCCAGATTGTCCAGATTTATATCCTGCCTGTGCCATTTGCTCGTTATGCTGACTTGCCTTGCTTTAGGCACATTACTTAATTTCTCTGTGTTCCTGTTTCCTCAGCAGTAAAATGGGGCTAATAAGAGAATCTGTGCCATAGGATTATTATAAGAGATGAATGGGTTAATATATTTCAAAGTCCATAGAACACTTAACAAAATAAGCAAATAAAAACTCAAATGTTAGCTGTCAGTTTCTCATTGGTTATCATATTATAATCATCATTATTGTTACACTACCTGTCTTCCGTTTTGCACAAAAATACTTCCCTTTGTGTTGGAGATGAGCTGAAGCAACCATATGTAGCAGTGAAACTTTTCAAAATTAACTTTGAATATAGTCAAATGCTCAAATTAGGTTCATAATATGCATAAAACATGAAAACATGACTTTGGCTGGAAGGTTGGGAGATCATAGTGGTTCACGCTGACCACAGAGGAACCTCAGTGTGACTTTTTATAATACCTAATTTTGAACAGAAATAGATCCTAGTAGACTGTAAAAACAAAGTAATAGCACAATATGCCCCAGATCTCTAAATAAGGAAACTATTGAATGGTATAGTTTCGTGTCATCAGACAGATACTAAACATACTTGCGAAAAATGATTTTAGTTTTATCATAGTTCATATGGAGCTGTTCTTTTTGGTTAACCATGGCCATCAGACTAAGTTAGCATTTTGAGAATATTCTCGAAAGTCAGTAGACATTCCAGCAGTCTAAAGATTGATGTTGATATTCCTATTTCCTATGATACAAGGTAATAGCAGTTTCGCTCATTTACAAGCTCTATCCAAATATATATTTACAAGTTAGAAAGGAAGGTAAGATTAAACAAATATTGACGATTAATCCAGCATGTCATCTAATAGCAAATAGTCTCAGTTATGAAAGCTCCGTGAGGGTAGGGATTTTTTTTTTTGTTTTTTGTTTTTTGTTTTTTTGTTTACTGTTGATCTCCTATGGCCATCAGGGGAGTGGTGGTTTCTACCTGAGTAGTGCTTGGTGTGTAGTAGGTACTAAATGTGTCTTCATGGAATGAATGCTAAACAGATTTTATTTTCTTTAGACTTCTCATCAGTTGAATTTGGAACTCAGTTCAATGCAGGGACAAGTGGCACAGGCCCAGAATACTTTAAAACAAAAGGAAAAAGAAGAACAGCAACTTCAGGGGAACATAAATGAGCTAAAGCAATTGACTGAACAGAAGAAAAAGCAAATTGAAGCACTCCAAGGAGAAATTAAAATTGCTGTTTCACAGAAGGTAGTAATATGATATGTGTTTACTTTCTATGGGAAGACAGTCTTTGCAGTTAAGATAATATAACACAGATGAGTTGCAACAAGGAAAAATTTACATGTGCTCACAATTTTTTAAAGTATTTTCTAATGTATAAAAGCACTTAAATCTGTAATTAAATAATATAAGTCTGGATTTCCATTCACTATAACCACATTTTTAGATAATGTTTATTTAAAATTCTAGTACTAATGATTTGATAGACATAAATAACAACATTTAATGAGATGGGAGTAATTTATATAACCTCTCTAGTGTATTAGAAAATTTTAAAGGAATTTAAAAATAAATTATCCTAACCAAGGGAAGATAAGAGCAAAAACCACAAAATGGTATGCATTTAAAAAAATAAGGAATGTAGGTTTCATATAGTTATAACTGTTTGATATTTTAAGTTACATCTTTAATGGTTTCCATTTCTAAACTATTCTAATTTTTTATTAAGTATCTATTTTTTTATTCTTAAGTATGTTTTAATACTTGTCCACACCAAGAGTTGACAAAGTTGTATTGTACTTAATATTTGAGCAAAAAGCTTTTCCCTACTGTTGGTATGTGCATATCAGTTGGTCCATGGAAAAGAGAAAAGTGAAATCTCTATTATGTAGAACAAAGTATGTCATATCATTAAGAGTTGGCTATCATATTACTAGAGAAAATAAAATTAACCTTGCAAATAGGTAATTTATGTTGACCACTGTTTTTATAACCATTATTAATGCCACTTTACAAAAGAGTAATTTTCTAATAAATAAGAGTAGACAAATTTGCCTGTGCATTTTTGGTGTTACATATAATCCTGTCAGGATGTAATTATCACAGTACATATTTTGTTGTATGATTTGATGTCTTGAGGTCATTCTTTTCTCCCAAATCTATTAGCCTCATATTCAGGTATTCCCCAAGTCTTCATTTTTATAGCATTATAACTTCATGAATTAAAAAAAAAAAAAGCCCAACTATTTTTAACACAATTTCTCTTGAATTATTCATTACAATATGATTTCTTTTAGATTTATGATTAATGTATGTGCCCATACTTTGTATGACTTTACTAGTTGACACCATAAGAATTATGAGATTTAAAGGACATGTTTTTATTGATAGTTGTCTTAGTTTGGGTTGCTATAACAAAAATACCATAGACTAGGTGGCTTAAACAGTAAATGTTTATTTCTCACAGTTCTGTAGGCTGTGCAGTCCAATATAAAGACACTGGCGTATCCAGTGATATGAAGACCCATTTCCTGGCTTGTAGGTAGATGCTTTTTGCTGTAGCCTCATAAGGCTGAAAGAGAGATTATCTCTCTTGTGTTTCTTCTTGTAAGGATACTAATCCCATGTATGAGGGCTAATGACCTAAAGGTCCTACCTCCAGGAGCACCTGGGGGCTCAGTCACTTAAGCATCCGCCTCTTGATTTCAGCTCAGGAAACCATGATCTCATGGTTCATAAGTCTGAGCACCACTTCTGGCTCTGCACTGACGGTGTGGAGCTTGCTTGGGATTCTCTCTCCCTTTGTCTGTCCCTCCCCCATCTGCATGTGTGTGCACTCGCATGCGCACGCTCTCTCTCTGTCTCTCAAAATAAATAAATAAACTTTAAAATATTTTTTTAAAAAAAGTCCTATTTCCAAATATTATCACATTGTGGATCTAGGCTTCAACATGAACTTTTGGGGAGACACAAGCATTCAGCCATGGATATAGTTAATTTATGTTAGTGTATGGATGCTAAAATAAGGAGCACACTTTTTAAATTGGGGGGAATTTTGAATGGATAGCCAGTCGCTATAAATTAGACTTTAAATTTTGAGTAACTAGGTGCCCCTGGGTGGCTTAGTCAGTTGAACATCTGACTCTTGATTTCAGCTCAGGTCATGATCTCACGATTCATGAGATCGAGCCCCATGTTGGGCTCTGCACTTCCAGTGCAGTGCTTGGGATTCTCTTTCCTTTCTCTCTACCCCTCCACTGCTTGTTCTTTTTCTCTCTCAAAATAAATAAACCTTAAACAAATAAATTTAGAGTAACTGGAGAATCACTGAAAGGCAAGTATGGTTTGGTTTTATTGAGAAGCAGTGTAGCATGGAAAGGACATATGTTGTAGCTAGTCAGATCTGAGTTTAAGTTTCATGTGACACACCTTAGGGTTATGGTCACAGGGAAGTGGTTATCTTTCCGAGATAAATGAAATAGAATCATAGAGTTGTTGTAAAGATTGAGAAAATGTATTTAAAATGCCTACTACTGTGCCCAGTGCAGTACGGAAGCAAAGTGGTTCTTGGCTATTAAGTGGAAATATAGCAAACTATGATCTAAGTGTGTCAGTGTGCATGGTCGGCTATGCAGCGATGGTCTGTGACAGTTAATCACTGGCCCACAGTGAAATAGGAAAAAAAAAGATAATGTTTAAGTGGGTATAAATATGTGTGTGTGTACACTTACATAATACGTGGCTACACACACACACACACACTTTGGAAATGATTGTTTGAGAGCCAAAGATCAAGAATTCTGCAAGTAGGTTATAAGTCATTGGCCCCTGCACCAACTTTATTTGGAATCTGTTATGGGAATTCAGAATGAATAAGATATAGCCCCCAACTCTCAATCAGTTTGTAATTTAATGAGGAAGTAGATATGTAAAGAGAAAAAAAAAAAAAACCCTAATGTATAAAGGAGAATGAAACCAGAACTTAAACAGAAATAGAAAAATTAGAACTTAATGGAAATTTTGACTGGCTTTCTAAGGAACTAGCATTTGCACTGGGCCTTTGAAGATGATTATAATTGTGAAAGCTTAAACAAGAGGAATTTAGATATTTAAAGGAGATAAAACAATATTAGCAAAGTTTGCAAGACTTAGAAAATGTTGTTATAGAAGGTTAGCTGTTGGAGTACATGATAAGTGAAGAAGCGAGGGGAGAATAAGGTGAATAAGGGAGAATAAGAATCAGGTGAAGTCAGATCACAGTAGATGTTGTATAGTTGTTTCCATTTTACAATTTTAATATTGGAATATTAAAGACTTTTAAGAAGGGAGGAGTGTGATCAGACCTGTTTTAGAGCAAAAACTGGTCGGTTTGTGAAGGATGAATTGTAAATGACTGACCCTCCTGTATCCTTCTTTGGAAGTTTGGGTGTATGTCTGTTAAAGCAATTATCAAACTGCTGCATTGGTCTGGTTTTGTTTTTGTTTTAAATTGACTTCTCCACTAATAGATTTGAGTTTCTCAAAGTCAGAGAACTGTGTGTTTTGACAAATAAGCCATTGATAATTTTTTTAAATGAATGAATCAGCCTGTCAGAGTAAAGATAATGAAAGCCCAAGTATGAACCCAAAGGGCTTTTATGGTCATTACTGAGACTTTGCAGAGGGCTTAGTTGAGAGCCATGAAGGTGATGAAAGGGAAAGAAAACTAGATTTGTGGGGAGGAAAAAAAAAAGAAAAAAATAGTATTCTATAAAAGAAAATATATAAGTGCAGTATAGTCTTCAAGATGAAGAAAGACGTACAGGAATTCTTCATCATGAAGAATCTAAATTGGAGGGAATGAAAAGGAGGTGACATGGGGTGTTCTGAGATAACATACAGGGAGATCAAACCCCCTTTCCTCCATTGGCAGTTAGCACACCTCCTGTCAACCTACCTCCTAACTCTCTTGAATCCATTCCCTTTTCTCATTTCCCACTGTCACAGTCTTAGTCCAGGCCATTTTGTTCTCTTTTTTTTTTTTTTTTAACATTTATTTATTTTTGAGACAGAGCATGAACGGGGGAGGGGCAGAGAGAGAGGGAGACACAGAATCGGAAGCAGGCTCCAGGCTCCGAGCCATCAGCCCAGAGCCCGTTGCGGGGCTCGAACTCATGGACCGTGAGATCGTGACCTGAGCTGAAGTCAGATGCTCAACCGACTGAGCCACCCAGGCGCCCCAAGTCATTTTGTTCTCTTAACCAGGCTATTATAAGAGCTTCTTAAGAGTCATTCCAGGCTTTTCCACCTCCAATCTATTTGCCATTCATTCCCTTAAGAAATATTACTAGGCACCTATATTATGCCATGGCACAGTTTCGGGTTCTGGAGATATAGTCATGAACAGATAAGGAGCCTGTTCTTGTGGAACTTACACTTTCCTGGGAAAGAAACTAAACAGGGTAATGGGAAAGACAGTGATGGGACTGAGTCCTGCTAAGTGTTGGGTGACCAAAGAAGCTTCCCTGAAGAGATTTGAGCTTAAAAGACAAGAGCTGTCCATACAAAGGTCCAAGGGGACAACTAGTGCAAAGACCTTAAGCTATGACAAACTTGGTATTTTCTAAAAACAGAAGACCAATGTAGGTTAAGTGTGGTGGGAAAGAGGAAGAGTAATATGAAATGAACTCAGAGAAGTAAATAAGGGCCAAAGCATATGCATGAAGATTTATAGATTAGAAGGTAACAGAGAATAATATACTTTGTTCTAAGGATAATTAGAATCGATTGGAGAATTTTGAGCGAAAATGGTGCAGTCTAACTACAGAGAGATAAAGGAGCAAGCAGAGAAGACATTGAAAAATGGTTGGAATAGTCCAGACAGTACATGATGATAGAATGAATTAAAGTGTTAGAAGTGGATGATTTGAAAATCTATTTTGGAAGTTTGGGTCATCAGGACTTGCTGATAGATTAGATGATCAGAGGTGATGGAAAGAGGAATCAAGAATAACTCTACAGGGGCATGTGGGTGGCTCAGTTGGTTGGGCGGCCAACTTTGGCCCAGGTCATGATCTCGTGGCCTGTAGGTTCGAGCCCGCATCGGGCTCTGTGCTGACAGCTCAGAGCCTGGAGGCTGCTTCGGATTCTGTGTTTCCCTCGCTCTCTGCCCCTCCCCCACTCACACTCTGTCTCTCTTTTTCTCTCTCTCAAAAATAAGTCAACCTTAAAAAAAAAAAAGAACTCTACATTTGTGGCTTGTGCAAGTGGATAGATGACCATATTTATTGGAGGAAAGAAGCTTTTTGATGAGCAGCCTTGCTGTCAGGAATCAAGAGTTCTGCTTGAGATAGATCTCTGTCAGTCACTGAGGTGGAGAGGTCAGGGAAGTACTCAGTTATAATGAGCCCAGAGTTCAGGCAGAGAGATCGGGGCTAGAGACACAAATTCTGGAGTCAGTTGTCAATAAATGATATTTAAAGCCATAGTTGAGTATAGTTGAGATCTTCTAGAGAGAGAGAGACTGTATATGGAATAAAAGAAGGTCAGAACCCTGGCATCCTACAGTATTGAGAGGTTAAACAGAAGAAGAGGAGGTTGTAAAAAAATTTAAGAAGGAATCACCAATGAGATAGGTGCCCTGGAAACCAGGTTGAAGAATGTTTCTAGGAGGGAACATCATCAACTGTTTCAAGTACTGCTGAGAGGTGAAGTCAGCTGTGGACAAGGATATGAATAGTGGGTTTTGGAACAAGGGGGTCACTGGTCATTTAAAAAGAAGTTGCATTGAGGTAGTGTATTTATTTTAAAAGCCAGTGCTTATTTTCATACTCTGCACACATATATTTTAATTATGTCATAATTTGTGTGTATCTTCTGAGTCTTCGTAAAGACTAAAGACAAGTTTAGCATTTAGAGGAGTCAGATCTTTGCAAGATTTCTTTTTCTGCCTTGTTGTTAATAAACACGATCTTGTAGAAATGTCCTAAGTTATTCTAGAATTTCAGGGAGTAGAAATGATGAATGCAGTAATGACTTTTTTATTTCTTTCCTATAGAAATTTCCCTTAGTTCAACCTGAAATTATATCATCTTCTAAAGCATCTAGCACTGTATCTTCCTTCAGAATGTGGTTGTTACTCTCAGTCTCCTGAGACATTGATAGTTGGGACTATCCAGTGAAATGCTTTTTTCTGTATGTAATGCTTTTTCATTTTTTGGTTTTTAAATTGGGACTTGTTGGATTTTGTATTTTGTAAATCTCTTAAGTTTTTTAGGGCATAAATACAGTTTAATTTGTTCTCAGGGATCTTCTTGTGTGGATTTCATTTTGTATTTGTAACTGGTTTGTGATATGCATACTGTTCTAAATAACTATTGTGTGTTCCAGACAGAGCTTGAGAATAAATTACAGCAGCAGTCAATACAAGCAGCCCAGGAACTTGCAGCAGAGAAAGAGAAAATGTCAGTGTTACAAAATACCTATGAAAAAAGTCAGGAAAATCTAAAACAGCTTCAATCTGATTTCTATGGGAAGGAATCTGAACTTCTTGCCACAAGGCAAGATCTTAAGGTATAGTAAAATATATCATAAAAATATTAGGAAGTTGTTTATAGGCATTCATTAAATGGTTGATTTGAGACCAGATAGACAAGGTAATGTTAGTATTTGTGGAATATCATGCTTGTTTTCTATTAAATTATTATTTTTGGAGTAATATGCTTTTTAATAATGAAATTGTTTTATATTATAACAAAATATGATATATGTTAAATATGGGCATTTAAAAATAACAACCATAACAGTAAAATTATTTGGAAATATACTAATTGCTACATTATTAGCTTATCTAAAGCTGTCTTCTTATAAATGTAAAAAGATAACTTTGACTTTAGTTTTTATGTTGGTCAGCCTCCCAAGACTACCAGAATGTTTAATGATTAAAATTAGGAGATTATAGCTCAAAGTAAACTTAACCTTAATCTAATTATCTAAACACTTTTGGGATGAGCACTGGGTGTTGTATGGAAACCAATTTGACAATAAATTTCATATATTAAAAAAAATAATAATTATCTAAACATATATTGTTTGTTCTTGACAAATCTATTTGTTTAATGTATCATGTTTATTAAAATGAAGAATATGGAAAAAAGATAAATAATTTTTATGCAGTGTTATTAAAGTATGAGTTCCCTAAGATAAATGGAACGTTTGTGTTCTTTCCCACAAGATTCAGCTAGTTCTTTTTTTTTTTCTTTTCTTTCTTTCTTTCTTTCTTTCTTTCTTTCTTTCTTTCTTTTTTTTTTTTTGTCATCATGAAATGTTATGCTTTTTGTTTCTTTCCTTTCTGGTTTCTTTTAATTTGTTAATTTAAAGTACATTATTGAAGAATTTTGTTGAAAATCACAGGATATTTTTAGACAACATAAATATACTGTGTCTATATTTTATCATAGGCTGTTATAAGGAAGGCTTTCTGAAGGAGGTGGGACTTGAACAGGTGCTCAAGGATATATAGAATTTGAATATATAGAGAGTTCTGAGGAAGGTCATTTCACTCAGGGGCACAGGGAAAGGTACTGCGGGGAGAAAAGGTACTGCAGGGAAAGAACAAAGGCAGGAGACAGTTACCAGTTGCTAGCATGCTGGTTTGTGTTTGGAGGATAAATTTGGAAAGGTTGGGATCAAATTGTGAGGTTTCTTAGATGTGGAGCAAAGATGATTGGAATAAAATGAAGAAGGAATAAAATGAAGAAGACAGTACTTTGGACAACTTAACCAGGAAGAGGTTTATAGATAGCTTGGATTGGATCCGGGGAAACAAGACGTAGGAAGATTAGTGAAGAGGCTGTCTCCCTTCCTCCACAAATTCCATTAATCAAGGTGTGAATTGACTAGAACTGGGCTTAAAGTTCAGAAGGATGGAGCAGAAGAGATTAATGAGAGAGACAGGATGAAACAGGAGGGCTGGATGCAGACAGACTGCAAGGGCACTGAGGGAACTAGGGGTCACTAATGATTTGACAAAGAAATAGGAAACTTGAGTCAAAAAATTTTCATGGTGCCCAGTTGTTATAAGAAAAAAAATACCACCTGACATTTAGAAAATGTCTTATTTGCTATGCTCCCTTAGTAGCTTTAAATTCTTTTTCTTTTTTTCTTTCTTTCTTTCTTTTTTTTTTTTTTTTTTTTTCCTTTAGAACACTATTAAAAGTCAGGGAAGGTCTGTGGAAGAGTTTGGGCTTTATTGTAAAAGCAGTAGGGAACCACAGAAAAGATTTGCTCAGATCTGTAGGTTGGGCCAGTGACTGGCTGAGAGTAAGGAGTGGATCTTGGAGCAACAGGGCTGAGTGTAGAGACCAGAGAGGAGACGGCACTTGGTCCAGGTGCACACGACGGCGGTGTGGGCAGTAACAGTAAGGATGGGGAATATGGATGGATTAGAAGGGTGTTTAGCTGATCAAGGAGATGAAACGTAATGATTGATTGTACAAGTCCTATAGAAATCACACTTTTTTTTCATACAGATATATTATTTACCCAAGAGCATTACATGGTGACAGGACTTAGATCTTTGATCAATATTCTTTCATTAAGCCAACAATGGTTTTTATTAGGCTCGAAAGCTATGTTGTATACTAATAATTTTATACATGAAAACAAATCAAAGGCATGGAGAAAAAAGAGAAGGGCAGAGAGTCAAGCCTGCTGAGGAGTTTTCCAATTGTTAAGAGGCATGGCTAGGTCCTCTATTCCAAAGCCTCCTTTTGCAGACAAGACTGAGTGAGGCCTGGCGTGGTTTGTGACAGACCCAGAATTGCACAATAACAGAACCATGATTAGACCTCAGTTCTTGTGATTCACAGCCCTTTACTCTTTTATCATCACTAGGATTTTTAAATATGAAATAGAATATTGCTAAATTCTATTATTAATGTTTCCAATATGAGAAGTATCTGAACTACTTAGGAAGCTAAAAAAAAAAAAAAAAAAAAAAAGATGAAGAAGTAAATTCCTCGAGAACTTGAAATGATATTTATGGACCAGAATAAGAGATGGTTATCAGCCATTATTTTTCTTTTGCTTCAGTGATGAATGATCTTGTTGCATGTGAGAGAGAAGGGGAGAGGTTGAGAACTTTGTAGCATGACACCTACCTAAGTCAAGGCTGCCATCTGTGGGCTGACATTGTACATCTAGATACCAGTAGAATGGAAAACAGGCTGGTCTGATCCATGCTTTTAGCCCCATCTGCTGGATTATTTATGAAATACTTACGTTTGTTGACTGTATATTTCAAAACGGCTGTGCTGTATGCTATTCTTTGCTGTCGAAGAAAGGTAAAGTGGAATGTAACTGTACATTTTGCACCCTGAGTAAAGTGAAAATTCTAGGATAATAAGTTTAGAATTAAATATAAATCTTTATACTATTCCTTATATCACTTAATCAGACATCAAGAAAATAATAAACATTTTAAAAGTTTATTTTGAAAGAAGAGTAAAATTGTGGAGCAGACAAAAAACAATAGCTACCAGAAAACACTGCAGAAATTTCTTTTTTAGCTACACTGCTGTAATTCGATTGTAGTATTCAGGGTCAAGATTGGTAGTTGATCTACTCAGGGATTTGCTTGTTCCAGTGGGAGTCAATGGGTTAAAGATAGGCCCACAAAACTGTTGAATGGGAGACGGGAGTTCCCCAAAGGAAGATATGCTGAGTAGGTGAAAATAAAATGGCCTATAACAAGAAAGATAAAAGGAATATTTAAAATACATGGCAGTGTATCACTGAATGGCATTGACAAATATTCAGAGACAAGGTAGAGCAGTATGTCAGCATAGCCCAGATTTTGAGCTTGACTTTAAAGATTTAGTCATTGGGTCTTGGGAGTTTAAAATTTTATTGAGTATTATTTAAACCATGGGCAGTTTGGAATTCTTGTGGTCAGAGATTGGGGGAGCTGTTAATTTCAGGCTCTAGCAAGCCTTGGTGTTCTTTAGTATTAGATCAGGACCTCTGTTACCTGATAATAATTGCTATAGACCATATGGGCTAGGCTTTGTCAGATTTTATTATCTTTATTTGAAATCACTCTCACCCTTTGTGATGCTTATGTCAGTTCCCACATGTACCCTGGAGCCTTACATAAACACATTTCAGGGAAAGTTCTCGCACTCACTGTTTTTCTGTGCGTTTGGCATTATAGCAAGTGCTCTTCTGCTACGTACAGCTTCCATTTTATGTGGTGGTTCTGTTTTTTGGGCTACATAGCCAGCTTCTTTAAGTTAAGGACTTTTACCTTACCAGTATACTCAGTTAATGGCTAACAGCTTGGTTAGTAAAGGACTAGATGACTTTAGGATTCTTTAAAAAGAAGCCTTGGGATTTTTAGTGTTCTCTAGAAGCCACTGGAAATCAAACTTCATTGATATCAGAAAGACTTCAGAACTGGGTTTATTTGTAAGGAATAAACTGTCTCTTTAGGGAACCTTGAGAAACCCTTTAAATACAGTCTTCATTTAAAAAGTATTTATTTATTTCTTTTCCAATGGATGCTTACTATAGTCAAGCCTAGCCAGCAGGGATCCTTCCCAAATTAGATCTTCTCCCTCCTTTTCAAAGGAACTGTATCTCCAGAATACGAAAGATGAACTTCTTCCAAATGGTGGAAGAGTATCATGGAGTTCATTTCCTTCCCTTCTGATTCTTTGCAGTTGCAGCTGAGAGTGGCAAGGTCCCTGCCAGTTTCCACTACTCACCTGTTACCATACCTACCCCAGTCTGAAATCTAAGGGGCCACAAAGCTTGCCCTTTTCATAAGCTTTGGCTTCTCAAAATATCTGGGCTTTAGAACAGTCAGTAACCGTGGGCAGTGTTAACTGACGACACTGTTTCTGCCACATCGATGGGAAGTGAAGAGGATGGGGTGATGGCCTTCTCAGAAACAGAACCCCATGTATCTGGTGGACTTTCTTCTTTTGGTTCACTTGATCAGGTTTGCAGATGTGAAATACAGTTGTTGGTTTTTGTTTTTTGTTTTTTTCCCAAGACAAAGACTATTTATTGAGGATTTCAGCATGTCAAGGGACATATATGTATATATTTTCATATATTACAAGTGTGTTCGATATGATCCCTTTTTATTTGATATTCCTTAATATCACTTAGCTAGTAGTACTTACTATTTCTAGAGGTTTTGGAATTGCTTCAGTTTTATTAAATATTTTACACTAAAATGTTTTTCGTAGGCAAGAGAGTTAATGGTCTAGTTTCCTTTCTCTTTTACATGATCTTACTAAAGGGCATAACAAGCTATCCTTTTATAGTATATTGCTTTCTACTATACTTACACTGTTATGTTTCTGTTGACATTTGCTAAAAACAACAAAAAAAGACATACGATAATTTGGGGAAATTGGTTTTTTGTTTGTTTGTTTGTTTGTTTTTTGTAAGTCTGTAGAAGAGAAGCTTTCTCTAGCACAGGAGGACTTGATTTCAAACAGAAATCAAATTGGAAACCAAAATAAATTAATTCAAGAACTGAAGAGTTCCACGGCTACGTTGGAGCAGGATTTAGCAAAGAAAGAGCAACAGTTGAAGGAGCAGTGTAAAACGCTTCAAGATATTAAAAAAGAAAAGGTATTTCATTTTCTGACTGAATCTAGAATCTGAGAGTTGCGGTACCTTTAGAAATCATCTAGTCAAACCTCTTCTCCGATATGGGCATCACTTTACTTCAATAGCTCTCCTTAGATGGACTTCTAGTTTCTGATACAACACCGTGGTAATTGGAATGTTAATGCCGGGAAGTACTTCTTAACAGCCCCCTTGTCATTTCTACTCATTTTTCTTACTGCTCTTTTTAGTTTTATAAACAAATCTTTTTCACATTGTAGACCCCTGGTTATTTAGAAACAGGTATCGTAGCTCCACCACTATTGTATAACATTCTTTAGATGTGTGAATGAGATTAAAAG
The DNA here is from genome assembly GCF_018350195.1 of Panthera tigris. NCBI lineage: Eukaryota > Metazoa > Chordata > Mammalia > Carnivora > Felidae > Panthera > Panthera tigris. The sequence goes on along the minus strand of NC_056666.1, from coordinate 113,293,862 downwards.
ATCCAGAAATACTTCTTATGCTTATAATTATTTTTTTAAAATTATTATTATTATTATTATTACTTTTCTTTTTTTTTTTTTTTTTTTTTTTTTTTTTTTTTAGCAATTTCTACACCCAACATGGGGCTTAAACTCACAACCCCCAGATCGAAAGTCTCATGCTGTTCCAACTGAGCCAGCCAGGCTCCTCTTATTCTTACAGTTCTTAAAATTTAGAGCCAGCTTTTTCTTAGGGAAATGGGAGTGTATTTTACATAAATGATGCTGAGTTATATGGTTGAAAGCCTTGGGACCTGGGTCACTCAGTTGGTTACGCGTCTGACTCTTGATTTTGGCTCAGGGCATGATCTCCCTGTTTGTGAGCTTGAGCCTCGTGATGCTAACAGTGCAGAGCCTGCTTGGGATTCTCTCTCTCCCTCTCTCTCTGCCCTTTCCCCATTCTCGTTCTCTCTCTCTCTCTCTCTCAAAATAAATAAAAGTAAACTTAAAAAAAATAAAGTTAAAGCCTTGTATTATAAGACCACTATGTTTAAAAGTTAAGATGCTATATGAAAGAGAAATTCAGATTCTAGGAAGCACTTTATTTTTGGTTTCATGGTTGAAATATATTTCCATTAGCTGATAAGGTATTATTCTGAAGTATACAATTCCAGAAGTTTGTGGTGTATCTTAATTGTGCAATTCCTGAAAGTCTCTTTAGTTAAAAAAATTAAGGATGTTTTTGTGGGGAGGTAGAGGTATTGAAGCTGGTATGATATTCATGATTTGTGTCTTGGGTCTAGAAAATTCTGAGAGAACTGTAGTTTCATAGGCCTTTGTTGCAAGGGCTTTAGCTCAGTCAGAACTGTTGTAATTTTGACTATATCTCTAATAGATTATTTCACTTCTCCAAACCTTTATTCTCTAAACCTTTGATGCTTATCACATGAGGATTAAAAAGAGCTATTTATATTTAGTATTGATATTAAATTAGGTAATATGTCACACTACTAGCTAGGCGCCTTAAATAAAGGCATTGATAGTAATAGTAATAATGATAATAGCATTAAGAATAAGAACGATAGGCTAAATTTTATAGTGTTCTTTCCTTGCTTAGACACTACTTATTTCACAGTATTAACAGTAACTAATGCTTATGAAGATCTTATTAGTTGTTCACATTGTGTAAATAAGGACACAGAGGCAAGTGAAGGTAAGTAGTTTGCTCACGTTAACTTAGGTAGAAAGGGGCAGAGACCATGTCATGCCTAGTAGCAGTTATTCTCATGACATTAGTTTTAAGCTAAGTATTTACTTAAAATTATTTTTAAATTATTTTTCTACAGTCACTGAAAGAAAAAGAACTAGTAAATGAAAAGTCTAAATTGGCAGAGATAGAGGAAATTAAGTGTAGACAGGAAAAAGAAATTGATAAATTGAGTGAAGAACTCAAGTCCCACAAGCAAGAAAGCATAAAGGTATGTGAAGATAATCATTGTTCCTCCTTCTATCCTATATTATTGTCATCTAAATAAAAAATATGTGTGTATATCTTACTGAGAATCTACTATGTGCTAGACGCAGTTTTGTTGTTTTGACAAATACTCTTGCTCTCATCCCTGTGTTTGTGTGTTATCCATACATGTGTTGAAACTATGTTCCTTTTGTTTGCAGATTAGTGAATAAAGCAAAGTAGGTCTAAAAGTTTAGATTTGTTGAGATGATAATCAACAGAGCTGTTGATTTAGAAAATTGTGCCTATGTTGGGGCGCCTGGGTGGCTCAGTCGGTTAAGTGTCCGACTTCGGCTCAGGTCTTGATCTCAGGGTTCATGGGTTTGAGCCCCGCCTCGGGCTCTGTGCTGACAGCTCAGAGCCTGGAGCTACTTTGGATTCTGTGTCCGTGCCTCTCTCTGCCCCTCCCCCACTCGTGCTCTGTCTCTCTCTGTCTCTCCAAAAATAAATGTTAAAAAAAATTAAAGAAAATTATGCCTATGTTTAGAATTAAGATTTTCAGGGGATTCTGTTGTTTCAGTTGTTTTTCTTCCTAAAATCTTTTAATACTCTGTTCGGAACATTTTTCCTGTCATAAGTGTACCTAGGGTGCCAGCTGAAGAAACTAATTGTCTATCATTTGCTTTGTAAAAATGTTATTCATTTTCTCAAAGGTTAGATTCTCTCTTGAATGCTCTCAATAACACCTTTTATGTCTATCAGTATACTTCCCATTTTGCTTTATAATTTATTACCTCTTTATGTTATTATATTCTTACACACTGTGACTTCCTTAAAGCAGGTAGTGTATATAATCTTTATCTGCATCCTTAAAACCTAACACAGTGTGTGATGCCTCAGTGGTGACCAATAAATGCTTGCTAAGTGAGAAAAGGGAAAATAAGGGGTAGAGGTTCTTCACATAATTTCATCAAAACGTGCATGTAAAGTGTCACTTGAGTTTAAATGATTGTTGAGCAGGAAGTAAATAATCTTGCGTCTTTTTAACCAGTTGTTTGAAATACTGAACTTTAAGAATCTCATAAGAGAAGAGGCTAAAACTCTTTTATATTGTTAGGATATTTCAGCTACATTTTGAAATATTCACTGTAAAGGATGATTTAGTTCCGGCCTTTTTCAATAGGAGGTAACAAATCTCAAGGATGCCAAACAGCTTTTGATTCAGCAGAAACTCGAGCTTCAAGGGAAAGTAGATTCCCTGAAGGCAACCCTTGACCAGGAGAAGAGAAACCAGCAAATGCTAAAAGAGCAGGTGAAAAAGGAAGAAGATGAACTAAAGAAAGAGTTTACTGAGAAGGAGGCTAAACTGGTCAGTAAGTTAATGGTGGGGAGTGTGTTTTGTAATTGATTTTGTAAGTCAATCCAGTAAGAGAGGATTTTTCTACTTGGAAGTTAAGATTTAAGTGCTCTTACCTAGCATTTTACTTTTTGATTGAGAAAGGAGATCTGATTTGTTTAAATAGCTGATATGTGATTGGAAATATTTTAGTCTGTAATTATATTTTGGTTTAGAGAAGTGAAAATTCAATGAAACATAATTCATAAAAAATAAACACACTTTTAGTGCCAGAAAAACAAACAAATCCACAGCTATGTAGATTGAGGTAAATGGCGTGAATGCGGATGATGTTAAACTCATTTGTTTGGTCAAGTGAGTGTTGATAAGGGAGAACGGAAACTTCAGTGTGGAATTTTGATGACCAAAGTCTACTTTTCCTTCCCTAAATTGTGCATGCCAAAATGGGAAGCATCTGGCTTTCCTCTGTTGAATTAAGTCCAAATATCCCCACATAACTTGAGGGCTGAATGTTTTAGTTGAAGATTTGCGATTTCAAGTTCACACAGTGAGTTGAATGGCTTGGAATTGGTTTTTTGGCAGGTTGATAGAAGAAAAGGTACATGTGGATTTTGAGACTGAAAATGCCAGCTTTGTGTCCAGGGCACCTTGCTATCCCTAACTATGTGTTCTTCCCCTGTTCTAGTGAGGAAAACGAAAACCTCAAATTGCTGTATGTTAGTGGTTCTTCTTAGAGGCTTGCTGACTCTCATTTCAGCATTAGGGCCTTTGAGCCAGTTCAGATCACACAGATGTTTGTGGAATCAATTTTATTAGTATGACATGAATACATTCTCCTGCCTTCTTTCCTGAAGAAGTATTTCCATAAGTAGTATTACTTATGTTGCCAGTATTTTAAGTTCAATAGCTAACTGAAATTTATTTTGCATTACTTTAGGAATAGGTTTTTTCCTCACTGTTCTTCCTTTTCTCAGCATTCCGAAATAAAAGAAAAAGAAATAGGAATGAAGAAGCATGAAGAAAATGAAGCTAAACTTACCATGCAGATTACAGCATTAAATGAAAACTTGGGCACCGTAAAGAAGGAGTGGCAGTCTAGTCAACGTAGAGTCAGCGAGCTCGAGAAACAGACGGACGACTTACGGGGTGAAATTGCAGTATTAGAAGCCACGGTTCAGAATAATCAGGATGAAAGGAGAGCACTACTAGAAAGGTGATTGATGTCTCGTAAAATTAGTGTGTTTCCATTCTAAGTGACAAGAAGATTGTCTTTTTCCACATTTTTTGAAATAGAAGAGTCTTGAGAAGAGTACATTGGTCCCGCAGGTATTTATGCAGCCATTTAAAAACTAACTCTTAAAACAATCAGATAGTTGAAATTAAAGTATTATATTTGAGGTTACGAAGTAGTTTCTTATCTCTGTTCTAGAAGGATCTTTGATAATTTTTTTAAAAAATTAATGATTGCTTTGCAATCTGTTCTAGATGTCTTAAAGGAGAAGGTGAAATAGAAAAGCTTCAAACCAAAGTACTAGAATTGCAAAGAAAGCTGGATAATACGACCGCAGCGGTGCAGGAGCTGGGCAGAGAAAATCAATCCCTTCAAGTAAGTCATCTGGTAATGTGAGGCTGTTTTTCAGTCTAGAGTTAACTCTTAGTGAAAAGCATATTTGCAATCTTTTTTGTTTTTTGTTTTTTGTTTTGAGAGAGAGAGAACCTGAGTAAGGGAGGGGCAGAGAGAGAGAGGGGGGAGACAGGATCCCAAGCAGTCTCCACGCCATCAGCGCAGAGCCCGACATGGGGTTGATCTCACAGATGGCAAGAACATGACCTGAGCCAAAACCAAGTGTTGGATGTTTAACCACCTGAGCCACCCAGGCACCCCAGCGTATTTTCAATCTTTAAAAAAAATCTCCTGTATTTAATAAATAACTTTTGAATGGTTACTATCTGTATAGCAGTATTGTAGGTGTTATGGATAGTTGAATAAAAGTGATAAAGAATTAATCTGAGAGACCCCAGGGATCAGTTAGAAAGCCTTGTCATTCACGAATTGGCAGCTCTGGGAAAATTGAGGAACATCAAGGAATAGACGAGCTGCTATGTGTTAAAGAAGTGATCTGAACATGTGCTCAGGGTACTTAGGAAGGATTGATCATTAGGGTTAGAAGATTAGGAAATCACCAAAGATTAGAAGTTGCCGGTGCCTTTGAGGGTAAAAATTTGACTTAATTTGTCATTCAGACTTAAGAGTGTAGCAGCTTTTGACAATGGAAGCCAACCAAAGTATTTCTGATTTTTAAAATTTTATCCCATGGTGCCTGTAAGTCTAAATTTTGAGAAACTTGGGCACCAAATTAGAAATTATCCATCATTCTTTAAAATGTTGAGTATTATAATGTATGGACACCCCCCCTTTTTTTTTTTTGATAGATCAAACACACGCAAGCGTTAAATAGGAAGTGGGCGGAAGACAATGAAGTACAAAACTGCATGGCCTGTGGGAAAGGCTTTTCAGTAACAGTGAGACGGGTAAATGATTTTGTTCATATTGCTGTGGTTCTGGATTTTATTTCTCAGTATCAATTAATGTTTTAACCATCAAAATCTTGTATTTGACAGATTTAAAAATTTTTTCTATTTATTGGTTAACTTTACAACTACATAGAATGATTAAATTTTATGCAGTCTAGTTTCTGGTCAGCATATGTATTTCAATTTTAGTTTTAAGTATAGTCCTTGCCTTCCTACTCAGTTACTCTCTGGAATAGTCATTTTCTGAACCACTGGGCCATATGTTTAGTCATTATGTGTTTAACTCATATGTTTTAGTCATCATTGGGTTATTTTAAAGAAAAAGCAGAGATGAAAAAAATGTTTATTCTGAATAATACCATGTGAAGTTTATATTCCTACTGAAGAAATTATGCCTGAAACACTTGGCAAATAGAAATGGTTTTCAGCTGGTCGAGGTGCTTTATTATCACTTTTTAAATGCCTCTGAAGGTTCTTTTGAGAATTCTTGATGAATTTTATATCAGATGTTTGGCACAGTACCTGAGAAATAGAAAGCATTCAAATTAAGAGATTAAATTGACATGTTGAAATATTTTTAAATAATACACTAATCCCTTGAAAGTTGATATACCTTCACAGTGCAGTTTGCAGTATTCTTATATCTCATCATGCTTTTGGTGTAGTTTTTATGCTTGAAATTGTTTAATTTTTGTCATTTACAGCATCACTGCCGACAATGTGGAAATATCTTCTGTGCTGAGTGTTCGGCCAAAAATGCCTTAACTCCATCTTCTAAGAAGCCTGTTCGTGTCTGTGATGCATGTTTCAATGACTTGCAAGGATAATGGGTTATCACAACTTCAGAATAGTATTACACTAACATTAGATTTTTAATAAATGCACTTAATAGAGGTCTTGGACTACTATTTGATTTGGACAGTGGTTGCAATATTAGACCAAATTAGAATTCATATATTTTGGAATGTTATCAATATCAAGTAAAACTCTTCTATTTTTGTGAGACTTGGGCTCATCTTTCATTACTTTTTTCCATTTAACCCCTGGAACAGCTTTCATGCCAAGTTTAGAATTAGCCAATGAAATGTAAATAAACTTTGGACAGAAAATAGCAATGTATTTTTTTAAATATAATTTCATTGTTCACAAATGACATGAATATATGCTTCCATAGCTTACTTTTTTCTCCCAAATTTAGTATACAAAAATGTACATGGGTGATGTTATCACATCATATATGTTGCACAATAGCACATTATTATTATTATTACATTAGATACTCTCTTGGTGAAGTCATGCACAGAACTATAAAACTTTCTTTTTTTCTTATATATAGGTCCATAGCTCAGTTGCATTGTTATAAATTTACTACTCATGTGTTCTAAGTACAGTTTATGTTGAAATATGTACTAACCATGAATTTGAACATGGTTTTTGTTTTAACGATATTGATTAAATTCTCTTGGGTAGATTTTATGAAAACCTCTGTAAAATCAGTTTGCTTACTTTATGGTTATCCTGGGGTTGTATTTTAAAGATTAGGGTTAATTTTTCTTTGTCTTTTTCTATCTCATGTTTAAACTCTCACATACTGTTAAGAATTCTATAAAACTACCCACCCTCACCCCCCAGCTGGAGGATGAATCGTAAAAATTGTATAATGGTTCTATTGTCAGTTTCTTGTAAGTAGGAAGGTTTTGGAGATTAGCCTTTATGTTATACCCTCGGATTGTCTCTCCAGCATTTTGGGAATCTGAGTTTGCTTTTTTAATGGATCTATTTTTCCCTTTATTTGGTTTAACCTTTCGAACCGTAGCTCAGCTTCACTGTAATAGTTTTATAATTTTGCATCTTAAAGCCAGTAACTGATATTGCTCTAGTCTTATCTGTGAAAACAAATACACATGGGAAGGAGACATTAAATATTCGACTTTACATCTTTTTACCTAATAGGGAAACATTTTTGAAAGTTGTGAAGTTGACTTAAATTTAAAATGGTTATGAATTTGGGGTTCCATATTAACTGGTAAATCTTTTCACTTTGCAAAAATACTGCTATGAAATTGCTTTAAAGTAACAATTGGAGAATAGAATATCACCAAAAACAAATATATTTCGGAATCCCAAAGTTATAATCAGAACTGAAACAGAATGGCTAATTAAGGGTAATTAAAAGTTAGCTTATTTGTATGCTGAACAATGGAATTGAACTTTAATTTATCATAGTCTTCTTAATTTGGGAAACATCTGTAGAGAGGTCATTAATATTGGTTTATTCTTTCTAGAGAAAAAATATAAAGTTATACATTTGTGCAGTGTAATCATCTGGTAATAATAAGGAAGAATGGGAGTTAACATTTCGTTTGCAATAGTCTATAATATACACTTGCTTTCAAATATCATGCCGAAATAAAGTTATCGGGTTTATGCTTTACCTGTAACATCGATAAATGAAGAGATTGTCATATTCATTTAATTATTTTATAAAACTCAGTTAAGTAAATCCTGCTGTCAGTAGCTATTAAGGACCCTGATGGTGTCCCTAGACTAGGATAGACATACATCCTTGAGCATACATAAAGAAGAAATACAATGACTCTTTATTAAAAACAACAGCTGGATGATATAAATTGAGCTAAAATTATTTGTGCATTTTCATATGCTTATAAATCCTTTCAAAGAGTCTTAATTCTACACTTTAAATATAAGGAAGTTAATATGAAACTTAGAAATTTTCTATGTTGGAAAAATAGATATTCACAGTACCTTTTTTTTTTTTTTTTTTTTTTTGAAGATAGTAAAACTTCATGAGGATTCTAGATTAGAATATTTGTTCACTTCATCTCCTAACTGGGTGCGCTGAAGGCCTTTTCCCGTCTTACCCACTCACCCACATATTCACAAAAAAAATGTCGGGAGGGCAACAAACAAAATTGTATGTGTTTGAGTAATCACTAGTTTTCATCTAGCTAAATCTCATTTTATAGGTCCTGAATAATTTACCATAGGCTACTACACTAATGCTATCAGAAATGAACCTTTTGTGTGTGTGTGCTTATTAACTCTCACTAATTTAACGTGTTTTGGAAACAAAAAGGGTTTTCTTTTTCTTTTAACTAAAAAGTCATCTTCTGAGTTCTTATTGGCTCTACGTTTTAGATGTTTGCTGGTACTATTTGTCAGTGAGTTAGGGCTGGCACGTCCCAGCTCTTGGCTCTAATGCGAAGCCTGTTGGCATCACATGTTAGTAAATTCCAAACCCCAGCATAGAAATGTGAATTAAAATCAAGTTTTGCTGGGTTAGAGTACAATAGAGTATACCTACAGATTTTTTTTTTCATAGGAAGAAGACAAAGCTGCTGGTATAGGATTAGTTCATTTTGAAGAAAAAAGAGGGAAACACAAAGACCTCAATGCAGTGTACAAATAACATTTTGTTCAACTACCTCTTAATGTGGAATTAGCTAGTTTGATAGTTTCCTCACAGTAATGTTAAATAGTAACTGCCAAATTTGTTAGTTTCCCATCTCTCTTAGAAAGGCTTTGGATTATTTTATAGTTTTGAGAACTTTGAAGCCACTTTTTTTTAACTTTGCATTTGCATAAAAATGTTTAGCTTCTAAGTGGAGAGCAAATTATGATCATATATTTTGATATTCATGACCTATTTGACTATAGCAATTTTTTTTAATGCACTTTGGCTATAAAACCATGGATGATTTGATCCATAAGAGTTAAATGTGCCATCAATTTAGTATTCCTAGACATGAGCTTGATGAATGGCATTCTGTAATTATAATGTGCCACACGTTATCGTGTCTTAATTGCCCTTTGCCTGAATTTTAATGATCAATTTGTTATTGTTGCAGATGTGAATATTGTGCATAAACTTACTAAATTTATGTAAAATTGTATAAAATAGAATTGGAAATAGCTAAGTTCTTTCTGTGTAGAAGTAATGAATTTATTGTAACATGATGCAGTTATGTATATGACATTCTGTACTTCCTTGAACTGGATCATATATTCATAGTTTCTATAGAAACTTTTGCATGAATATTTTCTCATTTAGGTTTTGGATTCATTGTTTGTATTGTGTTTACTACTTGTGATCATGTAGTTGTGCCTTATTTTGTGAGAGAGTTTAGCTCAGTAAATACTGTAATTTCTAAACTCAGTGAGTGGAAGGTTATTGATTATAAATGTAACTGATAAATTACACAACAGCATTTAAATCTGTATAAAGAAGAATGGAAGGATCCTTATTGAATTGTTGATTTTGTTTTTTTAATTTGTTAAAGATGATATTAAAAAACATTTCTTTCTAGTAGATGTATTCTGTGACTGTAAATTATTTTTTTCTATTAAAAAAAAAAAGAGAGTACATGGGGCGCCTGGGTGGCTCAGTTGGTTGAGCGTCCGACTCTTGATTTTGGCTCAGGTCATGATCCCAGGGTCATGGGATCAAGCCCTGCACCAGACTCCTCACCAAGTGTGAAGCCTGCTTGGGATTCTCTCTCTTCCCCCACCCGTCTCTCTAGCTCATGCACGCCCTCTCTCTCTCTCAAATAAAAATAAATAAAAAAGAATAGAAAATATTAACCATTTTGTACTTATTTACAGATTGTTAGAACTTTCCACATGGATGTAGACCATGGGTATGCTTTGATGTTCAATTTAGAATTAGGAATGAAGTTCATAATTGCAAGAGAAATCACTAAAGCCATTTTGCTTAAGACATTCCCTTCTCATTCCATTCATTATTGTGAAGAATTAACAAAACTACAAAGAAATACTAAACAATATTAAAGTCATTCCTTCTTTCATTGTTCATCTAAGTTTAGTACCCAGGTGACCATTTAAAGACACTTTTCTGAGGGCTCACTATACCAGTCGCTTATTACCGTGTTTTTCCTGGGAACCAAAATTCCAGAAGTGTTTTTTTTTTTTTAATTTGACTCTAATGTGCTTCCCTCTGAAGAGTTCAATGTGTATATCCTCAAGAACTTCTTAGATTATATATTAGACATGTTCTTTTGTGAGCACTATAGAATTTCAGTTTAAATACGTAGCATATTCTTTTTTAAATTTTATTTTATTGTGATCACATTTAACAGATCTACCCTCTTTGACGGCTTTTAAATTCTAGTAGAGTAGACCTGTAGAGCTTCCTCATCTCACTTCACTGAAACTTTAGGCCGTTGACTGGTAACTTCCCATTTCTCCCTCCCTTGGCAACCTCTATTCTACTCTGATTCTATGCGTCTGACTACTTTTGATACCTCACATCAGTGGAGTCCTACAGTATTTGTCTCTCTGTGACTGACTGACTGATTTCTTTTAGTGTGATGTCCGAGGTTCATCTCTGTTGTTGCAAATTGCAGAATTTCCTTCTTTTCAAAGGCTGAATAGTATTCCATTGTATGTATATGCCATATTTTCTTTACCTGTTCATCTGTTGGCGGACATTAAGGGTTGTTCCACTTCTTGGCTATTGTGAATAGTGCTGTGATGAACATGGGAATACTAATAGTCCTTTGCATCTAGCGTATTCTTCTTCAGCTGTTTTCCATCTTGATGTTAATTTACTCAGACTTTCCCTTTAATGAGATTTAAGGGTAAACGAGTTCTTTTTTTTTTTTAATTTTTTTAATGTTTTTATTTATTTTTGAAGGATAGAGAGACCGAGCATGAGCAGGGGAGGAGCAGAGAGAGAGGGAGACACAATTTGAAGCAGGCTCCAGGCTCCGAGCTGTCAGCCCAGAGCCTGACGCGGGGCTCGAACTCACGAACTGGGAGATCATGACCTGGGCCAAAGTCGGACGCTTAGCCGACTGAGCCACCCAGGCGCCCCACGAGTTCTTTATACATATAATTATTTATTGGACTCACAGGATTTTTAAAAAAAAAATTTTAATGTTTATTTATTTTTGAAGGAGAGACAGTGTGAGCAGGGGTGGGGCAGAGAGAGGGGGAGACATACAATCTGAAGCAGGCTGCAGGCTTTGAGCTGTCAGCACAGAGCCCAGCTCAGGGCTCGAACTCATAAGCTGTGAGATCATGACCTGAGCTGAAGTTAGACACTTAACAGACTGAGCCCCTCAGGTGCCCCTGGACTTAGAGGATTTTAAAAGGAATCTTGAGAGATCACTTAGTCCCGGTCTGTGTCCTTCCTCTTAGGTTGGTTTTAAATATTTAAAAGTTTCTACAAGATGATTGTTGATTTTTTTTTTTCTAAAAAATACATATTATTTTTTGGTCAGATATTTCTTCCTAAATCTTCTCTTGCACAAATCTGTATTGTCTTCTGGATGTAATTGCTTTCAATCCCATCCAGGTCCCCTCTCTAGGAACTCACCTGCAGTCTAGTCCCCATTCTTGGCCCTCCCGTTTTTTTTTTTCTCATTTATTCTTAGACATTAACAGTGGTTAATTGCTTTCAAGATTCTCCTTTTAATTCAACTTATTCTTAATAAATATCTGAAATTATATAGAGACTGCCCCTCCCTTCTAATAGTGCTTGGCCCTTGGATAAGAGCCTTTATGCTGCAGTGCGGCAAAATCTGTGTTTTCCTCAAAGAATTAACTGCACGTCATGACTTCCTCAAGCCCATCCTCTCTGTCTCATCCTCCAACTTAAGGAGATCAGTTAACATATCACTTATCTTCCAGCCCAAATTGAAAAGTGCAATACGTCCGTTTTGGAAATTGCGGAAGTTACCATTCCTGATATTGAAATTTGTGGATTTCCTCTTGATATGATCTGACTATAAGAACCCGTTTTTTTAAATGAAGTTAATAGTGTATTCCACCATGACAATATAATAATTCAAGCTACTTTTACTTGATAAAGATTCTAATGACATTTCAAGTGCTTTCTGCCAAATAAACTTGGCTGTTCTATGCCAGCACACACACCACTCAAACCAGAAAGTGGTTTTATGACAAACTTCATCATTCGTTCCTCAAAAAATGAGGTTCAGAGAAAGCTATCTTAACTATTTCTATGAATATCTCTCACGTAAAAGTGTTAACTGGCGAAACTGGAACAGACACTTGCTTTTTTTCCCCTTAAAATAAGGGCATTTAATCTCTGGGATTTTCTACTTTCAATTTAGGGTATTACCAAGTATACCTGAGGTAAGTAAACTGTTGGCAAATAGGAATTTAAAAACTGTTAAATATAGACCTTATTGATTGCTTAATCTGTTAAAAAAGCAACCAAAGTTGTATCAGAATTATCAATGCGCTTTAGGGGTGCCTGGATGGCTCAGTGGGTTGAGCATCCAACTTTAGCTCAGGTCATAATCTCACGGTTCGGAAGTTCAAGCCCTGCGTTGGGCTGTGTGCTGACAGCTCGGAGCCTGGAGCCTGCTTCAGATTCTGTGTCTCCCTCTCTGCCCCTCCCCTGCTCATTTCTCTCTCTCTCTGTGTCTCAAAAATAAACATTTTAAAAAGTTAAAAAAAAGAATTATCACTGCATGTGAGGTAGGGCTGTAAAGCAGTTAAGACTGGTTTATGAGCCATGTAGGAAATATGGTTTCATTATTGACATACACAAAGTGAGATGCTAGAATTCATACTGAGCACAAGCAGTGGACATTGCTTTCCTTTTGACCCTCCATTCATCTGATCTTTCACCCTTTACGAATTCTAATAGCACCATACTTCACTCCAACCTCTTGCGAGCCCTGCTGAAACATGATAAGGTATCAGTATATACCCGCCAAAAAATTCCTCAGAGTTCAAATTTGTTGCGGTCATTATTCCTCTATAATGAGGATTTTCCTAGCTCAAATTCTCAAATTCTGGAACTCCTTTAAAATGCACATTTCTTTCCAGCTCATCACTAAATAAGTGTCAGAAAAGTTTGAATGAAAGAATACCTTAATCCTAATGTCTACAAAATGCACCACTTGTTTTAGGTTCCTACACTTCAGAGGATTCTGCAGGCGACGTAAAGTTATCTTCTTGGTTTCCTGGTTCTTGGTGAAGCAAGATATTGCTGCTGTTATTTGTGTCATCCATGTTTTCTGTTAAAAATAATATATAATACATATATACTATATAATATATATACAGAGAATGTTGACAATTATTCACATATCTGGACTAATATTTTCCTTTGTATTTATTGACTTGCTCTTTAAGAGTAATGAAACACTTGCATGTTTCCCATTTTCTTTAATATGTCACAAATACCTCTAATCATCTATGAAAATGCAAATGGATTAAATGAGTATGGTATGGAAGTTGGGAAAAGAGTTACGAATAATCAAGGAATCATAATAGTCCATGATGACTAGAAAAACGAGCACTGAGAATATAAACAGTTTGAAAACTGAATTCCTTGAATTTCCATTTTGTATGGAAATGGTTCTTAACAAGTGGCATAATTTGCAAAGCAGACTGAGGGAGGTGACCCTGGAAATTGAGTTATTAGGGCTAAAGCAACACTGCGTTAATTGTCTGGCTACGTTGTTGCCGTGATGAAAACCTTCCTGGGGAAAGAAAACTTCTAAGATGGAGAAACCAGTCACGCGGCTGCTTCTCAGTGCCATAGCTGAGTCAACACTGGCCTCTTTTCTGAACACTGGCGTATCTTCAAAGGCGGTTCGTTATTGCGGTGGCCCCTCATTTGAGCTGACGTCACATAATTTGCATACCAGGACGTTCACAGTCGGAACACCTTAAGAGTCAATCCTGCAATCCAAAGCAGTTCTTTCCCGTTGTTTCACGTAAGCTGTGCAACTCCAAGGCTGCTTGAGGTTCTGCTCCAGGCGAAAATGAAGGAGCTGTGTTGGCTCTGTGAGTGTGAAGAGGTGGTCAGTTCTTGAGATTTCTGAGCATGATAGGGACTAGATGTGCACATCCTTCCCCCTCTTAACCTCTGCCCTTCCCAAAGCCGGCGAAGGAAATACACAAACTTTCCCATTTCCCATTACTTAAGAGGCTTGGGGGGAGATTCTTCCTTATGTCAGGTCTGAAGAATCAAAACCTGCACGACTGAGATACATACTTTGATATTTTCCCTTTGGGTTTGGAATAAGAACATTGCTGTACACACCGTCGATATCTGTTTTCATGTCGTACAAGGAAAGCATTTCTCAGCCCAAACGCTAGAAAAAGGTTACATAGGCAAAAGAAATCGTTTAATATTAAATCCAGTTTCTCAGGACAAGAACCTAGAGTTTTTGAATATTCTCAATGAATATGGAAAGTTTATGTAGATAACAAACAAAAAAAGGGAATTGATTCCGAGAGCAAGACTTCACTACCATGCCCAAAGAGAGCCCACTTAAACATGAGAACCCTTTCTTCCTTAGCTAACAACTTCTGCAACTTGAAGAAATGCAATTATGGCTTATGTGATGGAAAATGGGCACCTTCTAGAAGAAATTTAGCATGCTAGGTGGATAGTGTGTATGTAAAATACAGATAATAAAAAGATGGAAAACAAGGTAACTGTTGTCTCTTTCATCCACCACTCCTGTTTAAAATGTTACTGTTGTATTTAAAGTGAAATCACATGGAAGCAAGGGTTATAGACAAAGTAAGATGTACCAAAAATACCAAGTCTCCTGAGTGCTTCATTAACAGGCCAAAAAATTGACTCAAAATTCAGCATCTACAAATTATGTGAAATGTGAAACAAACAAAAATAAGTGTTGGTGTGGTTTCTGTGCTTGTTAAAGAAAGTCTGTTCTGTCATTACCTAGCTGGTCTCTTAGAGAAATGACAGGAGATACTGAGAGAGTAATTCTCGTGTTTTTATTTTGTTTTATTGTTTTTTTTTAATGTGGCAGGTGCTTTTATTTTTTTTTAATTTTTTTTAACATTTATTTATTTTTGAGACAGAGACAGAGCATGAACGGGGGAGGGTCAGAGAGAGAGGGAGACACAGAATCCGAAGCAGGCTCCAGGCTCCGAGCTGTCGGCACAGAGCCGGACGCGGGGCTCGAACTCACAGACTGCGAGATCATGACCTGAGCTGAAGTCGGACGCTTAGCCGACTGAGCCACCCAGGCGCCCCTGGCAGGTGCTTTTAAAATAAAAACTTCTTCCTTGAAATTCTAATACAACACAGGGAGTAAAATTCTGCAGTCCATGCAGTTAATTTATGTGTGGGAACAAACAAAAACCAAACCAGGCTTGTCTTCTTTCTGGTCATACCAAGGAGTACTTCAGAGAGCAGGAGGAGAGCACTGACTTTTTATTCCTGGCGGATCATAAGCTGATGCGTGTCCCCTGTCATTATTTGTATTCAATGAAATGTGTGGGTTTAACTCAGACTCACCGGAAGAGGTTGGGCCTCATTTCAAAATCAGAGCAAATGCAAGACTTTCTTTCTTTCTTTTCTTTCTTTCTTTCTTTCTTTCTTTCTTTCTTTCTTTTATTTTTTTTATTTTTTTAACGTTTATTTATTTTTGAGACAGAGAGACAGAGCGTGAATGGGGGAGGGTCAGAGAGAGGGAGACACAGAATCTGAAACAGGCTCCAGGCTCTGTCAGCGCAGAGCCTGGCGTGGGGCTCGAACTCTTGAACGGCGAGATCATGACCTGAGCCAAAGTCAGACGCTCAACTGACTGAGCCACCCAGGTGCCCCAAGACTTTCATTTTCTTAACTGCAAGAATTATTCTAGTATCACAGGTAATACTCATAGCAGTCTAAACTTCCTAATTCCTAAATTCTACCACAACAAAGTCTGTTAAGGGCATGACATTCTGTCAGCTTCTCTGAGATGGGAGGACTATTAAAATGACTTTCTGGGGAAAAAAGATCTGAGTGAATTTGTTTTACCCCTTGATTTTTCTCCTTATAAATATTCTGTAGGGAGTGAGGCTTTTCAGATGAGGTGGTTGTTCTTGGCTGGATTTTGGAATCTGTTATCCTCAAAAATTGTAACTGTAGTTCTCAATTATTCAAGGTATCCGTCATCTGCTTGATTTGTAACATGGGTACAGGGAACATTATAAGCAGGGGAACTGGTCCAGCGAGGCTTGTAAAATAAAACGAGGAGAGAAAATATGTGGTCAAGAATCGCCCTTTTTCTTGCCTGACATTCTAATATAGCAATTAACAATAATTAATACAATAACTGACACCATTTATTAAATCCTTATTCCTGGGCACTGTATATTTTTTCCCCTCCTTTTTGTATCATTTAAACCACACAGCAACTGAGTAAGTCATTTAGTTCCTACTTACGAATAAGGAAGCAGATTTCATTTCCCCCAGGTCACACAGCTTGCAAATGATACAGCCGGGATTTGAAACTAGGTTGTCAATCACTCCAAAGCCCCATCTCTTCTTTTTTAGCCCTTTATTCTCTCCAATCCTACAGCTATTTTGGTTCATGTACTATCTGGACAGTCAAAATAATAGATGAGAGGAATGAGGAAAAAAATACATGAATGTATAGAAGACGAGATAGTAGTAACAAATTAGAAAATAACAAAAAAATGGTGGAAACACAGCTTTAAAAAAAGATAGTTTTTATTTAAAAAAAAAAAAGGAATAGAGAAGAAAAAACCTGCATCTCCCAAGGTAATCCAGGGATGTGAGATTTCCCAGAAAGTCGAGTTCCTAAAGCCGGCAGGGCCGACACTAACCTGAGCCCCCAGCCTCAGTAAGCCGCTTCCACTCCTGCCCTGGGGTTCTGACAGCCTCCTGCCCTCAAGTCGGTTTACCACCTTCTGACTGTGGCAGCTGGAGTGACAAAAATTTCCTGCCCTAGGATGGCCTCTGGTAATGGCATTTTTCCCCATGAAAAAGTAAACTAAGCAAGCAAACAAAAGTACTTCTGGGCCCCCGTGCTGAGTCTCTGCCTATCAACACCCCTCTGCCGTCGCTGACCAGGGAGGGGGGCTCCCCGGGGGCAGTGGCAGGGATGGGGCTGGGGAGCACACTCACGGACAAAGGCTTTGCTCCCCTTTTTAGGGGACATTTCCTCTAGAAATGTCTTCTGGCCTTAGGCAGACTTCAGCTTACACAGACCCCAAGGGGTCACAGTCGATTCAAATACGAGGCCTTTCAGCCTGAGCAGGTCACGTTTCAGCAAATCCCAGCAGAAGTGGAAAGAACAGACGAGGGCAGAAGGCTCGGGTTCTAGATGTTGCCTCTTCGTGGAGCCCATCAGCTCTTGGGGAAAGTTTGCTTCCACTCATGAGTTAACATGCGAAGCATTGACATACAGAACTTAGTTACATAACACAACGATGTCAATGTTTGCCATTATTATTATTCAGGTGTGTTTTCATTCATTCACTGTGTAGTGTTTCTCCGCCGTGTTTAAGGTCACCCTATGCTTGTCAGTAAAGCTCTGGGCTTGGCTGCTGGTTTGGGAGTTGAGAACCATGGGTAGTGCTCCTGTTTTTTCCTGCTCCTCCCTTAGGACTGAAAGGTGATCCCTTCACCCCCGCCAGCCTGGCTTCAGCAGGTCTCCTAGGAGCCTGTACATGCGGCAGAATCCCCTTCTGCTTCCTTCTGAACACAGGCCATTCCCCCAGCACTGAGGAAACTGAGTCCCAGGGCTTCCACATCAGGGTTTACTATGGATCTTTGATTATTCTGAGGACTCCCCCCCAAAACAAGGGCTGTTTCTTATTTGTCTTTCTAACTCCAGGGTGCCCACAGAGTGCCTGGTTCTCAGGAGACACTCAGGGAATGCTTGAGCAAATGAATAAGATGATATGTATTTTTGACATATACACCTACATTTTTACGTGCACATGCGCATCTCTCTCTCTCTCTCTCTCTCTCAAAAATAATAAACATTAAAAAAAGAAAAAGCCACAGTTAGTGAGTGGTAGAGTTGAGTTATCCAAGCACTGGAAACCAAGTCCAACAGTTTTTTCAGAATTAATTCGTAGAGTGAGTGCTAGTCACATAGGAACCAGGCGTTGTATCTTACGAAGATTTAAATTGGATTCATGTCTTATCACCAAAACAAGGCCAATATAAAACTCCATGATGGCAAACAGCTAAGCTGACTGATGAAAATAGACACATGCCAGACATGTGGAGTGGATCGATACTTTTGACCACCAATCGGTCTAGTGGAATGGGCTGATCAAGTACCATACAGGAACCACCCTCTTTTATTACTGTTCACGGCTCAGCAGTAAGCGAAGGACACATTAAACCAGTGCCTGAACCTTCAAGTTTCCCAAAGTAAAGAAGAAAATAATGCAATAAATAGGAAATCGACACTGATGCACATACCTAAGGTGCATCCTTAACCAAATCAATTTTTAGAAACAATTGCTTAAACTCCAGCTAACGATTTTTTCTGGATCTTGAAAAGCACTTCCCTCCAATACATAGCGTTTTTATTTATTTATTTATTTATTTATGTATTTATTTCATACCACGTATTTTTTAAAAATTTTATTTTATTTTTTAAAATTTACATCCAAATTACTTAGCATATAGTGCAACAATGATTTCAGGAGTAGATTCCTTAGTGCCCCTTACCCATTTAGCCCATCCCCCTTCCCACAACCCCTCCAGTAGCCCTTTGTCCTCCATATTTAAGAGTCTCTTATGTTTTGTCCCCTCCCTGTTTTTATATTATTTTTGTTTCCCTTCCCTTATGTTCATCTGTTTTGTCCCTTAAAGTCCTCATATGAGTGAAGTCATAGGATTTTTGTCTTTCTCTGACTAATTTCACTTAGCATAATACCCTCCAGTTCCATCTACGTAGTTGCAAATGGCAAGATTTCATTCTTTTTGATTGCCAAGTAATACTCCATTGTATATATATACCACATCTTCTTTATCCACTCATCCATCGATGGACATTTGGGCTCTTTCCATACTTTGGCTATTGTTGATAGTGCTGCTATCATGGGGGTGCATGTGTCCCTTCAAAACAGCACACCTGTATCCCGTGGATAAATGCCTAGTAGTGCAATTGCTGGGTTGTAGGGTAGTTCTATTTTTAGTTTTCTGAGGAACCTCCATACTGTTTTCCAGAGTGGCTTGCATTCCCACCAACAACGCAAAAGAGATCCTCTTTCTCCGCATCCTCACCAACATGTGTTGTTTCCCGAGTTGTTAATGTTAGCCATTCTGACAGGTGTAAGGTGGTATCTCCTTGTGGTTTTGATTTGTATTTCCCTGATGATGAGTGATGTTGAGCATTTTTTCATGTGTTGGTTGGCCATCTGGATGTCTTCTTTAGAGAAATGTCTATTCATGTCTTTTGCCCATTTCTTCACTGGATTATTTGTTTGTTGGGTGTTGAGTTGGATAAGTTCTTTATAGATTTTGGATACTAACCCTTTATCCGATATGTCATTTGCAAATATCTTCTCCCATTCTGTTGGTTGCCTTTTAGTTTTGCTGATTGTTTCCTTCATTGTGCAGAAGATTTTTATCTTGATGAGGTCCCAGCAGTTCATTTTTGTTTTTGTTTCCCTTGCCTCTGGAGACGTGTTGAGTAAGAAGTTGCTGTGGCCAAGATCAAAGAGGTTTTTGCCTGCTTTCTCCTCGAGGATTTTGATGGCTTCCTGTCTTACATTGAGGTCTTTCATCCATTTTGAGGGGTTTTTTTGTGTATGGTGTAAGAAAGTGGTCCAGGTTCATTCTTCTGCATGTCACTGTCCGGTTTTCCCAGCACTACTTGCTGAAGAGACTGTCTTTATTCCATTGGATATTCTTTCCTGCTTTGTCAAAGATTAGTTGGCCATACGTTTGTGGGTCTGTTTCTGGGTTCTCTGTTCTGTTCCATTGATCTGAGTGTCTGTTCTTGTGCCAGTACCATACTGTCTTGATGATTACAGCTTTGTAGTATAGCTTGAAGTCTGGGATTGTGATGCCTCCTGCTTTGGTTTTCTTTTTCGAGATTGCTTTGGCTATTCGGGGTATTTTCCGGTTCCATAAAAATTTTAGGATTATTTGTGCTAGCTCTCTGAAGAATGCTGGTGTTATTTTGATAGGGATTGCATTCAATATGCAGATTGCTTTGGGTAGTATCAATATTGTAACAATATTTGTTCTTCCTATCCAGGAGCATGGAATCTTTTTTCCATTTTTTGTGTGTGTCTTCTTCAATTTCTTTCATAAGTTTTCTATAGTTTTCAGTGTATAGAGTTTTCACCTCTTTGGTTAGACTTATTCCTAGGTATTTTATGGTTTTTGGTGCAACTGTAAATGGGATCGATTCCTTGATTTCTCTTTCCGTTGCTTCATTGTTGGTGTATAGGAATGCAACCGATTTCTGTGCATCGATTTTATATCCTGCAACTTTGCTGAATTCATGAACCAATTCTAGCAGTTTTTTGGTGGAATCTTTTGGGTTTTCCATATAAAGTATCATGCCATCTGCGCAGAAGAAAGTATGACCTCCTCCTGGCCGATTTGGATGCCTTTTATTTCTTTGTGTTATCTGATTGCAGAGGCTAAGACTTCCAACACTATGTTGAATAGTAGTGGCAAGAGTGGACATCTCTGTCTTGTTCCTGACCTTAGGGGGAAAGCTCTCAGTATTTCCCCATTAAATGATATTAGCATTGGGTCGTTCATATATGGCTTTTATGATCTCGAAGTATGCTCCTTCTCTCCCTACTTTCTTGGGGGTTTTTATCAAGAAAGGATACTGTATTTTGTCAAATGCTTTCTCTGCATCTATTGAGAGGATCATATGGTTCTTGTCCTTTCTTTCACTGATGTGATGAATCACATTAATTGTTTTGTGGATATTGAACCCGCCCTGCATCCCAGGTATAAATCCCACTTGGTCATGGTGAATAATTTTTTTAATGTATTGTTGGATCTCGTTGGCTAATATCTCGTTGAGCATTTTTGCATCCATGTTCATCAGGGAAATTGGTCTATAGTTCCCCTTTTTAGTGGGGTCTCTGTCTGGTTTTGGAATCAAGGTAATGCTGGCTTCATAGAAAGAGTTTGGAAGTTTTCCTCTTCCTCTTCTGGGACCCCTAGGATTCTGATGTTATTCCTTTTTAATGAGTCACTGATTTCTCTAATTCTTAAATCATTCTCTTTTGCCTTAATCTCCCTCCTTTTTTCTGCTTCACTGTTCTCTATACACTTGTCCTCTATATCGCTGATTCTCTGTTCTGCCTCATCCATCCTTGCCACGGCTGCATCCATCCATGATTGCAGCTCAGTTATAGCATTTTTAATTTCATTATGGCTATTTTTTACTCTTTTATCTCTGCAGAAAGGGATTCTAGTCTATTTTCGACTCCAGCTAGTATTCTTATTATTGTGATTCTAAATTCTGGTTCAGACATCTTGTTTGTATCTGTGTTTGTTAAATCCCTGGCTGCCATTTCTTCATGCTCTTTCTTTTGGGGTGAATTCCTTCGTTTTGTCATTTTGAAGGGAGTAAAGGAATTAATGAGGTAGAAAAATTAAAATAAAAACATTAAACACACACACACACACAAATCGAATAAATGATGCTAGATCCTAGGTGTGTTTTGGTCTGGGTGTTGAAAGTGCTTTGACAGATTAGAGAAAAAAAATTGGGGTGGGGGGGAGAAAAAAAAGAAATCATTTGAGAATTTGAAAAAATGAATACACTGAAGTAGACTAAAATGAGATGATGGAGGTAAAATAGAATTTGAAAAAATATACACAGAAGTAAAGAATGTAGTAGAAAAAAATTAAAGAAAAATATTTTTATTAAAAATTAAAAATAAAAATGAATTTTTTCTTTTTCTATATTCAAGAAAAAGAAAAGAAATGAGAAAGAGAAAAAAGAAAAAAAGGAAAAAAGCAAGTCGTTTGAAAATTTGAAAAAGTGAATACACTGTAGTAGACTAAAATAAAATGATGGAAGTAAAATAGAATTTGAAAGAATTTACATAAAAGCAAAAAATATAGTAAAAAAAGTAAAGGAAAATATTTTTAATAGAAATTGAAGGTAAAAATGAAGTTTTTCTCTTTCTGCATTCAAGAAAAAAAAGAAATGAGAAAAAGAAAAAAGAAAAAGAAACAAGAAAAGGAAAAAAAAGGAGATCGTTTGAAAATTTGAAAAGGTGAATACACTGAAGTAGACTAAAATAAAATAATGGAAGTAAAATAGAATTTGAAAAAATTTACACAAAAGTAAAAAATATAGTAATAAAAATTAAAGAAAAGTATTTTTAGTAAAAATTGAAAATAAAAATGAATTTTTTCTCTTTCTGTATTCAAGAAAAATAAGTTTAAGAGAAGAAAAAAGAAAATTGAATAGATGGACCTATTAACAAACTGAAGTAGGACTGAAATTACTTCGTTTTCCCCTAGAAGTCAGTGTTTCATAGTCAGTGTTTTATAGTGTTTTATAGTTTAAAGTCCGTGCTTTATAGTTGATAAACTAAGCCGGCAGTGAGACTTGTGTCCTTGAAGATCAAAGTTGGCCCGGTTGGGTGGGGCTCAGTGTAACAGCGCCGCTTTCCACTAGATGGCGCTGCTAGCCTACTGGGGTGGATTGTTGCGGCGCTCATAGGTGCGTATGCGCTTGCGCGGGGGCGGTGAAAAATGGCGCCACTCAGTTACCCAGTCTGTTCTTCAGGATCAGCAATCGCGGACCCGTCCTCTGTCTTCAGCTTTCATCCACTCCCCGCTTTTTCACTCTCTGTGACCAGGCCCCTGGCAGTACCTCTCTCCCGAATTTTGTCTCAGATGCGGCTGTTTTCCCCGGCCCCTTACTTCTGAAGGACTGCGGCTTTGACCCGTTCCACCCCTCTGCAGGAGGGTCTCACAGAGCAATGGCCGAATGAGCAATGGCTGAATGTCGGCTGCACCCAGGAACGCTTGCTGGACCCTGCTGCTGCCAGTGCCCCAGGACTACGGCCAGGTGCCAGCCCGCCTCAGAAAAAGTTCGCGAGATAGTGTTGCAGCAGCGCGTCAGGGATTATAGAAAATCACAACACACATCGGGCACCAGGCTTCACCCTTAAGGACCTTGTTCCAGCACCAGCCAATGTGGCCGTTTTCTGGGGTCTGCTGGGACCAGGTGGCTTCAACAGTCTCTACCAAATGTCCTTCCAGCAGTGGAACTGCTTTTCCCTGTGTGGCCCGAGAACCTCCCGGACCCCACTCTGTTCCTGGGGATTTGCCCTTCCCACCAGAGCGCCTCCAGGTATGGAGCTGTGGAGTTGCAGCCTTTGCGCTCCCCTTGTTTACAGTCTTAATGGATTTTAAACCCTCTCCTTCCTCCTTTCTCCCTTTTTAGTTTAGTTCCTGCGGCTGTTTCCAATTTTCTACTTTCTCTCCAGCTGCTTTTGGGGAGGGGTGCTTTTCCCGTATTTTCCACCCCCCCTCCCCCGCCCCACCCAGTTTCCGTCCTCTCTCCACTCGCAAAAGTACCTCCCTTCCTGCATCTTCTCACTCCCCAAGTTCACTTCTCCGCGCCGCATACCTGCTGAATTCTGTGGTTCAGGTTGTACAGATTGTTGTGTTAATCCTCCAATCAATTTTCTAGGTGTGTAGGATGGTTTAGTGTTGGTCTGGCTGTATTTCATGGACGTGAGACACACAAAAGCCTTCCATCAATACACAGTGATTTAAAGCCGTAAAGTACATAGTGTTCCAGGTCCCCAAGTTTAATTGTCTGTATAAATAATGGGTGAGGTCCATGACTGGGAAACATTTAAATTTCCATCACATGAGTGGGAAGATTTTCAGTTCCAGTCTCTCTAGTGCTATGTTAGATGAATCAGAAAGGGAAGCCCCATTTTGGCCAACTCCATCCATCCGTGGAATCTAACACTGATAAATAGATTCCATGCCTATTATTTGTAAATAATTGAACTATTTAAGATGCTGAATATAAGATGCTGAGTTTTTTAAAAAGAATGTCAAAGATCGTGATTTGCACGACATATATTGTGCATCAAATAGCAAAGAGGAAAAAATAGAGAGAGGAATTTAAAACATGCCATTCTTTGTTTTGGAATCCGGTTGCGAAGCATGAAACCAGCATATTAGCTTGTGGTTAATACGGGCTGCCATTCGTTCACTTGCTCTCATTTCTGCCACTATTTGAAGTGAAAGCAAGCTGTGTTCGCGTCAAGGTTTGTGAAGGGGATAGAGATTTTTTAGGGCTTGACTTATTCAGATAGGATGGTCTGGGTAGCTTAAAATAGGAGGCCTGTTTTAAACTGTGACCTTCCAAACTGTGACTCTTCATATTTGGTGGCACCGTTCCCTTCCCAAACACCGATCAGCTATTCATAGATTGATTAATGGGTATCTATTTTATTGCTTAAAGAGCCTTAAATTATTTAGCGCAGCTTACCACCATGCTGCCTAGAAGCTTAGGTTATTAAAAGATGTGAACTATCTAGTTCGCGATCTTATATCTGTGCAAAGCTAGTCATTTGGTAAAGAGGCAGAATGAAACAACAGTGGACATCTCCGAGGACCTAAGACAGACCGTAGCTCCTCCTCCCCACTCTAAGGGCAGGTGTCTGAGGGCCTTTGAGGAGGCCCCCCTCCCACTACCACTTGGAGCACGCTGGGAAGGGGGAGATCAGAAAGCCTTTAGCAGACCCCGAGGCCGTGGCTTAACGTGCAACCATCGTGGTAACCATCAACACTTAAGTGATGGGAAAAAATCCCTGTTCTCAGAAGAGATTTTGTGGCATTAGCCACACACACATTTTTGTCTGTGATGCCAGCTGCCCATGAATTGGCTTCTGCAGCTCTTATATACAAGTAGGCCCTGAGAGCTCGGGACTCTCTCCCACCCCTGGCTCCCAAATCGTCATTTCTCAGAACCCCCCGTGAGCTTTCAAATCAGAATGAGGGATGGAGATCACCTCAGCACAGGACAGCAGCTGCTTTTGCTGTGGCAGACAACCTGGGGAGGCACTGATGCGCATTGCTATCCCGGCAATGCCACCGTGGTGGACAAAGGCCACCATGGATGAAAGTGGTTTGTTTTCGTTTGTTTCATTTGCTTAGGCAGGTGAGGCCAAAAGTCCAGGGTTCTGGGACTTACCTCACTAGTACACAGACGAAGTCGTTCTAAAAATGTGTGCATTCTTTGACGTCTTTAAGAAATGTAATTTGCTTTTGGTATTGTTTTTCACTTCAGACCTGTAAGACTAAAAAAAGCCTCCATTTTTTAGAGTATGCCCCCATTTCATCATGCCTCCATTTTTTAGAGGATGAAATCCAATCTTATGTATAACAATCTTCTATATTTTTTAACACAACTGATTTAGAAATATTTCTAAGCTTATTTAGCAGACTTATTTAGAAATAGCAGCATTTTACCTTTTTGTTGCAATTAGTTTTCACAACTAAGAGGAAATCATCAAAGAGAAACATATAAACACCTAGGAATCTTGTGCTTTCTGAGGAGAAAAAGGTGTAATTGGGGCTGGAGATAGTAAGCAGAAGGTGGTGTTTTTTGAATCAAAGAATCCCTTAGAAAGCAAGACAGGGCAGTGTCAGGGCACAGGAGGCTCGCAGCTTGGGAAACTCCAATCATGTGGATCAGAAAATTGCATTACTGTTAAACCGATTTCCCCCTAAAGCAGAGACTTGATGTGAGCCCATGCTTCCGCCTTTAAAGACATTGTATTTGTGATGTATTTCATGTGGATCCAAGGTAACTCAGTTGGTATTTGCAATGGATTCAGCTAAGCCTAGGACACATCTATCCACTAATGGAATTTGCAATATTTTCACCTCTCCACCCATCTGGGTGGTCATTGGCCAAGGTATACTTGACCAGAAAAAAAGGCATTTTATTATTGCTGTGAGCTGAATTGTGTCCCCCGCCCACTCCCCAAATCATATGTTGTAGCCCTAACCTCCAATGTGGATTTACGAGGAGTAAGTAAAATGAAGTGAGGGTGTAAGGGTGGCGCCCTGGTCCATTAGGATTAGTGCCGTCACAAGAGGATGTACAAGCCAGCCGATTCTCTCTGCCACGTGTGGGCACTGAGAGTGAGGCCATCTGCAAGCTGAGAAGAGAGCCCTCATCAGTCACTGAATTGGCTGGGAACTTGATCAAGCACTCCCAGCCTCCAGAAGTGGGAGAAATAAATTGCTGTCCTTACAGTGGCCCCGTCTGTGGTATTTTGTTATGACAGCGCTAGCTGATTAAGACAGTCAGTAAAGCGATTTGCCTCTTGAGTTTTCCAGTGTGTCCATCCATGTTTAAACGTTCGTCATGTAGCTTTATATTTATAAACTTTTCTGGTATCACTTTTCATAGTTACTTAAAACAAATGCCTTTTATATTTTTCCCTAAGAAAGGGACAGTAGTAGAAGAGAAATCAAATAGAATGGGGAGGGGCGCCTGGGTAGCTCAGTCGGTTAAGCGTCTGACTCTTGGTTTCCGCTCAGGTCATGATCTCACAGTTCATGAGTTCGAGCCTCGCGTTGGGTCCTGCGCTGACAGCTTGCAGTCTGCTTGGGATTCTGTCTCTCTCCCTCTGCCCCACCCCCACTCTGTCTCTCTCAAACTAAACAAATAAACTTAAAAAAAATAATAAAATGAGGAATTGCGCCTCCCTATTCTACTCTATCCCTTAGAAATTAGAAAAATAAATGGTTAAATATAAATGATTTCAGAGGAAAAAGCAGTCCATTCAGAGGCAGATGTAACATGTTTAAAATAAATATAAGAAAAATAAGTAAATTAATTAAAAAGCTAATTAATATTAGTCTAGGAGTTCTTTCTCAGGTGCTGTAAGCCCAGGAAACTATGTGGCTTAAGGTTAAGTTGGTAGATAAAATATTTAGAATTCTATTCTATTTTCTCCTCTCTTTTAAGTTTAGAGGAAAGATTCTATATTTGCATATCAGATATTTTGTTCAATCTGGAATTGTCCTTGAATATATTTTTTAAATGTTTATTTATTTTGAGACAGAGAGCATGAGTGAGGGCAGTGCAGAGAGAGAGAGAGGGAGAGAGAGAATCCCAAGCAGGCTCCCCACTCAGCACAGAGCCCAACGTGGGGCTCAATCTCACTAATGATGAGATCATGACCTAAGCTGAAATCAAGAGTCGGATGCTTAACCAACTGAGCCACGCAGGTGCCCCATCCTTGAATTTTTTTAAAAAAAATTTGGGGCGCCTGGGTGGCTCAGTTGGTTAAGCGTTTGACTTCGGCTCAGGTCACGATCTCGCAGTTTGCAGGTTCAAGCCCTGCATTGGGCTCTGTGCTGACAGCTCAGAGCCTGCTTCAGATTCTGTGTCTCCCTCTCTCTCTGCTGCTCTCCCGTCATGCTCTGTCTCTCTCTCAAAAATAAATAAACATTAAAAAGAAATTTAAAAATTTTTTTTAACATTTATTCATTTTTGGGAGACAGGGAGCATGAATGGGGGAGGGGCAGAGAGAGAGGGTGATACGGAATCTGAAGCAGGCTCTAGGCTTCGAGCTGTCAGCACAGAGCCAGCTGTGGGGCCCGAACCCATGAACCATGAGATCATGACCCAAGCTGAAGTTGCACGCTTAACAAACTGAGCCACCCAGGCACCCCTGTCCTTGAATATTTTTTACAAATTGTATTTCATCACTACGAAACTTACTTTTTGCAAATCACGTTGTGGCAAAGACTGCTTACTGATTGTCCCTCAAAAACTTTTCACCCCTCCTTTGTAGTAGCAGCATTTCTGAGTTTTAGTGGGTACATGTCCATTTCCAATAAATACTACATCTCCAAGCTCCCCTGTGGTTAAATATGACCAAGCGACTAAATCTGACCAATGAATATGAACAAAAGTGTGCAGCTTCTGGGCCATGTCCTTAAGCAGCAAGGCTCTGATCTCCTGTCCCCCTTTCCACTTCCCCCCGGCTAGAATGGAGACATGCCGGTGACTCGTCTCGGACCACACAGAAAAAGCGATTTCCCAGGGATGGCAGAGCCAGCATCCCATCCAGGTTTCCACGACAAACACCTCACTCCCGCATGACATGTGAATGCACATCTTCACGTGGCTCTTCACCGAGAGATGGTCATGGGCATGTCCTCCAGGTTCCACCTGACTTCTCATGATGCCCAAACCCGAGCCTCAAAACTGACTCTCTGACCCACTCTCTCCGCCAGTCTCAGTGTTGCTCAACCAGCCTTTCAGCACATCTTCACCCACTTTGTCCATCAAAAGGTCCTCCTGCTTTTGCCTTTGAAACATCTCTCCCATTTATCTTTTTCTATTTGTGTCCCTTTCTAACATTTTAGGATAGGTCAGTGCCCCTCACAGTGTTGGGAATTTGGTAGATAGAGGGCAGGGGTCCATAAAAATCTCTGATAATTCCAAGTGGAGGCGGATTTTGGAGGGAGAGTCATGTTTGAGCACAGGGCTGTGTTTTGCTTCATTACTTTGATTTGGTTTTGTCACAATGCAAAATTATTTTTAAAGTGGTGATAACATCAAAGAAAATGAAAATTGTCATCTTTTCGAAAGGATGTGGGAGGGGCGTGGCCTGCAGGTCAAGAACAGTTGAGAAGCCCAGGCCTGGCTCTTTTCACCCCACCCTGCTTCACTGAGGAATTTGCAGCAGGTCTCTGTGCTCTGGTACCCTCCTGTAGCTCCGTGCCGTTTTGTGCTTTGCTTCTGATAACTCTTTCTTCAATAGCCCTTGAAACCTATCATGCTCCTGTCCAAGAGCTCAATGACTTCTTGTTGCCAGCAGTTTTCTGGCTGGGTCCCTCTGCTTGGTTTCCAAGGTAGTTGCTGTGATTCTGGAAGCCTGCTATGCTGAGGTGGCCTGGTGCAGGTCTGATCTCTGCCATTTAATCAGCCAGGTGGCCTTGAGGACGATTCTAGAACCTCCCTAAGCCTCAGATTCCTTACCTATAACATGGGATTAAGTGTAACTTCTCTGCATAACTCACTGGAAGGAGAAAATGCATGAAACAGCCCCTTGAGGTCAATTGCTGGGCATGTCTATCTTTCCTAAACGGCAGTTGCCAGGTGGGCATTGTGTCCTGAACTGCCATCTAGCGCTCTCCCTAAATTAGAGGAGATTCTCAACGAGGTGTATTCAATAAGGAATTAGCGCCCAGCTCCGCCCCCTGGATCACATGACCATAAATAGGCAACCCCACTTCCGGCAGGGCTTCACACACAGCAGGTGACTAATCAAGAGTCTATGCAGACATGAATAAATGAGTGAATGCAAATCTTATTTCAGTCTGGCAGCCCTTTCTGATCATGATAGTATTTACTGAGCACCGGCTGGGCGCCAGCCATTCTTTCGAGTGCCTATCCATCAGCTCATTGAATCCTCACAACAAAGAGAGGAAACTGAAGTGTGGCAGGATTGCTGTAGGGGCCGGAGGTCACCCAGGCACAACAGGCTGAGCCAGGAAGTGAGCCTGGCAGTCAGCCTCGGGGCTCACCCTCTGGACCTCAAACCATGTTGCTAGAGTCTCCACCTGCCAGGTGGCTTCTGCCTCCAAGACTTTCTTCCTGCTATGCTTCTCATCTGGGATGTAATCCCTCCTGTCCTTCCAGGGACCTCTATCCTTTCTATACCCCCAAACCCACCTCCAGCCCCATGGACCACCCCAGGACGCCAGCTTCACAGACTCTTAGCTTTTCTGAACTTACGCTGCAGGTCTGCTCATTATGGCAGAGCTTCTCAGCCAGAGGGAAAGGATTATACAGAACAATTACTTTATATTCTCCAATGGTATCTACCTAGCACAGCGTGTATTACATAATAGGGTCCCAATTGACAGGGTGGCCGCCCCAGTCCCTGGGGGAGTAAAATGATGATGATAACAGGTGATGTCGAGTGTTTACTGTATTTCAGACCATGAGCGAAGCTCTTCATGTATATTACTTCATTTTAACAACAGCCTTATGGTCATCGCATTTCATAGGGAGAAAATGGAGGGCCTGGAGCTAGTTATGCTGTGAAGTCTTTGATCAAGCCAGAGTCTGCATGAGTCCCTAGGATGCTCTGATCCACATTTTCCATTGCCTTTGGCCATACAGAGCAAATGCGATTCCTCCCACACTTCAATTAGTAATGATTGGACAAGTTACAAGATAGCATAGATGTTGAATCAAAAAAAATTTTGTTTGAATGTTTATTTATTTTTGAGAGAGAGAGACAGAGCACAAGTGGGAGAGGGGCAGAGAGAGAAAGAGATACAGA
Organism: Panthera tigris; assembly: GCF_018350195.1. Taxonomy (NCBI): domain Eukaryota; kingdom Metazoa; phylum Chordata; class Mammalia; order Carnivora; family Felidae; genus Panthera; species Panthera tigris. Next base: position 113,263,452 of record NC_056666.1, on the reverse strand, counting down.
ATCTGAAGCAGTCTCCAGGCTCCAAGCTGTCAGCACAGAGCCTGACATGGGGCTCCAACCCACAAACCGTGAGATCATGACCCAAGTTGAATGCTTAACTGACTGAGCCACCCAGGTGACCCCAAAGATGTTGAATTTTTAAAGGAAGCAGCTATTTGCCTGCAAGAGTTAATTTTCCTTCATAGAAAAGTTGTCTGGTGGTTGGTGACAAGATGTTTTCTGCCATGTGTTCTTTAAAAATATGTTTCAGGAAAAACAAGGAGAGAAAATCACAGAGATATTGTTAGTGATTAAAAGAGAACACATTCCAGGAACCGGGGCAGCACATTTTACCTAGAAGGTTTGCAACATTAGGAAATGCTGGAAGGTGGACCTGAGAATGGGAAAGAATGGAAAACTGCTCAGAAGGGCCACCCCAAGAATGTCTGATGATGTCAGCCTCCCACATACAATGCCATGTGGATGAAGGCTTTACTTCTGGTTCATAAAATTAGATTTATTATTCAAGTGGACAGCTGGGGACTTTGTAAGACTAGTTTAACAATTTCCATCTACGTACCAAACTTCTGGGGAAGGACGTAAGTCGTAATTGAACATTTTTGTACCTCTGGAATGCAGCTTTTTGTTTCTATCCCATAGTGGAGGCCACACAATAATCTTCCGTAGATGTCTACATTTTTGGCAATTGTCAAGCCACTTCACTTTTCCTTCAAGGATCCCTGAAAAACGAGACACAATCAATATATTTTTAAATGCATGTGACATTGCAGCATAAAAGTTAACCAAGATCCACAGAAATCATTTAGAAACACTGACTGTCCCTGGAGCCAAACCGTATCTTAGGTTCATTTAACATATTGCTTGTTGTTTAAATGTCTTAGAAAAATGCACTAATTTGAAATCAGCCTCTTGAAGAGAAAAATGAAGCTTAATTAATTTAATTCAGTAAGTTGGAAATGTATTGTGCATTTTTATTTCAATAATATTAATAAAGCCTTTGTAGGTTTCTCTTCGTCCCTACACCATATAGTCTTTAATTAGAGGGGGGAAAATCAGACAAACAAGGACAAACGTATCTTTTGTACTAATCGTAAAACCTACATTAACTTCATAAGGATGATTATTGCTTTTTGACAAGAACTCATTTTCTCTTCTGAAGGCTTATATTAATTTTCCCACATTAAAATAACACATTACTAATGAGGTTTTGAAATAATTTTTGGAAATATGGAGGGCAAGTCATAGACCCACAGAATCACATGGTGGGTGGGATTCTTGAGAATTCATCTTTAACCTCATAGACTTATAGGAAGCCACAGGAGTCTCTTCCCTCAATGATAAGGATCTATTTTTTTTATTGAGAAATCTCCAGAAGAGATGCTGTTCCCCATCTCACAAACCTATCAAAATGAGTAATAATCTACAAAGTTTTAAAAAGTCTTGCTTTGAGTTTTTGTCTTGTTCACTTAATAAGCTCAATTCAAGTTCCTAGGGTCATTTTAGAATTTGAACAAAAAATTTAGAAAGAGGGAAGAAACTCCCAACTGAATGACCATTTTACTTTGAAACTTGCAAATAAATATTATTTCTGTACAGCTGATAATCGTCAATTTGAGTTGCTCCCTTTGGATGCTTCCCAGGAAATCTTGGTTTATGGGTATATATCAAAGATTTCTTTATTTGAATTTAGTTATAGAAAGCTCCACAAATAAACTCAAGGCATCAGAGGACTTGCTTAGTTCCTATTCCCAAATTTCAGTTCTCGAGATTGCAGCTGGCATAATTTTAGATGAGCTCTGGATTTCAGTGACCTAAAAAAAAAAAAAAAAAAAAAAAAAAGATGAATGGTAATTTAGCCTCCGGAAAGGCTCCCCATGGTGTTTACCCCCATTTGCTTTGTGTGTGGGTTCAGCATGGATGTGAAACACAAAGTGCTTTCAATCATCTGGGAAGTAGGTCTTTCCTGCCTGAACTCACTTCTGAACGCCTTGGAGACAGAGCCACGTCCTGCACAAACCTGGCGTGGGAGTTCTCATCGGGTCTGCCAGGATGTGACTGGAGTCCATTGTTTTGCGTGTTTGATTTACAATGCACTCCCACTCGAATCCATGTTTCCGAGAGCCATGACCTCAAGTCAATGGAATTGCCTTCTAGTGTGGAAGTCCAAATGGTTCCCAGCAGCCACGGGGCCCTCCATCGCTTTGAGTAAACTTAGACTGGAGCTCTGGGTCACCTATCTCAGGGGCTTACTGATTGACCTTTCCATCTTTTCCTTGATGCTGTAGATCATGATTTTCTCCATAGTGTCTCTACTCCATTTCCAGATATTCTTCAGCAACAAGGTGCCGAGTCACCCCACCTGTCCAGTGGGGTCACCAGCAGCTCAGGCAGGTGGAGCTCTGTGCTGCCCTAGTCGGGCTCTGTGCTGACAGCTTGGAGCCTGGAGCTTGATTCTGATTCTCTGTCTCCCTCTCTCTGCCCCTTCCCTGCTCTCTCTCTCTCTCTCTCATAAATAAACATTAACAAAATTTAAAAAAGAAGTATTATTGAATATTACTGACTTGTTACTTTCCAGTTAAAGAAACGAAAGACTCCTTGTTCAGATGTCTTGTCTCCCCAGTAATGGTGATGAAGGCAGCCGTCCTCAGCCCTCCATGTGACATCACCCAATCCTCCTAAATAGTTTGGAAATTCATCATGATTTTGATGTGCTGGAAAAGTGTGAAATTTGTTAAATCTCCCAGAGAATGCGTGGTCTACCCATGGCAGTGATAAGATATATTAATATACATGTTCCAGCTTTGTCTTCCCTTCTCCTTAAGAGTTTAGTTTCACCCATTGGTTTCTCCCTTCTCCCTGGCCCTTGGTGGAGATTTCTGGTTTCACCAGCTCTGCTCCCGTCCTCACTGTGATGCACAGTTAGGAGAACTGAGGATGCACATGGGGGTAAAAGGGAAAGGAAGGAATTTTGTTCATTGGGGCAGTTCTTCAAGTCTCCTTTGTTGCTGAGATTCAGGGCAATGAAGAGAAAGTGAAAACAGAAGTCAAGAGGCTAAGTTGATCTACATGATATAGAGCAGAGACAGGAACGAGGAGGGATAAAGACAGACAATTTTCAATAGGAAGAGGTTGGGCCAAAAGGCAGTTGCAAGGTGTGCAAGCACCGGGAAGATTTTAGTAAGTACTGCTATGGGTTATACACTGAATTTCCATCAAAGGCATTTGAGAGACACAAGTAAAGGTGCGAACGGCTCTTCCGTTTCTTTCATCTGCTGGACTGTTTTTTGGAATGCGACATGGTCTTGAACGGAGGGGCCCTGGCTTTTGATGACACATGACGAATGGAACCCAGTGTTTGGCTGCTATGCACACAGGTGCATCAAAAAGTACTGTTAGTACTGTTAGTGTGTTCTCTCCCTCTTCTCTTCTCCCACCTGAGTTGAGCTGTAAAAGGGTCCTACCCTTAACTAAATGTTTTTCTTGGGGCACGTGGGTGGCTCATACAGTTGAGCATCTGACTCGATTTCAGCTCAGGTCATGATCTTATGGTTCATGAGATCAAGTCCCACATCAGGCTCTGAGCTGACGGCGCAGAACCTGCTTGGGATTCTTGATATTTTTTTCTCTCTCTTAGCCCCCCATGCTTGTGCTCTCTCTTCCCGAATAAATAAATAAACATTAAAAATTTTTTAAAACATTTTTTTGTGCTGCAGGCTATTGCCCCTTTTCCATTTTTATGCTCAGTCCAGGCCCAGGTTAAATCCTTTGTCTTGTGACCAAGGCACTCCAGGACCAGTCTCAAGTGGGCTAAGGCACACTATAGAGATTCTCTTTGCTTCCCCAAAGACAGCCACATCCATCTTTATGCCCACATGTCAGCCCTTGCATTTTGGAGATCTGGGTACAGCTGACTCAATGGCCCAGGGAAGTCCAAAGCCCTTATGTAGATATTTAGAAACTCACTGAGAGACACGGAGATTCCAATGGCTTTCTCTGGCCCCTGGACTCCTGTTTGCACACATACTTCTTTTTTGAACAACATGGGACAAATGCCAAGCCAGGTCCATTGGTTGGTTTCCTATGTTGGTTTCCACTGTTAACCCCCTCCTGCCAAACACTTTATGAATTACATATTTATTTTACTGAAGATTTTGGGTTGTGGGGCGGGGTCAAATACACAGCCCACAGCCCTCTGCCATTTTTCTGGTGCTATTCTCTTCTCTGAAAAGAGAGCTCTTTGTCTCCCTTACCCCTGAACTTTGCCCCCTTTCTCTCTCAGCCTCTTGCTTAGCAATTTATGCTTGTCTTTCACAGTTTGACCTCGTCCACCACGGACAGGCTTCTCATCTGGCCACGTTAGCAGCTTTACCAAAGTATTTCTTCTGAAAACATTTAGGGCTCATTCCTCACAGGAATTCTGCCAGACACAGTCTTTTCCACTTCCCCATATACCAATGGCAGGTCATGAAAGTGAGTACTTGGGTGCATGATGAATGGAACTCTAGGAGCAAGGCTTCAAGGTCTTCTGAGGATCCCCTTCCCTTCTCTGCACCCCAGATTCCTGTTTTGGAAAATTGCAGAAGTCTCTAGACCACCTCCAAGTTCTCATCTGGTCAAAATGGCTGTGATTCTCATCAAGGGTGGGAAGGATGAGGAAGGACGCTGGAACTGCAGGTGTGGAGAGGCTGGGGGTGGAAACTGTGAGAAGAGGAGTGGGGGGAGAGGGCCTTCATCTGTAGGCTTAGTGGCTGATTTCTATGCTGACTCACTGGCAGCTGCATTCCAGCCAGGGTGGCTGGGAGCTCCACTAATGGGTTTTCTCAAAACACACAGGCCCAGGCCATTGCCCCATATTTCCACGCCTCAGGGGACAGCTCTGGTGGCCAGCACCCACTTTTAGTGCAGGTAAACGTAGCAACACGCAATCTCCCCCACATAACAATATCAGGCAAGAAGTATCAGTGGTAAATAATTTAGACAAAGATCCAGGAAGGTAATTGGAAGCTTTTAGAGTTTTGAAAGTCCTCAGAAGAGAGAATAAAGCTATCTGATGATTCTAAAAGTAGCTATGAGTTTTTCTTTTATCTCCCCTTTTGGCTTTATTTTTCAGGTGCATTAGGGAAGAAAAGAACATCTCTATCAAGAAAGAGTGGACATAAAAGGCCTTTCAATGGATAGGTCTAGATCAATAGGATCTGCTTTTGTTTTATACTAAGTATCCAATGTGTTTAGGGGATCAGTGAAAGGAATTCAGGGCCCCAAATCAAACATTCTTCTCATAAATCTGTCTTGGTGGGACACAGCATGGTGCTGGGCAGCCAGCGTTTGTGGGATCTTGGGAAATATGCTTAAGCTCCCTAAACCTCATCTGTGAAATGGATAATGAGAATGATGATCTCATCAGGTTGGTGAGGGGTTTTGATGAGATAATCTACGCAAAGTGCCCAGAACAGTGTCTGGTATTTCTCAAACACTCGGTCTATGGTAGGTAGAGAGAGGTCTTAGCCATTGTTTAGTCGAGCCGCACGAAGAGACCTAGTATAAAGTTTTGTCTCTTTCTCTGTCTCGTCCTGACTGTTTAGGAAAGAGCAGGGAGCATTCTACTCCCATCAGTGTTTGCCAACACAACGTACAGACACTCATAGAGCCCAGGCCAATGTGGTACGGGGGTAAATTCATCCCAGTGCATTCAGAGCCCAATTCCAGGCAGCCCATAGCATGACACAGATTTCAGTTCTGCAACCACGCTGTTTGTTGTTTGTTTGTTTGAGAGAGAGGGTGCAAGTGAGTGAGGGGCAGAGAAAAAGAGAGAGAGAGAGAGAGAGAAGCAGGGCTCGTGTTTTACCTGAAGTGGGGCTCGGCCTTACCTGATGTGGGGCTCGAGCTCACAACCCACGATTCAGATCATGACCTGAACTGAAGTCAGGCCCTTAACTGATGAGCCACCCAGGTGCCCCAACCACGCTTACATCAGAGCATAGTAGGAGAACGAATGTCAGCTTCAGACAGGACTGAACTGGAATCCTGCCGGCCTCTTCCTTGAATGACTGTATCTTCCAGCAAGTTGCCTAATTTATCTAAGCTCCTGAAAAATGAGGATAATATCAGATCTCACAGGGGCACTGTATAGACAAAGAGATCACAGATGTTTAGTACACAGCACAGTGCCTGGCCATAACAAGGGCTCAAGAATGAGTCACCTTTATTATTTTTACTTACTATTACATTATTATTATTATTATTATTATTATTATTTTTATAATTATTACATGTTATAAGCATTATAATTCTTATATGTATTCTTATATGTATTGTATATCTTATATGTATTGTCATATTATGATTAACTACCTGTGGTGATGCTTTTGCTTCGTACCATGGGGCTGAGGAAGGCAGATGCACCTTCCATTATTCCAGAGCCTCTACCTGACTCCTCAGTTTTGTTTCATGAGGCTGACAGCTCCCCAGCAATGGGAAATTTACCTGAGAAGTTGGAAATAGTTCTGGTGGAAAGACCATTGGATTTTTTTTTTTTTTTTGCCTGAAGACTTTTATCCAGGTTCTTTTTTGCCACCTACTGGCCACGTGACCTTATAAAGTCACATAATCTTTCTTAGCCTCAGGGACATATGGGGAACATGTAATCAACTTCATAGTTTTGTGCTAAGGATTAAAAGAAATGTTTGACAAAGTGCCTGGTAAAGTATTATGCATTGTAAGGGTATTGTATGTTACCATTACAACATTTCACCCCCTATTTCTTTTCCCTAACTATCTTTGGCTGCTATATATATTTCACATGTAAATGTAAACGAGTTGATATGAGATTTTTCCACAGTTGTTTGGAAGCAGTGGCTGAGCTTTGTTAGATTCATCTCTGTCCTAGCTTGGAAGGGAGAGAAATGGACCTGGATTCTTCCCAGTTTGGGTCCCTGGCTAAGAGTCTAATCCATCAGCTTCCAGGGAAAACTTTTGCAGTAGCGTTATTCATATATTTGGAAATCTAATGAGCTTCAGTTTGAGTAGCAAATTAAATACTGAAAGGCTGAAGCTACAAAAATGGAGCCAAGTCTCTTCCCAAAGATCATTTTTCTTTTCTTGGGTCATTCCACATCCAGGCTTTCTGGCACATCTGGGCCGTGGCAAAGGTGCACTGATCCACAGCGAAGTCTTTGGGGAAAATGGCAGCCTTTCCTCCTTTGCCTTGCCTCTGAGCTGATGCTCTGGCGGGGCTACTTGCAGCTGCAGGGAAGAGCTGGTTTTCTGGAAAAGCTTGGACCATTTTCTCTGGATCACACAGAAGGGCTCTGGCATGATACTGAAAAGGTACAGGTCAGACTAAAGAAATATCAAAGGGAAGGGGGTTGGTCAAAGGAGCTAGAGAAGTCAAGGAAAATTCCTTCAAGATTTGCTTATTAACAAATGCTTAAGTTCCCCAGCAGAAATTCCTTGTTCTGGCACTTTGGAAGCCACTGCTGCCATGTTGTATAGGGTCAGGGCCAACATTTCCGTTGTGCTCCATGAGGTGTCCGAGGGGCCGCCATTCACAGAGACTACAACGTAAATGGTCCTTCAGGCTTTTGCGCACTAGGATTTTCCTGTAACCAAATCGCACAAAAGCCAAACTTCTGGTCACAAACAAAGCCTCGTTTTTTGTTCTATTTTCTCCTTACACTGTACCAATTTCTTCCACAAACAAACCAATGAACAAAGAAAACATTTTTAAGCCCTACCCAAATTTCAGGAAAGATGATATAATGTTTCCAGATGTGCACCATTTAAAATTCCAAAGTGTGCCGTGGACCATGTATTTATGGGGAAAGCAGATTTGTAGTTAAAATGTATTGTTGAGCATTCATCTTCTTTCCCATTTAATTGGGGTGTAATAATTCCCAGTACCTGTTATGCCCAAAGAGTCTTAGGAAAAATATAAAAGAAAATGGTACTTTCCTTTTAAATAAATTCCAAGGTCATCTCTTTGCCTCAGGCTCTCAAGATAAAAGACAGTGACTAAGTCATTCAGGCAGTAGGTCTGGTGGCTCTGACGAGGCTACCTCAGAAATACCGCAGGAAGAGAAGCAGAAGGAGACTCACAGTCAAAGAAAGCATGGACTTTCTCTTCACCTGTACCGTTAATCACAACAGGGAAAACTGGAAAGTCACCGTTATCAAGCAGGAGCTGTGACTGTGTGGATAGAAACAGGTCGTCTTCATTATAAACATTTTAAAAACCGAAATGGTATTCCCATAATAAACAGTTCACTCCTCAAGAAACCAACTCCCCCCATCTCCCACATGCTTAAAGAAAATTCTACTTAAGACATCTTTTTTTTAATGTTTATTTTTGAGAGAGAGAGAGAGAGAGAATGAGTAGGGGAGGAGCAGAGAGAGAAGGGACAGAAGATCTGAAGTGGGCTCTGTGCTGACAGCAGTGAGCCTGAGGTGGGGCTTGAACTAATGAGCCATGAGATCATGACCTGAACTGAAGTCAGAAGCTTAACCGACTAAGCCACCAAGGTACCCCTCCTTTGGATATCTTAATTTAATTCACCCTTTACCTCTGGTTGCCTTTGTTGAGGCCTACATATCCCGCATGGTTTCTGATACAAATATCACCTTTGATTTCAGTGCTCATGTTGGTTGATTAGTTAAGCTGGTGTTAGTAGTAAGTGATTAAAGTAGCAACATTTTACACTTCATCCAATAGTCCTCAAAAATATCCATAATCTTAATTTTCCTGCTGGCTTCTAAAAATATAGCATTAAATTTGGGGGGGGGGGCATCTATTAAATGTACTGGGCTTAGCACTTCTCTTCCCTTGTCTTCATTGTTCTTGTTTAACGTCTGAAACCTGCTCTAAAGACTTCACATTTGGGGGTGTCTGGGTGGCTCTGTTGGCTAAGCGTCAGACTCAGGTCGTGATCTCACGGTCCGTTAGTTCGAGCCCTGCATTAGGCTCTCTGCTCTCCGCACAGAGCTTGCCTCAGACCCTCTGACCCCGTATCTCTCTGCCCCTCCCCTGCTTGTGCTCTCTCTCAAAAATAAACATTAAAAAAAAAGACTTCACATTTGTAAGCCATCTCAAATTTATTTTAGTATAAGGCAGATGGCCAATTCATATGTATATGTTCATATATCTAAGGGTCAAACAGAACACATCAAAGTGCCACCAGCCTAGCAAAGTGTGTCTTTGGGATGACAGTCACTCTTTTCTTGTTGCCAATGCTTCAGACACTCTTCTTCAGGATTCCATAGTGCCTACCATGTTGCTAAACCTACGCGCTCCTTGATAGACCTATTTATTAAAATAATGAGTAATGTGTCCCATTAAGAGTTTTCCAACAGTGTGACAATGTGATGGAGCGAGAGAAGGAAGACAGATGTGCTTCTGATAATGTTACCACTCTAGGGAGTAGAGAAAGCAGACCCAGTGTAAAAAGCCACTAAGGGAAGTGACAGCAGTAAAGACAGAGATAACAAAAACCCAGAAAATATTTTTGCTACAGGACCTCAGCAGACAAAATGCTATGGGGAGAAAGGTCACAGTTTGGCTTCAACAAGAAGTAATTTGAAAGGCAATGATGTGAGTTTACTTTCGAGTAGGGGGCTTTGATGCCTGGGCAGGAAATAGAGAGCAGGTCTTCTCAGGAGGCACTGAGATGCTTGAGAACTGCCATTGCCCAGAGGCTATCATTAAGACCATGCAGACTCAGGCTTAGAAATCCAGGTCCACAACCTATTAGCTCTGTGACCTTGGCCAAATTATCTAACCTCTGCAACCCTCATTTTCCTTCATGGTGACGTACTAAATGGCTCCCGTGTGAATAGCAAATGTCCCAGTCTTGCCCTGGTGAGCTGCTTGTGAGGCACTGTGGTATTACCCTTCCTCTGCTTCCCCTTCCTGGGGAGGATTGCACGTACCCACTCCACTGAGGGTGAGCTTGGCCACGTGCCTGTCTTTGACCTTTGAAGTATCAACAGACATGCCGTGCGTTGCTTCAGGCAGAAACTTGAAGAGTCCGTGAGTGCTTTGCCCTAATCTCTTATGTCTTTGCCATGAAGACTGGTAACATTCCAGGTGGTGGCTGCTCCCTCAGCATGGGTCCCAGAGCGAGGACAGTGACAAAAAAATGGAAACAGAGCATAAGTGAGATATGAGCCAAGCCACTGAGATCTGGGGACTGTTATTGTGGTACAAAAATGAATTTAACCTGACCGATAGAGGACTTTTTAAATTTAGGAAAAGCTTTTATAATCCACCTTTGCACACTTGTAACATTATGTGAAGCATTCACGTGTGGGTTACATTATAGACTTTGGCAAACAGTCTATTGATGCACCATGCTTTAGTAGTCTGTAAAGTGCTCTCATGCTGTGGTCTGAATATTGGTGTCCCCTCAAACTCATATGTTAAACACTAACCCCTAATGTGACAGTATTAGGAAGTGGGCCCTTAGGAGAACAGGTCATGAGGGTAGACGCCTTGTGAATGGGATTAGTGCCTTTCTAAAAGATGCTCCAGAGAGATCTCTACCTCCTTCTGCCCTGTGAGGATACAATGGGACCAGAAGGGACCCTCACCTGACCATGCTGGCACCCTCGTCTCAGTCTTCCACCTTCCGGAACTATGAGAAGTAAATTTCTGTTGTTTCAAAGCTGCCCACTCTTGTGATATTTTGTTATAGCAGCTGGAGCAGATGAATACAACTTATGTGTTTTGACGAGAAGTTGCTATTTCTCCAGACTATTTACTAAAAACTGCATGTAAATACGTTCCGACTCTGAAGGATTGAGATTTTATCTAATTCCCGATGCTACATTCTTCCTCTTGTTTTTCACAGCATTTCTTATTCAAATCTGTTTTCAGAATTTACTAAAGATCTCCTTACTATCACCTAATTTCACGCTTGTTTCACCTTAGTAAGTACTCCCTCCATATCTCACCTCGAGCATCACTGCCTTCCAAAGAATCTCCTATCTGTAACTACTTCACCATCTGCCCCTACCTAGAAGCTTTCTTTCACAATATTTATGTTCCTTTCCTGCCCCCCAGCATTTATCTCAATTTGATTGTATCTTTAGCATCATTATTGGATTAATTTCTCCCCCACTAGACTGAAAACTCCCCGGGACCAGGGAGTGTATCTAATTTTGCACATTACCATGTATAGGGTCTCAGCTCCACACCTAAGCACTTAGTGAGTGCTCAATAAATCTCAATCTATGTTTATTTTACTTTATTTTTAAATTTTTTCCTACATTGTTTTTAAATGGATTGTAAAAATTTAAATTTTGCTAAATGAGGATATGGATTAAAAAGGTTAAAGTGGAAAAGTGGGGGAGAAGGTCCAAATATCTACTCAGGAAGTAAATAGCATTTATCATACCAAAGGTACAGACTTTCCTCTTTTCTTCTCCTTCCATACAGAAGTCTTATTAAGGGTGTTGATAAATGTGAAGGTTTATTTTGTTCCTTTCCGAGAGCCAGGAACCTCGTTAGAAGAAGAACTGAACCATGTAATTAGCCTACACTAACTATTGCCATGAATATTGCTGTAAGTTGAAGTAATTTAAAAAAACAGACTTGGAAATGGTTTTTCCATGAATGCAGAATTTTCTGTTAATAAAACCCACACAGGAGAGGTGACAATGGCAAACAGAAATCTGCCAGTTATTTTTGAAAATGTCAACTGACAGAGCATCAGATGATGGTTCCTTTGTGGGAGGGTGCTGATGGAACTTTCTCAAGCACAATAACACACACGCACACATCAAGGGGATGTAAACAGCTATCCTGGGAGGTGGGTGAATTTACTGCATGAAACTGGGATGTCCCAGAAGGATTTTGCCTTTGTGAGCATGGAGATGAAATCCATCAGTAGTGAGGTCTCAGAAGGCTCAGCATAGTCCTTGATGATGCCAAAAACACTGTTTACAAAATTGAAGCTTGTCTAGGGTCAGAGAGAAAGAAGACAAGAGTACAGATACTTCCAAGGGTAAGGCATAAACAATTTTTTTTTAATTTTTTAACATTTATTTATTTTTGAGAGACAGAGACAGAGCATGAGCAGGGGAGGAAGAGAGAGATAGGGAGATACAGAGTCTGAAGCAGGCTCCAGGCTCTGAGCTGTCAGCACACAGCCCGACATGGGGTTCAAACTCATGAACCTCGAGATCATGACCTGAGCTGAAGTCAGAAGCTTAACTGACTGAGCCACCCAGATGCCCCCTTCTGGTTAATTTTAAAACATGGCTACTGGAACCTTCCTGCTTTGACTCACCTGACTTAACTCTTCTAGGTTTGCAAAAAGTCTCCATAAATCTACATCCAGAAGATATTCATGAGTTTGTAGATATTTTAATGTATTCATGAAGATCTTTTTAGAAAATCCAATGCACATTACTTTATATTTTTCAATTTTGAAACTTGCCCTTTGGGAGAACATTGAACATAAACCTGAGTATAACTTTACAAAACAAGGTAGCAACCAGTATTTTCAAGGTTTAAGAATTTTACTAAATACAAATGATGACATTTAAGCTCCATAGAACACATATGGGAAAGGTGCTGTTCTGTACAAAGTCGCTGTTGCTTGCATGAGCCCCCTCAACAGTCCCGCTGAACATAATCTGTTCAAATGGGCCTTCTCTGCTTCTGGGGGCCAGAAAAGTCTCAAAGGTTCTCTTCCTGCCATGGCACTAACTTGAGACCAAAACAACATTCATACTAAATTTTCATTTATTCCTTCCTCTGCAAAAGACCCAAATATCCTGTACATTCAGGAAATTAAAAATAAACAATTAATGAGTTAATATCTGATAACAGGGAAGATGTTTAGATTTGGAGAAAGGCATAAATATTAATGAGACATTAAGGGAGTCTTTATGTTATTATTACTTGATCAGATGCTTTCATACAATAGGAAAACAACAGCAAATCAAGGAGGAACTATAGTTCTCCAGATAACTTGCCCTCATTCTATACACTAGAGACCAATTTATTGAAACAGGACTACTTTGTAAAAATATGATGAAACATTCAAAGGGGCCAATTATTTCAAAGAGCTTAGGTGTGAAAAAACTGGACTTTAGACCACTAGTCTTCTCCAGTTTCCATTTTCATATTAATTAATGCAGTGGAGGCGCCTGGGTGGCTCAGCCGGTGGAACGTCCAGCTTCGGCTCAGGTCTTGATCCCCCGGTCCGTGAGTTCGAGCCCTGCGTCGGGCTCTGTACTGACATCTCAGAGCCTGGAGCCTGTTTCGGATTCTGTGTCTCCCTCTCTCTCTGACCCTCCCCCATTCATGCTTTGTCTCTCTCTGTCTCAAAAATAAATAAACGTTAAAAAAATTAATGCAGTGAATGGTTCTAGAACTTGCATCAGAATCACCTAGAGGCCTTGTTAAATCAGACATTAGTGTCAACCCCCCAAGTATCTGATTCGGTAGGTTGCTGATGGGGTCTGAGAATATATATTTCTAGTAAGTTCCCAAGTGATTCTGATGTTGCCAGTGTAGGGACCCCCACTATGAGAACCACTGACTTAGAGCTTCCCAAAGTTCATGTACAGGCAAACCTCATTTTCTTGCACTTCACAGATATATCATTCTTTACAAATTGATGGTCTGTGGCAATCCTGTGTTGATCAAGTCTATTGGTGCCATTTTCCAATAGCATTTACTCACTTTCTATCTCTGTGTCACATTTTCATAAATCTCATGTTTCAAACTTTTTCATTATTATTATATTTTGTATGGTGATCTGTGATCCATGATCTTTGATGTTACTATTGTGATTGTTTTAGGGTGCCACGAACTACGTCCATATAAAAGGGTGAAGTTAAAATCAATCAATGTTGTGTGTGTTCTGACTGTTGCCCCAATCAGTCATTCCCCCATCTCTCTCCCTCTCCTCTGGCCTCCCTATTCCTTGAGACACAACAATATTGAAAGTAGGCAATTAATAGTCTTACAGTGGTCTCTAAGTGTTCAAGTGAAAGGAAGAGTCAATTGATGTGACAAACTTCATTGTTGCTTTGAGAAATTGTCACAGCCTCCTCAGCCATCAGCAACCACCACCCTAGGCAGTCGGCAGCCATCAACACTGAAGCGACACCCTCTACCAGCACGACGGTTATGACATGCTGAAAGCTCAGACAGACAGTGGTTAGCATTTTTTAGCAATAAAGTATTTTTAAATTAAGGTAAACCACTGTTTTTTAGACATACTGCTATTGCATACTTGATAGACTACAATATAATGTAAATATAACTTTCGTATGCACTGGGAAACCCAAAGATTCCTTTGACTTGCTTTATTGCCATATTCACTTTATCATGGTGGGCAGGAACCAAACCCACAATATCTCTGAGGTATGCCTTGAGTATTGTTGTCTGGAAATTTGGAAACATCCAAGTATTTAAAAACCATAATTGTAAGAGACAGAAGTCATTGCTACAGAATCTTTGAGAAAATTTAGAAGAAATAGTATTTCTGCTATAAGATTCTTAACCTTATACAAAATTTTGCCACTTAAAAAAATAGTGAGTCCTCTGGTAGATTTATTTTACCACTTGACTTACAACAAATAACTTTGGGAAACTTGTATTGATTGTGTAAAGGAAGATATGTATCCTCTAAATACACTGGAACATTTGAAAATAAATAAACTCAAATTGACCTTTAAAAAAAACCCAGAAAATGCTAGTTTGAAAAGCTTGTGTAGCTTACAGTGGGATTAAATAATTCTTACGCTATTTATTAGGGCAAGGGCGGTAGCATAGCTCAGGGGGTTAGTGCTTCATAGTGAACATCTATTGGTTACCACCCAAAACTCCCCTTCCCTAACATCTTCTGGTTTTCACCTCAGGATCCTCTCGTCCCTATGCCTCGGCTGTGCCATGTATCACAATGACCTTACTCTTAGAGATGGGCCTTCATTGTTTTAAGCCAATTAGCACTTTCCTTCCTCATCAGAGGGGTTGGTTCAGGAGAGGGCATGTGACTTAAGCCAGTCCAATCAGAATGAAAATGAAGACTTTGGCTATGAATGCTGAGAAGAGATCTCCTCTGTCCCTCTCTCTCTCTCTATGGCTTCAAGGACAGCAGCCAATCTGTGACTATAACAGAAGCCTGTCATAAGATGAGACTGATGCTATGGAAAGCAGGGATAAGAGATGGAAAGAAATTTTTCCTTGGTTTTGAATTCCTTGATCAAACCAACCTTGAACTCTCTCCCACCTGTGACATTTACAGCTACATGGGCCAATAAAATCCTATATTACTTAAGCTAGTTTTCTGTACCCTAACAGATATCATCTCTAAGTCTTAGTTTTCTGAGTGTCTTTGTGGTTTAAATTTTGCTGGTAAAGTACATAACATTGTGACCTACCCAATCAATATTATTTACATTTTAACTGACATTTGTATAGCACCTGATAGATGTCAAAGAAAACTAATCTGATCATGGCAATGATTAGATGTTATGAGATAGCCAGAGATGGTATCGTCATCCCTCTTTTATATCTTAGGGCAGGGATTGGTAAATGACAGCCTGTGGGATCAACCAGGCCTGCTACTCAAATAATGTTTTATTGTAATACAGCTATGCACATTATTTTTCTTTTTTCTTCCTTCCTTCCTTCCTTCCTCCCTCAGTCTCTCTCTTTCTTTCTTTCTTTCTTTCTTTCTTTCTTTCTTTCTTTCTTTCCTACAAATTATCTATAGCTTCTTTGGCACTGCAACAAAAAAGTTGAGTAATTGCAATAAAGACCACATGACCTGCAAAGCCTAACGTATTTACTGTCTGGACCTTTATGAAAATGTTGACAACCCCTGATTTAGGAAATGGTGGACTAGACTTTCTTAAGGTCAAAGCCAGAGGCAGATCCAGAACTTGAACCCAAGTCTCCAAGCACAGCATTTTTTCCTGTGTAAGAGAGCAGCCTGAGTGCCAAAGCCTTATGGGCAGAGGCAACCTTGGCAGCAATGTGGCTCTTCCTCCCCTGTCATCTTGGAAGGCAGCTGCTCCCTGCCCATCATTTGCCCTGGAAAGGAATCCTTTGCCAAGGAATTCTCTGCTCATAACTGCACTCGATCACGGCTGCAGCAGCACACAACGTCGGGGGCACCATTTCTCCCACAGATACCACGAATATACTGTGGAATCTGACCCCACTGCATCACATGTGAATGGTTGCCCCAGAAATCTGTGACCTGTGGCTGATAAGAAGATTTGCTTGGCATTGTTCAGAGGGAACAAGAGCTCCAAAAGAGGGAGCTGACCGAAGGTGGGACAGGTACTTTGAGGATGGCAGTGAGCTCCCTCACTCTAGAAGTGTATGAACATGGGGTGAGAAGGCAGAAGAGATTCAGACATCAGATGGGGAGCTGGACTAGTTTACTCAGAAGATCTCACACAAACCAAACAGGCCATATTTAAAAAAGAGAACAAAGAGACACCAAGCAGCAGATAAACAAAAATACACCATAAATGCAATTTTCTTCAGATTCCCTGAAAGAAGGGACCTTCCCCTCAACTTCCTTTTTTTATCATGGCAGGGAGAAATGAGTCCCCAAAGAATCAAATTAATATTTTCCATCTACTATGAAACTGAAAGCCACATTACCATCTTAGGAACTGATAAAATGGTCCAAGAAATCAATGCATTCACCTGTGAAGACTTCCAACTTGGCCACTTGCTGCTTTCTCAAGTCTAATTAATTGGTAGGAAGTTTTTGATATGTTTCCATGATTTCATTCCAGGTTTTATCCTGGACATGGGAGAAAAGAGAGAACAAAACATTTCCACCTCGGTGAGTTGACTTGCAAAGCAGCAGGAACAGGTGATTTCCAAAACCATGTTTCCCACTGCAGGCCCCGGGCATCCCTCTTGCTAGTGGTTCTGCAAACTACTCAGACTGTAGAACTTACATATCAGTAAGAACGAAGTTTCCTCTCTCTGAGGGACTTTGGGGGTGCCAATTCCTCCTGATGCAAAGCATGGGAAGCATAGTATCCATAATGAGAAGAAATCTAAATTGATGTTGTTTTGAATTATGCTTCAGAATTTAATGAGCCCTCTCCAGTTTATTGCCCCAAACCCTCAAAGAACCCCAACCTCAGAACTGGGAAGTCTGATCCAGGTTCCACTGGCAATGCTTGTTGAAATTAACTACTGAAGCATCATGAAATAAGAGTTTTAACGTTTAAAGAGACCTTGAGAAGTTGTCTTATCAACACCGAAAAAACAAGCAGTCCAGTGAAGAAATGGGCAAAAGGCATGAATAGACACTTTTTCTTTTCTTTTTTTTTTAATTAAAAAAAAATTTTTTTTAACATTTATTCATTTTTGAGAGTGAGAGAGACAGAGCATGAGCAGGGGAGGGACAGAGAGAGAGGGAGACACAGAATCCGAAGCAGGTTCCAGTCTCCAAGCTGTCTGCACAGAGCCTGACGCAGGGCTTGAACTCATGGACGGTGAGATCATGACCTGAGCCGAAGTCAGATGCTCAACCAACTGAGCCACCCAGGCATCCCTTAGACACTTCTTCAAAGAAGACATTCAGATGGCCAACAGACACATGAAAAGACATTCAACATCACCCATCATCAGGGAAATACAAATCAAAACCACAATGAGACACCATCTTAAACCTGTCAGAATGGCTAACATTAACAACTCAGGAAGCAACAGATGTTGGAAAGGATGCGGAGGAAGGGGAACCCTCTTACACTGTTGGTGGGAATGTAAACTGGTGCAGCCTCTCTGGAAAACAGTATGGAGGTTCCTCAAAAAACTAAAAATGAACTACCCCATGACCCAGCAATTGTACTACTAGGTATTTATCCAAAGGAGACAAAAATGCTGATTTGAAGGGGCACATGCACCCCAATGTTTACAGCAATGCTATCGACAATAGCCAAAAGGTGGAAAGAGCCCAAATGTCCATTGACTGATGAATGGATAAAGAGATACATAAAATGGAATATTTTATATTTATGTAAAATTTCTATTTCCATTTATATGTAAATGGAAATCTTTCCATTTACAACAACATGGATGAAACTAGAGGGTATTATGGTAAATGAAATAAGTCAGTCAGAGACAGAAAGATATCATGATTTCACTCATATGTGGAATTTGAGAAACTCAACAGATGAACTAGGGGAAGGGAAGGAAAACTAAGGTAAAAACAGAGAAGAAGGCAAACCATAAAAGACTCTTAAATACAGAGAACAAACAGGGTTGCTGGAGGGGGATGGTTGGGAATGAGCTAAATGGGTGACTGTCATTAAGGAAGGTACTTTCCAGAATAAGCACTGCGTGTCATACATAAGAGGGGAGTCACTGGATTCTACTCCTGAAGCCAAGACTACATTGTATGTTAGCCAACTTGAGTTTAAGAAAAAAGTTATCTTATCAAAAAAGGCTTAGAGGGGCCCCTGGGTGGCTCAGTCAGTTGAGCGTCCGACTTCGGCTCAGGTCATGATCTTGCTGTCCGTGAGTTCAAGCCCCGTGTTGGGCTCTGTGCTGACAGTCAGAGCCTGGAGCCTGTTTCAGATTCTGTGTCTCCCTCTCTCTCTGCCCCTCCCCCACTCATGCTCTGTCTCTCTCTCTCTCTCTCTGTGTCAAAAAATAAATACACATTTTTTAAAAAGGCCCAGAGATGTGAATAATAATAACAACTTTCCACATTTGTACAGGGCTTTCTGGTCTACAAAGTGCCGTTATAGCCATTACCTTTGTTAAGATAAAATAGCTTCTCCCAGATTTCAGTGTGCATTAGAGAGAGCAGACCATGTTCTGCTCTGCCTCGGGTTTGTCTCCTGCTCTCTGCTGGTATTATGAACAAGGGAATAATCTGACAACTTAAAATAATGACCACAAGAAAAAAAAAAAAACCCAGCCTTGCAGCAAACAAGTTGAGTTACGTTATGGCAGTGGAACTCACAGTCCCTGAAGTCTGTAATTTTCACTGAGGACAGGCAGTTCTCCAGGTCAGGTATGTGCCTGTGTTTGTCTTTGCCCTGCTTAAAGAACATTAGAAGTAGGATTTTCAAACACGAATTCTTTAAGGACACAACTTTAGTAGCCACAGCATCTTCCATTCTCTAATATGCATGAGAAAAGATTGCACATTTTGTCTGTAAGCCACTAACACTTGAAAAGCCATTTCTGGGGCTCAGGTCATGATCTCACAGTTAGTGAGTTTGAGCCCTGCATCGGGCTCTGTGCTGACAGCATGGAGCCTTCTTGGGATTTCTCTTTCCCTCTCTCTCTGCCTCTCTCTCTCTCTCTCTCTCAAAAAAAATAAATAAATAAACATAAAAAAAAAAAGCCATTTCTGAGTCATAGTCTGACCCATAGAACCACAGAATTTTAGATCCAGAGGACATTGGCCGCTGAGGATGTCTAGTCTAAATATCTTGTTTTACTTATAAAAAGGAAAAAAATCCAAGACTCAGGACAATCATATATAGCAGTCTCAGCAGACAGATAAACTTTAGTTTATCACTTGCCTTGTGGGAGATAGAATGTCCTTCTCAATCCTAACTTCTCCAAATACTGGATCATAGAACTTTAACAGAAGGTGCCTCTGATGTCTTATTTCAACTCATCATTTAGCAGATGACTAAATAAAGCCCAATGTTAAAGGACTGTCCAACATGATAATTCTGTGCTAAAGAATATCAGAATATTCTAGAAACTCTAGTTTCCTTAGAATGGAACCACCCACATTTTTTGTTGTCATTGTTGCTATTGTTACAATTTTTTAAAAATAATATTAGTTTAAAAAATCTGATTACAAAGATAATCATGGTTATGACAGAAAATTTGAGAGACACACAAAATCAAAATAACCCATAATCCTTATGTCTAGATAACTCCTGAAAACCTTTTTCTGATGGTATTTATGATTCATATTTAATGGTGTCATATTTACCCATCCTTTTGCAACTTGGTTTTTAAACTTAATATGTTGCGATCTTTTTATATTTTTATTTGACTCATTCAGTAGTCTGTTGCAACATCATGAATTATCCACTTAAAGAGTTCATTTTACCAACGAAACCAGGAAGAAACGCTCATAACAATGTGGAGGGCTTTCTGAAGTCTACTTGGCTGCATTTCAAATGAATGTTTATCACAGATAATTTTTTAACTTGTTCTGTTGCCTCAGGGTGCATGATGTATGGTGCATAATGGTGGATCTAAGCAGTTTGGTGAAGTTACTCAACTTTACTTTAAGGAGCGAGAGAAGGCATGAGTTACCTGCTGTTGTGGGTAGACGGCTCCCTGTATATATGTGAAAGGAGAACTGTAATAGTTCTAGAATGTGCTCATGGGCTGTGGCTGGTTTTTCTGGTAGGGTTATGGCACCGGAGAAAGAAATCTATTAGAGGCTCATTAGCTTCCACAGTAGCAAAGGAATCTTGCAGCCAGCTGGAGACCTCCTACAGGATTTAGGACATATGCCTTTTGTTGCTGTCTGAAACCATAGTGACTGCATGTTGTGGAAATTAAAAAATCAGCAGGCAGTGGGAAAATAAAGAAACTGAGACAATGGAAGCAGTGTTGGAGCTGTGGGAAAGTGGGCACCAGCCCTCTATCTTCAGGGGCACTCACTGTTACTTTCCATGGGTCTGACCAACCTCTTGACCAAAATGCTTGGTGGACATACCAGTGAGGAGGGAGGGGACAGTCATTTGAGAGGTCATATTAGCTCTTTAGGGTAACAGACCCCTTGTTGGAAACCTTGGTGCTTCTGCTTTGGTGGTATTGGCTAGGAGAGGCAATGAGAAGCATTTGAAGCATATTTGAAAGGATATAGAGAGCAAAGAGAAGGAATAAGCCAAGGTTAATTTTGGGGTCTCAAACTTAATAATTAAAAGGTGGATGGAATGGAAGTTTGCAGTAGCCACTGGTATCTTGGAGCTAGAGTAAAATGGACATATGTGGATATATACATTTTGGAGTGGTTGACAAAAATGACATTGAATCGGTAGGAACAGGCAAGATTTTTGAGAGCTCTGATAAGAGAAATGAATGAAGACTGTTCAGGTCTGGTCGTGAAGCCCCACGTTTGGAGAAGCAGGGCAATGTCAGGACCAAAACAGACTCAGAGCCAGATTGTCTGGGACTGCTGGGGAGGGGGCAAGACCCCACCCTACCATTTAAGAGCGGTGTGACCTCAAGCAAGCTATTCAGCCTCTCCAAACCTTGACTTACCCATTTGCAAAAGGGGATAGTCATGTGACCTACCTTGTTGGATTGTTGTGAGAATTAATGAATCAACATGTGTAAACTGTGACATACATAGACAGGAACACGTATAACAGAATCAGTGCCTGGTAGCTGGAAACATATATGTGTTTGCTTTTATTGCTAATATTGTTTTTTTGAAGTTTATATATTTATTTTTGAGAGAGAGAGAGACAGAGAGAGAGAGAGAGGGAGAGAGAAGGGGCAGAGAAAGAATCCCAAGAAGGCTCTTTGCCGTCACTGTGGAGCCCAATGAGGGGCTGGGTCTCACAAACTATGAGATCATGACTTGAGCTGAAACCAAGAGTCAGATGCTTAACCGACTGAGCCACCCAAGCACCCCACTAATATTGCTGTTGATCGTTGGGAAGAAATGAAGGAGAGAAGGAAGGATGGCAAGAAAGGAAAAATCTGTAATAGATTGGGGGAATCCGTTATAACATAGCAGTGCGTTTGTTATATTCTTGTGGATTATCATTTATGGAGATATGAATTACTTGATAAATAAGGCTCCAAAGATGAAGGAGCGAGTAGACAAGTCAATTTGAAGAGGAGAAAATATTGTATCCTTTTGAAAATGAGGCTTCAAGAAATGAATTTCCCTTCACTACTGAGAACATTTGCTGAACGTTTTGTCATTCCCCTAATTATTCTCTTTGTGGATCTCCACCACTGCCTACTCACCTCCAACATTGTGCAAGCCATTTAGCACGTTCTTTTTTTTCTCATTTTCATGTCAGTCCAATCTTCTCAATTGTGAGTTAGGAGAGGGCATCTTGGTGTCTTAGATATCTAGCCCAGTGCTTGGCACATACAGTCACCCAGCACATGTGGAACATGTTGCTCCTTTAGGGGGAAAAACTAGACCTGTGAGATTTAAAAATAGATTGGACATCTTCTAGGAGTAGACTTGTAGGAGCATCCCTTCCATAGGTAAGTCTCTCTCATCTGATAGCACGTTCTATCTCCCTGGCAGGTCTTAGAACTTCCTTGCTCTGGAGGAGAGCTGGTGGGAGATTCCCCTTCTCCTGGCACCTCACACCCGACTAGTAATGGGCCCTGCCTCCATTTTTATGATGAAGGAGCCCAGGAAAGGCTACACTGCAGGCAGTCTCAGATCTGCCAGGAAAACAGCCCAATCATGTCCCTAAAGAAGGGTTAAATGAGAATGAACGATGAGCCACAGCCCTGGTGCAAACAGTGTCAGAATTGAACCAGTAGTTTATGATTTGAAGCTTGTGATGTTTAGACTGTGTCCCTACAAACTGAATGTGTCTTTCCCAAACTTGTATGTCAAAGCCCTAACTGCCAAATGCATTGGTACATTTGGAGAACGGGGCCTTTGGGAGGTAATTAGGTTTAGATGAGGTCATGAGGTTGGGGCCCCTGTGATGGGACCTGGGCAATTATAAAAAGAGGAAGAGATACCAGTGTGCTCTCTCTCAGCCATGTGAGGCTGCAGGGAGAAGGTGGCCACCTACAAGCCAGGAAGAGAGCCCTCACCATAACCCAACCATGCTGGCACCTTGATCTTGGACTTCCTAGCCTTCAGAATGTGAGAAATAAGTGTTTGCTGTTTAGGCCAGCCAGTCTGTGCTATTTTGTTATAGCAGTCCAAGCTGACGAAGACACTCATACAGATTTCTTATGCTTGAAAAAATTATGTGAAAGTCATTCATATATTCAGTTAGGAGAACAAGTAGTTTCACAAATTCCAATTAAAATAATACTGCCAATAATGTGGCCAGTACTGACTGAGCATTTACCGCACGCCCAGCTCTGTGGTAAGCTCCTACACACATTATCTGATTTACTCATCATGACCACCTTATGAGACAGGCACTATTACCATCCCTTCCTTACAGGGAAAGACGTGAAGCTGAGAAAGGGTAATTCATTTGGCCAAGGTCACAGAGCAGTAGTCAGAACAGCATAGATTGGAACCTCAGAGGGCTTTTGATTTCGCTATAGGACTTATAAAAGAAATATCAGTGTGTGTGTGTGTGTGTGTGTCCACGGATGACAAACTGATTGGAGGCCATGTGGGTAGATTTTTTATTAGAACGAGGCACAGCCACTACCCATAAGGCCTACCGCTCTGCTGGCTGTAGGCGTGTCGATATGTCAATGAAGCAGGCCTGAAGGAAAGGCTGGATTATGGCCAGTCCTTGTCTGAGGTAGTAAAGAACCAGGGATCATTGATCTCGACTTATAACTCTTCAATAATTGATGGAATCAAGAATGAATTTTAAAAACCTATTAGGATTAATCCAGCTGGCTTTCCCAGAAGTAGATGTGTATGTGTGGAATGTGTTTCTGTAATAGCTCATTAATTTTTCAGCGTTCCCAATGTGCATGGCGCTGATTGCAAGCTGGGGCATACGCTTGTGCAAGTTTACTTCAACGAGCGGGCTGTTTCCTAAGCTGTATCAAGTTGTAAATCTGGGGTTATAAAGCATCACAATATTAGGATTCCTTGTTTGTTTGTTTGTTTTTGCAGAGCTCATTAGCCACTGGCAATTAGCATGTTTCGCTGCACAAAATGACATCATTTGGCACCTTCGGCGGCCACTGTCACGGATGCGATGATATCAGTTAAACTCCACGTGCCATCTGCTATCACGCAAAGATAAAGTGGGATGAGGGGGCTCTTTGGCCATCTCTTACTTTCTTAGCTACCAGAGGCTTAATGGAAACAAAAATGACTATGTGCAACACTCTCCGTGCCTCTCTGGGAGAAACACCATCTTGGCTTTTTGGATTCTGCCGGGTGAAATTAAAGAACATATATTAGTAATTCAAATAACTGGTGACAGATCAGTACAGCGGTTTACTAAACCTGCCCTTTCAAATGAGCTCAACAGAATTTATCCTGCTTTGATTCTCCTCTTGAGAATCACAGAATGAATATTTATATTTATGCAGATGAGCAAATAAAGCAATGTCACAACTTAAAGGTCGGTGTCCTCTGGCTACCTTAAGGTGACATTGCCCTGCTTCTTTACTCTTGTAGTATTGTTTAGCTTTCTTCCCCCATCACTTGAGGAGAAACTTATGAACTGCGTTAAGGATGTCCAGTAATTTCTTGAAGTCAGAAAGTCCTGTTTATACCGTTCTACCATACACCAGGCCAGCACCTGCAACTTCAGTAGCCTGGCCAGACTTGATACATGGAGATTGCATGGACCTGATAATCCCCATGTATGGTTAGGAGGACTCCTGAAATAGGAGCCCTATTGTCCTTGACCACCATCCAAATAATCCTTGGGAGTTTCTTTTAATTGAGAAAAAAGTCATTTTGGGGATTATCAGGAAGTGGGGATTAGATTCTGGCCTCTTGATTTTTATGTCATTTGTATCAACTTGCAATGCTACTCAGAAAAAGCAGGGAACTGTCTCTTAGGTTTAGACGAAATGCTCTGATGACTCAGTCTACAAAATGAATGTCTTGTGGGTCTGTCTCCTTTCTATTAAATTCATCAGGAGACTCTGCAGAATACTTCAATCAAATAGAAGCAATTACCCAAGCAGCATTTACTACAAAGGATGCGCTTGAGGGACTTTTCCTACTGGAACCCTGAAAGGCAACTGTCTAGCTGATTATCTCGCTCATTCTGACCACCTTATTGATCTTTTTAAAGGGGAGATGGTGGAATCTTGGTAGGGACGAATCAGCTTCGTAACTCTTAGCCCTCAAATGCCTAGTGGTAAATTATTATGTCCAATTTGAACGGCAATAATTGGGGTCTCTGGTCTTAGCAAATTTCTGTCTGCTTTTCTAACTTCGGGGATAATTTTAGGGCCTTGGGGAAGAGACACAAGTGTTCAGGAGAAGCTTGAAAGTCTTTATTGAATCCACAATCTTATTATCTGTATCAAATACTAAGTTTTGCTGAAACAGAATCTCTATTTCAACAATATCTTTAAATGACACATTTGCACATCAAAGCTTGAGAAGCAGTGCATGTACCATGATTTTGGGACTTGGAGACTCTGTTCGAAACTCCTTGAAAAGGAGATGCGGTGGGGTACCGTGGAAGATGTTGCATATCTTATACTATGTGGTATTTCCCGTGATGGTAGGCACACAAGAGAGAACAATTAGTATGATTTAGAAGCACCATGAGCGGTGCACTTTCCTGGGCTCCGTCCTGACATAAATGCAGGCAGGGCCAGTTACCGCTGAGGTCTGAGGTCCCAGGGGAAGGGACATCTCCCACTTGCTCTTCAGAGGGCCCCCCAGTAAGGGCTGCGTGGGAGATCGAAATATGACTGTGTTCCTTAGTGTGGAGGTTCCCAAACTTTTTAGCTGGCATCAGAATCAACTGGAGGTCTTGTTAAAAAAAATAGGTTGCTGTGTTTGGGGCTCTACCCTGAAGTTTCTAATTTAAAAGGTCTGGCATGGGCTCTGGAATCTGCATTTCTGACAGTTTCTCAGGTTAATATGGAAGCTCTGCTCTGGGGCCACCAGCCTTTGGGAAACACCGTTCTGGGTGTTAATCCATGCAGATCATTTGCTCTCAAAGTGTACTAACTTGTGCTAAGTGTCTGCTGTGTTTAGAACGAGTTCTAATTTCTAGGGATCTGTCCTTGAGTAGATTGCTTAACCCCACTTGATTGTTTCATTTGGGTTATTATGTCCTACGAGACAGTACATGTTCATGTGGATTTGTTATGCCCAGAATTCGTGATCCCCAAAGACCACCAGGGAGCCGAGTCCGATGCAAAAGCAAAAGAGCCTTTATTCGAGCTAGCTCGAGCTCAATCCCCTACCTGCACCGACGCAGCGGTGAGATACTGGGGAGAGAGAGTGAGTTTCAAAAGCACAAAGGTTTTATTGGGGTCTAGGGGCAGTTGGTGAGGTAATGGCTGTGGGCTCAGCCAATTGGCTGGGGAAGGGTTGGAGTCCTGTTATGCAGGTCGCCGGGCGTGTTTTGATTGGGAAGTTTGAACGGGTGAGTGGGAGGTTACTCAAGGGGAAGAGGCATGGTCGGCCGGCATAGGTCCGCCCCTTCAGATTGTTGTGTCATATAAGACAGAAGAGGTGAAAGGGGTCCCTAAAGAGTGAGGAGCAAAGAAATGTTAGCTATGATTTATTCACTAGTGGCTTCCTGGTTCCATACACAGAACCTGCGGCTGCCCATGCTGAGTGGCTGAAGCAAGCTGGCTGGAGGGGGAAGAGGGGAAAGGGGACGGAGGGGGAGGAAGGGTATGGTTAGCAGTTAAAAGCCTAGGTGCCATTTGTCTGACTCAAGCCGTCTGACACCAGGCCTAGATCACTTCCGAGTCTCGCTTTCCCCCTTTTGTGAATGAGGAATGAGCCTGATGTTGTCAGGGGTCCAGGGCTTCTGGGGATGCCTTGAAGGTGAGCCTGTGGGACTTTCCCCAGCTTCCAGCATTGCAATTCCACCTGGATTGGATTTCCAAATAAGAATGCTTTTGTAAAGAGGGCGCCGCTAAAAACAAAACCCGTTTAAAGACTACCAGGGAGGATAACCTTCAGCTTTCAAAGTTCACCTTCAGACTCATGGAGGATGTCCCCAGAACAGCACGATTGTTCTTTTCTTTCACAACCAAGTTGAAGATGCAGACAATTTAGCCCTAAACCTGCCCCTCTCTAATCTGCTCTAACAGTAATCTGTTGTCACCAAGACCTCTGCCTCCACATGCCACCACCCTGGATGGAAAATCAGTGCCAGTCTGAAGGCCAGGAGGGAGGTGGGGTCACCAATACAACAATGATGGGAAGGTGCCCCCCAGCACAGAGAGAGCATTCTGCTCCCCGATGGTGACTGTCACTGGTGAACCTATTCTAGGTCCTAGACCTGGGGTAAATTATTTGACAAGAGGAGATTTTGCGAGAAGACCCATACCTTATACATCTCTGTAAGTTAACGCCTAATACCAAGACTGGTATTCAGCTGGTTCCAGTAATTCATGGCCGATACCTGTCCTGATTGGTGACACATGCATTCTGACTGGTTACTGCACACGTTCTATTAGTTATGAAATATTTTGAAGACCCCCTTTCCTACTCATCACAATAGCTGTCCCCATGACATGTCTGCAGTGAAAGGAGAAGGAGCAAATGGGACCTGAGTTCGGTAGCAGAAGGGGATGGAACAGGTAATCTGCAGCTACATCTGACACCAGAATGTTCCCATGGGAACACATCAAGTCCAGGGAAGTTGAGCACCGCAAAACTCTGCTTAGGCTCATAGAACCTGTGCTTGAGAGATGAAAGGAGAGTTTAGAGCTGGCACACAGAGAGGGTCCTCCCTTGGGCCTCCTTTGGGCATCTGGAAGTGACTGCTAGCTGCCAGGTTAATGGCCGCTTTCTCGGAAGGACTTGGAGGCCACTGCACGTTCCAAGCACAGGAGGGCTGTGATCTCTCTCTCTCTCTCTCTCTCTCTCTCTCTCTCACACACACTCACTCACTCACTCGCATGTACTCAACACCTTTGGGAGGCTTATTGACCATTCACGATTTTGATTGACCCGCAAACGGGAGAGCTCACCTGGAAATGTCAATGCAAACATACCTGACTGAAATGTTCTGACTCAGAAGGATACCAGGAGAAAGCCCTCAAAGGCAGAAGTGTAAATCATGTGCAAAAGATGCACACTGCCTCCCAGGTGAGTAGGATCCATGGATGTGGCCACCGGTGAGCACCCCCTTGGAATCCAAGTTATCTAAAATGTATGCGTGACCGAGTCCTTCTTGGCTTCAGACACTTCAGTGGCTCTTTGTCTTGTACCAGAAAGTCATGTTTTTAAGCACACACATGAGCCTCTCATGACCTGGCCCATTTACCTTCTTGATATTCCTTACTCTGCAATTTGTTTTCTGGAAACAGGGAATGGATTGTAATTTCCACACAGAGCGGCCCACACTGGCGGTGTTTGCCCTCTTCCTGCCCTCCCCAAGCCCGACTCCTAGTCATCTTGTGAGATTTAGGGCCAGGGATTATCTGTTAAGTAACTTAAAAGGGAAAATACTTCACATTAGGCTGGTGTTTAATTAGCTGTGTGCCGTTGAGTTTTAAAATCTGTTTTGACTTGATCTTTCTCTGGTCTTCTCCCTCTCTATTATCTTCATTGGAAAATTTTAAGATAATGGTGCAGGTACTGCTAGGCGCTAACCCAATGTGTGTGCTCTCCATTTTTCTTGCTACCAAAACCCTGCTTTGCTTGGCGGCAGGTGCAGAATTAACATGCTGACTTGCTCTGAGGCCATGTGACTCAAATATGGCAATGAGGTTTAAGCAGGAGTTGCAGGATGTGGCTTCTGGAAAAACTTTCTCAAAGGGGACAGAGTTGATAGCTTCTGTCTTTTATATATATATATATATATATATATATATATATATAGATATATATATAGTATTTATATATATGGTATGTTTATTTATTTTTGAAAGAGAGAATCAGAGAGCAAACAGGGGAGGTACAGAGAGAGGGAGACACAGAATCTGAGCTATCAGCACAGAGCCTGACATGGGGCTTGAGGTGAGGCTCGAACTCATGAACTGTGAGATCATGACCCAAGTCAAAGTCAGACGCGCAACCAACGAAGCCACCCAGGCATCCCTGATCTTTGCTCTTCTTGTGGTCTGGAATATGGCTTGATATCTGAAAGCATACCAGTGGTCTTGCAAAGATAACAGCAGAACAGAAAAACAGAAGGAGCCTGGCAGGTTGCTGATACCTGGCCTGGGCTCTGGTCATATTACAGGAGAAACACTCTTTATTTGTCTAGGTCATTCTAGTTGGATTCTGTTACCTGCAGGCAAATGCTATGCTAACTTACACAGATCTCTCCATCCTGGACTTCTTTCTCTAAGAACAAGGTCATCTTTTGGCATTTGGACCTCTTGTGACTCTTTTACCGTCTATATATGATGAGGTTTCATAATAAGATCATTAGAGATGATTAGAAAATCATTAACTTCTTACAATTCTCCCCTTCTTGCTATTTGCCAACCCAATGCCTATAGTGGTTATGAGGATAGAGGGGGCTGAATTAGGAGATGGAAAAGTTACAGTGATTTGAATGAGAAATATATTCTAATTTCATTGGATGTAAGATAATTAGACAGATACATAATAAATGAACAGTTTGCACATCCAGCCAGGAATTTTCACAGTGCCATTCCAAAGCCATTAGATAACATAAAATGCTGGGAGCCTGTAAGGGGATCCCTGAAAAGAAATATTAGCAGTTTCCCCATTAAATTTATACTTCTCTTGATAAAGATCCTAGAAGCATATGATTAGAGTTGGTGTGTGAGGGGATAGATGAACCTGGATTGGATGGGGCATGGAAAAATTTTAATCATGTGAGTGAGAAATGTAACCTAGTTGGATTTTGGGGAAAAGGTTTACCCTTGAACTTGAACTCTAGATGTTTCATAATCTGGTGAGTATCAGAAGTTTGGTAGTTTCCTAAGATTCTATAAGCTATAACTATAATCCTATAACTACTCGTGGAATAAAAGGATGAGTCTTCCCCAGCCATGTCTAGGCTGGCTTGTGTTTCTCTCCCCTGCTTCCATAGTTCTCTGGAGTGATGGTTAAGAATGTAGAGACAAATTGTCTGGATTTTAATCTTAGCTGTGATTGAGGGAGTTAATAACCTCTCTGGGCCTGATGTTGCCATTTGTGAAATGTAGACAATAATGATATTTACCTATTGGGTGAGGACGATTGAAGTTAATCAACATAAAGCACTTAGATCGGTGTCTGGAACTTACTTAGTAAGCTGTCAATAAATGGTATTGCATTGCTTATTGAATAAACTGTGATATGATGTTCTATTTATTCTACTAGATTGCCAGCTCCTTGCCAAACATGTCTTACTTCTTAATGTAGTGAGTATTCATTTAGTATTCAATCCATCGTTATTGAGGCACACGAATGAAATACCTCTCTGATGTTGCCTCCCTCATGGAAAGTGTCTTACTTTATAAGGTGGTTTGCAGATTTATGTCTTATCTCCTCCCTTACCCTAAGCTCCTAGCTCCCGTTCTAAATCCTTCTGTTTAGTATGAGCTCAACAAACATTTCTTGAATAAATGAAACGTAAACATTTCATGTGAGGGTTCTCACACGCCCAGAATCGTCATTTGTCGTCTCCTGATATGAACTCTTGCAGAATGTGTAATCCAGTGATAGCAAGCTGCTCGCTGTTCTTTAAATGTACCTTGCCCTTCACGTCTCCACACCTTGGCTCAGGTAGCTCCCATCTGCCTTCTGATCTCCATTTTGCCTGGTAAACAAACCCACATACATGTCTAAATTCCAGCTTTGACTCTCTTCCTCCAAAAGTCTGTTCTGATCCTCTCAGGAAGAGCCATCCCTCTCTCTCCTTCCCTCTTCTACCCTCACCTTGTCTTTTTGCTCTATAATGATTTCATTGAAGGCTCATGCTGTGTCTTATATATTACAGAACCTAAGTACCTCACATAGCACTTGACATAGAGCAGGTATTCAAATAAGCTTCTTAAAGGAATAGACACGTTGATCTATAGAAAGATACACAGACAGTCCTCTAATGAATGTGCTTTTCCATTCTAAGTCATAAATAAATAATCATATGCATTCACAACAGCAAAGTTCAGTATGAATCCTCCTCCCCCCTCCCCCGCTCTCATTAGAGGTAGTTAAATTACTCTGTCCATTTCTACCTTATCCAGGATACCTTCTGACATAAAGCATCCATTTGGGAGCACACAGGCCAGGTTTGGGAGTTCAGTTTGCACATATGGAGCAGAGGGAAGACAACTGGCTGGCACAGCCCTTGAGCCCTGACCTCGGCTTTGTTGCCTTGGTGTTCAAAACCCAATGATGCTCATTCTGGAAAGGTGGGCATGCCCTGGAAGGGGAAAGCAGAATCTGTGTGGACATGGCCGTTTTATGTTCATAAGAAGCAGCCATGGGTTGATAAAAATATCAAGAACCACAGGGTAATTATATGAAGACCGAGGAAAACAATAAGAAAGAACATCTGCATATAGTAACATAAAGAGACATGAATTGGTATAGAAAACCTGCCCCTGCATCACCCATGCCTGGCAGTGGATTAGATTTCTGGGTACTCTCTCAAGAACCCCATGTCTGTGGCAGCCAGGCCTGTTAGGATCATTGGATTAATGACGTTAATGCAAATGGTTGCAGAGAATTCAGAATGACTTTGAATTTAGGTCTCATGGTAAGAGGGGTGTTGGTGATTCCAAACTGGTTATCTTCGTTTTGTTCTTACAAATAGAATTGCTTTCTATGGAAAAATGGCATGCGTGCAGGATCCTTGTGTCTAGTTCTGGACTGATTATTCACTAGAAACAATTACTGGAACAAATTCAGAATTTTTTATTTCCCTCCCCCAAACAAAATGGTGTGTGCGTAGGGTAGTGGCATACTGTGTGGAAGGGGGTGGAAGGAAGGTTTTGAAACCTAATTTCCTCACAGAGAGGTCAGACTAGGAGATGGACTAACAATAAATACAAACATGTTTGGGGTTTGGGGTGGGGCTGGCAGTTTGCTGTCTCTGTGTAAATACAGTATAACTTATCCTGCCTTTATTTGTTTGGAAGCGTACAACTAAACAAACATCCTTGAGAAACGCATTTTTCTTTTTTGTTTGCTCGTTCGATGCTTGGCTATTCTGGTTATTTGCTTCAGGATGAAATTCTGGACCCAGGAGGTTGTGTAACCAGGTACCTGACCCAGACTTTGCAGCCCTCTTGGGCTGGTCAGCCTATCCCCCCTCCCCTCCCTCTCCACCCCACATAGCATCCAGAAACCCAAACACAACCACTCTAATCCTGAGTTGTGTTGCCCCAGGGGAGTCATATCCCAAGAGACTAGTCCCATAGTTGCTGGAATAATCTTGTCTCCTTTCTGGTACCAGAATGGCTCCTTATTCTATCTTCCACTGAAGATTCAAAGGTCCGTGGTGTGGGCTGGGAGAGCAACAATTTAGAGAATCCAGAGAATTCTCCTCCCACTGCTGAGCAGGCCACACACCCATGCATCAACAGTCAACAATGAGCCTACTCTTACACATTAGTGCCAGAAGAGTTTCTGGCTGGTGGAGATGTGTCCCCAACCCCCATACCGTGGACCTTGAATGCATACACATGGTAAAGAACAGATTGGTCTTGGTAAATATTTTATTCTAATTTAAAATCAGCTGGCACTTATTGGCCACTTAAGTATTTTAACATCATTATCATGTAGATTTTCCCAAGCACCCTGCAAAGTAGAATTTACTGTTCTCATTCCAGAGCCAAGAAAGCTGAAGCTTATAGGGAAAGATAAACAACTTACTTAAGGTTGCCTTGCTAGTGAACACAGAGCCAGAATTCAAAGTTTAAATATGCAAGTTGGACTTGTAAATAGGGGGAAGAGAAAGATACTACAAACCACGTTAGAGCACTACATTTATTTATTTTTTTTTTAATTGATATAATGATGGTTACATCGGGTAGAAGAAGAAACGGAGTGGGTTGAATGGAAGCTCCTGGAAAGATAGGTCCCTGTCTTAAACTCTGGAACACGTACCTGGGATCTTATTTGGCTAAAGTCTTTGCAGGTGTAGTTAAATGAAAGAACTCGAGATGAGATTGTTCTGGATTATCTGGGTGGGCCTTAAATCCATCTACACCGTGTACTAATAAGAGACAGGGTGAGAATAGACATAGAGAGGAAGGAAGGTTATCTGAAGATAGAGGCAGAGATTAAAGTGGTTGCAGCCCCAGCCAAGGAACACCCGGATGAAGAAGCAAGGAAAGGTCCTTCCCTAGAACCTTCGGAAGGAGCCCAGCTCTGCCAGTTCCTTGATTTTGGATTTCTGGCTTCCAGAACTGTGAAAGCGTACATTTCTCTTTGTTTAAGTCTCCTGGTTAGTGGTAATTTATTATAGAGGCCACAGAAGACTAATAAAGGGGGTAGTGCAAGTGAGTGGCAAGGGCACTGGCCAACTTGATTCCCAACTCTGACCTTCATTACGTTTGACCTTGGCATGGGGTCTTCCTGGGCCTCAGCTTGGTTATGTGGAAAACACCTGTAGTGAGACCCTTTCTGTCTCTGGTGAACCAAGGATTTAGGATCACTGCTCTCAGTTTCCATGCCAGTGGCCAGTGGGTGGGAGCAGTAATTATACGGTGACCTTTATCTTGGCAGAAATATTTGAAGATGAATAATGAAAGCTCCTCCTTTAGAAATATGACTAGTGCATCATTTGCATTTTTTTGCAATGGGCTTAAACCAAGAACTGTTGGCTTCTAATTCCTGGGTGCAAATTTTAAAGGAAAATAATGAAAAATACTAGAGATTATGGGGGTTAGCTGCTGCCCTATGGTGATATGTGTGTCTTAATGGCGTAAAAATCTTATTGAAGGTACTATATTTTGGATAAGGCATAATCTGACTCTTCCTCCTGCTATGAATGTTGCCCAGTGGTTTCTTTCTTACCAGGCAAGCTCATCAGGCTGCATTCCTCGGATGTGATATCCTTGCCTGATAGTAAAATTCATGGTAAATATACCTTTTCCAGCAGGTGGTTTTCCAGTAATTGTGTGACTAGACAAGGTAGGTATTCTATTTTAAGAACCATGGTGTTTTACTCTATGCAAGAGAGACAGTGCAATTTGGAATGCTTGCTTAGAACTATGGGTTGATTATACAAGAGGAGCAAATTAAGAATCAGAAACAATCTTGGGGCGCCTGGGTGGCTCAGTCGGTTGAGCGTCCGACTTCAGCTCAGGTCACGATCTCACGGTCTGTGAGTTCGAGCCCCGCGTCAGGCTCTGGGTTGATGGCTTGGAGCCTGGAGCCTGCTTCCGATTCTGTGTCTCCCTCTCTCTCTGCCCCTCCCCCATTCATGCTCTGTCTCTCTCTGTCTCAAAAAAAAAAAAAAAAAGTTAAAAAAAAAGAATCAGAAACAATCTTAAAAAATATCTATCTCCTTTTATTTTTTCTTATTTTTAATTTTAATTTAATTTTAATTTTTTTATTATTTTTAAAGTTTATTCTTTTTTTTTTTTTTAATTTTTTTTTTTTTCAACGTTTATTTTATTTTTGGGACAGAGAGAGACAGAGCATGAACGGGGGAGGGACAGAGAGAGAGGGAGACACAGAATCAGAAACAGGCTCCAGGCTCCGAGCCATCAGCCCAGAGCCCGACGCGGGGCTCGAACTCACGGACAGTGAGATCGTGACCTGGCTGAAGTCGGACGCTTAACCGACTGCGCCACCCAGGCGCCCCTAAAGTTTATTCTTGAGAGAGAGAGAGAGAGAGAGAGAGAGAGAGAGAGAGAGAGAATGGGCGGGGGAGGGGCAGAGTGAAAGAGAGACACAGAATCCGAAGCAGGCTCCAAGCTCTGAGCTGTCAACACAAAGCCTGATGTGGGGCTTGAATCCACAAGCCGTGGATTAATGGACTTAATGGACTGAGCCACCCAGGTGCCCCTAATTTTATTTTTAAAGAGAGAGAATGGGCAGGGGAGAGAGGGCCAAAGGGAGAGAGAGAGAGAGAGAGAGAGAGAGAGCGAGCACATGAGCTGTGGAGAGGGGCAGAGGGAGAGAGAGAATCTTAAACAAGTGCCACACTCAGCACGGAGCCTCACATGGGCTCGATCCCACGACCCTGGGATCATGACTTGAGACAAAACCAAGAGATGGACTCTCAACTGACTGAGCCACCCAGGCGCCCCAAATATCCCCTTTTAAAATAATCAACAGAGAAATGACAAATAGATTGCCAGTCGGTGAAATCTGGGATACATTTTTCCATTACGAGTCTCAGAAGATAATTGGGAACGTTCCTTTTCCTGTTTGACTATAATTTCCAGCTCAACTTTCTACCAAAAGATTCCATTTTCTAGAATCCAACTGAGACTTCAGAAAGGACAGGGAGCCTGTGGCTCTTGTCCAGGGCCTGCTACATAGTGGCCCCTTCATGAATGTGGAGTGAACATACAGAAGACTCATCCCTGACAAGCCAGTTTCAACACAGAACAGAGCCAGCCTGTGGAGTCTCATCAGTGTGGAGAACTCCCAAAGCTGTGACCTCCAGGGCTCACCCCGCAGTAGTTACCAAACACACGTGTGGGCCACCCCCAGGGCAGCTGCTGGTACTGGTAGCTGCCAGCTCTCACCAGCTTTTCAGGCTACTGTCCTTGTGGAATGGAAGTTGCAATACAGCCCAGGGGGAAGAAGCAATACTTGTGCAAATGCCCAGCAACTCCAGGTACACTTAAGAGAGAAACACAATTCAGACTGGGAAGATGGGGAAGGTTACAAGATGCTGGAGGGAGAAAAGTATCCGGAGGAGAAAATATACAAAACACAAAAGGGATAATACAATTTCCCCTACCAGGCTTGTCCTAACTTAACTAACTCACCAACTAACTTCCTTTTTTCTTAAATAAATGCGCCAGGCTGTGTTCTAGGCACTAAGGATATAGGAATGAACAAAACAGACATGATCCCTGCGTACATGGAGCATCCATTCTAGAGGAGCCGATGCCAGTGGAAGAATAACACAAGGTTCCTGCTGTGAAAGGAAGCTGGCCTGCAGCCTTGCCCTCCAGCCACGCCCAGCTCAGTCTCCCTGAGACCCCAGTCTCCTCTTCTGACTAATTAACAACATGCTGTCTATCTTACCACAAAGGGCAAAAAAGTTGCAACTATATGAGGTGATGGATGTTAACTAAACTTATGGTGGTGATCATTTTGCAATATATACATATATCAAATCGTTGTAATATACACCTTAAACTTATACGATGTTGTATGTCAATTATATCTCAGTAACATTGAGAGAAAAAAAGAAAGTGCAATCCAGTAAAATATGATGCTGTGGAGTGTGAAATCTTTCAAAAAAGCTAAAAAACAAACAAACAAACAAACAACCCAACAATCAATATACAATCTATTAGTCTCTAGTTAATACATTTCTAACAAGCTTGTAGGCTCTGCAAGAGCCAGGACAGGGTGTTCTCCCTCTCTGGTGACACCCAAGCTTTAGAGACAGTGCTACGTGTATGTCAGGTTTTAAATAAAAGTCTGTGGAGGATATAACATTGTATTGAATTTAATGTTCAGACACCTCAGATGAACTTCGGGTGATAGACCATTTTACTCTGAGATCAGAATATCTTAGAAAGAATACGGGGCGCCTGGGTGGCGCAGTCGGTTAAGCGTCCGACTTCAGCCAGGTCACGATCTCGCGGTCCGTGGGTTCGAGCCCCGCGTCAGGCTCTGGGCTGATGGCTCGGAGCCTGGAGCCTGTTTCCGATTCTGTGTCTCCCTCTCTCTCTGCCCCTCCCCCGTTCATGCTCTGTCTCTCTCTGTCCCAAAAATAAATTAAAAACGTTGAAAAAAAAATAAAAAAAAAAAAAAAAAAAAAAGAAAGAAAGAATAGGTCCGTAACTTGCATACAGGAAGTGCTTAATGAATGAATGAGTACATGGTTTAAAAAAAACCAAAACACTAATATTTGTGTTGCTCTATTTACCACATCCAAAGCCTATTAGGTGAGTACTATTTGCATCCCCATTTCACAGATGAAGATTTTGAGGTTTTGAGTTAAGAACCATGCCTGAGACCACACTGCCAGAGAGAAACAGGGTTCAAACTCAGGGAGTTTGATTCTAAAATCTCCCTAACACTATGTTGTGCTACTTCAGATCTGACTTGAGGGGGTGGGGGTGGGGGATGTCTTACTGGCATTCAATGTTTTTGTCTGGTTTCTTCCTCGAGAGATTTTCGAATACCTTGCTATTTGGGTTTTGTGCCGATGTTACTGTTGTAGGGCTTTTTACCCACAATACTCAGGATTCATTGTGTCGCCGCTTCAAAGAATGAAGAGGTGGACACGAAATGAGCAGCAGGCAAAATTTATTAGAATATAAGATTAGAAAAGAAGAATAGTAGGAAAGCTCTTTTTACAGAGAGGGGACATTCCAAAGTGATGCCCCAGGAGTATAGGGGAGGGTCCTTGTTTATAAGGTTCTGGTCACCACCCCCTCCCTTCCCCCTTGTTCCTTCTCAGGTTCTACCCCGAGAGCTCTAGGTGCTGGGTTGTCCATTCCTGATTGGCTCATTTCCATTGTATGAGGGGTGGTCTGGGGCCATACAGGTCTTTTGTCAAATTCCTAAGGGAAACCTGAGAGGGAGTAGGTGGGGTCTGTTACATTCTTAAGAGGAGCCTATGCCTGAGGGGTTTGCTGTGGTCAGACACGCCCAGCATGGTTCCTAGAGGTGGTTTGTCCATTTCCGTTTTCAGCTTCAGGGAAGACTGAAAAATTAAGTGAGGCAGATGGCTTTCTGTTATAAATTTTAAGGGGGCTAGAAAGATCTCCCTGCCCACAAAATCTCCCTGTTTGCTTCCTGATGTTTAAAATCCCACCAACGCACCTTCGTCGCTTGGCCTCAAGTCATGTCCTCTGTCAAAACGCAAATAAATCAGGGATTGATAAGTGACACTGTAAGTCAAGCTGCCTGCCAGTCTGCCTGCCAACCGACTAAGTGACCGAGGCATCGTCTTACAAAGATTAAAGGTAAATAAGAGGTCTCTGCCCTCAGGAAGGTCTTGACTCTGGAAGCAGACAAATGGAAAAGAAATGCAGCAGTGTCTTAGACATAGCTTTAGGGAGGAATTCCTCCCCCAAAAGGAAAGGATGCACTGCTCTACTTGGAAAGATGAGCACAGATATCCCTTAAGCCTAAAGTCCTTCACACTTTAGTAAGAATGAACTATAAAGATTTTTTTTCCAGAAGGTGTATTTTGGTGATAGGAAAAGGTTTGGAGTGAGTGTGAGTTCAAAGGAATAGTACAGAGGGAGAGAGGGAATGGCAGCAAGAAAAAAAAAGTTCACGAAAACCTGGAATCAAGGTCATAACCCTGAGCTGATTTCAGAACTGAGAGTAGATTGGACCCTCACTTATATGAGCCTGCTCAATTGTCAGGCCACATGTTAAAACCCCATAATAAAAGAAGAATCAGTATTTTTACAAAAGGGTTCATGTCTATTCTATAAGGCAAAAAATGTTGTGACTGACTGATACACATATAGGCAAGCACTTCTTCATTGAATATCCTAGGGGTCAGCAAATTTTTTTAATAAACTGCCAGGTTGTTAACATTTTAGGCTTCGATGGGCACTATGGTCTTTGTAGTGACTGTAGTGCAACTCTGCCATTGGCTTGTAAGAGGGCCAAGACCAGTTTTCAAATCAGAGGGTGTGGCTGTGTTCCAGCAAAATTATTTATGAAAACAGATGGAGGACTGAATTTGGCCCAGAGGCCGTAGTTTGCTAGCTCATGGTTTATATCATTTAATAGACATATTATTCATTCACTCATTCATTTATTTTATTAAAAACACTTTTTTGTGGGGCGCCTGGGTGGCGCAGTCGGTTGGGCGTCCGACTTCAGCCAGGTCACGATCTCGCGGTCTGTGAGTTCGAGCCCCGCGTCAGGCTCTGGGCTGATGGCTCGGAGCCTGGAGCCTGTTTCCGATTCTGTGTCTCCCTCTCTCTCTGCCCCTCCCCCGTTCATGCTCTGTCTCTCTCTGTCCCAAAAATAAATAAAAAACGTTGAAAAAAAAAAAAAAAAAAACACTTTTTTGAGAGAGAAAAAACAGAGCAGGGGAGAGGGGCAGAAGGAAAGAGAACTTTAAGTAGGCTCATGCTCAGTGTGGAGCCTGACGCGGGGCTCAATGTCACCACCGTGAGATCATGACTTGAGCCAAAATCAAGAATCAGACATGTAACTGACTAAGTCACCCAGGTTCCCTGCCCAGGAACACCCAGGTTCCTTTGAATTTACCAAAACTAGTTCTGTTATCATCTTACAAAGATTCTGCATGTCAGTAAAAATTACCTGCGTGCTATCTTTTGCAAATGGCTGGTTGTGTCCTATCACTTAAACTATATGTCTGCTAACTCCATCTTATAATCAGAGCTGCACACAGATTTTACCTGCTCTAAGAAGCATTCTTTTTTTAAATTTTAATTTATTTTAATGTTTTATTTTTGAGAAAGAGGAGAGAGAGAGAGAGAGGGAGAGAACGAGAGGGGGAGGGGCAGAGAGAGAGGGAGACAAAATCCGAAGTAGGCTCCAGGCTCTGAGCTGTCAGCACAGAACCCAACATAGGGCTCAAACTCGTGAACCGCATCATGACCTGAGCTGAGGTCAGATGCCCAAACTTGACATCAAGACCTATAACCCGCCCTCCCCCATTCTTCTCCTCCCTCACCCGTCCGCACATGGTTACCTAGATTGGTGAATGGAACTATCTGCCACCCAGAGATGCAAGCCAGAAGCTTGGAGGTCATTCTTGACAACTTCCTTCCTCTCACCCTGATGGTCTACTATTCACAAAGTCTAGATGATTCTACCTCCTAATACCTCCTCAACTGAAATACTTCTTTTTAACTCCGGTGCGTTCATCAGAGCCTAGCCTACTAACTTCTCGTATCTGAACATTCTAATTGTTCTGCTGGAGTCCTCTCTCACCTAAATGTCATGTCCACCCTTTATCCATCTGGCCGTGTCCGTCCTGTCAGTGGTTTCAGACTGCTCTTAGGGTAAGGAACAAAATCCCAAACACCCTATTAGACTCTGCACGATCGACTCTAACATCATCATCTTTCTCTGAGACTGCTCTCTCTTTCCCTTCCTCTGACACACCTGAATCAGGTATTATTTTAGAGCTTTATTCTCATTTGTGTCTGTAGAAGATTTGTATCAATAATTCCATTCTTTACCAACTTTTGTATCCACACCCTTTACCAAGTAACACTTCCGTGCTCTCCCATGTAGGTGACACATAATTTCCTACCCCACCCCCACTGAGTTCAGTCATGTGACTTGCTTTGGCCAGTAGAATTAGGACAGACACCGAGCCCATGCTGCAAGTGTCTTCCCGAACCTCTCCTTCCACCATAAGAAGAATATACCCTTTGGTTCCGTGAAAAGGATGAGGAACATGCAGAGTGGAACTACCCAGCTGAGACCAGCCTACTTCAACTCACACCTGATAGATGCACAGATACATAAGAAAAAATAGCTGGTTGTTGTTTTAAGCCCCTGAGGTTTGGGGTGGTTGGTCATATAGGAATAGCTAATGGAAACACTAACGCGATAATCTGCATTTTCCCGTGTGGCTTTGTAAATGTCCTCAGCCTTAGTCGATATGTTTAGGTCAACTGGGGTTAAGAGGGCTAAAATCAACAAAGATGGCATACACGGATCGCATTCCTCCGACTGAAAACAGCAATATTTTGCTTGAGGATTGAGGTCCTGTAATAAAACAATGGCCACTTCCTGACAATTTCTCCGTGACTTTCCAAATGAAATAAGGGCTTTCCTGCCCAGCTTGCAAACGGGGTGGGTGAAACTGAGCATGGATCTTGCCCTTGCTGTCACAGAGGCTCTTCATTCCCGGGAAGAATGGCAAGCCCACCGGCGCATCCCTGAGGACCATGCTGAAAATCCAGGGCTGGTTTCTGACACAGTCTACCTGCTTCTCAAAGACAGACACGATCTGTCAGAAGAGACCTTTGAAAGGTCGTCCTAGCTTCAAACAGCGCTTGCTGTTTTTATCCTTGTCCTCCGAGTTTCTCTTTGAAGAGCTGTTGAATGTTTCTGGCCTTTATATTTTCTCAGCCTGACAAAACCAATTACTAAGTGGATGTTAATTAAGCCACAGGGCCAAGTCATTGGCAATTCAAAATGAAAACCATGACCGCATGTGGCCGTCATACCTTGCCCCACAAAGCCACAGCAAAATGCTCTGCCTTTCAAGGAGACTCTTGAAATTAAGACTCTGTCACCCATAAATGTTAAGCGACTCGGGGGCTGTAAAGCAAAGTGCCCTGATTAATGTGCCATCAGGTTTGCTATGTCAGAACAGCCACAGAGAGGGAAAAGTCAGCAGTGGACAGTTTTCACAGCATTAGAGAAAATAAAGACGTGCACAGCTGGCTGGGTGCAATTCTCTCTGAAATAAGTTTTTCAAATGTACGTTTCAGTTTTGCTTAAATCCATCCCAAATTCCAAAGCAGACATCTAGAAAAGAGAGGCAATGAACTTTCCTAGCTAAAATGTTCTGGATATTTTCTTTTTGGTGAGGAGGGGGAGAAGATTAGATATTTGAACAATTCGTTCTTCCTCTGCTTTTAAACTAGCCCTACCAGGCTGTCTTCAATGGCCTGGATCGCAAGAGGGCTGCCTCTACTATATCCAATGGCCGACAGACCATCGCTAACCTGACCTTCTACTCTAGAAGAAGAAAGTGAACTAGACCTCTGTTCTCCCTCTTCTCCAAACTACTTGGAGCCAACATGTCCTGAAAAGTGTGTGACTTCCTGTGCTGTCTCCCATCATAGGAACTCATGGCATTTGGGGTAATATGGCAACCCAGAGATCCATCTTGCCTTGTAGTGCTCTGATCGAGCATGGGAGGTCCGACACCGTATTACCCGAGAACCAGGAGGCCTTGTGGCTGGGCTGGGTGGTGAGTGGCTTCCTCTCTCTGGAAGAGAGGCCTGGGAAAAAGATCCCCCACTGATGGGCTGAAGCAGGGGAAGGGGTTCAGATAAGATTGGATGTGTTCAGGGTGGTATGGCCGTAGATAGGAGAAGGGGTTCAAATGAGCCAGTTGTGTTGAGGACCTTTGGGGATCTGGAGGGAATCTTGGTTGGAGTCTCAAGGGTGATAGAGAATGTGAAGAATTCTTTGGGCTTCCAGGCGGACTTTTGGAGAGGTAACATGGAGAGCCTGCAGGCTCCTGCTGGCTTCCAGGCTCCTTCCAGGTGAGCACTTCCTAGGTCTCTTGCTCAGGCAGCAGTGTGACGACGCTCCACAGACATTGCCCCTTAATCTCCTGTAAGTGGGAGACGTAGAGATGCAGTCTAGGGCTTGCTGGTCAAAGTGGAGAAGATTCTCCTGGTTCTCACAGTGCTTCTTTGACAGACTCCTCACGGAGAACCGAGGAGATGCCCCACAGCCTCTTATCTGTACCTCTGGGCAGGGTGGCTCCATCTTTCCTATGCAGCTAAGAGCCCCTATTGCCAGAAGCTTCCAGGGGACGTTGTTGGACTTGCTGTTCTTGGGACCACATTGGGGTTGTTCAGTTTCTGAATTCAAGTGCCACTCTTCCTCTGGTATGTCTTTGCCCTTTTCCAGAGGAAAAATTTACATGCAGGTTGTTGCATTTTTAGTGAGGAAGAGCAGAGTGTGCAGTCTTTTGCAAATAAGGGAGAGCAACGTGAGAAAAAAAAGGTATCTGAAATTTCAGGTGAAAACCTCTAATTTGTCACGGGACATCGGTAGAGACCAGTTATTAGCATCCTTTAAGTTTTGAGGATTAATTACATAAACGATTCCAACCTTCCCATCTGAATACTTTGTATGTTGAAATTTGTATACTGTTTACTTATGCCTTCCAGGTTGAAACAAAAAATGTTTTAAAAACCTTAGTGACCTACGAGATTTTCTGAAGCCACAAAGCTCAACACCTTTTGATTATTCCATTTTAAGACAATTAAATATACATTAACATTTCTTACATTCTCTATCTATCTATCTAATCTAATCTATCATCTATCTATCTTATGCTTTGGTGTATTTCAGGGATATAAGGCTATAAGAACAAGGAGAACAGGGAGCCTGGGTGGCTCAGTTGGTTAAGCGTCTGCTTTTGGCTCAGGTCATGATCTCGCAGTTCTTGAGTTCGAACCCTGCATCGGGCTCTCTGCTGTCCATGGAGAGCCATCTTTGGATCTTCTATTCCCCCTCTCTCTCTGCCCCTCCCCAGCTCATGCTCTCTGTCTCTCTCTTTTAAAAATAAATAAATAAAAGTTTAAAAATATATATGTATTAAGAAAAAAACAACAACGACAACAAAACCCTTTCCCTCAAGATTTAAATTACAGGATGAAGCATGGTTTCAGTCATCACTGTAAAGAATTTTGCAAAAGGCGATCTAGGTTTTTGTCTATCCTTGTATTTTGGAAAAATAACTTGCAAATCTGAAAAGAAAAACCCATATGTCACCCAAATGCCCCACTTCTTGTGATTAGAGGTGCTTTCTAGGATTCACTAATGCAGAATGATCTCTCGATTATACTTTTCTCATGCTCAAGGTAAACTGATTCTACCATTTGACAACTTGATCCATGGCAACATGGAAACGACTTACTACAGCTCTGTTATTTTGTAGTTTACCATATGAAGAAAGTAGCTTTGTGTGGGAAAGCATTGATCCTTACTCATCCTGCTAAAGATTGTGTAAGAGTCACCTCTCAATTACTTACAGGCCTGGTGTGGGGCTGTGGATAAGATACTATCTTCCTTTGCCATGGACAACGTGGGAAGTGGTTTCAGACTGTGCATGGCTTGTTTGTAGATGACGTATCAGTAATTGATCACATATTATGAGATCTCCAGTAACAATTTTAGCAAGTCTGTAATTCTAAAGCAAAACTCAGCCATCTGGAATGCATTGGGAATTAACACATTTGAATAGCCAAATTTTAAGGATAACTAATAATTTTCTTTAGTACTCCATGATTTTAATTGCACTGACAACACTTTTTAGTAGATCTTTTTCTACAGTGTATTATTTACCTCCTCAACTTGATAATAGAGAACACTGAACAGCTGTATATCTTTTCTTGATGACCTAGTCTCTTTATGTTGATTATCACTCATAGTACTAGTTGACATGCAATGGTTGTTACTATGTTTACCATAGCTTTATGAAGAATACAATAATTGTTACAGATTTTTATAGCATATGACTAAATGGCTTCACACCGATATATTCTCAAGTTCATATTCATTATTTCTCATTACAATTGGGGTACTTGCCTAAAGCAGCCTCTCTCTCCTTTGTTTCTTCCAGTCTGTTTCAGGCATAGAAGTCCAATGACCCTATGTAGAGAGGATTCATAGGTTCTTACATCGATAAAGAATAGGAGTCCAATGTTATGATGTTGTCATGACAATACTGTGACATTGATTTGGGGGACTCCATGTTCTTTTATGTTTACTGTCTGGTTCTCATCTGGTTTAAGGCCAAATGAAACTAAAATACTAGATTTTAGACTCGAGAGTTGTTCAAGGAACTTCTTAGATACAAATTAAAGTCAATTGGACTCTTACCTACAAAAGAAATCTGCAATTCTTTATACTGAGTTGCTGAGGGGCGCCTGGGTAGCTCAGTTGATTCAGCATCCGACTTTGGCTCAGGTCATGATCTCACAGTTCGTGGGTTCGAGCCCTGCCTCGGGCTCTGTGCTGACAGCTCAGAGCCTGGAGCCTGTTTCAGATTCTGTGTCTTCCTCTCTCTCTCTGCCCCTTCTCCACTTGCGCCCTCTCTCTCTCTTTCTCTCTCTCTTTCACTTCCTCTCTCTCTCTCAAAAATAAATAAACATTTAAAAAAATATTTGCTTTAATATTTTGAGCGGAGTTACAAAACTTCACATGTAGGACAAAAATGTGTGACGTACCTTGCGATGTACCTTATTTTGGGGACGATGGAAGAG
This sequence comes from Panthera tigris, assembly GCF_018350195.1. Lineage (NCBI taxonomy): Eukaryota > Metazoa > Chordata > Mammalia > Carnivora > Felidae > Panthera > Panthera tigris. The sequence goes on along the minus strand of NC_056666.1, from coordinate 113,218,625 downwards.
GGTGATACCAGCGAAGAAACTTACATTTTAGCTACAATGAGGTTGAACTGATTTTGTTCTAAGATTAATAATTTCTGCTGCTGCTTGAAAGGCTGCTACCAGCTTTGATGGAGAAGAATGAGAGGCCTGTTGTCACCATTGATGATACTAGGTTTCTTTTCAGCTCCTGAGTTGGAGCGGCCTGTTCCTCATTCTCTCAAGGAACAAATGGCCAAGTTGAGGTACAGGTACTTTCATATACATACACACCCAGGAAATTGTATTATTTTCTCCTTTATAGCCACGTCCAAGTTCTAGGCAGCAACACCACTAAAGGATTCAGTACGTTTCCATAGGCACTTGAAGAAGAGCTTTATCAGAATTCTTAGTCCTTGGGTTTCCCCTTGGTCTTTGTGACTTCTTTCTCCTCCTCTGAGGGTTTAGGACCCTGCTTTGGATTTTGTTTCCAGTTGTTGTGGCCAGTAGGAAGTCATTATGTCCCATATAACGTAAGAGTCATTAAATACTATTTATTGGTCGGTGTCTGAAATATTGGAACTAAAGCAGCAGTGATGGCTGACATGATTCACCGCAGAACCGGAGAAACTTTAAATACAGCAGGTCTCTGGATGGCAGTTTGCAGAGAGCAGAGAGCCCAGTCTCTGGAGTCTACCACCTGCTGGCTATCCCCACCTCACTGCCAGCTAGCCTGTGACCCCCTCTGTCAGCCTCCAGGCCACATTTATGAAAGGGCGTCAGAGTACCTCCCTCCCTGGGTGGCTGCAGGGATTAGTGGATATAATGCATGGGCTCCTGGGAGGCCCTCCCTAAATGATTACCCCCATGGATCTGGTAAGGAGTCAAAAGGTAACAGAAAAGTAAGGCTAACTCTTCTCCTTTATATTCTCTGAAAGACAAACACAACACATGATCATTAAAAAGATTTACCAGGCTTTGACCTCCCAAGCCTTGTAAGAACCTAGGAAACACCACCCACACAGTCGGGGAAGGAATCTCTGTGTCCTCAAATTTAAACCACACAGATTAATGATTCACCCATTCTACTCAGACCTGAAGAGACCAGCCAGCCAGAACCAGGAGAAACTGGTAGCAACAGGATCTAAACAAATGGAAAGTCTGAGAGGGAAACAGCCCCAGAATGTTGGCTTTACCACCAGTGGGATGGTCTACCTCCGAAGGTGACGTTGTCCCAGTGTGGCCCGACAAGGGAGTTAGCAGATCCAGAGTGAATGGCCAGGCGAAGGCTCGGAAGAACAGATTCCACACCTGTAACTATGGACTCTCCAGGCCGAGTGCAGGTGAACTTGAGGCTAATTTGAATGAGGAACTGGCCTTTCTCCTCCTTAGAGACTTTTCTAGTTATTTGTTTATGAAAAAGCCCAAAGGAAAGAAAGTTCAGAATCTAAGACTAAGACCGGCTAAGACAAAGTCTGGTGATTTGTTTTTGTTGAACAATGGATGATCCTATTCAGAAATGATGCAAATGTGGCTTTTTCCTTACCTCCAGGTGTTCAGTCACTGATTGTTCTGCGAGGTGGTTCTCTTCTCTTTATTTTCTCTAAAGTTGTGAGAATCATTCCTTTCAACTTGACTTTGCTTGCATCTGAAAACATTTTGTGTGGCTCTATTTAATTCGTGGGCTATTTTGATAAGCACCGAATAATAGAGGAAATGATCATCGTACTTGGGAACAAATCCGTGAGTGTTAATCTTCAAATAATTAAAATGGGAATGGAAAAATATGTGCAGGTACAGCATTCCCATTTAAGCAGGACCCAAGAATGTATGCAATGCTACAGAATATCTGCAGAGTCTTTATAAAAACAAATTCAAACAAACTTGAATTAAGCCTAATTTACTGATGTGTTCATTGCTTAGAATCGTTACATGTACTTCTTGTGAAGGTTTCTGCTGTCAGTGGTTCTCAGAGTGGGGTGCCTGGATCAGCAGCATGAGCATCTCTTGGTAACTCCTTTGGAAGGCAAACTTTCACCTTCCCCCACCTGCTGCACTGGAAATGCTGGGGTGGGGCTGCCTGTCTGTGTTTTAACAAGTCCTCCTGGGGGGATTTTCACATTTGTTAGAAATTTGAGAACTGTTGCCATAGGGAAAACCGGGTCTAATTTTATCCATCTTGGCTTTGCGATAAACTTTGCATTAGTCTTTAATGTTCCCCTTTTGGCCTTATTAGAACATCACTCACTTAGAACTGTGGGCAATGACTTGAACTCCTCCCTTTTCAACCATTACCACTATCCCCGCCACCATACCAAAAATGAGGCATCAAGGGCATTTCTCTATTTTACCAGCATGAAGCCAGTACAAAAAAGAGTCTGAGTTCCTGCCAAGGCTAGAAATGAATTGTTTCACTTTAGGAAGAAAGAAAAATGAATAGAATGTTTCAGCTTTTGGTTTGTAGAAGGAAGGTCGTCCTTTATCTCCTAGTCTCCTCACGCATGCATGATTATAAAACTGTCTCTCCCGGGAGACATGATAATGGAATATTTGATCCCCATCCAGAAACTTCCAACCTCTGGTTGTAACTTAAATAGGAAAATTAAGAGTCTACAGAAAGGTCACAAAATTATTACCAAGAAAGAAAATAGCGCAACTTCTAAGGAGAAGGGCAGTTGGGAGGAATTTTGGATGGGGAGGGGAGCCCTGGCTGACCAGGCAATCCCTAGGTCAGCTTTTCCTTCAAGACCCTGGGGCAACTGCCTTGAAAGTGAAGGTGGCCCTTTAGGTCTCAGTGTGACACGTGAAGATTCTCTCCTATACTATAGAGGGGGAGCTCTCTGCATGCTTTTGTCTCTGGTCTAGGTTATTGGATCAGGATAAATCTTGGTTGTAGAGAAAGCCACCTGGGATGTGTCCCATGCAGTCTAAAGTCCACAAGCTATTTTTCTTTCATCAATATCTGCATCTGAGACAGAAAACTCTGGAGTTCTGATTGGACCTTTAGCTTAAAAAAAATTAACCCAACGTTAAAAATTAAGAGATTTTACAGAAAAATTTGGATTGCAAGCTTTTTAAAGAAAATGTTTATTTTTGCATTCCTTTTCAAAATAGCACCAGCATTCTTCACAGAGCTAGAACAAACAATCCTAAAACTTGTATGGAACCAGAAAAGACCCCGAATCGCCAAAGCAATCTTGAAAAAGAAAACCAAAGCAGGAGGCATCACAATCCTGGACTTCAAGCTGTATTACAAAGCTGTAATCATCAAGACAGTATGGTACTGGCACAAAAACAGACACTTAGATCAATGGAACAGAATAGAGAACGAACCCAGAAATGGACATACAAATGTATGGCCAACTAATCTTTGACAAAGCAGGAAAGAATATCCAGTGGAATAAAGACAGTCTCTTTAGCAAATGGTGCTGGGAGAACTGGACAGAGACCTGCAGAAAAATGAACCTGGACCACTTTCTTACACCATACACAAAAATAAACTCAAAATGGATGAGAAACCTAAACGTAAGACAGGAAGTCATCAAAATCCTTGAGGAGAAAGCATGCAAAAACCTCTTTGACCTTGGCTACAGCAACTTCTTACTCAACACGTCTCCAGAGGCAAGGGAAACAAAAACAAAAATGAACTGCTGGGACCTCATCAAGATAAAAATCTTCTGCACAGGGGGATGGGCTAAATGGGTAAGGGGCATTAAGGAATCTACTCCTGAAATCATTTTTGCATTATATGCTAACTTGGATGTAAATTTAAAAATTAATTAATTAAAAAAAGAAAATGTTAATTTTATTAACTAATCTGACAACGCGATGTCCATATTCCAATACTTCCGTATCTATATAAAAGGAGTAGACCTGAGGACAGGCTTTATGTTTCAGATGGGACAAACAGCATCCATTTCACCACGTTCTCTGCCAGTTCCTACAATATTCCTGAGGCTAGTGTTGCGTCCTATTTGTCATTGTGTATGTGGTCTTACTTCTTCTGACAACACTACAAATAATAGCCCCAAACTGGAAAAACCCCAGTGCTAATTTCAGTATCATGTCCATCGCCAACTGACAGATACACTGATATACTAACCTATGAAAATAAAGGAACAATTGCTTTAGCCTTGAACATGATGTTCAATGAAAGAAGCCAGACTCTGTGATTCCATTCACATGAACAAGAATGGGCAGAGTTCATCATTAGTCTTACAAGTTAGGATGATGGTTTTTATCTTTGGGGGGAGGCAGGAGCGTGGCTTCTGGGATGCTTATATGTTCAATTTTCTGATCTGTGTGCTGGTACCTGGGTGTATTGTCTTTGTGGAAATTCATTCTCTGGTATGCTCATGCTAGGAGCACTTTTTTGTTTATGTATGCTCTGCTTGAGTAAACAGTGTCCTTAAAAAAGTATGTCTGGGCTGACAGATTATATCCTGGTTTGCTTACTTGTTTATATGACTTGCTGGCTAATACATATCTTTGAATTGGCCAATTTCTAAAAAAAAAAAAATTTTTCCCTAGTGTTTGAAAGAGGTAGGATTTTTATTTGAGTTTTCTTGTAGGTTTTAGGGTCATACAACTCAATGAAACCATGTTTAAAATTATTAGTCTCCATGCCTCTAAATATATCTCAACCTCTTTGAGGTACTTATTTAAGAAAGTTTTCTAGGCTGGGGCACCTGGGTGGCTCAGTTGTTTAAGCATCTGACTTTGGCTCAGGTCATGATCTCATGGTTCATGAGTTTGAGCCCCATGTTGGGCTCTCTGCTGTCAGCACAAAGCCTGCTTCAGATCCTCTGTTCCTCTTTCTCTCTGCCCCTCCCCTGCTAGCACTCTTTCTCTCTCTCTCTCTCAAAAAATAAATAAAACACATTAAAAAAAAAACAAAAGGTTTCTAGGCAGTACATATTCCAAACGGTTTCATATCTGAAATTGTCTTTATTTTGCCATCATCTAGGAATCCTGGATATGGAATTCTCATGTGGTTGTCAGAAGAATTCAGTTCCTTGTAATGGTAGATCTGAGGATCTCCAGTCCTAGAAGCCACCCATAATTCCCTGCCATACTCTCCTCTCCATAGGCAGATCATACTACAGCCTGCTTCTTCAAGGCCAGGGGGCAGTTTTTCCCTCCAGTCTGGTAAGATAGAGTCTTGTAGATTTATTGTAACATAAGCACAGGGGTGACATTCCATCACCTTTGTCATATTCTATAGATTAGAAGCAAATCATAGGTCCTACCCACTTTCTTAGGGAAGGGATTACTCAAGAGTGTGACTTGGGGAGGGGGGCCCAATAGGCGGTGCCAACTACAGTCTTTTCGATAGTAATTTAACTTTTGAAAATTATTTTCAAATTTAAAATTTAAAATTTAAATTTTAAAGCATTTTAAAAAATGTTTTTGAATTGGTATGTAGCTATGCCAGAGACATCCCCAACCTCTTGAGCCATATCTTTCTTTTACTCTTTGACATCAGATTGGCCTGAAGTATGATTTTAGTGTTTCTGAGGGATAGAAGCCAGTTGGAGAAGTAGAAATAAACCAAGCAACCACACATCACAGAAACCCACGAAGTAGGCACAGCTACGATTTCACAATTCCTTAGGCTGGCCCTGGCTCTGTACCAGCCCATCTGTGTTTGCCTACACCCAACGGAGGCACCGTGGGGTCTATTTCTTTCGTTTAATTGTAGTGTGGGCTGCTTTGAATTTTGCTTTGACGTTCAACAGGGGCTTACAGTAACACTTAGACTTCCGTGAATGAATTTCTACTGATGTTGCTTAAACCAGCAGCAAATCGCCTACTTTGGAAAGAGTGGAGATGAGATTTACGTGTGAAATTCATTTCTGACTGGTGCTGAAGTCCTGAGCTACTGCTGGCTTACCCAGCACATTTCATCCAGCTTGACTCAACCAATTTTTTGTAATGACATTTTAAAAGTGACTGAGTTTGCCTCCCTTGTCAGAATTCTGGCTGTGAAGAAGTTAATGACTGCAATAATAACCCTAGAAATGAGTCTTAAAAGCCCAATAGGGGGGAAAATGAGTCTGTGAATTTTATTTGTAAATGTAGTAAAGCTAGAACAGATAATTTGGCTGAAAATTATCCTGGTTTTGGTTTTTCGTTGTGGTTTAGGAACCATTGTAAGACTTCCCCCACCTCACTATGTTCTCTGTCCCCAAGTCATAATTCTAGTGTGATTATGTCAAAATTATCTCCACAGTAGCCAACTGTGGTGTTATAAACAGAGAATTAAGACTTCAGGAGGTGAATAAGCAGAAGCAGCAGGAGCTCTAGAAACGGAGAGGCATAAACCTTCTGCTCTTCTGAAAATGTTCCTGAGGACAGCAAAGGAAGTGGGGGGTGGAGAGAGAAAACATGGTTTGTTACATAAACTAGAATCATTTCTTTTGTTTGTTTGTTTGTTTGTTTTGACAGAGAGAGTGCAAGTGAGCGAGGGGCAGAGAGAGAGAGAGAGAGAGAGAGAGAGAGAGAGAGAGAGAGAGAAGTGGGGCTCATGAAGGGCTTGTGTTTTACTAAAGTGGGGCTCTAGCTCACCCAAAGTGGGACCCAAACTCACGAATGGTGAGATCATGACCTGAGCTGAAGCCAGATGCTTAATGACTGACCCACTCAGGTGTCCCAAACTAGAATCATTTCTAAATGGAAAGAAGGTGGATCCATTTTCTCAAAGGACAATTATGAGTCCTTCTCAAGCAAAGGGACTTTGTGAGATAGGTCATATTTCTGTCTTGTTGTATATAGATGGAAATATTTTTCAAAATGTAATAGGTATATACTATTTGTTGTACAACCTACAGTTATTATATAAAAATAAAGTCATCTTTAAACTTTTATGACTAAAAGCACCTTACCTGATAATATTTTTTATTTCTTTGCATGCAGGAATATTTCTCAGGTTGTTGTTCCGGAGATTATCATAATCAGAAACTGATTAGCATGGCAAGTGCATTTGTTGGGGAATTATCAGTGTACAAGGCTGATAATACATTAGAAAGTTAAATAATCACTTGGAATTACTTAGTTTCATTTCTTGTTTCTTTTAGCAGACAGAGATAGCTGTATTTGGTGGCTATCCAATTTGTTTTAGCCTAGGAGTGCTCTTTGTACATGGTTAGAAACTCAGCTCACAGGGTCAATCAACTCAGGAAAGATTCCAGGAATCTATATGTCACTGTCTGAAAAACCAATGCTTTATATTTTTATTTTCTGCTTTTCATATGTAAGGAGAATTTTGTATGTGTATGAGGTATACTTTAATTTTAACGTGGAAATTAACAAAGATTTTCCAGCTATCTTTCAGGGCAAATGTGGGCTAAATTGGTGTTCAGGTAGGATAATGGGGATCAATTGTACCCTGAAAAAACTCATGAAGGTAAGTTGGACAGCAGGCTATACAGAGGGGTCACAAGTTTCTGTGTCAATCAACATTTTTATAAATGTTTGTATGATGGATTAGAAGTCCTGCTTATCAGATTTGTGGATGCCCCTGATAGATGGTGTGGCTGATGAAATGGACAGATGATCAAAATTACACAAGACAACCCCCCTCACTGATTGAAGTAGGACAGAAATCCAAGAAAATGGTGTATGACTAGGATACACAATGAAAGAGATTAAAATTTTTCTTTATTACATTTTATTTTTAGATATTAAAAATGTATCAAAATTGGGGTGCCTGGGTGGCTCAGTGAGTTAAAGGTCTGACTTCAGCTCAGGTCATGATCTCACAGTTCATGGGTTTGAGCCCTGCATCAGGCTGATTGCTGACAGCACAGAGCCCATTTCAGATCCTCTGTTCTCCTCTTTCTTGCCCCTCCCTTGCCCTCTCTCTCTCAAAAATAAGCTTTTAAAGAAGTGTTTAAAAATCATACAGGGGCGCCTGGATGGCTCAGTCGGCTGAGCATCCAACTTCAGCTCAGTCATGATCTCACCGCTCATGAGTTTGAGCCCTGCGTCAGGCTCTATGCTGACAGCTCAGAGCCTGGAGCCTGCTTCAGGTTCTCTGTCTCCGTCTCCCTCTCTCTCTGCCCCTCCCCTGCTCATGCTCTCTCTCTCCTTCAAGATAAATATTTAAAAAAAATTTTTTTAAATCATACAAAAAAGGAAATAAGTTTCGTAGGTACTCACTTCCTAACTGTAGCATTTCAGCATGCTTTATAGAATTTTAAAAAGAATATGAGCGTGTATGTGTGTGTACATGCTCATACATGTATTTATATTTATATATTGTGGATGGATATAAGCAATACAGAAACGTGTTGCCCTGTGGCAGACTTTGAGTCTGGAGTTCTCTCTTGTCAGCCAGACAGCAGATGCAGAATTGAATACGAGAGAGGCTAATGTCTAGGAGGAGACAAGACCCCCCACCCCCCCACCCCGAGCAAGGGTCCTTGCTCCATATGTATTAGGATCAGAAGGCTTACAAACGTGATGGACATGCAGAAAGAGACAGAGAAACAGTGATTATTAACTCATGTGTATGAGAGAAAGGAGGGTTTGAAGATATGTGGTGTTAGGGGTTTGGGTCAATACAAAACAAAATCCTGGTGCTGAGCAGATGGCTGTTTATGGCAGGCACCGGGTGGCGTGTCTGTTGATCTTAACTTTTCTAGGGGATAAGATGGACAGCGCATGCTACCTCAGGCTCAACAAGGTACCTTTCTTTTGTTAATTATCTCCAGGCAATTTCACGCTGCTGTGGTGGTCTATCACCCTGTTTACCTGTTTGCCCGTTCTATACGCTTTCGTCCGAAGCCTTGTTAACCCACTGGTGCAAGCTCAGGGAACTCCTAAACTTATTCCCCACATTGCTCTGTGAAAAATATATAGGTAAAGTTAGGTCCCGTTATAGTCTGCACATGTCCTCCCCAAATCCATATGTTGGAACCTAACCCTCAAATATGATGGTATTAGGTGAGGACTCAGGGAAGCGATTAGGTCATGACCCTTATGGATGGGACTGGTACTGTTTTCTCCCTCTGCTTCCACTAGTCGTACTCACACCAACACTCTGTACCCAGATATGTGGGTTTTTTACATGCTGACCAATTCTCTGACACCAAGTTGGTGTCCTACAACTCAGTGCAGGTCTGACACGATCCACCTGGAATTCGGCAGATTCCACGAGTCAGGGGCTCAGCCCACAAGACTGTGCCCACTTCAGACACCAATTAGAAATCCTAGGTTGTACCCTGTGTTGCTGATCAATTGGCTGTAAATTGAGGTTGCACAACCCTCTCCTTGGGTTCAATAATTTGCTAGAACAGCTCACAGAACCCAGGGAGATACTTACATGTACTGGTTTATTATGTAATAAAGGTTATGATAAGGAATACAAGAATGGCTCTGTCCCCATGGATTTGGGGTATGCCACTTTCCTGCCACATACATGTATTCACCAACCTGGGAGCTCTCCAAATTTCTACTTTAGAGATTTTTATTGAAGCTTCATTACTACTGCCTAGATTATTACTCAATATCTGGTCTTTCTCCCCTCCTCAGAGGATAGAGGACAGGGTTGAACATTCCATGCTGCTGATTATGACCCGTCTTTCTGATAACCAGCCCCATCCGAGAGCTATTCTGGAGCCCACCCAGAGTCATCTCATTAGAACAAAAGACATTGCTATCACCCAGGAAATTCCAAGGGATTTAGGAGTTTTGTGTCAGGAACTCAGGTCAAAGACCAAATGTTGGAACAAAAGATGCTCTAAGAACCCCTACTGCTTAGGGGATGACAAGGGTTTTAGGAGCTCTGTGTCAGGACCCAGGGGCAGAAACCAAAATATATATTTATTATTTCACAAGTTCCAACACCATTGTGCAGACTTTAAAAAATGTAATCAAGACTGTTGATATCACCGTAATCTGTAGCAGGACATTGCTAGATGAGAGTGGTTTTCTTCAGCCCCTTCTGGTAATTGTATCCTTTTTCTTTTGGTTGGAATGGGGCTGATTTTCCTTCCCTCTTCCACTCAACACAGAACCAGGGCTGGTCAGTCAGAACAGTTTATCACCAATGTGATTGGTTGGTAGTTGACAAGAATTACCATCCAGCTCAATCAAGACTTTTGCTAGGGTTCCAAGAAGCAGGTACTGCTTGGTCTTCAATCACATGCTGTGAAGATGGCGTCAACTGGGCTTTGCTCGTGGCCATACCTGCTACCATTTGGAAACACCTTCTCCAAAGTGAGGTCAACTCAAGGAAAATAAAGCAGATGGATGCATGAAGCCAGTTCTAATCCCTTACATTTCCCAGCTGTGACATAAATTCTCCCTTTTAAAGCCGAGGTTGGCTAGGTTTCTATCACAGATATCTAAAAGAGTCGCACTTAACAGAGAGGTAAGATTTAGTCAACAGAAATGGAGATGTTTAGCTTATATGAGACAGCTGGGAGTATATGAGACCCTCCTGCATTTAAACAACTTTTGTGTGGTAATAGTCTTATTCTGGATAGCTTCACACCAGAATTAGGTTGTAATTTAGAGAGAGGCAGATTTTGGCTCTAAATAAATAAACACTTGTAACACTTAGGGCTGTGTCAGAATGAAGATCTGCTCTGTCAGTGTTCAGAAGGCTATATCCTGGAGCAGTAATATGGTGGCAAGAAACTTCTATGCTAACCAAGGATACCTGTGGCTGTGGCCCAGCTCCTGGTCCTCAGGTCTTTAAGGGTGGTGATAATAGGATGAGGGAAGCTCAGGCTCTAGCTTGGGGCAAGCCAAGGGATGTCAGCTGTAGTGTTTTGACCTTCTAAGAGGGGAAAGAGCTGGACTGACGTAAGTTGGAGAGGCGCTGCTCGACTGCAGTGGGGGTGGCTTATTCTAAGACTTCAAAGGATATTCAAAGAATATTCTTATTCTAAGAATACAAAATTGTTTTAACATTGGAACATTGTTTTAACATTCTCTCCCCACCCCCCCTTTTTTTAAACTTCAGGGCTTCAGTCTGCAAATTTTTTATTGACCTATTTTTGATTTTACTAATTCTGTCTTCCACTTTTAGTCTACTGTCAAACCCACCCATGAATTCTTAATTTCAGATATTTTATTCATTCAGTTCTAGAACTTCCATTCTTATTTTAATAGATACGATTCTGTGTTACCTTCCTTTTTATTTTTCTCAGCTTTCTACCATTTGGGGGCACATTTATTATAGCTATTTTAAAGTTTTTGTCTGCTGACTCCAATGTATGGGTCATATGTGGACCTAATTGTATTGCTTTTTTCTTGCTCTTGATTACTAGCCTGTTTTTCATGACTGTTGACATGTCTTGTAGTTTTTTGACTCGGTATCACATACGTAAACACTGAATTTAGTTGATTTTGGTCCACCTCTGTTAGATGTCTCAAGGATGAGGTCTATGGCATGCTTGTCACAGAGTACTCCTTTCTGTGAAATTTCATTGCCTAAGCATCGCAAGACTGTGGGAAACTTCATAAATGTCTTAGGGAAAAATGGCCATGCATTTAGGGCTTTCTGGATTTCATCTGTAATGCCAGCTCATGTAACTATCAAAAACTGGGTTGTTTTTTTTCTCAGCTTCTAGCTGTGTCCCTCTGCCTCTGTCAAGCCAGTCTTCAACTCATTCAAGATTTAGCATATGTCTCCAGGGAGGAACATAGCTAACAGTCTCAGTTTACATAGAAAGGTCTTTTCGTTTTTTCTAGTATTGCAGCTGAAATGATGCCTCGTTACTAGTTCTATTAGCTACTTCTGCTGCTACTACCACTACTAGATGAAAGAAATATCTTGGACCCAGTAATTCATAGCAGCTTCCCCCAACCACCTCCACCCTGAATTCATATAAGGCCCATATATTTCAACCCTTCTAAGTCACTGGGAACTCACAAACAAATGGATATACACATAGCTTTTTGGTATTTAAAAAAAAAAGTCTTCCAGGACCATGCCCTTGCAGGTTATAACAACAACAACAACAACAACAACAACAACAACAACAAGATAAAAGCAATTTATTGTCCCTGTATTATATTTTAGGTAGTTTTCTAAACCCATTCTCAAAATCCCCAGGAGGAATTCATTATCATATCCTTGTTTTATAGATGTAGAAGTTGAAGTTCCGAGAAGTAAAGTACATTGTCCAAATTGTCACTCAGCTCTCAGCTAATGAACGGCAGAGCTGTAACTCAAACCAGGTCTATCTGACTTCTGCTTCTCTCAGTCGTTGGACTAGTAACATTTGTCAGGAGAAGGACGTTGGAAGTTATAAGTCACAAGGCATAATAATGGCACCTTTGTCATACGGAATGAACCTATTCACACTATGAAGCAGATGTACTCCAATGGCCGTTCACTGCCATATATATTTCTCACTTAAAACTGTCCTGGGAAGACCACAGGAATAGAGTCTTGACATTTATCAGGACAGATCCTTCATATTTATTTCTGGGATTATTTCAAGTGAATTCTTGTTCTACTCCCAAATGACTGGATTTCAAAATGTTTAAGGCCCCATACTTAAGCACCACTTTGATGTTGGTGACATTTTCTCATCAGCAGAACCCTGTAGCAGAACCCTGGTTTTTTTTTGTTGTTGTTGAAGGATATACAAGCAATTCTAATTTTTTTAAATGTTTCTTTATTTTTGAGAGAGACAGAGACAGAGTGTGAGTGGGGGGAGGGGCAGAGAGAAAGGGAGACAGAATCTGGAGCAGGCTCCAGACTCTGAGCAAGCTGTCAGCACAGAGCCTGATGTGGGGCTCTAACCCACAAACCGTGAGATCATGACAAGTCGGACGTTTAACCGACTGAGCCACCCAGGTACCCCTGTTTAAGCAATTCTAATTCAGTGGATCCATAAACTAAGGCTAACTTTGCTAAGTTTTGGCTCTAATTATTCTCTCCTGATATTAGCATTGTCCAGAGATTAGGGAAATGGAAGCATCCTTCACTCATTGTTCCAACATGTTTTCCTTGGTTCTGAATGTGGTTTTACTTCACTGTTTTGCAGACACAGTTGTCTCATTAGAAGGTCCATGACTGAGTTATCCTGGCTCATTATATCTATTTTTTTCTCATGTTTTTATTTCTTAGCTTCTAGATACCTTTGGTCAAAACTCCTACGTGCTTCCTTCCTTTCCCGTGGTTTCTGCCGGCAGCAAAATCAGTCTCAAAAATTTCCATTTGGCTGAAAACAAAAAGAAAGTCACAGAAAATATGGATGGTGACAATGGCTTCTCCTCCTGGCACAGCCTTCTCAAGAGAACTTCCTCGGAGGAAGGTACAGAGTCACCAGTCGAAACACCTTCATTTTTCAATCATGGAAAGAAAGCCCAGTGATATTAAATGATTTTCCTAAGATGACTCAGCTTCCAGTGTGCTGCTGGCATCGAAACCTGGGAATCCTGACTTCTGGTTCCGTGTTCAGTGCTCTCTCCAAAGCCCATCACTGGCCAAGCCTTTGTTATAAAGCCACTCATAGTAAATGTTGAGGATGATGATACCACCATGTATATTTTATGACTTTTCCTTCATCAATTAGCATCTCAGGAATCTTCATTTTTACCTTTTTCAGGTAAGCCAAGACATCCACAGGCCTTATAACCACTATCTGTGACACCAAAGAACTTAACGGCAACACTTATTCTGGCAGCTTTGTCTTTGGCCATGTTTTAAGAATTTTCTATCCTGTGGAGGTCTCAGCAACAAAGGAGGGGTCGTTCTTATCAGAACTGAAGAACCATCTCAGGGCGTAGTCTTGTGTGAGTTCACAGCACCTGTTGCGCCAAAGAAATAGTGAGAAACAATGGCTTTTGATTTGGGAGAAGCAAAATGACTATGTGGTCATAGAGTATCTCTGTTTTATGGATCTAGGTATTAGATTTTTTTTTTTTATTTAAAAATTTTTTTTCTTAACGTTTATTTATTTTTGAGACAGAGAGAGACAGAGCATGAACGGGGGAGGGGCAGAGAGAGAGGGAGACACAGAATCTGAAACAGGCTCCAGGCTCTGAGCTGTCAGCACAGTGCCCGACGCGGGGCTTGAACTCAACGGACCGCGAGATCATGACCCGAGCTGAAGTCGGCCGCTTAACCGACTGAGCCACCCAGGTGCCCCTAGGTATTAGATTTTTATCAGTAGTATTTATTATTATTTATTTTATAGATTTCTCTGATCCTTTCTTGCTCCCCTGCTTCTGTCATTATCTCTGAGAGTTGGCTCCAAGAAGCTTACTATAGATTGTTCTGATTCTAACATTTGGTTCATTAGCCACGGTACTTCCTAATCAAATATACACCAGTAAAAGCCTATTTAAAAGCATGCTTAGTTTATTCTTTGCCTATCTGCCTTACCCTTTTCATTATTCTCCAGAGTTCCAGTGCAAGAAAAGAGTTCCACATCGGAACTAAAGACTAATTTACTACTTCAGGATAGCAAGCACTTAAATATTAACAAAAGCAATAACAACAATAGTGGCAACAGCAACGTAGAGTTCTTTGTGCCAAGATTCAGAGGCAGAATGATGAATAAGACACAGTTGCTGCTGATTTGCACGCTCCTTGAGGGCATGGCTAGGCCTCGTTTATCTTGGTGTTTCTCCCAGCGCCTGGCCCAGTTCATGTTGCAGTAGCATTGGGATTTGGCTAAGCACAGAGAAGTAGAAGGGCTTTCCAATAAAACCTGGAGTTGAGTATGAACAGGATGTGCTGGGGAAGGAGGTGGGCACGAGGTGGGGGCAGAAGGGTGTGCTGACAGGAAAGTTGAACAGACCTGGGGTCAGCCATCTTTTATCAGCCATCTTTTATCCTGGGGTGCTGCCAGGATGAGGCAGCACCCTAACGTGATTTATGTAGGGATCCTGATGCCCAGGAAAGTACAGTAGGAGAGACCTACACATGGCATTTCTGCTCAATTCCCTAGCATCTTGGTGTAGGAAGAGTAAGGTGACGATAATGATGATGATAGCTTTTATTTAGTGAGCATTTCATATTTGCATACGTTGCCTCTTTGAATCTGTTTGACAGAGGTTCACTCATGTAATCTAGGCTACAATTGTATCTGGTCCTCACAAAGAAGTTAATTGACCTGCTTGTGGTCACATGGCTGGTAAATACAGAACTAGGTTTAATCTCAAATCCATCCCACTCTAAAGTCTATGTACAAATTGTTTGTGTATCAATAGTCAGATTACACCCTCTCCTATGTATTATGCCTTCAGACACCTTCACAACTGGCACCTCCTGGCCAAAGTCTATTCATAGTTAGGAGGAGTATCACAGGCAGGGTGAGATCCTTGTTCTATTCCAAGTTGGAGGAAAACTACCAGCGGTAAAATCGTAATCAGTGGATGATCACAACTGTTGACGGACAACAGTGGCAGACATGAGCGATTGCTTACCTTGTGGTCAGCACAGTTAAGGAGCTTCCTAAGGAGCCAAGGAAATGGTCTGGAGAACTCTTGAACCTGAACTCTGGTCTTCCTTCATCCTTCGTGCACATTTCTTTGTTATTGTGGAAAGTTATTTCTGTGCTGATAAATGATCTTCTCTATTTCTCATCCCTACCCTGAGACTGTAAAGTAATTTCCTGCTCAAAAATAGCTTCCCACTTCCTATAGACTGAAATGAAGTTCTCTTCAAACCCCTCCACACTCTGACTTCAGAGTGCTTTCCCCATCCTTTCCCCCATTTCTATCTTTGTAATCCTGGGTCCTGGAACAAACATCTTTCCCGGGTAGAACTGTGCCCCTTTTCTGCTTATGGGGTCCCCGTTGCCTGGGATTCCCTTCTGCCTTCTAACCTCCTCACTTCAGATTTCAATATTTATAACTGGAAGTCTTCCTTTTCTTTCTATCTACAAATTTTGTTTTATCTTCTTAAGCTTCTCAATCAACCTTGGAATAATACAGTTGTAACAAGGTATTTAGTGGATTATTTTAACAGCTGGCACTGGACTAACTCTTCAAGAGGAAAAAACACTGATACGCTGATAAGGTTCTTGCAGGCCAAGATGGTGCTGGCGTTCAGCAGGAGCCAAGAGAACAAAGGTGATGGTTATACTCCTATAAAGGGGACAATCAGATGAAGGTCTTGTGCTTTAGGAAAGATAAATGGAAGGACAGCGGAGCAAGAGGGGTGTGTGTGTGTGCAGGTAGTAAGAAGACATCCAGACAAGCACTGTGGCTGGGTTTCCTCAGGGGTGAAGTGGCCAAACTTCCTGGATGCTTGGTTGGCTAAAAGGCATCTTAAGAACGGAGAGACTTACTGTCTAACCTGAACCAGCGGTTGAATTTGAAGTGGAATGCACCACTAGATGTTAACCTTGCTATTGTAAACCTTCAGTAAATTCTACCATAACCGGAAATCTTTTCGGTGTGTGGCCGTGTGCACATGTCTGTCTGTTGCAGCGTGGTCCCAAAGTGAGCCAGCACAGGCAGCAAAGCAAGAGCTTGGATGTGCCCACTCCCACTGGACCCGGTGGAAAGCTTGGGGCCCCTGTTGAATCTTGGAAAGTGGTTCAAGCCAAGCTTGTCCAGGTTGCAGCAAATAGTTATTTATTTATTTATTTATTTATTTATTTATTTATTTAGAGAGCAAGGAAGGGGTGGAGAGAGAGGGGAACAGAGGATCTCAAACGGGCTGACAGCAGTGAGCTCAATGCGGGGCTTGAACCCATGAACTGCGAGATCATGACCTCAACCAAAGTCGGAGGCTTAACCGACTGAGCCACCCAGGTGCCTGCCCCACAAATACTTATTTATGTACTTGTCTTATTCTATTTCCTAAATGATATACTCCTGCAAGGCAAAGCTCATGTACATTTTGTTCATCTAAAAGATCTTAAGATGCAATATTAGCAATAATAACAAAGGAATGAAAACAATCATAGCATTGCACCGTTATAGACACTTTGTAAATACAGTAGATTCCGTCTACTGAGTGCTTTTACTTAATGACAGAGAGAGGCACGAACTCAAAAGTGAAAAGATCAGATGTGATTTCCAGATTTTCTAATTCCTTGTTATGTAAGTTTAGACATTTTTTCCTGTGAATCTCTGATTTCCCATCTGTAAAATGGAAGAACACCAGCTCTAATTCATAACTTGTTGTGAGAATCAAATTTAGTGGTTCGCTCAACGAGTATTTACTGAGTGCCTTCTACGTGCAGAGAATTGCCGGGCTGACAAAACCGTACATCGCCTGGTCCCAGCCCCACCTTTAACAGCTGTGTGTGTGTGCAAGCACAACACACATCCACACTGCATCGCCTCATTGTTAATGGTAACCTGGCTGCCTGTTTTTCCATCTTATTTGCATAGATGGCTCTAATGAGACGGAAATTGCATCAGGCGGAAGCATTGTGAGGAAAGGGTCAACCTGGTGACAGTTTTGTACACAATGTTTGCTTCCAGAATGTGCAAATGTGATCCCTAAAGCATGAAAGTCAGTGCCTCGTTTGCTTATGAGGCAGGATATTTTACCTGCTTTCTCCTCTGGGAAAGTTAATGTGTGGCGTTACAGAGCCTATCCGGCTTTGGAAACTCTCTTGTATTTCGGGAGATCTTAAGCATCACATAGTAACCAATTACGCACTGAGGTTTAAATCCTTATCACTGTTCAGATTTTAATTGGGAAAAGTATAGCTACTTTGGGGGAAGAGATTGAGAGTGTGTGCATATGCCTCACAAGAGCAAGGATATCTTATTCTGTATTCACAGTGGTGTTCATCCTTCTGACCCACCACGGAAGACCAATTAATTGTCTTTCTATAGTAGGGTTCATTTGTAGAGGATCCTCATTCTCTCTTTTCCAGAGCCAAATGGGGTCATGAGCTTTTCAGAGTTTGAGAGTTGAGTTTGAACAAATGGGAGAGAGTGTTTGTCTGCAAAAATTATTTCTTTATATGAGGAAAATAAAACTCATGGAGAGGCAGTTATAATGGGAAAGTGAGAGATGCTGAAAAAGAACTCTTACTGATGAACTATTTGGTGATGAAATGACACTTAACGATTTCTGTTTTCATATTCGGTTAGGAGGTAAATTGTTCTATGTGGTGCAAATCTGCTCCATTGCTCCTTAGTAAAGCAAGGGCAGTTTCCATTCCTTTTTTGCTACAAGCACTTACCAGTTAGCACAATGACTCTGCAGTTTCCCTGTGGATAAAGGCACATCTTTATTAAATGTACAGCACATTTAATACAATCCTATTCATTCATTCATATAATTGAGCTGACAGTTTGTATCAATATATAAGGAAAATATGTCATATACATGCTTATGTATAGAGAGACTTAAAGAAGAACAGAAACATACAAAAAAAGACACTTAATAATTTAGGAGAGGTCCTCATAAAGGAAGCTGATGACACAGACATGATTTGCTCTTCTAGAAGAGGCAGGTGCTGGGCTAGACAGGGGCAGATAAGGACAGGAAAGCAGAGCTTTTTATATTTGAAATTTCAAGTGCAAACTCACCAAGCCCTATTTGCTACCATGTCAGGGACCCAAAGAAATTCTGCTCCCCCACAGATAATTATAGGGATAAGAGTATTAACAGGTGAATCTGTTAGAAGCATTAGGGGTCACCATTTCGCGTTCAACCATGGATCTGTCTCCTCATTATAGATCAAATTATCCCACAACTTAGTGACTTTGAAACAAGAAATGTTGGGGCG
Source organism: Panthera tigris (assembly GCF_018350195.1). Classification (NCBI taxonomy): domain Eukaryota; kingdom Metazoa; phylum Chordata; class Mammalia; order Carnivora; family Felidae; genus Panthera; species Panthera tigris. Next base: position 113,199,999 of record NC_056666.1, on the reverse strand, counting down.
CCTGGGTGGCTCAGTCGGTTGAGCATCCGACTTCGGCTCAGATCATGATCTCACGGCGCGTGAGTTCGAGCCTTGCGTCAGGCTCTGTGCTGACAGCTCAGAGCCTGGAGCCTGCTTCTGCTTCTGTGTCTCCCCCTCTCTCTCTGCCCCTAACCCACTTGCATTCTGTCTCTGTCTCTCTCAAAAATAAACATTAAAAAATTAAAAAAAAAACAAAAACAAACCAAGAAATGTTTACTATCTCACAGTTTCTGTGGGTCAAAACCCCACAGGGGCAGCCTAGCAGGGAGCCTCTGACTCAGGCTTCTCAAGAGGCTGCAAGCAAAGGGTTGGCCAGGGCTGTGATCACCTTGAGGCTCCAGTGGAAGAGGGTCACTTGGCAGTCTCAACTCCTTCCTGACTGTTGGCTACAGACATCACTTCTTGCTAAGTGGCCTCTCCCTAGGGCGGTTCACAACATAGCAGCTGGCTTCCCTCAGAGCGGGTGTCCCAGGACGGGGTGAGTGTTCAAGACAGAGGTCATGGTCTTTTTGTAACCTAATCTTGGAGGTGGCAAGAAGTGAGTTGCAGGTCCAGGCCACACACACTGAAGACGAGTGCTAGGAGGTTAGGTTCACTGGGGGCTGATGAGGTATTTGGGGAGATGGTGGGGTGGTCCAGAGCCGACGACCAAGAGGGAATTTTTGAAGACATCTTTGTTGCCAAAAGGTCATTTTATTAAAGCATGGGGACAGGACCTGTGGGCAGAAAGAGCTGTCCGGGATGGATGGAGAGACTGGTTATATACTATGGGGTTGAGGGAGGTAAAGTCCAGGGGAAGTTTCCAATGAGATTTTCATATGCTATGGAAGTCTCACAGGATACTGAAGCCTAGCAATTGTCAAGCTAAGCTTTTTCCCTCTAGCAAAGCATCAGCCTTAAGACAGTAGGGAGTGCCTAGAGAAACTTTCAGTTTGCCTGCTTCAAGTATTTGTCAATGGGCTTCAGGTTATAAGGAAATTTAATTTTATCTGCCATTTCCTTCTGCCTTTGTTTCCCACATCAGGGCCATCTCAGAGGCTGCCTACTTACACCTAGGGATGGACCACTTGCTTATGAAGTGGGCAATCTGTTCCCCCCAAATCACATCTCAGGGGAGCTCGAGGGAACAGAGTCCAGATGAGCTCCTGCTTTGTGGGCTCCTCCTTATATTGGCCTCTGAGACATTCCACATGAAGCAAACATGGGATTTAGATCCAGCTACTGTGAGTAACGTCTCCAGCCCTTGGCTCTTTGTCCAGCTCTGAAGGCCACGCCCTTGGTGGTTGGGGGCAGCGGGCACAGCAGGTTGTCAGGCACCGGTGCCTTGCACTGTCACTGGTAGCAGCTGGGAACCAGCCACACAGCTTTGAAAAGTCTCCTCACATAGGCCGAAGCCACTGAAAGACTTTCTTGGCCCCTGGGAGTCAGAAGCACTAACTTGTAGATAACTTTATCTTCTAGTTTATAATCACAGACCCAAAGTCTTTCTTTTAGCACTAATTCTTATGGAGATCAGACCTTTGGGTTTACTTAGTGGCACCATTTTAAGGCGGCAAAGAAAAGTGGTTGAAAATGGTCTTCAGGGTCAGAGTTGAATGTGAGTGCTGACCTACTAACTCTGTAGATAATAAGTCAATGAACCTCACAAAGTCCGGCTTTTCTCACCTGTAAAATGGGGACTGGAATTAGCACTGCCCTCCTGGGGTTGATGTGAGCTCTGGCATCCTTGGTGATAGGTAAAGGTTAGCCTGTATTGCTGTGGTTCCAATGCTGATTACGTCTGTGGGAAAGTTCCGTACCTCTTGGCTTAGTGGAAGGACTGGGATTTTTACCCCAATCCCCAGAATTAAAAAAGATCAGGAAGAAGACCTCCACCTCCTCTCTGTGCCTCTTCTCCCTCCTTCCTACCAGCGGAGGAATGGCTTCTCTGGCTAGAGATTGCGAGAAAAACCGTGACTGTTCAGCTCCCTGTGCATTGGGAGCACTTTTTCACTTTCTCCTTACTGTACTGAAAGTTTATCTAGGTACATTCTGTCCTGTCAATGGGGATCCTTACTGTTTTGGGGGGGGGGTAAATTCTTCAGAGAGGGGGATTCTCAGGAAGGCCTAATGTCACATTCTCCCGTCCAGCTGTCAGTAATAAAACTGCTACTCTGATCTTTAGCTATCTGCACGTTCCGAATAATTCCGCACAGAGAGAAAAAGCGTCCCTTCTGCGCTCTCCTCACCACCCCCCACCATCATCGTTGTTATTGGTCAGTCAGCGCGCACAAACTGGCCCAGGTGTTTGTGAAGGTCAAAACGAACACGAAAACATGCATTTCTCTGGAACCAACTCAACCTTCTGTTTCTCAGGAGACATCTTGCACCTTTGTGGGGGCGATTCAGGCCGCATTTGGGGATTAAATGATCCGTGGTGCTTTTCTCCGGTTCGCTTTCGAGTGTATAGAGCTGGTGTGACTCCTGAAGGCTGATGCTGTTACTGCAAGCCCTGGGGACTGGGGGACTTCCCACGCAGCGCTCCCCTCCTCCCAGGCCAGAGGGAGAGCAGCCAGTGCGGGAGGGTGGCTGCCTGTGCGGCTGAGCTGAGCTCCGGGGAGGAGACTGCTGGGCGGGTGGCCAAAAAGGATTTTAGTACCTGATCATTAAATCTTCTAGCTCCCGGTTCTCAAATAAAAGTCCTTTGCATATTGAATCATCTCCTCATCTGCGAGCAAGCTGTCATTTCACTCCTGCTTTGTGGAAAAACATTTTCTAAAATTAGCTGTTCAAGTTTGTCATAATTATAATTGCAGTATTACCAAACAGCCACACCTGACAGGGGCAGAGAATGCTACAGAGAGCTTTCGCTGATGGCTTTAAAATGCCACCACCCCTCCCCTCTTTGAAAAGAAAAAAAAAGTAAAACAGGAAAGGAAAATAAAATCAGTGAAATTAATTGCTAAGAATTTGAGATTATCGTTGGATGGCTTCATGATGTCTTTGCTAAAACCGCATGGAAATTTATTCTCATCTGCTAACGATCCACTACGTTAAGAGGGACTTTATGAGGAAAAAATGAGATAAGATACGTGAAGCACTTAGTGTCAACCACCTATAGAGCAAGTTCTCAATAAATTAGTAACTAATGGTCATAATAGCAATAATGGCAATAATAATACTGTCAATAGGACCATCATTTACACACATTGCAAGGAAAGCTGCCTGCTAGGAACTGTGGGAAAATTCAGTGAATAGGTCTGCCCTGGAGACTTCATGTGTGGTTCACACACATAAACACCTGAGTAGCCTGGACTCTAGTTTAAGCCTAGCCAGTGTTTCCCAAACTGGTGTTCCAAGGAACAATGTTTTAAGAGATGATCATAGATGGCTTGAAGAAAAACAATTAGAGTTCCACGGTCAAATGTGTGAAAATCTGCATCTTAACTGCCCCATCTCCCTAGAGATCCCCGTGCATGTTCGATCTTACAGACTTGGAGAAGTCTCATAAGAAAGGAAGGTGGATTCCCTTTGCTCAACTTCCCTTTGCTTTCTGGATTAGTGTAGACCCTGCATTCTCCACACTAGAGGGACTGCTTCAAAAGACAAATAACCTGCCCGGTCTCGACTCAGCGCCCTTCAGTGACTCCCCATTGCTCTCAGGATGAGGTGAAATCTCTTCAACACAGCCCGTGGGGTGTTCTGGCTGCCGCCTCACTTCACTGTCCTTTGCTCTCTGTGCTGTCACTCCCTGGCCACCTGAACGTGACGTGGTCCTTCCTGCCACAGGACCTTTAGACAGGCTTCCCTCCCTGTGGAGAATTCCTTCGTCCTCTCCCATATTCGCCTGTTACCCCTCTTCACCTTCCTTCTGCTCTGTTGTCACTTTCTCAGGCTCCCAGTCGCCACAGTGCTGGTCCTGCACAGCACTTATGGTGGCTGTGTTCACTGATGGGTTATTTGCATGTGGCCCCATCCCCCAATACCATAAGATCCATGAGGGAGCCCTTCCTCCAAAATTCTGACTACCTTTGGGAATAATACGGGCTACCTGGAGGGTCTGCATATATCAGGTGGGGTGGACCCATGAAGTAGCGTGTCTGTTGTTTTTGTGTTGTTTACTGTGATTAAGAGTCTTAATATTTCATCTTGGAAAACACTGAAGTACAGAGTAGAATGTGGTGAGGGTCCTATGGGAGCTATATAGAAAGCAGGGCTCTGCACATATGTAGGAAAGATACATCTGGAGGTAATCATGATAGCCCACGTTTGTCAGGTACTCTCTGTGGGTCAGACACTGCTCTAAACACCTTTCAGCCTATACTTAGTTAATCCCCAGAGCATCTCTGTGAGCTTTCACAGAGGAGGAGAACAACACAGAAGTAAGCTGTCAAATGGCCTACTTGTAAATGGATGGGCCGTCGTCTTAACTGAGGCAGCTTGAGCTTGATTCCAGAGTCTGCCATGTTGACCATAGGCATGGCTTCCTGGAGGAGGCGGCCTTTACCATGGACCTTGGAAACTAGATGAGATTTGGATATTGGGAGATGGGTGCTGGTTGGGGGAGGGGAGGATATTAAAGATAAAGGCAAATGTCAAACACTGGGGATAGGAGGGCATAGACTCCTGAGCTTGGTGGAAGTGGCAGGGAAGGAAGAAAGCTAGCGAGAAACCATGGGATGGAGGGCTGGGGCAGAGCTTTGAATGCTATGTTCTTGAACGCTGTGTTAAGACAGCTATTTGATGTGTGCCAATGAATCAGCGCAGGTTTTCATTCAGGCTGTGCAAGATCAGAGTTCAGCCTTAGGAAGATCAGGTTGCCCAGAAGGCTATAGGATCAATGTACCCGTACATCCAGAATAGACCTGGGTTATGCCTGTTGTCCCGGGGTGATCACGTATAGTGCCCCTTCCACTCAGAAGTGTCCTGGTTTGGATGATGAACTGAATGTGCACCCTACACAGGCAGGGTCAGTGGTAGGAAAGAGGCAGGCTGGAAAGAAGTTGTTGCAATACCCTAGGGAAGGGTACAGAGTTCTGGGACTGTGAAAGGGCTTGCAGAGAGAGAGAGAGAGGGAGAGGGAGAGGGAGAGAGAGAGAGAGAGAGAGAGAGAGAGAGGAAGGAGATGAGGTGGATTCAAGGATGAGGGTATTTCACAACTACGCAGATATTTAGCCCACGTGTGATCATGGGCTGATTAGTCATTAGTCTATCGAGATGTCCCATTTGAGAGGAATCACAGGTGGCTTGGAGTGTTGGTGTGGCTGAAGGGTGGACAGTGATCATCATGCTCTAAGTCAGGAGTGCTGGACAGTGCAAGTTTGGGATGGATGCGGGGAGGAGGGCTCTCTGGGGCTCTGGGCTCTGCTTGCCATTTGCTCATCGGGCACCGGGTAGAGATGTTGACCAGAGAGCCGAGCCAGCAGACCTGGCTGTGGGACAAAGCTTTGGGCCTGAACACTCAGGTTCGGGGGTCCTGTTCACGGGGAGAGTTAAAGCCTGGAGGCGGGTTGAGATTAAGGCTGACCTTGTTTACTTATGTGAGTGTTTAGTTATTTACTCCTACTACTTAGAAAAGTGGGCTTGGGGTGGCTTAAAACAATGAGCAGCAACCCCCCAACCACTCAAATGGGAGAGAAGAGATGAGTAAGAAACGGGAGGGGGAAGAAGAGGGTCTTCTGAGGTTGCTGAAAGTGTGGTAGAAAGCAAGACAGCTGAGAATAGGATGTGGGGAAGCTCTTCAAGCCGGGACCCGTGAGGGGTGGAGGGTGGAGGAAGTTCGAAAGTTCCTGTTACCACCCCTCCCACGATCAGTTTTTCTCCCTAGCTTTGGAACTGCTCCCGGTTTCTCTGTCACAGTCCCCCAACCCAGGCTCCGGAACGCTCACTTGCCAGAAGCCCACTTTCCTACTTAGGACTCCGAGTCTCATCTTGCTCCATGATTCAGATGGCAGTCACCAAGAGGAGACATTGAGAGTTGGGGCGGCATATCCCCGGGGAAACAGGGGTCCATGCGCTTGGAGCCGCAGCACTGGAAGGGCATTGTTTTCAATCTTTGGTTTCTTATTTTGTGTCTTGCTCGGGGCACGGCTTTCTCCTTTAAGGACTGGCAGTCACATCCAATACTTCAGCAAGAAGCCACATCACCGAACAGCAAGATGGTTTTCTTACAGAGTTGCCAGTATGCAGACTGGTCCTGCTTTTCCTCTCCCAGTCTCTCCCTCCCTCCTCACAGTCCTGAGTTAGACCTCACGTATCTGTACACTTCTCCTCCTCCACGGTTTTCCAGCATCTGCCCAAAGAAGAAGAAAAGTGTGGCCTTCTGAGAAGGTCATAATCATCTTCGTGATTATGTGGTTGAGGTTTTCTGGCTAAATGTCTTCAGGTTCCGCTTGTGTCCTGGCCAGTGCTTACAGTGTCATGGTGCCCTTTGCAAGACTGATGTTGCAAGCTTTCCCAAAGTCTCCCTGGGGTTTTTTCCTCCTCTTTTGCAAAAGAGGTTAGATCCGGCAGAGAACTGGCAAGAGGGGTGGGAATGGAGCGCCAGCCCAAACACCAAGAGCTGGAGACTAGAGTCTCTGATTTTTATCCAAGGAATGGGGCTCAGAATCACCCCACAGTGGGAGAGGTTCTATTTAAGAGCCATCAGAAGGAATATGCCAGTCAAGCCAAAGGTCAAAGCTAACTTTGATATAAAAAACCCCACTCTTCCAGGAATTGTTTGTCTTCTGGAGTTAAAAAAAAAAAAAAAAAGTCCCTATGTGTTAAAGGGCATCTTTTTCCTGACCTCTATTTTCCCTTTCCAAGTTTTTATTTGGACTGCTTGTTTCTAACTTACATTCAGATCATGTTGACAAAACCAGAAGACAACAGAGCCTTCTGAGCTCCAACTGGCTGTAAAATCTCTTCCATGGTCAACAGTTCTTTACATTGAACAAGGGAACCCACAGATGAATGTCCTTCAGCTCAGTGGTCAATGGAAGAAACAGGGAAGGCCTTCACTTCCTTCCATTACCAGAGTTCAAGTGAGAGTGGGGAAAACACAGATGCTAATCTGAGCCAAGTTGAGTTGATTTGGTTGATTCAGGGGGCAGGAACATGTGATTTCCTTTGCAACCACATCTTTCTTGAACTCACCCTCATCCATCAGCGGCTGTCAACTGCATACTGGCTGGGAGTTAATTTCAGCCTTGCTGTTACTTTCTAAAAGCTATCAATTCTTCTGACACTTAATAATTGCATGATGGTGTGGCATCCAAGGTCAAGGCTCATCAATATCCTAAAATATCCCACCAGGGGGTCATTAATAATAATGAAAATAATAATAGAAAAGTACTAAAATATTCACTTGCCTTTAGTCTGGTTTCTTTTAGACTCTTTTAATATCTTTCATAATTTAAGATCTATTAACTTATGTTAATCCCAACATAGGTTGGGAACCAACTTATTATATTTGCCAGTGACGTGGAGTTGAAGTCCAGGGATTGGATCCTAATGATGGTGTGATTTTAGGTCACTGATTTCACTACCATTAACCTCAGTTTCCTCTTCAATATAAGGAGACATATACCCACTACACAAGATATTAAAGGATAAAAAGGAATTTGGCAAGTATTAACAAACCACATATAAACACATTGGATTATTGTTGTCCTTTCTTGTCTTACCTTGACAAATTTTTTAAAATTTAAAAGTTCATTCCAATATCAAATACGAGCAGAACCTTGTTCTCATAGCAGGGGAGGAAGTGCACAGATAACACAGGTCTCTCAGCCTTGAGGGTGGGCCTAGGAGGGGGAGGATGGGAGAGTGGGAGGGGCCAGTGTCGATGGCCATTGATTGACAGAAAAGCAAGCACTGAAAGGGGTCCCCTTTTGGAAGGAAGGTTAACTACCATCTAACTACAACTCTCACCTTACATTCCTTTTTGTGATGATGTTTAGTACATCTTAATCATTATGTCAACATACTGGCTTAAAATTTTTGAAAAGGCATCAGTTTGGAGAAAGTGATCAAATTGAGCAATCTTTTGCTCTACAGCAACCCTTCCTTCCAGTCTTGTCACCACAGTCACGTCCCTGCCTCTGGGTCACATGTAAACAGAGGGTCAGCTTGGCAATGGATGGCCATGAAAAGACAGTGATCCTCACCCAACTAGGAGGGCCATGACACAAAATGATGCGTAACCACAGATAGCAAAATTGACCAGGCTGGGGGGTTCTGGCAAGCAGATGGTTTCATGGTTGACATTTTTGTGTGTGTGTGTGTGGGGAGAGAAGATAGAGAACTAGGGATGGAAGTTGGGGGAGGGGGTAGAGGATTGAAGATACAGCTTTAATAGAAAAAAAAAGAGCCTGGGAATGCACATGAAGTCATCCTCTGTGAGGGGGAACTGGACAGGAGGAGAGGGGGAGGCAGTGATCTGAGAGGCTCATAGGCAAGGTGCGAAGGAAAATCATGTTTCTAAAATTATTATTATCCCTCGGTTGTTATTTTGGCCATATTTGATGGGTTGTTAAAGAGCAATAAAAGTCTTCAGAATCACATGTTTGAGCACTGAAATCCCAAGTAAACAGCATTATTCAAGACCCACAAATCTAGTTGCTCTGCCTCTACTTGCTGCGGTCTGTGAGCACGTTTGCAAGTGCCTGACTCCATAGACACGAAGGAGGTTTTGCAAAGGCCTATATTGTCCCAACAATGATGTCTCCTAGCTGGAACTGAGACAAAGCGTATTGTTTGGTGTAACAGATCGATGTTGACTCCATTTCCCATATGCCCGTTTCATGTTCGTTAATGAACAGCAAATGAACAAGCATTTGTTTTTTGCAACTATAAAGGTGATAACTGTTAGAAAATTATTAAAATCCCTTAATTTATGTGGGGATATAACGAATGCAAATTTAGATGGAACGGGAGGGAATTGAATGTTACACTTCATAGATACTACACTCCTATTAATAAAATGATAGTGATTACTTATGTTTTGGGAGTCATCAAATCTATTGATCTCCTAGATCATTCTCAAGAAAGTTGTGCAGGTTCTTTTGTTGATTTTTCCCTCTTAACAGAGCTGGATGATTAAGACTTATCCAGTGTGCTATTTTTTAGGGCTTCCTGAGCGATATTTTGCTTATTCTCACTCCATTCTCTTGTGTCATATATTTAAACTGTATACAAAAGATACACATTGGTCAACACGACAAGAAAACCATTATGAATCTACCACATTTGAAGAGGAAACTGACATGATGGCCCAAACTAGCATGAATTATCTGACTTTGTCCTCACACATGCACTCAGAAGCAAAGATCTAATGAAGACAAGCTTTAATCGTTCGCCATTTAGGGCTACAGAGGGTTTCAGTGACTTGCTCTGAGTCCCATGGATAGTTGGTATAGAGGCAAGACTGTCCACTCGTGTCTTGGGAGGGCAGATTCAGTGCTTTCTTGGGGCCTCCCTGCCTTCCACCACTGCTCTGCAGCTCCCCAGAGCAACTGTGCTTGGGCTTTGCCTATGGTGTAGGATGCTTTTTCAAAGCCAGGAGGAAGAGTGTTTGCTTTTTCCCTTCATCTTCTGCAAAGGAGGCACTGTGGGAATGGGGAGCTCCCCACGGTGGGGATTTTGTTACATTTCCAACATTTGCAATAGATAATTAGGCAAAATCAATGAATGGTGCAAGTACCTTGTTTTTATTAAAACTATATAAAATGTTTTTAGAACAAATGAGGGCATAATTACTTTTTCTGAATAATCTTAAAGAAGTATTCTGGTTTCCAAGTCTCTTCCCTGGGCTCAATTCTGCCACATTTAGTTGGCTCAGGGGAAACATGAGGCATTTTATATCCTTTTTCAAAAGAACTTTAAGGATTAAAGTCCTTTAGACACTTTTCTCAATTTTAGTTTCCAATATTTGTGGTAAATATTAAAAAAAATATGGCTCTTATTTTTCTAAAACCTTTGCTGTGAGTTTCTTATAAAACATCACTAGTCCATTCTTGTGCAGTATTCCAGGTAATGCCATGTAGAAATTCTCCACTGAAATGTTTAGTCGTGTGATTTGTTTCCTGTTAAACATTTCTAAACTAAAATTACTGCAGGTAGCAGCCAGCATAAGTTTCTGGATTCCCTTAATTTTTAATCTGGATTTCATGCAAAAAAGGAATGAATTTTTTTTAAAGTATAACATTCTGTGTGTGTGTGTGTGTGTGTGTGTGTGTGTGTGTGTGTGTGCATGTGTGTGGGTTCAGCTCTTCAAACTTAGAATATTTAGTGAGATAAGAGTTGTGGACTTCGATTTCTGACCTTGGTTTTCATTTGGAAACACCATACGTACTATTTAGCAATCAAACTTCGCATGATGTAATCCCTGCTATTTTAATTTGTCTTGTGCTCTATAATCGCTTTGGAAGCCTCTGATACACAAATCTCTTCGCAGTGAATTTTCTTTGGTGACGTTCTTCTTACAGCTTAAACATGTGCAAATATGGCTCACATGAATTATGTGTCTTTTTGAAACAACGACTCAATGGGGTCCTCCATCCGTGTCTCCATCTGGAAACTCCAGGTACTTTTCCAGCTCCTCTGTGTCTCATTGACCTCATCCACTCAGTAGCCAAATCTTGCAAATTCTAATTGAGAAATTGCTCGCTCTCTCTCTCTTTTCTTTTTCTGACAGAGACTTAGCTTAGGCTTCACCTTCCTTTGCCTGCATGATTTCTCTCATCTTCCTCTCTGGACCTCAGGTGTCTGGTGCATCTTGCTCCAATTGACCTGCTACGCTCCATCAGATTACATCTTCTTAGACATAAAACAACAAGAAGAACAGCAACAAAACTGAAACAAAGAGCCCCACATGAGCCCCACATTGGGTTATTTTCTGAATCAAAAGCCTCCATTACCTATATATATGGTAACAATGGAAGATAAACGAAGCTGGATACTAGGGGAAGTGTTGAGAGCAGATTCTAGTCACTAATATATTGCCACCCTGGGGAAAAGAGTCCAGCGTGAACTGAACACAATTTTGGTTTGTACAGGGGTGACTGGGTGTTTTAAGGGGAGAATGAGGAACAGGGAAGGATTGGTGGGCTCATTAGGGTCAGGGCAGTGACAAATTATAAAAGTGGAAAGGGGGTTGGGTCTGTGTGAAACCCATCTGGTTTTGCTAGTTGGCACTTATTCAAGTTAGGCTCCTCTGCGTCCCTGGAGGTGAGGGGACAGGAAGTGGCTCTACCTTCAGGTGTTGGCTGGAACAAATAATAAATTCACTTGGCAGCCTTGAATTTCCTTGGGCAGGCACCTTAGGAGGGACGAGGGTCATCCTAGGGGCACAGGCTTGAGCTGTTAGAGATCATGTTAGTATTTGTTCAGATTTTCCTCGGCCACATTGAGGCCTAGCTCAGAAGAGTCCTCAGTGGAGCCTGGCTAGAGTCTGGTCAAGGAGAGAGTCTAAGTGAAAACAAAATCAAACTCTTGAGCTTGGTAGAAAAGACCTTGTGTATTTAGACTTCTTTATATCTTTGTTGTTGTTTACTTACCCTGTGGCCTTTGTGGTCCAAATGCATTAATTTTCTCCTTCAAATGCACGTATGGTCTCAGTTCTATACTTTTCTGGACACTGATTCCTCTTTATGAATGGCCCTCCTTCTGTAGAGGAATGTGAACATACTCTTCTGGGAAGTTCTTCCAACTCTGGGCCATGCGTGCACTCTTCTCTGGATTCTTAGAGCACTTTGTTTATAATTCTTGCATAACACACACCATCTTGTCTGTCTTCTCTGTTACTTGTATGTCTTCCTGCCCACAAAACATGAAGAGGGAGGGATCATGTTATTTCAGCTTTTCCTAAATGTTCACGCTTAGCATACCACCTTTGCAATTTCTGTTAGATGGGACTCTACTGGAAACAAGGATGTTTCGATGAATGGCTGAAACTGAATTTTGTGATGTAGAAGAAAAGTCAGTGTCTACGTCCTGCCTGCTGGCTACATTTATAAGCAATATGATGCCTGAGCATCCTGCAGATGACAAATCAAGCAACGAAAAAACAGCAGACAGAATAAGGCAGAGGCGAGATGGAACATGATAGAAACAAGGTCGGAAAAGAGAGTGTGAGAGAGACCTCTCATCACGGTGGGAGCCTGGCCCCAGTTGTGCGGAATGTATCACTTCTGTCTTGCCAGGAGTGAAGTCCAGTTGTGCAGAAAGCGCAATATATTCACCAAAACCCACTTCTTCCTCTAGTTCACACAGCTAGCCTACAGTTCCCAGCCCTCTTTGCAGTTGGATACGGCCTGGAGTTTTCACCAAATGTGGCCAAAGCACATATAGCCTCTTTCCAGGCTTAGCCCGCAGACACATCCCATGAGGGATCTTTCATTTCATGTCTCTATCCGTTGGGTGAGAGGCCAGGGATCTGGGGAAGGGCGGCTCCTGCAGCCATCTGTCTAGGATACCGCCCTTGAACAGTTGCGTCAGCATAAAATAAACGTTCATTGGGTGAAGACACTGACATCTGGGGATTTAACTTTTTTTTTTTTTTTAACTTTTTTTTTTCAACGTGTTTTATTTATTTTTGGGACAGAGAGAGACAGACAGAGCATGAACAGGGGAGGGGCAGAGAGAGGGAGACACAGAATCGGAAACAGGCTCCAGGCTCTGAGCCATCAGCCCAGAGCCCGACGCGGGGCTCGAACTCACGGACCGCGAGATCGTGACCTGGCTGAAGTCGGACGCTTAACCGACTGCGCCACCCAGGCGCCCCAGGGGGATTTAACTTTTTAAGCAGCTAGTGATGAACACCTTAACTAACAAATCTAGTAGTTAACCTTTCACCGCTTAGGCTAACTTAGTTTGCATTTCTCACTCACCACCACAAGAGCCCTGCTTGCAACTCTTGGCCGCTCCAATGTCATGAAGTGAAGCCGCGGCCATGTTGCAGTGGAAAAATACTGGCCTTAAAATCAGAATAGCCACGTTCCCTGTCCTTGCCCTATCCACTTTGTAATTTCCATTCAGTGCATGTTGGGTTTACAGTTGTAAACTGATTTACTTTCTGGGGTTTGACTTTTACCATGGCTTTCCAGCTAATCTAATCGCCACCTCCATTACTTGATTTCTTCTGCTTCCACAGTGGCATTGTGAAATTTATTGCTATTTATTTGAGCAGACAATCAGGCCAGTGATTGTATTACATGGACTTTCTATTCAGTGATTGCTTTCTTTCCAGGTACTTGGAAAAATCCCAGAAATAACCTTAAGAACCTCTTCCCAGGTGAAATATTTTCAGAAACTACTTTGGAAGTTTTCAAACATATGCAAAAGAGAGAATAGTATAACAAACTGCCACGTGGCCATTATCAACCTTCAAACATTATCACTATAACATTTGCCTGTTTTATCTCTTTTATTCATTGCCCACCCCCCTTCTTTGCTTTACTGGAGAATGTTAAAGCAAATTCCAAGCATAATGCTGTTTTACCCCTACATATTTCTTTTCTTTTTTTTTTTTTAATGTTTTATAAATTTATTTTTGAGAGAGTGCAAGTGGGGGAGGGGCAGAAGAGAGAGGAACAGAGGATCTGAAGCAGGCTCTGCGCTGACAGCAGGGAACCCGATGTGGGTCTTGAACTCACAAACCGAACCTGGAGATCATGACCTGAGCCAAAGTCAGATGCGCAACTGATTGAGCCATCCAGGTGCTCCGGCTCTTAAATACTTCTATGTGTATGTATGTGTATATGTGTGTGTGTAGGTACATGTTTAATATATATATATTTATATTTATTATATATAAATTAATTTATATTAGTTATTAATAATATATGAATATATTAATTAATATAATATATAATTATAATTATAATTATATATATTTATACAATTTAATAAATAATAATTAATATAATATATATATATATCCCTAAGAGACCAGGACTTTTTATGAACCTAAGCACAGTGCCATTATTACATCTCACAACATTGACAATAATTCCTCAATACTCATTTCATTTTAATTTCTCCCATTTATCTTAGTAATGTTCTTTTACAGTTGATTTCAGTCAGTGTCCAGAAAATAAAAGATCCACATATCACATTTTGTGGTGTGTGCCTTTTGAGATTTCTCTAATCTAGAAGTGATTGTAGCAGTTTTTGCCGTACAATCCCTATAAAACTAAGTACATAAACACTTAAACACTCTTTCATTTAGCATAAGATTCCATAGCTTTGCAAGTAGGGCTGGGTGCGGTGTGATTAGGTGCTGGGTCAGAAGTCTCTTGTCTCCCGGGAGGGTTGGTTCCCATGATGCCAGGTTCCCCAAAGGAGCAAGTGGGAACTCCTGAAAGTCCTCCTGAAGCCTAGTCGTGCACCACACGTGCCCTTTGTCATGTTCTAATTGGCCAAAGAAGTCACAAGGCCAGCTCACATTCAAGAGCTAGAAGTAAACCTCACCTATTAATGGGAGGAGTTGCGAAGTCATATAGCAAAGGACGCGGCTATACAAGGAGGGAAATAATTTGTGGTCGTTTAGCAATCCACTTAGCTTCACCTTCCATTTATTCTCAGGCAAATATGTTTGAACTTCCATAACCCCGACTAGCCGTCAAAATATATATATTTCCTAACGTTTCTATTTTCAGCTTAAACTACCAATTCTTAAACTACTAGAGATTGATCACTTATAAAGTTTTAAGATCCAGTGGATCAAAAGGCGTAAGATCTTTCTGTTTCTGTATACAAATTTTTTCTCAAGTTTCCTTCAGATAGCAAATTCAGTTTATGAATGTGTTTTTTAAAAGTTCATTTATTTATTTTAAGAGAGAGAGAGCAAGAACATGCAAGTGCATGAGTGGGGGAGGGGCAGAGAGAAAGGGGAGAGAGAGAATCCCAAGCAGGCTACACACTGTCAGCGCAGAGCCTGATGTGGGGCTCGAACACATGAACCGCGAGATCTTGACCCACGCCAAAATTGAGAGTTGGATGCTCAACCGACTGAGCCACCCAAGCACCCCATGAATGTGTTTATTTAAAACACGCCTCTATAATATCAGAAATAAACTCCTTGAGATATACAACAAGCACATAATAGAATGTTTTTAATTTTAATTTTAGCATATGAGTAGCAACTTTTTTTTCCCCTCCTCTTTCCAGAGGGTACCAAATGCATGGGAACCATCAGGAAGGGAATTCTATTTCTCTGGTCCAAAGCAATATTCAATAGGAGACAAAGAAATCTATTTATCTACAGACCAAGGGCCTAATTTATGTGGTGGGAACATTTCTGCCAAATACTTTGTAATAAAGAAAAATTATCAACTGTTAAAGACCTTGCCAGGTCAGCTTCATCTGGTAGTAAAGGGAGGTGATGAAAAGGTTGATAAAACAGCTGTAAATCTTTACTGAATATACAGCTTTAATTGTCTGGCTTTAAACTGATAGGCTTTTCTTGCAATGTTCTGGAGCCAGCTTGGACCAGCTCGTGAGAGCCGACTGTACTTGTCCCCTTCTAATTCCGTGTTCAGAAAAGTCACATTGGTTGCTTGAAATTGGCCAGAGTGGGAATATTTACACAATGGCGTTTGGCAATGCTACAAATCAGGGCCTCATTTTTTTGCCAGTCAGTGGTTAAACATTTATAGCACCCACTGGCCTTTATATCTGTAACAAATGACAGGTACCACTTTCTAAGACTATTCGGAGGAAGTTTCTTTCGTGATGGAGGACAGCCATAATAGAGGAGAGCAGGGCTTCCTTTGGTATCTTTTCCATCAACCTGTGTCTCTAGATTGCTGGCAGCCCAGGTGGATATGAGCAAAGAGAGGGGACCCTGGAGAAATGCAAAGAAATGGAGATAATTAAAAAGAAACAGGAAGTATGGCTGGTCCTCTGCTTACCCTAGGGACTTGCACCTCCATCAGATGCAAGGTAGACATGCTCTGTAGCTTGTTTCCAAGTGTTTAAACATCATCTGAGACTGTTAGCAAGGAAGGTGGAAATTGAAGCACTCTTTCTATATTAGAGAATTTTGTCATTTAGCTCCGCATGAGTCCCTTACCTGCCAAAGTGTTTCCCATCTGCAAGACAGAGATGGGACACCTGTTCCTCTCCACGTGCAAGTACTTATGGTGAATGCCACGTTGCCGCTCACTCTGGAATAGAAAACGGAACAGACTGAGATTATTGAGAAGAGCCAGGGCTCTCTGTGGAGAAGAGTTGGAAATCATCAGAGGCGATCTTGCTACTGCAAACGTAGTTCCTAGGCGGGCAGCATCGACATCATCTGGGAGCTTGTCAGACATGCAAGAATCTCAAGTCCCACCCAGACCTACTGCATCAGAATCTGCATTTTAACAAGATCCCATGTGATTTTTATGCACGTTGTAAGTCCGAGACTGATCTCAGTGGTGGTTTATTCATGGAAGCAGAGAAATACTCATATATTGTCGAGTATGCATTTAAATCTTAAATTATTGCCAGCTCTCTTTTATTTCCTCGCCTTATTTCTCCACTTTTAGATTCCCATTTAAGCTGCATGCTTAGCAAACTGCTTGGCCTTTCCAGAAACGACATATACATAATCATCACAGTAGAAAAATGTATATCGATTTACGTAAAATAGTGGCACACTTATCTAGGGAAAATGGGGAAGGTGAGTGTTAACTCCTCATTCATAATAGCAGAAATCAATGGATCTGGCAAAAAAAAAAAGTGTAAAAATCAACAAATAGCAATATCGGCATATTATTAAGAGATAGGAAAGCAATGGCCAGGATTTGTAAAAAAACAGCTACGTGATTTAAAGTAGTTGGCTTTGGGAAGTGGGACTATTTTTAAAATTCTCTTCAGACTATTTATTTTTTTAAATGTGTATATATAAATTACTTTGATATCGATTAAAGATGTCGTGCACTTGTATTTTATGCATTCCTGCAGATCCTTTCTGAGAATAAGTTGGAATATAAGACAGTGAAGCAACAAAACCCAAAATCTTCCCCAGGAAGGACAAGCTGCCTATAATGTTGGGGAAAATAGGAAACACCGTGGTTTATGTTAGGAAAAAGATGTCAAGTATGGTAATTTAGAGAGGAAATGAGCTGATCATACCAGCGATGACCATATATTGGTGAACTTATATTTGACGGAGGAAAAGAGGAAATCTGGGTTCAGAGGAGAGATGGACAAGCCATGCAAGGTTGTGGTAGGATAATATTCATGAGAGAAGTCTGTGTTCCAAGGAGAGGAACTATTTTCAGAGAGATTTCCCTGGGTGATTTATCTACCAGCGATGAAAAACTCCATGAAATCTGGGAAAAGAAAACCACAGAATGGGAATGGACTTTAATATCATTTAAGACTGGGTGACTCAGTCAGTTAAGCATACGACTCTTTATTCTGGCTGAGGTCATGATCTCGAAGTTAGTGAGTCTGAGGCCTGTATCGGGCTCTGTGTTGACACCACGGAGCCTGCTTGGGATTCTCTCTCTCCCTCTCTCTCTGCCTCTCCCCTGCTTGCTCTCTCTCTCTCAAAATAAATAAATAGACATTAAAAAATATATTAAAATCATAGAGCAATAGTTTTCAAAATTCATTTTAGCTGTTGAATTTTTTTCCTTCAAATACTCTGAACTCCAAGGGATGCCTGGGTGGCTCAGTTGGTTAAGCATCTGACTCTTGATTTCTACTCAGGTCATGATTTCGCAGTTCGTGAGTTCAAGCCCCACACTGGGCTTTGCACTGATAGTGCCTGGGATTCTCTTTCTGCCTCTATCTCTGACCCTCCTGTGCTCCCTCTCGCTCTCAAAATGAATAAACAAACTTAAAAAATATTAAAAACAATACTATGAACTCCAATGTATTATTTTTTTTAATGTTTGTTTTTGAGAGAGAGAGAGAGAGAGAGAGAGAGAGAGAGAGAGAGACAGAGCATGAATGAGGGAGGGGCAGAGAGAGGGAGGGAGACACAATGTGAAGCAGGCTCCAGGCTCTGAGCCATCAGCACAGAGCCCGATGCTGGGCTCGAACTCACAACTGTGAGACCATGACCTGAGCCAAAGTAGGATGCTTACCCGACTGAGCCACCCTGGTGCCCCTGACCTCCAATGTATTAAACCAGAAGCAGGCAGAAGAGCTGAGGTCAAAGTTGAGGGCAGAAGATCTGTGGCCAGCCTGCTCCCACAAGTTTCATCTTGCCTTCAAGATGCCCTGAGCTTAAACAATGTGGCAGCTCAAAAATAGCCCTCATTTTACTAAGGGTTGGGGAGACCTATACGATTTGCTCATGGTCATACATAAGGTCAATGGCAGAGCTTAAACTTGACCTCACTTGCCTGGACTCTGACCAGAGTGCATGACCTCACTGTAGGGGCAGTCAGCTCCAAGGGACTGTATATTCTGTGCAGACTGAGATTGGTTTAGCGTCTTTGCCGTTGTAGAATGCTTGGAGTGTGGTAGGACCTCAAGTAATATTTGTGGAATAAATGAAATAAACTGTGTCATAAGTTGGCTTAACTCCTTGATGCTTTTAGGAAGTGACACGGAGTTAAAAGATGTGAGGAGTGCAGTTAATTCATCTTGTAAGAGTCTCTCTCCAGCAAGAGAGGTTTAGTTCCTTGAAGATAAATGATTTACTATTTTTATCGTTGCAAGCCTCCCATGATCCTCCTGTTATCCTTTTCCCGTCTGGTACTCCTCAGCTGGAGAGTTTTCACTTGTTCGGGATTAAGATCTTTCTTCTCGTTCTGTCATTGAGTAGCCCAGAATGCAGGCCATTTTCTAGACCAGATCTTTGATAAGCTTTCTTTATTTCTATGGAGATTGACTTTGGCTATGCAGACACAGGAGTTGGAGCCTTCCCACAGACCCACAGTTGGGTTGAAGGCAACCCAGCAGTGACTTCTCTCAGAAAAATCTTTATTCAGTTGAAACCAAGCCCTCTTTAGCTTTTGCTTTGCTCCCGGCAGCGGGGCGCCACCCTGACAGAATAACTCAGCTGTGATCACTCATTTTAATTGCCTTTAATGGCTTATCTTGAGAAGGAACTTGTGCACAAAATCTGTGCATTGGGGTCACAGTGTCCACTTAGCTCAGGTGAAGATGGCAGCTAAAGGCAATCTGTTTGACGACTTCCACCTGTGTCTTAGTGGGTGCCTCTCCCTCTCAGGTGCCCTGGACAACTGACAGTGAGAAGGAACCTCAGGAGAGGTGCATGGAGAAGAGAAAAGAAAGAGTAAGCCATTAGCGCTTAAGATATCGCAGTTACTGGCGGTAGCTGAGCTTGGCTGCCAGCACATTCTCTAGGGCCCCGGGGGTGTCCAAGTTCACTTTGTTTTTCTTTGGAAGAATTAGCAAAAGGTATTGGTTGGCTGACCTACCAGCCGCACTCTGTGGCTGAAACAGCCTGTCGAGGCCAGAGTGAAATGTTTACTTATTCCTTCTTCCCTATTAGTTATTCCACTGCACTGAAGTTACCTTTCCAAAGAAGCAACTACAAAGGTCATTTTATCTTCAGTGCCAAGGGGTGGACCCAAAAAGTTGCTGCCAAGTCTCGGGCTGACTGGGGATGATGGGCTGGTTTTTATACAGGAAAACTGACCAGAGGGAATTTTGAAAAGTTGGCATCAGGATGTGTTCTCTCTCTCTCTCTTTTTTTTTTCTTTCTTCTGACACTAATGAATGAAGCATGTTAGGCTTGTTTTCAATTAGGCAACAAGTCCTCATTCATTAGAAACCCAGGCAGCGATCCCGGCTGTACCTTAGTGACCGAATGTACAGGTTCCTACTTGGCTCAAGGTCGTGCAATTTCAGTGTTCGGCATCTGCCCTGCCAGCTCAGGTGTCCTGGGAGTGATTAGCTGTCTGCATATGCAGAAGAAAGTGCAAATCTTTCCCACCTGAGTTTAGAGGGCTCAGGGCTTGTCATTTGTTTCTGGGACATGGAGAAGTGGGAAAAACAAGAGTTCCAATCTCATTCTGTGCTGCAAGGGAAGGGGATCGTCATATTGCTGAGTGGGTGGGGCTGTTGGGTCCCCCCACCCCCTCACCCCAGTCTCCTTAGCATTACTGCTTCACATACAGGAGCACTGTACCTTTGAAATTCCTATTCATGTGGCTAAGAACATTTAAGATGTCACCATAGATCCAGACTTTGGGATGTTAGGGTGGATGAAAGCAGAATCCACTTATATTCTTGAGTCCTAAGTTGTCATTAAATATAAGATTAACCTTGATTTAGTAGTACCTTTATATCTTTTTTTTTTTTTTCCGAGGGAGTTAGGGGTTGGAGAGAAGAAACAAATATAGAAGTACCTATTGATTATAAAATATACTTCCATATTAGAAACATCAAAATGTGAGCAAATTGCCTTGAACAATTTTAGCCTTGAGAAAATAAATATGTTATGAAATCATGGGAAAATAATGTTTTATTGGAGCTGCATAATGAGACACCGGAAGGACTGGTTCTTTCTTTTCCAATTTCTTGGTGGACCTTTGATGGGTAAGATGAGCTTCAAGGTTTTATTGCTTCTTGAAGGACAAAGGAAGGATTGGGGAAGGATACATACAGGTAATAATGACAATAATAATGATCACCATGAAGAATAAAACAACTATGTGATGGGACGCCTGGGTGGTTCTGTAAGTTGGCATCTGACTCTTGATTTTGGCTCAGGTCATGATCTCATGGTTCATGAGTTCAGGCCTTGCATAGGGCTCTGTGCTGACGGTGTGGAGCCTGCTTGGGATTCTCTCTCTCTCTCCCTTTCTCTGTCCCTCCTTCACTCTCTCTCCCTCAAAATACATAAGTAAAAAACAAAACAAAACAAAACAAAACAAACTTAAAAAAACTAATAAAAAACAAACAAAAAATCCACAACTATGAGAAATACACTGAGCCAGATGCTTTGTATATGTTATTTCCAGTTCTCTCTATAATCTGGAGACATGGGTGTTATTCACCCTATTTTACAGAGGAGGAAATTTGGGCTCAGGAAGTTTATATGACTTGGCAAAAGTCATAAAACTGCTAGAGGATTAAGATGAGATTTGAAATGTGTTCTGCTTGACTCCCCCAAAGTCACGCTTCAGGGGTAGGGAAAGATGAAATGTTTAAGCCTCAAACCAAAGAACAGCAGAGTGGGAAGGGAGAGGGTTAAGGTTAGGTCCCAGGAAGTGACAGGGAAGAGAGGACCTTTTGGAGCTTTGGAGAGGACAGCATGCTTTCTTGTCTGGGCTCCACAGTAACAGCGAAACTTATGTGGCAGGCTTAAGGCCACACGCTTTGCATGCACGATCTCATTTAATTCTTATAGCAGTCCTGAGACATTATTACTATTCCCATGATATAGACAAGAAAAATGCCCAAAGAAGGAGTTATTTAGTCGGTAAGTTTAAACTGTGGTCGTCTGACTCCAGGTCCTGTACCCTTGACCAGGAAATTATTTTATGACATATACGACTTAACGTTTTTCCTGACAAATTAGGACGTCTCTCCTATATTCTCTCCCAAACTTCTACTTCTTCAGCCCGAGTTCCAAAACTGGTTTCCACCACTGCTGGTTTTGTCAAGCTCTGGCTTTGTTTTTGAGCTCGCAACAAAGGGACCACAAGGTGGCAGTATAACATTACACAGTTCAAACATGGGGGACAAGGTCTGTACCTTCCCGACTGCTTTCACCAGGTCAGGCTGAAATGTCAGACAGAGAAACCCTTGATAGTAAGACTGGCCTTGGCAGTTTATCCTGTCATGCAAGCAAACACGTGGAATTCATTCCTCTCTAGGTAATCCAAGGGAAAAGAATCATCAGAGACCTCGGGTGAATGACAATAGTGGT
The DNA here is from genome assembly GCF_018350195.1 of Panthera tigris. Taxonomy (NCBI): domain Eukaryota; kingdom Metazoa; phylum Chordata; class Mammalia; order Carnivora; family Felidae; genus Panthera; species Panthera tigris. The sequence continues at coordinate 113,178,167 of NC_056666.1, read as the reverse complement.
CCCAATGCTGTGGGGTTTCAGGGGTAAGTGCTCTACCAAGACCTTGAAAAACCAGGACTTTATTTTTATTTACAAAATTTCTTTTTCCTCTTGACGTTGCACTCCCCCTTCCTGTGTAGGCTTTATGGAATTGATGCTTGAAAAGTGCAGAAGCAGTGGAAAGAGCAAGGAGAATAGGCAGAAAGAAAAAGAGTAGGCTTTATTGTCAAAGGACCTGGACACAGAGAGCATCTCAGCTGGCTCCATGATATTAACCATGATACCCAATACTCCTGCACTCATTTCTTCATGCATGACACAGGGGGACAGTGTCTGCTTTGCAGATTGTTGGGAATATTAAATAAGGCAAACCCATGAAGTATTTTTAGGTGCTGAATTATGGAAACCATGTGCTTTCTTCAGATGTTTGTTTCCTTAGCTTAGGGACATATGGCGACTAAGAGAAAGACCAAGATTCCTATAAAAGAAGGGAAGAGGACAGCCCAGCCTCGGTAGAAATCAATGTACAGTCTATGGACAAAGAGAATTCCTGCTGTTGTAATAGCATAAAAAATATTTATGAGGCTGATGGAACAAAGGGAATTCTGTTTGTTTCTCTCTGTGTAGTTTGTTGTATAATGGCAACGAGAAATAATCATGTGTTTCAGGAGGAGTGGGAAGATACACTTAGAGAAATGTGTTTGATTTCTAAAGGCTCTTAGGCGCCGGTGAAATCTTCCTGATACGTACCTCACAGATCATCCTTCATGTGTGCCAAGTTCTGTCTGGATGTAGACCAGGCTCAGGAGTGAGTGAGCTCTGTTTTCAAATACAGCTCTGTTATTTACTGGCTTTGTGACTCAGAGCCACTTGCTTAGACTCGGTTTTCTCCCTTAAAAAATGGGGGGGGGGGGAGGTGTGCAGAATTATAGTAGTTCCTACTTTACAGACTGATATAAGGATTATATAGGATAATGCATGTAAAGTGCCCAGTGCATAGTGAGCCCCAGACAGGTACTGGCCATTATGATCCCTAATTTTGCCCAGTTGCAATAGCAAAAGTGCTTTTCGTGGGCCTGGAATTCAGTCACAGCTGGGAATCTGGTAATACCAGAGGAAATTGCTCAACTTGAATAATAAAGAGACAGAACAACATTCAGGTCTCTGCTGAATGACTTTCTCCCATCCTTTCACATCTTTTCAACAGTGCCCAGGATTGTGGTGTCTTCATCAGGCCAAACTGACTCTCGTTTGCACTTAAGTTGCATTTTGGGGGATCATTTGGGAGCCTGCCAACACTTTGAGATTTCACCAAGCCAGTAGGGTCAGAGGAATCCCTGGTTTCCACTGATTCGCAGAACAGATATTCCACAAATAACAGCATCTTGATCATAATTTCAATTTTTTTACTTCCCATTCCCCATCTTTTATGGCGATACTTCCATTTAAAATCAAACACCCTTATGTTCTGTAATGAAAAATTTCCTAACAGATAAAAGCCCACGACCATATGGCTTCATGGGTGAATTATACCAAACACTTAAAGAAGAATTAATTCCAATCCTTCTCAAACTCTTTCAAAAAAATTGAAGATGAAAGAACACTTCCAAATTCATTTTATGAGGCCAGTATTACGCTGCTATCAAGGCAAGGACACTCTAAGAAAATTATGGGCCAATATCCCTGATAAACATAGATGCAAAAATTCTCGATAAAATACTAGCAAACTGAATTCAAGAGCACATTAAAGGGGTCGTTTGTCATAATCAAGTGGGATTCAAGCTGGATACAGGGGTGATTCAACATATGCAAATCAATGAATCTGACATACCACATCAATAGAATGAAGGATAAATATCATATCATTTCAAGAAGTGCAGAAAAAGGACTTGACACAATTTAACATCTTTTCATGATAAAAGCTTTTAACAAATTAAGTATAGAAGAAATGCTTCTCAACATAATAAAGGCCATATTTGACAGGCCCACAGCTAACATCATAATGGTGACAAGATAAAAACCTTTCCAATAAGATTAGGAAAAAGACGAGCATGCCTACTCTCACCATTTCTGTTCAACATAGTACTGGAAGTCCTAGCCATAGCCATTAGGCAAGAAAAAGAACTAAAAATCATCCAAATTAGAAAAGAAAAAATAAAATTATCTCTGCAGATGATATGATCTTATATATAGAACATTCTAAAGAACTATTAGAATAAATGAATTCACTACAGTTATAGGATACAAAATCAGCATAGAAAAATCAGTTACATTTCTAGACATTAAAAGCATACTATATGACAGAGAAATTAAGAAAACAATTTCATTTACAATAACATCAAAACAATAAGATACGTTGGAATAATTTTAACCAAGGAAGTGAAAAACCTGTACACTGAAGACTATAAGACATTGAAGAAAAAATTGAAGAAGACAAATAAATAGAAAGATCTCTCATTTTCTTGGATGGGAAGTATTAATATTGTGAAAATGTCAATACTGCCCCAAATGATCTATAGATTCAATGCAATCCTTATCAAAATATCAATGGCATTTTTCACAGAAATAGGAAAAGACTATCCTAAAATTTTTTATGGAACCACAAAGGACTCTGAATAGCCAAAGCAATCCTGACAAAGAAGAACAAAGCTGAAAACATCATACTTCCTGATTTCAAGCTATATTACAAAGCAATAGTAATCAAAACAGTGTGGTAGGGGTATAAAAGAGGAACAGAATAGAGAGCCCATGCATAAACTCACACGTATAGGGTCAACCAGTTTTTGACAATGGCTCCAAGAATGAAAAATGTGGAAAGGATAGCAAGGGTAGTCTCTTCAATAAATGCTGCTGGGAAAACTGGATATCTACATGTCATCTTTTCTTAAAAACTTTTTTTAATGTTTATTTATTTTTGAGAGCGGGAGAGGGGCAGAGAGAGAGAGGGAGACACAGAACTCAAAACAAGCTCTGGCTCTGAGCTGTTAGCACAGAGCCTGATGTGGGCTCGAACCCAAGAACCTCGAGATCACGACCTGAGCCGAAGTCAGAGGCTTTACTGACTGAACCTCCCAGGCACCCCTGGATATCTACATGTGAAAGCATGAAACTGGACCCCTGTCTTACACGACTCACAAATAGATCAGAGACTTAAATGTATGACGTGAAACCATAAAACTCCTACAAGAAAACATAGGTAAAAGGATCTTTGACACTGGCCTTCACAATGATTCTTAGACACCAAAAGCAAAGGCAACAAAAATGAAAATAAACAAGTGAGGCCACATCAAACTAACGAGTTTCTGCATAGGAAAGAAAACAATCAGTAAATTGAAAATATAAGGTATAGATGAGGAGAAAGTGCTTGCAAGCCATATATCTGATAAGGGGTCCATGTCCAAAATATATTTAAAGAAAAAAAACACCTCATATAACTCAATAGCAAAAAAGCAAATAATACAATAAAACATGGGCAAATGACCTGAATAGACATTCTTCCAAAGACATACAAATGGCATACCGATAAGTATATGAAAAGTGCTTAATATCACTGATAATCAAGGAAATGCAATCAAAACCACAATGAGGTATCATCTCTCACCACTTAGGATCGCTCTTACCAAAAAGACAAGAGATAATAAATGTTAGCAAGGGTGTGGAGAAAAGGGAGCCCTTATACATTGTTGGTGGAAAGGTAAATTGGTACAGTCATTATAGAAAACAATATGGTAGTTCCTCAGAAATTTTAAAGTGAACTACGATATGGTTCAGCAATCCCATCCCTGGGTATATATATATATGAAGGAATTGAAATTGGTATCTTGAAGAGATATCTGCACTCCCCTTTCACTGAAGCATTACTCACAATAGCAAACAACTGAAATGTCCTTTGATGGATGAGTGGATAAGGGAAATGTGGTATACACATATTCTCACACACATACACACACACACACACACACACACACACACACACACACACACACACACACAACGGAATAGGATCCAGACATAAAAAAGCAGGAAATCCTGCCATTTGCAATAACATGGATGAAACCAGAGGACATTATGCTAAGTAAATAAGCCAAACAGAGAAACACAAATACTGTATGATATCACTTATATGTCGAATATAAAATAAGATGCATTCATAAAAACAGGCAGCAGAGTGGTGGTTGACAGGAGCTGGGGGAAGGGGAATGGGGTGATACAGGTCAAAGGGTACACATTTTCAGTTATAAGAAGAACGGATTCTGAGGATCTAAAGTACGGCATCTTGACTGTAGTTAATAATATGGTATTATATACTTGAAAGTTGCTAAGAGTAGATCACAAGCATTCTTAACCACACACACACACGCACGCACGCACGCACGCACACACAATGAAAAAAGGAGTACAGCATAAGCATGTTAGGTGATGGATGTATTTAATTATGTTGATCTTGGTAATAATCTCACAACATATACGTATGTCAAATCATCATGTCATACACCTTAAATACACACGATTATATTTATTGTGTATATAATAGCATATAATAATTATGCTAATTATTCCTTAATAAAATTAAAAAACAAAACAAAACACTATCATGTTTTCCTTCCAACCATCCTCATGGAGTTGAGCATTACTGCAGAAATACCTATATTATATCGATCCGGTGTCTTCAAAGTAGAAACCAGTATCGTCACAAATTCTTGGCCTGCACCACAACCTGCTCATTCAGATGAGATGGTAGGGCCCCACGATTTGTGTTTTAACAAGCCTTCTGCATGATTCTGATGCTTGCTCAAAGTTGAGAATTCCTTCCTCTAGCCTCAAAAATAGGTCACCTCTGTGCCATGGAGATGCTTTCGCACTTGTTGCTGAGGACCAAATTTTGAGATCAGATTCATGATATCGTTTTTGACGGCCATCTATATTTTGTCATATTATCCCTGCATTTTGCCCCAGGGAAACCAACAGGATTTGGAATCCTTCTTACGACCAGATCCTGTCTTACTCTCCCTGCATGTGCGTACAAATATTTAACTTATTTCCCTCCTCATTGGTGCAAACCGTAGGTTGAAAACGTTAACAGATTTTGCCCTTTTAAAAAATTAACACTGATATGTGCTGTTGCAATCCATAATGATTCTCTTCTTTTGTGTTTTTTTTTTCCTCCCTTCAGGAAACAAAATAATGTCTCTTCATTATCTTTAATCCTGAGGCTGAACTGGTTGTGGATTTTTGTGGTATATGACAGGAGTTATGATTGCTTCCAGTATTATAGTACTGATAGCACCAATGATAAAACCAATATATTAAATAAGGCTAATGCAGCTGTATAATTTACAGATGGCTGTCATATGTATTTTCTTCTTTAATTCTTACTTTTGCTATTTGTTTTATTTTTATTTAAAAATGGGGAAACTGAGGTTTGGAGGGGTTTTGCTTTCATCATACGGTATTTTGGTGTGTGGGGAAACACCATATGATTTTGACAGAACTTTCTCTTGGAATAAAATAATAACTAAGGCCTACTGTTGCGGTGCCTTCTGTGAGCCAGGCACTGTGATTGCTGTGTTCTGTTTTACTTCATCCGTGAAGTAGTAGTATTCCTATTCCGAGAGAAGGTAGTAAGTATTCCTATTCCCATCATACGGATGGGAAGATAGTCTTAAAGAGGCTACATAACTTGTCTATGTCATATATAATCTCACAGAGTGATTGAGTTAGGATCAGACCCAAGTTAGTTTTAATTTAGCACCTGTTATTAGTCAGTTTCTAGGATCTGTGGAGGTGTTGAATCCAAGCGGTATCTTAACCTTTAAGAGATGGTTAATTCTGTAAGGGGAATTTTACTTTCTACCATTTTCTGTAAAGAAAGAGGCAAGGACATTCCACCAAAGACCTGATTCCTTTAAGCCAAGGGACTCTCTGCTATTATAGGATGGAACAAGGAGCTACTTACACCCTATTTATCATACCAATGGTTACTGATGGTTTATTTTGTAAATGCTCACCTTGATCCAGAAAAAATTTTAGAGAGCTCTAAGGGTCCATAAAAGAGCTTACAAAATCCCATAAGTAGCTTTATCTACAGATAGGACAGGCATCTCCTAAGAAGATAGCCTCCAAGTGAGTTATTTTAAGTTGATTGGGACATTCTGTTATTCTCCTCATACAAAGGGCCCAGATATAGCTGAGTTTGAAACATCAACCTACCTGTTCAGCATAATAGTACTTTGAATAAAGGCAAAAAATAATAATTACAGATTGCTTTGCCCACATTCAAGTGGTATAGATATACGAATGGCAAAAATGAAATAAAAGCTTTTCTGTAATCAGATTTTAACATTTGAATGCTTTAGGAGATCAAGTAGTGAACACAGCTGATGGGGAGAAGATATTAATCCTCCCCTGCCCTCCACTCCCAACCAACCTCTTGGATCCCACTGCAGCAGAAACAAAGTTCACTTTCCTCTTTACCTCGTCCAGTCTCTGGTCTTCCAAAGGCTGAGTAGGCATCACGGGACTCCCTGTCTAGGCACATGTATTATCAGCCACCCTCTAATTGTGGTTTGTTGGTCTCTAGTTTCTGTTAAGGGCTGGTGTGCCCTTTAATAACCAACCAATGGTGCAGCAGTTCACTGTTTCTTGGTTATTAACAAGATTCTCCTCTGTTTGTAAAGCGTTACTTGTGCACGAAATGAAGTTGCATGCCACAATCCTATAAGGAGCCTCAAAGTTCTGAGCATAGATTCCATTTGTAAGTTTGTTCTTCTGAGAACAGTTCTTTTGATACATAGTTCACATAACATACAATTTACACCATACAATTCACCCATTTAAAGAACAAGACATCTATTTATTTCCCTATAGTATGTGAATTGCCCTTCGATTTCCCTCCTGTCTTTAATTTATTCAACAAATATTTATTGAGTACCTCCTGTGGGCTAGGCATTGGGCGAAATGTTGGAGGCCTAACAGTAAACAAAACAGAGATGGTCTCTGCTTTCAGAAAGCCTTGAGTCTAGGAACAAAGATCTCAGAATTCAAGTGAGCTTATAAATAAAATAATTATAAATCATGACAGGTGCTATGTAAGAAACACATTAGGGTGCTTATTGAGATAGGAAATAATGAGTTGGCTGTGCAGGAGGAATCTCAGGTGGGTGGTGAGGGAGAGGACTCACAGGGGACTGGGCCCCTGAGCTGGGAAAGACCTTGGTATGTGCTGGGCACAGGTTGGAAGCAGAGCAGCTTATGTGTATTGAACCACGAGCTAGAGAAAGAGAGGCAGCAGCACTCTCACACGGTAAAGAACTCATGTCTATGCTATTGGAGGCATTGAAAATGGGAATTATCATAACCCAATTTATAATTTTCAGGTTTTTGTGTCAGAGAGCTATACTTCAACCTCTGACAAACATTGGTCTGTGAGCCCTGCCCCCCTCCCTTCCCTAGTGAGATTTTTCTGGATCGTCTAGACTTCAGAAGTCGCGTTTTTTTGTCATGGTATATACTAGAACATAGTGTGAAAGGTGCTTCCTTGGAGTCAGACAATGGAATGCAGTGATTTCATGTCATCTCAAGAGTTGGCTGGTGTCACAGGCCATTTCATCTCTAACCCAGTTCAGATGGGGTCAGAGACTAACCACCCTGCCTTGGACCAAACCCATTTCTGTATTGTTATATAACAGTTACAATTGTTAATTCAAATGAAAATATTTAGTTAGTTCTACTTAGGTGACTTAACAGGCCTGATTGAACCAGATTTAAATAAACTAATTCCCCAGGTTACCAGATAATTCCTGTAGATCTCAACAGGTCACATAATAATGAGGTGGTTCTTGTTAAAACACACCTGTACATACACACACACAAATACCTAAACAACCATAAAAACCTGGCTAAACAACCAGGAGTATGTCACAGAACGCTCAAATGAAAAAGGGCACTTTTGACAGCCTATTCCTGCAGTTACCCACATTTGTGTATATTGATTTTGTGGATTAAATTGGTCATGTGAAAAGCATTCGTGTAGAAAAAAAAATCCAAAGCCCTCTCAGCATCTTCCCCACTTAAAAAGATCTGTGAGTGAGCTTCGACAGGTAGAGCCGAGGTTGAAGACATTGTATGCTTGTGATTGCGCAGGGTCCTTGATGACTTTCTCTGGATCCATAGTCCCCAGCCAAGGGCAGTTGGCCTGCTCGTGGCCACTTGCTGAGGACTGTCACTAGACACCCACAGTAATAGCAGCTGACATCAATGGAGCCCTTACTGGGTACTAAACACAGTGGTAAGGTTTTCCATGCATTACTTCATTTAGTGCTCACGACAACCCAGTGAGACAGACGTTACAATCCCCCTCCTTTTATAGAAGAAGCCTTTAAGGATTTGCCCAAAGTCCCATGGCTGACAGAGCTGGCATTTTAACACGGACTTCAGATCAGAGCTTGTCTTCGTGTCGTATGCCATGTTACTCTCCGTGACTATAGCTTGCTGGGGGAGTGGTGACTGCCTGAACCAAGGGTGGCGAATCCATAGCCCAACAGCAGTCAATGGCAGGACCTGTTAGATACAGCAGTGTCAAAATCAGAATGGGGCCATTCACCAGGCCAATCAGGTTTTCGCTCACGGTGCGAATTGAGGAATATAGGATGGAAATAGAGAAGGCAGGGGCTGATGCCAAAAACTCCCATGGACAGAACTCAGGTAGACTGAGGCCTTAGGGCCACAGAGGTCCAGTGGGGCTGTAAACAAACCAAAGCAATGGTCATCTAAAAGTATGAGGAAGCAGAGGTATAAGGTAGGGAAAAGATGCAGAGCAGAGGACAAAATTGATAGTGATTATGATGTGGCAGGGAGTTTCAATGAGCTCTAATGGCCAGGGAGGCAGAGACCACGTCCAGGGTCACAACCGCATTCCCTGAGGCCCAGGAGGTCTCAACAGGCGCCGTGGGTTGTGTAGAGAAGGAAGACTGCGCTCGAGAGGGAAGGTGGGGCCTGCTAATGGAAGCAGAGCGGAGACCATCCAATAACTCTTGCTGTGGCACAACTGATGTGATCCTTCAGCCTCTGGAGCCAAATGACTTTGAGGGGACTCTCGTCTCTCTTCTATGGCTCCTTTTTTCTCGTGAGATTTCCTTCTCCTTTATTGTCAAGAGCACCATTCTGATGAAACCCCATTTGCATTTCTTGACGTTGCTTAAAGCTACTTTTTTTTTTTTTTTTTACAAGAACAACTCTTGTTTTTTTTACAAGAACAACTCTTGTAGAACATTGTTTATGTGAAAAAAGAAAACAATTCCTCTATATTCCTTCAAGTTTTTGTTTTCCTCTCATGAGGGATAGGAATAAGAACGTTTAATTTCCCACCCAAGAGTGAAAGCTTTTTAAAATCAAAGCATGCACAGCTAAGGTTTGCCTCGATTTTTTAACATCTTAAGTGTAACAAATTTCAAATTACCTTTCAGTGGTGAAAGATGTTTTGTTTTCTTTCCTTTGTAAAAATTCAAGATTGATCATGCATTTGCATGAATAATCTAATGACTTCCCATTTATTAGAATAATTTATAAAATCTACCTCACATCTTCTTCTTCGCTGTCATTTATATGCCTCAATAACAGCTCAAGGGCAGTTTTACAGAAAAGTTTTCATCCTCTGGCTCGTTCCCTGGGACCCAGTCTTGAACATGAATTTAAAGAATCAGAGAAGCACCACGTGGGACATGCTTCATGGACAGAACACAAGATGTGGATTCAGTAGTCCTGAGTCCTACTCCCAGTTTTTTTTTTTGTTTTTGTTTTTTTTTTTTTTTTTGAGTCCTACTCCCAGTTTTGCTACTGTTTTGGAGTAATCTCAAACAAAGCACTTAACTCCTCTGAACATCAGTTTTGTCCTATGTAAACTGGGGTATGTAAGAGTAAATTTAATAATAACTATTTAACAACATCTGTGTTGAATTTTTTTGATTTAACAGAAATTTTGATAATGCCCTATATGTGAAAGCACTAAAGAAATAATTTTCAAGATCATTTCAGTTTTCCCCTTAGCATGTATTATTAGCTACAAGCTGATTCAGTTTTGCTATGTTGATATTTCTTATACACATCCTTATTCACTGGCTGGATGACTTTGAGCACGTCATTTTATAGCCTCATCAACATTTTTGGGACAAAGAATCTTCAGTATGACTCTCTCTCTAGGTTAACGTGTCTCTCTACATGTTGACACAATCTTCCTACCTCAAGATCACCTCCTTCCCTTGCCGTTAAAGCTCTTTGTATCCTAGAGCCTTGTACGTGTTGTTTTCTCTGCTTGAAATGCTCCCCAACTCCACCCTTGCCCCACCATCCTTTTATCTTCATTAAGGCCCTATAGATATCAAGTCAAATGTGACCTTCCTGGGGCAGTCCTGAAACCCTGGGATTAGCTCAAGTTCACCTGTTCTAGGTCCGAGGGTGGTTCTAGTCCACCCCCTTCTTCTCCTTCCTTGTACTTTTCACTTACCACCCTGTACTTCTTCTTCCTTGTACTTTTCATGTGACAATTGCAACATCTTCCTGAAAACAGAGGCTGTGTGTGTGTTGCTTTCATTGGGAACCCAGCACACAGTTCAGTGTCTGGCATACAGTGAACACTTGATAAATATTTGTTGACTGAACTAAGGGAAAAGTAACTTGAATACAGTCAGTAGAAGCCATAATGCAAAGTAAGCGTATTAAATAGTCAATGAAAATTAATACATGCTAATAACTATATCAGGTAATTGATCAGATGCATGAAATCTTTATCTTATTTATTGGTCACATAAGAATGGCATTTGTCTACAAGCATATATAATTTACTAGCTAACATACAATAGTTGAAAATGGTACCTGAGAATACATAACTATAAACAGACAAGGCCAGGTAGAAAGATGGAATAAATGTTTAGATGGACTAGAGAGTTAACTACAGAGTTAATAAAATTGAGCTGTAAATGTCATTCTAAGTTTTTGGGGCCAAAACAAAAATGAAAATAGGGTCAGTTATCTAATGGTCATTGACCTAAGGGGAAAACACTCTAGTTTCTGGGAAAAGAAAGCTGTTCATGGCACTTTTTTTTTTCCTGAAGACATTTCTTTGAAGGGAGAGAACTTATTTTCTTCACGGGTCCTTGAGCAGCTTGGCAGCCTAGCCTTCTAAACCCACAGCATTAGAAGGTCAAGGGTGCTGTTCCCAGATTCTCCTCTCCTCAATGTCCTCTTCTCCTCCCTCCCCTCCCAATTTCCCCTCTTTTCTCCTCTGAAATTTCTATCTCGTTGCAATTAAAAAACAAACATCAAGCATGGCCTTTCCCATAGCTGGGGTGGCCGGGGGGTGGGAGGGTATCTATATCTGGCAGGTCCTAATTGAGTGATGTCTGTAACAGCCCTCCGACAGACAGATGCTGTCCCACCTCTCACTCTGCCCTCACCTGGATGGAGTCACTTAATTTCCCCGAGGCTTACTTTTTATGTCTACTTGGGGCTGCCGAAGTCTCCTTGAAGGGCAGCTGGCACCATGAATGACAGAACGCCTGGAGCTGTGCCCAGCAGAGCCCATGTTTCTCATGCATTTCTTCCTCCCTCTCAGAACTGGCATAAGGACCAATGGAAATACAATTCTTGATATGCGTGAGCATGGGTATATTCTAGAGGCCCAAAGAGCAGAGAGGAGAGGCTTATTCTCCCAGCTTAACAAACAGAAGGGGAGGAAAGAATTGCATGTATTTCTGTTTCATAATGATCTCCTCCCCTGAATATTTTTTGTATATTTTCATTTATTTTTTACCCAAAGCAAAAAAACAAGAAATAGACTTGTAGCCTCTAATCTTCTTGCTGTAATTTATATACAAATGCAATTTATATGTGTATGTAATTTTTTAAAAAATCCCTATTTCTGCAAATTACTCAGTGATATATGCAAGTCAAAACAAAACAGGAAGTTGTGGGACCAGCTGTATCACAGTCAAGTGTCAGGGATGACTTAACAGTTGAGTTTGAATTGGGGTTCCCCACCTTTGCTGCCTTTTAGCCGAAAGATCGGGCTCCAGCTTAGCTGAACTTAATCATTGCCAGAGATTTCTCTTTCTATAAAATTCTCAGAATGTTTATTTGATTTTTTTTTTTTTTTTTTTGCCAAATTTCTGCATTAAGAAAAGCAATAACTCAACCTAGATTATAAAGTCTATGACTCCTGGGCAAATTCTTCTTGCCTTTCTAACTTATTCAAACCAGATTTTTTCCATTTGGGAAGGTCATGAGGAACGTGTAGTTTCTTTAGGGGCCACTTCAGATATGATGGTTTCCATGACAAAGTCTCAGGAGTGACAAACTATTTTGCCCAGTGGTTACCAGCATAGTCACCAGAGGGACATGATTATTTGTACAGTAATTTCCTCTAATTTTTTTCTCCTGAAAGAAAATATCCTGGTAGCACACCAAATCTAAAATTGGATACCCTGTGTGTGTCTCATTATGGTTTTGTGGACAAAGGAACTAAAAACAATGGTAGTTTAAAAATAAAATTGCTTTGTTTCCTCTGGCAGTGTCAGAAATGTAGACTCTTTCACGGGGAGAAAAAGGGTGCTAATTGTGTGGTTGTAACCCACTAGCAAAAATGTATCTGGCATTGAGCATTATAATTGGTAAAGGCTGAGCGAAGTTATACACAGAAATCCAGGATATTCTTCTCTGTTAAGAATATTTAGATTTAGGGGCGCCTGGGTGGCTCAGTTGGTTGAGCGTCTGACTTCGGCTCAGGTCATGATCTCACGGTCCGTGAGTTCCAGCCCCGCATCGGGCTCTGTGCTGATGGCTTAGAGCCTGGAGCCTGTTTCAGATTCTGTGTCTCCCTCTCTCTCTGCCCCTCCCCTGTTCATGCTCTGTCTCTCTCTGTCTCAAAAATAAATAAACGTTAAAAAAAAAATTAAAAAAGAATATTTAGATTTAGTACTGTATGGATATTACTGAGAGAGATGTTAATGACCAGTATGTATCCAGATGTGATACTGACTTGACTGGGAGACCTACCCCTCTGTTTGAAACATCTGGCATTTCACTGGGTTCAGCAATTTTCTATCTTTAAATTTCCTAAACTTGGAGTAGTAACCCCAAAGGCAGCCACTGAAGGCAGTCCTTTGTGGTCTGTGAAACTCTATTCCACAATCCTGCATTGGGACTGGCAAAATATTTCCAGCTCTGAGAAACTAACACGTTATTTATTACAGTAGCTACATAGTACCCATGTAACATGTCATAAAGATGAACATGGCCCTCATGGAGTACTTACTACATTTGTTGCAACTCAAGGTCCTTTACCTGTATTATCTCATTTAACTCTGACTTGGTATTATTATTCCTATTTTTCAGAAGAGAAACAGGTTCTAGGAGTTTAAGTGACAGCTGGTGTAGATCATGGAAAACATGTTCCAGTCCAGGAGACTTTGGCTGTGGATTTGTTTCTCTAAATTGCTACATGTGTTGCTCCACGAACGTCTGGTTAATAAGTTACTGAATTATCAGCAGGATAGAAGGATGAAGACTGGTTTCTAGTCCTAGTCTCCAGCTTATTTCTTATGTGACCTTGGACGTGTTATTCATTCTTTGGCCTTGGTTTCCTTATCAGTGAAATGTGGAGAGTTGAACTAGCTGGTTTTTAGAATTCCCCTTATCTTCTTATTTATGAGTCTGTGATTAATGTGAATTGTTTGGACAGTCTGGATAATTGGGGAAAGCATCGGCTGTTACGTTCCACATCATAGCTCTACATTTTATAAAAGAGAGTTACTTCCCAATAACACAGGGCATGATGGTATAGTAGAAAGTACCCTGGACTAGACATCTGATGGTCTTCTGGAAGGAGGTCAGAAGGTCTAAGCAGTCACCTATGCTATAGACTCAATGTTGGTGTGCTCCAAAAGTCACATGTTGAAACCTAACCCCCAAAGGGATGGTATTAGGAGACGGGGCCTTTGGAAGACGATTAGGTCATGAAGGTGGAATCTTTGTGAATGGAATTAGTACGCTTATGAAAAGGCTTCAGAGAGCTCCCTCTGTTTGGCCATGTGAAATTACAGTAAAAAGACAACCATCTATGAACCAGGAAGCAGTCTCTCACCAGATGCTGAACCTGCTGTCACTTTGATCTTGGACTTCCCAGCCTCCAGAACTGTAAGAAAGAAAATTCTGTTGTCTATAAGTCACCCAGTTTATGGTATTTTGTTACAGCAGCTGAACTGACCAAGACAACTTGTTGTAGCACTTACTAACTACTTAAGCTTTATCAGACAATGTTGCAATTCTGAGTTTTAGTTTTCTCACCTGAAACATAATAGTGTCTATTCCACACTCAATGTCTTGGAACTAAAAAAAAAGTGTATATGAAACCTTTGTACATACAAGGGCATGATGATTAGTAGAATTATTAAAAGAATATTGCTAAGCAGTGACCAAAAGAAGAGTAAAAATTGAATTTAGACTCATTAACTTTATTTTTATTTTTATTTTATTTATTTATTTTTTTAACGTTTATTTATTTTTGAGACAGAGAGAGACAGAGCATGAACGGGGGAGGTCAGAGAGAGGGAGACACAGAATCCGAAACAGGCTCCAGGCTCTGAGCTGTCAGCACAGAGCCCGATGCGGGGCTCGAACTCACGGACCGTGAAATCATGACCTGAGCCGAAGTCGGCCACTTAACCGACTGAGCCACCAAGGCGCCCCAAGTCTCATTAACTTTAGATCACATCACAGTGTTATGGGCTGAATCATGTCTTCCCAAAATTCACCTGGTGAAGTCCTAACCCTTAGTGCTTCAGAAAAGTAGGATTGTATTTAGAGATGGGGCCTTTAAAAAGGTCGTAAGGTAAGATAAGTTACATAGGCCTGCCCTAATCCAATGTCTGTTGTCCTTAGAAGAAGGGGAGAGTGTGACACAGACGTATGAGTGCATACAGAGGAAGACCATGCGAGGTCACAGCAAGAAGCTGGTCCTCTGTCAGCCAAGGAGAGAGGCCTCTGAAGAAAGCAAACCTGAAAAATAGTTACAGAAACACTGAAACACAAATTATGCAGCCAACACTGTGATCGAAGATAAGTTTTAAATAATTTCTGCTCCCCTGTTCAGGTTTTCAGAGCCTTCTCAGACCTCCCCGGATTGTTCTCTCGTGTCCCTTCTGTGCAAGAGACAGATAGCTGGGGGATAGTTGAGCGTCCCCCACACACGTGGGCGCTTCATTTGCCATGCTGCCCTGGGGCTGATCTGCTCATTTATATAACTTGTTGCTGGAGTGGAAGCCACCAAAGGGCACAGTCCTTCTCACCACACTACCCAGTCCCACCCCTGGCACAGTCAGGGCTCCACAAATGTTTGCTGGAAGACTGTGGGCCCTTGCAATCCTGCTAGGCAACACGAAACACAGTATATTTATGCAATGACACCAAAAATTATAATCAAAATGACAACAACAGTAATAATAGCTATTGCTTACTGAGAACAAGGCACTCAGCCAGCAGAGAGTGATTACCTGCATATAAACCACATTTGGAGCATTGTACATTTGATCCTTTAATTGCTTTCTCCAGGCCAAATCTGGACGTTTGGCTGTGGAAAGACAAATTGATGATTTTAGCCTGGGAGAGCTGCCTCTCAGCTCATAGTTCAGTTCTGGGGGCATCTTCCATTTTACTCTTTATAGCAGTGCTTTATGCAGTAATGTGAATTTTATTGCACTTTTGCACATATTTTATAAAAATGCATGGAATGGAAAAAGGAAAGTGTGAGAGTGCTGGTTTTAATGATGAGCAATTTGATCTCATAAACTTAATTCAATTTAGGAAAAGATGGAAATTATATGGATGCCAAAAACTGAGACAATTTATCCTTAATTAGACATTTATTGGTCTTAAGCCAGTCAACTGTAGTTCAATTGTCAAAGGACAGAACAAAATTATAGGACATGTGCAAATCCGTGGTCAAAGATTATGTTTCAAATGGGATGTAATTAAGAACTTTATATTTTTTATAGCACACTGAACACGGAGGCCCAATGATATGATATGTAATAATGCTGTTCAGTTTTTCAAATCTGAAAACTTTCTGTAATGTCATATATAATCAAATTAGGAACATCATATGTTTTGCTTACTTCTTCAAACAACTCTTAAAACTAGGAAGAGTCCTCGCTACAATAAGTAAGCTATAACGAAAGACCACAGACGGGGTGGGCTAAACAACAGATTTTTTCTGCCCCCTCAGAGTCGTGGATGCTGAATGTCCACGGCTGAGATGTTGGCAGGTTGTTTTTTTCTGAGCCCTCTCTCTCTTTGGCTTACAGATGCCACCTTCTTCTCGGATCGTCTTGTCATCTCCCATGTGTGCTCACACATCCGTGTCAAGCCCTCCCCTTCCTAGGGGGATGCCAGTCATATTGGATTAGGGCCCGCCCACATGACCTTACAGTCACAGTCAGAGGTGCTGGGGGGTTAGGACTATGCCATATGAATTTTGGGAGGACACAATTCGGCCCACAACACTATGACATAAACCGAAGTTAGTGACTTTCAACTCATTTTTGGAGGGTAGTGGGGGGAAGGGAAGAACTTCTGTTGAGGAAGTAAGGCAGAATGAAGACAGCATAGAAGACACGCCTAATTGGGAGATCAGTGTGGGAAGGCGTGGCTCAGAGCACCGGAAACAGAAATCAGCCTTGGGAAGTTAAAAGTGTCTTTCTCTGAAGCAATGTTTTGCTTTTCCATTGTTGACAGAGTAAAAACAAAACAAAACAAAACACTAACCAAAACAAAAAGAATCTTGTGGCTTTAAGCAACTGACCCCAGGCCAAAGTTTATAGAATAGACAGGACAGATTACTGCTTTGGGTCCTCATACAATGGATGCTTCCCAGCAGAATGGCTAAGTTGTTCATGGAGCTTCTATTAACCTAATCAGGTCATCCTGGGCTTAAAGGGGTTCTGGTTACATATCTTCAATACTTCTGAACTACTTCCTGCGTCCACAGGCGAAAAGGGCTATTAAATGGGTTGCACAGAGAGGTGGAACTAATACTACGTGACTGAACGAGGATCATCATATCCTAAACAGCAATTAAAATAATTCCAACCTTTGGAAAGTAATTCACAATTTTTTTTTGTTAAATTCGAACCTGAGAAAAGGCAAATAGTGAGTGTAATAAGCATGAATGTGTTATGTAACTGAAACAAATTTGGAGAATTTTTAGTACATAATTTTCCTTAAAAAAGTAAGTTAGCAATAGTATAATCCAGCTTTTTACATTGCCTTTTGTGTTGAAGAAGGCTAGTGTTGAAGAAGACTTGTGAAATATCTCACAATGCATATGTTTGCACATATACATACCACGGAATGTATATTCATATAAATATTACCCAACATTTCATTAGTAGCTCATTTTCTCAAGTGTTCAGAAGTCATTTCCCTTGTCATTTCGATTGCTAGTAAAACTGGGAAAGAAGCAGACTGACTTCTGAGGAGTAAAAGGGATGTTCAGTTCCACATGAGGACTGAAGTATTAGAATTTGGCTCCTTGGAGAAGCCCTTAGTTGTCACTCAGGGCCAACAGACACATTTCTAACTAGCTTAGTAAGCCTGACTTTGAAAATGCAAATTAGAGAAAGCCTTGACCAAAATAGATTCACAGAAAGCACCGTGGGAAGGTGGAGAGAAACGATAACAGCAGACACGGAACTTACTGGAGGGAAAGCCAACTGTACAAGTTTTGATAACCTTTGACGGTATCCCTGTACAGCAACATAGGTTCCTGTCAATGACCCAGAGTCACAAAGACAGAGTTAAATGGTGTCTATACCATCTATTTAAGGAGGCAGATTAATGTGAAATGTGGAAAGATTTCTATCCAACGTGGTAAAATAAATTAGGAGGATAGAAACTGGCACATGGTGTCTCTGGAAAACTAAATTCTATGGGTTATTTTGTTTGTTCATTTATCCATTCATTCCTAGGTGATGTATTAGGGACCTACTGTTTATTCATGAATCCAGCAAAAATTTGATGAATTTTTGAATTCATGAATCTGATGAATACAATAGATACCAATATCTATCCTTGTGCTATTTACATTTTAGTTGGAGGAGACAGACAGCACAAAGCTAAATAATATATAGAGGGTCTATAAAGAATATGGACAGTGTTGGGGCGCCTGGGTGGCTCAGTCGGTTAAGTGGCCAACTTCGGCTCAGGTCAGATCTCGTGGTCCGTGAGTTCGAGCCCCGCGTCAGGCTCTGTGCTGACTGCTCAGAGCCTGGAGCCTGTTTCAGATTCTGTCTCCCTCTCTCTCTGACCCTCCCCCATTCATGCTCTGTCTCTCTCTGTCTCAAAAATAAATAAGCGTTAAAAAAATTAAAAAAAAAAAAGAATATGGACAGTGTTAAGTGCTGTGGGGGAAAGAAAGGCAAGGACAGAGCTGGAGGGGAGTGAGGAGAGTGGGAATACAATCTAATGTAGGTTGGCCACTGCGAAGGTAATGTGTGAGCAGGGTCTTGAAGGAGGTGAGGGAGTGAGCACCTTGGTTCCTAGAAGGAAGAGCATTCCTGGTGGAAGGGACCTCAGAGTAGGGACAATGCCTGGGCAGTGGAGCAATAGCACGGAGGCCAGCAGGGTTTCAGCAGGGGGTGGGTGCGGGGCAAGGGGGAAAAGGAGGAGGAGATTGGGTAGAGAAGGGCTTTTGCCATTTCGGTGCTATCGGCGGAGGGCTGATGTGATCTGTCATAGATTTTTAAAAGGATATGCTAGCCAGTGTGCGAACAGACCGAAGAGTGAAGTTCAAAGACAGGTGGCTGTTGGGATATTTCAGGGGAGAGGCTATGGTGACTTGAAGAAGGTGCTTGTGGCAGAGGTGTCTAGAAGGGGTCAGTCAGCCTCAGGTTATATCTTGAGGGCACCGTTGAGAGGCTTTACCAATGCATCAGATATAGGGTGTAGAGAAAAAGAGAGAGACGAGTGCAGGGTGACTCCAAGGTTTTTGACCTGAGCAACTGGCAGAGTCGCCATTTATTCAGAGAATGGAAGATGCACGTTTGAGGGGGTTGAGTCAGGGTTTGGCCATGTGAAGTTTAAGGTGCCTGTTAGAATCCCAGTGGGGATAAGGAGTTGGCAGGTGGATACACAGGACTCGTTCCAGGGAGAGGGCTGGCAGGAGATGTAACTTTGGAAATTGTGAGAGGATAAGTAGTAGACACAGGTCCAAGGCGCTGTCTATAGAATAGGATAATATTTTTAAACAATGGTGAAGAAGTAACCTTTCCCTTTAAGCAGTGAAAACACAAAAATAGAAATAACTAAAATAGGAGGGAAGAATGCCATAAACAGTTAAAGGAAAATAAAAAGTGCCCCCAGGGACACTGGGATTTAGGCAGATGCAGTGAACGTGACCGGTGGACGATGAAGCAGTAAAGCTTGATCAAAATGCTTCCTAAGGAAGTCAAGGAAGGCTTCATCAAGAAGATGGAACTGCTTACTCAGTCTTAAAGGGGAAGAAAGGATTTTTGACAGGAAGAAATGGATGAAGAACACAATCCAGGTCAAAAGGCTGTCATTACTGAAAACACTAAGAGAAGAGATCACTGACTCTTTTGGAGATGAATGAGAAGGAACAACATTTTTATCAGACCCTCATCTCTAAAGGAGCTTCAGTGCTTTGTGAGAACTGTTCAGCAGGCCATGTGGTGCCATATGCTAAATTTTATCTTAAACTATCTTCAACTATTTTTCATACACGCTGAAAAACGCACCAATTGTAAGTGTATAGTTAAATGAAATTTTATCCCCTGAAAATACCTGTGTAACCAACCACTTCGATCAAAAAACCACCAGCACCCCCAGAAACCTCGTTACTCCATCCCCTAAACACAGAAGAAGCCGCCACCGTGACTTCTACCAGCAGAGATTAGTTATGCTTGACTTGAACTTTATGTAAATAGAACCAGACAATATACACTCCTATGTAGCTAGCTTTTTTCAGTCATTGTTTTGAAGTTCACATACACTTTTGCCGGTAGCAGTGGTTTGTTACTTTGCCTTTCTGGAAATACTATAGTTTCTTGCTCCAGTCTACTATTGACGAGAGCATTTGAGTCGTTTTCAAGTTTTGGCTGTCATATTTCTACTGCTACAAGCCTTCCTGTGTGTGTCTTTTGGTACACACATGCATTTCTATGGGGCATTTGCTAAAGAATGGAATTGCTAGGTCATAGGTGATATAAATGCTCTGCTTTTGTAGGTACTCCCAGTTTTCCAAAATGGCGTTTACCAACCAGCATTAAACTACCACTAGGGTGCATGAGAATGCCAGTTCCTTCACATTCTTGTCAACACTTGGAATTGTCGGGTTAGATTATTTATTTATTTATTTATTTATTTAATTTTTAGAGAGAGAGAGAGAGAGAGAGCGAGCGAGCGAGTGGGGGAGAGGGGCAAAGGGGCAGAGAGAGAGAGAGAGAGAGAGAGAGAGAGAGAGAATTCCAAGCAGGCTCCATGCTTAGCACGGAGCCTGACATGGGGCTCTATCCCACGACCCTGGGATCATGACCTGAGCCGAAATCAAGAGTTGGACGCTCAACCGACTGAGCCACCCAACATGCCCCTAGGTTATATAAATTTCAAGCCATTCTGGTGTGCACTGGGGTAAGTTATTGTAATTTTAATTTGCATTTTCCTGATGACTAATGACGTTTAGTACCTTTTCATATGTTTAATTATATTTGAATATTTCACTTGTACAGTGCGTATTCAAATCCTTTGCCAATTTTTAACAGGTTGTCTGTGTTTTTCATACGGATTTCTAGGCATACTCTGTATACTCTGGATACAAGTACTTTGTCAGGTACATACATTACAATTATCTTCTTCCAGGCTTGGTGCATTTCACTCTGTCAGTAGAGTCTTCAAAGAAACACATTTTCTTAATTTTAATGAAGCCCTAATTATCAGTTTCTTTAAGCTTTATGTTTAATGATGGAAAAATAAGTAAACAGCCAGGTAAGTAGATAGGAAGGAACAACATTTTTATCAGACCCTCATCTCTAAAGGAGCTTCAGTGCTTCGTGAGAACTGTTCAGCAGGGCATGTGGTGCCATATGCTAAACTTTATCTTAAACTATCTTCAACCATTTTTCATACATTACATATTACATACATATGCGTATTCATACTTACAACACCCTTATGACACACGCATAAGAATGTTTTCCCAAATATTTGGGCACTTTGTGGCCAAGTTAACACATAACACATAACACATAAAATTAACCATCACAACGAATTATAATTGAAAAAGCTCATTTTTCACCATAAAATTAATACATGTTGTTATGGAACTTTCAAGAACTGAAAAAAGTCTTACAACTCAATGCCTAACATAGTGTTTGACACTATAAATTCTCCAAGAGTATACGCTTAGTGAATGAATGAATAAATGAATGAATGGATCTACTCAGGTGGGGGAAAAAAACCTTTGTTAATATCTTAGTGTTAGGGCTTTTTTTTTTTTCTGCGCATCTGTTTCATTTTATGTACTTTTGATAATGTATGTGTTTATAAATTATGTTTTGTTTGGGCTGTTTGATTTTCAGTGTTGAATCACCTGTTTGTACTAAACGAATGTGAAGGCTTACCACCTGGAATGTTCTCATCCTCCCAATTAACACAATGTGAAGACAACGCATGTGCTTTATCAATCCTTCTTGCACCAAAGTCTCTTTATGATAAATATAAGATACTCCTGGATTCACATGTGTTTTTATCTAATGGAAACTAGGCATGTGACCAAACACATTTTTTTTTTTTGGGAAATTCCCATAATTATCAAGGAAACTCAGGAATTATCTGTGTAGCTGTAAATTGGGGCAATGGGAAAGTGAGTGTAAGAAACATCTATTTTCATTTGTTTGACTTTGGCTACAGTTCCACAGGATTCGAGCTTCTCATGATTGAGTCTAAATTAGGAGAACCGTATGAAAAAATGAGAGATCAGAACGCAAGACTCCGTGCTTTGTTGGACAGGGGACGGAAGCCAGAAAGTGCCTCGGGCAGATGAACAATTCATTAATTACCAGTGGAAAGAAAAGTTGAATCTAGGGCACATCTTTCTTGAAGTGACATAGAAAGGTTTGCCAGTTAGAGCATGAAAATAAGACAAATATGTGTGTTCAGATATTAATTTTGTTACCAATACATCGGGATAATAAGATCTTCCATCTTTCTTTACCATAGTTTCTCTACTATGAAATGAGGAAGGCGTTTATGGGATTTAATTTTGACAGTTTGATTGTGAAATCATAATTTTACAATATCAAACTTATGGAAATCAGTTCACTCAGAATACACATGGGACAGCTGTGATATGCACAGTGCCCTACTTGTTGTCATGGGAAGCCAAAGAAGTATAACGCTCCCGTGACGGTCTGAATGTTTGTGACCCCCCAAATTCATAGGCTAAAATCCCAACCCCAATGGTGACGGTATCTGGAGGTGGGAGCTTTGGGAAGCAGTTAAGTCATGAGGCGAATGGGACTACTGTCCTTATAAAAGAGGCTCCGAGAGACATCCCTTGCCTCCTTCCACACAGTGAGGAGTCTGTCCTCTGCAACCTGGAAAGGAGGTCTCTTCATCAGAACCTGATCATGCTCGCACCCCGATCTCTGACGTCCAGACTCTAACGCTGTGACAAATACATTTGTGTTGTTTATAAACCACTCAGCCTATGGGAGTTTGTCATAGCAGCCCTAACTGAGATATTGCTCTATCTTTGTGGCACCTCAAGAAGGACTCTGCACACAGCAGGTGCTTAATGAATGTTACTTGAAGGCGGTGGTCCTCCCAAAGCTTGCATCTATTTGGGGAAAACAAAAGCCCCCTCTGCAGATTCAACAGCAGCACGGCAGGCCAGCAGCCCTGTGAGGAGGCGCAGACCTTGAACGAGCACCCGAGTGAGTGTCCAGGCAGACAGAGCCAGTGGGCAGAGGTGGCTCGGGAAGCTGTTGGGGCCTCACGGGAACTAGGATTCATAGGTGGGAAGAGGAGGAAGGTGCCTCGGGAAGGGCAAGCAGCCACTGGCAATTGCTCAGTTTCTGGGGCTGGAACAATGCACCTGCCTCAAAGGGCTTGTTTTGAGAAGCCGTGGAAGGTGCAGCTTCAAAGAGTCGGGTACCTACCTTGGCCGTGGGCTATGAAACGGGGGCTTTGTTCTTTATCCGGTAAATAGTGCTTTTGAGCAGAGGAGCCACAAGATTAAAGTAGCATTTTTAGAAAGATCTCCCAGGTGTGAACAAAAGGGCTGAATTGGACAGGACTCAAGCTGGGAGCAGGAAGCTCTGGAGTGATTTTTAGCAGAGTGTAGGTCTGAGACGCAGAGGGTCTGGCTTGGGGAAATTGGACTAGAAAGGGGACAACGGTTCAAAGGCTGCGTTAGGAGTTACTAGAGAACTAACAGAGTTTGGTAACTGGAGAGCACAATGAAGGAGGAGTGTGAAAGACGCTCACATTTGCAGCTCAGGTGACCGGAGGGGTAAAGTTAGCCTTTGACAGAAAGAAAATCGAAGAAAAGGGAGCCAGATAAAAACAGATGATTTCAATTTGATACTCACACATCCTGATGCATGGTGTAGCACCGAATTCGGTTTTTATATGCCACCTTATGGTTTACTGGCCGCCCGTCCAAGTGTGGTACGTCATGGGTGACGAAGCCGGAACAGTCACCAGAAATTTGGTTGGAAATACGCAAATGCAGGCAGGTGCGGGGAGAAGGCTGTGGATGCGCGCAGCTGAGAAAGTGCTCCCCACCAAGGAGTGTGAGGAGCCAATGGCACATGCGATTCATGGTTCGTGTCCTGTGGAATTCCCATTTGAGTTACTTAGTCTGCAGTAGTCTGTCTGTGATTGAGTGATTAAACCTTTAACGTTCACTCCTTCCCCGGGTACCTCATGAGCTGTACTTTGAAGTAGCATCGACCCGTGTTTTGAAATAATTCTTCAAATCACGCTTGCATCCCATCTTGGCATACATTTTCTTTAAACGAGTTGTAGACCTATCTAATTTCCATTTGCAGATTCAACAGCGCCCGGGAACAAAACCCAAACAGGATCTGCTGCTGCATGTGTTTTCATCAGCTAGTGCTGGGGACAGTGATTGGCAAACTGGGTTGTGATGGAATTATTAAAATTCATGAGCCAGAGAATTACTGATGTGTAATAGTCAAAAATGCAGTGGGTGCTAAGTATCTTTGACACGTTCCCTAAAGCTTTTACCATCTTGGGAAAAAATGTTAGAAGTCTGGCAGGAACATATTGGATTTTCCTAAAGCATATGGTGATGAAATAGAATATCGTTCTATGAGAAAATATTGTCATACCGGCTTCCTGGCCCAACGTGTCACACGCACTTTCTATTGCTGTGTTGCAGTTGTCTTTCTTTTATGCCCTTTATTTCTGGGACGAATTTCGTTCCTGGTCTTGGAAGAATGGCGACGCTTCACCCCATCTCTCTCTTTTGGCCATTCCTTTGTTTTCATTCTTCCTCCCTGAGTCTTTTGTTCCCCACACTAAAGTCTTTACACCGCGTTTCAAGACTGGGAGGTGCGTGCTTTGATCAAGTTTTTGTTTTGAGGACACTAAGAGAGTTTTCATCTTCCAATCCTTTCTCCCCTACATGGTTTGTGTGCTGCTGTTTCATCCTGTTTTTCTGAAGGAGTTGCTTTCATCCCAGACCTGGCTGGATTGCAAGAATGGAAGTGCTTATTCTCTAGCTTGCATTAAAAAAAAGAATCCATTTTTATTTCAAGAGGATGATGAACAGGAAAAAAAAAAAAAGTCAATGGACACTTTTACCACATTCTCTGTTTGGTCCCCCTTGGGCTCTTTTTAAGCATCGAAAATGTTCCCAGAGTTGGTCTAACCCACATCACCCAGTTGGTTGCAGGCAGTGTTGTGGGTTGGCATCCCCTACGGGTGGCTGGTTGGTAAGCTCAATATCCAAATTCCTGGAATTGTCGGGTTCGTCTGTTTTCTAAGGCAACTAAGGAGCAATGCAGTCTTCCCTAAGGACTTTTATTGTTTTAGAGTTTTAGAGGCCAAATGAGCATTTCTAGTTGGCTCTGAATTTCCAATTCTTTGCTGTATGCTCTCAATAATTAAGACCTGATGAGTTTGAATAAATTGTTCCTCAATACAGTTCCTTTCCTGAGGCAGATGTGATGTAACTCATCATCTGCTCCCTCTCCCCGGTGAGGACAATGGAAGCCTCCACCTAGAGGGAACTGAGAAACATGGCGAGTTTTAAATTTCCTACCAGAAAATGGGCTGGGATGACATGGTCGAAAGCTGGACCAAAACAAAGGTTGGAGAACCTTACATCTATAGCCTACCTTACCTGGGCTACAGCCCAGGAGCTGATTCAGTAAGGCATCTGTAATGCTGAGGAGAGACTTACCTCTGACTTGAAGCAAGACAGAGGCGTGAGGTCACAGCCTATTCAGGGCAGGTAGGAACAGTGTGGCAGACAAACATCCCCTGCAAGCCCATGAATTTCCACAGGAATGATTTGGACATAAATCCATTAAACAAATACTATTTTAAAAGCTATAAACATTGTTCTTAAAAAAAAAATCACCATCAGGTTGCCACATTGTGGAAGAGGCGTGTGGAAATAGAGAGACAGAGTTCAATGTTTGTTCTTCCTCACACCCATTAATGACTCACATTGGCAATGGTATTGGATTTTTCTTGAATTGCAAGAGATTTCTATAGATGATGGAAACTTGCCGTCTTTGTTAAGAGAAGTTAGCAGAAACTAAAACGCCTCCCCCCCCCCCCAAACTCCCATCTGTTTTCCCTGATGCGGTACCATCACCAAGAGTCAAAATCCAGGATGGCGGTCACCCACAGATGGGGCCGCTAAAGCAGGGTAGGCAGGAATAGAAACACAGGTTTCTTAGAGATGACATATAAAATAAAATAAAATAAAATAAAATAAAATAAAATAAAATAAAATAAAATAAAATAAAAGGATACTCTGCAAGCTGTGGTGAGAGCTCTGGCTTTCTTTTTTTTCCCCCACCTTCCTCGTTCTTTCTTTTCTCCTTCTCTTCCGTAGCTCCCCTACTTTCTGGATTCAATCTGTCCTCCATATTGTTAATAAGTGTATATTTACTTTGCAGTTTATCCACTTGGGACCTGGATTACTCTAAGACTACTTAAAGGTTGGCCCGTAAATGTCACTGAAATGTCTAAAATAGAACACTGCTGGTGCAAACATTGTTTTCTTTCTTAAAATTAAATAGTTAAATTCCACCATAGCCTTTCATTTCTCGGTATTAAAACCACTTTGTTACCTCATTTAAATTGTACTTCGAAACCTCCGTGCTCTTGCTGAAGCCTCCTTCCAGAACACTCTTTTCTCCATGTCTCACTTATTGAGGCCTTTCTTATTGGCCAAAGCCCAACTCAAATGCCACTTCTTTTGGAAGACCTGCTTTTCAACAAATATTTATTGAAGGCCGTCCCTTTGCTAAGTAGTGCTCTAAGGGCTGGGGCATAGCAGTGATCAAGGACAAAGTCTCTGCTCACATGGAATTTACATTCTGGCAGTTGGGAATAGCTACTGACAAATAACCAAAAAAGTAGATATGTATCATGTAAGGGAGATACAGGAGGTAAGTAATAAAGTAAGATAAAGGAGGGTAAAGGGCTAGAAGGTGATGGAAAGACCAGCAAGGAGACGATTGCCTTCCTTTGTACTCCTACAGAATACAATCATACTTTAAAAAATTATATACCTTTTTATATACGAGAAAACGACATAGATGCCTTAGATGTTATAAACTGCTTATAGACAGGAAATTATTTAGCTTTCTACTCACCAGTACCTTATACACAATAGGCAGCTGATCGATGTGCAGTGCTCCTGAGACTGGTAATACACAAGAAGTGACAGTTTATCCATAACACCACCAATACATGCAGGTGTCGTATGATCTGAGTTATGTCAAGAAATGGAGAAATAGCATCTTGCCCATTGACTGGAGAGCGAGAAGTGATGAGGGAGGCAGGAATCCATCTTCTGAGGCTGGAGGTGTGTCAGTGGTGGAGGTCGGAGAAATCCAAGGAGACAGGCGTACAGCAGAAGCTGTGATGAGAAGGATATAAGTGGAGGAAGCCGGGAGACGGGTTGCTGACTCAGAGGTTCCACACCAGGAATCGTTGGTGATGCTCACCTAGGAAAGGGTCCCTCCTTTCCCCGCTGCTTTGTGAGCCATTCCTAATGGCTGGGATTTTGAATAGCACCCTGGATTTCGGCTTCTACATGGTATCCTTTTAACTTAGTGCGTTGGTTATCCTACGTACCTTTTAATATTAAATGCTATTTCCCATGAATTAAGCATCTGTTTTCGATGACCTTTTGGTAAGAGTGTCAGCAAGACCAAATCTGTTCTGTGTTACAGTTATTTACGGAGGTGTTAGGGTGGGATAAATAGTGAATGAAGAGAAGGCCAACAATGGAAATATTCTGTGTAACTACCTACCAAGAGATTCATAATAGCGTGTAGTACCACAGATCTTAGGAACTTTTTTTTTTTTTAAACCAAGAAGACGTAGGTACCAGGCAGTATTCTAAGCGTTTTATTCATTGAATCGTGTCTTGCTTTTGAGTCGTGCTTCTCAGCAGTATAGCTCTTTCCAATCTCTTGACTCGATCATTGCCAACAACCTTGGGAGGTAGCATTCACTAGCTCTGGCCTTGAGTTCAGGTGAGGGGTGCGGTCCTTGCCCGCGAGCCGAGCAGAGTCCCATGCATCCAGGGGGCTGTGGACTCCGAGCTCCTGTGCTGATGCCACATATACCATATTCATGAATCTATGGATTTTAAATGGGGTCAGATATCAGCCCCGGTATCATGTCACTTTGTGCGCGGGAGTCTCCCACCTCCCTCCCCTCATGTCACTTTGTAACTTTAAAACAAGCCAGGTTCTTCCAGCACATTCGCCATCCAGCCAAATGGAGAAACAGTGATATAGTTTAAGCTATGTGAAAAGAAATCCTTAAACCTGCAGAGATCCTGTCTTCCTTAGAAGCCCCTCTGTTTTTCCAGTTGTGCAACACTTATGCTAGAGGATGGTCATCTATTTTGAAAATTTAAAAACATATAAAATGTTTCGTATCTGAAAGACGTCAATTAGTGCCTCTTTTTTCTTGGTATGGGTGCATTTTGTAGTTTTGACTACCTTTAAATATGGAAGGGAAAAAAAATCTCAAAATATTTTGAGTAAATACATCATCAATCTGAAAAGCTTTTAAAATGAGTCAAAACTTATTTTCTTGTTATTACTTCTCTAGATTTTCTGAACTCTCACAAGGCATAAATGAGGCATAAGAAGCCAAAGTGATTTACCCAGGTTTTACTGAGTTGCTAATAAAATCCTGAGAGTAGAGAACCCAGGCTGGGAAAAGTCACACATTCTTTTTTCTGGTTTCTTTACTTTATGTGAATTCTCTAGTGGTTCACAAAGTTGCTGGCATAACCTTTAGAAATGTTTTGCTCATGAAATGGGGTATTGATTCCTTGGTTTACCTTTTTTCTCCTTACTCAGATTCCCTTTCATGTCCACAAGAGGGAAGGAAAGAAACAAACTACTGGAACTAAATACTGAAATGATGGATAAAAACAAAGTCTGCAAATCAAGAAAGCTAAAGCTTTCAAGTTGGTCTGATTATTATATTAAGATTTATTGTCCTAGAAAAAAGCTAGCTGTCCTTGTATTCTGAAAATCACCATGTGTCAGTGGTTCTGTGTCATTAATGACATACCGTATACTTTTGTCTAAATCAAAATGATTCCTGGGCTTTTGAAGATGAAATCACAAACTCAAATACCTACATAGTTGTAGGAGAGAGTAAAGCCGATCAGATGTGAGAGATAATGAGATTTTCCTGGAGTATGGAGACTTTGAAACATAGCTCCCCCTCCCCGCAACCCCCACCCCACCCCCACCCAACCCCTAACCCCCAAGGCAGTCCGCTGTGCTGTCCCAGTGATGGCTTCCAGGTGTGAATTTAGGCTCCTGGCAGGTGGACTTCCCAATTTTCCAAGCTGGGTATCTGGATTTTTATGTGAAAGCCCCCAGTGAAACACTGGTATCCCAGTCAACAGTGGGTATCTGGCCACCAGAACACAAGAACGGTTGGCCTCAACTTGAGCGGGGCTGGGATTTTTGTCTGTAATGTAGAGGATGCCATTGCATGTTTTTATTGTTTAATTTCATTTCAAAATCAGAAACAGCAGCCACGAAACCATAAGAACATGGGAAGACCCATTGCGACATAATTCTTATAAGAAGTCATCTATTCTTGAAGGTTCAGAGGAGCACTGTTTTCGAGGGAATCATCGGAAGGCACTTTATATTCCAAACGAACAGTAACCGTGGTGTTTGAGAAGGGTAGAGTGGGTATACTAGACAAGCAAGTAGAAATGAGTAACGTTTTGCTAATCTTTCAAGGCCTTCCCTGAACGCCACGCCTCCTGTTTTAAAACCAAACGTGACCTCTACGCGGTCTACCAGAGTAGTGTAGTGGTTATAGCCAGAGTGATACTCAACCATAGGTTTAACAATAGGTTATGGATCATGGCCAATCAGAGTGTATTTAGCATTTAAGAAACCAGTACAGATATACTGACGTATACTAGCTAAGTACAAACCCTGTTTGTATCATACGCAAACATCCTAGAACTTTGCTGCTTAAATTAAGATAGACCTCAGACCAGCAGCATCAGTGGCACCTGTGTGCTTATCAGAAATGCAGAATCTCAGGTCCTACCCAAGACTTACTGAATCAAAATCTGCATTTTAACAAGATCCTCCCACGGCTGATACACACATTACAGTTTGAGAAGCACTGTCTTGGAGCATTCAGTGCCTCTTTTTGTCATCTACCATATCTTGCCTTATATTAAAGTTATTTAAGTTCTTCTTTGTCACTACCAGTAGACTATTACTTTGTTGAAGCAGAGGTTGTGTTTAAAAATTGTACCGGTGGGACGCCTGGGTGGCTCAGTGGGTTAAGTGTCTGACTTCAGCTCAGTTCGTGATCTCTCAGTTCCTGGGTACAAGCCCTGCATCAGGCTCTGTGCTGACAGCTCAGAAGCAGGAGCCTGCCTCAGATTGTGTCTCCCTCTCTCTGCCCCTTCCCCACCCGTTCTTGCTCTCTCTCTCTCTCTCTCAAAAATTAACATTAAAAAAATTGTACTGCTGTGCTTAGCATCTTGACCATAGGAAGGATTGAAAAATTTGTATTGAAATGAATGGAAATGGAAAAGAGCAAAAACATCGCAGCAATAATTATAATCAGAGAAACTCACATCTATTGAGTGCCTTCCCTGTGTGTGATATGGGGCCCCGTATTTTAGAAATCTTATTTTATTTAGTACTCACGATCACTTAGAAGGTAGAAACCACTGATAGTTATGTCGCAGATGTGGGGACTGAAGATTCAAAAGGTTAAGTGACCTGTCCTGGGACATGAGGAGGCAGAGAGGGGACAGCTTTGTCTGATGCAAAGCCAAAGTCTGCACTGTTGGCCGACTTGGGTTGGTAGGTGTGAATGAAGGAAAAAAAGAAGAGTGGAAGAAAATTCTTTCAAGTCTGAGACTGGGAGAAGAGTGTTTTATTCTTGATGGTATTGCAGGATTCATCAATAATTGTCTCTGGGATCTGGGTCCTGAGATGAAATGCTTCCCTTTACAATCAGGAATATCTGTTGGTGAACATTCATCCTTGGCCAGAACATGGAGCACTTTTGTCTTCATATTTTATTGATTCATCTGCCTGGAGACGAAAGGGCGAGAAAGAACATTTTTGCCTGTGACAGCCGTTGTGCTTTTTCTCCTGAAGAAGCAAAAGGAATTAGGAACTCAGTTAAATGTAGGAGCGATGATTGAGAGTGGGGAGAGGAAAAAGAGAGGAAAATGTCTCTTGGCTTTTCAGACCCTTCCAGCAGGAAGCAAAGAGCTTGATAGATTCTGTGCCACAGGAAGACCTAGTAACAATTTAATGGGTCCACTAGACAGTGCCATTAGGGGGTGACAGGCAGTATATAATTATTTTTAACATGCATGTATGGTTAGGGCTTGAAATGTATCACAGTGCTGTCCAGTACTAAAGAAGCATAGATAGACAATTCTCCCTGTGTACGGGGAAGGAAACCAGTCTAAGTAACCCACTGGGGATAAAAACATGAAGAGTTTAATGAAAATTAAGGCTCTGCAAGAGAAAGTGAGACTCTTTCTTAATAAGCCAGCTTTGAAGTATTTCAAGTTGCTCTTAGGAGGAAATGTATTCAGTTATTCACAAAACACTCGCTTGGAAAGAATTGTCTTAAGCTACATTTGCATCCTGTCTTAAGAACTAGATGGTAACCATGGCAGAGATTTTTGCGACCTCTTAACAGCCTCAGGAGATATTTATTTAAACATCACTGTGAGCGAAAAAATGAAATAACAAAATAGGTGAATAATCACTCCATAACCATGTATATCATTGCTCCTGCAGTTTAAGGAACACTTCCAACAACATCCTGGAAGAATATTATCTGTAGAATCTGAGACTCTGTTAGCATCAGGTGGATTGAAAACAGCCAAACTTTCTACATATTGTCAAAATATGTGAACAGGGGCGCCTGGGTGGCTCAGTCGGTTAAGCATCCGACTTCAGCCAGGTCACGATCTCGCGGTCCGTGAGTTCGAGCCCCGCGTCAGGCTCTGGGCTGATGGCTCGGATCCTGGAGCCTGCTTCCGGTTCTGTGTCTCCTTCTCTCTCTGCCCCTCCCCCCTTCATGCTCTGTCTCTCTCTGTCTCAAAATAAATAAATGTTAGAAAAAAAATAAAAAAAAAAAATATGTGAACAGGTCTCATGAGTAATTTCTTAAATGTCAAGATTAATTAGTGTCTCACAATAATTTATTTAAAAATCCATATGCCATTACACATCTAAATTTCCATAATTATCTCTTCCAGGATAATAATAAAAATTTGCCCCTCAAACTCATCCCTTTGGTTATTTAGAATCTTATGTCCTCTTAGTGGATGCGTAGGTGATTATATAATGCTTTGAATAGAATTTTTAGCCTAAACATATATTAAATTCTGTTTCGGGATGAAATGCAAACGTTTATAATTTGGGATTTAAAACAAATTTAAATTATGGAAGTATTTTTTAGAACCTTGGGCTCTGTATTTGATTTTATGAAAACTAAACAAAATTGGCCATAACATACTGACAAGTATTTTGGCTGTCTGTGTTTTATGTTTACAAAATACTAAAGATTAAGAAGAATCCTCTTCCTGCATCAAGAGACCTTTAAAATGGCTTTACATGTTTTCTACTTAAGACATGAATTGAGAGAAAGACTCCAGCTGTCTAGCTTTGACTTTAGATCGGCACCAGTCCTTCCACATCTCTCAGTCTCCGAATTGAGAGCTTCCAGGCTTGGAAGTGCCTTCTCTTCCCAGCCAGCACCCCTGTCTCATGGAAGAGGTTAGGAGTTTACGCTCTGGAGATTGGCTTCAGATTACAGATTTGCCACTTGTAGTTACGGGACCAAGAACAAACTCTCTGTATTTCACCATCACCGTCTGTAAAGGGAGGATGATAAATAACATCTATATTGTAAGAAAAATTGTGTGGGTTAAAGGAGATAATATGGGTACAGGGCTTGGTACAGGGTTCTTCCTGAAAAATGCCTGCAAACAGCCCTGTGCATCTTTTAAAATGTTTATTTTTAAACAGCTATTATTATTGTTAATAATAATAGTGAGAGAATAGAATCCACTGTCTTCACTTAGTCATTAAATCAACTTGAGTTGTTTCTATTTAATTTTGCTTTTGAAGTGGCATTTTGTATTTATTTTATTACATGAGCATCACACACCCATGGTAATAACAAATTTTAAGTTCACATAAGTAAGAAGGAAAGAATCACTCAGTCTTGCCATCCAGAAGACATCTGTAATGACATCAATACTTACACATGTGTGCCGCATGGATGTGTGCGCGCGCACACACACACACACACACACACACCCCTTTTTTCCCCATGAAGATATATGTCTCTGCAATGCATAATCACGTTTAAACCAAAGTGGTATAAACACTCTGTAAATGTTTGTTAAAAGCACATGTACTGGAATCAAATTGCCTTGATTTAATTCCCGACTTTGCCACTCAATAAACCATGTGATCTTGGGCAAACTATCGACCTCCATTGTGTGTTGGTCTTTTTATCTGTAAAAGGAGAATATCTATAGGATCTTCCTCAAAGTGTTGTGAGGATTAAATAAGATTTTATATAAAGTATAGCACCCTTAATTGTAGAAGTCACTATGTAGGATGCTTTTAAGGATCCCATTTCGAGGGCGTTCCACCAGTAAAATGCCAAGCTCTAGTGTGGATCTGTTTCCATTGCTACTCTTCTCTCTCTGCCACCTCGAGGACTTTAATTGTTCGCTTGCATGACCAGTGTTGAAATTTGTCTGAATTGTAAGTGACTTATTAATAGAGAAGTCTAATTCAGTTGAGACAAAATGCCCACAGTAAGATGATTTCTCCCAATTTAATCAGACTGGGAATAAGAACTATGTCTTAGACTTCTTCATATTCCCCATGTGCCCACAAACTATGCTTTGAATTTTAAAATTTTGGTGCTTTTTAAAAGGGTACTAAACAAATCTATTGAGTAACATTCATGACCTCAGGAAAAGTTTACTGGGAGTCCTAAATGAGTAACTTGTCTTTTTTACTTTAAAAGAGGTGATTGAATGAGCTGATAACTTTTTTTTAATACAGTATTGCTTGAATTGCATTAGAAAAAAATTTTTCACTCTGCTTTCAGGCCCAAATAGCATTAAATGTCTTTTCTCCAAGTTGGCATTTGCTGTTTTCTATCTGTCCATAAAAAATGTAAGGCAAAAGATGAAAGTAATGCCCTAAAAAAATTGAAATCTCTCCAAAGGTGATTGTAACGAAAATTATCCATTAAACTTTATAATTAAAGCCCTTGATAAAATGCACATGTTAAGTGAGTTTTTGGAGGAGCCCCTCTTTCTTCATTCTCCCTTTTAAAAGATTAATTCATTAAACTGAAACCAATCAGAGGAAGAAAACCCTATACAGCCTTGAAATTTTGTTTGGAAACAATTAGGTTCTGTCTTTCCCAAAATATAGATTGTGCAAGTAATGGGGAACTTGGCTAGAACAAGCTCGTTGACAAGATGTGGCTATTTTTTGACAATATTTGAGCTATTTTTAGTTATTGTGCTGTTTGTGCTTAATAACATTTGACATGAACATTCACTTACATGGAAGTTATCCTTTTAAGATATAATGAGGAAATAGTTGGCATTTGTTTTGGGAAAATATTCTGTTTTTAGTAAAAAAAAAAACCACCCTGTACTCAGAAGAGATAAATATCCTCATTGACATTAAGTGTGGAGAAATTGCATTAGGAAACATAACACTTAACTTATAACACTACATGTAAAACTTATTCTGAAGAAGTAAAAATCTTCATCTACAAAACATGTTAGCACTTTTTTTTTTCTTTCAAGTATATCCAGTCACTGAAAGTAGACTAATAAAATTTTGTCTGGTAGAGAAAATTAGGGGAATTGCTTTAATAAATAAGAACAGTTTTTAATTAACACTGTCAGTAAAAGGAGTCCTTCTAAAGTCCTTGAAAATACTTAAAAACAGCTTCCGTGCTTCAAGAGATTGTTTCAAGTATGATCTTCCCCTCACTATTTTTTTTCCTTCATCGGTAGTAGAAGATTGTTTGAGTTTTGTCCTTGTTAAGTATTGCACATCTCCAGCTAGTGGGGTATGAAGTAGTGAGATGTAACACTTCAGCATCTGGTGGGTCCATTGACTTCCCATAAGTGAACGAGTCGGCCAAATCAAAACGAGTTCCATCTCTGGATCTTGTTTCCCTGCACATGGGGCTCACACTTCCCTCATGTCCTGGCTTCCTCTGAAGACCCCGAGAGCTCTGGAACTCCTGAAAGATTTGCCTCCCTGGGGCCCTGATCTGTACTCAGGGCCTCCTTCAATGGAGCCAATTGGGAATCTCAGCAGGTAAACAGGCTTGTCCCCAGCACTACAAATCCAAAAGTTGTCTGGCAGTCCAACCATGACACGTCCGGCAAAAGGGGCTGCTGTGTTCCTGCTGCTGACATGATTGGTTTAGGAACCCAGGCAAGTCAGATAGGGGAATGACTCATCAATAGAATCATCCGCAAAAGGAGGGGGCATCTTGACTGCCCTCTATTCTTTTCTCTTTTTTCTCTTTAGATTAGTATTCTCTAGGGATGTGTGTGTGTGTGTGTGTGTGTGTGTGTGTGTGTGTGTGTGTGTCTGTTTTTTTATACCTCTGTCAAAAAGCCACACATATACAGAGCTTATAATCGCAAAAATAACAAAGTAAAGCATATACAAGGATTGTAATAAAATAAGAACAGTGCCCGGCCCTACCTTAGCCCAACTTATCTCCCTTTTCTAGTTCTTTACCTCAGAAGTGACTGCTTACAAATCTTTCAACTCTTCATTCTGGTATTGACTTTCCTATTTCTAAATAATGACTAATAATTAATGTCTGTTTCTACAGATATTTCTTGATTTTCCAGTTTCGGGTATCGGCTACTGACTGCCTACAAACGTTTCAAATACAGTCTTATCACATATTTGGTAAAATACTTTTTAGCACTACACACACACACACACACAGACAAATATTCTTCATAGTTGAGTCACATAGTATATGGATTACATGTCCTTTCTATTACAATTTGTCTTCCTCCGATGCTAACATTGTCTCAGTTATTTTTGCTCATCATTTCCTATCCTTTAATGAACCTCTAATAGTCACTAACATGTATTCAGCAGGTGCTTCATGCACAACATCGCTGTAAGTAATTTCTAGGTAGGAGGTTTGGAGACAGGAGGTGTTGCATGTCATGTCCCGGCAGAAAAGGATAAAGTCCAAGTTCCCTGCTGTGCCATAGAAGATCTGGCCCCAGGTTGCCCACCAGCCTCATTCCTTGTCTTCTCCTTCCCGTTACTTTGCAGTCCAGCCCCACTGGACTTGAAATTACCAAGCCTGCTCTTTTCCCTTGGCCTTTTCCAGCCCCACTGCTGCCTGAATCACTCCTCTGCCCCCCTTACTTGCCTTCTATCCATCCTTGGGTGCCATCCTCTCTAACCCCTAAAAACTGTTAGTGTCCCTCAGTGTGCACCTCCTGCAGCACCCTGTTCTCCCCACCCACCGCTCTTTTCAAGTTCATTATTTGTTTACGGTGGGTTTTTCTCACTGAACCATGAGCTCCATGAAGGTGAGTCCGAGTGGTCTTGTTCCCTGAGGAGACTTCAGTGTTTGGCATCTAAATTTTTGGCTGTTTAATAAATTTTAGCTGTTGTAAGATGGGGTCTCTAAGGAGAATGACAATGACATAAATGCACATGACAACATTGCAGTGATTCAGAGTGAGAAAATCCCAAGTGAGGATAATGAGTTGTTTACTCACATGAAGTAATTCTGTTTCTCCTTTATAGGTTGCCTAACCTTCAACTGGCTGAGACTTGTTGCAATTATAAAGTGAGAGATTGGGCACTTGTAGATTGGGCAACCTGGGTGCAAGAATCTAGTTCTTATTCAGATTTTGCAAATGATCCTTGGAAGACTTGAAGAAATAAATTAACATCTTGAAGGGTCACTGTGGCTGGCTGTGTGTTCTCTAAGCTTCCATCTGCCATAACACACTTGAGGGATATGCCATGCCTAAAGCAGTGATTCTCTGGGCAGTGAAACCAGAGAAACCAATAAGGGCTCTACCTTCATGGAGCCTCCAGTCTATTCATGGAGACAAACAATTAGCAGCCCAGCACATATAAATATGGACTTGCAGATGGAAAAAGCTGGTGTCAAATTGGAGACCAAATGGTCATAGGGAATAGAGAGGAAGTTCTACCTAAGTGGCCAGGGAAGGAGAGCCTGAGGAAGTGTCATTTAAATAAAAGGTCAGGGAAAAGGTATTCTCAGATGAGGGAAAACAAGTTCAAAGTTTCTAGGAGAGGCGATGGTTACGATGGTTATGTCTCTAAGACAACATGGTTATGTCTAGAAGCCAAAAGCAGTGCATTGTGGTTGCAGCAGAGGAATAAAAGGAAGAAGGGCTCAAAATCAAGTTTGAGAGACAGGCAGGAGTCTCATTATTTGGGGTTGGGAAGCCTGTGCTACTCAGCTTGAGGTCTGAACATGGGTTGCTAGTGGGCAAACTGCTACCCATCTGTGATAAGAAAAAGAGCTTGTGTGGATGTAAATCAGTTATGTCACCTAGAACACTGTACCGAGCTTATACAAATGCACACCCGCAGACACACGTTTAGCAAGACTTGCTCAATAAAAAAAGGAGTGTGCTGGTTTATATTTATGTTCTGATGTAAATTCCTTACCTTGTTGCAGACCAACACTTTGAGCATACAGTGGGCATATATTAAAAGATTTCCAGTGCCTGTGAATGTGCATTTGGTGGTGAGGGAGTTGGTGGTGGTGAGGGGGGGTGTTAACGCATGATCGGATTCACTTTTCAAATAGACATCTGTGGCTACAGAACAGAGAGTGGGGTAGAAGAGGCAGAAGAGAACAGTCAGGACCAGCATTCTAGCAAAGAGATAGATGATGATGACCCGAACCAAGATGGCGGCAACAGAAGTGGAAGATTAGCAAACAGATCATGATGTATTCGGGGGTAGAATCTATAGGATGTTCTCATGGATTGGGGTATGGGGTGCTAAGAGGGCACTTCAAACTTGGCTTCCAGGTTTCTGTTCTGAACAAGTGTTTGAATATTTATGTCCCTGACTGAGATAATAGCAGTAGGGGATGAATGAGTTTAGAATCGGGGAGGTGGTATGCATGGCTACTAATGTAGTAGTTATAATAGTGGACTTTTAAATAACAAGATCCTTTATGAAATCTCCAAATTAATAAATACTACCACAGCCCATATTTTTTCCCATAAACACTTTTTTTTTTAAAAGCAGGAGAGAGAAAGATCAAAAGTTGTGTTGCGATACAGATACTGGGAGGCGTTAGGCTCACTCATCAGCTGAGGGATCTTTTCATCATAAGTGATTCAACTGTGTGACTAAGCCAAGTTATGCAGCTATCATGTTCTTGAGGGGTGCTTCTGAATGGCTAAAATTATAAATCTTCAATCCATGAACAGCAAGGGCATGTCCAGGATGAGGAATAAGTTTCATCCTAACTGTCAACCCTGAGTGCTTTTCGACCGACGCTCAGAGAACTCTTTTGAGGCTGTATCTGGAGTGCGTGAAAAAAGCACAGTCATTGATGCTCAGTGTGGACACTGGTTACAGGAGGATCTGTGGCAGCAGGTGGGCCTAATATTTGCTGACTCCCTGCATTTTTCAGGTACAGAAAACGAATTGGATAAATGCCTCAACATGTGGCACTGGCTATATCCCTTCAAATATTGCAAAATGGAACGGGCACTAAACTTTGAAGGGAACTGTCTATGTGATTAAAACTCAGAAAGGGTTCCAAGAGCTGGAAAACAATGTCATTACTGTTTTCCTTCCACCAATCTATTTGAGTCAAAGCTGGTTGATACCTAAAATGCTGTCTGGAACGTCAATGCAGTTTTGCTCTGGGATCTATTACGGATGGAAAGACAGCCTGATGAAGACTGGGCAAATCCCACAGGTCTGGCTGGGCTAATTGCCATGGGGTCCAATCATATGGCTGCACCTGGGGATACGGTGGACCGTTCTTAGCTTCTCCAACTTTATTCTATGGACAAAACTGTATTGCTTTGTGTTTACTCATTTCAATTTAATTTGGCTTTGTCATCCCTCCTACTACCTCTGAATCCTTCCCAGCAAATGGAGGCCTTTTGCTTTCTAACCCTAAAGAAGATTTAGGGGACCACATGAAGTATTTGGGGTTGCCAAGGGAACTGAAGACTCATCTGGCTCGTCAGAGAGGGGCAGCATTTTGGTGGAACATCAGGAAGACTGCTGCCAACCTCTGCTCAGGTTGCGGAGACAGGAAGGCTGATGTATGACATTAGAGATGATTATCCAAGGACTCTGCCAAGACTCCATGATAATTATTATCATGGTGAAGCAGAAGGGGAATAATGATTCGAGGAAGTTGATAGAACAAGTCGCATAAGTTTTATGGTCAAAAACCACAAACAACCTCATTTTCCAGTGAGGAGAAGACACTGGTGAATTTTGTAATTTAGATATTTTGTCAAGGAGTTCCAGAATTCACTGTTGGACAAGAGGAAAAAAGAGGCCAAATTCAAAAGAATTACTTTTAATTCACCCTGAGATGTTTGCTGTGGGTGTGAAAATGAATTCAGATAGCAAGCATGTGCCTGTTTGTTAATATTCACGTGGACTCATAGAGTTGGAGATGTGTGAAGTCATTCAGTTTAGGTGGTTTCAAACTTTTTATTCTTTATCATAGCCCAAGTTAAAATAAAAACTCCTTTTGTTCAACTTTTTTTCTAATGTTTATTTTAATTTTGAGAGAGAGACAGAGTGCAAGCAGGGGAGGGGCAGAGAGAGAGGGAGACACAGAATCGGAAACAAGCTCCAGGCTCCAAGCTGTCAGCACAGATCCTGACGTGGGGCTCGAACTCATGAACCCCAAGATCGTGACCTGAGCTGAAGTTGGACGCTCAACCAACTGAGCCACCCAGGTGCCCCTCTTTTGTTCAACTGGAAAGATTTTATTTATTTATTTGTTTAATGTTTGTTTTTGAGAGACACAGAGTGTGGTGGGGGAGGTACAGAGAGAGAGAGGGAGACACAGAATCTGAAGCAGGCTTCAGGCTCTGAGCTGTCAGCACAGAGCCTGAAGTGGGGCTCAAACTCACAAACTGTGCGAACGTGACATGAGCTGAAGATGCTTAACCGACTGAGCCACCCAGGCACCCTAACTTTTGTTCAATTTTAATACAAAACAGGTAAAAGCAAAGATGATCGTGCGGGAGATGGGAGAGGAAAGTCACAAGCATGACCCATCTGGTTCTGTGTCCCTCTCACCCACTGATTTTTCCATGAGACGCCTCTGGTCTAAGGACTTAGTGTGAAAACCACTTATCTAATGCAACTTGCCTGGTTTGTAACAGGAGATAAAGTGACCTACCCAGAATCCCACAGTTAGTTACTTGGGAGACCAGATCCCTGTACAGCGATGTTTCTACTACGTCATACTTGAAGCGTTAGTGACAATCCTCCTACATCCTGAGCCCCCTCTAACTTGTCCTACTCCTCATATCAACAGGATTACATTTATTATCTTCTTCTTCCCGTGTTAATCAATGGACTTCATCCCATTATCGCAATTCTCCTGACAGCTTACAGAAAAATATATCTGACTCCACATACCCATGAAAGTGGAGCAGGGAGCCGTGGATATGCCTTCCTCAGCCAGGGCTCACAGTGACTGCTGCTTCTGAACATGCCCTGTGAAGGAGGGTTCCAGGCCACGACCACAGCTGGGTGGGAGGTGGGGAGGGGAGGGGAATCTGTCTTGTCGTCTATTGTGTTGCTCTGCCACGTGACAGAAGAGAGTCATGGGAATTTTCTGCAGGTCCCAGGTTGTTTGAATGCTGCCTCTCTCAGAACTGACATTGTGTTTGGCCTTTGATGAATGATTAATTTTCATAGCCTGTTTTGTGAGATTTTTAATCGCGTGTAGTTAATACACAGACTGTTACAAAGCATAATAGCATCTGTCACCTGAGTAAAAGAAGTGTTAATTTTATATGGACTTCTACTTCTAAGGATCAATGATTTTTAGAGATACATGTGATCATAGAGAGTTTCTCATCCATTTTTTTTTCTCACATAACGAGGAAGTTGATGCCCAGAGCAGTGAAGAGCTGTGTCTATGATGAATCATGTGAATCAGTTGGTTTGAGGTGTGAACCCAGCCCTCCTTGCTCAACACCCATTGTTCATTCCACTTTGATTGGTTTGATTGGATTGAAAAAATATGCATTGTGTGTCCTTTAATGCAACATATCTGTATGAGGGAGGGAGATTTTCCTATTTTCTTGACGGAGAAGGGCAGACAATGAAAACTCTTGAAGAGCTGGGCTCTTCGGTTTTTTTTTTTTTTTTTTTTTCAAGAGATGGGCACCCTAAAAGCATCGTTTGCCAGCCTCTTTGGTAATTTTTTTTTTTTTTTTTTTTTTTTTTTTTTTTTTTTTGTCCACAAGAGCAGTCACTGTTTTATGCTGGGAGTTTAGGTATAGTCAAGGGTACTGGCTATAATCTTTAGGTTAATGACGGCCACCCTTTATTTTTAACCTTGAACAAGATACAATTTGATGCAATAGTTCTAATGCTGTCAGAACTCTGGCGTGCAATTCCTTTGAGCTAATTTGTGAAGTTCAGACCCACAGCTACTGATGTCACCATCAAATATGGGCACCATCCGGCCCATGTGGGCCATATGGATCTATACAAGTCGATCATCTCTCTTGGAGAGATGAAGTGACCCATATATGACAATGATGAGAGGGATGTTTCTTCATGGTATTAACTTCATCCTTGAAGAGAAAATTGTTGCTATCTTTCTATCTTTGGAGCCAATCTGTTAGAGATGAAAAGTTTGTGCAGGAGCTGGGTGATCTGAGTCTGAATCCTGGGCCTGCCTATTACTGGCTGTGTGACCATTGTTGAGTTAGTTAGCCTTGCTGTGCCCAAAGGTTTGTATCACAGAATAGGTTAATCTGAATAAACATCTCAAAATGTTTCTGAAGATTAAATGAGTGGATACGTACAGCTATTAGAACAGTGTGCCATGTAGTAAGCACTTAATAAATATTATTTATTATTACCTTCATATGAATTAAAGGCATCTGCTAAACTCTAGGTAAACATCAAACTTCTAATTGTTTAAAATAAATATGAAATAATAAATATTTGCTATATTTGTTGTTTGGAACAGCTGTATTTTGAGATAATTTGTTATGTAGCTATGGCTAACCAAAATACACACTAACTATGGTTAACAGTCACCACCTGATATGGATATTGTTGAGACAGAGCAGGTCTGATATCTAATTCTTGTTCTTTCACATACTCAATAAGCATTTACTGTGTGCTGGGCAGTGTGGACACAAAAGTCACTTTTAAAAAAGACACTGTCTTTGCCTTCTGGGGAAAGGCAAGCTTGCAAAATGTGTGGCAAACGTATTCATTCAACGTCACAAACTTACTTTAAACTATGACTTGTTATAAGTGTTTAATTTAGGTAGTTTATTAAATATACGATTAAATGTCTTTGCTCTATTAAACAAACAAATGAAAACCCCGTCTAGACATTGAAATGGATTTCAGCTGTGGTCTTACTT
The DNA here is from genome assembly GCF_018350195.1 of Panthera tigris. Classification (NCBI taxonomy): domain Eukaryota; kingdom Metazoa; phylum Chordata; class Mammalia; order Carnivora; family Felidae; genus Panthera; species Panthera tigris. The sequence continues at coordinate 113,135,686 of NC_056666.1, read as the reverse complement.
TGGATGTTTAGGAAGCTCTAAGGAATCACCCAAGCACTGATGGCCTCTTCTGGGCAGGCTTTTCTTGTTATTTAAAGCCAGAGATAGGGGAAGTCTGTTTTCTGTGACTTTATTCATTCGGTGTGCATTCTTGAGTGTTGTTAATAGGGCACACCCCAGGCCAGGTGACTACGGGTGGAGGAAAGGCAGGCTGAGGACAGAAACCTGATTAAGACATGGTGTCCACTCTCAGAGGGCAACAGGAGGGAGGGGGAGAGGTGGGGATTCAAAGAACGTTGAGTGGTCCTTGCCTTCAAAGGGCTCACTGTCTTGAGACAGATAAGGTCAGTAAACAAATGGTGACACAGCAGGGAGAGAGGTGCGAAGTGCTGAGGGAAGCACAGAAAAGGAAGTGACTAAGACAGCCTGACGGGACCCAGGGAAGTTTCAGGCAGGAAATGGCACATAAAGTGGGTCAAAGGATGACTAACTGTTTGCCTGTTGGAAGAGAGAGGGTGGGTTTTAAGGCAGGGAAACTGCATGTGCAAAGGCACGGAGACACAACACTCAAAAGTTGGCAACATTAGGACTGTGTGAGCAATTCAGAAAGAGTATGGCACTGCCCTGCTTCAACGACACATCATTGCCCAAGTTCCTTAGCTTAGCTGGCGAAGCCTGGCATGAGACGGTCCCTGCCCACCCGCGCAACCCCGTCTCTTGCTTCACAACCACCAGCCACATGGGCTCCTTTTTGTCTTTGGATCATCATTAGCGTGATTCTACTTCAGATCTGCTGCACTTACTGCTTCTTTTCTTGGGAACATTTCCTCCTATCTGTTTGCATGGCTGATCTTAATCTTCAGGTCTTACCTCCTCCGGGAGGCCATCCTCAGGGCCATTTTCCTTGAAACAAGTCCCCTAGTATTCCCTATGACAGCACATGTCACATAGGAGGCATTGTGACCTGTACCTACCTGCCACTCAGGAATGTAGCATGAGACCTGGGAGTAGGCACACAGACTGTCTTGCTCCTGTTGTCTCCCTAGTGCCCAGATCGGTCTTTAATGCTCTGCTTGATAGAAATGTGTTGAATGAGGAAAGGAAAACATCAGTGAATGAATGGATGAATGGATAAAAAACTTGGAAAAAAAAATTCGTCTGGATATCTGCCATTTGTTTCTCCAGGTTCAATTTCCATCCTTCATCAAATTCTGTGTCATGGAAGGAAACTGTGTGAACCACATTAATATTCACCCTTTGGGTTGGATTCAGCCACAAGGGGGCAGCTAAGAGAGAGAAGGGATTGATGCCTTGAGCATTCTACACCTCTCCTCTGTTCGTGTCTGTAGGGGATCTCCTCACACAGCCTCTCTTTCTAGGGAAGGGTAAATGCCTTCACCCTTCCTCACTTTAAGGGGAGTGACACCTCCTCTTATCTTTCCATGTCGCTACCCTTGTGGTTTCTCTGTAGTCTACCTACCACTTTGTAGGTAGTCCCTCTATTAATCTTCTTTCAATGTACCTATGCTGATCTGTTTCCTACTGCAATCTGGGAAGATACAAGAGGGCTGGGACAAGTTGGGAAAGGCCTTGCATGCATCGAAAGAGCTCAGATCATATTCATTTGGAAATAGAGAGCCATGAACAATAGATCTTTACACAGAGCTTTAATATAACCCGAAGAGTGAGGCAAACACTTGGGGTCAGTGTAGATCATGTTCTCCCAACCTTTGATAGTGCATCTCATCAATGAAAACTGTTTGAGCCTGTCGTGCTAATATACACATATCCGCTTATTTGTAAATTATATACATCCATGCTTGTATTAGCATGTATACATTTATATAGTGTAAAATATAAAAGTAGACATTAAAAAGCACAGAATACAGATAAAATAAACTGTATTTAAAAGATTTAAAATTAATTTTCAATCTTTATCTCACTAAAACCATACCATTACTGCTCTGATGGCTTCATTTTTAAGGGTCTCGCTAAAATTATAGCCAATATTTTGATATAAACTTAGAGTGGTGTTCATTGTCAAGGAGGGTGCATAAAAATCCAAATTCCAGGGACACCTGAGTGGCTCAGTCAGTTAAGCAGCGGACTTCAACTCAGGTCATGATCTCGCGGTTCATGGGCTAGAGCCCCGCATCAGGCTCAGCGCCTGGAACCTGCTTCAGATTCTGTGTTTCCCTCTGTCTCTCTGCCTCTTCCCCACTGGCACTCTGTCTCTCAAAACTGAATGAACATTAAAAAAAAAAATTAAAAGGGGCGCCTGGGTGGCGTAGTCGGTTAAGCGTCCGACTTCAGCCAGGTCACGATCTCGCAGTCTGTGAGTTCGAGCCCTGCATCAGGCTCTGGGCTGATGGCTCGGAGCCTGGAGCCTGTTTCTGATTCTGTGCCTCCCTCTCTCTTTGCCCCTCCCCGTTCAAGCTCTGTCTCTCTCTGTCCCAAAAATAAATAAAAAACGTTGAAAAAAAAAATTAAAAAAAAAAAATTAAAAAAAATCCAGATTCCAAATCATCTTGATAACTTCATGGGCTTCAAAGGTGGGCTAATCTCTTGTCAGATCTAATTATATTATAATGTATTAAACACATAATTTGGCCCACATGATTAAATACAGACCAAGAACCAGGAGTTTTATCTCATCCTAAAAGAAAGACCCAGGGCTTTTGGGGTCTGATCTAAATAAAACTTCAGAACAATCCTGCAAAACAACATTATTTTTACCTTTCTTATAATGAGGAAACTTATTGCAAACATGGAAAGATCAAAGAACTCGCCCAGGAGCTAGTAAGTGTCAGAGAAAGCTTTAGCTTGCCTGTGCCCAGAGAACTTGTCCCTAATCTACCATATGATGCCAAGAAAGAAGAGGGAATTTTGGTATGCTTTTATCAGATGGCCTTGATTTTCTCAGTAAAATAGAAGAAGGGGCTTCCTGGACTTAAAAGGCTATGTTCAGATGAAATTGGAGTGAAATGTGCTGATTACCCAGCTGGAGGGCAGAGCACCTTTGAAATTGTTATCTTTGCTCTTCTCCACATTCAAAACAAGAATCTGACATTCTCTCCATACGGTTCACTCTTATTCACTCTAACTCCATCATGGTTTCTCTGTGGTTCCTTCCTCCCCAGCTGGAGCTTTCTTTTGCTTGGCACCAGGTAATTCTCCAAGTGAATACGAGCTTGGATGGGGAAAAAACAAAGAATGCATGTTTCCTTTATTTGTTGTTTTTGGTTCATTGTTTCTGGACCCCAGTTGCAAGATGTTGAGGTGAATGTCACATGATGCCAAGTTCCTAGAGGGGAAATGCTGGGAGATCACTCAAGAAAACATTTAAAGGAGGCCACAATTATGAGATATATAAACCTTGATGAGACTGTCTATTCTGCTAGCTGGGCAGATGATGCTAATATCAGAGTGCTTCGGGAGCTCTGGGCACCATCATATCCAGTCAATGAGTCTTAAGTGTGACCACTCCCTGTCTTCTCTTACAGAGACCCGGCACTCCAGAAGGTCATAACTATTGAAAAGGGTTCAGGATGAGGGGATGGGTTGGGGGGGAGGGGTGGCTTCCAGCACAGGTAATAGGAAGATACCAGCTGAGAGGGTAAGTGTGTGGAGAGTGAGGCGGGAACTTGGGTGAATTTTAGAAGAGGAGCCATGGGAATTGTGACCAAGGAGTCAACCAGAAGGGAGCAAGATGATCTCTGAGTTACACATGGAAAGAACCCTTCAAATGTCCTAGCTCTTTCCACATGCTGTTATATGCACCTCTAGAGAAGGCTGGTAGAGAAACAAGCCACTTCAGCTCTTGATAAATACATTTTCAAAGATTATCGTCTAGAGTGGGAGAGAAAACAAACAGAATTTGTGCCTGCAAAGTAATTCATAGTAATCCGCTGGGATGCCGTGGGAAATTCAAAGCATTATGTTAAGAGTGTGGAAAAGGTAGCACTTTTAATATATTCCTATTATTTCTGACTGAATAGGTCAAGCAGTAAACGCTGTTGAATACTGGCCTTTTATTATGGCTTGAGAAATTTTGGAAAGCATTATGATTCTTTAATAAACCCATAGAGTATAATGTTTCTATGAGGGTGTATACTCATGGGTCTACACACACAAAGGCACACATCAGTGTAACTGGGGACAAAGAGCCACTGCCGTCTTCCTGCAATGGGCTGTCAATCTCCTGCCAGCAATCAATAGTACAATCACTCTGGGCCCCGCATTGGAGAGGCGAGCGGAGGACGGACTGAGGTGGGAAAATCTGAGTAGTTAAATGATTTTGGAAAAACCCACTAAACCTTGAGACCTGTCCACTCTCTCCCACATCCAGCCCTCACCAAAGCTAAGCTCTTCTTATATTTAACCCCTGTTGACTCTGTCTTGTGTTTCCTCAGCGGCCACTGTAATACCTTTAATGCGGGTTTTCAACTCCAACAACATACTCCTTCCCACTTTTTCCTACCCCTCCTTCCACCCTGTTCATCACAAATTACTGGCCTCCTTCTCTCATAGCACATGACCTGCTCACTTGTTTTCCTGGGAAGATTTGTTTCTACTTATCTTATGTATCTCCCTTTCAAATTCTTCTGTTTTCTCACCTGTGTCTTCTCTTCCTCTGTCAGGGTGCTCAGTCATACCCCACTGCTGGTCCCATCTCCATTTTCACCGATATCATTTCTTCTAGAGAGTATGCTCGCTTCTTTCCTTCTACTTAAAATATGTTTCCTCTTGAAATTTCAGTTTTATTGTTCCAGCTACCATCTCAATTCATCACTAACCTTTACTGCTGAGGTTTTCCAAAAGCATGTGTTTTACAGGTATCCATCCTCTTCCATGACTCATTGACTCTAGCTCTTTTCATTCTTTTAGCATCACATGTAGAATGGTTGAAGGACAGAGGGGTGTTTAGTTTGGAGAAGTGAAGGCTCAATTTTTCCATGCAATCTGTGTTCAGAGATATAAGGGACTCTCCAATGGGAGAGATTACTTTTCTTACCAGCCTGCAACAGAGAATTTGAATTAACAAATAAAACCTACAGAGAGGTGAATTCTCAATACAATGTCAGGATGTATTTTATTACCACTGAACTTATCCAGAGATGAAATGGGCTGCTCGTGGGTAGCAGCAGGTTCCTGCTTCTGGAGGTTTTCACATTCAGCTTAAATTGTAATAGAATCGATTTGGGCACCAAATGAGCTCTTAGACTGGATGTCGGTTTCCAAATCCTGAAGTTTTGTGATTATCGTGCAGTCATTTCCAAATATCCTCTCATTTGACCTGTTTGCAGCATAAGCCATCACTGTGTTCTTCTTGTTTTATCTATATACAAAAATAATAATGGTCGTTACAAGGATGTTAAGCAACACAGAATGCACAAATGTCTAAGCCCTCCTACTTCTTGCCCATTCCTTCCCATGCCGTGTCATTCCTGCTGACAGCTTGAGTTGTTAGGGAGATATGTAAATATCCTTCTATTTAGCAGCATATGCATCTGTAATAAAATGGACTTGTACTCTATCTGCTGCTTTGCAACCTACTTTTTTCTCACCATGGAATAGGATGGGTCGCCTTCCAGGTCAGTATATGCAGCCTACCTCTTTGTTTTGATGGCTGCATGGAATTCAATGGTTTCAATTAGAGTGGGCAAACTTTTTCTTAAGGGATCAGAGAATACATATTTTTCACTTGTGGTCCCTATAGGCTCTGTCCTAATTACTCAACTGTGTCGTGTATCATGAAAGTAGCTATACACAATACATAAGTGAATGGGTATGCCTGTGTTCTAATAAAAATTTATTTATCCTAAAATTTGGATGTCATAATTTTCATGGGTCATGAAATAGCATTCTTCTGATTTTTTTTTTTTTTGACATTTAAAAATATGGAAACCATTCTTAGCTTGGAGCTGCATAAAAATAGGCAGTGGGCAAGATTTGGCCCATGGGCTACAGTTTGCCAATCCCCCTACATACATCATTAGGGAGGATTATTCATTCTTCACATCTTGTGTAGAGTGAGTGCCCTTAACTTAAGTACCTACCTTCTTCACTCCCTCACTAACTTCGCCAAAGGAGGTAGAGTGACTTGATATGATTGGTGAGCTTAGAGGAGAAAGTCGGTCTGTCCTTTTCTCTTTTCTTCCTAGTTGGGAACCAGCTGCCTACAGGGAATGTACCAGCAGGAGGCACCCCCTGGACCAGTACTGCATGATGAGCATTAGTATGAGAATGTCCATTTGCTTTTCTTATTCAGATATAAGCCACTTTGTCCACTATCAACTTCATCAATAACAAAGGTGATATTTTGGTGTCTAATCTTTCTTGCTTATTTGCCTCCCCCCCCCCCCCAACTGATTTGGACACGGAATAGACATATTACTTATCAAGTAACTTATTTAACCATTCCTCACCACTTTGACACTAATGCTTCCTACCCATTTGGGTAGCCATTCATGATCTGGTCTGTGGACTAAGTCTTTATTCTTTCTTGCTTATCATGCCATGTAATCAAAGGACATGTCTTGTGGGTCTTTCTTTGAAAACCCTCATAGATATCTCTAGAGATGGCCAATGCAATCTCCATACCGTCATATTTTCCTTCTTCTAGATTTGTTGCTGCTATCACCAGCTTAATATTCCTACAGCACATCTTTGAGATGTCAGATACATCATACGTTTGCTCAGAAACCTTTAATGAAACTCTATCAGTCATCAGATAAAGAATAATTTCTTAGATGACATTCAAAGCCTTCTGTACTTTGACCCTTATTTATTGTTTGAGTTTTACCTTTCATGATTTTAAAAAAGTGTTAATATGTGTGAGATGTTTATCATAGTGCCTGGCATATAATAAACCCTCAACACACGTCAGCTGAGTTGTTCCATTACTCACACTCCAATCACTTTCTAGTCATAGTGACAACTTGCTATTTCCCCCACAACTTGCTTTTATTTGTGTATCTCCTTTTTTTCAAGGCTTTTCTTTCAAGCCATTATCTCTGCCAACTGAAATATTATCCAACCTCCAAAGCTTCCCGGATGAACCTCCTTCTCTGTGCGTTATAATCTTATACTTTCAGCACTCAATAAAGGTGAGTTCTTATAGAGTACTATTTGAAGGCCCTGGGACTCTCAAGATGACAATTATGTGATGGAAACTGACAAGTGAGGAAAATGTTGCTACAGAGTGTGTGATGGTTAATTTTCTGTGTCAGTATGACTGGGCTAAGGGAAGCTCACATAGCTTGTAAAACATCATTTCTGGGTGTGTTGTGAGGGTGTCTTTGGAAGAGATGAACATTTGAATGGTAGACTGAATAAAGAAGATCAACTTCACCAATACAAGTGGGCATCCACCACTCAACCCACTTAGGAGTTGAATAGAATATCAAGGCAGTGGAAGGGACAATTTAACTCTGCTTCAGCTGACCTATCCATCTTCTGCTTTCTTCACATCAGTGTTCCTGGTTCTTGGGCTTTTGGACTCAGACCAAGATTTAAACCATTAGTTCCCTAATTCTCAGGTCTTTGGACTCAGACTGAATTACGCCACCAGCTTTCCTGAATCTCCAGCTGGCAGACAGTAGATCATGGGACTCCTAGGTCTTTATAAATATGAGCCAATTTCTACACTAAATCACCTCTTATGGCTATCTCTATATATTTCATTGGTTCAGTTTCTCTGTTTCTCTGGAGAACCCTGATTCATATATAGAATGTTAGATGTGAAATAATATAAGTGATTTGCAGGTAAAATTTTGCAAATAGTAGGGAGTGATTCACAAATTACTGTGATGAATATTTATTGAATGCTTATTTTATGGCATGTTTTGTACCACGAACCCCCTAGTGGTTAAGAGTAGAACTGACCCTATTCTCATAAGGAATTTACCATCTGCAGGAGACAGACATTAATCAATTAACCTCACATATGATATGAAATTTAAACTTGGGTGAAGGTACTGCAGGAAGGTACATGGTGCTGTGAGAGGGTAAGATAGAGGAGCCTGACTGTCATGGTGGAGTGGACCTGGAGGGAAATGGATGGGTGAGAGAGACATTTTAGAGGGATAGCCAGCAACATAGTAGATATGGCTGCCCCCTTCATTCCATCCCCTATCAGGGCTTTCGAGGAGGAACGGGGATTCAGCAAATAGGTATGTAGGAAGAAGGGATTTCAGATTGAGGAAATAATTTATGCAACTGCACGGAAATAGAACACAGCATACTGAATCAGGAATTGCAAGGTATTTAGTATGGCCAAGGTGGAAGGTACAGGGAAATGGTACGGAACGAGGCAGAAGAAGGAGGTAGGGATGACCAGGTCAGGAAGGATCTTGTATGTTAATCTAAGGAGACTGGGCTCATCATGCAGATAGTGGGGAAACACTGACTAACTTGAAGCAGAGGAGTTACAAGGAAGTTGTGTGGGAAATGGCCAGCGGCAGAGGGATGGGACAAGTCTGGGAAAAGGGAGGCCATTTAGATAATTACTACAAAATCCCAGAAGGGAGGTGCTGAAGGCCTGCTCGGAAACTTGGGCATTGAGATCTTGATGTGTTACTTGCATTGAATATTGTCAAAATGAGGGAAAGATTTTGTTCTCAAACTTTGCTGGGAATGGCTTTTGGGATCTAGGTTTTCAGATGAGTTCATCCAAAGATGGGTTTCCACGATTATTTACATTTGGATTTTCCAGTTGCAGACCTCAGAAAGGATTTGAATGTAAGCTACTTATTGGGGAAGTGACCCTAGGAAGGGTTGTTAAGGCAGTGGAGAAGTAAAACAGTGACAGACAGAAAACATCCAATAAAGAATGTGTTAGAGATGAGATTAGTGCGGTGGGCAATTGAGAGTCAATCCCTCTAGGGATCTCCGGAAGGTAGTATAGACCATTCGTTCCAGAATTATCCCATCTAATGGTGCTGGAGCTTATGTGTTGATTCAAAATTCTATTGTTACTTGAGGGATGGCTCTTCTGGACTGCCTGTTTGTAGTAAGAGTGGGCTCCAACCTCAGATACAGCCATAGGCAGTGGGAGGTCAATGGTATTTTTCTAGGCTTCACCCTAGATTTGTGGTCTCACATGAAATAAGTCTTTGAAGTGATCTGAGAAATTCCAGGCACGTTGCAGGAAATTTCTATGTCACAGGAGACTTTTAAAAAAAATCTTTGGCAATCTATCTTGTGGACTCCACTGAAGTGTTTAACACTGGGTACAACTATGGTTCATGTAAGTAACTCCACAGAGTATGGAGATCAATAGTGAGAACATTAAGAAGGCATTTCTTCTGGTGGGAGAGATCTAAAGGCAGAACAGGAGGCACAGGAGGAACTCTTACAGATTACATGTCACCTACGTACTAGGACAGTGCTAAATAATTTCATATACCTTATCTAATTTTATAAATTTAGTCATAGCAGCCACCTTGTGAAGAAGTCATCGTGCATCTGTTTTGCAGATGCGAAAATTGAAGGAAACTAAAGCTTGCATGGTAAAGTGATTTGCCCAGTATCACGTAGGATATCGGTTATGTTTGGCCACAATAATGCTGCATAGCAAAACCCACAAACAAAACCCAGTGCCTTAAAATAGTGTTTATTTCGTTCCCCAGTCTGCAGGTTGATGATTTAGGCTGAACTCAGCTGGGCAGTTCTTCCGGTCTGAGCTGGGCTCACTTAACATGCCTGGACATCAGCTGACTGCCAGCAGATTGGGATTGCTTTGGCTGGGATGGCTAGGATATCTCCATATGCTCCCCTCATCTTACATTATCTAGTAGGCTGGGCCGGGTGGGTGCTCATGGCAATGGCTGAGTACAAGATCACAAACTGAAATATGCAAGCACTTGTTCAACCTCAGCTTGCTACATGTCTGATAAAAACCTGTTGGCCAAAGAAAGTCGTATGGTTGGGACGACAGTCAGACCTGGACACAGAATTGAATTAATGTCATCAATCTACCGACTTGGCCAGTAGGTGTCACCTGAGGCTTAAACCCAAAGACTGGCAGGCTATTTGTTGTGCACCATGATGCTTTGCAAAAGGAAGTCCCTTGTTATCTGAATTGGGCCTAGAAAATGTCATTACTGGTTTCAGACAAGGTGCATTTATTTAATTCTTTGCATGTTTGTATTGCTTCCAATTCACCCTCTGACCCAAGATTAATTAGACTCTATTTTTAAATTTTTATCTTTTGTTTTGTAAAGAGAGAACGAGTTAGGAGAGAAGAACTCCAAGGCCATTTTTACTGATTCAAAACTTAATTCAGTGACCACTGGGCTCAAACCTTCCTGATGGACCATGATGGATGCGTATAGTTTTATTTTTCAACAGTCATTTTGATAGTTCTAAGAGGAGGGGTAAGGAGATGAGTATGGTTAATTTGCATCTAAAAGAACTTTCTTAGAGTTCAATATAAAAGGTCAGAAATATTCGTCCACCAACCAAGATAGTGTAGCTAAGGAGTGCTGGGTTTGTTCCCACTGCCCTGGGAAGCCTTGATTTAGGAATGCATTCTTCCTTTTCCTTTTAAAGAGAAGTTGTGACCAACTCTTTGTGACCTGGCAGGAGAAAAGAATAAGATTTGACCTCCTTTTGTTCCAACAATAGCCCGCAACTGCCTCATTCCATTGTCTCAACGTGCATCATCTGTCATTCATCAACTGTCCTTCCAGGACAGAGCTGCATTCTCCTTGTGTTATCGCTCTGCTATGTGGTGTCCTTTTTCATCTGGTTTCGGAATTTAAAGGGGGAGAAAAAAAAAGACCATGAAAAATGTGTAAGTTGGATGCTATTCATTCACTTATTTATAAATAAATGGAAACTGACAGGCACCTCTTCAGAAAATGTTTACTATATGGACAAGTGTTGATGACATGGGCTGAAAGACACAGTCTGGTGCCACCAGGACCAGCTGCTCCTTCAGTAGTTACCATTGTGTAGCCTCGCTTTCGTTTTGGCTTGGCACATGCATTTTCAGCCTGCCTTACATTGTGTCTCCAGGATACTTTATCTCTGGCACTGTCTGCCAGAGACAATAGATGGGCCTTTTGACCAGGCCTGAAAGCTTGGGCTTTGTGTGCTCTTGATCTCTGGTGTTACCGCTGCTTACATAATGGACCTTGCCTGATGCCAACGGATGCATCTGCTGTTGGCCCAGTAACTTTGCTTCATGGAAATGGCACTCGTTTTTGTCCTCATGCTGCTGTGCTGACATTTGCTAAGCCAGACGCATGTTTTTGTTTTGGGAGGAGAAGGAACACTGCTCATTGCTTAGCAAGGGGAGCAGTGGATTAAGCTGTTGGATTTATAGTAGATCTCAAACTGGCTCAAATCACAGATCCTGGGTGATCCCTCCTCAACTCTTCTAAGTGGTGCCATTTGGGAGGCTGTTGGGGAGTTGGTGGTTGGATTCCTTGAGGATGTGTTGCTCCCCTGTACGAGCTCTAGCTTTTTATGGGTCTGTTACACAGTTACAACAGAAGAGTTAAGTCCTTGTCTATCAATCAACCAACCAACCAACCAAACAACCAACCACCAATCAACCAATAACCATATACACAGTAGCCCTCGAATGCAGGGAACTGTGTTGGCTTCTGGAAACATAAAAAGGCATAGGTTAAATCCTTGCTTTAGAGGTCTACAATTTGATTCCGAAAAATTATGCACACACATACACACACATCATCTATCTATCTATCTATCTGTCTATCTATCCATCAATCATTTATCTATCTATCTATCTATCTATCTATCTACATACACACACACATACAAACACAAATTACACACACACACATAAGGTATGGTTTATTGCATTGTGGTGGGGAGGGAATTCAGAAAGGGGAGATCATTGTGAGTGGAAATGTCTGGGGAAGGCTTCCTCAAGAGAAACGAAATTTAAACCGAATGTGAAAGACCAACTGATACGTTGAGGGTTGAGTGAACCCAGATGGATAAAAACACACAGTCATAAACAGAGCTATTCTTGGATGTACAAAGGTTGTTTTAGAAAAACACCCTATGCCTTTAAACATCACATTTTTAATCCACAGGATGCACCGTGTCATTTGTGTTTATTTGTGGTATTCTCTAGAGACCTCAGTAAGTTGAGGGGAAAGACCTTACCATCTTCTGTTTATTAACCACCATTTATTAACCGCCTTCTGTTTGCCATGCACTGTGCTATCTGCTTTAGTATGTTATCTCATTTAGTTATTTCGCAGTCCTGTGAGCCATGCACTCTTGTGCCTCGTTATAGATGAGGAAACTCAGGCTCAACGTGGTTAAATCACTTGCCCAGCTCTCATGGTTTTCCAGTGACAGCTCTCTGCATTCTTTATACACAGCCAATAATCTACTCGACTTTTAAGGTAGTCGAGAGAGTAGCAAAATACAATATCAAGGCTGTTTCCAAACAAATACTTACAATGCTGTCTCTGAGGTATACGTTGTCAGTAATGACAGAAATGAATTATGTGGAAAAAAAGAAAAGTAACTGCAAAAAGAAATAAAATAAGACAGTTGATGGGTATCCTTTTGGGACACAAATGCCATAGAGCTTGTCATGCAGCACAGGTGAGCAGGATGTGTGTGCGTGCGCCCATGTGTGGTGTTGGGGACTAGAGTCTTCTGAATGTGGCACACTGCACATTTTGGGGACTTACTGATACAGTCAATGTCTGAGGTCTTAGAATTCAGTCACAAAGTGATGAAGAGCACTTCCACTCAGACTCTCAAGGTGACAGATGCTCTATAGTTAAAATATTGCTGTGGGAAAACCAGAATAGATCCACTGTACCTAAAATAAGAAGCCAAAAATACAAGGGAAAAAATAGAAAATGGAGACTCAATGGCAAGGCAGAGCATTATATGTGAGCGATGGTTCTCCGATTTTCTTGGGTGGGTCATACTCAGTTCCGGACCGTCTGTTCTCCCATGGGCTCTTCTTGTCGAGTTGTGGCCCTTCCATACTCTTGGCCCCCCAGCCTCTGATGTCTTGCATGAGTGGAGTAATGGAGATTCCTGCATGCCAGCCCCCTGGGCAATGGCTTGGCAGAGCAACAGACTAGGGAATGTCATGATGTTACTTGTACAAGCAGCTGCTTGCAGACTATACTTTTGCCTGGTGTCCTTTGCCTATTCTTGGTAAATTTCTAGAAGGATAATCCCTTACGGTAAAGCCCCATTCCCTTCATGACCTCTGTTTGGAAACATCACCTGGCCCTGTATATCTTGCTCTTGCATTTTGGGCTCCTGCACAGATCAGCTAAAGTGAGCATCCTTGGGGCCTACAACCAGGGCTAGGGAGAAGATGACTTAGTCACTCCTATGCCACCTTCTCAAGTATTTGTCCTTTTGGATCTTGCTGAAAAGTAGCTCAGCACAAGTGTTTCTCTTACAGGGACCGCCTGACTCTATAGTCTATAGCAGGCTGTATTTTGTGAAAAGAAATGGCCAGACTTTTGTTTTAAAACTTTGTCATGGGGACATAGGACATACATACAGAAAAGTATACCAAAAAATGTATACGTTAATGAATTATAAAGTGAATGCTCATATGAGTACCACTTGGGACAAGGAATAGAACATGGCCAGCATCTCAGAAGCTTGCCGAGTATTCCTTTCCAAGGAACAAGACAGCCCCTGTTCTGAGATAATTTGGTAATCATTCCCGTGTGTGTGTGTGTGTGTGTGTGTGTGTGTGTTGATCATTTCATCAATAAACACTACAGTTTGGAAACTGACAGGCTTTTTGGGCCTTTGACTCCCTTTAGCTTAACAAGGAGAGACCCCGTAATACATAATAAAACATAATGATTGGTTTTTAGAGCACTGATTATAATACATATTTATGAAACTATTAATGTAATTATTTTTAAAATTTCTAACTACCTCACCCTACCCCAGATTGTCAGATTCTTGAAGAAAGTATTTGTGGCTTAATTTTTTCCCACTACTTTATCCTCGCTGTAAACACAATGTTGAGCCTGTCATAGACCCCAGTAAGTGCTTGCTGAATGATTTCATCTATATATATAAAGTGGGGGAAGGCATTTTAGGAAGAGGGACAAATAAACAGAGTGAAGGCACCTGTGGGAGCCCTCAGGGATTATGATAAACTGAAAGGGCAAAGTACCATGCCCTATTGTGTGACAGCAGGGACAGAAACATTCTGGCCCCTCTGTATTTTACATTGTATCTATATCCAAGAAATAAAGTGTTCCATTTCCAAGAAAGCTTTTCAAATCTTTGAAAGTTGTGGGTGATTTTGCAAATCACCTTCAGTAAGTTCTGCTTATCTTTCTCTCTGCTCACCAGTCAGAGCCTGTGACTTTCCTGAAAGATTTATTTGCTCCTTTTTTGGACAAAGTCATGGCCCTCAGTCTGGTGGATTTAGTCAGTCCCTCTGTCCTGCTTTCCTCTCTCTTTATTCTTAGTTCTAATTTCCTCTCTCTTTGCCACAGTGTCATCAAATGCATGACTTTTTTTCCCCCAATGTCCCACAAATGTTTCTTGGTATTTTCCTCCCTTCCATCCTCCCTTCCTCCTTCCTTCCTTCCTTCCTCCCTTCCTTCTTGTTTCCTTCCTTCCTTCCTTCCTTCCTCCCTTCCTTCTTCTTTCCTTCCTTCCTTCCTTCCTCCCTCCCTCCCTTCCTCCCTCCCTCCCTTCCTCCCTCCCTCCCTTCCTCCCTCTCTCCCTTCCTTCCTTCCTTCCTTCCTTCCTTCCTTCCTTCCTTCTTCCTTCCTTCCTTCCTTCCTTCCTTCCTTCCTTCCTTCCTTCTTCCTTCCTTCCTTCCTTCCTTCCTTCCTTCCTTCCTTCCTTCCTTCCTTCCCTCTCTTCTCCCCCTTCCAATAGAAGCAAAAATATCCCTCTTTATGCATATCCACACACCCTGTATCTCTGGAAAGCTCTAAAGACTTGGACAACCATCTTCCTTCAATGATTCCTTATTTATACTTTTGGTATTGTAAGACTTGTGCATTCTGTGCATTATGAAAGTGGTAGATAATAGACATTTCGCAGGGCACAGAGGCTGGGGGTGGGGGTGGGGGGGTCAGTCCCAGTGAAGGTTAGGCTGGGGATGCTCTGGGCTCCTGAGAGGGAATGAGAACTTGATGGACTCCTTGCCTGCAGCGCCCCCACCGCACCTGCTGGAGAGCACCGGCTGCAAGCTCTCCATTCGCGCCACTCAATAAAACCATTTGCTGAGTACTCCCTGTGTACCAGACAAGGTGCTAGCCATATTTCTTGAGGTACGTATTGTATCATCATTTCCCGTGACAAATGCTGTTGGCGCCCTGCCCAGCTCCCCTTTACTGCCACTCACCCATCCCTTGGCTGCTGTGAGAAATGGCTGATTAACAATTTACCACCACTTCCTTGGGGATGGGGAGCAGCAGGCTTCCCTTGGCCAATGGGAACAGCCTCCCCACCCAGACTTCGGCCCACGCCTGACTGACCCGGGGGTACAAAAGGCCAGTTCCCTTATCTCAAGGCCAGACAAACCGATGTCATTTATGCTTCAGAGTTTCCTTGTTTGGTTTTTTTTCCCCCTGCCCCATCCTGCTTCCCCTCCTCCCCTTCTCTGGGAAATACTCTTTCCCAATAAACGGCTTGAATAAAAGTCTCCAACTCAAGCTCTACTCCTAGGGAACCTGACGTAAAACACCTCCTGTTTTACAACTGAAGAAATTTGAGCTTGGAGTGATGAAGTGCTTTGCCCAAATCACACAGGAATACGAAGTCCAGTTCCATATGACTCCGTTCAATTGTCGTTTCGTAATTTTTCCAAACGTCAATTTTGAACAGCGAACTTCCGCCTCCAGGGGACATGGAAATTTGCATGTCCCCGTGGGCAGCTAGCTGGGGGCAAGCCCCGAGCTGCCGAGCTGGGAGGCTGTGATCTAACCAGGGAGCTGGGCAGGTGCTGTGTGTGAGCAGAGGCTTGCCGGGGCTGTGCTCTCCCCTCTCCCCACCTCAAACTAGGCTCAATTTGGAAAGGTGTATGTATCCGTTTTTCTGCTCTTCACCTAGACGGTAGAAGGGTCCTAACCTTAAATGAGCACTGCCAGGGATGTTAAAGCGTCTGCCACCTCAGGGGCAGTTCTGCTCTACAAAGAATTGTTCTGCACCGAAGGCTCACAGGGCCCCTGTTGAGAAACACTGCAAAGTGTCTGGGGTCAAAAAGCCAGTGAGCCAAATGCAGTCCTCAAGCCCAAAGGGCAAGGGAATGACAGGAAAGAGAAGCCAAAGCCAAAGCGGAGACAGTGGGGCAGCTCTGGGGCTGGTGCCAGCCGTGCAGAAGGACGGGGAGCAAGTGTGGCCGCTGTGCTCACAGCGTGTTGTTCTCAGCGTCCACTCTGGGGGCCACAGTCAGGGCTGCTGTAAATGTTCAGGACAAAAGGAGGAGTCAGGGTGGATGTGAAGGGAGCCCAGGAAGTAAGAAACGATGTGGCCTTACAGCCATCATTCGTGTAGTTATTCCGACAAACAGGTAGTGAGCACTAGAATTTTCTGGTGCCGTGGTGAGCGCTAAGCGGACCAAAACACAAGAGAACTTGGCTTCCGGTCAATGTGAAGCAGTAGGTGCGGCAATGACTTTTGCTGTATTTTAATCTTGGCTGCCCAGCATTTGAACCTTATCCTATGGAGGAGTTCTTTACGTTTTAAGTCTTTCTGGGCACGAGGCCATCCCTCATGTGAGAGGCTGAAAGTGCTAAATATCAACCTTGCCTCCTCCCTTGCAGACAGGCCTGGGGAGCCGTCCCGGAGTTTTTGGGGGGAACTCGTTCCCAAATCGTCCCAAACTGTGGAGGGAGAGGGCAGAAGTGTCTTTTTGCCAGATGAATGCTGTCCATCCGGTGTTCTTTGGGGGGTTGTTCCTAGCTGCACAGACCTAGAGTCTGGAACTTCCGGCTTTAGGGAGATTCTGGGAACTATCCAACATTTTTTGATTTTATTAAAAAATTTTTTTAATGTTTATTTTTGAGAGACTGAGAGACAAAGCATGAGCAGGGGAGGTGCAGACAGAGAGAGAGAGAGAGAGAGAGAGAGAGAGAGAGAGAGAGACAGAATCTGAAGCAGGCTCCAGGCTCCGAGCTGTCAGCACAGAGCCTGATGCGGGGCTGGAACTCATGAACCGTGAGACCACTACCTGAGCTGAAGCCGAACGCTCAACCGACTGAGCCACCCAGGCGTCCCCTACTCAACATTTTTAAGATAAATTCTTGTCTTGCTTAAAGCAGCCACTATTAGTTTCTTTTGTGGGCAGATATGAACACCTCCTATGTACCAGCTGTTGGGAAAACAAACATACATCAGACAAAGATCCTGTGTTCTCAGTCTGGGTGACAAACAGGTACCCCAGCCAGACTCAGGGAGTGATGCCATGTAGATAGAGCCAAGAACCGAGGAAGCCTGGAATGGAAAACAATAATGATGACCCCTATTGTGGTCAATTGGTAGGGGAGGCAAAGAACCAGGGAAGCTAGTGTGAGGCATTGAAAAATAAGACGGAGAGAGAAACTCATGGACATTTTGGTATGATGAGGTATAGAAATGAGTCACGTAACAGACCAGCCTGATTTTAGGAGTGGATGCTGCAAGCAGAATTTATAGTGGGAGAGGGCTGCAGGTGCTGGCTTCTGGGGCTCAGGTTCCTCTTTGCTTTCCTGAGAAAACAGAGGACTAAAAGCTGTGTACATAACAGTCAGACTTTTGGCCCAGGCTAGCAAAGATCCTAAACTTTCCAGAGATTGCTTTATTTCTTCCACTGTAAGTTTGAAATCTTATGATTTACAGTAGACAATCAGCCTGCTATGGTGTGTGCTATCTTGTATAAATTAAATGGAATGTCATTTTAGGGAGGTGGGGTAGTTTAGGGAGGAGGGGAGTTCAACGCTCAATTTCCCCTTTACTATGTCACTGTCATTCATTGAGCATCTCTTCCGTGACAGGATGTTTCCACGTGTTATCTGTAATCTTCAGTCCTCCATGAGGTCTTCTGGGGTTAGTTTTACAGGGGAGGCCTAATGATTTGGCCAAGACCACAGAGCTGGTTGGTGACAAAAAATTTGAACCCAGGTAAGCCTGGATCCAGCTTGACCTGCTTTCCATGACACATACCACAGTGTCTCCTTCCCAGATATTGTAAATCCAGAAATCATGCATCCTGCCCTAGGGATAATATGTCCATCAATCCATCTGAGGTTTATAACTCATTCCTGGCAGGTGTGCCTAAAATACATATCAAGGGTTCTTAAGGGATTGATTAAGATCAATGACATAATCAAGAAAGATTAGTGGTGCATAAGTCTTTCTGACTTAAAAAAAATTCTAAGATTAGGACACTGGATTATAAAACCTCTTTCAGGTCTGACTTCCCTGAATACTGATTAGCTTGGAGAATGCTGCTGATAGTTGGAAGAATACTGTTCTGAGGTCAGAGGCACGACAGTGGGACTGTTAGCTCGGATTTGCCACCACCCCCCCCCTCCCCCAATGCTCTAGGAGGACAAGAGGACAAGCTAGTGGGAGAAAACTGTTAATGAGAGTGGTAATGATAATAAGTAATACCGTTGACCGCTCACTCTGCGTTAGCACTGCAATGCATCATCTTTAGTTCTCTGCACAAACTATGAAGTCCCACTTTTTAAATGAGGAAACAGACTCCCAGAGGTTCAGCAACTAGATAACATCACAGCTGATGGGCTATCAGACCAAGAGCTTTCTGCCTCTAAAGGCAAAATCTCAGGGTTCCTGTGATATTACCATAGATAAGCGGCTCAGGTACACCTATGAAGAGTTACTTTTTTTAAAAAAATTTTTCTTTAAGCTTATTTATTTATTTTTGAGAGAGAAAGAGAGAGAGGAGAATGAGGGAGGGGCAGAGAGAGAGGGAGAGAGAGAATCCCAAATAGGCTCTACACTGGCAGTACAGAACCCAACACAGGGCACCAACTCATGAACCACGTGATCATGAGCTGAACCAAAATTGAGAGTCAGGCACTTCACTGACTGAACCACCCAGGCGCCCATGTAAAGAGCGACGTAAGAGCCTTGGGGTGCTTGGGTGACTCAGTGGTGAAGCGTTCGGCTCTGGTTAGTTTGAGCTCCGCGTCAGGCTCTGTGCTGACAGCTCAGAGACTGGAGCCTGCTTCGGATTCTGTGTCTCCTGCTCTCTCTGCCTCTCTGCCCCTCCCCAACTCGTGCACACGCTCTCTCTCAAAAAACGTTAAACAAAATTAAAAAGCTCAAACCATTACCCTTTTATTCAACAATGCCTATTTTATGATGAACAATATCCTTCTGAACAAAAGAGAGATGGCCTCTGCCTACATGGCTAAGGAGAAAATAAATCAAATAAGCACACGATTACACACATAATTATAAACCATGCTGTGCGCTACAATGGAAAGGCACCAAAAGGTGGGACAGCAGGTCACAAGGGGACCTAATCTAATCTCCCGGGCCAGGGAAGACTTTTTTGGAAGCAATGGCAATTGCGTAGATACCAGAGGGATGAGTGTGGTGGACTAGGAGGAAGGGAAGGGGAATGGGAAAGAGGATTATCGGCAGAATGAAAGACATGTGCAAAGGCCCTGAAGCAGGAGGAAAGAGTTTTTTCGTCTGTGGTCATTAGACTGCTGGCCGGGGATAAATTTAGTTTGTGGATATTTGTTTTGGCTCACAGGTTCCTCTGGAAAAATTCGAGCCTCAAAGAGGAAATGTATAAATATTCTGACTTCAGACTCTTCTTGAAAAAGCGTAAGATCTGGCACCCCTTGGTCCTCGGGGCTTCTCGCAACAATGACAAATTCCAGGTGTCTGATCAGCTTGGGTGGCACGTACACTCCCCACTTCCTCAGCATTCCTTGTCCTTATTGTCTTCCCAGCACTTCAGTTACCACTCATCATGTTTGACCTGCTGCTTTTCTTATAGTGGAGTTTTCTCTCTATCCTGGTCTTGATCACAGATGAAAGGCACACCAAGAAAACCCTGTGCCTTTTCTGAAACTCAGAGTGTGCCACTCATGTACCATTTCTTGGTGCCCATGGGCGTTTGAATTCCCCCCGCTCCTACTTTGGAGGAGACAAAATAAAGATCAGTCACACATACTGCTATTTAGTGGCTTAAAATATGTTGACTTTTTTCTCAACATACAGGGCTGCAAATACCCAGTGAGAACGGGATGTACTTTATACGTTACAAATTCTACCACCATGATAGGCAGGGAGAGTTGAAGATTTGATTAATTTTTAATGAAATGTATAAAAAATGCTGGTTCTATGTTTCTAAATGTAGTTCTGCACCAGTTTTTAATTGCCCTTCAATTTATGAAGCAGTTCGACTACACTAAGCAAAGTAGATCATAAGATAGCCCTGCTCCAGAGACATCTTTACCCATTCCTCCCTTGGCCAGGTAAAGTAATCTTGCTATCTCCAAACCACTGCTCCTTACATGTTAGCAAGACAGCAAAACATTACTTTTGAGTTTTTTCTAAACATTTATAAACATGTCAAGTAATACAGACACCCCCGGTATGGTGTAAGGACCCTGGGCTGTGATGCAAGTAACCACTTTGTTTTACACAGTTAATTCGTTCCTGAAAGACAGAGCGAAAGTCACATCGCATGTTAAGAGCACAAAAGAAACTCACTGGGGGACCATGTGATGGACCATTTTGCAAAGCAGAGAATTTTAATGCAATATGCACAATCCCTCATTAATATATCCTTTT
Source organism: Panthera tigris (assembly GCF_018350195.1). Classification (NCBI taxonomy): domain Eukaryota; kingdom Metazoa; phylum Chordata; class Mammalia; order Carnivora; family Felidae; genus Panthera; species Panthera tigris. Next base: position 113,114,944 of record NC_056666.1, on the reverse strand, counting down.
TGTAAGAAGAATGTATTTTGTTAAGAGTTAATTACGTATCTACGCATCAGCTATGTGGCATGATGCCTAAAATGTCCGTTTCCTTTCACGTAACTAAAATTAGTCGGTTTTTATTTGTGTTTGCCTTTTACCTCCTGGTCTAGAGTTTTCACCTTGCTTTCTATTCTCTCCTTTCCATGTATTGTCAGTGGGACTAAGCCCTGCTACAAATCAGATCTTCAGCGCAAAATCGACCAGCAGAGGGTACTGTTTGAGCACTTAAGTGGACTTCTCATCCTTGTCCTACCCCATCCAAAGAGAACAATATCTGAATAATAGCCAGAGATGATACTCAATAGGCAAGGTGCTGGCAAGATAATATACATCAGTGATCATGTTTCAGCATCATTTTGCAGGAAATTCCCTTTGTTCTCTGCTGCTCACAAAGGACATTCCACGCAAAATGCACCTGTGGCTCCTGGTGATAAATGTATATGAAGGTAGATGAGGAAAGGTTGTGGTAGTGGAGTGCAATTCACTTCTAAATTTACCAAGTACTCATATCCACTTTAGGTTAGGGTCCTGAATCAAGATATCAGCCCCATGTGTTCTCAGCTTGCTGGTGAATGATCATGAATAATTCCTGCAGTAGCAAATGACATAATAAAATAATCAGGCAGCCCGTGCACATTGTAAATCGATGAGCGCAGATGTCTCCAAATGGAGGGGAAATTTGAAGATACATTACATCTTGGGTTTGGAACACGTGAGAGTTTGTTAGTGACTGTTTACCAGAATAAAGTGAGCATCTCCCCATTCTGATAATATGGTTAGTTTTAGATATAATTAAATGTATTGGAGAAGAATACTTTGTCACTTAATTTTTACAGAAGTTTGATCAGTTTGTGTATAATGGTGGATTCTACATTTTGAAATAAAATGTATAGACTTGGATTTTTATATTAATAATTAAAAAAAGGTTTACCAAAGCAAAACTGCACAGGGCAACAAATGTTAGAAGCATTTACACTGAAAAGCAATAGTTCCCTGTCCCATCCTTGTCTTTAGTATCTTCTCACATGTGACTTATAACTTATATAGCATTTCTTTTTGTTACTTACCTCTGCATCTCTAAACAGTACTCTTGTACCACTCATTCTTGGGTTATTGGTTTTAGTTATTGTACATTGTCTTCTTATGCTGATAGATGAGACTGTAACTCAATTAGGTCACTCAATACCTTCTGTTAGTCATATCTTTGCTTTAGATATTTCTTAGTTACCTATGCAACTTTAGATAATATACTTATTCCTCTAATAATAGACAATTTAAGTCCCCATCTTTTTAGTACTTCTCTCTCACTTCTCTATCCCAATTATTGTAACCTGTACTTCTACAGTGTCAAGGGCATTACTGTTTGCCTTCTGCTCTATAATCCAATTCTAACATCTTGTCTATAGGCTGATTCTAAAATTGTAAAGCAATAAATGGTGTTTACCTTTGGGCTCTATACGGTTTATTGCAGCGTTACATAGTGTGTTGTTATCATACGTCTTGTACAGCTTTTAATTTTCCTAGAGTTTCTAATTGCATTTTTTCCCGTATCCTACTCGCCTTTCTTGTGTTCTCATTTTGCTGTTGTTGTTGTTCATCCAGAAACTTCTTTCTTCTGAGCCTCTTCATCTAGCTATTCTTGTCTGTACTTGTTCTACAGGCCTGCTACACAGCGATCATCTTAGTGTTAGTTACCTTTTTTGGTATATTTCCTCATTTCTGGAACTCAAGTCTTTTGCTCTTTGTTTACTTCCTTTTTGCTGCAGTACATATTCAACAAAATTCTTAAGAAATTGTCTGTGAGATGTCACTGTTCTGATTCTTTGAATGTAGGAAAATCAGCACATACAAGTGTGATCTATGTTCACATGTGAATAGTAATTTAATTAGGTGTAGAAAATGTAGTTTAAAAATAACTTTCCCCAGAATTTTAAAGGCATTGTTCCTTTTTCTTGACCACTCAGTACTGCTGATGTGAGATTTAATGCCAGCTTGGTTCTTATTCTTTGATAATCTGATTTTTATTTTTTTTTAATTTATTATTGAAGTAACTGACATCCAATGTTATTTTGGTTTCACGGGTACAACATATTGACTCAACAATTCTATACATTACTCAGTGCTCACCACAGTAAGTGTAGTTATCCAATCTGATTTTTCTTTCTGTTTTTTTCTTCCAGCAATGATCCAGATGGAGGTCTTTTTACAGCCACTGATAGGCTAGTCCAATCTCAGCTATTAAGTCTTTCAGTTATCCAAAATTCTCTTGTGTCATTCAGATTAATGGCTTCTTCCCCTCCAGTTTGGCTACTTATTTTTCATAATTCCTACTAATTATCTATTGGTCCTCCTCGTTTGATTCTTTTGTCTATTTTTATTTTACACTCTGAGAGATTTTCTTAATTTTATATTCTAAAATTTTTCTTTTTCCTTTTGGCAATCATTTTTTTTTTAAGTCAAGGTTCCTTCTTATTCTGTTTGTTCTTTTTTGATGGTATATCTTTGTTCAATGGATGCAATGTATTCTTGGATCTTTCCAAGGATATTAGAATTCGTGTAAAAATATCTTGTCTTCATATTCTTTCTCTCTCTCCCTCTCTCTCTCTTTTATCAGTATTTCCCATTTGTTTATCTTGGTCAGAATCTCCCATATTCGAGACTTTCTCAAATGTATGGGAATTGTTGGTTTTCTGTTCACATTTTAGATGGAGGCAAACATCATGACTGGGGTTATGATTTATATACTGGCTAAATCAACTGTCCCATAAACAGAATTTTGATTGACTTCCCCGATTTTTCAGTTTTATGTGTCACTCCCACCCCTACTGTGTCTGAGTTTCAGAATTCTGAGCATCTCAGCGGTTCTTCTAGACAGCTTATCTCCATCTCTGTTACTACACCACCTGACCTTCCTTTATTTTACTCTAAGCTAACCTCTTCAGATGCCTTTCATCTGTTAGCCTGTCTCCATTCACTTGTCATCTTCTAAAAATTTGTTGAAATTTTTTTTATCAGCTAATAACCACTTCTTATTCTTATGTTATCTTGTGAGTTTTTACTCGTTTGCATTCCTTTGGTGACATTTTACTGGGCTTCTGGATGGAAGAGAATATAAATATAATGTGCACCATCTGCCCTCTTTATCTGGAAGTTCATGTTAAGTTTTGAAGGCACATTTGTACGACCTGAAATTTCTAGATGCATACTCAGTATTTATTTATAGTCCACATCATTTACAAAACTGCATTTTCAGTGGACATCTTTAATATGCCTTTTAATATGTGTTCTCTCTTTGGCTATTTTCTTAATATTTGAAGGCGTGATAACGAGTCAAACATCTGCTTAATGCTTTTGAGACATAAATGACTTCAAATGCTTACATTTGGTCTTTAAAATAACACTGTGAAATAGGTATTGCTGTTTCATTTTCCAGATAAGAAATGGAGTTTCTGAGAGAGCAGAGTGACAGGCTGAAGAGCATAGAACTGCTGAGGGCTGACCTGGTGCTTGGATGGGAACCTTCCAGTGCTTTTCCTCTTGAGCCATGCCTTGTCCCCTATATACTTGATAAAACCCAATAAATCCAACAGCACGAATAAAATAACTTAATCTGTCTACAGAATAATTTTCTGCTTCCATAAAGCTTCACGTGAAATGCTTAGTTTTCGCCCTGGCTGTACTTTTTAACTGTCGTTTAAAATTATTCCTGAAAATGAGATCAGAATGTAGCATTCCTAACTGCTCCTCTCAGTGAGCTTCCTGAAACCTTGCACTGACAAAATATGTCATGTTGCATAAAGGAAAAGCTGTTGTTTCCCAGCATTGGGGGCGGGGCTAAGATAGAGGCCGACTATTCCAATTGTCTTCAACTATTATAGATCTTACTACATTTTAGGTCAGATAATCTGGCTCATAACATTCAAAACTGCATTAATTATGGGATTTTATAAGGAGGTTATGCAGTATATGTTTGCCAATTGGGAAAGAAAGATAATTATGCTTGAATGTAGGTCACATTTAAGAAACTCTCTTAGGCCTAATGGGAACCATGTTTCCTTAAAAATCAAGAATTAATGACATTCAAGAGAATGGTGTCTCTCTCATCCTGTGACCCAATTCTTCTGGTCAGAGGTGTTGTTTCCCTTTCCTTTTTCTTCTTTTCTTTCTTTCTTTCTTTCTTTCTTTCTTTCTTTCTTTCTTTCTTTTTTCTTTCTTTCTTGTGGCTGTTCTTAGGAAGAGAAATTTGCATAATTTCCCATAGGGCATTTTGGGCCATTTGGGGTAGCTGCTGAATTGGATCTTGTTGGTTGTAAGGGACTGGTGAATGAAGTATTACCAAGCAGGATACTGACAGGCACATTTCTAGAGTCGATACCATAAGCAGATCATTCTAACTCACCTCAAAGTGTTTTACGCTGACTTTTATATGAGAAGAAGATTTTTGTTCACCGTGTGTTTGTCTTAGTCTTTGCCCTTGAAAAATTGCTGGTATGTTCAAGCTGTCAGTGTTTTCTGTTTTTTGCTTTTTTGTTTCCCCTTGAGCTATTTTGGTTTCAGCATTGCCAAATGGCATATCTGGAGAACCCCATTTAAAGGGGTGCCTGGGTGACCCAGTCGGTTAAGTGTCGAACTCTTGATTTTGGCTCAGGTCATGATCTCAGGGTTCCTGAGATCAAGCCCTGTGTTGGGCTCCACAGTGGGGAGCCTGCTTGGATTCTCTCTCTCTGTCTGCCCCCCACCCCCCGCTCATGCAGGCACTCTCTCTCTCTTTCAAAATAAATAAAAAAACTTCAAAAGTAAAAAATTAAATGGGTGTGACCTCCCCTCAAAACTTAGAAGTTTGTTTTAAGGATTTGACAAAATTTTGTAGCATCTAAGGAATCTCTTGTACCCTAGTGAGCCAGTTTAATTGAAGCATGAAAAAAATGCTCCGCTGACCAATTTCCCAGCCTCTGCCCTGCTCTGCCCAAACCCACTCCTCACCACCAAGAGAAAGGCAGCAAAGAAATGACTGACAGTTTAAAATTTGTTGCATGGTCAAAGAAGAAACAATGGTATCCCTGGATTTCCTTGGAAGGGTGGATGACTTTACAAGATATGTAACAAAATAGATCTCAGCTCCCAATTTCCAGAGCAAAACTTTGATTTTACCACTATAATTTAAGTGGGTTAGTGGTTTAACTTGTATTGAGGTTGGGGTAAATTTTCCTTTTAAAAGAAAGAGAAAAAAAGAAGAAAAATAAAAGGAAAATAGTTAAGAAGAAAAAAGAGAGAGAGAGAGAAGAAATCTAAATTTTAATTTATAATCTTAACTGGGCTGTGATTCTGGTTCGTTTGAAATGTGTCTATATTTAGGTAATGTGTTCATCTTTGCTTTATCTTATTGCTAATGGAATATTATAGTTAACCAGTAAGCTGATAAACTATTCCAAGGATGGATTTTATAGCCTGCATTTCTGTTTGTCTCTTTTCCATCTTTAAAGAATTAAGGTGCTTGAACAAGCTGCTTTAAGGAACTAACAATATTATACAATGCACTGTACTTTAAGATTTGGGGGAATTTTTCAGTCAGACACCAAGTCTTGGAAAGACATATGACACACAAAGAATGGTCAGGGCAATGGAAAGATCTAGGTACTGAAGTGACTCTCCTGATTGGATACCCAACTCCTCTTCCCAGAAAATACTTGGCCTGCAGGGCTAATACTTAGTTAGCTTATACGGTATATTTATTTCCCATTTCTCATCCACCCCACTTTCCCATGGATATTTATGTGCAACTGGTTTCCTTAAACTGGTTTGATTCTCTCCATTGGCTTCTCCATGAAATGGACTGAACATGACAAAAGCTCACAGCAAACTGTGCATGACCTGGATGCATGTCTTAGCTGCATATTTAGACCAAAAAAAAAAAAAAAATCTTGGCATCGAGAATTGAGAAAATACAGTTCTTTCTAGGTCTATTCAGACCCATCTAGCTGTTAATTTCCACTTTGGATTTCTTTTGTGATGATGCATGAGTGATATGGGAATTTCTCAGGGTTTTGAGCTTTATGTGAATAAAGAACTCTGAGATCAGCTCTCATGAATAGGTGAGCTGGCGTAGTAATCCAGCTGCTACTTGTCTTTAGGGTCTAGTGTGTTTAGCTAATCCTACTGCATATAATTCTAACTGGGTGGCTCTTGTTAAATCTTCGAGGAAAAGATGTAATCTTCAGGCGAAGAGCACATGAAGAAAATACTCCAGCTCCCCATGTCTCAAAGCAAGGACTCGATTCACGCCTTTAAACAAGATTTATAGGCTGCTCAGACTGATCTCCACTCCAACATTGTGGTTGGAACCTACCCAGGATAGTAGAAACATCGCTTTCATCAAGCAGGGCATTGCTTAAGGTTGTAATGCAGGATGAAGTTGAGAAGTAATGTATATCATGCTTTAAAGACACGTCTAATTGCTGAGAGATCATTCATGCAGGTAGCAGCTCAAAGGTTCTGCCCCAGTGATTTGTGGGAAGACATTCTTCATGCTGGGGAAGAGGGAGATTTTTAACAAGGGAAAGTTGGTGCTCAGCTGAGTCTCCTTAAATTCTTCTCAAAGCCCTGGAATGACTTGTTAGGGTGTGTACCTGACAGAAGAAATGCAATTGTTGCTGAGGCTCCAAGACTCTGTAAATAAGGGGCTTCTAGGTAGATTCAAAAGAATTTGGAGTAGCAGAAATGGCGGGGTTTGGGTAAAGAGTATCACAGGGTGAAAGCCTAAATCTGGTGGAAGTAACAGATTCTATCTTTCCGTCTTTGAATCACATTCAGTTTTGAAATTATAATTGTGAGACCTTTGGAGAAAACTTTAGACTCAAGAGCAAGGTGTCTGTTTTAATATTCAACATAGCAATTTATTTCTCTGAGGAGATGAATCATTTTTGGATGGTTTTTGGGTTTTTGAACACCATATTTGGTAACTCTATTATAGACTTCTGGATATACATTTCACTCCATAAAATAGCTACAACAATTTGGAATTTTTTTCAATACCCAGTGCCGTTATGTGCTATAGTACTTGGAATTGACTCGTAATGCTTCACAGTCCAAAGCAATCTCTAGAGCCCAAACCCTGGGACTGATTCCAACAGAACAGTAGGTCAGCCCTGGAAAAGAAAAGAAAAAAAAAAAGTTCCCCCATTGCCACAAATGGAAACAAGAGAAGAGGAATACTTATCAGGGTAAATAAACTCCAAGTCTTATTATTAGTAAGGGGGCAGTGAGTGGGTGGAAGGAGAAATAGGTGGAGAACTGACATTTACCAAGTACTTACTCAATGTCTCACATGTTATTAGATGCTTTAGCACATTTTGTTTTTCATCTAGTCCTCGCTAAATCCTGAAAGGTTTATTGTCTTGGTTATTACTGATAAGGAAACTGAAGAGAGGGTAAGAAAATTGCCCAAGGTCACACAGCAAGCAAATGGCAGAGATGTTTGTTAACTCAGCTCACCGGCTCTAAAACTGAAGCTCTTCCTAGTCTGCCACCGGAGGGTATTATTTCGATGAGTTGTTATTCATGTCTGTGGTGATCTATAACTGCTTAGATCGGTGTGCCGTGGCCATGGGTGATCAAATCATCCTGTTTTCTAGGGCTTGAAAAAAAATGCAGGCATAGAATTCATGAAGCCTTGGTAATCAGAATTAGCCATATACCTTGGGCTCCATTCACTCATTCAAATAAACATTTGTTGAGTTCCAACCGCATGCCACGTACTGGGCTAGGTCATGCTGGTGCGACAGGAAATAAGAGAGAGGTAACTCTGGTCTTCATGAGCTTACATTCTAGAAATAGTCCACAAGTTAAGAGGCAAACACATTCAAGCCATGAAAACATTAGATCAGATAATGTTATTCTAGTGTGCCAGGTTGCTACAGGAATGAGATGCACAAGGAAACAGAATGTTCTGGTTGTCTACACAGACTTTATCAAAAATTGAATCTGGCCCTAACTGCATGGGAAAACCTATGGATTGTTTCACCTCTGTATTAGCTGCTATAAAACGGTCTTCCTCGTCCTTCTGTGGAGAGACCACTCAACTTGTTACTCCTTTAAATTTTTTTTTCCTTTGGGGGACTTTCCTTAATTCCACTGATACTAAAACGATACTAAAACCCTTCAACAGAGTTATGATATTTTATTTTGGGGTGGGGGTAGTTTTTTAAGAAAGGGAATGGGCTCTTCTTTCAAAGGTCACACTGTTTTGATTTAGAACGGTCTTGAAGACATATGGATAAATAGAAAAATACAATTTGATACAATTTGCACATTCATTTAAAAAATCTATCAAACCATACTGCATATTTTTAAAGACACATACATTTGCAGAAAAACATCTAGAAGGAGACACATCAGAACTTGGGGAGAAACTTGGGAGTGCAGCTGGTGGTCAAATGGGATTTTGTCTTATTCATGGTATTTTGCTATTTTATTTACCTATAGAGTGTATTCATATATTATTTTTATAATAAAAAAATAATGTGAAAAGAGGCATTTAATGGAGACCAGTTAAGAAGCTGTTGTAGTATCGCAGAAAAGAAATGATTCCGATGTGAAAGAAAAATGGAGACAGTCTCGCCTAGCAGTTTTAGAGAACAGAGAACAAACCCCACGTTGCTTGGGCTTGAATGTCAGCTCTCACACTCACCAGCCGTGTGCCAGCTGGGTAAATTACCTAACCTATTTGTGTCATGGCCATTTCATCTGTAAATGAATATGCAAAAAATAGCACCTACTCATAGGTCTGTTGTGATAATTAAATGACTAGTACATGAAAAGTGCTGAGAACAATGGTTAGTACATCATGAGGCTTCTATAAATACTAGCTCCTATTTTCGGGGAATAAACAAGATTGGGTTGGGGAAATGGGAAGAGTGAGGGATAACTGAAGAGGCTAGTGCATTGGATACCAAATTGATGCTGAATATCTTGTCAGGTCTTGTGAATCATCATGCTTTTATGACCGTCCCTTCCCACCGTATGCCTGGAGGTCACAGGGCTGTAGAACAGCTTATAATGACTCTCCACTAATTCTGTGGCAGGTCCTGGAAGTTGCTTTTCTAATCATGAATTGCAATCTGGAATGAGATGGTCACATCACTTAGCCTCCTGTCGAGTTCTCTAATTAGTAAGTTGGTAACCATGTCACTTATTTTTAGTGCTTAGATTTTTTTTTTTTTTTGGTAATTAATAAGGTGACTATACACGTTTCAGTGGATATAAAATGCCTCTTCTCCAATTTCCCCTGTGTACTCTATTGCATTTTCAGTCACTGATAAATCTGCTTCTCTGGATAATGTTGTGGAAAACAAGACAGGTCAAAGGAAAAACTTATTACCTCTCAGGGTCTGTTTGTGTGAAAATACAAAGATAAATATCACTTGGGGGCTAGTGTGGGGGAGACTCTGGCACAGTGCCTAACACTGAATTATTTTAAGGATCCAATAAGGAAAAGTATGCTTAGAGAAAATGTAAAGCACTGTGTACATTAGGAGTTAGTCTATTGGCTTTCTGTTTGTATTTTAGTTTCCTATCCCGTGAGAAAATACTATAGAAGAAATTCTAAATGGCTACATTCTAAATAAACAGCATCCACTGAGTTCTTATTTCTCTTTAGTTTTGTCTACTTGCCTCATCTTTGAGTTTACTGACTATTGAGTGATTGTTTAAACCTTGGCATTTTATTCCCTTCAATCTTTGTCCTACACTGGTAGGACAATTGCTGAATCTTTGGAAAAGGACAAATATTTAATTTAGATGTTATTCTACCTTCTCTACTCAATGTATCCCTATATATATTTTTTCTAATTATGATACTGAATAAACTTTTGATGACATTAAATCTTCCTCATCTGTGCTCAGGAGACTCTTGAAGCTTTTTCCGGAGGTCCTAATTTGCCTTTTATTTGTCTTAACTTGGGTCAGAATGTAGCCCAATGTCTAGCCTCTTATATAAGTCTATAATAATCTACAAACTATAATCATGATTCTAGTCCTTTCTCTATGGTGGTCCATATTCCAGCTCATAATGCCTTCTTTCTTTCTACCATAAAAAAAAAAAATGCTTCTGTAACTATTGATTTTCTTCTTCTTCTTTGCTTACCAGCAATATTTACATATATCTGGGCTTTCCTTATCTTGTCTTTTCTCACTTATATATCAGGAAATACCTTAATATGTTATCACGAATTTGAGATTTGGTTCTCAACTCAGAAGAGACTGATATTTTGAAAAAAAATTCTAAAGCATGCTTTTTAAACATACCACTTTACTGAGTTATAATTGGTATATAATAAACTGTACACATTTTGAATGCATAATTGAAAACCTACTTTTGAATAATAAACCTCAACTCATTTTCCACAGAAGCCCTGATTTAGGTACCAACCTATCTTTCTCCTTGTCTTCAAAGCTAAGCTTGTCAAGGGCACTGTTTGAACTCACTTTCCTTAATTACTCATCTTCCAGTAAAGTCCATTCTTTGTCCCTCCCAGTCATGCTTCTGTCCTCATTCCCCAACTAAAATCGCCGTGGCAATGTTCATCTGCCAAATCCAGTGGATATTTTCTGGTCTTCTCTTTGGATTCTTTGTGACATTTGCCACCATTGACCATTGTCTATCATCTTGAAAAAGTCAACTTTCTTGGCACCCACAGAGACGAACTCTTTAGGTTCCTCTCCTACCACTGATGTGGTTCCTTCTCAGTCTCCTTCTACCTGCCCTCAACTGGTGGCAGCACCATGGCTGTGCCCTTCACTGCTTATCTTCTCCATCTCTAGTCAACCCAAGTGAGCTTGTGCACTCAGTTTCCGACTCATCCTGAACGTATGTTGACGAATCACAAGTAGGCAATTTCAGTTTAGATTTCTCTTCTGATGTCAGATCCATATACATAAAATGCCCAATAGACGTTTCTACCTGCATCTACTATAAGCAGATAAAGCTTAATATCTTAGAAATGCACTTCATTATCATTCTCTCGCAAACCTTCTCTTCCTTCTCTATCCCTTGGCCTACGACATAGGCCTTCCCTGTGGGAAACTTATTCTCTTGGTTGGTGACACAAGATACAAATGCATGAAATAATCACAAACAAGCTTGTGTTGTTAATGTCAGCTTGCTATAATAAAGCAGCGAAAGACTCAGTGGTACTATATGACCATTAGGGAAGAGAGCCTTAGCGAACAAAGTCCTGGTGATGGGGGAACGCTGATAAGTGCAAAGAATACTCAGGAAGGTGAGAATGTCAAAGTCAGGAAGGGAAGGTTTATCAGGGAAGACTTTGGAGAGCCAGTGCAACTTTATTCCTTCATTTATTCCACAGATGCTTGTTGAGGCTTTTCCATGGGTCGAGAACTCAGGTTCTGGTCTCAGTGGTTTTCTTGCTCCCATGGGGCTGATATTCTACCATGAAGAATGAGACAGTGAACATGGAAGACATTAACAAAAATACAATTTTGGATAGAGATAAATACTACAGAGAAGTTAATGGGCTGTAACGAACTAGAAAGTGATAGAAAGATGAAGGGATTCCTTTAGGCATGATGACAAGGGAAACCTCAGAAATGTGACATTGGAGCTTTTTGCTGAATTAGTAAGTGTATCTTTCCCTCCTTCTAAGCTCTGAAAAGAAAAAAGTTTAAGAACCAAATTGAACCATTAGAAGAATCCACAGAGTGGGTGTGAGGCACTGAGTTTATTAGAATCCTGCCAACAAATCTGGAACAATTGTGTCTTTGTTGTACTTTCTTTGACATCTAAGGTAAGACGCAGACTTACTGGACTTTTCTTTCTCACCCAGATATTGTGCTTGTGCTTGCAAGGTGGAGAAAATAGAAAAGTTCTGAGTGAGGAGACCCTCTCTGTAGTGTCTGGAGTGAAAAATCCTTACCAGTGAGAAAACTTCGGTCTCCTATTTATCGTAACGTTATCCAAATCTTAGTTTCTCCAACATATGAGAGAAAAATATAACAGAACTGTTTTGCAAGCGGCATCCTGAATGTTTATTCAGGGAATTGAATTCAGCATGCTGGTTTCTGGGAAAACAGCAATAACTAAGACAGATTCACGTAAAGGTCATATCTTCTAGTAAGAGGAGAAAGACAGGAAAGAAGTAAGCAGATCAAAATATAATGTCAGAAAGTGATAAATACTATAGATACATAAAATAAAGGGGAAGAAGGTTAAGTGATGGAGTAAGAGCAATTTTAGGAGGTGTCTCCTGGGAAGTGATATTTGAGGGAGACCTGAAAGGTGGGAAAGTACCAGCCGTACAAGGGGGGCGGCGGTCAGGAGGGGCAGCGAGTCAGTTGGCTGGGAGTCTGGTTCATTCGGCAGACAATTTCTCACTTCAATACTTTGCTATCTACACCACACTCTTTCTACAAATATGACATTAGACCAGAAAGGGAAGTTCATTTGGCCTACAGACTTCTTATATTAAGAAGAATTACATTAATTTTCCCCCTAAAGTTGTCTCATCATTTTTAATGAACTGATGTCCTCAAAAAGTGCACACTCCATTCTTCTGTAGGAAACAAGATTTATAAAGAGTTGGTGCACTGCACATTTAGTTTTGCGATAGCAGCAGGAGGAGGATAAAGGGGACTAAATACGAAACTGACCTTTTGTGGTCTTGTTGACTTTAAATTCAGTGATATAAGATGTAAAAAAATGGAGGAGCCTGGGTGGCTCAGTCAGTTAAGCATCTGACTCTTGATCTCCACTCAGGTCACGATCTCAGGGTTCGTGAGGCCGAACCCTGCATCCGACTCTGTGCTGACAGTGTGGAGCCTGCTTGGGATTCTTTCTCTGCCCCTTCCCTGCTCATGCTAAGTTTCTCTCTCTCTCTCCCCCTCTCTCTCTCAAAATAAATGAATACAATAATGAAAAAAAGATGTAAGAACCTGAATGCGCACTAAGCATTGTTACAGGGGAGGAAGGAGAATGCCATTCCTCAAAGTTTCATTTCCTAAGCTCATGTCTCTTTGCTCTGCCCTTGGAAAGCCCACAACTCCCCTTGAGGGTTTTAGTTTTTTCATATGGAAAAAGGAGAAAGAATTAAGACTCACCACCACTGAAGAGAAACCAGCAGTCATTGGTGTGCTTGATTTTCATTGTTTTTGGTTTCTGTTTGAAGATGCTCGCTCTTGGCGAGCACATAACGCTGACCTGGGAAATTTCTGCTTGAGGTTTTCAAATGATCCAGATGAGCTGGCTGACGAGACAGAATGCTTGTCTTTAAAGAGCATTTTAAGAAGATGATAGGATTTGAAGTCAGAGCCCGAGAGCTGAGTCCTGTCACACATTATATTTGCTTTCGGCGAGTCACAGAACTCATGTTTTGGAATACCGAGGACCCAATGACTATGGTGTGTGGAAGTCACAAAACACTTTGAAAACATTAGTTATTGGCCATTATTATGCGGATAATCATTTGTTTGTTTTAAATCGTCTTCACAGATTTCTCTCTCTAGGGATTCATTTTCCCCAACAAATTTACTCATTTCAGTTTCCCTATACCATCCTGGTTTGGAAGGAGTGTGTTCAAATTACTTAGTTCAATGCAAAGGTCTAATTTGAAAAATAAAAGGAAATTACATATCAGAAGAGGTAAAAAAGACAAGTGAGACATGATTTTAATCTAGCGCAGGCTGAGAGAAGAGCCCAGGAGGGGGATTTGAGTCAAGAGTTAAAGGAACGGATTTAAGTCAAGAGTTAAAGGGTATGAAGGATGAGCTCCGTCGTGGAGAACCAGAGAGAGACGCCGTGCTGACGTGGCGGCATAGAGAGTGCTCAGTTATGCGCTCGGAGGTAAAACAGGCCGAGAAGAGCCCCGGCCTGGAAGTAAGCCAGCCCCCTGCGTATGGGCAGGCGTGGGCCAGAGTGGGCAGGAAGTCCAGAGTAGCACGTACGCTCTGTGTCTCATGAGCATGGCAGCAGCTAACATGTGATTTTCCAGTACAGCTGTCAGCATCAGAAGGCTGAGAGCAGGAAGGAAGAGCAAGTCCCCACAGGCCTAGTGACGGGGGCACAGGAGTGAGTGATAATAGCAGCTTCTGGCCGCCAGGCAGCAGCTGATCAGGACCAGAGAATCTGGCCTGGGTAGCAGGATCTCGGGAAGCTTTCTCACCATCACCCCTCCCCTCCCCGTCCCACCCCCCTACACACACACACACACACACACACACACACACAGCCCCCCAGTGTCTCTTCGACTGAAAGTAGAGCTATGTATCGAGCACAGCCTCTGGAGTCAGAAGGCCTGGATTTGCCTCCTGGTTCCATCATCTATCGGCTGTGTGAACTTGGGCAAATTTCCCAAAACCTCTGCAATACGGTCCACGGGCTGTGCAGGGATCCTCAGGGGTGCTGTGAGGAGTGTGAGATCACGTGTGGCGGGGTGTGTACCACAGAGCCTGGCACATAATACATGCTCAATGGATCGGATGAACGAAAATGAAACCCGCGCTGGAGGCAAAGCTGGGTTCACATTAAGAGATTCAAGATGGTCTTGCGTGGAGATGTATTTGAGTCCCGAAGCCTGGAGCAGTGGCAAGGATTAGCTAGTGCTACATCTCAGAGGGCCGGCTGAGTTACCTTTATGTCTCCCCTGCCCGATTCAAGGCGCTTCTATAGATTGACACGGGGGGCCCTTCAAGTGAGGGTCAGGGGGAGGGAGGCACCCGTCTGGGAACCTGACAGGGGCATGTATGCAGCAGGACAAAGGCACACACACAGTCAGGTGGGGCAGCCAGGTAACAAGGGCTGAGGGAGGAGGGGGTCACTAGGAGGAGAAATCGGTGATCCAGCCGGCAGGTCCCCCTGTAAAGTTCCAGAAAGCGGGAGGTTGGCGAGAAAGATCAGCAAGACTGAGTGAGAAGCCTTCAGGAGAGGGGAGACTTGAGGAAACTGTTGATTTAGGGATACACGGCGGAAGTGAGAAAGAAATTAAATAAGTAAGAGAGAGCATGACTGATGGGACATGTTTACGGAAGAGAGAAAAGGAGACAGATCACGTGGTTAGGTTGGAGTCACTTTTGGAATGAAGACATTCCTCTCCAAAACAAGGAAGGTGAAGATGTAGAAAAATAGTGAGATGGAACAGAGAGAAGGTGAGGGGCCCTTTACCCAGTGGCCGCAATGTGGGACAAGAAGAAGAAAAAGTCATCTGGCAGGGAGGGCGGGGGATGGGAGGCAGAGGCTTAAGTAAATGGTGTCAAATAGTTACTGCGGGGAATTTGGTAGGGAGCCAACTGGGGTTGAATCAGTCCGCCGGCGTGATTTTGGTGCTTCTGGAATGCACCTGCCCAGGCGGGCTTGGATGGAAACTGAAAGTCGCCTATGCGGATGGCCTGAAATAGCAAACCCAAGCTCATCCCGCCCTGCTGCTGCTAACACAGACTGCTGCACCCACCAACCCCACTTCCTACCGCAGATTCGCCCCTTCTCGTCCTCTCCAGACAGCAGGCGCTGCTCAATCAGAGGTCGCCCAGGCAACTGGAGTAAATGCTGCCCCTTCTCACTTCTCATTCTTACTGCCATCCCCAGAGAAGCAATATCCTCTTTCTCCTTGAAATGCTCTCCCTCTCCTTCTGCCCCTACCTTCTGCACGACAGGTTCCTTCCCATTTTGCAGGTCTCCTTTTAAAAGTCATCAACTCAGAGACGCTTTCCTGAAACTCTAACAGATGGTTCTTTCCTATACTGTGTTCTTATAGAATTCCCCTCTTCCACTGCTGTAACATTAAAAACAAGAAGAAGAAGGAAGAGATGTTGGCTTTTAAAAAAAAAAAATGTTTATTTATTTTGAGAGAAAGAACACCAGCGAGTGAGGGGGAGGGGGAGAGAGAGAGAGAGAGGAGGGAGGATCCCAAGTAGGCTCGGCACCATCAGCACAGAGCCTGATGCGGGGCTTAAACTCACGAACCATGAGATCCTGACCTGAGCTAAGATCAAGAGTCAGATGCTTAACCGACTGAACCACCCAGCCACCCCAGGAAAAGACCTGTTGCTTTGCTTATTTTCTGGGTCCCCAACTAGCCTGTAAGTTTCCTGAGGCCAGAGATCCAGCATTTAACACATAAATATGTATAGAGTGAAAGAATGGACAAATGAATGGATTAACTTTGTATCACCCCTTTCCCCTTCCACTTCTTGCCACTTTGTATCCTTACCCCTGACTGACGGTGGCAAAAGGACCAATCTCCACATCAGAGGTCCCAGTGTAATCTTCCCACTGTCAGTTCCATCAGCCTCGGGATCCCTTCCTCTGTCAGGCCCCTCTGGTCCCCTGGGCTGTCCTATGAAAGCATACCGTCCAGTTCTGTTCTTCCTTTTGAGAGCCTTCCTTTCACTAACACATCTATTACTCTAGATGCAGACATTTCTTGTAATTCCAAATACTTGCAAGAATACACTCTCCAGTTTCCCGACAAACACAAGCGTGAGACATAATGAGGGCTGAAGAGATAACCTGATCTAGAGGCAGCCCTGAAAACTGCAGCCACGATGTGCAAGCTGGGAAGCAGACTGAGCCCTAGTGGCCATAACGGTGAGCATGAGACATACTGCGAGCAGGTAGGTCAGGTAGCAGAGAATGGGCACTACTCATGAGTCAGACGGTGGTTTTCTGGAAATATTTCTCTCAGCCTCAGAGTAAGCTGGTAGGGAAGACTCCCGGAGAAGCAACTGCTTACGAGTGTGGCCTCTGGAGTCAACTGCATAGAGGCAAATGCCAGCGTCGCCTCTGATTAGCAGGGTGACCTTAGTCAAGCCACTACATCTCTCTGTCGGTCAGTTTTCATAGCTGTGAACAGGTGACAGCCATTGTGCTTAAACCATAGGGTGTTTGTAGATGTTAATGACTTAGTGCATCAGGCACTTAGATCTGTGCCCGGCACGTCGTAGGTGCTCATAAGTCAGCTTTTAGCCATGGACAAGAGTCCAGTCATAAGAAGAGGGCCTCCAGGTATGGTGCCTGTGGGACAGGTACCTGGGCTCCGTGCATCAGAACCAAAAAGAGTGTCTCACACCCCGAGTTTCTGGTCTGCAGCACTGGGTAAGGCCCAGAACATATGCATGTGCTCTGGGCTGAGGTTCCCACCAACCTTCCTGTGAGTTCTCTGCTCACATGATAAGCTTCCATTGTTCTTCACCAGGGTTGGGCCCTTCCTGGACCCCTAGTCCCACTGGCTGCCTAGGTCTCCTCCTTGATCAAACCTATACGTGTAAGGATCACACATGAGCCTCCCACAGATTCTGCCATGGGAAGAAGGGATGGGGGCACCGAGGTTCCAGCTACCCTACTGAGGAGAAGTTAAAGATCATCTTTCCTGCCATTTTAATCTTTCCCACATCACTCTGCTTGCACCCCTTTGTGTAATTATGAAATCAGAGATTAGGGTGATTATGGAACTCTGCAGTCAGCCCACACCTACGTTTCCAGAATTTTTTTCTGTGGCCATCGTACTAGCACCTTAAATGCTTTCAAAACTTGTCTGCCATCCCCCAAGCATATTTGAGAAAAACTGTGGAGTCTTTCTCTTCTGAACTTTGGCTGCTGCTTTTCCTTTTCCTCTGCCCTCACATGGCCCATAGTGAGAGCTCAGCCACGTCTGGAGCTCCCTTGCAGGGTGACAGGAGTCCCCCACAGACATGCCGTTGGTTTCTGAAATGAGTGATAGACCTTTTCTCTGAAGTCCTAGACGTTTCAGTTTAAAGCATCATTTCTCAAATGTGCCTACCAGACACTTAGGGAATTTTGGTGAAACGCATATGGGTCTGGAAGTTCTTGGTGGGGCCCGAGACTCTGCTGATGCTGAGGGTCCTTGTGCCCATTGATGACACTTTCTAATTGTGTCCTAAAAGTGTTACCTGTGCTGTTTCTCTCACTGTATTTTGAGCTAGTTGAGGGTGGCATTGGTACCTTTATACATCTTTATATCCTCCTAGGTGCCTGGTCCATTGTCTCATTGTTAGTGCACAGTAAATACCTGTAGAATTCATGGCAAGTGCTTAAAAGCTCTACTTTGTGTCAGACTGGGCTTAGATAGCCAAAGCTGCCCTTCTCCCTTACTTTTCCTTTATTGGTATATCCCGTGTCACTTCTACTAAAACATGTAACCTCAATCCTGGGCCCAGTCTGTCACTAGAAAGAATCTCCTTGATGCTAAATGCTGACGATTTTGAAGTATTACCTACCTCATGAATATCTGACAGAAAAAAAGATCTCCTGAGAGGTCGATGTTTAACATAGATGATACAACATCATCTATGCGATGTTTCTCGTGTTGCTCTAGGTAATGAATTTCATAGCCTCTTGCTGAGCAACAGCTCTCCTGGGTATATCTGAACCATGGGAGAAACTTTCCTACCACAGAATGTTATTAAGAACTTCCAGAAACGGGAGATCTTTAATTATATAGATACCAGAGTTGGATAGACACTCACAATTCTTCTTCTACCTGTGCTTCTGAATAACCACTCACCTACCTGGTGACCTGGGGTGGGTTTTTGTGGTTCAGGCTTCACAACTTGCTGCTGTCCTGGCTCTCTGGTGAGCGGGCTGGTGGTAGTTCTCTCCATGGTCCCACACGGCGTCACAGGGTATGCTCAGTCTTGGAAGACGGAAAATAAAGAAACAAACAAAATGTGTCTAATCCTTCCCAGTGGAATTTCTGCCTCTGTTCCACCCATGCTTCTCCTGGGGTGGGGGTGGGGGGGCGGCTCGTGCTGCCTTGGCTGCCGTTGCTGCTTTTAAGAATTGACGGGCCTTGTGGTGCCTGTGTGGCTCAGTTGGTTGGGCGTCTGACTTTGGCTCAGGTCATGATCTCGCGGTTCATGAGTTCGAGCCCCGCGTCGGGCTCTGTGCTGACAGCGCAGAACCTGGAGCCTGCTTTGGATTCTGTGTCTCCCTCCCTCTCTGCCCCTCCTCGCTCATACTCTGTCTCTTAATAAATAAACGTTAGAAAAAATTTTTTAAAGAATTGATGAACCTTGTAATCAATGCATAGCCTCCCTCCTTGTAATCAATGCATCTTGTAATCAATGCATCTCCCTCCACTCATGGCTCAATGTCCACAAATTCAGACGCTGCAGGGAAGAAAGGGAGAAATCAGTTCGTTTCAGACAAGAAGTCACTTACTTTCACTTTCTTTACCATCTGAACTATGGCTTGCTGGAGAGAACTTCTGGCCCCCACTTGGGGCCTCCTTCATCCAAATGTCCCTTTGCCCATGTCAGCCCTCCAGCCTAATGTCCCCTCTGTGGCACATACCTCTGTGACAGCAAGGACATAAAGAACTGAGCTCTCATAATGGGATTCCAGGGCCTTTAACACTTAAGCAGTAGGACATATTTGAGCAGAGGGTGTCTTCCTAGGCCCCTGACCCCATTCCACGTAGTGAGTCATTCCCCGTGCCTATGCCTAAGTTGTGCCCTGGCCAGAGGGGGGCATCTCATTGAATGGATCGTTACTTTGGGATCTGCTTTGTCCTAGTAGCCTCATGTTGGCACAACAAAGTTTCTGAATGTGGCTCTTTCTCAGGCTACAAACAGCCTCCTGCCTTGAGCAACTGATGTATAGAACTGCAAGTGATGTAGTGTGTAGGGCAGTTTGCCAATGGAATATCACGGATTGAGACAAAGAGGCTTTCAGAGCCCTCTTCTTTAGAGATTCCTTGCCCATTACCTCAATCCTCCAGTGTCAACCTTAGTTTTTATTCTGGCCACATTAGTAATCATTTGCCCTCACGCAAAACACAGGCGTCTTTGTGCATCAACATCACACCTTATTCTCTTCTGTGGGAGAGGGTGAGGCTGTCATTCACTCATTTAAAAAGAACATGTTCAGGGTGTGGCCAAAGGCTCATCTGAAACCCTAGAAATTGTAGGTGGAGAGTATTTCACAGCATGTTTGGGGAAGGCCACCAGGGGGAATTATTAATAGTCTTGAGCAATAACAATCATGTAGGCTGTTTCAGAAATTAACTTAATGTGAAAACAGAGGCCATCTGACTTGCTTAAATGTCCAGAAAAGGAGCATATGGGCCCAAATTTGGCTTTAATTTCCCTTTGAAGTTAATGGGTGTGGCAGGCGCTTATCTAATCATGACATGTGGACCAATGTTTTGCACATTCAGGACTTTGTAATGAGATGCGGTGTTTATTTATGTTCCATACGTCTCCCTACAGGCTGTAAAAATACCCTTTGCAACCCTGTCTAATCGTTGCCAGTGCTGACAGTCAAAGCTAGTGACAGAAGGCAGGTTTATGGGGCAGTAACACTGCCCAGTTGGCATAAAAGATCTATTCCCAGAAAAAAAGGTTTAAGCAATCATGTGGACTTCAGTTTGAATAAGGGAGCTTCAGTGGCCTGGTGATTCCAAAGTAATGATCTTTTGGTCAGGTTGGTAGTGAAATAGGAATGTGGGAGAGGTGGGGAAGGTTGTAGTTGATGGTTGTTAAATATGGAGAACATGAGTCTCATCTCTTTCAAGGTCACGCTTAAATCCCAAAGTCTGTCTGGTGTTTCCACCAAAATGCTCACTGGTCACTCCCTGAATTAGTTTCTATTTACTAAACATTTACTAAATACTCACTAAATTCTAGGGGCTGGGGGAGCCTCAGGGAGTCAAAGAGAAAAAGATGTGGGGCCTAGATTTAGGAGTTCTGTGTCTTATTCTGAATCCCTACAGGACAGTTTGTATAGAGTATGATTCCCAAACCCAGCTACTCATTGGAATCACCACTGTAGCTTCTAAAATACTGATGCCTAGATCTTTCCCCAGATATAGCAAATCTGAATCTCTGGGACTAAGGTCCCCAGACCTATATATTTAACGAGTTCTTGAAGACAATTCTTATGCAGGTCAGCTCTGCAAAAGTCTGCAGATCTGAGTCTGGGGACCACTCACCGACACTGCTTTCTTTATACATGGCAATGTATTAATTGTTTTATGTGTCAAGCTTATACATACAGCTTGATTGAAAATTACTTGAAGGACTGCTTCTTATATTCTCAAAACAAATCACAGTTTTGTGTGCAAACCTTTGAAAAATCAGTGTTTTTAAAACCTTGAGTGCCTATTAGAATTTTTTGGAGAGCTTTTAAAAAATGCTGATACTAGGGCCTCACTCCATACCAACTAAATCAGAAATTCTAGACACTGATTCCTGAGCATTGATATAACCAAAAAACCCCCACCAAAACCAAATATATATATATATATATATATATATATATATATATATATATAAAATTCTCCAATTGATTCTAATATGAATCCAGAGTTGAGACCCATTGGAATAAACATTTGCTGTTCGTGAGAATAAACTTGCGAAATTAGTTTCTTCCTGGAACCAGCATGCAGCTTTTGATAATTCCTTACATTTGTGTGGTTATTTTCAGCTTTCAAAGTGCTTTCATCTGTCTACCTAAAATGTTGTGAACCCCTGGAAGAGACCTTAGAGGTGGTCTATGCCAGAGGTCAGCTAACATTTCTACAAAGGGCTAGATAGTAAATATTTCAGGCTTTATGAACCTTATGTCAAAACTACTCTGCAGCTGTAGAATGAAAGCAGCCATAGGGAATATGTAAATGAATGGGTATGGGTGTGTTCTAATGAACGTTATTTACCAAACAGGTTGGAGCTGGATTTGGCCCTCAGGGTGTTATTTACTACCCCCTGGTCTACCCAATGTTCTAATTTTACAGATGAGGAACCCGAGCTCCAGTTGGTGATGTGTGGGCTTAGATCTCATGGCTAGCAAAAGGCAAAAGTGGGCCTGAAGTTTAGGTGCTTGGACTTAAAAAAACCAAAACAAACCCAAACAAAGACCCATAATCAGCGAATAGTATTTTTTTTAATTAAAGCATTTAAAAAAAGTTTTTCTCCTCCTTGTCCTCTGTGTCTGACTGGCTTGTGTCCTGGTGGCTGTGTCCATGTTTATCACTGTACCCAGAATGCAGGCACCTAGAGACTAGAGGCGGAACTTGTCCAGTGATGTCCCTGGGGCTCTGGGCAAAGTAGTGCCCAGTCCATGTAAGTGAACTGAATGTATCAGAGCCGTGAATTTGGAGCTCTGTCTCAGGTGTTTATTTCAAGGCAACCTAACCCCGGCTGGCTCATTGACTTCCTTAACTATCTTATGTTAATATCTAGCTTACTAGGCTGTGCTTGTGCTCTTTGTAACTTCAAATAATGTTTACATAATGACAGAAAACGTTTTGGGGCTGTGGCAGTAGATAAAGCAAAGGTCAGAAGTCTAATTATTTTGAAAAAGTTGACCTTCATGTTTTGCCAAAAAACTGTAAGAAATCAATTTTTTTAAATTTATTTTTGAGAGAGAGAGAGAGAGAGAGCGAGCTGGGGAGGGGCAGAGAGAGAGGAAGACACAAAATCCGAAGCAGGCTCTAGGCTCTGAGGTGTCAGCACAGAGCCCGACATGGGACTCGAACTCATGAACTGTGAGATCATGACCTGAGCTGAAGTCGGACGCTCAACCGACTGAGCCACCCACGGACCCCAGAAGTCAATTTGACCATCATTCTCTCCAAAATTGTTTCCTGTTCACTTTTTCCTCAGTCCAGGCATGTAGGACATATACAATATGTTTCTCTCCTATGTTACATCCAGAAGCCTTTCTCTCTGCACCCCCTCCCCCCCCCCCCCCATTGTTGTGCAGTCTCTCCAGTTTGACCTTGGAAGAGACTGTTTACAGTTGGGTGAACCTGGGACTCTCCTTTCTTGATACATGCTCAGCAAATGGGCAGGAAAAACCTGCAGAACCTGTTCAGCAATTTCAGACTATAAGCAAGCAATCCAAAGGGAATAGGGGGTGGGTATTACTTTATGAAAGCAATTAAAGCCTTCTCTCCCTAAGTTGTCCACACACCAGGCTGAGCAGCAGCCTGAGAAAGTTGCTCATTTACCAGGCAGGTTTTCTGGTTCGCATGCAAACAATGCCATCCTGCTTGTAAAGTGCAACATGCTGTTATCCCGTGTCTCTTGCCTTATCAAAACATGTTTTTCACACACATAATGTCTTAGTGTGGAAAAGGTGCAAGACATTTACTTGACATAACAGAATGTTATGGCCTTACAAGAGACAAAAAAAAATTTTTTAATTTTTTTTAAGCTTTATTTATTTTTGAGAGAGAGAGAGAGAATGAGTGGGGGAGGAGCAGACAGAGGGGGACACAGAATCCGAAGCAGACTCCAGGCTCCGAGCTGTCAGCACAGAGCCCAACATGGGGCTCAAACTCACGAACGGCGAGATCATGACCTGAACTGAGCCCAACTGACTGAGCCACCCAGCTGCCCAATAAGGGAAAAAAATTTTAAAGATGATTTATTCTGGGAAAGAGGGAGTTGAATGCTTCGGAAATAAATGAGGAGGAAAATTTAGCCAACACATACAAAGTATGGCTCTAAAGTCATAGAATTTTCGTGTCCATTGTATAGAAGCACATTATTTGAGTTAAAATGTTTGTACCACCATCCGTAACTTGGGAGATAGAAAAAAAAAAAAAAAGGAAAAGAAAAGAAAAGACAACATGATTCCTGTCCTCTACTAGCTGACAATTATTTGAGGAGAAAGAACAATAAATGTGTGGGTAACTGAACGAATGCATAGCATACTCATTTAAAAAAATGACAAAGATCTCAGATGAATAGAACAGACCAGTTTTAAATGGATTCAGAGGAGAATATGGCTGAGAGAGGGTAGTGTTTGATTCAGTCTTGAAAGATAGATTTGGAGGGTAAGACGTGCCAACCTAGAGGCTAAACCAACAGAGACAGAAATGAAGCAAGCAATATGGCTTGGGTAGTGCATTTTCCTGGGGCATGGAGTTGCCTTGGTTGTAGAGAAGGGGGAAGTGGCTTGTGGAAAACCAAATCATGTCACAGGAACATCTGTGGGCTTGGATTCAAACCCCAGCTCTGCCACTCTCATGACTTGGGGAAAGTAGCTTACTCTTTCAGTTTCCTCATCTGTAAAATTGGATACTATGAGTATCCATTTCATCGGTTATTTTGAGGACTAAATGAGATAATCCATGTTAAACTCTGTGCATGCTTAACATACAATAAGCAGCCAATAATAATAGCTATAAGTTATGGCAGATCTTGAAGGTCAAAGGGAGTCATAATTTCCCAGACTCATATTTATCTTTTTAAGGCATTTGCTTGGGACCTAAAAATCACTTACTTCTTTTCACTCTTAACCCTAATTTAAGTAAGGGTGTCTCCATCATGGAAAGCTGCTCTGTGAGATCACGGCAAGATGCTCTGAGACTAAACATTAGACTGGCCATTATGAACCAGGACTTAGGAGTTCTTCTTCATTTTGTTTTGACCTAATATTTTATTTTATTTTTATTTAAAAAAAATTTTTTTTAACGTTTATTTATTTTTGAGACAGAGAGAGACAGAGCATGAACGGGGGAGGGGCAGAGAGAGAGGGAGACACAGAATCGGAAGCATGCTCCAGGCTCTGAGCCATCAGCCCAGAGCCCGACTCGGGGCTCGAACTCAGGGACCGTGAGATCATGACCTGAGCTGAAGTCGGATTCTTAACTGACTGAGCCACCCAGGCACCCCTGACCTAATATTTTAATGAAAAAAGTTAAAAGGATTTTAAACAGAAAGGAACTCAGAAGAGAATCCATGAGACTTAAAGAATAATCATTGCTTACCACTGAGAATTTGATTTCAGAGGACCTCATTCATGATACATAAATATATATGAGCAATTATTAGGCTGAATATATAGACTAGTTCTTGTCCTTCTTTTATGAAGATAATAGAAGTTAAATTCAAGTGATAATAATTTATAAAAATTAAAACTTAAAATTAATTTAATTAAATACATGACACAAATAATTTTTTTTAGTCAAAATGATATTACAAGTGTGTATTTATTGGCATGGGTATGTTTTAATACTAAACTGTTTATCAAGTAGCCACTAAGAAATAATTTCTTCTCTGAATAATTTCCTTTTATTAATTTCTTAATAATGTAAATTTCCAATTTTAGGTGGGATACCAAGCTTTCAAAATATGGTTTTCTTCCAAGTTTTTATTTAAATTCCATACAGTGTAGTATTAGTTTCAGGAGGATATAGTGATTCGTCACTTACATATAACACCCAGTGTTCATCATAATGAGTGCCCTCCTTAGTACCCATCACCCATGTAGCCCATTCCCTCCCTTTATCAACCCTCAGTGTGTTCTCTGTAGTTAAGAGTCTGTCTTGGTTTGCCTCTCTCTCTCTGTCTCTCTTTCTCTCTCTCCCCACCCCCATGTTCATCTGTTTTGTTTCTTAAATTCCATATATGAGTGAAATCTTACAGCATTAGCTTTCTCTGACTGACTTATTTTGCTTAGCATAATACTTTATGACTCCATTCAAGTCATTGCAAATGGCAAGATTTTATTCTTTTTTATGGCCAAGCAATATTCAATTCTCTCTCTCTCTACACACACACACACACACACACACACACACACACACACACACATCATATATATACCACAATTGCTTTATCCATTCAACAGTCAAAGGGCATTTAAGTTCTTTCCGTAATTTGGCCATTGTTGATAATGCTGCTATAAATATCAGGATGATTCCCTTAGAATCCGTATTTTTGTATCCTTTGGGTAAATACCTAGTAGTGCAATTACTGGATTGGAGGGTAGTTCTATTTTCAGCTTTTTGAGTAACCTCCATACTGTTTTCCAATTGGCTGTACCAGTTTGCACTCCCACCAGCAGTGCAAGAGGGTTTCCCTTTCTCTGTATCCTAGCCAACATCTCTTGTTTCCTGTGTTATTTTAGCCATTTTGACAGGTGTGAGGTGATATGTCATTGTAGTTTTGACTTGTATTTCCCCGATGATGAGTGATGTTGAGCATCTTTTCATGTGTCTATGGACATCTGTATGTTTTTTCTGGAAAAATGTCTGTTGTCTTCTGCCCATTTCTTTACTAGATTATTTGTTTTTTTGGTGTTGAGTTTTTGTAAGTTCTTTATATATTTTGGATACTAATTCTTTATCATATATGTCATTTGCAAATATCTTCTCCCATTCCTAAGGCTGCCTTTTAGTTTTGTTGGTGGTTTCCTTTACTGTGCAGAATTTATCTTGATGAAAGGACTTGAGAATTCTAATCTGAGTGATATAACTGATGCATTCTCTGTGCCTTTGATGATCTAGCCTGTCCACCTATAAAATGGCCTTTGACGCTGATACAAGGAGAGAATCAATATCTCCCTATCACCATCTTTCCACTCTCTGAAAGGTATAAAATTCTAAGTAAGAGTAATGTATCTCTTTGTATGTATGCCTTATTGAATGTGTGCTGAACCTCAACTAAAAATTTTAAAAGGGAAAAATAAATAAATTAGGGTAGGAGTATTCCAAAGAACTCACAAGATGTCCCCTTAAAGAAAAGGTTTATATATGAGGAAACCGAAGTGCAGATGGCGGACATAACAAGCTCAAACTCACACGGAGCAGATCTCCTGATGTAAATTGGAGGGCTCCTTGTCCATCATATTAATTCTATTTGCTGATTTATAGAGGTTTTAGCCACTTTATCTTCCCAGTAATTAGGACCTCAGGACAGAGAATAACTCTTGTTCTTGGGTCCAGAAAGAAGTATGCCAAGTGAAGATTACACATGGAACTTTTGTTATGCAAAATGCTGCCCTTCATAAATACAGAGACCCCAGGGGCTGTGTTCCCCTCCCTGGGCCTGCCAATGTGTCTAAATTGCTGAGAGCGCCTCCCACCAGCCTACGGATATGGGCTGCTCCTTTGATAGGCCTGTCATCGCCGTTTGATGGCTATGACATACCATTTAGAAGAGGGGTTAATGTCTTTTTGTTGTTGATCCTTAACCTTCCCGGAGCCTGAGCCACCGAGGGGTCTGCTTTCATGCCATGTGTGCAGAAAGCTTTTGCTCGGCCTGAGCCAGTCCGCTGCTGGTTGCCAGGGCCAGTGTGCGCTCACTGCCACTGTGTTTCCCAGCGGCGCCAGTGGGGTCTTTTTCTTCACACGTGCACCCCTGGGGCAATTCTTCCAGGGCAGCGTTGTGTGTGTCCCTCTGCGGGGCTGCCCTGTTGGTGGCTGGGGGTTGTGTGCATCCAGCCCTCTCTCCCCTCGTGTCTGAGCTCTTCCGATCTGACTTCCAGGGCAGTTGCAGCTTGGCCGCTGCCCCGGGCGTCCTCTTGAGGCTTACCCTGTCCTGTGCTGTTTGCACAGCCTAGAAAAGTCCCTTGGGAAGCTTATCAGATGGTCTGATGAAAATAGCAGGAGTCTGTTTCCCATAGTCAAATTGCCATTTTCTTCATCGTCTTTGCTGCTGGGTTTCTCTTTCAAGAAAAACTGTAAGACAAACATACTCTTTCCCAAAGAAGTGTGGACTTTTATCGTGACGGTTCAAAGGAGCCTCCCTGTGTAAATACCTCCTTCCCACTCTCATGTGGCAACTTCTCTGTTTGCTTTGAACCTGGCTGGGTGAGGCCAGGTGGTTTTATCACCTCTCTTCTCACCCTTTGGTCTCCCTGGGTTTCTGATTCTCAGGCAGTGCGCTTGAGAATGGGTTGGGCCAGGTAATTTCTGAAGGTATCTGGACACCGGAAGACCCTGAGTGGTCACAGTGACCACAGAGCAGTACATGATGTCTGAGAGAGACTGACCAGGCCTGAGGTCTGGGAAAATTTGACACGGTAATAACCGTTAGCAAATATTGAGCATTTATGGTTTGTCAGACCACAGAGGAGCAGTTTATAAGCATCATATTACTGATGCTCACAACATTCCAAGAAATTGTTTCTTCTTCTTTGTTTTAAATATTTATTTATTTTTGAGAGAGAGAGAGAGAGAGCGTGAGTGGGAGAGGGGCAGAGAGAGAAAGAGGGACAGAAGATCCAAAGTGGACTCCACACTGACAGCACCGAGCCCGATGCGGGATCTGAACTCACAAACCATGAGATCATGACCTGAGCCGAAGTCGGATGCTCAACTGACTGAGCCACCCAAGTGCCCCAGGAAATTGTTTCTTCTATTATTCTCATTTAACGGATGAGAATATGGAGGCTCTGAAAGGCTAAGTGAGTTGCCTGAAACCGCATAGTTACTGTCAGAGTCAAAATTTGATCTCCAGGGCTGTTGGACCCTGGTTCCATACCCTTAACCACTATGTTCTAATGATTTAGTTCTGGTGTGTGGAGACACTTGCCAGGCTTAGGGATAAACTGTATCTGTATATAAATAAAGCACAACTGAGGGTATGTCCTGCTCATGGGCACATTCCTTTCAAACTCCAAAGGCTAAGAGGTTATCCTCATGACTTCGATAGGAAACAGAAGACAGGTTGTCAAGTTTCTTGGGTAATTCTAGGTATTTGGACACCTGTTCAGCTATTCTGGGATTCTGTGGTAGAGTAAGGGGAACATGGGGAGAGTGAGGTCATTATTGCAAAAACCATTTCCTGAGGGCTTGACTTCAGGAAATGCTGGGGCATTAAAAATACCAGTTGTTAGGTCACAAAGGATTTGGGGGAACACAGGGGATATTCATACAAGATTGTGTGTGGGGGCGGTTCTGCATGAAATTTTTAGTAGGTTGAGCAGCATGGTCAAATTTTGAGAAGAGTGACATTTAAAATTTTCCATGGAAATGGTGAAACTTGACTCATGCATTTAGACACGGACTCACAAATAGCAGTTGGCCACCTACTAAGTGCAAGGCCTTGCCCTGGGTGCTTGGGGGTGATGTAAGAGGAATAAAGCATGGTCCTAGCCCATCAGTGAAGTCTTTACGAACCAGTGACAGTGAGACAGGCTGTTTCTCGAATTCCTTTTGTCCTTCACCTCGTGACACTTTGAGTAAAGGAGGATTCGTTCTTAAAGAAAAACATTTTGTATTCTTTTCTAGCATGAATAATTTCCAAAACAATGTGGTCTGGAAACTCCTGGGGCTTCTTCTCAGGAGACTATAGCCGTCAGGAGGAAAGAATCAGGAGCCTGGCCTGGCTTATGTACCTCTGGTCACTGTAGAATGAGGCAGGGGAGGGAAAATAGAAAGTATTAATTGACTGCCTCACATTCTGTACCTTTGAGGATTTTTTTTTTTGCTTTGTTCAATAGTTTAAAATTACATTTTTATATAAAATTTGACACATGCTAGAATATACTAATATAATGATGACCCACGAAATCACCATGCAACCTAAGGACCAGAATAATATCCATCACTTGTATCTCCCTGTGTGTTGTGTTCCTCCCGTGGCTCTAACCATCTAACCACCCCCTCCGGCCTCTTCTCCCAGAGGTAGCCCCTACCTAGGAATCTGTATTTACTAGATAAGATTGCGGACATTTCAAATCTGTCCATCTGTACGAGATGAGGGAAACAGAGACGAAGCTTAGTGTCCAGGGCTCACTTTGCTGCTGCCGATAGATTTGTGACTGTGTTTGTTTGCAGACAAGGACACCACTGACCCACAAATGAGGTCCCTCCTGGAGAGGCTGCATAGCACAGGGGTAAGAGTGTGGAACTAAAGTCTGGTGGATCTAGCTTCAACCCTCACCTCCATTGGCATGAAGCCCCGATGTGACCTCAGGCAAGTAACTCAACCTCTTTGAACTTCAGTTTTCTCATCATTAAAATGGAGAAGAAGCAGGTAGTACCTGTATCTCCTGGTGGTGATAAGAATTAAAGGAATAAGTGGAGGGAAACTGTTTGGTATGTGGGTGGCACTCAATTCAAGACAGTCAAAGGGAAAACTAACTGTTTGAAATGCTGTGCGGTGTCTTATCATTACTAGGGAGATATACAGATTATAAGTTTTGTAATCCATAGTATTTCTCCTTTTGCTTTTTACTTTCCCTTCTTATGGTCTTTCACTTTTCCCCACTGGGTCTTAGCACGGTTGTCAATATTATATACAAGTCATCAAAAGAAAAGTAACTAGAACAGTAGATATTTTAGGCAAGATGTGATATGGTGAAATCCTAGGTTAATAAATGCTAGTGGTGAGCAAAAGTAATGTAAATTAAATATAACCGTAAGGACTGATTTAATTCGCTCTCCGTTAGTTGTACTGATTAACCAAATTCACTAATTTTTTCAAGTATGTTAATACAAGTAAAACATTTTTTTAAGTCTCCTTATTTTTTCCTTAGTAAACAAAACTTTTCTTCCTCTTTGAAAAACTTTGCCCCTGAGTAACATAAATATGTATGATGCGGACATGTAAGTATATACGTATGTATTTGTGTATTTACTAGGTTTTCAAGTTCCTTTTGCCAGACTTGACAAAGAAAGTGGCATTTGGCTGTGAACTGTTGCTCGTGAATTACCTACAAATAATTTTAGTTTTTTTTTTTTTAAATTAGCTCTTTCATTCAATACAATATTCAGCAGACATTTATTGCATAATTATGAAACAAGTGTATTTTCAAGGGTTAGAAATAAGTCATAAATGCCAGGAGACATAACACTAGTGGTTTTCAAGTTGGATTTTAATCACAAAGTCAGTACGTTTAAGAACTATCCATTTGAATACCCACTTATAATAGAAACATCACAAACTTAGGAAAAGAAAGATTCTCTTAATAGATAAATAATGCACTCTGGATGGAAGTAAAATGTAGTAAATGTCGTGCATGCCAGGTACTTTACATCTGATGTCTCAGATATTCCTATGACCTTGAGAAGTAAGTGTTCATATCCATGTGTTATTGGTGAAGAAACTGGGGTGCAGAGAAATTGAGGGGTTTGTTCTGGGTTTCTAGCTAGTAAGAGACACCATCAATTCCAAGTAAATGTCAAATCTTGTTTCAATGTCCTTTCTCCTGTTAGAAACTTTCACTTTTAAATCAGTAAGAAATAAAAATGACCAGGGGCGCCCGGGGAGTCAGTCACTTAAGCATCCGACTCTTGGTTTCTGTTCAGGTCATGATCTCACAGTTTGTGAGATTAAGCCTCATGTCAGGCTCTGTGCTGGCAGTGTGGAGCCTGCTTGGGATTCTCTTTCTCCCCCTCCCTCTCTCCCCCTCCCCCACTCACACTGTCTTTCTCTCAAAATAAGTAAACAAACTTAAAAAAGAAAGAAATAAAAACGACTGTTCTCATATATGTTCAATATTGTTTTGGAAGTTCTGTTCACTGCAGGTAGATGTCAAAAAACTAGAAGAATTAATATCTGCAAACAAAATGAAAATGCCACTTTTAGATATTGTGATTGTATTCTTTTAACTAAAAAGAATAGTCTAAAAAAGCTATAGGCGTCAATAAAGCAAAAAGATGAATGCAAAACAAATACAATATATTAATCACTAGGAGCTCTTTATCCCATGTCAGAATAATGACATGATATCTACATGATTTAAGAATAAGAAAGTTGCATGTCTTATTTAATATAATCATAAGCATAAAACTTTATTGAATATTAAAGATGATGCATAGAGAGATATACTATTGTCCTTGAACATAATGATGAATCAGAAAGACTTCTATTCTTTCAATCAGTTTACATGTTGAGCATAACCCATCTCAAAAAAATCTCAATAGGACTTTTGACTTTAATGAGTATAATTTTTTTTTTATTTTTAAAAATGTTTTTATTTATTTTTGAGACAAAGAGCATGAGCAGGGGAGGAGCAGAGAGAGAGGGAGACACAGAATCCAAAGCAGGCTCCAGCCTCTGAGCTGTCAGCACAGAGCCGACGCAGGGCTCGAACTCACGGACTGTGAGATCATGACCTGAGCTGAAGTCGGTGGCCCAACCGACTGAGCCACCCAGGCGCCCCTAATGAGTATAATTTGTATGTGCACAAACAGATACTATTTATTCAGTACTTACTTTATGGCAGGCACTATTCCAAAGGCTTCACATACAGGAATTACCTCATATAATTGTCACAGAAAACAGAGGCCTGTTTTTATTATCCCCATTTTACAAATAGGGAAACTGAGGCCGACAGAGTTTAAGTAACTTGCCCAAGTTCACATGATGACTAACAAATTGCTGAGCCATGGTTCAAATCTAGCCTGCCTGTCTCCAGTGACCATGCACTTCTCACCACCATGCTCAACTAAGAACATTAACTAGTATTTTGCAAAATGAAACATTAAAGTAGAGCTAGGTCTTTCCTGAAAACACATGTTTTCATTTTCATGAAAATGAAATGGATAAATGGAATAGCATAAATAAATAAACAGATAAATGGAACAGCATAGTTCAGAAAGAACCATACTGTGGGTAAGGATATAATGCATAACAAGACAGATCACAAAAGAACAATGAAGAATTATTTAATACTCATTATTTAGGACACTTAACTAACACTTTTTTGAAAAAAAAAGTCAATTCAATACCCCAATTTCATACCTCATCATCAAAATACGTTTTATTTATTTTTTATTAAAATTTTTTTAAATGTTTATTTATTTTTGAGAGAGCGAGAGAGACAGAGTGCGAACAGAGGAGGGGCAGAGAGAGAGGGAGACACAGAACCCAAAGCAGGCTCCAGGCTCTGAGCTATCAGCACAGAGTCCAATGTAGGGCTTGAACCCACCAACCGTGAGATCATGACCTGAGCCAAAGTCGGACGCTTAACCGACAGAGCCACCCAAGCGCCCCAAAATACATTTTAAATGGCTAACATGAAAGATAATAGAAAACATAGGAGTAAATATAAGTTATTGCCTGTCAGGTATCTGGAGAAGCCATTATTTTATTTTTTTATTTATTTTTTCCTTTGAAGTGACAGAGGAAATCACAAAGGAAAAGATTGACAGATTTGGCTACATAAAGAATTGTAAACACATGTCCAGCAACAAGAGAAAAATAAGGTCAGCAGATGGGAGAGGATCACATCAAACATGACAACCAGAGCCATCGTCTGTGGTGAAAAACCTCAAAGGAGAAGTGAAAGCAGTAGGCTGGTTCTTCTCCATGTGCAGGGCTGTGGGGGTTCAGGAGCACCAGCTTCCAGCGGGAGGAAGCGGGGCTGGTGTCGCGGAGACCCAGCTGGGAACTCCCCATGGCACGTGGCGCATCCACAGGGACAGGGGGCTGACCTGATGCCTGCCTCAGTCTAGCAAGGCTCCGGCGAACCGGAATGGTCTGAGGGTAGGGCAGGATGTGGTCACCCAAGCATCTTGTCTCCTGGGAGTATCCTTAAGTCAGTGGGGAGAAAAGAAGGGAAAATAGAGGATACAGCACTGCATGTGCAAAGAACTGGGAGTCCTGGAAAATGACCTCAGTGATAAGGACAGAAATCAGTTCCCCAAACAAAGAGAAAGACGGGAATTGTGTCGCTCAAAGCCCTTTGGAGGGTGGAGGGTCTGCAAGCAGGTAAAACAGGATCCTGCGGCAGGTGGGATTTTCTTAGCCGTCAGTATATTTTTTATGGGGTGGTGACAGGGCAGTGATTGGTAAGGTTAATCAACCCAAGACTCAGGAGGCCACGTGGGAAGTTGGAGGGAAATAGAAGCTGTGATACATCTGATGAGGCTTCACATTAAGAACTCACGTGATACATGGAAAAAATGACACAAATGAGTAGTATGCAAGACTGCAATGACCATCAGCCAAGAAGCACGGAGTGGTGATCGCCTTCACATGCAACCAAGAATGAGGGGCTGATGCAACACTGAAAATGACTTTATGTCAGGGCGCCTGGGTGGCTCAGTTGGTGGAGCGTCCAACTCTTGATTTCAGCTCAGGTCCTGATCTCACAGTTCGTGAGTTCGAGCCCTGCGTCCAGCTTTGCGCTGACAGTGCGGAGCCTGCTTGGGATTCTCTCTCTTCCCCCTCTCTCTGCCCCTTCCCTGCTTGCTCTCTTTCTCAAAATTAATAAATAAACTTAAAAAAATTTTAAAAAAACCTCAAATGACTTTATATCTAGTAAACCAGCCTCCTTCCACAAAATCTAAGTACCCTGCAGGAATTTTGGGTTTTGTTCATATAGTAGATACTCAATAAATATTTATTAAATGTAAAACACAATGCCTAACTGTCCCATTTGAGACAAAAGCTTAAGAACTCAAACACTGCTGATGGTATGTGAGACTAGTTCATTATTTTGGGAAAACAAGAAGGCGATGTATCATTATATCTATGCAGATGTTCAAGTCTTTGGAACCCATTTTGTGGGCCCGTGGAAATTTATTCTGAGAAAATGATTGATATTATCTTCACGAACCCCGCAGGCCAGTTCATCGAGCTCCTCCCTGCACCGTGTGTCCGACTGCAAGTGAGATCTTCTTTTTTAAAAAAGTGCTTGCTTGTTTGCTTATTTATTTGTTTGTTCGCTTATCTATTGTTTGTTCATTTGTTTATTTTGAGAGAGGAAGAAAAGGAGCATGCATCCACACGGGAGGGGCAGAGAGAGAGAGGGAGACAGGATCCAAAGCAGGCTCTGCACTGACAGCAAAGAGACCGATGTGTGACAACAGAGAGCCTGATGCAGGCTTGTACTCACAAGCCCTGAGACCGTGACCTGAACTAAAGTCAGATGCTTCACCGACTGAGCCACCCAGGTGTCCCATAAGTAAGATTTTCTTAGGAGTTCTCAAAGTTCCTCATGGAAATCTACCCCCAGTGGCTGTGACTCTGGGCATGCCCCAGCATGTCTGAATCCTAAGCTGGCAAGAACTACTTAGGCGCAAATTAGGACCACTGATATGAAAATGATCTTTTTGTTAAGTAGTGAGATGAGCTATGTGCTTTTACTTGAACACTGTTCTTATATTTTATACTTACATTTTAATGTAAAGTACAGAAAAATGAAAAATCACTCCTACCTGTTAACTTCTTGACGGTTCTCAACTTACAATTTTGTATTTTGTTCTAATATGTTTGAATTTAATTTAAGACGTATAAGGTAAGGAAGGTTTGAAACCATCCAAAGATTTACAGAGGAAAAGTTGATATTCTTCCCTATTCCATCCAATCCATTTTTACTCCATTTGATGTACGTCTCTCCTCACATTTCTTTTTCTGTTTACTTAGACAAGTAAAACCAAAATGTGTGTCCTCTTATATGGGAAGGCTGTGTGTGTTGATAGAATCACCCTATACACATAAATTTGACACCTGCTGTTTTTTACTTATCAATTCATCAAGACATCTCTTCTGGTCAACTAATACAGACCCCACCAATTACATTTCTAGGAGCATAATATTCTGTAGTATAAATGATTCATAGTTCACTCAGCTAGTTCTCTATTTTTTGAACAATCAACTTATTTTTACAATAACTTAAAAATGCTACAATAGATACTCTTATATATCCATATTTTAAATACATATGTAATTACAAACGTACATATTTGCACATACATAAAAAAATATTGGTAGTTTTGTTTCTCTCAAATATGAAATTCACATTGCTTCATCATGTGTTTTACATTTTAACATCTGTTGCTATGTTTCCCAAAATAAGATGGTAATTTACAACCCCATCAGCCACATACAAAGTGGGCACATTTGTTTCCTTATCTCTTCACTGAAATTGAGCACACCTTAATTTTTGCCAGTTTGATGGGAGATAAATGGAATCTCACCATTATTTTGAGATTTTATTTATTATTTTATTTTAGAGACAGAGAGCACGTGAGTGAGGAGAGGGGCAGAGTGAGAGAGAGAGAATCTCAAGCAGGGTCCATGCTCAGCTCAGAGCCTGATGTGAGGCTCCATTTTATGTCCCTGGGATCATGACCTGAACTGAAATCAAGAGTCAGATGCTCAACTGCGTGAGCTACCCAGGTGCCCCTTTCACCATTATTTTAATTGGCATTTCTCCAACTATTGTTAGGTTGTGTATATTTTCATTAGTTTATTGTCTCTTGAATTTCTCTTTCTGGTATATATATTTGTTTATATGTCTGTCCATTTTTCCTGTGGGGCTCTAGCTCTCTGCTTATGTTTTTGAAGGAATTTTTTTTATCATATGCATACGGTCTGTGGTAAAGCGGAAGAAAAATTGTTTCCCTCTACTCATCTTAGGTTCATTGCCTGAAGCCCTGCAAATTAAACCTACGAAAGATAGTTTAATAAGAGAAAGACAAATAGATGTGTATTAACATGTGCATTGCACATACACATGGGAGTACACAGTGATGAGTAACTCAAACAGGTGGTAAGAACTTGGCCTTACGTAGCACCTTAACAAAAGAACAACAAATTCTTGCAGAAGTGACAAGGCAAAGGAAAAAGACTTTCAGTTTCTAGGGGGACCGACTGTGGGAAGATAAATACATGCGGGACCTAATGGAAGATACAGGCTAGTCAGTAAAGTTTGTTACATAGATTTCTCTGACTTTAAATCTGGGCTGATGAGGGTCTGGAGTATCTCTAGTAATTAATTTCTGTCTTTCCTGGTGGAGGAGGGGGTGGAACAGCTTTACAAATTTATGTCTTGGTTTTATGCAAATCGGGGGAGAACAAAGAGCTTTTCTTGCATCTGCTTTATCTCAGTTGCCTCCAGCTCCAAATAATCCTTATGCCAAAGGATTGGCATATTTTGGGGTGGCATATCATGCTACCTTTCAGTTGTTTACCTTTTAACTTTGTTCAGTGGTGTAATTTGTCATTAAAACATTAAAATTCATGGACTTAAGTACAGTTGTCTTTTCCTTTATGATTCCCAAGGGTCTTATTTTGCTTTTAGGAAGAACTTCCTTCCCTCGATTATTCAAATTGTTGTCAACATTCTCGTTTTGTTTTCTTGTTTACTTTTAAAATGTTTTCTGGAAATCCAGTTTTAATTTTCTTCTTACATTTCTACACTGTTCTCAGATGATCTCATGTACTCCCATAGCATTAACTCTCGACAATACACTGATGTCTTCTAAATCCGTATTTTTACTGAATTCCGTAACTCTTACCATATGTCCAGAGCAAGGCTCACGTACTCTCCAGCCTACTGAGCGTCTCGCATGCACCAAACTGAACTCATGATTGTGCTTTCTATCCTCTCCCGACTTTACATTCCTGCCTCCCTAGCCTTGGATGGCTCCACCATTAACAAGTAGCCCAAGTCAAGAAGACTGGCAGGGAAGCTTCAGTCCTCCTTTTCACATAACTCAAATGTTCAACAAACCTTCCTCTCCTGTCACACCTTTCCAGTTAATTGCTCTTGAATCTGTCCCCTTCTCTGTTCTCATTTCAACTACCTGGGGTACCGCAACAGCCTCCTGACTGCTTTCCTTAACAAATATTTTTCCCTTCCAGTTTCACATTAAAATTGTCATTAGGATTATTCTGAAATGCCAATCAGATTTGACCTATGTCTAAAATCCTTCAATATTCTCCCCTTTAAAGCAAAGTCTAATGTGTAAGCACGGCCTGAAAATAAACTCTTTGAGAGTAAGTCCACATCCTATCTATTTTGGTATAGTAATGTACTTAGTACATATTAATGGGATAAGTGAATATATGAAAGAACACATTTCTGGAAAAACGCTATCACATACATGTATTCCATTAATGTCAGAAGCTAGAATTAATTTTATATACCTCCTTTGTAGTAATTTGAATAGTTTTCTATCGAATCATAAATAAGAACTAATGTTCTAATGGATGTAATAAAAAAGGCTCAGATTGAAGAATATAATAACGTGTTTTTTGAACAAATGCTTCGATGTGAAGTTATCATGCTGATTTTATGTCTTGAAGGCTCTGATGTGTCTTTCCAAATTGATTTTGTAAGATTTTGCTCATGCTTGAAACACCTCCTGCTGCAAATTAAAATCTTTGAAATTGACGTATCATGATGTTTGCAACTAGCTTTGAAAGAGTTCAGCAAAAAATTGTATATATTGTATATATTATACATGTTTATGCACACACATGTATGTATATATATAAATGCACAGATGTACATATGCATATATGGAGGGAGAAAGAAAAATAAATGTGGCAAATGTTAACAATTAGTGAATATAGTTGAGGGGTAGATGGATATTTATTCTACTATACATTTAAATTTTCTGAAAATTTGAAAATTATCAAAAGAATATATTAGGAAAAAGAACCCCAGCAGCAGTGTTTGAAAGCATTCATTTAAAAAAAATCTCAGAAAATAATAAAAAAATAATAAGACAATCTCAACAACCATAACATTATACTAATAAAAAAATCTTTTCTGATTCAATAGAAGTTGTATATAATTTTAGTTTTACTTTAGCTATAAAGATGAATGTTTTTCATGT
The DNA here is from genome assembly GCF_018350195.1 of Panthera tigris. Taxonomy (NCBI): domain Eukaryota; kingdom Metazoa; phylum Chordata; class Mammalia; order Carnivora; family Felidae; genus Panthera; species Panthera tigris. Next base: position 113,076,632 of record NC_056666.1, on the reverse strand, counting down.
GTTTATAATGAATTTGATTTCTCTTTTCATGAATGGTCTTTGTCCATATTTCTATAGGTGGTTTATTTCTTTTCTTTCTTTCTTTCTTTCTTTCTTTCTTTCTTTCTTTCTTTCAAAAATGTTTTTATTATTTATTTTTGAAAGAGAGAGAAAGAGGCAGAGTGTGAGTAGGGGAGGGCAGACAGAGCCATAGACACAGAATCTGAAGTAGGCTCCAGGCTCTGAGCTGTCAGCACGGAGCCCGACGCAGGGCTCAAACTCTTGAACCACGGGATCACGACCTGAGGCCAAGTTGGACGCTTAACCAACTGAGCCACCCTGACACCCCGGTGGTTTCTTTCTTTTTTTTTTTTTTTTTTCCTTAAATTTTTTTTACATTTATTTTTGAGAAACAGAGTGAGACAAAGCGTGAACCGGGGAGGGGCAGAGAGAGTAGGAGACACAGAATCTGAAGCAGGCTTCAGGCTCTGAGCAAGCGGTCAGCACAGAGCCTGATGCGGGGCTCGAACCCAGGAACTGTGAGATCATGACCTGAGCCGAAGTCGGACGCTCAACCGACCGAGCCACCCAGGCGCCCCCCCCACCCCCGGTGGTTTATTTCTTAAGAGCACTTTATATGTGGGGCATCTGGGTGGCTCAGTTGGTTAAGCATTCGATTCTTGATTTCAGCTCAGGTCATGATCTAATGGTTTCGTGAGATTGAACCCTACTTCAGGCTCTGCACTGACAGTGTGGAGCCTGCTCGGACTTCTTTCTCTCTTTCCTTCTCTGTCCCTCCATCCACCTCAAAATAATAAATAAATTTTTAAAAATTTAAAAAAGAATTTCATATGTAAATGTATTCATGCTTTGTAATATATAAACAGATAACAATGAAACATACATCACTATACAAGAATTTCATATATTGTAAAGAAAGTACCACAAACCAATGGAAAAGGAATGAATGGGAAAAGCTGGCAAACTCACACCCACCTACGAGATTTTTTACCATATCTCACACTAGGATAGATAACCAAAATTAATGCCGTATGAATAAAAAGTTGGTTGTCAGAAAGTGTGAAATCTTAAAGCAGTTAAAACAAATATTGGTTGATCTTGGAAAAGAACTTTCCATAAAAACAATGGAAGAACAAAGGAAAAACTGGCTATGTATTAGATTACATACAAACCTAAAAAAAAAAAAAATACAAAGACAAACACGAGAGTTGAAGAAATCCTTAATATAAATTATTGAAATTGATAAAAACAATAGTATCAAGATAGAGAAAAACATTAAAAACACCAGGAGGAAGGAAATTCAAGTCATGAAAGAAGAAATCCAGATGTCATAAAAGCAGATGAGCAGATATTTCAAAACAGGAATGCGAGTCATTGGTTCAGTTGGCTCTGGGCAGTTTGTATGAGGGAGATTCAATCTCAACTGATGAAGATCCAAGAAAACTGGCAACAATGCTTTCAGAAATGCTAATATAATTCTTAATTCTCCTTTAGCAAGAGCACAGCAGGCAAGAAGGGCAGAGCCTCCAGCCATACTTGGCATTGGTCAGGCCCTTATTAGGGTAATGCAATCAATGTGGGGTTCCACCCTTTAAAATGCATGTGGAGAAACTAAGAGGCACTACCAAAATGATTACAGAGAAAATCAAACCGACTGGGGAAGAAGATTAAGGGGATTGTATTTATTTAGTCTAGAGAGGAAAACGCTAAATAGTGAATAGTTATTTTCAATTATATAAGTATTTGAAAAAAATGATTATCCTGAGGAAACCTAGGTTATTCTATCTATATGATAGACAATAAACTCAGAGGAATATGGCTAAATTGCATCAAGAGACTTTAATTAACATTAAGCCTTACAAAACTTCAGGGCAGACTAACAAAGAAACAAAGGAACCTCTGTCTTTGTATAACTTTCTGAGCAATTTAGACAACTGCCTATCTTGTGGCTTAGTTATAGAATGGCAGGTGGCTGGGTCCTTGATTAGAATTATAGGTTTATAGAATCTTAGAACTGAAAAATAGCCTCAGTAGATTAAAGTTTCTCATTTACATGTTTTGTAGATTTCTGTTGCCACCCACTCACCAATAACATATACAAAGAAAAGTATAGGATGTGAAGCCTTGAAGGTTAGAGTTTTATCATGGTTGAGTGACTGGAGGCTTTTAAAGCATCTGCTCAAATAATGTGAACAGATCTTAGTTAGCTGATATGAAAAACAAACCTAATATGAAAAAACTACCAAGTACTGGGTAGTACTTGGATACTTAAGGGATTTTTTAGTTTACAGACAAAAACTAGTCTTTTATTCAAAAGAAATGAATATGGTCACATGCACCTATCCATGGTCCCCAGGTCCCCAGATGTAGTGGCCAAGGTGGAGGCAATGTGATGTAGTGGTCAAAAGCACAGCAGTTAGACTTATTATATTTATATCTCGTTGAAATCCTTCCTTTCTTCACTTACCAACCTTACAACCTTAAGAATGGTAGTTCATTTCTCCACTCCTGTTTCCTTGTTTCTAAAATAGGAATAACTTATTTTCTTCATGCATTTTTTTGGATGAACTTTAATTAACAAAAAAAGAAAAAAAAATTAAGTGAATAGTTTGCTGTATAGCAGATGCTACAGAACAGTGTTTTTTCCATCTCTAGCTGTGATCCACTGTAAGAATTCGGTAGCGAAATTGATTCAATAAGTAATGATTGATGTTAAAAAATGAAAATGAGTAAAAAAAATTAATTGCACTTAGTAATCGTAAGCATTGCTTTGAATATTGGTTTTTTTTTCTGTTATATACATGTTTGTGTGTGTGAGAGTATTATGAACTTGCATACAAGTGGTGGTAGAAATATAGTATTTCTTACTGCAGATCACGGTCAAAAAGCTTATCGTCATTACAAGTCACTGTTTTTGTTGTTTTTTATTTTATCCCTTTGTTTTAATTTTCTAGTGCTTTCTGTAGGACCACGGGATAGATCCCCACCTCACGACTGTCTCGTTTGAAACAACATGACAGCACTTTATACACAAAACAACACTATATATGTTGCCTACATGTGATGTACCTACATCAAGATACCTCTTATAGCAATATACCTGTGTCTACCCTCTCTGGCCTTGGATTCCATGATCCTCATGTATTTTTACTTCTACACGTGTTATAAACGTATAACATACTGCCATAATTTTTGCTTTAAATGGTCAGATTTCCACCAAATAAATTGAAAACCAGGAAGAAAAAAAAAAACCTTCCACATTTATTATGTCTGGTGCACTTTAGTGTTTCTTGTAGATCAGGGCCGCTGTCCTTGAGGAAAGGTCCTCCCTCAACCTAAAGAATCTCCTCTGGCATTCTTTGTAGTGTGAATCTGCTGGCAATAACCCCTCTCAATTTTGATAATCTAAAAACATCTCTATCTCCTCCCCACAATTAAAGGACATTGGTGCCAGTTATCAAACTCTAGGCTAAAATCGCTCTTTCTCAACACCTAAAGGATGCTGTTCCATTGCCATTTGGCCTACTTGGCTTTTGATGGAAAGTCAGCAATTATCTCCATCAGTGTTTCTCTATATGCAATGTCTCCTCTTTACTTGTTGCATATAAGATTTTCTCTTTATCCTTGGTTTTCAGCAATTTGACCATGATGTACCCAGTATCATTTGGTTCTTGTTTTTTTCTGGCTTAGATTCATTGAGTTTCTGGGATCCTGGAGTGGATATTTCTAATCAAATTTGAAAGTTGCTCAGCCATTAGCTTTTTAAACATTTTCTCTCTTTTCTCTCCCTCCAAGACTTCAATTGCATGTCTAGTGGACCTTTTGACTTGATCTCTTAGGATACTTTCTGTTACTTTTAACTCTCAATCTTTTTCCTCTCTGAGACTCAGATTGGAAAATCTCTACTTATCTGTCTTAAAAAAATTTTTTTTTAACATTTTTTATTTACTTTTGGGAGACAGAGAGTGACAGGGGGAGGGGCAGAAAGAGGGAGACACAGAATCTGAAGCAGGTTCCAGGCTCTGAGCTATCAGCACAGAACCCAATGTGGGGCAGGAAATCACAAACCATGAGATCATGACCTGAGCCGCAGTTGGACGCTTAACCGACTGAGCCACCCAAGTGCCCCTTTACTGATTTGTCTTTAATTTTACTAATGCTTTCTTCAGAAGTGTACAATCTTCTTGTGTTAGTTTGGGTCCACTAAGAAGTGGATGCAAAGATGGGCTTAGACTTCCGAAAGCATATTGGGAAAATGTCTGTAAATAATAAAAGATGAGGGAGTAGGAGCAGGTAGAGAGAAACTTCAGACCACACTAAAGTTTGATGCCTGTGAAAGAGAGGAAAAGGGAAAGGAACAAAAGATTATATAGGAAATTTAGACTTTTGCACAGAAGTAAACAAGTTTTCCCAGGCTGATGAGAATTTCTCAATCCAAAGTCACCCATTGGAGAAGCCCAATGACTTATAGGAATGGGCCTACATTAATACCCTTGTCACGCCATTGGCTGGGGGCAGCCTATAGGAAGCATGGTTTTGGTGTGATGCCATGATAGGTCCAGAGAAACAGTAGCTGGGCTATCAGTCAATTTTTCTCCCCATAGCAGGAAATCTTAGGACTACACATCTATGATTAATCTATTGCTGTTAAGCCCATTTAATATTTTAAAAATAATCTTAGATATTGTGTTTTTAGTTCTATCATTTTTTTTTCATTTGGTGTTTTTAGTATTTCTATTTAGTATTTCTCTTTAGTATTTAATTTGGTATTTTTTAGTATTTCTATTTCTATCCTAGAAAACCCCCTCTCTTCATCCTTAACATCTATCTTTTCCAGTAAATTCTTTCATATGTTTATAACAGTTATTTTCAAATCTTTGTCTGCTAATTCCAACAGTTTGATCGTCTGCTGGCCTGATTCTTTAGATTATATTTTCTCTTAAATATGGTCACATTTTCCTGTTTCTTTGCAAGTCTCATAATTTTAAAATTGTTTTCTGGATATTGTGTGTAAAAGAACAGTGGAGATGGAGGTATATTACTTGTTGTTTTCTTTATTATCCCAGAGAATGTAAGTTAGGGTGAGGAAATAATAATTCAGCTCTCTCCTAGCGAGGTGTTGAGTTGGTGTTAAATTGCAGCTTTTACTAAATTGAATTCAACTGTGACTAACCACATTCCCAACTTCCTTCATAGATTTTTGACCTTTCCAGTATTTAGGCTGGACAAGGTTAGTAGTTTCACCTTTGAATCAAAATCTGAAGGATCCCTGGATTTCGAGCATCATGAGAATGCGAGAGACTATGTCATTATGTTCTTTTTGTCAGCCTCTCCTGCACTGTCTCTTTCTCACTATAATTTGGAAGTTGGGACAAGGAGAGCACTGTCAGGCAGAGTGATTTATTTTTTTTTTTTTTAGTCAGGGCTCTATCAGATTCTTATCCTCCTTGCCAGGTTTCATTGTTGAATAACACCTGGCTGTGTGTCATCTCCTCTGAGAATCCTGTACAGAATCCTTTAGAGCAGAAGTCAGTATATTTTTTCTGTGAAGAACCAGAAAATAATTTAAGTTTTGTGGGCTGGTCTCTGTCATTAATACTCAACCCAGCCAGTGTAGCATGAAAGCTGCAGGTTGCAAGCCTCTGATGGTCATTCTTGCCTTCTTGCAGGTTCTAAGGTCACTACACAAATAAGATGTAAAGGATGAGCATGGCTATGTTCCCTCAAAACCTAATTTACCAAAACAGGTTGTAGTTTCCTGACACCTCTCTTCAATAATCAGTAGACCTAAATAATTATGCTTACCAAATTATAAGGTGGTTAGTTATTCATTGGGGCTACTTTGAACATGGTTGCTGTGCAATGGACTCCTTTCCTAGCACATGTGTTGGGCACACAATCATTCTTTGCAGAATAAATGAAAGAAAGGAAGAAAATGTGAGATGACTGTGAAAATGGAAAGAGAGAAGCAAGTGAGGAAATAACAGTATTTGATGAATAATGCTAGTCTCTGTAACAGATACCCTCCCCCAACTGCCGCCCCGCCAAACCTCAATGTCTTGACACAACGAAAATGTATTTCTTGCTTACATCATAGTTCAATGTGGAATGGCAGGGTCAGGTGGAACAGACTCTGTTCCACACAGTCATCCGGGAACCCCAGTCCTTCCACCTGACGGCCCCACCAATCTACTGTAGGGCCTCAAAGTCTTCTCCATTCAGCCAGGGAAAGAAAGCAAGGAGCATGAGTGGAACGTCTTAATGGCACCCATCACTTTTGCTTGTTCTGTCGCCAAGATCTCAGTCACAGGCACTGCCCTACGGTGGAAAATGGATGCGGAAAATTGTGTTCTAGCTCTGTGCCTGGAAAGAAGAGGGGATGATTGCTATTGGTGAGCACTAGATGTCTAGTTTGGGTTGCACTAAAAGAAGGCAGTGAGGGGATACGGCAGTTTAGATGAGAAAGCAGTCAAGATGACACTTCCCAGAGGGAGGAGACAGCATTTTCAGTGATGGTCTCCAAGTTAATTTTCTCAATAGAAGCTTGTAGAGCTTGTACGTGCTATCGTTTGCACATACATCAACGATCGTAGATAAATATAATCGTGTGTCAATATAGGAAAAACCTTCCCCAAACTATGATTGGCCACACTCCAAGATACACTAGAACACTGTGGCAGATGTATGGGAATGTAGCTGTCCTTGGGCTGAGTGAGGTTACAGGCACCAGGTTATTTTAAAGCCCAGGGTACAATTATCAATCTCTGAAAACAATTTTATCCTAATTTAATCTTAATTACGTTGAGTCTCTTTCTCAGTAGCTGCAATTATGTCTTTCCAAATAATCCCACTAGACATTTCTCAGTATTATGGAGAATGCTTCCTTATCAGAGTTGGTGGGAAAGAGTAGTACGAACGGCAAGGCAGAGCTCCTCCTATAAGAAAGCACTTTAGAAAGTACGGCATGAAAGAAAGACATTGATAATGCAGTGGTCATTTTAATATTATCATCATCATTTTAGTTTATTTATTTCGGTTGAATTGCTCATGGAGTTGAAATACCAGTAATGGTACTTGCCTAGGGGAGATTAACCCATGAGACTTACTATTATTATTTTAAGTAAGGATTATAGAGAAGCTGTCTTCCTGGTGATGCAAAAAAAAAAAGGATGGTGGGTCCCTTCCAAAACCATACTTCCTTTAAAAGTCTGGTGTCAAAGTGGGCTTTCCGGGGCAGTGGATGATCTGGAGGTGCCACAATTTAGCAGTAGTTCCTGGGCCTGAATTTCTGTTGTCCCTATAGTGGCTTATGGCACAAATGAAAACTATCTGGAATTAGATTCAGGCCCTTGAGCTGAGACAGCTTGAAGAAAGCCACCGAGGAGGTTGGAAGGAAACCTCACCCTTTCATTTACACAACGATGAGGCATTTCCACTGAAGCCGCAGTTCTTTAAATAGGCCCTCCATTTTCTCTCCGACAGGTCTGGAAGTACCTCCGACTGCTCTCCCTCGTGGTCTCCAGGAAGGTTGCCAGCATTTCACCCCTGCTGTCATGACTGTGGCCCCCTTGGCAGGATGTGTGAGCCTTCTCATTGCCATAGAGCATGGATATGTTTGGCTCGGTAACCATGCTTAGAAGTCGGGTCGAATGGATTGTCGTGACCGGCTTCTGTTCTGTCTTTTCTCCTAGGATGTGAGTTATCTTGGTTGGCACTGAAGAATGAATAGAATGCAGATGTAGTAGTGGTGAGTGGAGGCTATAAATTTGTTTTCGTGATTGGCAAATTTTCATTTTGTATATGCAAGGAATTTGCGTGTGCATAGAAGAATGTAAAATTTACCATTGCAAGAAATTAGAATGACAGATGTAGGTGTACTATAAACCAATGATTATGCTAGCCAAAGAAAGGAAGCATCACTATTAAATAGCTAGTTGAGATTTTATTTCACTTTGGAAAGTAGAAATTCATGGGAAGAATTCTAAGTGAAGTGTGAGCTACGCTAACTGGGGTCTTAGAAACGCAGCAAGCTCTCAATCGGTGATAGTCATTAGTAATAATTTTAGTTAATATTGATTGAATGCCCATCATGTGTCAAGCAATGCTCCAATGACTCTAACATGTAAGGAATATGATTCCCGTTTTGTAGATGAGGAAACTGAGGCATAGAGAATTTATGGATCTTGTCTAAGTCCACAAAGTAAGCTTAGAGCCAGACTTCAATCCCAGCTGGCCTGACTCCAGATCCCCACCTGATAACCTTTCCTACATTCTCTTGCCCACCAGCCTGGCATATGGGTTCACTTTCCTATGCCCTTTTTCTTTTTTCCTGATTTTTCAGGGTGTAGTTCTAAGAGAAAGAGGGAATCGACCTTTCTCACATGATGCCCACAGCTTTTCTCTCCTGTTCAGGCAGCAGCCCTAGCTCCAGGTGGAAAAGGCAACCTACTCACTGAGAAGGTTCTAACCTCTGCAGCTCCTGTGGGAATCAGGGTATTTGGAAGAGGTAAGGAAGCTCTAGGCTAATGAGAAAATGGAAATGAAGGGACTTCTGCTCTCTCCAAATGCCCTAAGGGCTCCAGCATAGATTAGCTGCAATGGTTGTCTTGGAGCATGCAGAAAAAAGTTTTTTACTGAGAATAAGTAGACACAAAGAACGTCTCCCCCTCCACTATCCCCAGGTACACACCTTCACACATACACACACAACACACACACCATACACGTTTGAAACTTTGTATTTCAAGTATCAATAAACTGAGATTTGTTGGCATTGTGGCTTCATTGAACAGATGAAAATCATTACAGCTTAGATATTTCTGCCCTTTTTGCACAAGGAATAAGAGAGATAATAGTCTAAGATGTGTAGCGGGAATGCTTTCAGCTTTGGCTTCAAGTCACTTTATAGAAAAATTTTAGAGATATACTTGTAGAAGTGTAAGCTGTATGATGTTGGTCATTCAAGGCAAAAAGACCAATTTTCAAGACGTGTGCCAGAATGTGTTCACACTGACAAAAGCAGTCTTTTCCTGGAGTAGAAATTGGAAGGCCATGGGCTTATTCTGATGTTCTTGCCATGGCTAATCCAATTTTCTTTAAATATTAAAAAAAAAAGATTGATATTATTTCCAAATGACATTGATTGGTAACAGATCATTGTCCTTTGAAAACAAATTTTATGTATTTATTTGGAATTTAGTACATGTTATTTCATTTTATTTTTTTTAATTTACATTCAAATTAGTTAGCATATAGTGCAACAATGATTTCAGGAGTAGATTCCTTAATGCCCCTTAACCATTTAGCCCTATTTATTTTGTAGTAGGAGGAAATAACCAGGAACTGAGTCTGAAGAAAATGTGGGTGATAAAAAAAAAAAAAAAGTGATATGGCTATGGTGAAACACAGGGTGTGACTGTAATAATAAGATTAAATTTAATTGTGTGAAGTTGTTGCTGTGAAGGTGATTTCCAAAAAAAGCAAATACTACAACAACAACAAAAATTGTGCAGATGTGTGGCAGCATTGAGTTTGTGGTGTCTTGATAAGTAACAGGTGTCTCCTTGATCTGACAGTCGTCTTGTGTAAGTATGAATTCACTTGAGGATGTTCACAAGACTCAGTTTCATCTTTTATGGTCACGTGATGTATGTATTTGAGTAACAATTCCAGTATAGTTTAGGTTTAATAGTAGAAAAATTAAGGTTTTAGCAATGTCTGATAGGAAGAAAAGTCAAATTAGGTCAGCATATCTGGTTAGAGATAATTTTACAATAAAGCCATGTCTTTCTCTCTTGTACCTCATATGTAATTCTTCAGCTTGAAGGAATATTCAGAATGGGTAAGAGTAGTGCCAGAAAGTAGAGCAGAAAATGTATGGACTTCTCTTGGCAGCTTGAGCGATGACTAGCAAGTCTTTTATTTTTTTTATAGCCCAGGGGAGGAAATGAACATACTTGAAACTTCTTTAGTAGGACTTCATTTTTATTACTGCTACTAGATTTAAAATTTCAAAGGGATAGTCTTGAGTTCTCAATCCTGATGGAAAGCTTCGCATTTCACACTCCTTACTCTCAGGTTCAGCTTTGACAGCTAATGTTGGTTCCCTAGTGACGCGGCAGAGACGAAAGCCCTGGGTTAGGAGTTAACAGATTTGGGCAAAGTCCTTTCTCTGTGTTCGTTGTTACTAGATCTGTGATTGTGTTGGACAAGTTAGCCCTGCCTCCCTCGGTCTTAGGGATCACATCATTCAAATGAATAGAACGAACAAGATGTCTCAAAGTTTCTCTTTAGGTTCTAACCTTCAGTGACTCGGTGTTCTCTCAAGTCACGAATTGGGTATTTTGTGGTGTTGATAACACAGATACCCTAAGATACTGGCTTACTTGGCATCTGGCGTTAAAGGAAAGAGCCAGCTCAGCAAACCCATTTTGTCTTCCCTCAGAGTGTGAGCTGGGGTAGGGAATGACCTACCCAAGCACTGACACAATCATCATTCTTATGGTGAGGCAACTTAACAACTAGCTTGCCTGTTTCTCGGTTGACATACCCAGAAATTATCATCATTACATGCTTCATGTATTGCTTAATTGATGGACTGTAGTATTTTTGGAGTGGTGAATTTTGCAATACTCCCTTTCTTTTGATGGTTTTAAACCAGAGAGCCATTATGGAAAATCAACTCTCTTCTGCATGTATACATAATTAGCATTGAATTCTCATGCAGATCAATCTGATTATAACTATTCTACATTGAACTGGAGCAATTCAGAACAAAGAGCAGTTCATCATACTCATGGTCATGCAATTGTAAACCATTTACGTTTTTTGTTAGGTTACGAAAACATTGTATATAAAACCCTTCTAGAAGTCCCTAAGTTCCTAACTCGGCAAACAGGGCTCTCTTCACTATATAACAAAGCTACAAAAATAAAGCAAAATATTTGCCGAAAGTATCTCAGGATAACTCCCCAGATTACCAGAAAACCTTTGCAAATTCAGACACCATGGCACATAAATCGAACTGCTCCTACTCCTGGTTTAAAACGTGTTTCAGGAACTGAACACGCAGGTGTCTGAACTGCATATCAGTGAGAAGCTTCCAGAAAATGATTGACTTGAGTGATTGAAAGTACGGTCAACTTTGCAGATACACCTTTTATTGACTATTTTAAAAACTCAGCAAACATAGGGGAAGGGCAATATTGCTTGGCAGTAGGGAGTAATAATTGGTAATGGGCACCACAGTTGAAATTCAGGAATATTGGTAGGTGCATGTGGATGTTTGGGGGAACTGACCTTGGGATAGAAAGCTCATGGCAAAAAGGCTCTTCAGTAAAATAATCCACACTTTTAAAGTGCAAATTCTACATGAAGACAGGATTTATGGTCTTAGCAGGTACTCAGGGAAATCTTGGACTAAAGCTGTTCATGGCCGGGAAAGCCTGGGGAAATGCGAATACACTTTGGCATACTTATAAGAAAGTGTCAAAACCCCTCAAATATCAAGTGGTTTTTGGAGGATTTTTCAAACTGTAGAAGTTTAGGGTAAAGCAAGTTCTTTTAATATTTTAGAGTTATGGACTAAACTCCTAGAAATAAAAGTCTATTTAATTCATGTTTTGCGGGGCGCCTGGGCAGCTCAGTCAGTTGTGTCTGACTTCTGCTCAGGTCATGATCTCATGACCTGGTGAGTTCAAGCCCTGCAATGGGCTGTCTGCTTTTAGTAGAGCCTGCTTTGGACCCTCTGTCCCCCTCTCTCTGCCCTTCCCCCACTCGAGTTCTCTCTGTCTTTCTCAAAAATAAAACATTCCATTTATTTTTTGTTTTCAATAAGGAACACATCTATATCTCTGTATCTACTTTATGTATTACCCTTGCATCTTCCAAAGGTGGCTATGTGTGGATTTGAGGTAAAGACAAAGAAGAAAGATGGAGAAGAGAAATGGGACAGGAATGGAGGAAGAGGAAGGGGAAGGAACATTAAGCAAGAAATTAGACAATTTGTACAAACTTTCTGTCTTGAATGAGTTTCTTTTATCCTTCTCTATGAGATGTTACTATTAAAAATGATATTATGATGAGATCTTGACTATTCTTGTCTCAGTATAAATCAGCAGATAAATCTCTTTTTTCCCCCATTTCCTTTCCCGTCTGGTGTTAGGAATGTCTTGTTACAAATTTTCCTCCATATCTAAGATGGGACCCCTCGGTGACTCCAGCCGTTATAAGGCAAGCCCGCTTTCATATCTTTGAGGTAAATGAATACAGAAGTTGGTCCACTTGCTTCAGTGGTTGAGAATTCCACTTCCCCATGACTGTATTTGTGCCTTCCTGCAGCTGTCCCCTTGGATCACACTGATGGATGACTCACTCAAACGGGAATGACCATTTTCTCATTAGGTGTAGAGTTCTAAATTTGAGTTGAGTGGTATCTAATTTTTGTGAAGGAAAGCATATCAGTCATCTTTTGTTGGGTTATGCTGCAATAATAAATGACCCTCAAATTTTAGTTCCTTACAAGAATGAAAGCTAGTATTTTGCTCATGTTCCACGTTGGCTGAAGTCAACTATGGCTCGGTCCCTCATCCTCTTCACTTTGGGATCCATGTTGATAGAAGATTCCCATCTGAGAACATGATGAGCCTTGTGTCAGAGGTGGAAGCTCACAATGGCTCTCAAAGCTTCTGCACATGTCACTTCCACTGCCATGTCACCTGCCAGAGGAAATCACACGGCCAAGTCTGATAGGAATGTAAAATCATCTCGCATGCGGACAGAGTGAATATTTTGAAAAATAATAAAATCTATCGGAAAGACCGTGAGGCAAAACTGTTTTAAGTCCTGTTCTTTGCTGGAGGACTAAAATGACAACCTGATCCTTGCCTTCTCAGCCTTTCTCGTAATTTATAGCTTTACCTGTATGACAACAAAACAGCAGAGCTGAGGAGCAAGACTTGTGGGGAAAATCTTTTGTTGGCACTCAAGGTACCAAATGTCTTTCAAAAAAGAAGTGTCATAAGAGATCTTTAAACTATAACCAAAAGACTGGTGCCCAGGAGCCTTTCCTGAATCAGCCCAGTCTCCTACTCACCAGTTTTTTAAAATAAGAGTCCCCTCCCACTGCTCTTATCCCATCAATGAGCCATTCTCTTCGTGGCAATATAAAATAATGATGAACACACGATTTACTACTGATTCTATTGGATTAGAAGTGATCTAAGAGCAGAGGTTACTACACAGCAGAGTGAAAGTCACTGTTTACCTGTAAAGTTCCTTAAAATCATAGACAATTCTGACTTGGTTTTTCTGTTCATTTCTCAGAAAGAGAAAATTATTTGGTTTCAAGACCTTTTATCACTTAGTTTTTTTCTTTTTAAAGATATAGAACAAAACATAGGCACCATCCATCCATCCATCCATCCATCCATCCAACAAATACCGAAAGCCCATTATAGTCCACGCACTAAGTCAGGTACTGGGTTATGGTACCAGAGGCTCACAGTTTCTGCCCTTGTTAATTTTACCTTTGAGTGGGAGTGACCCAGGCCGATCAAATAACCACACAGGCATAGTTACAAACTGTGATAAACATTAGGAGAAAAACTTAAAGCATATTTTAAGAACGTAGAGAAGACTGACTTATTTGGTGTCTCTGCAAAGGCTTTTCTGAGGAAATGACAGTTGGGCTGAGATCTGAAGGAAAAGTGGCAGTTGTCTATATAAAGAATGAAGACAAAACAATTCAAAGAAGATGCAGAGGCATGTGCACAGACCCTAAAGTGGGAGGAAGGGAAGAAAGGGCAGTTGTGAGGGAGTACAACGAGCAGAGCAGCAAACAGTGTGAAGCACAGGTGGGGCCAGTTTACTCAAGGCCTTCTATGCCATTTTAAAAGTTTAGGTCTTTATTCACTCAAAGGTATTGAGAAGGGACCTGCCAAAACTTGAGCTTTTAAGTGTCACCCTGGTTGGCATGTGAAGTGGATTGGAGAGTGGTAAATGGATGGCAAGATGTCAACATAAAATCTTTTGCAGTAATGGAGATAGAAATTTTCACGCAGCGCAAAACTAGCCCCTAAAAGGTGGATAGCACACTACTGATAATCTGGATTCTTAGTTCTAACAATTGATTTTTTAAAATTGTTCTTAAAATTTTTTTTAATGTTTATTTATTCTTGAGAGAGAGAGAGAGACAGAGAGACAGAGAGACAGAGAGACAGAGAGCACGAGTAGGGGAAGGGCAGAGAGAGAGGGAGATATAGAATCTGAAGCAGGCTCCAGGCTCTGAGCTGTCAATACAGAGCCTGATGTGGGGCTCAAACCCACAAACCGTGAAGTCATGACCTGAGTTGAAGTTGGATGTTTAACCGACTGAGCCACCCAGGCGCTCCTCTAACAATGAATTTTTAAAACCTTAGACCTGAGGGCAGCTGGGTGGCTCAGTTGGTTAAGCATCCAACTCCAGCTCAGGTCATGATCTCAAGTTCATGGGTTGGAGCCCTGTCTCAAGCTTACTGCTGACAGTGTGGAGTGTACTTCAAATCCTTTGTCTCCCTCTCTTTGCCCTCCCTCACTCATTCTCTCTCTCTCTCTCTCTCTCTCTCTCTCTCTCTCTCTCTTTCTGTCTCTCAAAATAAGTAAATAAACATTAAAAAACCTAGAGCCCAGTTTAGCACAAATCTAATTTAACTAGTTCATATTTCACGATTTACAACACTATTCAAAATGCACCTCTCAGCTAAATAATCTCAACTACACCACAAGTGTCGGTCTATGACCCTCTAGTGATTTCAGCGGATGGGCTTCAGGGAATCCATGAAGATTCTGAAATTCCATGAAAATTATGTGTGCCTATGTTTGTATATTTTTCTAGGGAGAAGGTCTATCTATATTTCATCAGATTCCTGACCCCAAAATGACTAAGAAATAACTGATTTCTCTTACCACTTGACCAACACATAGTTACTCTATCACCACAATGCAGTCCTAGATAATATGTCTCGAACTGGTGGAAAAGGTTAGCGGACTGACAAAGGTTTGAGCTCCTCTTTCCTCATGCAGAGGGGTTGCTGAGAAGTGGCTGACCAGCCAGAGACTGTATTTCCCCATTCCCTTGCATCTGTAAGGGGGCTGTGGGGGCACATGACTACCTCTGACCAATAGAATGCATGTAGACATTTTACTTGACACTCGGTGTGCAGTTGGGTATGTATCTGATAGCCTTTCCCACATAATTCTTCCACCGTCTCTAGTGACCTTGGAGGTCATGTTTTGAAACTGACAACATCACAAGATGGAAGAATCCTTGATTTCTGAGTCATGGCGGCAGCCAGGAGAGCTGTCCAACTCCGAACACCTGCATCGGATTTTAGTGATTAGGAAATAAATTTTTATTATCTTATGCAATTGAGATTTAGGGTTATTTGTTGCAGCAGTGAATCTACCCTGGCATACAAAAAATAACATCTCACACAGGAAGATACAGTAATATGGATGTGTTGGCTGGAAAAAGTCCTCTTTGGATTTCTTCCTGGAACAAAGAGACAACACCGTCTCGCAGGCCATAGTTTCTTCGTGTCATTTCGCAATGTGTAAGTTACTCTGAGTTCAGATTTCTCGGAATCCAGGTCTTGGGTGCGTGTGAGTACAATTACCATAGATAGCTAATGTAAATGGCTTTTAGTCACACAAGAACAATTTTAATACAAGAGACACATGTTTTTAGCGGGTAGCCATATTCATTTAGCAAATATTTGTTTATTGAGTTTCGTTCATGTGTTTTAAAATGTACCTGAGGGTTTTTTTTTTTTAACCAGGTATGGTAAAATAACAGAGATAACTGTTTTTGAAAAGAGTTTTTTGTTTACAGTTCACAAGAAGGTGAGACACGCTAAGCCATGCGAACCATGTGGAGAAGCACCAGGGTTGGTCAGGAGGCAGGAGTGAAGAGAACAGCATTTGTTTTGGTTTTCATGGGAAGACATGGGCGAGGCAGGGTAAGCTCCTGAGCAGGTTTGGGATTAAAGATTTTGAATCATTTTGACAGACTATAGGGGCCACCAAGGGCAGAGGATAGTGTCCCAGAGGACAGTGCCTGATAAAAGGAGGTGGGTGAGAGTACAGACTCCTGAGGGGTTGCTTTGCACATGAAAGCTGTGCTTGCAGGCAAATTGTTTATCATCTCCAGGAATTAGCAAATCCTGGGAGGAACAGGTCCTCCTCAGTCCATAAGGACCCAGGATGTCAAAATATAGGAGATAAAAAAAATTGGGGTGTTTGGATGGCTCAGTTGGTTACGTGTCCAACCCTCGATTTTGGCTCAGGTCACGATCTCACGGTTCATGGGATCAAGCCCCACTTGGGCTAGCCTGCTTGCGATTCTCTTTCTCTCTCTGCCTCTCCCCCGTTCATGCTCTCTCTCTCTCTCTCTCTCTCTGTGTCTCTCAAAATAAAAATAAAAATTTTTTTAAAAAGATTAATACATAATGTACCAGACATATTTAAAAAAATGAGTCACCGGGGTCTCTCTAGGTAAAATTAACTAAATCATTATGAGGACACAGACTTATGAACATTTAATAGACATAATTAGTGACTCATTACACCATGGAAGTCATTAAAAAAATTTTTTTTAATGTTTACTTATTTATTTTTGAGAGAGAGCATAAGCAGGGGAGGGATAGAGAGAGAGAGACAGAGGGTCTGAAACAGGCTCCAGACTCTGAGCTGTCAGCACAGAGCCTGACATGGGGTTCGAACCCACAAACCGTGAGATCGTGACCTGAAGTCAGATGCTCAGTCTGACTAAGCCTCAGTCAGACTGAGCCACCCAGGTGCCCCGTGGACATCATTTTGACCACTGAACATTTTTACCAAAATTATTCACTTAAGTGTATATGTCAAGTTGTTCAAGATCAAACTAAAGTCATGGATATTTCAAATTACTAACAGGAAGTCCTTGAGTTGTGTGCCTACTTTAGGGTTAAATAAGAGTTTATATTGAAACATGAACCTGGAAAGTATGCAGAGTCTACATTGGTTCTGGAAAGTAAATGCAATTCCCCCTTAACAAATACCTCAAGTTCCCATCCAAGAACCACCCCCCATCTTGCCCAAGAACAGCATTCTAGAATATAATCTGTGCCTAAATTTATCAGGGTTCCTCCATTGTTTATTGCCAACATTTTCCAACTTCAATGCTTTATAGATCACCTTCTCAATTTTTGCTATATAGCATTCTTTTTCTAACTATATAGCACTTTTATTTTCTGTTTTCTTAACTTTTTTCTACAGATCAACTCACTGTGGTACTATGTGAGCCTCATCTGCAGCAGTTTTTGTATCTGTATAATTTCAGATTTAAAGTGCTAATTACAGGGGCGCCTGGGTGGCTCAGTCGGTTAAGCGTCTGACTTCGGCTCAGGTCATGATCCCACCGTTGGTGGGTTTGAGTCCCGCGTTGGGCTCTGTGCTGACAGCTCAGAGCCTGGAGCCTGCTTTGTGTTCTGTGTCTCTCTCTCTGTCCCTCCTCCACTCAAGCTCTCTGTCACTCTCTCAAAAGGAATAAATAAACATGGAAAAAATTAAAAAAAAAATAAAGTGCTAATTACAGGGGAATAAAAAGAGAGAGAAGGAAGCATACCATAAGAGGCTCTTAACATAGAGAACAAACTGAGAGTTGATGGAGAGAGGTGGGTGGGGGGTGGGTTAGAAGGGAGATGGGTATTAAGGAGGGCACTTGTCCTCATGAGCACTGGGTGTTGTATGTAAGTGATGAATCCCTAAATTCTACCCCTGAAACCAATATCACACTATATGTTAACTAACTAGAATTTAAATACAAATTTGGAAGGAAAAAAAATGCTAATTACACATTTTCTCTAATTTGTATAAAAATAAACATATAGAGGTACTAAAAATCTTTAAAACACCGTTTGTGTGCCAGATAACAACACAGCGGT
This sequence comes from Panthera tigris, assembly GCF_018350195.1. Lineage (NCBI taxonomy): Eukaryota > Metazoa > Chordata > Mammalia > Carnivora > Felidae > Panthera > Panthera tigris. The sequence goes on along the minus strand of NC_056666.1, from coordinate 113,058,672 downwards.
GGCAGTTGCCAGTCGTGTCATTGTCACCCGGGGGGCAATCCCAGCTGGGAGGATGGTTCAGTCCACTGAGCATACTTTTTAAGGCTCCTCATTGTAGAGCCCCTGCCTCTGTCCCTTTTCTACTATCCTTTTCAATTGTCTGGGCATCGATGACTGCCCTTAATTTCCTGACAAGTCCTACTTTTTGTTTCCATGAGCGCCAGAACCGGGTCTGTGCCTTTAACGCTGCCGTCCCCCACTCCAGACAGGCCCATAGCTGGCCTCTAAAAATCCCCTCAGCTCTGCTTCAAGGCTTCTTCCAGCTTCTCCCTCCCACTCACAGCCCCAACCCTGTGCTGCCTCCAGCTCCTGCTTCTCCCCCGCTGGGTTTTGCCTTTCTGCTCAGTCCCTTTAGGATGTTGTGTGGGTATTATTTTCCTACTGGGTTTAATCCTACCTTTAGACCTGAATGCTGCCTTTGGAGGCTCCTTGGTTTCAAACTCTGAACCCCATGAGCCAATTGTATCCATCCCATTCAATTTTTCATCCCGGGTACTGAGAACCCCAATCAGAATAAGGCATCGCAGATTTGCCCAGTTACCCAAGGGGAAAACAAGGGGCTTTTCCACGGCTCATCCCTTTGCCTGGGATGCTCTTCCTCTTCCTTGGTCTCCTGGTACGTTCCTACTTAGTTCACACCGCTCAGTTCCAATATCACCACTTCCCAAGAGCCTTCCATGCCCTCCCTAGGCAGCGTTACTTTGTTCCTGTTGTGTTGTATCATAGAGCTCTCTGCAATTGTGGTTATTGGTCTGGATACCTGTCTCTCCTGTTCATTTGAGGACTACAAGGCAGGGAATATATTTCAGTGATCTTTAATTCCCCGGCACTTAACACAATGCTCAGAGCACAGGCAGTGTTTAAAGGATGTGTATTGAATGCATGAATAAATTAATAAACTGGAAATATGCTAATTAATGTGTACTTTGGAATAGTTTTGAAATCTAGTTCCTGGATAGGATACCGGAATGGGAAGATAAGTGTTCTTACAATAAAATAATGTCAGGAATAATTGTCATTAAGTTTCCCTCCCAACCCCCGCTCCTGATCCTCCCAGCCCCCACTCCCATCTCCCCTCCTGGGCACAGGAGACCCATGGGATAGGAGAACTTTTACTTATACATTGGAGCAGGAAGTGGCCTCTGACCCCGGGGTGAAATGTCACGTTCACGCCCAATCCCCAGAGATCCACTAAACTAAGTCCTGTGAGGAATTTTGTTAGGGCTAAATACTAGGAAAAACACTGAATATTTACACAGTACATTTTTCCCCAGTTTAAGCTGAAGAAAAAAAAAAGTAAAAAGGAGGGAAAGCCAAAATTAAATAAGCCAGCTGGTTTAGCTTCTCTTTTTACATATTTTCCATTGCAATCCTTCTCTTAGTCATAAAGTCTTTCTCAACCACTTTACTGCTTTTCATTTTGGCTGAAAGTTTTTCAGTTTTTTTCTACATTAAAAACATACAGATTGAAAGGTTGAATGGATTTGACTTTATCCTCTCTTTCTCTTCGCTTCTTCCCCCTTCCACTGCACATACACACACACACATACACACACACACACACACACACACTCACACACACTGTCCAACTGTGTTTGGTTAAAATCGGTTTCTGATAACAGCTATCCAGAAACAGGACCTCCGCTCTTTCTGGGAAACGAAGCCCCATCATTGTGGAGGTGCAAAAAATATCTCCTCTCCCCCGTGAGCCAGTGCCACGCTCCATCCCCGGGTCTGCTTGCAGAGGCCCAGCTTCAGAAGTTGAGCCCTGAACAGCTGCTGAACAACAATAGTTCCTAACGGAGCCAGTAAATAGACGAGGCCTAATTTTCTTGACCTTTTCCACCTCTGCACCACCCTCAGAATAGTGTTTTGATTCTGGGCTGGGAGGGGGAAGGGAAGAAGGATAAGGAAGGCTCCTTTTTCGCTTTGTCTTTCTCTGTCCTTAAAAATAAAAGAGAGAAGTGCTCATTGGGAAATTCTGCTTAGTAATTTAGTTCCCAGTCTTAAAAAACAACCAAAAAAAAAATGGTATGTGATGTGTGTGTGCGTGCGTGTGTGCATGTGTGTGTTTAGCACTTCCATTTGAAGAGAGTGCTGATCCATAAAAAAGACCACTCCTTCGGAGGCTGGGTGATTTGCTCAGTGGAGGAGACTCCCTGGTGTCCTTCCAGCAGGTCACTCCACCTGGACAAGCTGGCCGGGGAGGGGGACTTTGGCCATTGGTAGCAGTTCAGCATTAGTGGGTAAAAATAATGTTAATTCTTTCAAAGACTCAAACAGGAACCCATATGCTCTGTTCAGCTCTCAGACAAGGACCACCCAATAAAGGCTCTCGCCATGTGATAACGAGGCATTTCTTTCAAGGTAGAAGAAAGAACGTTCCCCACTCTTCTTACCAGGTTGGGAACATTTTATCTTTATGGAGCTCAAATGAAACCCTGGCCTCCTGGCTGCCAACCGAATTCTGGAGAACGCCAGTCACCCCAATCCATCGCCATACAAGCTTGCAACAGAGCAGCCCTGATGCGGGGGGATTTTTTTTTTTTTTTTTTAAAGTCAGCGAGTGAGAAGTAAATCAAAGCTTTGAGCTTTGCCAGGCTGCCCATGTGTGTGAAGCTCAAAGGAATTGCTTCTCTCCCTCTCCCCCCTTACTAACAAAAGACCCACTAATCCTGATTCCCTTACACAAAAACAAAGTGTAAAACCAGCCGAGGGACTGGAAATAAAATGAATGCTGTGGGAGCAGCTGGCACATTAAGGCCCCCCAGAGCACTCGCTGGCACCTCACCCTGAAACCCAATCACCCTGTCTCCGTGGGGGCTGAGGAGGGATTTAGCTTTGCCACAACACAGTGAAGTGTATTTTTAACAAACAAACACAATTTTGGCATCTTTAGCCGGGGAATGCTTTCTGCACTCGCTGTCAACTCCCTGGACCCCTCCCATCCTCTGCCACCAACCCCAACCCCAAGAAAAAGCTGCAAAAAGAGGTGAGCGCCCCCAAACGTGTTAGATGGGGAAAGAATGGCCGCGCCCCCACTTTACGACCACATACTACTTTCCCTTCTGAACCCCAACAACCCTCGGTGATCTCAGTTGCGTTTCCCGAAGTCTTGCGTCTTGCCTAATCGCCAGCGAGGTTTGCATTCCGTCCCCGTTTCCTGAACCCTGTCCTTTGGTGGCTTCACCTTTTTGCAAAGCAAACCCGGCCCAGACTTCTGGGAAGGCCGAGTGGCAGATCTTCAAGGCGGGTTGGCTCAAGAGTTGCACTGAGAAGAGCTACCCCGCTTTCTCCGTCCGTGTCTGCTGATTCTTTGGGCCTGGGGATGAAGGACGGCCGCCAGCTTTTCTCAGGGCCTCGGCCACGTCCCACGCTGGGAATTCACAGCTGCTGTGTGGCGGCTCCGGGGAGACTTACTGGGAACGAGTAAGTTGTAGTTAATTCCAACCGCTTCGCGAAGTCACAGGCGACTCTCCCCCAAGGGTCCAGACTACTCCCTGCAAGGGAGAAGTGAGAAGAATATGCTGAAAGCAGGAAACGAGAATCGTGGAGGAGAAAGAACATTCATGTGGGAGTCGGGCTACCGCCAGGGAAACTCCCAGAGAAAGAAGCCCTTCTCTTTCTCTGAGTGCGATTCCCAGCTCCCGGGGCCGCGGAGACTCTCCTAATTGAGGTCAGAATTGCAGTGCTTCCCCGATGCTAAGTGTGATCACACTTAATTCCAAGCAGCAAAGTCCACTTCGGACCCATATTTTCACCCTGACAGGACGAATCTGAATACTCGCTGGGTTGAGGCTGGTGCTTGAGTAACTTGCCCAGCAGATACGAATGTTACTTTTTCAAAAAAAGAAAAAAGAACATGTGTAATAGCTCAGGAGCAACCTTTTGCTGACCCCAGAATCATCTCAGGAATTCTGTCAAGGGCAGCTCTTTGAATACGTTGTTCTGGAAGGAGCATTGTCTCCTTGTGTTCCTCTCAGGTCTAGCTCGCTCTTTCTTCCCACTGGGAAGTTTCACCTCGGTCCAGCATGAACCCTGTCAAAATCCTTGGTTTCATCTCAATTCCCCTATGCCTTGACATCAGAACCTAATTTGGTTTTCTTTGTCTTCCTAGCATCTGACCAATCTCGCTCTGTGTTTCACGGGTTTTGTTTCCCCCTCTAGTTGTCTGAGTCTGAATAATTTCCCAAGGTTTGGTTTCTGGTCATATCACAGGATGCCTGTATCCAAGGGAGCCTGACACTCCAGGGGCCCAAGATGGCAGAACTGTTCCGGATTTCACATCAAGACCGAGATAGAACAACTTCCAGAAGAAAACGGAGGAGACCATCTTCTCTCAGGCCTCCTTAGGAGCTTCCCAGTGAGCTGCTTAAATCTCGTTGCGTAGATTTGTGTCCTGTGGACCTCCCTAACAGACAATAATGGGAATGACCATTATTGGCTTAGACTAATCAGGATCCACCTTCTGGACATGAGAACAACTTTGAGTGAAGCTCGAGGCTGAGAGGAGGTAGGGTAATAACTAAACTAAATGAAAATTTGATTTAGAAGGTCAAGGTGGGGAACAGAAGTTGAAAGCCAACAGTGTCTGCTACCTTGCTTGTCTTCACCTCTCCTTGGACACTCGTGCACCCTAAAGGTTTTAACTGCCTTTCTGCGAATTGGCCAAGACTCCTCCTGATTCCTAGCTACACATTCACATTCAGTGCTGTTACCTCCAATCCAACCATGCAGATAAATTTATCTTCCCTTTCCTCTTACCCACTTCCCCCAGACTCAGTCCTTTCGACTTCACTGGTTTTGTTTACGGTAGGACCATTTTCCTTACCATGTAGGCTTCTCTTTCATTACTTGCTTTCCCCCAGGTTATGTTAAATTAGTCTCTAGGTCTTGTTGATTCTTCTTTAGAGGGATTGTCCTCATCCCTTTCTTTCTTTCCACTTGTCTAAACCAGCTCTTAACAGGTCCCTCGTCTTTCAGTGTCTTCACATTTGAACAAACTTCAAACACATCTTCCAAAACAACACTTCGTCATATCATCCCTTTACTAAAAAGTGTTTATTCCTATTATCTAAGATTTAACAAAAACTCCTTAGCCTAATAGTCAAAGTGATCTTCCTTAATCCGATTCCAACCTACCTTTTCAGATATTTCTTCTATTACTTCTACATATGAACCCTTAACCACTCATGAAGTTCCACTTAGAGTCTCTCCAAACACATCTTATACTTAGGTATGAAGTTGGTTTGATTTCACAAACTAGCAGCAAGTATTTTGGACACATTACCTTGCCTTTAGGAGGCTCAGACTTGTTATCTATAAAATAATTTTTAAGAGAGGCAAAAATAAGAATAAAAATATTCTTACACTGTTTATTCCTTAGGCATATTAAATAGGAATGATTATCTCTGTACTTATCAAGTGTATTGGTCAGTGTGTAATTATCTATTGCTGCATAACAAATTACCACAAAAACCTAATGGCTGAAATAATATTTATCTTATAGTTTCTATAGGTCAAGGGTCTGGAGGTGGCTTAGCTGGTGATTGGGGCTCAAGGTTTCACTCAAGTTGTTGGGTGGGACTGAGGTCTCATCCAAAGGCTCAACTCGGATGGGCAGATCTACTTCCAAGCTCACTCATGTGGTGTTGACAGGTCTAGATCACTCATCACATGAGACTCTACACAGGGCTGACTCATAACATAGCAATGATGTTCTCCAAGGTCATTGACCCAAGTAAGAGCATGAGAGAGGACATCCCAAGGTGAAAATCACAATTTTTTTTTTTATAACCTATTCATTAGAAGTGAGCCAGTAAATCCAGTCCATACTAGAAGACAGGAAATTATACAGGGCATGAATACCAGTAAACAGGAATCATCAGGGGCCTTCTTGGAGAGTGCCTACCATAATCAAGGACTCTTGGTTGACAGGGAGTGAATTCAAATTACCTTTAAAAATAACACATTTCTTGGAAGAATACTGATGTATCTCATAGAATTGAAAAAAGAGATTGATAACCAGAGGGTCCCAGAGATTGCATATAGTACATAGATGATTTCTTCCTGAACGTTTTCTTCCTGTTAGTTCTAGAAAATCACAGCCCCCTTGACTTTTCTCCTACTCACCTAGATGATCCTTCTCAGACTTCTTTGTTACTTTTCCTTTTTCCTGATTTGAAATTTATTTTTGTTTTTAGAGAGAAAGAGAAAGCATGAGCAGGAAAGAGGGGCAGAGGGAGAGAGAGAGAGAAGCTTAAGCAGGCTCCACCCTCAGCACAGAGCCCGATGTGGGGCTCGATCCCACAACCCTGGGATCATGACCTGAGCTGAAATCAAGAGTTGGATGCTCAACCCACTGAGTCACACAGGCACCCCTACTTTTTCTTGATTTGTATATGTTGAAGGACCTCAGGGATTAGTCTTCACCAAATTACTTCTATTCTCTATCTAAATCCACTCCCTAGGAATATGTTATAACCTCATATTTTAAATGACATTAATGCTTTAAATAATTCCTTTGTTAGCTAAGATAATGCTGGCCATTATAACAGCTTCAGAAATATGTTCTGATTTAGCATCATAGACACTTATTTGTAACTGACAAAAAGTCCAAGCTGGATGTTGTTGATCAGTTGACAACACTCTTCAAAGTGGAGATTTAGGCTCCTTCCTTGTTGTAATTCTACTGTTTTCAACTGAGAGCTTCCAAGTTGTCATGTTTGTTTGTAACAAGCCAGGAAGAGCGTGAATGATCAGGCACAAGACATTTTTATGGGTTAGGCCTGCCACGGCATCCTATGTACTGGCTAGAATTCGGTTGTATGGTTAGATTAAATTGTGAAGGTAGTTGAATATTTTAGTCCAGATGTGAACCCAGCAAGAAAAACAGGTAAATTTGGGGATGACTCTCTAATTGCACTCATAAATTTATACCTTTCTACCTCTTATCCCAGCGTTTCTCTCTCTTTTTGATTCCTGACTTACTTATCTACTTACCTAGTTGGCATCAGCCTAGATAACATCCCACAAGCAGTGTGGCCAGAAAGGAAAAGAAATTTCTCTTTTGGAATTTCACTCTCAAATATTCCAGGGAAGATTCTTACTGGTCCTGGTTGGGTCACCTGACCACCTGCTTAGACCTATCACCATGGCCTGAAAAATGGGATGTACCGATTAGTCTTGCGTACTCTGTGACCAAGAAGACTGAAACTCACCAAATGAATCAGAAATGGCCACTGGAAGAATTTCTGTAAGCTGGGCAGATGACAGAATCTGTACCTTTTCCACAAGTTTTGATGCCGATGTGAAGCACAGAAGTTGAGGCAAATACTGCTAAAGCATAGACTTTAACTCATCAAGATCATTGGACTTGTGTGAATCATATAGCAAACATTGGGACACTAATTCTTTAAAAAAATTTTTTTAAACATTTATTTTGAGAGACAGAGACAGACAAAACACAAGCAGGGGCAGGGGAGAGAGAGAGAGAGGGAGATACAGAATCTGAGGCAGGCTGCAGGCTCTGGGCTTTCAGCACAGAGCCCGACATGGTGCTCAAGCCCACGAACTGTGAGATCATGACCTGAGCCCAAGTTGTATGCTTAACCGACTGAGCCACTCAGGCACCTCTGTGACATTCACTCATTCATTAATTCATTCAGTGTTTACTAAGGCCCTGATACATATAAGTCCCTGTCTGGATGTGTTGGAGTACTATTATTTGTGGGGAGCATGGTAATAAGCACTCAGAAGCTACAACTGAATCACTGTCATGTTTTTGTGACTCAGAGATTCCTTTTCTCTGGGCAAGAAATTGTCGGGCTTGACTTCACTTTAGCACCATGACTCAGTCTAATCTGTGCCATCACCTGAATCACTCTTTGAAGTGTTTCTGCTGGTTATTCTTAGATTCCACTATTGGAAAGAGAAATTAAGATTCTTGTCAATACAGGCATTAAAATCATGTAGGGTTTACCGGCTCTTTATCAGTGAAGACTGCTGAGGGAAATCTTATTTCAAGCCTATTTTCTCTAAAGGAGTGATGAATAAATTGCACTTATTTCAAATTGTTTGTAACAGTATCTATTTTACCTCAACATTGCCAGGACCTTTAGAGGAGGTAACCTAGGAGGTGGATGGATTAGGAGTCTGGATCTCAAATTAAAATTTCCTTTTGTGATCTCAAATCACATTTTCCTTTCCAATGAGACCTTAAGGATGTGGTTCTCAAAGTAGGGTTCCCTAGGCCAAAAGTAGCAGCATTACATGTAGACCTATTAGAAATGTGCATTCGTGGGTCCCACCTCAGACTCGCTAAATCAGAAACTCTGGGGTTGAGGCTCAGCAAATTGTGTTTTGACAAGTTTCCTCCATCTGAGTGGCTCCTGCTCCTCCCACAGGCCCCAGGTGACAGGACGTCAGGCAAAATTTTAGAACCAGTGACTTTTCTGTTCCACAAAAGTGACTTTTCTGATGATGAATAAGATGGAAAATTGACCTTTTCTTGGCTCTGCTTTTCTGATGATATTTTCTCCAAGAATTACGGTGGCGGTAGTCCAATTGATACCCTATTTTTAATTATGCCTCTCTTCCTACATGAGGAATGAAGAAAAAAATGTGTGTATTGAGTGTGTGTGATTTACATTTCACTTGGCTCACTCAGCTTGATAAGAATATAGGCATGGTCTTCAGACAAACTTATTCCAGTCCCAGTTCTTTTGCATGGGAGTTAAATAGGAGGAATAGTCTTGTTTTTCCTTCATTTCCTCCCCTAAGGCACACCTATGGTTCCAGGAAATGCACAAAATGACCTGATAGCCTTTGCAAGGCAGACGATGCAACCAGATTGAGATGTGCTGATATATAATATACATAGCAACTGTGATATCAGCTATAGTACGTGTGTGTATGTGTGTGTGTGTGTGTGTGTGTGTGTGTGTAGTATATACGTATAATACATATGTTTATGTAAAACCAAAGCCAAAAACAATGCCATCCTTCCTGAACAAAGAAGAATGATACCATTATAATCCCAGGTCCTCTGGTAATGACTTAAATTTTCAAAGTTACATTTGACTGTGCGTAGATATTTATGTAGGGAGGGAAAAAAAGAAGAAGAAAAGGATATCATCCCAGATAACTGAAAGCTTCTAAACTCTGGCACTTAATGGGAATGGCATCCCTCAGAGGAATGTTGCTTTAGAGCTGATCAAGGATCTGCATGAAGTATTTGTTTTTCACTATCATTTCAATGTTTTTCTGTTTCCATAAAGCTAATGTTGTTGCCAGCAGAGCCTCTAAGTGATAAGATTTTAGCACTTATTCTATTTGTGGATATTTTATAACCAAGAATAGAAAGCTGGTGTGCTGACTTCTTGTAGTTGAACCACATTGCTTTAAAAAAAGAAAATGTCAGGTGCAAAGCTCTCTATTCACGTCATGGTTAATAAATCATAGCATTTCAATGATTGCCTTCAAACAATTTCTTATTTCTAGCAGCCAAATATCAGGGGCAGAGGCTGATCCTGTGGGTTGCTGAATTCACAGTTTCATCAAATTTCTCAAGTAAAAGTAATCAATAAAAAATATTGCAATATTTTACATTTTCATACTAACTTTTCAAAGCATGGTGTGCATATCACACTTCTACCACAGTTCAATTCAGACAAACCACATTCGGTTGCTCAGCAGTCACATATGGATAGTGACCGCCATATTGGGCCATAAAGCTGAATAGGCCAATTAGTATTCCATCAGTGAGTTGATTTGATAATTGGCTTAAGGAGAGCTCAAAGGCTTCCCTCCTTGGGTAAGTGAAGGGACGGGTGACTCACACTCCCAGGGCTCCTATTCTCCCTTTTCCACCAGCTCTACACACTCCCCAGGATTCATCTCTCTCCCCATCCCCTTACCTCTCTCTACCCCCAATCCCACTATGTGAGAACACACTCCCCAGGATGCATCAGACACTCTCCATGACAAGTTGGCTGGAAGAGAAGAAGAAAATACTGAGTCTGGTTTCCAGGTGACTCTATACACTATGCATTGATGGCAGCTGAAAATGGGCCTGCTGTAGCCACAGGGGTTGTCCTGAAGGAAAATGGGAAAGGGAAACCCATTGGACAGAACTGCAAGTGATGCATGTGGTCTTCCACTTTCCCTGAAAGGGTCTTCTTTCAGGTGGCATGTCTATGCCACCTGAGGACTGATAACGGGCCAAATTCAACATACCAGTGGATGTCACCTGCTCTGTAAGGGAGACGATGACCTCGTGCTGGAGTTAACCAATCTGCAGAAGAGTTAAAAAGAAATGCTGCTCTGCCTGGGTAGGTGTTCTTTGCCTGAAGTCTGTGATTTAAGTCTTCCAGGGTCTAGCACTTTGCAGTTTTGTTGAGTTGGAAGTTAACTATTTTTACCCCCCACCCCCACCCCAAGTCTAAAGCAGTTTAGATAGTAGACCCCTTAGCAGGAGATGGTCACACTACACAGGTGGTGAGCGACTACCAAGGTGGGATTTAGGTTGTTCTCTTCTCACCTTTGTTTCAGATGGATTCAAGGTACCTGCCCATCTTTGCAGGACGTGGGAATGACAGCACACAGAATCTAGTAGGTGAAAGAAAGTCTTCAGATTTACAAACTATTTTTAGATACAATATCTGATTGTGGTTACCTGCACAGAAAGTCACTATCAGCAATAGTGGAAAACCTACTGTTCTTGAGAGAAATGTACAGTCAAAGAAACCCCAAGCCTATCTGAAAAATACCTTGTTCTATAAAAATCCCTGAGTAAATTCCCAGGCCCCTAAACCTGTACTGCCTAGAAGTGGGTGCTGAAGCTCAGTGACCCCAAGTCTTATGGATTGAATGTTTGAGTCCCCTCAAAATTCCTATGTTGAAGCCCTAACATCCAGTGTGATTGATGGTGGGGCCTTTGGGAGGTGATTAGATTTAGATGAGGTCATGAAGCAGAGCCCCCATGAAGGATTAGTGTCCTTATAAGAAGAGGAAAAGACCAGAGCTCCCTCTCTCTCCCCATCCTCTTACCTCCCTCTACCCCCAATCCCACTATGTGAGAACACAGCTAAAATGGAGCTATCTATAAGCTGTAAAGTGTCCTTACCAGAATCTGACCATTTGGGAACCTCAAACTTGGACTTCCCAGCCTCCAGAAACGTGAGAAGCAAATGTCTGTTGTTCAAACCACCCAGTCCATGATATTTTGTTATGGCACCTCAAGCTAGGACCCCAAGGAAAGGAATACTCTGCAATGTCTACCTCAGCTCTGGTTGTGAAAGATGACACACAAATAAGAACTTCCTGGAGTAACCAGTGTCAGGGCTACAGGAGACAATAGACAAAAGAAGCACTCCCAGGGATTAGGACCATGGGCTGTCAGCTGGGTCAACAATTAACCTCACCTTTGCCATGGTCCTGTCATGGCTGTGCTATTTCTGCGCTGCAGATTTTGATCATTGCTGGGGAGCTGTGACAGCTCTGTATTTCCTTTTCCTCCCTCCAAAAGCAGCTTTTTTTTTTTTTAATTGCAGTTATCCTATCCCCTTCATTACCATTTTATATTTGGTTTAATAGGAGTAGTAACTTGTCTTTTAGTCTTATAGTTGCCACATCTGACTCTGATAGAAAAGCACGCAGAGACTCTGGCTTTGAGCTGGATACAGTAAATGAATGTAGTTTGTTCCATGCATGGGATGAGTACATTAACGTGTTTGAGGATCTTAGAGGATGGAGTTCACTACTGGCTTTCCAATAGCCATTTCCCCCAACCCCACGTTATTCCTTAGTAACAGAACCCTGGGTCACGGTTAAGCTGAATGGTATAGAGTAGGAATAAACTCTGTAGAAATTACTGTGTTTGCAACAGCTATTCCCATACTTTTGAGATCATACTTATTTGTTGTTGTTTTTTTTCATTGAAGTGAAAATTATTCAAGGGAAAATGAATAATTTGGTCATCGTAGAATGGGCTTTTAATCAGTGGTCACCAAATTTAATGAAAACTCCAAGGAGGCTTCTAAATGGGCAGTAGCATCTGACCAATTGTTTGTCACATTGGTAAGTGCTCTTACACTCACTTCTGTCAACAGAACTATTGTGTAATGAATATTCTGCAATCGTGAGATGGTTGGCCCCACTGCATCTCATAGATGGAATCTGGGTATACACTAGGGTTATACAAGTTAACAGGATTTCAGAATAAGTCTGCTTCAGTTTTGAGATTAGAACCCATTAAAGATTTGTTTTCATTTCTGTCTTGGACCCTCATGCGTATTTATATATTCAGGGGAATATTCTTATCCCCATAATGTTCATGTAATATTGGCATAAGTCGGCACAAAATCGATGTCTTTGTCACCCTTTAAATTCATCTCAAAAACAAAGGGATATTGAGGCATAGCAGATCATTTTAAAGATAGTACTCTATCCCTCTTCCTGTAAGAATTCACTAATAATCTAAGTTAAGCAGGCATTTGTCATAAAAATGGGGTATGAACACAACTACATAGATGGTCTGCTTTGAATTTACTTAATTTTAAACAGGAGATTTGAAACATAATGAATAAAAAGCCAACTTCATCATAGAAGTAGAACTTCTCTTTTGTTTTTTTATTTTTAAGAAGGATGTTTTTCCAAGAAGTTCCTACAGTGAGTATAGGGCTCAATCTTACACACATGCTTTCCCACATATGATCCTGAATAGGCTGCTGAATGATAAGATGATAAGATGGACAAAAGCAACACCAGAAGGGTACTTTTCTTTCTTTCTTTCTTTTCTTTCTTTTCTTTTTTTAAAGGAATAATAGGGTCATTGTGCAGGCTTCCAAATGACAAAATAGCTTACTAAAAATGCAGGTTCGAAGCTGGTTGATGTTTCACTGCAGTTTAAAAGCTCTTTCCAAGCTCAGATGAACACATTGATAATTGAAAACTATCTGGACACGTTATATGCTCTAGATATTAATCTGAGGCTTTCATGAGTGCCTATACCTTCAGCCCTTCACACTAGCTAAGCTGCCTTAAATCCTTTCTGGAAGAAGGCAGGATATGGGTAAATCTATTGGTTAATTAAATTAATATGGTGTCCCACATTTGTTGAGACAGCTTTCAATCTAGAGAGGATTTGCTCTTCTTATCTTCTCAGCCTCATTAAAGATGCAACTGCCCAAACCAGTTTTATAAGAACAATATACCCTGAAATAATCCAAATTAAATGATTTCTTAAGGCAGCGTCAAAGAACTTCCAGATAATTTTACAATGTAACCAGCCAAGGGTATTAACTTCATTTTGCCATTGCTTTTCTCTATGTGAAAAGAGGGAATTTGTTTTTTCTGGAGGGATATTTACCATAAGATGGCTTGCTTACATTTATTTTCATGTGAACATAAACATCTGCCAACTGCAGAATTTCAAACACATATCAAACAAAGGAAGGCTCTTCTCTTGAAGTGAATGTCATCACATAAGCCAGCAAAGCCACTGGCCATTGTGAATGGCAATGGGTTCTAAGGGACTTAAACCATTTTGATGACCGCTGAGGGCAGAGTTTGGAAACTTCCAACACATGGCTAAACTTGGGGGAGGGGTGTCTACAATGGTCCTGAACACTTAATTGAGTACGTCACTTTCCTAGGTAGTTTGTTTAAATATATTTTTTTAATGTTTATTTATTTTTGAGAGAGAGAGAGACAGAGCACGAGTGGGGGAGGGGGCAGAGAGAGAGGGAGACACAGAACCCGAAGCAGGCTCGAGGCTCTGAGCTGTCAACACAGAGCCGGACGTGGGGCTTGAACCCATAAACCGTGAGATCATGATCTGAGCCGAAGTTGGACGCCCAATGGACTGAGCCACCTAGGCGCCCCTCCTAGGTAGTTTGTTTAAAGTGAGTCTCCAAAGCTCATAACCACTGGGCGCAGATCTGATATGCTTATGAGATCTGATGTGTTTTATGAGAGGATGTAACCAAACTCTGGCTTGTCTTTTTTTCTATTCTGTTTCTTTTTAAATCTGTTATGTGCTGCTTCATTTAGTTCATTCCATTGCTTTAAAATTTGTAGGAACCATCTACTTAGACTATGATTTTAAATTTAAAAGAGGGACTTGGATTTGAAAACAGCTTTTTTCTTTTTTTTTTAAAATTTCCCCCACATTTGATCTGAGTGGTGATTGTATTAAATCAGGCTTTTATGGAAACACTGTCATTAAACACTTCTCATGGTCCCTAGGGACAGGATTTGGAAACACAAGGCAGGCCTTTCTGATTAGGGGTATAAGCACTCCCACTCCCATGTTTGCAATGGTTTTATGTTTGATTTGTAATAACTCCCAGCTAATGATCCTCATCTAGAGCTATTTAAAGAAGTCCTAACCAAAATTTTAAAGGAACTAGGTGAAAAACGTGAACAGAAAACATTAACACGACGGATAAATGTGTGTCTCCCATCCCCCATGAAGCACAATCCTTCAAATCCTTCTCCTTGTTTTTCTACCCTTTTCTTTGATTCAGTTTGCCTGACCCTGTCCTTTCTCTCTCCCTTCTTACCCTCAGGGGCCTGGCCATTCCTCTGGTGCTAAAATTTTGGATCTGCTTTTTTTCATTCTTCCCCCCCATGATCTTCCAAGTCCTCAGTTCTGTTCTGTCCTCCCACTAATTTTTCTGGAGGCTTCCATTGCCTGATCCTCCTCTGGGCTTCTCCTCCATCCATTTCTTCCTTTCCTTTGGCCTGAACTTTGGAGACTTTTTTTTTTCCTTCCTGTTCATTCCACCACTAGTCAGAAACGACCTCTTAACCTTGGAGGTTCCCATCCCCACTGACATCTGTTTAAATCTGGACAAATCTTTCTCTAGAACTCTCAGAGCAGGAATTTCCTGACCTAGCAAAGCAAACACCAGAACATGGCATCCCATGTTTCAGAAGGAATCGTTTTGGTTGAAGGATGGAAACTGAAGGTGCCCCCTCCACTACAAGCTATGCAACATAGACAAGTGGAAACAGAAGGCAGATGGGAGTTCAAAATTTTGGCTATTGGCAAATCTCGATATTTAGTGATAAAGCTGGACTAGAGCTCCTGGCTTGAACTGTGATCAGAAAGAAGCTTCCACCTTAAGTTGCCCCTTCTGGTCACTGGCAAAGCAGCCAGGCAACCAAATACTGAGAACCTTCCCCAAGTGTCTCGCAGTGTGGAGGACGGATGGGTGTGGGTTTGCTGAGACGTCTTGTTTTTCAACCTTGGCAACGCGCCTTGAATACCATTTCTTCTGTGAACATTATGGTAAATACAACTACACAACTAATGCTGACACCAGTCCTTAATTTTTCCACTGGACCAAATCATGTGTAAGAATTAATTTGCATCCACCCTTCACCTAATACATCGATATGTTTTTGTAACATCCTGACTGAACACCTGGTCACTTTCTGAGCACTAGGGACACAAAAATGAATTGGACACGGACGACTTTGGCCAACATGGTACAGGTGCGGGAAAATTAATTATACATAATTATATGCAAAAATATCATGTAGGAGTCCTGTATGAAAAGTCCTTGTGGGGGAGGACCATCTCTGATGCTTTTATAAATCCGTTTAGACAGAATAGATAGGTTTTGTAAAGCTTAAAGATTACAGAATCTGGAGGGCCCTTTTAGAGAATATAAAATTATGAATTCAAAGTCAGTTTCAAAAGTGAATATCTAGAATGAAAATAGAAGCCACAAAAAAATTAGAAAGCCATAGAGATGCAGGTCCCTCGCTTTTGCGGCCTGTGGAGGCATTTTCTCAGAAATGCTTCCTATTTGCCACCTGGTTTCCACTTAGAGCACTCTGCAGTTTCCAGTGACTCCCAGAACTCAAGGAGTGTGCAAGTGGACCTTGAAACTGGTGTCAATGGCTTCAGAGTATATCTGTTCTTTTTTATTAAAATTTTTTTAAATGTTTATTTATTTTTGGAGAAGAGAGAGAGAGAGAGAGAGAGAGAGCCAGAGCATGAGCAGGGGAGCAGCAGAGAGAGAGAGAGAGAGAGAATCCAAAGCAGGCCCCAGGCTCTGAGCTGTCAGCACAGAGTCTGACGCAGGTCTCAAACTCACGAATGGTGAGATCATGACCTGAGCCAAAGTCGGATGCTTAACCAACTGAGCCACCCAGGTGCCTTGGTAGGCTCAGATTAAAAAAAAGAAGAAGAAAATGGGACTCTGGAAACAGAGGTGGGAAGAGGGATATATTTTTAAACTTTTTTAAATGTTTATTTATTTTTTAGAGACAGAACGAGCAAGGGAGGGGCAGAGAGAGAAGGGGATGGGGGGATCCGAAGCAGGTTCTGTGCTGACAGCCCAACATGGGGCTCGAACTCATGAACCGTGAGATCATGACCTGAACTGAAGTCTGGAGCTTAACTGGCTGAGCCACCCAGGTGCCAGAAGAGGGAAATTTTGAAGATGCTACCCTGCTGGTTTTGAAAATGGAGGAAGAGCCACCAGGCAAAGAATGTAGACAGTTTCTAAGAGGTTAAAAAAGCAACAAAATGGATTCTCCCTTAGAGCCTCCAGAAACAATGCATCCCCATCCCCAAACAACACCTTAATTTGAGCCCAGTAAGATTCATTTTAGACTTCTGACCTCCAGAACTATAGAATAATGAATCTATGTTGTTTTCAGCCACTATGTTTGTGGTCATTTGTTCAGGCAGTAATAAGAAAGGATTACAATGCCAATAATTCATTCTTTGGCACTGTGGTCAAAATAGTCCATTCATCAGCCTGGAGTATTAAAAAAAAAAAAGCTAACATTAAAAAAAATATTTAAACTCATCACTAAAACCTTCACTTTTCTTTCCCTTGGGGCTTTCCTCTTCTCTCTGTGTTGGTCCAGAATGCCAGGAACCAATCTAGAACAAAGGGGTAAGCCAGTGCTACCTAGAGACACCAGGTGGCAGAGAGCAGGGGACTCCGACCCACCAGAGATGTGCTGTGGGTTTCACAGTATCTCAGTGGAAAATCTGTGAACATGTATCCATTGCTGTGGTGGTGGCCTTGCCGGCCCGGGCCTGCCTTGGTGGTTAATTCAGGTAAGGCTGATCTCGGACTCTCAAAAGGCCATGCCGTTTTCCTAACGCTGCCATATTTATAACAGGAGATGTTGCCGTTCTTAGCCCCTCTGCGTCAGAACCCTCCATCCCTGAAGATCAGACTTCATCACGAGTCCAGAAACCACTTCCCTAACAGGGACCCCCTTTTTTAAATTCCTCTTACTGCCACGAGACCTCAGTCACTATCACCCCAATCCATTACAGATGCTGAAAGTCCATTTCATCTTCAAGGAAAATGAATGGAATCACTATCTTTTTCCTTCTAAGCAGACCGTTTGGTCCTCCACTCCCTTGTGACCAAGTCTCTACCCTGGAGCTATCAAAAAGGGGGGGGGGGGGGAGACACCTTTCCACCTTCCCTAGGAAATGGGTGCTCATTCCCCTTATTTTCCATAGTTGCCTAGAAAGAGAGACAGTGGGTTACCAGGAAGCCAATTTTCAGTATTATGGGAAGAAAGAACTTGACCACTGTGGGTTGTCACTGCAAAATCAAAACGTTACAAGAGTTCGTCTTCAGGAAGAGGGGTATACACCGCGTAGAGTTCTGATCGCTTAGTTCACTTGAAGCCTGGTCACTGCCGCGGTCCCAGGGTGCAGGGGTGTGCGGGTCTCCTTTGCCTTTAGAAATAACGACCTGGTGGAATCACCAGCTGACAAATACTCCAGTTTCTCCATAAGAAGATGACTGACAGGAGCTATATTTGGAATGATCTTGGCAATCTTAAGACTGACTTTTAAACCGTTATTTCATTTACTCTTACCTTTTGTTTTTTTTAGAAGCATATTGGCTGTCTGGGGTGCCTTGACTCCAGTAAATAGTCCCTGTTATTCTGTTTTATTTTTATTTTAAAGATATTTTAAGTTTGAGCTTTAATGACCAGAAAGAACAAATCTATTTTTATATTTTCATCAACATCTACCCTGGCCCTAAATTTCTATCCCAGGCTTTCATCTAGGCAAAAGTAAACAAAGACACAAGTAAACAAGAGCCTTAACAATTTTAAGGAAATTTAATGAAAACATTCTGTCTTCCAGGCACTGTGCCAGGTACCAAAAATAGAAAAAATGAATTAAACTTAGTCCCTGTTCTACAGAAACTCCCAGTTTCATGGTACAGAAAAAAAGCGTGTTACTACCATTAAGTACATAATCCCTCAGTCAATATTTGAACTACTTTGTGCAAGTTTCTGTAGCTCCAAAAACGAACCCAAAGAATCTGAAGCCTACCCTCACGTAGCTTTGAGTCTGGCAAGGAGAGTGGCTTCTGAGCTAATTTTTACAAGTATGATCCACGTCTCCAAGGAAAACCAAAGCATTGTATGGGAATGTTTGACAGGGCCACACTCCAAATTTGAAAGGGGGAGGCAAACATTAGTTTGGAAATAGTTGTGGCGGTTGGGGGTGGGGTGGAGGAAGAGAGCTGAGAGAGGAATCCCAACATAGCATGTACAAAAATCCCTGAGGCTACAAAGACTGAAGCGTCCTGAAACCAAAAGATTCCAGTGCATTCGGGCTGAAGAAAAAAGGGGGAAGTGAGGGAAGTTTGCATGGGTTATGTTTTAAAATCTTAGATGAAATCTAAGATCTTAGTAGTAGATGAATCTTGAGTCAAGCAATCTTGAGTGGATGAAATCTCCCAAGAATGAGGATATATCAACATCAAGAGGTTTTTTTTTTTTTTTAACAATAAAACAATTGTACCTATTCGTGTGCATGGCTTCAGGTACTTCTTCATTCAATAGACATTTATGGAGTGTTCGGTATGTGTCAGTTCTCTGGTAGACACTGAGAATAAAAAAGCGAAAGAGGCAGGGTCTCTACGCACGTTATGTTGTTTGTATCACGATGGAGGCAGATACAAGATGTGATAAAAACAGATAAGGAAACAATCCTCTATTCATACTTTTTTAAGAGAAAACACAGTTATTATGCAGCTACTCTGAGATTTCTGCCCAAATCAAGGCTAAAAAGAATGAGAGCGCTAAAGGGCTGTAGAACTCCAATCCGGTTATATGTCTGATTCTGGGCAGGTTTCACAATTCCAAGGGCCTGAGTTCTTCTTTAGATCTAGTGGATTTCAGTCTCTGGAGGGAAGACCCGATAATCTAGAATTTTTAAAAGCCCCCTGCCCAGCGATTCTGTGTTTATTCCGCAAAGGGCACTTGGGAACTACTGAAGGCAAGCACGGTACCAGTGAGATCACGGTTACGTTTCCCAAAACATTTCCTGTGCTGCAGGCATTCATCATAGATGACATCTGCAAAGGGGTTCAGTGGTACAATGGGTTGAATAGTGTCCCCACCCTTCTCAAATTCATATATGAGTCCTAACTCCCAGCACCTCAGAATGTGACCTTAATGTGGAGATGGGGTCTTTACAGAAGTAATCAAGTTAGAATGGGCTGTAATCTGATACAACTAGGGTCCTTTTGGAAAGGGGAAATTTGGATAGAGATATACAGGGAGAACACCTCGTGAACATGAAGACGGCAATCTACAAGCCGAGGAGACAGAAGCTTGAAGACGACAATCTACAAGGTTGGAACAGAACCTTCCCTCACAAGCTTGAGAGGAAATGAAATAACACCTTCTTCTTGGACTTCTGGCCTCCAGAACTATGAGATAATAAATTTCTGTCGCTTCAACCACATAGCATGGGGTACTTTCCAAAGGCAGCCATAGCAAACTGCTAGAAGCAGTTAAATAAGTTTGGAAATTCCGAGTTAAAGAGAATTAAGTGATTTTTTTTTCTACTGTGGGGCCCTCAGAAGTTCAGCTATGCTAATGTGTCCCATGGCTCCCTGAGAGGGGACAGCCTGTGAGTGCCTCTTGTCCCAAACGTGATGACAGAACGCTTTTTATTTGTTGCAGAGTATTTCTTGAGACTGGTGTTCTGTGATTCTGATGGAGGGAAGTGTCGGGCTTGTTTCCCTTGAAGAAGTGGTCGTGCTGTGAGTCTCACACCGGCAGCAAGGTCAGCCTTGTGGAGCTTGGCTGCTTTCAGTAAATAAGAGGTGGTGAAAGTTTTTGAATGCATTAGTTCCAATCCATCACACCTCCTGGAAAAAATCAGCTCCACGGGAACAACCTACTGGAAGTTACCAGGAACCAGTTTTCTTGATCCACGATTCCTTTGACTCCTGTTACTTTCCAGCAGTGACTCTGGAAGCTGCCTTTTGAAAGGAAAAAAGGCCAAGAAGTACTTGGCTTCCTGGTTGTCTCTCTTAGTGGGAGTAGTTCGGGAAAGTAGGCGAAAAAATATGCAAGAGTGATTCTATCAAATAGGACAAAGCACTGCACATTGTCTTCCAAGCACCCCATTTATTCCTATTGTTGTTTCTTCTTACCTTGCCAAAACCCTGATCCATCTTTCTCAAAATGGAACATCGGGAGGCAAATGGGCCATTGTCATCGTCAATGGTTAAAAAGGTAAGACTGCAGATTTTAATTTGTGTATTTCAGTTATTAAACACACACCCCCACACAGAGGGAGGGAAGTATGACGTAGATGAATCCAGGTTTTTTAAACTTTGCAAAAGTGCAGTTTTTCAACTTTTTATTTATCTGATCTGGTTTACTGTCTTTAAAGGCTAGATTTAAACATCTGGAAGGTTTAGACTTGATATAAGATCTACAAGTATGACAAGTTTGTGACTAGTCCCTGTGAAAAGTTGGTATCATGCAAACAAAGCGTTCATCCATCTTTGTTTCATATTTGTAAGCCATCATTTCTAAATGAGGTCCACCCTTCACAGCCCCCGCAACATTTAACATCTGCCTCCACCCTCAACATCTGCCTCTCCCCTCAGCAGTTTCCTGTAACTGGGACCCATCATGGCCCACTTCAAACAGAAATGCAGCTTCTTTGGTTCTGCTTCTAGAGTTTCACACTTGGGGCTGAGGAAGTTGAAAAATCTGTATCTTTCACAGGCATCTCAGGAGAGTCTAATGATCAGCTAATTGTTAGAATCAAAACTACTCATTTGCCATTCGTCATGTACTGCCCAAACTGTTTGTGAGACTCCCTTATCTGGGACCACCCTTGCCTTCACTGAATTACATTTTTTTTAAAATTAAAAATATGTTTATTTTGAGAGAGAGCATGCGAGCAGGGGAGGGACAGAGAGAGAGAACCCCAAGCACGGAGCATCATGCCGGACTCGATCTCACAAACCATGAGATCATGACCTGAGCCGATACCAAGAGTCGGAGGCTTAATGGCACCCAGGCACCCCACTGAATTACATTTTTTAAATATAAAAACTATAGAAAGTCATTTTAATGCTATTCTTCCTCTCTGTAAGTGTGCTTTTTACTCTTTGTTAAAGTAGTTATCTGTCTCCTCTGGCCATTCTATTTTAGCAGAAGAATATTCTTCTTGGTGTGTGGTTTTCATTCCTCAGTCTGACTCCTGGGTCCCCTTGGGGTGTTCATTATTTTCATTGTTGACCCCTGGTTGTAATTGGCTGGATTAGCATTGAGGAATCCTGAGTTGCAGACACGGAGGAAAATCCATCCGTCTGGGTCTCTAATTGGCAAATTGTTGAGAGGAAGCCATTTCCCCTCAACGTTGCAAGGTGGCAGGCCAGCCTCAAAAGTAGAGAGGACCAGGTCCCACCTGTCGAGCTCCATCCCAACTCCTCCAAAGCCGAAGAGACCAGCGGATGCCCCCAAGCTGGCACTCTGCCCTTTAAAGGTTCACAGATCCTTCTCTCCCCGGCTACACTCTCTCCAGGAAGCTTGGAAGTCTGACTCTTTTCTCCAGTTCATCATTACTGATGCATGCAAATCATCTCATCACAAGCCTTCTCCAGCTGGACCTCCAGAGATGGGAGTCCTTGCATGCATCCTTCATGCCCCATGTAGCGCCCTGCCCCAAAGATGGTCTGCTTAAGTTGACAGTTGAGTAGAATTATGGCAGGGGGGAGTAGGAGAAGGGGAGGCAGGGTGGGTGCCCAGGCCACCATTTTCCAAGAATACACTCATTGTCACTGAACTTTCTATCTGTGAGTGTCTGATTTCTCCAGCTAAGGGGCTTTGAATACATCCCCTACCCCCACCATGCCTTACTTTCCTTATTTTGAGAGCTGAGATAATAGTAATCTCCATATAAAGTTGGCATTTAAATCACAGATAACCACTATTGCACACTCTTGCTGTGCCAGGCACAGTGCTTTACGTTCATTAATGCCAAATGAATAAGTAAAGCTGATGCACTCAGCACGTTGCCAGGCACCCGTGGGTGCTCTTTCTCTTCTGTTCTTGCTCTTAGCTGCTGACCTCAATGAGGGTAGACACTGCCATGAATATTTTACAGTCCCCCCTGTTTCCTCTGTACTTTATACCCTACCTTGCAGAAAGGCACTCAACATATTTGGTGGTTGACTGAGTAGATCATATGCTTCCAAATGGCAGTTTCCCTGTTTTTCTATACTTGGTCAATTCAATTAATTTCATATGTTGCTAAAAGTTCTAGCTAAAAGTTCACTTCCTTTGCAAAACTGCACATCATCTCTCTTCCCTGATAGAATGTCATCTACACATCTTAGAGGTTATTTATCCCTAATTTTACCTCATATACAAGTTATTTATGCACAGGAACTACATCCTTTGCTAGAATGCACTCCTTTTCTGCTCCAAGTCAAGGACTGTTCTATATCTGGGATTCCTTCTTTTAAAACCTTGCCCCTAAAACATGGAAGAATTACGATAGGAAACACAAATTAGAGAAATCTTTTCTTCATTTTTGGGGGGAGGAAAAGCTATCAAATTGGAAATGGGTCATATGAATCCAGATAGCTTTGCAAATTAGAGGTGGCCGCATGAGGAGAATATGGTAAAGCATCCTGGTTAAAGTGCTGTGTTGCCCTACCTTGGGCATCTTGCTGTCTCTTTGGGGTGTTTTTTTAAAGTAGGCTTTTCCCCACTAATGCTCATACACCCACCTACTCAAATAAATCAGCATATCCATTTCAATTGGCTCAGCCTTTCTTTTGAAATGATTGATCAATATTTTAGTATTGCACCTCATATTTTACGAAATCTTTCTTTTATAGGTGATCGTGTTTTGGAATACAGCCTCTCGTGAGTTGGAATTGGGCCCTCATTTATGACCAGTAGCCACCCCAGCAGTCGGTGCTGGGGTTCTGTTTAGTACAGTGCACTACATTGTCTGGTGGGGGCTCTGTCTTGTGGCAGTCCTTGATTAGAAGAATGCGGAAGTCAGGAGGTAGGAAGACAGATGTGGACACTTACACGGCAGGGTTTGAGTCCTGAAATACCTACCATCTACACATCTTCTGGATCCATAATGAACTTGACATACATCAAGCTTTTAATATATATTAACTATTATGGATAAGGAAATAGGATACTCGGAAAAATTTGCTCAAGTACAGGCTACTGGAAGAAAAGATGCCAGTCTGGTTTAGTTCCAAACATCCCACAATGCCCAGCACTGTATCTTATTAGAGGTGTTGTGGCTAACCTCTTCCAGAGTGTGAAGTTGTCACTGGAAGGTGGCTGCCTCACTGTGAAATTCATTTCTCAATCATCTTGCACCTAGGTGTGGCTTTGTGATTTGGTCATTCCAATAACATGTGAGCAGAAGTGGCTTGAAAAGGAGGAGTCTCTCAAGCTTCTTTTTCCTTATGTTGGATAAGTGCGGGGTGCTCCGAGGCTCTGAGAAGATGGTGGGGAGGCAGGGTAGGGGGATTCTGACTCCCTAAGTCATTATGAATCACTCCCGTTGCATTGTTGCTGTCAATGAAAATGAAACCTTGGTGATATTAGAACTTGGCCACTGAAATTTGGGGGCTTATTTATTACATCAATGTGCATTGCTTTAACTAATACTTCTGTTTGACAAATTGGTTGACGAAACACCCCTAGTACGATGCCATTTGGTACTTCATATGGATATACGATAAACCCATCAATCTTATTTCATCAATCTGTGGTCTCAGATAGAAGCAATTATAGTCAATCCGAATTTGAAGTGGGGCAGTGAGATGGGGTAGCTCTGAGGCAGTATAGTGGCTTTTCTCTCTTATGTTTTTTAAACATCAGACGCTTGTTGTAAAGTAAGAAGGAAGCAAAAGAACCACCCAGCCAAGTGGGGGTGGGGAAGCTCTGGCACACTGTTTGAAATGAATGAAATAGAGATCATTTGTATGTTTTCTGTTCAATCTATTGTGTATTTGTGTGTTTTTAAAAAAATATATTGGGGATTCTGAAATATAGCCAAGAATCCCCTTACTGAACTAAAAAAAAAGAAAAAAGAAAAAAAAAAAACCAATTAGAAAAGCCTGCTAATAGCTTTTGTGTTTAGATGTGTAGTGTCTTCCTGTGAGTTATTTTATGGGTGAAGTGTCTGAAATTGCTTATGAATACTGGGTTATAGATTTTTTTTCTTTCCTTTTTCTTTTTTTAACTAAGAGAACTTAAACATGATATAGAAAAAAAAAAGCATTTTATCTTGTGGTAGAAATGTCAGCCACATTTCAATTCACTCTTAGGTTTCCCCTAAAAGGAATGACTTTTACGCATAACAATAGTCTTGTTTTTATAAGTGGTTAGTAATATCTGCAAATGTGTAAGGCATTCATTTTCCAGGAGCTCTTTTCTCCCTGGTAACACACCAGGAAATATCAGAGTGTTGTTATTTGAATTCTTTCTTATGCTCTGAGTCCCAGATGGATTGAAATTCAACTTCACAGTCAAATGAGTAGCCATTTAAAGCTCAGGTGTGTATTTCCTAAGACCCTCTCGAAGGATATATAACCGCTTATGTCTTTCCTAAAGACAGCAAACTGAATTTTAATTGGATCTTGCCTCTCCCAAGAGATCATTGTACCTCTACTCCAAGGCCATATATTATAAAGCCTCAGTATGAATTGGAACATGGAGCCTGTGTTTGGGTTTAATATTTAAAGTTGAAGTTATATCAGCTGACACCCGAGTCATTCCAGCAACTCCCCAACCAAAATTTTATTTGAGTTCCTCAAAACATGAACACACACACACACACACACACACACACACACGTATAACTTGCATGTCAAAATTTCACAAACTTTCGGATTATGAAAAAGAGTTTGTTTTCTCAGGAAATAAGTCTCCAATGGGACTAGTTCCAAATTTTTCTCGTTTTGACCCTACCTTGACCTTGTCAGAGGAGAGAGAGAGAGGAAAAAAAAAAAAAGAAGAAGCCATGGAAAAGTTTATACATCTACTAAAGACCTGCTGACTCAGAACCAGACCTGGGAGATCCTCATGTAGAAAGAATCTTTCCGTCGAAGGAACAGAGACGGTATGAAAGATATCCGATGCATAAGCACTTCCAGGACCAGTCTCGCTCTAGTCTTAGGACTTGGCAAGACAACATGTCACAGGAAACCCCCAGATTTGTGGGGCTAATTCACCAATACTAAATAACACAGTCCTGTACTTCTTTGTTCTTTACAGTTTAAGAATCCGTGTAATTTTCCTGAGGTAAATCAGACTATGAAGACCGAGGTAAAAATACTGTGAAAATACCCCAAAACCTGCTGGAGAGTGGGAATTCATACTCAAAACTCTTAAGGAGCCGTGTTGTGGTCTTGCCTTATACCGTAACAAAGTAGATCTTTGTGTATTATATATACTTAAGACTAGTTGTTGTTTTTTTCCCGGAAAATTTAAGTGAGAGCTTTCTTCCAAATGTGAACGTTTTAGAAATCTGGACTTTTTCCACTTAAATTTGTAGACAGAAACTTGGGTTGGCAACCAGAACACCAGGGTAGAGAGCAGTGTCTCTTGGTTTTTCTGAGATGTGGTTTCTTCAATTGTAACATTAGGGGGTTGAAGTAAGTGATCTGTAGACCAGTTAGAGTTACAACATTTCATGGTTCTAAATTTCAAGTGGCTTTTTCTCTATTTATACATCCTAGATTTCAGCATTTTTCTGCCATGATGTAAAAGAATATTTGGATTACACACTCAGAACACTCAGTGCTGGAATCTTAGACAGGCTTTAGTTTGTCCATTTATTTCTATTTAATTATCTTTTCACTGGTAATGGACTTCTTGCTTCTCCTTCATTTTCTTTATCTCTTCATGGTATCAACAGCTTCTCAGTTACTACGCTGAAAACGCTGGACTTGTCCTCAATTGTTCATTCTCCTTTGTCTCTAACGTTAAATCAATCACACAACTCTGTTGGGTGCACCTCTGTGAAGGGTAAGACTAGTTTTATAAAACAGAATTACAGAATTGCAGAATTGTAAGGGATTCCATTTACTGGTTCGCAGATTGCATAAAATCGCTTTGAGGATCTGAAGAAATACACGTACCATCTCCCTGGGTTGGGGGATATATATGTATATGTGTGTGTATAGTGTATACACACACACACACACACACACACACACACACACACAATTTTGCATCTAATTTCCAGGCACTCAAAGACTTCATGAAATTCACCCATGGATCTCAAATTCAGACTCCCTCAGGTAGGCCAAATGTCTCCAAAGGCAGAATTTCACTCAGGAACATTCTTAGTGGATGGCTCCCCACATCTGCTCGAGTATTTCTGGTGAATGAATGAGTTAAATCCATCTTGGAGTTTTCTCTTCCTTTGTACGTAACGAAACTTTTATTGTTGGGAAATTTATTTGGGGCTAAAATCTGTTTGCTTTTGATCCTAAGTCTTCAGGATCTGAAAATCTCTCCCATAGTCTTCCAAATCTTTACTTTTCCATGTTAAATATTTACCATCCCTCTCTTTTATTGCATGGCTTCCAGACTTTTTCATATCCTGGTCATCTTTCTTTAGACACTCTAAAGAATAGTATCTTATTATAAGCTTGTTATCTTAGTACATATTAGGTACTTAATAAACGATCGATGTTGTTTTTATTAACTTGGATTAAGATCATTTGGGATGTTTTGGAGCTGATATCATAACTCAGGATGGACAATTAAAATCTCCAAAATATTTTTAACCACTTTTAAACTTGGCCAATCCAACCCCAAAGTTGATATTGAGCTTTTAAATTTGAATATGGAATGTCATAATTAATACTGCCAAATTTTAACATATTGGGTTTGGCCCACATGCCAAGCTCCTAAGACATTACTGAATCCTGATCCTTTCATCTAATGTGTTACCTGTCCTTCTCAGTCTTGTGATCTCCACTCAGGTGCCGGACAGAGGACCAATTCAAAAGCACACATTCGCCACTTCTACCCAAATTGACTTTAATTCATTAAACAACTCTCTGTCAGGACCAGAGTTTGTCATGTACCTTGCTGAAAACATGACACACTATGCATTTGGGACTCCCCTGATCTTACTACCAAAAAAAGGGGCAGGGGAGGAGAAAATGACATTAGCGTGAAAGAAGTTGTTACGCATGAAGTCACTATGTGTCAGCCATTTCACTAGCTCGTTCCAAGTCCCCTAAGTCATAATCAAAGTATGTGAAGAGGGCAGGGAATGTCCCTTATTTGTACAGAGCCAAACAGATTTTGAGGTGCTTCCCTAAACGTACAACAGATTACTTCTTTGACTCACAGATCAGAGCGAAGCTGGTTTCAAGGGCAAGTAAAGGGAGAAAGCCTGTGTCTTGAGAACGTGGACCGATACTTTTGCAAATTTGGTGGCTATTTGTTCTTCCAGGGAACCTCACGGAGCGTTGTCAGAATCTCTAAGAAAAAGTGGGGTAGCTAGGTGGGAGCCTTCTCTTTTTGCCAGACTCTCTAATCCTCCCCAAGCGTGGAAACAGGGAGTAGAAGAAATAAACCAGACACGCATCCTTTCCAAAAGATCTGCCGAACTGAAACAGTCTGAGAAATTCTTCAGCAATCGTTATGAATGAAATTTTTTAAAAAGTTTTTTAGATGGATTTTCCAAACATCCTTCAGTGATACAAAGAAAGAGAAGAAAGAGGAGAACTCCATGCCAATACCCTTTGCATGAGCTCAGTCTATTTCGCTCTTGCCTCCAGCTGTTGCCTGAGTTAGGGTGGTATTTGGAAGGACAGCTCATTCGGTTTGGGAGGTCGTGCAGGGGAGGGCGGAAGAGGAGAGGCAGAGATGCCAGACAGGCCGGCGGGCCAGCAGACACACGTGGACAGGGCTCAGTGAGCTCTTCTTACTATTGGAGTGTCCCTGCCTGAAACGGAATCCGAGGATCTGGCCTCGAGATGCCGGATGACTGTGACCTCTCTGTGAACCTGGCAGTGAACTCTCCTAGAAAGTGCTTTTGCTCAAGGTCCCTGACACTCAGGAGGCCCTTTGCTTTGAATTTAGATTAATTGAGAGCTCTGTTAATCTAGTTGAGTGCACCTTCCCACCCCTGCCATCTACAAATAAAAGGAAATTTTAAATGTTTTCTTTTTATCAGAGTCCGTCCTGAAGTTTTAAGGGATGATAAGATGTAGGATATGAAAATTTGCACTTTCTTCAGAGGAAGATGCGATAGCCAATCAATATATCTCTCTTATCTTAACCCAAGCTTTTATTTAAAGCAAATAACAAATGCCCCCAAACATCTGGCTCTCATTTCCTGGATAAAATGCAGAATGAATTAAATTCCCCAAATACATAAACTTCTCCTTACAGATTAGCACATGAATAAGGCAATGATCCTTTCAAATAAGGATTCAGTATATAAAATGAATGACCCTCATAAGAACTCATAAATAGTATCCTAGGACATGGCAAGGAATTAATTTAGCTCTCCAAAATCCCTCATTATCAGGAATTCATTAAACTATGGAAGAAATCGGCACTCTGAGTCTACACGGCTTCTTGGGAAAGGTGGTGCTTTTATATCATCTAGGCCATTTTTCTGAAAAAACAATACCTATCAAATTGTGTGGCCTAAGGCAGGCCACCGTCCACTCTTAGGGCACAGGTACCTAATCTGAAAAACAACAATAACAAAAATGCACCGATTTCCTACTGGAATACTTATGAGTATGAAAGACACCATGTATAAGCATAGTTTCTGGCACTGAGGGTACACTTATCAAATGGCTGGCTGACCATACTTCTAATTAAAAGACAGAAGCAATGGCCTGGGGCACTGGCCTTGTAGACTCCGGGGCCTCAGAGCAATTCTACTGCAGAAACCAACTGGGGGAATCCCTTGAGTGAAACTGTCTTACAGTGAGTGCCCTGGGAACTTTATCCATAAATTCCCCTTGAGTTGATCTCCTGCCGGACCTGTCATGGGACGACTTCCATTAATTTTAAGAAATACAGCTTTTTGTGAATTTTAGAGATCATGGAAATCATTGATTCAAAGTGATCTTCCTCCCAATCTATCTGAGATTGGTAAGGACTTCAGCCATTCCTAAATGTCACCAAATGGTCTGATGGTGAGTGATTTTAAAGAGATCTTTGGCTCAGGAAAGGGTACTAGAGTCCAGGAGATGGTTGGAAAGATGGGCCCACAGGAGATGTCTGAGCTTGTTTTCTCCTGAGGTGGATGCCTTTGCTGATAACGTTTCCACAGACCACAGGGCAATGAGTCATTACTGCCCTAAGCCAATTCACTTAGGAGATACAAATTGCATTTAAAACCCAGATCTCCAAGGAAGGCCATCTCAAGCTCCTTTAGGCCATCCATGATAGCAACGACAAAAAGTGATGATAATGGAGGGAGGTAAAAAAAAAAAAAAAAAGATGAAGGAAACATGTCAAATTTTAACTTCTTCTCTTTGAGATTATAAAACTCAGCAGATTCCATTGCTGGGCTAAATGTTTTGAAGAAGTGACTCATTGATCATTTCCTTTCACTTGACATGTTTAACCAGACGAAATCAATACTTCTTAGAGGGGCAATGGCTTTATAAAAAACAGCAACACAAGTGGGTGACACGAAGAACCATGCAATAAAAGAATCATGTAGACAAATTCCTTCATAATCTCTTACTGTATCAGTGGATATCTTTCTCAAACTCATAGGTGTATGGATATATTAAGTTACTGAATTCATGAAGGTCAGGGCACAAGAGATTTGTTCTTTTCTTTTTTTCTTCTTCTTCTTTTTTTAATGTTTATTTTTGAGAGAGAGAGAGAGAGAGAGAGAGAGAGAGCATGAGAGGGGGAGGGGCAGAGAAAGAGGGAGACACAGAATCCGAAGCAGGCTCCAGGCTTCTAGCTGTCAGCACAGAGCTCGATGCGGGGCTCGAACTCACAGACCAGGAGGCCATGACCTGAGCCCAAGTCAGACACTTAACTGACTGAGCCACCCAGGCGCCCCAAGATTTGCCCTTTTCATTTTTCAGTGTATTTACTTGCGAACCAAGTTGTGTCTTATGGACACATATGGAGACAAAGAAGCTTCGTTTTAAACTGAGCAGAAGACCTTGAAAATATTAACTATGTGAAGCATCAAGAGTGCCAACCATTTATTTTTTTTTTAAAGAACGCACTCAATTCCAGCATATTTAAGAAACAGCGCCCCAGCTTCACACATTTACGTCCCAGGAGCAAAGAGGCTACTCCCAGGCTTTACTCCTGGCAGTTCAGTGAGTACAGTATTTCAACTGGAGAATATGCCACAAACACAAAGGGTTTTTTGTTGTTGTTGTTGCTTTGTTTTTTTTTTTTTTTTAATTTTAATCCCTTCAGAGGAAACATTAAGGGACAATCACTTCTTCATTTTGATTGTCACCTGGATTCAAAACTGTGCTAACCAGAGACGGTTTGAGAAGGACAGATGGCCCTGGCAGTGAAGAGGGGTGGGGGGTGGGACAAGGAATAAATGAACACACTGTTTTCTGTATAAGCAAATAAAAGGGAAGGGGAAACAAAAGGAATGAGCCAGCCGCAGCTGAATCAGAGAGGACCCCTAAACATACCTTGAAGTTTCCTACACAGGGAGACCTACTTCTCCCTTAGCCAGTTCTGCACGGACGCGGGGACATTCACGCCGCTGAACCTAAGAATGTTGCCTCTCAGAGGGAAACACTGCCTTTTTTGCCCGGTGCGCACAGAGGTTGCTGAACCTTGACCATGCCCTGTGGGGTAACCAGCAATGGACCGCTGGCCGAGGGAGGCGACTCGAACCACACTCGTGCGATTCGGGTTGAAAGGCACCTCTGGGACAGTGTTTGGTCAACTGAGCAGGGCAAGCAAAGACCTCGCTTCCCCTCCGTGCTGGGCAGTGGGGCACTGAGCCTAGAGGACTGGGATGGCGACCTCGCTGGGGGCAAATCCATTTGAATGCTTGCTGCTGAATGGGGGGCGGGGAGGGGGGCACCGTCAGCTTTTGTTTACTCCTTACTCCGGGAGGTTGCAGCTGTTTCTTTCCGTAAAAAGGAGAAGAATGCAGCCACCTACCTCACGTTTTGCCCTCCTCCGAACGTTTGCGGAGCCCAACAGCTGTCTCTGCAAATGCTGCCACCCGGCATTGGGACGGCTGTACATGATCAAGAAGGGAGCGGCGAAGCCCAGATTGTCGGCTGGGCCTGGCTGGAGGTGGCAGGTGGGAATGAACTGTTCTCTTAATGGGCTCACGTGGTGCGCTCCTGCGGGGATTGACTCAAAAAAGAAAAAAAAAAAAAAGGCAAAAAAAAAAAAAAAAAAAAGCAAGCATTTAAAGGAGGCGATGAAGGAAAGTTGAATACGCACGTCTTGTATTTCATACTTACAGATCTGAATGGCTGTGAAGCATGAATTCACTGGTTGTTAGTGCTGGAAGGGATTTGAAAGGTCCTCTTGTCTAGGAGTTTTCAAATTATTTTTAGCAGCAGACTTTTTTTTTTTTTGTCCTGATCACATCTTAGACCAGGAGTATCATGTCACAAATGGAAATACCTACACAGAACAAGCAGGGCCATCACTAAAAAGAGTGGGCTATGAGAAAAACAACTTTAATAACAAATGAACTCAGCCGTGGGAACACAGTGGGAGTGTGGTGGGGACCGTGGCAAGCTGGCTGAGCCGGGAGGGGCCGGCCGCTACTCCCTGCCAGCGTATTGCTGCTCCCTTTGCCAGGCGGGGCTTTATCCATCGTTCATCCACTTAATAAGTATTTATTAAATCCTTGCTACACACCAGGTACTATTTTCAGGGTACATACAATGGACAAGATCCCTGCTCTCATAATGCGTATGCTCCGGGGAAGGAGACAGCTAACAAAAAAGGAAATGCATAAAAATGTATATATTGGTAAGTAGTAAAACAATGCCAAGAAGAAAAGTAAGGCAGGGAAAGGGATAGGGAACAAAGGAGAAAGGAGGTATTAGACCGAACTGTCTGGAATGGGCTTTTATAAGGAGTACAGTATAGTAGAGAATTAAATGATGGGAAGAAATGAGCCATGTGCAGATCTGGGGGTGTGGCGGGATCTGGGTGGAGCTGGGGTTGGGGAACATTCCAGGGAATAGAAAAGAGAGTGTGGGCATTCTGAGGCAGGCTTTGCTTTCACCCATCACCCCCACTAACTGAGCACCATTTGGAATTCTATACTCGTTCAAACTCTCGTGCATACCTTAGATGATGGACCGGAGAGGTGTTTGTCCGAGGTCATACAGGGATGTGGTCAGACTGGAGCCCGGCTCTTTCAGCCTCCATCCAGTCCGTGCTCTTTTCCTAACAAATGTGTGCACTCATCATTTTCTTCCATGCCCCAAGAGTGGGGTAGTCTTAATAGAATCTACATGACTAAGGCTTCAATGACTAATGAACAGCAACACTATTAGTAGCATTTTCCTATTGGGAATTCAAGGAAAATATCTAAATTTTCATAGAGTTCTGTCCCAATTTGCCTAGTCAATTCCTACTCTGGGGTATAATTCTATGTTGTGTACAGCCTTAACATATTTCTGGGCTTTTTGCAAATATGATTAATGATTAAGTAATTTACTCTTATCTGCTAGATTAAATCCCACAGCAACAGAGGAGTCTGGAATATAGGAAAAAAAAAAAAAAATCCAAGTTACCAGTAAAAAGAATAAAAAGTATCAGCTAAGTCTGACCAATTTCAACAGGCATGAGGATTTTTTTTAATATGCTCAGATCATCCAGTTATCTCACATCCTCAGTTCACTTTCCACTCAAATGTTAGGTCAACCACAAGATGAAATAACAGTCTTGGATTATCTCTGGGTTCAAAGAACAGAATACAACAGATCCCTTCTGCTCGACCAACTGCCTGTTTTCCAATCGCTCCGACATCAACTTGAGGTAGAAAGGAATATTGATGCATCAGAATGGATAAAACTTTGTGGCCTTGGTCCACCCCTCACCCTTTCCTCCTCCACATGGGCTGCAGCCAGACCCGGGATGGCCTCTGCCTGTTCTGAAAGAGCGTGATTTATGGACTGGCCCCAAGACAAAAATGCGTCTCCATCTTCTAGAACAGGTATACAATGTCCTGTGATATTTTTTAAAACTTTTTGTATGTTTATTTATTTATTTTGAGAGAGAGACAGAGAGAGCAAGTGGAGGAGGGGCAGAGAGAGAGAGAGAGAGGGAGAGAGAGAATCCCAAGGAGGCTCCACACTGCCAGTGTGGAGCCCCACGTGGGGCTCGATCTCATGAACCGTGAGATCATGACCTGAGTCAAAACCAAGAGTCGCTTGCCTAACTGACTGAGCCACCCAGATGCCCCAAATGTCCCCTGATATTAATGACTTACAACTTCTCTCCTCATTTTCTAAATACAAATAAAATTTGTCTTTCATTCATACCATATTTTAAAAAATACATAAGGGTTGAGGAATCATAGAGAGAATCTCACTCAAAAGAATCTCTTTTGTGGGGGACCTGGGTGGCTCAGTCGGTTAAGCAACCAACTTCGGCTCAGGTCATGATCTCACAGTTTGTGAGTTCAAGCCCTGCGTCAGGCTCTGTGCTGACCGCTCAGAGCCTGGAACCTGTTTCAGATTTTGTGTCTTCCTCTCTCTCTACCCCTCCCCTGCTCATGCTTCGTCTCTCTCTCTCAAAAATAAACATTAACAAAAAATTAAAAAAAAAATCTCTTTTGTATTTAGTTTAAGTATTTATTTAAAAAAATTTTTAATGTATGTTTGTTTGTTTATTTATTTATTTATTTATTTATTTATTTATGAGAGAGAGACCGAGCATGAGCAGGGGAGGGGCAGAGAAAGAGGGAGACACAGAATCTGAAACAGGCTCCAGGCTCTGAGCTGTCAGCACAGAGCCTGACACGGGGCTCAAACTGGTGGACCGCAAGATCATGGCCTGAGCTGAAGCTGAACGTTTAACTGACTGAGCCACCCGGACGCCCCTAGTGTTTGTTTTTGTTTTTGTTTTTTTAAGTCAGTAGATGTGAAAGGCCCAATCATGTCCTACTCATTGAAGTCTTTTGAAACGCCATTAGAATTTCCCAAATCTTCTAGATAACACTAAAGGAAGTCAATAGAGATCTTCCCAGGTGAAAGGAGTTTGACTAACTAATGTGTCACTCATTTTGTTTCACCAATTAGAAGGCAGTCAGTTGTTAAATATTGGCTGTTTCGTTCTTAGGTGATTATTTGTGCTTCAGTGGCAGATTTTATTTAATAAATATCAAACAATGGCAATGCTCAAGGAGGAAAAACAGACTAGAAAATTATAATGTAGTTTTTAATTAAAAATACAGTGGAAAATTATCTTGAGATAGGCATGGACCACATGTGGGACATGTCTCAGAAATATGTATGTTTTTTGTATCTGTGCTTTGGGATGATTTCAATTTAGTTAGATCTATGAATGTAACTAAACAGTGGAGGAGGTAGGAAACTCGGGGTACAACTCATATGGTTGGGTACAGTTTCCATGGAGATTGGACTAATGCAATAATATAAGCATAATAATATAAGTAAAATAATTGAAATGTCATCAAGTATAAAGTTTGTGTTATGAAAATTATAAAGGGCTAAATTACTGGAGAAGGGGTGATGGAAAATAAAGTTTGGATTGGGTCTGAAATTATGGGTTAGGATTTGGATTTGTGGAGAGAAAAGAAACCTGGCAGACAGACACGCAGTCACAAAGCCATGAGGCAGCAGCACATTGTATGTGAACATACACATGCCCTGTATGTGAAGGACTGTGAGGAGGGTGACAGGATCGGAGCAGGGAGGACATACGACACATACTAATAAGGCATGCCCATATTGTCTTGTTCTAAGAGGCACTTGAGAAACCTTGCTGGAGGCTCTGAGAAGATATGCTGACGGTGATATACAGAAAAAAATCTGAGGGAGGGAGGATCAAAATTTCAAAAATCGTTCAGAAACTTACTACAACATTCCTGCAGAAGTGGCCCGAAAATCGTGGTAGCAAAAAGAAAAGAGATCTAAAGAGAAAGAAATACATGGCATGATGCTTGACTCCATTCTACATTTGTTCATAGATACGCACTGGGTACCTCTATGTGCTGTAGATACAAATACCCAATACTCCCTCTCCCCTCATGGGGCACAAACTCTAGGAGGCCTTAATCAGGACTGAGGTTGAGACCCGTATGTGGATTTTTTTAGCAAAGCGTTATGTCAAATGATTCTTGCAGAAAGTAAGACAGAGGCCAGAGAAATTAATTAAAATACCTCACAAGTGTTTAGGCTGTCCTTTTATCCTTAGAGAGCCTGGTCATCATGTAGGAAAACAACCGAGGAGTGAGATATGCTTGGTGAGCCTGTGTCTCCATCGGCCTTGGCAATGGCTGAAGGTTGACCTCTGGACCGCCAAAACCCTACTCCAAATCCCAGCCATCTTTTCAATATCAAAACTGGTGGGAAAAAGCCCTGGGCCAGTACTCACAAGTGTCCTGAGTTGCGTCTTGACTCTGTTACTTAAGAGTATGATCTTGAGAAGCCGTTTATACTTTCGAAATCTCATTCAGCTTCTTCATTTATAAAATGAGACTAATGGTACCTTCCTGGAAAACTCAGAGAATCGTCAGGAGGATCCAAGGAGAAGGTATGTGTTAAGACCAGTAGGGAACTGCGATGATGGTGGGCACTGGAGGAGAATGAGGTCCACTCGGTAACTGTTCGCCCTGTTCTGGTTTTAAGGGTATGATTTTTTTAAAAAGGGTACTTAAGAATCATTCTCATGCTAGGAATTTCAGGCCTTGATCTAAAAAAAGCCTTGATCTAAAGAAACAACTCTTTTCCAGTGAAGTGTTAGGTAATAACATGTACTTGTTATAAAAACAAACAATAGAGGTAATGAAGTTTTTCTGATTAACCGGAAATTAGAAACAGAAATCGTATCCACTTCAGCCTCCAGTTTTATATATATTTTTTTACTTTGGTTGCACAGTATCCAAGACAATTCTGATTCACACATGTCAGTAGCTAAAAATGGCAATAATTAATTTTATCTGCCCACCGTGAATTCTCTGCAATATCTTTAAATAAACAGAACAGGAAAGCTTTGCTTCAATGTCTGAGCACAACAAAAGTTAACAGACCCCACATGTTAACACGTTGAGGAAGAAAATAGGTTAAATTTGGTGCACACTGAAGGAGTAGAAGTTTTGTGTTATGAAAATGTTTTATTTATTTATTTATATTTATTTTTTGCTATTCAAGTGTTTTAAATGATAAAAAAAATACTCTAACAGCATTGTTTGGATCAAATATTTGTGGAATCTTTGAAAGAACTCTCTGGAACCCTAAGTGTCTACAGAATCGTGTTTGAAGCCGGCCACAGGCATTGAGCACAGGATACTGCCCTAAGCACTATTTGTGCTTAATTCTTAATTCTCATAACCGCTGCATGAGGTAGATGAGACCCTGGGACAAAAGTTGAGTCATTTTGCGTGACGCGCACACTTGGTAAATGGCCCAGGAAAGATTCCAACCCAGGTTGTTTGACTCCAGAGTCGTTAAGTCCTGGAGGAGGAGAATGGATTCATGGTCTGTCTATACAAGTTGATAGTCAAGCCGTTTTGGTTTTCGCACCCACCAATTATGGATAAGTTGTGAAGCTTGGTTATGACACTATCTGAAAACCTGGACGTTCAGTGGGTATTTAATAGATGTTGGCTGAGTCTGAATTTACTCTATGGCTGACTTCCCCTCACAAGCCAGCTATGTAGAATCCGTTAATACAGGGGTTGGCAAACTACAGCCGGAGGCCAAATCTGGCCCACCACCTGTTCTTGTGTATAAAGTTTTATTATAACACGCCTACTCACGTCCGTTTGTGTATTGTCCATGTAGTTGTGATAGCGACTATGTGACTCAAAGTATGAAATATTCACTGTCTGGCCCTTTCCTGGAAAACTTCGTTGATCCTTGGTCTGATATAATAACCATATTTTCTGTCACCTTCTCATAACATGGAACCACCTCAGATAGCAGTTCAGGTATGTGTATTTGGAGAAGGCAAGGATGAGGCCTCACTGATGCGCCTGCGTGAAATCAGGACTGGTAAGGTTGGGGCACAGTAAGTGCTGTCTCTGCTACCACCCTGTCCCTGCTCAGTCTGCTAACACATTTTGGTTTGCATCCAAATTTTTTTAGCATGTCTTGTACATCGTAAAACATGCCTGTATTTAATAGAAAGCATTTAAAAAATTTTTTTCTTTAATGTTTATTTATTGTTGAG
The DNA here is from genome assembly GCF_018350195.1 of Panthera tigris. Taxonomy (NCBI): domain Eukaryota; kingdom Metazoa; phylum Chordata; class Mammalia; order Carnivora; family Felidae; genus Panthera; species Panthera tigris. The sequence continues at coordinate 113,020,962 of NC_056666.1, read as the reverse complement.
AGAGAGACACAGAGCATGAGCAGGGGAAGACACAGAATCTAAAGTAGGCTCCAGGCTCTGAGCTGTCAGCACAGAGCCCGGCGCAGGGCTTGAACTCACAAACTGTGAGATCATGACCTGGGCCGAAGTTGGTCACCTAACCAACTGAGCCATCCAGGTGCCCCAATAGGAGGGATCTTTTTAAAGATGGGATTGAAAAGTCAAGCTACTGATGGCCTACAAATGATTTAACACTTAATGGTTTGCAAAATTCAGGAACTTTTTTTTTTTTTTTTAGGAAAAGTTGGGGTATTCTCCATCATGAATGAACACCAAAGAAAAGAAATAGTGTTAAATTGGATGTTAGTTAAGTTAAATAAATTAATTATTTCCTTTGAGTTTAAATTGTCATTTGTAGAATTTCTTTTCTGTAATTTAAGGAACACATAATTTGAGAGAGGTAGGAAAGTGATATGGGTTCTACATCTCATTCTACAAAGCAGACAGGATGCTTTCAATCAAAAAATTTCCATATTATATTTGTTAACCAAATCGCATTGACAGTTTCAAACTTCGTCCTCCGCTTCCATAAAACATCTGAAACTTATTAGAAAGTGAACATTAGCAGAATGGATTCAAAGTTCCAAAAAACTCAGTTTTCACTCCCCTACTTACAATCCTTGTGAACTGTGTCCGTGGGTGAAGATTTCCCTACCTATAGAAATATATTTGCGTTTAGAATATAAAGCTATAGTATTAATTTTTAAGTATATAAGGCAAAAGCCAAAAATTTGAGTAGAAATTCCCGTCATTCATTCATTCAGCAAAAATATGTTGGACACCAATGACGTGCTAGCCCCTGGTTATACACAACGTCCAACCTAGACACGTTAGCAATCCTGATGGAGCTGGAGAAGACAGATAAGAAGTAACAGTTAAATTTCTTTTTTCAAATTTTGATAAGCACTATAACGAAAATGAATAATGTGAAGGGATAGCGACAAACGTGGTAAAAACCATCTCAGCTGGACCATGGTGGTTGCGGAAGGTAGACAGGAGGAAATAGCTGGACGTGCAAAGGCCCTGAGACATGAATGGGCTTGGTATTCAGTGAACCGAAAAGATGACCGTGTGCTTGGAGAAAGAAGAAAGAAGGTGACGTTGCAGAGTGCTATGACAAGAGAGAAGCACAGGTTAAGGTTTTATATTTTTTAAATGAAAATGTTGTGTTTTTACTCAAATAGAGACCATTACGAGAAAGCTTGTCTGGATGAACTTTTGATGTGTCTTTCGCGCCACATTATTTCTCATCTATTTATCTTGGAAATCTCCAGCTACGGGAAAGGTAGCGATTGTATAATATGACACACCCTTTTGTAGATAATTATATAATGCCACTAGGGTGAAAGCATTTAGAGAGAAGAGGTAATTTCACTCTTTTCAGCCTGGAATTTTTAGTAGATAAAGATAAAACATTTCAAGCTGTCTCCGATACATCGCCATCTCTGCAGAGAATCAAATTACTTTCCTTTCTCCTTTCTACAAAAGATGCATGTCTTAACTTATCATGCTACATAAAAACATTTATGTAATCCCTACAGATCGCATCCCCGAGAAACCACGAGACTCAAAAGAGAGTAATTAATGCGGGACTCATCAATATATGTTTTATCTTTAACTTTTTTGCAAAGCCACACAGTGCGGCAATTTATGATGCTACAATAGGGAACTTGACAGGGAATGACAACTTTTGAAATGGTAGTGTTTTGCAGGTGATAATTTATGATGCCGTCACTTAATCCATGTAAGGATATGATCTCAGCTGATATTGCAGACCACATGGAAATTTAGAGGATTCTTAATAAAGTGATAAAATAAAGATGATGATAATTATTAGAATGAAAGCCAGTTATCCCTAAGCAGCTGGACAGAAGAGAAAGGTCAGGATTAACGACCCTTTAGAGCCAAGAAGGGAACTTGGCACCTTCTGCGTTGTGGGCTATTCTGCTTTGAAGGGCTTGGTTGTGAAAGGGCATGCTGGTAGGTATCCCGTTAATATCGCTCACCATCGAATAGGATCAATACAGAAGTGGCAAAGGTAGAGTTTCAAGTTCTATAGTTTCCACCTGCAATTTCACTGGTAAATGGAAAAGCCTGGATTGATTACTTAGAAGATTAAATTGCTATTATTGCTAGGCTGTTATGGAGAGTAGATTATATATCCTTTGTAAGCATGCTCTTTGGAGGAACATGCGTTGTCTTGGAAAGAGCAAGATTAAGAGTCAGAAGACTTAATCTGCTCACCAAAGATTAAGTGTGACCTTGGACAAGTCACTTAAATCTCTTTGTCCATTTCCTAATCAGTAAAATAAGAGCCAGAATATATTCTCTTTTGCCTACTTCACTAGAGTTTCTCAGTCAAAAGAAAACGTTTGGTTATCTGTGAAGCACTATACTTTTGCATCAATCATTATAGTTTGTTTTATAGTAGGAATCAAGAGATTACTATATGGTCACTTCAATGTGTTTGTGCCTTGTCACATTTTGGGGATCCGAGAGACATCTGCGCCTTAGGAGATGACACATTGTGGGAGAGGGGTTGTGTATGTACTTTACCTTTTTAGTTATACTTGGTTTCATAAAAATAAAAAAAAAAAACCTGTAGCATTCTTCCTTTTGCATAAAATTCTAAGGTGTGATTAGGAGACTAGAACTCTTACAAGGAAAACAAAACAGCTGGGTAGGCTTCAACCAGTCCAAACTCTCTTATACTCTCACTTGGTGGTTACAAAAATTATAAATACAGCTGCCTATTGGCCATCTCTTTTGGATGTCTCCCAGACACTCAGTGTGTCTGCAACCAAATTTGTTTCTCTTCCTTCAAATAATATCATCACCTCTTTCATTGCCAAACCCAGAAACCTGGGAGTCAGTTCAGATTTTTCTTCTTGGTCAAGTCCCACATCTATACCCAACACCAATCCTGTAGATTCAATTTCCTTAATTTAGTGTACGACCATACATTCTGTTCTACTTGTGTTGCCTCTGCCTTGATTCTGACCCTTATTTTCTCATGGCCAAATTGCTACAGTAAATTTCTAAATGGCCTCTTTTTTTTTTTTTTTTTTTTTGGTCTACAACCAGCTCTTATAAATCATCCTCTTCTCTGATGGCAGACTAACTTCCTAAATTGGAGATCTGACCAAATTTTCCCCCTGTTCAAAATTTGGTAATGCTCCCCAGGGCTTCCAAGTGACAGCATCTTTGCAGATATGATTTTGTTTTCTGCCCCCCATGTCTACCCCCAATCGAGCGTCATTATCCACATCCAGCAGCATGTCCTTTGTTCTGTCTATGTCATGCTGTTTCGTACTTCTACACTTTCACACATGATGTGAACACAGTCTAGAAAATGCCTTTCCCCGTTATAAGCCAGAATAAACAATTGTCTATTCTTCAAACTTCAGCCCTATCACTGTTTCTTTCTAGAAGACTTCCTGAGGGCTATTCATTTTAGTGTCGCTTCTCTGGGCTCTGAGAGTGCCCTGTGTACTTGCTACTGTATTCTAGAAGTAGATACTGTACTAATCCTAATTAATTCCAATCTTGATGTTTTCCTGGGTATTCCTAGATTCTAACAGTGCTAGACACATCACCTGGTATTCAGTAATTCAGCTTTTTTTGCATGAATGAATCGGCACTTCTAATACGGCGGCCATGCCAGAAGAGAAGATAAAAGTCGTACCCTGATGGGTTGAATGAAACAAGGGAAGCCAAAGTGTAAAGGCGTTTCCTGTGAAGGCATTGAAGTGAAAACTTAAGGAGGCAAAAGGGAACAAATGGAAAAAGAATGGGAAGCAAGGAGATCAAGAGAAGTTCAGGACGAATCTTACAAAAAAAGTGTTCTAGCCAAGGGTTGACATGTCAATTCAGTTATGGAGAACAACCTCGAAGTTATCAGACACCATGTATTTTGCAGCGTGCGAGAGACAAGGAATAGTCAGTGCAAAGACAAGAGTGTGTTTCGAGAACATACAGAAGGCCTGTTTGGCTGGAGCAGAGTGAGGGAGGGTGTTATGGGCTGACATGTGTCCCCTCACATTTCATATATTGAAGCCCTAACCTTTAGTACATCAGAATGTGACTGCATTTGAAGGTAGGGCCTTTTAAGAGATGATTCGGTTAAAATGAGGCCATTAGCGTGGGCTCTAATCCTATTCAACTGGCATCCTTATAGGAAGAGAAAATTTGGGCACACAAGACACCAGAGGGAAAACCACGTGAGGAATATTGCGAAAAGGTAGTCATTTGCAAGCCAAGGAGAGACAGCTCGGAAGAAACCAAACCCGGTGACACTCTGATCTTGCTTGCATTTCCAGCCTCCAGATCTGTGAGAAAATAAATGTCTGTTGTTTTAGTCACCCATTCTGTGGTATCCTGTTATGCCAACCCTAGCAAATTAATATAGAGGGGAAGAGTCGTAGATATAGTCACTAAAATAACAGGAGTTTGAGCAGAGGGTGTGAGGGAAAATTATGTTGTGGGCCTTATAGGTCATTGTAAGGACTTAAGGTTTCATTCTAGTGAAATGGGGAGCCATTGGAGGATTTGGAGTGGATAAATACTGTGATCTGGCATTTACCTTCATGGAGACTGGGAGCTGAAAATGGAGGGGTCACACTGATAAGGCATTCAAAGTTGTCAATTGTGTGGGAGAGAAGGACATCGTGGGCACTTCCTCCCTTCCATTTAACAGCTGGAAAAAAAATGAAGACCCAGAGTGGGAAAACAGGATCCAAAAGTGACTTGCCCAAGATAACAGAGTATGTGTGTCGCTCTCCTAGAATAGGAGTCAGGCATTCAGTGCTCTTCACTACTTAGTGCTTGGAGAGAGTCTCATTTGGCGTCTCAAGGAAAGAATGCGAGTGTTATTGCATAATGTTTTGGGGAGGCTGGATGTATTTGTGTGAGCAGATATTAACACTGGAGCGAGTTATGGTAGCCGTGGAATATGCTGTGATACCCTCAGCTGCCCATCCATGTCTCTGTGACTCAAGGACCCGTAGCTTGAAAGACTGGCAGGAGCAAGTGGAAATTATTCATGGGCTATAGTCACAGACTGTGTTTCCACAGATGTCCTTCATGGTGGATCATTTCATTGATAGAACAATTTTCAGAGATGACAATAGCAAAGGCTGATCTCCAAACTGTTCTCCAACATACTAGGACAATGGAGAATTCTGATTTTAGATTAATAAAGAATTTGTCTATGTGTGTGTATACATATGTGTGTGTGTGTGGGTGTATATATCTCATATGTAATTTATGTAATACATATACAACGTATATATATGTACATATATATGATATAGTATTAGACTATATCATATATATTATAATGTATATATACAATAGAGAGACATCAAACTTGAAGATAATAAAATATGCTTAACAGTTGACTTTCCTTATTTGGGGGATCACAGTCTTGTACTACATTTGCGTCAATATCTGAAAATTGTGAGATATATAAATACACACACACACACACACACACACACATACTTCAGTCTAATTGTTTCAAGTTGTTCCTGTTGCTCTGTTTTAGCCAGAAGAGGGAACTTTGATTTATTTTTAGGGTCATTTATTCTTCTGTGTGAAAAATTGGAGAGGACAAAAGTAAAATTGGGAAGACCAGTTGAGACCTATTATCGCGGTCTTAGATGATGATGGCCTAGACACAAATGGTGATATATGTGATGGCTCTAGGTGGAAGGAGTTGTGATATATTTGAGAAATATGTTGAACAGGACAAGGTCCTAAAACAATTTATAAAATACTTTTTCTAGATTTACTTTGATAATCCAAATAACTGTGAAATCAACTACTGTGACTCAGCACGTATTCTTGGATCTTGCTCACAAGGATTCATGGATAAGATCCCCAGATCCAAGATCCATGCTCATTGGGCTACGAACCTGGTAGTTTGTGACAAATTTGGAAGGAAAGTGGTAGCAAGTCACAGAGGATGTGGAGCAAAAGATTGCATTTCAGGGTATAGTGGCTAGGATATTTGGGTCTCTCCCCGTAATGGAAATTCCCATGAAGTTTGTAGTGACCAGAAGGGAAGAGGAAGTTCCTTTTGTGTCTAGGCCCAGTGCGACATGTCCTTTGACATCTGACATGTTCACAGCTACTCAGGCACAAAGTTCCTACTAATCCTTACACGGAAAGCTGGGCATCATCAAATTTTACCTAGGATCCAGGAAAAGTGTATTTACATCTTCCATGTTTTCTTTCATATAATTCATCAAGATTCAGGTGCCATGATTAACTGATGTAATCAGTTGGGAATAGAGAAGAGCCATAGCCTAAGAAATACCCGGATGAGACGATCTCTTGGGATAACAAGATAACACATAACTTTAACTTCTATGGAAATGCCTCACGGGAAGACCAAACAAATTCAAATAGCTGATGTCAGATCTTTCCTGAGTGAGCAGAGGAAAAATAAAATGTGGGGATTTGATGTCAGTACAGGGGAAGGAATCAAATCAAGGGAGAAAAGAGAAAAGAGGCGGATGGCTTTGTGCTTTATCAAGGGTTTCCATTCTTAGCTAAAACTGACCAACGACGCGGAGAAAAGGTGACCAGAGCATTTTTGTCGTGCTTGGTTGTGAATGCACATTTTTTAAATGTTTTATATAAACAAATTTCTCTTACAAGGCAAATATGTGCCCAGGTGATTTGTAGATTTGTGTTAACAAATAGCTTTTCAGTGGCAGAAATGTGGAAAAGTGGCATAGAACAAATCTTTTTAAAGAAAATTCTAAAGAACAAGGGCTAAAATAAGCAACCCATTAGAATATAAGATCTTTCAGGGACTTTGGAAGAGGGACCATGTCTGATGTATTCAGTTAATCTCCAACACCTATCCCTCATGCCTGTACACGCTAGGTGTTCAGCAAATATTTATTGACTAAAAGCCTGAGGTTTGGGAAATAAAAACATTCCGTGGACAAATGAGTTTGGAAATTCTATATCCAAAGTCCTTTTTTTTTTTTTTTTTTTTTTTTTGTAAATTCACAACACATATTAGCCTGTTAAAGATTCCTAAAAGACCTATAGCAAGAAAACTTTATTTTTTTTGAGTCAACTGGATTTTCACCAATATCTTTGAACTGTTTTTCAGCAGATACCTGTCAGCATCCTGCAGAAATTCTGCTGTAACCCCACATATTTTTGAGGAGGCAAAGCTGATGGTAAAGACAAGAATTTGAAGAGATGACTGTGAGTTCACATCACACCCTTGTTACATTGAATCCAAAATATATATATTTTTTATTTGTAGAAAAAATATTCAAGTTAAACCTGTTTATTGTCTGAGCTGGACTTGGTAGGTAACAAGTAGAAAGCAACTTTTATTTTGCTTCTGCCCCTCCAAAACTGATATTCACCTTCAACCCCCAGGTTCCACTAACCAGTAAATCTCTGGGAAGTTCTCCATTGGCTTTCCTAGTTACCAACAGGTGATAAATTAAAACAAAACAAATCCCCAAGCCCTACTTTTTTTTCAGGTAGTGAAAAGTCTGGTGCAGTAGAAAGTCTAATCCATTTAAACCTTAGCCGTCTCCTCTCACAGCTCTGTTATCACTCGTGTTGGAAATCTGGGACTAGGAGAAGGGGCCAGGTTGATCTCCTCACTTCCTTCTCTTTGTATTGTTGCCCCCTTCCATGGCTGTGGTTTCTGTTCTCTCCAGAGACAGGGAAAGTTGGGCAAGCAAGGGGAAGATGGAAAAGTGGAGTAAACTTGACTCATGTTATAATTTTTTTAAAAATGTTTTATTTATTTTTGAGAGAGAGAGAGACAGAGCATGAGCAGGAGAGGGGCAGAGAAAGAGGGAGACACAGAAACTGAAGCAGGTTCCAGGCTCTGAGCTGTCAGCATGGAGCCTGACGTGGGGCTCGAACCCATAACCTTGAGATCATGACCTGAGTCGAAGTCGGTCGCTTAACCGACTCAGCCACCCAGGTGCCCCTGTTATTGTAAATGTTTATGTTTATTTTTGAGACCGAGAGAGGGAGAGAGAAAGGGGGAGGGGATGGGCAGAGACAGAGGGAGACACAGAATCCAAAGCAGGCTCCAGGCTGGGAGCTGTCAGCGCAGAGCCTGATGCAGGGCTCGAAATCACAAACAGTGAGATCGTGACCCGAGCCGAAGTCGATCGCTTAACTGACTCAGCCACCCAGGTGCCCCTGTTATTATAAATGTTTATGTTTATTTTTGAGACAGAGAGAGGGAGAGAGAAAGGGGGAGGGGATGGGCAGAGACAGAGGGAGACACAGAATCCAAAGCAGGCTCCAGGCTGGGAGCTGTCAGCGCAGAGCCCAATGCAGGGCTCGAAATCACGAACTGTGAGATCGTGACCTGAGCCGAAGTCGATCGCTTAACTGACTCAGCCACCCAGGTGCCCCGACTTGTGTTATTATAAATCTGTTGTGATCCTTTGAATGTAGTGGACTCTGAATGTAGTTTGACTTTGCTCTCGTGGGACATTTGGTGAGGTGTTTTTTTTTTTGTTTGTTTGTTTTGTTTTAAGATACCTCCCTTTGTCTACATTATAGGATGTCGTGCAGTAATTGCTCTGCTGACTGTAGTTACGCCTTCTCAGACTAGCCAGTTATGTCTTCTTCATTCTCTTGGCTTCTAGTGGCACATCCCCACTCATGGGGTCATGTCACCCTTCCAGGCGATCTTTCCCATGATAACCCAATCCACCTTTCTTAAGTAGGGTCTTTATTTGCCCCACCAAATTCTGGAAGTGCTAATTACTCCTAATATATCTTGGTCGTAGACCCCAGAAAAAAGTAGTTCAGGCCACAGTCCCCTGTGTTTTCAAGTATGAGTCAGACATCAGTTCCTATGTCTCATAAAGTCCAGAAGACATATATCAAACTCTCCCAGTGGTTTCACTGACATATCTCTCTTTTGGTTTGTGTTAAGGAAGAAACGCATCTAATGGCATCGGAGAATGAGGATGAGGGCACTTACTAAATTGATTACGACTTCCAAGAAATCCTCAGTGCCAGCTTCCTTAAAGTCTTGCTTGAAGGGTTAGAGATTGCCAGTGCGGTAACGTGGGGGGAATGCCTCCATAACCTCTCAGGAGTCCCCTTCAATAGGTAAGCCACCACCTAGCTTTGTGAGGCTCGTTGGCACCACCTATATCGGGCCTCTTCTGAAACACTTAGACGAGAGAAATTGCCCCATTTAATTTCCCGTTGAAGATGACTTAATGTACACAATCCACACTAGTAATTTTTATGAGGAATGAGCAAGAGGAACCAAAGCTGAAATAAGAACCAGCCAGGAGTATAACCGCCAGGACTTAATCATGGTTTTTATAATGCGTAAAGCCTACAAAATAAGAGAAAAAAATGGAAAGTATTAGTTTTATGCACCAATTATTAGCTTCATATGGTGAGTTTTACAACCATTAGAATGCGGACGGAGATGGAATATCGCTTGTAAAAGGCTCACTTTGCTCTACTGCCCAGTTCATGGCCATCAGACAACAAATTAATTTCCCCTATAAATACTCATCCATGATAGGGCTTGTTCTCGTCCTTTGGCTTTGATTGTGTTTGACGTTTACAACAATACCTTTGTTTGCTCAGCCATCTTCCGTTGTCAGCACTGGCTCCAAATGAGCCCAAACACATTAAACCATGAGAAATGACACTAGAGTTAGGAGTCTCAGTTATAAAAAGAAAAGGCAGTTCATACTGAATGTCAACTCTCTGCCTCACGTCCAGGCATCCCCTCTGCAGGTGGAAGAGACATGGAAAGCACATTGCCCACATACGATATGCTTGGCTTTGGCTACTCAGTGCCTCTTTAAAAGTTGACTGGGTTCCATCATTTAAAAACCAAGAGCTTTAACGACAAATTTCTGTTTAATTTCTCTTAAAGGCTCAGCTATTCAGGCAACAATGGCCTACTTCTCCACATGACAAGCAGCTGGTGCTGGGGAGCAGCAGACCGCTCTCGAGCAAGCCTGTGCTTCCCAGTTTGCCCACAAGACTTACCCACTGGCATTCTTGCTGCCCCTACAGACGGCGTTCTGGACTCCTACTGTTGTCCAAGTTTGGAGAAATCTTTCACACCTTAGCCCCTTCCATTTCCAAAGGCAGACAACTCCAACTTACCCTGAAGAGCCTTCTTTGATCTGAATGGTTGAGACAATCCCTTAACCCCCAGATTGTTTCGAACGTTATTTGGTTTCTCTCTTCTAGTCTCTGCCAGCGCATTCTCCCCCCAGAGAGTTTGTTCTGTTCTTTTGCTTTAAAAAGGAAAACAAAGTGTGACTACACATCTATTCTCCAAAGACCATAGCTCTTCAAGGCTGAGAGCCAGATGCCTGATTTGTTTTCCATCCCGAGCTGTACATACAGAAAAAGTCATCGACACAAGGCCATTCTGCTTTTGACCTTCCTAGGGCTGAATGCACAGCCAGTCAACACTGGAGCTGAAAATAGAACCCAGGACTTTCAAATCATTGTTCTGCTTGCCGGGCCGTGCTTCCTCCCATAAGAACTTGGTTAAACAACGTCCTGTTTTGCAATAGCAGAAATCATAATATACGTATGAGAAAGTAGGCACAGAAGGAACACAGGTCTCACTCTCGGGAAAGATGGCATGGTAGCATAAAAGGAGTGTGAGTTCATTTCTAGCACTGCAACTTACGGGTTGGGTGCGCTCAAGAAATGTGTGTTGAATCATCGACTTTGTAATGCGTGGCATTTTGAACAGGAGTTCTCGCTGAGTGCCAAGAATGTATTTGCTTGGCAACCCACAGAGAGGAAATTTAGGACGTTAGAAAGGTTATCATGAAAATGACTGAGCTGGTATATAAAGATGATCAGGGACCTGGAATCTGGGTGTGAGTTTTCAGCAGAGGGTACCAAGGGTCATGGGAAGGACCGTGAGGTTTGGGAACACTGGGATCCTTGGCTTGGTGTCTGAATAATAGGAGGGCTGGAATTAGTGGATACTTTTCCAAGCTCCCAGGAAGAGTTCAGAACTCTCTCTTCTGTGCCACCACCGTGCAGAGGGCTTGCCTTTCTCAGGGCTCAACACACTGCATTGGTTTTCAGTAAGCTCCCTGAGGGCGGCACTGTGTGGTTTTCCCTGCCCCTGTGCCTCACACAGCCCGTCCCAGAAGGCAGCAAAGCAGAGCTTAGAACCAGACTGAGTTGGAGTGTGGGCTTTACAATCTGTCGGCTGTGAGACTTTGGACAAGTGACTTTTTTCTGTGTCTCAATTTTCTCATTTGTAAAACAGAGATAGTAATAATTGTTCCGACCTCAAACAGTCATTATGAACATTAAATGAGTTACCACTTATGAAACTGTTAGAAGGATATTTGGTACATAATCAGCATTCGTTAATTGTTAGTTGCTAGAGGCCCGCCATATATCATTTATGAATGGATAGTGTAGCTAACAATATAGGATAGTTAGAATATAGCAGGTGACTTACTTTGTGTGGATTACTGCATGCAATTCATATATATATATATATAAATTCATATTTGAGAAAGAGAGCGTGAGCAGGAGGGGAGGGGAGAGAAGGGGGGGACAAAGTATCCAAAGCAGGCTCCACGCTGACAGCAGTGATGCAGAGCTCGAACTCACAGACCATGAAATAATGACCTAAGCTGAAGTCAAGAGGCTCAACCGACTGAGCCACCCAGTGGCCCGTACCCTATGCAGTTTTCAAAGCAGGTGCATGTGACAGTTATTGCTATGGCTACATATTGCAGATGAGGCACTGAGGCACAGAATGGGTTGAGGAGCTTACTCAAGGCTACATAGCCGGCGAGTGACACGGGAAGGACTTGAAACGATGTGGTCCGATACCGTATGTTTCACCAGCATTCTGCCAATTAAGTATAGATTTATACTAAGGTAAAAGCTGCATTATGATGTTCTTATAAGGCTCAAATATAATCATTTATTGACACTTTGAAAGTAGCAAAAAATTTCCATATGTGAGATGATGGTGATGACTAATAAACCCATGAGGAATCCAGCTCTTATTAGCCTCACTTAGCATATCAAAAGGTGTTAAATATAATAATTAGCCTTAAGAACCAAAGAATGAGTAAAACCAGTCATTTTGACACACCAAACGCAATTTGATATGCGAGTGTCACAGATTCAAGATTACAGCCATTCAGTAAATTAACAAAAGGGCTCTTTGAGAATGGAGGGCCATGGTCTTTCTTTCGCTTGTTGCTTTGCTAGCATATACTTGGTTATGATATATTTTCCCTATTTGCATTCTTTATCTCTACTTTCCTCAGCTATAAATACGAGGAGAAATCGTGCCACTATTTTTGTCTTCTCAGAAATGTTTTGGAGTATTCCATGGAGAGCAAACCAAACTTGAGGTTGAGAGATTAAGGTTTCTGGTTCTGACTTCATTATCAAGTAGCTCCTTCTAGAACCTGAAGCAAATCTCCCAGTCTTTCTGGGCCTCAGATTTCTCTGTCTTCCAAAGCTTTGGAAGCCATTGATAGTACAATTCCTAGTTCCTTTAACAATCTTTGGTTTTCCTCCTGGGCATTTTGATTACAGGGAGACCCTTTCCCCATCCCTGCCCCCACAAGTATATTTCAACCTTTCTAGAATCAGAGTATTGTACAGTCAAAACACTGCAAATTTAATCTTTCCTTCTCTTCCCCCCTCCTTTTTTTCCCTTCCTCCTCCTCTTCTTCTTCATCCTCTTCCTCTTTCCTCTCCCCTTCTCCTTTCTCTTCCTCTTCTTCTGCCCTGAAATATTGTCATTAAACTGATAGTGTATCTTAGATTTAAAGCAAACAATCAAGCCCAAACGAAAAACAACATAACATCCACAACCACAAACAAAGCTAAAGCAATTCCAAAGGCTTGGTTGATGAGTGAACGGCTGATGTACTGAAAATAAGGGAAGAGCGCTCAAAGTATCATCACTCCTCCATTTTTTTAAATAAAGGTCAGACCCTCTTCTTCCAGGGAATGAATTGTATTTCCTCTCTAGCAGCTATGATCCCTGCCCCCCCCCCCCCACCATTGGTGACACCACCCTATCGGAGACAAAACACTTTTAAAAACTAAAATGTTTTTATGCATTTGACTCTGCAGTCATCTGCATGTACCGGTGACTAATCTGTGTGAAGCCCAGTCATTTATTTGCAGTCAGCTGAGAATACCAAGGGGCCCTCCTTTACTCCAGGCATATCCAAGTGGGAGAACAGCTGTTCTTTGTTTCAGGAAAGGATGGGGCAAAGGTTAGCTCATGGGTAGAGTTTCCTGTTTGTAATGTCTGAAACCAAGGGAGGTGCCAACAGTTTTGAAGGTTTTATTAAAGGGGAGATAGTCCTTGCGGGAGTAAAGTTACAATGAAAGTAAAATTCCCTCCCCAGTTGATGTCTTGGCCTTTCAGATGTGCCTGAGACTAATCATACAATTTCCCTGCTATGGTCCTTCAATGGCTCCCCTTTTATTGCCAGATAGAGTCCAAATACGTTAGCACTCTCTACACTCTATTCAGAATTATTTGCAGTTCTATGAACTCACCTTGTTCCTTTGTGCTTGGAAATGATCTTTCTCGTATATTCAGCTGGACAGCCCCCCTGCTAAGATTGAACTGTGCTGTCTCCCCTTGGAAGCCTTTGGTAGCTCATCAGGTAGGATAAGAGCTTCTTCCTTGTGTTCTCAAAACATCCCATGCTTCTCTCTGTCCAAGAGATTCTCAAACCTGGCTGAGCAATGGAGTCACCAGAAAAGCTATCAAATACACCAATTCCCAGGCCCTCCTCAGGCAGCTTGATGACACCTGTCCGGGCTGGGATCAGGCTTCTCTGTTTAGTGAATCCAGGTAATTCTAATGTGCAGCCAATGTTGAGAACCACTGATTTATTATAAACCTTATGATATATTTTACTAAAATGTTTGTGTAACTTCCTTCAGATTAAGTTTCTTGAGGACTGGAAGTATTTTTTATTGATATACATATCCTCTGAAATTAAAAAAAATACCAAGTACTGACAGTGTTCAATAAGTAGTGTATGAGGAATGAATGAATGAATGAATGAATAACACATACATATCCCAACTTTCCATCCAACTTTCCACCCACCTATGTTTAGAAGCTCACTTATGCTCATGTAATTGTTTAGGGTAAGAAGTGTGGAAAATAGAAGAATCAACGTGGAGCCCGGGTGTTTGGGGACAAAGGTTACAGTTTAAGAGAAGTGTTGAAGACAAAATAAGGCCTGAAAGAAAACCTGGGAAATTTTGAATTAATTAAGAGCAGCTGTGAAAAAAACAGAACTGTGAAATATGACCTGGGCAGGAACTATGAGAGGGAAACTAACGCAAGAGATCTGGGGGCTAGAGATCAGGAGATGGGAACGGCCAGCTCACAATGTAAGACAGGGGGAAGAGATTAATTTCTACCTACACGGAATAAAAATGCAAGGTACATCAAGTCTTTCCAGAAGAGACTTGGCTTTCCCTTAAGATCCAGGGTCTAAGGCCTTAGTCAAGGTGTCCTAGAAGCCTGAGAGAGAATTAGTAGGATGGGAGCAAACCTTCAGCATCACTAGGCTCTGCTATACTCTAGCCATTGTCCTACGAATCTGTATTTTGTGGGTCAGAGTATGTGCTAAGTGCTTTATATGTGTCATCCCATCTAACATGCAGGCTTAAGCTTATGAAGTAGGCTTTATCATTGCCAGTTTCACAGATGAAAATGCTGAGGGTTAGGGGAGTTGAGTAAGAGTCTCAAGTCTCCTGTACTATAAACGGTGAGTGTCACCTTGTAAATGGTCAGTGAATATTAACAAGCTCCAACTTGTTAAGGCTCAGGACCACTAAGTGGCCTTGAACAGTGAGCACCTAAAACTCTCCACTTCTGGACTCCTAGGGAATGTATTTTTCGGAGGCACATGCTCTTTCTCAGAGGAAGGAAGATGGACAGGAATACTTAGAATTCAATGATTCTACAAGGTGGGAGAAGGCTCGGGTATAAAGTTTGGACTGTGTTTGTTTTTAAAGAATGAGTTATTAATGTATTCCTTTCATAATATGGGAATTGGCTATCCTCCATATATTGTGTCATCAAAATTTTAGTCTTGAAATATTTGGTTTGTCATTTTAAGGGGAATTCCCTCCCTATGAATCTCCCTCTTAACTGTTGGAAGTCGTGTTCGGCCAAGCTTCTCTTCTCTCTTATCTTAATAAACATTGAGGTTCCAAAACAAGGTTTGACCTTAGCTATTAGTCTCACCGATCAGCTTAGTCTTTCTACATTATTGTGTGATGAGGATACCTGCAGATTTGTGTTTACTAAAATCAACTTCCCTGATCAATCAACTGTGATGACTACTGTGTCTGGTTTAGTTCCTGTAGACACAGCCTTCATGCCAAGCACGTTGGAACTACTGGCCTTTCCCCCAACCCTGTCCACAATTCCGTGGAAACTATAATCACCCTGCTGGAAGAGAAGCTTGCTTGGCAGGATCCCAGGAGTAGGTTGGAGTTGGGACATTGCTTTGACTTATTGGGAAAGAACCCGGGTTTAAAACTTAGTTGAATCTTGGTTCAAATCCTCATGCTGCCATTTGCAAATGCTTCCGGGGACAAGGAGAGCTCAACAAATGTTGGTTTCTTTCCTTGTCTCCCTTTGTTGAGAAACAGGGCACTCTTCTTTCCAGTGGATCATTTCTGTGATGCAATCATATCTATGTTCAGGCCAACACACCCACACAAGAAGCACACGGTTATGGATTTATTCTCTGCTGCTCTGGTTTGTTTTCAAGAAGCCAGGATTTCACAAACAACTCATGAGAAGTCTGTATTTCATGGCAATTTATTATCCCATCTTTCTCCAAAATGTGGATGTTCTCTTAGCCCTGGCTTTCTGACATGCGAAAAAATATATTTTCCTTCTCTCTCAGTCTCTGTGTTCTGATAATAAGTTCAGATGAATATTTTCTCAATAATAAAAGAGAAGATGACTGCCACCGGCATTTATAGCTGACCTTACGTCAGAATTCAGTTGGGCAACTCTTACCTCACTTGCCAGAGAAAGGCAGTGTGTGTCAAGAGGTCTCTCTAGAGGTAGTCAAAACAAATGGCGGTGCCTGACCTTGGACATGTTCACTCGTCCTCCCTGGTCTTGGGTTGATTCCTCTCTGTGAAAGGCAGATTGTGCCACATGGCATCTAAAATCCATTCCTCCTCTCAAATATCTGAGTCTACTTCTTGCTGATTTATAAGAACATATATTGACTTGCCCGAAGATAAAAAGGCATTAAATGGCAAATATTTAACAAGAGAACTGGTCTTTCTCAACCCTTTCTCTTTTATGTCTAGGTTATAAAATTATTATAGTGATTACTTTTTCATCACCCACCTAATCCCATAAAACACCTCTCACTATATAAATGCACATGGCCTATTTTCCTGAAGCAATTACTCATTTTGCCCATGGGAATCAGGTCTTTGCTGAAGGCTGGTAAGGGAGGGTGCCAGCTTTTTGCTAGCAGACTTTATTTTTCTCTCTGGGCAAAGGTTTACTGTGGTTGAGACCAAACTCAGCATCATTATTGTCTTCCCCTAAGGGAGAATTATCAAGTACCGTTTAAGCGCTCCAAACACTAGTGACCTGTGCCATGAAGATGGGGGAGAAGGGAAGTAACATTTACAAGTGGGAATAAATGAGACATACTAGATTCTCTTTATTGTGCTTCTCATACATTGCTCAGTGTTAACTAAAATTTTTACATAATGATCTCATTTCTTCTCTTTTACACTCATGACCTCCCTTCAGAGCAAGGCTTAAAACTTCTTTTACAACTGAGAGCATAGAGGCTCAGAGATGTTACTAAATTCCCCATGGTCGCCTAGACCTCTGGCTAACAAAGCCTGTGTTATTTCATTTCATTAGCACGGCCTCTGACAGGAACTCCTAAATGTGTCTATAGTGGGTAGAGAGAGGATAGTTCTGGGATGTGGAGAAACCCAAAAATGACCCACACCACTGAAGCCAGCCTGCCAAAATGGTGTAGTCTGTAGTTGCAAAGCCTCAAAAAGGGGCCTCATGAACCTGGAAATAATTCCTGAAATATCTGATGTCAAACCTCTTATGTCAAGAGGGTGTTGCATCCTTTTCCCCGGTAGAATCACAGAAGACACACATTAATTGGGATGTAATAATAATGGATTCTATTGATAGAACTCATTATGCTCCTGGGTCTGTGCTAAATACCTCACCAGCACTATCTCATTTAGCTAGACAATGCCCCAGAAGATGGGAATTACCCTCCTAGAAAGACACCTGCATTGAGAATCCTGAAGAGATGTCACTTACCCAAGTGGCGTGACTTGGGGGGATTGGAACTCAGGTCTATCTGAGTCTAAAGCAAATTGCTGCTACTGACCACTCCATAAGGCCTTTGTACTTCAGGGAAGAGTGAGACTCAGATGTCTTGTTCTCTCTCTGCCCTCGGTCTGTGCTTCCACAAGGTAACGTCAAGAACTGGTAAGAATCCCGACTGTGAACACAG
This sequence comes from Panthera tigris, assembly GCF_018350195.1. Lineage (NCBI taxonomy): Eukaryota > Metazoa > Chordata > Mammalia > Carnivora > Felidae > Panthera > Panthera tigris. The sequence goes on along the minus strand of NC_056666.1, from coordinate 113,003,368 downwards.
AATGCCCACAACACCTCTACAGCTATAGGGACAGTAACAACTATAGGGAAGATCAGCGCTGTAAGTCCTTATTGTACTTACATTTATTAAAAATAGAAATTAAAGAGGAAGAAGCCAAAGGGGAAAATCCCCGTCCCAAATGAGGTCATTTGAGCAATAGAACAATCTTGCTAATTGTTTATAGGGAACAGAACTGATTAGATATCAGAAATAGAACTATAAAGAGGCCTTCTCCAAAAGCAGCCTCCCTTACAGCATTTCCCTGAAAGATCACTTATTGTTTACTTGAATAGTTTTAAATATAATAAGGAATAACAAGATCTGCCAAGCTAGATTGATTAGCAGATAAAAGATTCCCAACAATGGAATGTTCTCAGTTGATTGTAGCTTAAAGAAGCCAAATCTAACAGGTCATCATTAAGGAAATGTATGTAAATGCTGCCCGTGGATTTCACAATGACATTTAAGCAATCCTGGCCTGATCCAAGTTTGTTTGTCACAGAATGTTGGACTTTCATATCATGGCTTTCACTCCTTAGCTGAGAACTGATTATGACAACGGGTCTTTTCCTGGAAACTGAGTGAGATTAAAATATGTAGTGACCTGATATCAGTGGATGAGAGAGTCAGTGGGTCAGAGATGGGAAATGAATCAGGCTTGGTAAACAACCCTGGCCACTCATGTTGCAGCTGTGTGGGATGAAGGGCAGCCCAGTGCGCTCCCTGGGGTCCTGTAGAATAGACTGGCCTTGAAGCATCCGCCAGCCCATCTCATCTGATTGCCAGCACTCACATGACTTTCTCGAAATGGCAGAAACAAGAGCTTCTGTGTTTGTGCTCAGTTTAGAAACATCACCATCTTCAACCTCTAACCGAGACCTAATACGTACAGCCATTTGGGAAGGGGCTGGAAAAACAAATACATTCATTTTTCAAATATTTATTGAGTACCTACGCGTACACCAGGGATTGCAGGGCATGTGGTATATAGATGGAGAAGAAAGACAAAGCCATTGTCAACATAAATGGCAATGCAAAATGGTCCACAGTAAGTGCAAAAAGAGGTAGAGGTCAAGAGTGTAAAGATACGAAGCAACAGCTGATGCTAGAGGGCTGCTCTCAGAATCACAGACCCAATACTTACCCTCAGAGAAATGAAAACCTCCTTAAAAGTGGAATGTTCCAGATAGCATTGTTTTCCGAGGTCAGGCTAAATCTAATGATGGTTTAGACATTAAACAAAACAAAAACAAAAACAAAAACAAGAAACAAAAACTAGACCACTTGAAAGATGGAGAGGAAAGGAAAAAAATAATAATTTCACCTACCTAATCCCACAAAGGTAGCACCATGAGAAGGCTTAGAAGAATCAGTTCAAAGATATCTTCTGTGTTCTATTTGCTTCTTAATCCAAGTCCCATACGCATTGTTTACAGAAATAAATCTAGTCAAAGTAAATATCCACTAGCCCTTATACACATAAGAAGAAAATGGAGCTCAGCAACACCAATTAAAGTAGCCCAAGAATAGAGTAGCAAACTTCAGGTGTCTTGACTCTATATTGCCTCCCTAATCTTTGTTATGACCCTTAACTTGGTTGCTCCTGTACACAAGTTATGGGATTTCCAGAAGAAAAAAAATAAACGTTAAATTATGATATAACTGAATCCTTGGTTGGCTTCCATCAAGAATAGAAATAAAGAAGACATAAAGAATTACGCCCTGTAACTTTCTGAACAGCAACAAGAATTCAGAGCAAGCTCCCTATTAGCATTTGCAGGTCGGGGCAGGAAGATATGGATCACTGTGCAGCAGGGAATATCCTGCCTGCCTCCAATAAAGCACATTCTGCAAAGCTGATATTCTTGGAACATGGTGTTACACCATGGAGTGTCCCTAAATCTGAAAGGAGAGTATCGCTTTCAACCTTCCTTGTTCTAAATAACTTTGTCTAACTTCCCTAAAAAGATGGATCTATGTATGTGTTAAGAACTTGATATCTTCACTTTCTCTAGATCTCCTCCACTTTTCTCTCCTGATCACATCTTCAAGTGGAGATGTCATCAGCTCTTTAAAAAAGGGTGCCATCTCTTTCTCCTGACTGTCCACACAGATCAACTGCCTCACACGCGGGATGCTTCTAACAATGGCACAAATCAGTTCCATCATTAGAATTTTGGATTGACTTTCCTGCTAAAATTAATAGCCCTTAAAGCATTTCTCAAGTGGTAGTAACATGTCTGTAAATTCTGTATCAGAGGGAGAGCTCATGCCCCATCCCCCTTTAAACCCGTTAGGTTTTTGTGACTGCCTTGACAATAGAATGCTAGAAAGAAAATCCTCGGTGACCTCTGAGGCTAGCTAGGAAAAGTCCATGCACCCTCTGCCAGTGTCTCCTGAGGCAGTCACTCTGAAAGTTTTGTCTCCTGTAAGAGATTCGTTTATCGTGTGTCCACCACTTGGAAAGACCACATAGAAGTATCAAATTGAGAAAGTGGTGGAAACTCACCCAAGGGACTTCATTTGTACCTAGATCTGACTTAGGTGAAAAGCTTCTGAACCTTGAACCTAAGCCTAATGAGACACTGGGGAGTCCTGGAAGGAATGAATTCACAGATGTATTTTGCATGTGGGAGAAATGTAAGTAATTTGTGGCTATGAAGTTCACTTTGGAATTTTAAACCATATGTGCAATTTTTTTTGACATTCCTCTTGTCAAAAGAGAGAGTCCAATTCCAGTCCCCTTGAATACGGACTGGACTTAACTCATTTCTAAAAAATAGAATGGAGATGATGCTATATTAACTTTAAGCCCAGGTCTTAAAGCTTCATCCTGGTTCCCTCTTAGAACATTTATCCTTACAACCCCAACCTTACTATGAGAAATTCCAGGCCAAATGAAGAGTCCCAGATGCACATGAACCAAGACCCCAGCCACCTGCCATTGTAAATACAATTTTAAATCTATTTTTGGTCTTTTTAAAAAACACAGAAACACTTATTCATTTGTGTTTTGCCATGGTTGCTTTTGCACTACACCGCAGAGTTGAGTATTTGTGACAGAGACCATATGGCCCACACAGCATAAAATGCTACTGTCTCATCCTGTACAAAAAATATTTGCTGACTCCTGACTTAGGTCACTGAAGATCTCTTTCTCACCAAAGTCATAATATGTCATAGGAATTATGACAGGTATGAACTAACTCTGTTACTTATGTGTGATCTTGGGATCATCTCTTACGTTCTCTGAATCTTCGGTTTTACAAAACTTTGAGAGAATGGTAAGACCTCTCTCTTAACTGAAAAATGCTAAGGTTCCAACCCATAAGCAAAACATTACTTAATTCGTTAAACGTTTTGCCGATATTTTTAAATTAGAGCCAAATTTAGGGGGTCGTATAATTAGGGGCAAAGAAAATAAAAGCTGCCTAATATTTTTATTTTAACAAATATTCATAACAGGTAGGGCACATGAGGAGGAAACAGTGGCAACATCTTCTGTTAGGTGTGAGACACAGGTGGGATGCCATGGCCTGTCAAATTTCAGGTTGTGAATTTCCTTCTGTAGTCCAGATTTTTCGAGAAAAATCCTACAGGCAGAGATGGCGTCCCAGGAAACAGTTTTCCAAAACCCATTTCTGATACATTAAATGTCAAATTTGGAAGAAATAACTCTTGGCTGCCTATTATATTAAAAGAATAATCATATTTTTCCACGCTATAACTGAATAGTTTTCTTTGAGAATATGAGTAGATTTAGAACCCCAAAGGCAGAGTGATTTGACCCTCTAAAAAGTATCATTTTCTTACGTCTACAGACAGTCCAAGCAACTGTCAGCAAATTAGTTATTTCGTCATTCCAGCTACAATGATTTAGTACTGTGGGGGTTGGGATTTTTCAGATTGACCTAAGTAGCTGAATTGTCTGTCTCAGTTCCTTGCAGAGGGGAATAGTCCCATTCTGACTTCTTGGGGGAAGCATGACAACCTATTTTGGGAGGCATCTACTTTCTTCTGGTATCGTTGCTGGGAGACGGGTCCCCAGTGTGAAAGGTGGACTCACAGCTCACCTCAGCTCCCAGGTGAAGCAAGTCATCTTTGCATGTATTGATTGCTCATCTGTCTACCTGGGAATGATGCCCGGAAGTGCGGGCGGGGCTCTTCCTGGCAAAGGAATTGTGAGCTTGTCACAGGTATGGGCTATAAAGTGAGCCAAGGGATGACCCTGGGGCTTGATGAGGCAGGTTGAGTGGGGACCCACTGAACAGCACTTCAGACTGCTGTGCGATTTCTGGTTTTCTTCACTGGAGTTTCTTCTCTTTCCTTGTTTTCACTTGTCACACACATAAAGGGCAGTGAAATGCCAACCTGACCCAACTGAAAGGCCTGGAGATACGAAACTGTAAAAGAAGTTACTGAGTAGACACATGTGGAGATGACTAGAGGCCATTGAGAGTATACTTTATGTTCCTTTTTAACCTTTTAACTAGAAAAATGCACTCATTGGATAGAAATGGTCTGCTAGAAAAAAAAAGAAAAGAGGAAGGAGGAAGGAAGGAAGGAAGGAAGGAAGGAAGGAAGGAAGAAGGGGAGAGGAGAGGCGTGGAGAGGAGAGGAGAGGAGAGGAGAGGAGAGGAGAGGAGAAGAGAAGAGAAGAGAAGAGAGGAGAGGAGAGGAGAGAAGAGAGAAAGAAGACATAATTTTGTCTAAAATCATTTGGACACATTTTTAGTATTGTACCATTTCAGTGCATTTTCATTAAAGAAATCATAGAACCTAAAGATGGAAAGTTCCTGAGAGATACTTTGTCCAGATTTGGATACATGCAAAACTCTTCTGAGTAACTACTGAGGTAGGTTCATTTAATTCACTCGACACTATTTTTTTAGTATGATCTATGCCAGGTATTGATCTAGGCAAAGGGCAGAACAAAATAGACAAACATCTTTGCCTTCGTGGAGTCTGCTTATATCCGAAGCCCTGCGCTTGAACATTTCCAGTGACCAAAAGCTGTAGTTTAGATGAGAGTGAATCAGTCTTTGAGATGTTTACTTATTGACAACCTCTTCTGGAGCAGAGTTTTAAGCACTTCATGACTATTAACTCACTTGATGCTCTTAAGAAGCCTGTAAGGTAAATAGCATCATCATCATCATCATCCTTCTTCTTCAGATGAAGAAATTAAGGCACAAAGAGGTTAAGGAGTGCCCCAAGACCGCACAGCTCATTAGCAGGAAGTGAACCCAGCAGTCGGGTTTGGAGTCTAGGTTCCTAACTACTAGGCTATGCTGTCAATATTTTGCTAGCTTATATTGCTAACTTGGTTCCATTTTTTCCTGGTATGGGTATTCCTTACCAAGTTGAGCACATTTCTGTCTGACCCTTGGGATCTTCCACTGTGTACTCTAATCTACTGAGTACAACCAAAGATCATGTCTGACTCTTGAATTTCATGGTTATATAGGATGAGACAGCACTTCCTTAAAAGGTATGTGTCCCACTGGCCCTACCACTCCCACTGCACATATAAAGGGTGGTGCCTGCACACACTAGGCAATCAATAAGTGATAAATCTTGCCATTAATTCATAACTTTCTGGCTCACTGATGCCCAAAAGTCCCAAGTTTAGCTTCCTTCTTCTAGTGCAAGTTTAGCTTCATTCTCTAGGAGAGGAACCCAATCAGATATTACTGGACAAGTTTTCAACATTTTCCCAGAAGTAGGTTTTAATAAATGGGACAGGACCTTATAGGGCTGAGCAGAGAGACATTGTCATCACTGACAATGGCAAAGGGGATAAGGAAGAGGATGAGGAATTTGGGAACATGGAAAAGCTCACTCACGTGGGGCCATCTTGAAGGCTGCCTTCCACAAGAGCCCAAGCAGTTGTTCAGTCCTTTGCTCTGACATGATGGAATGTTCCATGATGTTCCATGATGGAATGAGAAGAAAAATGAGATAAAAGTTTGAATAGGGTTGTAATGCTTTTAAAGTCTCTCTGAGTCAACTCATAGGTTGGTTTAATCCTTTGCTTGAAAGGAATTTAAAGTATGTCATGTGCCGTCTCCTTTCAAATGGAACAATCTCAGAATAATTTTAACATCAAACCCCAGTGACTTCTAGACAATCGCTCACGACTCCTCTTTCTGTCCTTAATGAGATTAATCTGGTCAGTTTTCTTTACTAGTTTACTAATTTACTGGTTGCAGAGTTCGCCAATGAGCCTCAGCCAAGATGACTTCCTTTCTTTTAACCAGTTCTCCTACCTGCAGATTTGGTCTATGGAAAGTATATTTCCTCTCGAATCCCCTCTTTTGCTTCTGTCATTCTAAACAAGAGGCTCTGTCCTACACAGACTTGCCTGCTTCTTCTGTTCATGCAAAGCCTCTCTTAAACTTTGTCTTCTTTTGCATGACACTCCCCGGGTATTCTTCTGAACACAACTGGCAGCTGCACCCCTTCCTGGTGCTCCTCCTTTGGTCCTGCCCATAGAGCCATTACTTAAACTGGTAAACCAGTTAACTCCACGAATATTTCCATGCAGAGTGGTCCTGGCTGTTTTAAAACCAATCTAGTTGTAATAGCCGATGTATAAGAATCTACAAAGCAAAAACAATAGCTACTCAAGACAAGCATTCCAAAGACTCTTTGCCTGAGCTTGTGAAAGAGAAGAGTTTTTTCACACTACATGGTACTTAATTTTATTTTTAACCCAATTTCGAGAGAGCCATACACATCTGCAAGAAAAGCTTTTGAAATTCATACATTGTGGATTTCCTGAAACCCACCCATGAAACATTACTTTTTCTGAGATAAAGAAGAGTTGGTAAAAATAATTTGAGACATTTACCATAGTCTTTCAAAGAACCTGGCTTAGAATCTGAGTCTTGGGACCAAACATAGATGCTGACAACCCAGGTGGGTTCCTATTTCATCCAAACGAGTTTGTTTTTCTTTTTCCTGGCAGGATACTTTTAAGTGCCTGCTGGTTATTAGTCAGGGAAGAAGTGTGTCTTAGGCTATTAAGTTAAATAAAAAAAAAAAATTAAAAAAGGAGGACATTTCTTTTGAATTTTCCCCGAATGCTTTGGATGGATTTCTGCTGCATTATTGGTTGAGTATATTCTTACCATGATAATCCATTTTTAGTAGTCTCATTTACATTAGCTATCACTCTGGAGAGCCATAGTAACAGGCCGCTGAATTACCCTAGAGAAATTACTCTTGAAAGTAATCATTGTGAATGAATTTTCATCACTTGGTCTCATCGTTTCATGCTGTTTTGTCTCTTTCTTTTTTGCCCCTGATGAAAGTTAAGCATAAAGAGGCCTTTTGTTATTATCTCATCTTCTTTAGAAAACTTAGTCTTAATCATAGCAACCAGTTTACGGAGACAACCAAAGGGTATCTCTCTTGCCTCTCTCTTTCACACACACACACACACACACAGAATTTTTGAAATGCATTTCATTTTCTTGTGGTGAAGACTGTTTTATTTTATTTTAGTCTACAATATCTCATGTAAATTTGGTTTTCATGTAGCCTAGTTGGTTCAAGGTTTATGTTTTAAGTACAGGGGCTGGGATTTTTAAGCAGGAGAACTGTGTTGAATTTGTTTCAAGTTACCAACACCAAAGAAGGTTGAAATTTTAAACTCTTAGGGGAAAAAAAAAACACCTTAAAATGAAGAAAGAGGTAATAGTAATAAAAAACATTTAGCAAGTACCTACTCAAGGCCAGGTCCTATTTTAAAAGATTCTTAAAGGAGATTTTTGTTGCTGTTTATTTTTTAGTTTTACATTATTTTATTTGCTCCCATGGCTTAGGTGCTATAATTTTTGTTATTTTCTCTGTTTTCCATTTTCCAGATGAGGAAATAGAATTTTAGAGGAAAGGTAACTTGCTGAAACTCACACAGCTATCAAACAAACAGTGGTTGCAGATTTATAACCCAGAAGGTCTGATTTCTTAATCTTTCCATTCTGTTGCATTATATTATGTGGTATCTACTAAAGAATACTAAAGTGAATGGAAAAATGAATTAAAATTCCAGTTAGCTACTATTTTATGTGAGATTATAAAGCAACAGAGAATGACTGACCTAGTTGTTGAACTGTTGAAAGGTTTCTCCGAAGATATAATTTTTCATCTATTCAAAATGAAATTAGGTTTTCTCGTGGTGCCTAAAAGTTGGAAAGTTTGGATTTTTTTTTTTTTTTGGTTTGTTTTTGTTTTTCTTTTAAAATATCTAAAGAATGGGCCAACCATGAGATAACCATTGGGGAAAATAGACACCAACAGCTGTTTTTTTTTTACCAAAACATTTGCGTTCAGGGTCATATTAGGAAGCATGAAGTCAGAGTTTTGTAAGTCGAGAAACTGGTAGAAATTTCCACCAGCCTTTATGTTTTAAATTTAAACTTAAAGTAATAACAAATGATTACAGATGTTATCCTTTTTAATTATTAAATGTGGTTATCAATACTGTTTCCAGATGTCCATTCTACAATTAATCCTTTCAACAGATGGCTGTTAACACCTGCTCCGTGCCATGCTCTATCGAGGGCCCAAGTAGATGGTGGTAAACAGGCAACCGGCTCTTAGAGATTCTATTCCAGCGAGGAAAATAGACGATTGAAAAAAAATTTAAAAATAAATATGTAATATAACATCAGGAAGTCGTAAATCCAATGTAGAAAAAAATAAAGCTTGGTAAAGGGACAGAGATCCAGTAATGAGTGAAATCGGTGACATTTGAGCGTCTTCTCTGGGGAGGTCACAGACTCACTATAAAAGAGTGCTGGGGCACTTAATGTGAGGTGTAGGAGGGCTTGTTCAGTACAATTTTAAGATTTAAATATGGGCATCTCATTTTTATTTTATTATTATTGTTATTTTAATGTTTATTTATTTTTGAGACAGAGAGAGAGACAGGGTGTGAGCAGGGGAGGGGTGGAGAGAGAGGGAGACACAGAATCCGAAGTAGGCTCCAGGCTCTGAGCTCTCAGCACAGAGCTCGATGTGGGGCTCAAACCCACGAACTGTGAGATCATGACCTGAGCTGAAGCCAGACACTCAACCGACTGAGCCACCCAGGCGCCCTTGGGCATCTCATTCTTATTCCTCAGTCCTTCCCCCATGTTGTTCTTTTAAAACTCCATTCAGAGTGTAAGTTAATCATTGCTTTGTGAAAGCTTGGCCTGTGTGTGTGTGTGTGTGTGTGTGTGTGTGTGTTTGTGTGTGTGTGTGTGGTTATTTTCCACATCTGGGGAAAAAAAAACACAATTCAACCAAGTATTTGTCAATTCCTTTTCATTCGACAAATATTATTAGAATTCTAACGTACGTTGATGCAACATTTGATATTTTTGCTTTTCCAAGTATTTGTTCATAATCCATTCTCTGCGAGGAGATAGGGTTTTTCTTTCACGTTTTTCAGGAAGAGGATGCATTGACATGTTTTGCTGTTCAATACAAGTAAAATTAGTTTGACTTCAGAATTAATGATACAAATACTCTTTGGCCTGTCTTTTATAAACACTCACCTAAAAACTGGTCATTTGTAAAACTGGCTGAAGAGTCCCAAACTTAATCTTCCACCCAGGCCCTGTTTCTTTAGCCCTTGTGACCTGGGTGGCTGTGCTTTCTTCTGGGATGGGCACCTGATGCAGGTCAGTCCAGTGAGACATAATGCCGTCTCTGGGCCGGACCATGGGGAGAGGCAATATTAAGAAGGCATTATGAGTCTGGGGCTGCCAGTCGCTATTTTGCATTTTGATCCGCGAGAGCCTGTCTGAAAAGGATTCCAGTAGAATGGGAAGCATATGAAAGAAGAAGGGAAGGAAGAACCACGTTCTGTAACATTGCCCGGTGTTTTTTGATCCAACTAGTTCTGAGGCCGGTTTTACTCTTGGGCTTCTCAGTTCTCTGAGCTCATAATTCCTTGCGATTTGATCTGTGTTTATGCCACTTGCAGCTGAAAGACTCCTCAGTAGACACTGAGGGAAGATGACAGGAGAGTAGTCAAGAAATCAGTCAAAGCAGAATGGAACAGAAGGATCTTGGGTAACCAATGGTTTGGGAATCACGTGGCTGTGGATTTGGAGATGATCATGCCGGGAACAAAAACACCAACCTAATCCTGACCCTGGCATTGAGGCTGCTTGCCGTCCAGCCTCTTATTCATAAGGCAGAAAGTTGGTGGCTCTGAGATTACAGATGTCCTTCTAGAACACAAGTGTAGCTGGAGAGAAAAGCTAACAAGATACACATATTCTAGTCCTGGCTGGAGCAAAATAAGACATGTTAGGATTACTAGGAGATTCTTGTCATCCCCATCTGCTATAGGATACATAAAAAGATTTCAGGATAAGATGGGGTTTCTGCCTCTTACTGTATGTGATCATCAATAAGGCGTTTCATGCTTTCTGAGTTCATCTTCCTTCTTGATGAAACGGAGGAAAGTTCTAGGACTTAATCCTCACAATAGTTCTAGTGTTATCTAAATGGGGACACTTCTGAGAATAAAGGAGGGGGGCGGGGGCGGTATTCAGAACCATGATAATGGCAAAGGCTTAGCCAGCCTCAATTAGGGCTTTTCCAGACAGATCAGGACCTACGGACACCTTTTCCTCAGTCAGGGCTCCTGGTTCTTCCCTCCCTGGATTTTCCACACCTACCTTCTGCCTTCAATCATCTTTAGAATGAGAGCATTCCAGATGGCTTCTGTCTTTTTTTTTTTTTTTTTTTTTTTTTGCTGTGTATACAGCTGGCTGTGTCACAGTGTTACTGCGAGCGAAGCATTGCTCTTCATTCACCTTATCTCACTGCATCTGCCCATCAACGCTGTGAGGCAGGAGTGATCTGGGGACGGAGAACAGACTCAGGCCCCTCCCGGAGTGGGCCTTCCTGATGAAACCGAGCAGAAGGCAGGACCTTTGCTCTTCGCCCGGAGCTCTGTCGCATCTTTGTCTTCCAAATGTCTACCTGGGAACGGCCAGCCTCATTTTCCCCTGCATCATTTAAAGTCTGGGGACTTTAATCTCCAAAGATAATGTATTCTTTTTTTAATTTTTTTAATGTTTTTATTTATTTTTGAGACAGAGAGAGACAGAGCATGAGCAGGGGAGGGGCAGAGAGAGAGGGAGACACAGAATCTGAAACAGGCTCCAGGCTCTGAGCTGTCAGCACAGAGCCCGACGCGGGGCTCGAACTCACAGACCGCGAGATCATGACCTGAGCCGAAGTCGGACGCTCAACGACTGAGCCACCCAGGCGCCCCAAAGATAATGTATTTTTAAGAATATTTTAAAATTATTTTGTATATACTTGAATAACATAAATTGATGTAATATTTTTTGAAAAATCTGAGGTCTACCTGCCTCGGTCTCTGCTTAGAGTGGGGGTCCTCTCCCGGGTCTCCTGTGGCCCGTGCCCAGCCACCTGTCACAAAGCATCTGAGAAGGGCAAAAATGACAGTGAGGTCCCAGCTCCCTCGGAAGCCATTTTGCAGAAGCAGTGGGGTGCCACGTGTGATGTGACACCCAGACCGGAGCATTTTCAGCTCCCTCCTCCACTGGCCAAAATGTATTTTCAGTAATAATTCTATCATAACCACTAATAATGATCCTTTTCTGGATTTGCTTTTTAGTTTTAAAGAAAACGCCAAGTTTAAAAAGAAGAAAAGTCATACTTTTTTTCCTGAGAGAGAGAGAGAGAGAGTGGGGGAGGGGAAAAGAGAGAGAGACTCCCAAGCAGGTTCCCTGCTGAGCAGGAAGCCCAACGTGGGGCTCAGTCCCACGAACTGCTAGATCATGACCTGAGCCAGAATCAAGAGTCAGACTCTCTGCTGACTGAGACCCCCAGGCGCCCCGAAAAATCATGCTTTCAGTGATACTAGTAAAGCCTTGAAGAATAGTTCATGTGTTAAAATTTCATGCTTAAAGACCAAAGATATTACAACTTGCAGTTCATACCCTGTTTCACTGTTTGAAATTTTAAACACAAAAAATTCCAAGCTGTCTCGTAGATTGACAGAATTGAAGCAACTCTAGTTCAGTTTCTTTGTCTTTATAATTACTGTATTGTTCTCGATGATTTTGAATCTGGGGTTTGAAAGCAGGAATGCATGGTACCACAGTGTCACACAGACGAGGGTCATGAACTTGCCCCAAGCCTGTTCCCGAGTCTATGTGAGCTAGAGACTGACTATATACCTGAACTTTTTCCAAAATAATTTTCGTGTTAGATTCAATTGTTCATTAAAAGGTAAGTAATGAAAATATGCTAATTGGAAGCTTATCCATACATTCTACAACCCATTAGTAACCACAACATTTATTTAAAATGCAGAGCAAGGAAAGATTTTTTTCGGGGGGCAAATATTTTACTATTGCTACCGTTTAGAATCGTGAACAAAGCAATAATGATAACATACTGAATTATTAATCGTTTCAGATTCTCTACAGTGTGGTCTCCTATTGCCTAGACCAGAGCTTCCCGTGGCTCTGAACTTGAAGCTCCAGTGCCTAGAAGACATGAGGGTCAGTGTTCAAAGGTATTTAAGTAATCCTGCTTACTTCAATTTTATTCATCAAATATCATCTGTAATAAAGAAATGGGTATTGGAAAAATTTTTTTTTCATAACTTCTGAAGGATCCTGAGAGTGCTTTGTGATGAAATAGTCTTATACAAAGGTGCCTGGGTGGCTCAGTCAGTTAAGTGTCAGACTTTGGCTGTAGTCATGATCTCGCGGTTCGTGATTTCGAGCCCCTCATCCAGCTCTGTGCTGACAGCTTTTTGCCTGGAGCCTACTTCAGATTCTGTGTCTCTGTCTCTGCCCCTCCTCTGCTTGTGCTCTGTCTCTCTGTCTCTTTCAAACATAAATGAACATTAAAAAAATTTTTTTTAAATACTCTTATGGAACCCTTGATAACCACAGGCCAATAACCTGAATTCATCCCAAATGATGCCCCATCCCCCCACAAGCAAGACATTACCCCCATTCACATGCCCATCCCCCAGCTCCATTTTTGTTTAATCAAAACTTGAATTTTGAACTAGAGTCGTTAGGAATATATAACATACAGGCTGATTAGTGACTCCTTAATTCTTTTTTTTTTTTTTTTTTTTAACGTTTATTTATTTTTGAGACAGAGAGAGACAGAGCATGAACAGGGGAGGGGCAGAGAGAGAGGGAGACACAGAATCTGAAACGGGCTCCAGGCTCTGAGCTGTCAGCACAGAGCCAGACGCGGGGCTCGAACTCACGGGCCGTGAGATCATGACCTGAGCCGAAGTCGGATGCTTAACCTACTGAGCCACCCAGGCGCCCCTCCTTAATTCTTTATGTAATCGATAGTGAAGGCTTGTAGATGGTCTGCTTAATTTTATAGCTACCCAAAGGTTGTAATCAGCACTCAGAAGTTCAGTTTGATCATCCCAGCTCACCCTGAACTTGAACTTGAGCTAAAAGTACTGAGGAAATGAGGTCTTTGGGTCTCGTTCCTAAAAACTAGGAAGTGAGATTGATAGTGATCGTGTTTCTTTTATGGGGGAATTCTCTTCTCCGTGGTCTTGCGAAACAGTTTGCCTCCCAAACTATGAGATTTCTGGGGGAAAGCAAGAGGCCACCTCTGTGTACATAAGGGCAGGCAGTGGAAATGTGCCCAAGGAGAAGAAAGAGCGACACGCTCAGGTAGTGCCCGCAGCACAATGGCAGCACGGAAGGAAGTGGAAGGTATGTCCAGGTGAGAAAGCAGGAGAGCGATGTGAACTCTGGCAAGAAGCAATACTCATGACAACAATAATACTAATTTGGAAGCTAGAACAAGCATATGAAATAGATGAATAAAGCCAATGAGGCCCAAAGAAGGAAAGCCATCTCAACAAGAGAAAATGGAGCCACACAGACGTTTCATGTGACAACTCAGAACACGATGATTGACAAAGACAGTGGAACAGGTGAGAGGTGGAGAAATAGGCCAGACCTGGACCCTTTGAGCTCCTGAACTTGAGTCCACACCTTGTGTTAGAAGAATTAGTGACCAAAGGGTTACTATCTTTGGTTTAAGTGTAGAAGTAGGTATGTACCTCATTTTATATTTAGCTGTGTATGTTTGGGATCTTAATATTTCTATAATCAAAATCAGAATGTATTAGGTTCAAGCTTTTGAAATTATCAACATGCGTTTATTTTTTACCTGTGAAAGCTGCCATTTCACGTGATTCAGACTAATAGATGCAAAGATACTCTAAAGCAAACTTTTTGGGTTTGCTTTAGGGTCCATATTGGAGACAAAGGAAAACTTTGGCCTTGACTAAGAATTCTGAATCCCCCTGGAGTTTGTGGTATATGAATTTGGTGCCATCTGGGGAAGTGACAATCCTAGAAGTGTTCCGCCTGCCCCTGGCATGAGAAGCAACTGGGGAGAAAGAGAAGTCCCGGAATTATATCCACCAAAAGAGGTAGTCATAGCCTCTGTACATGTTTATTTCTTCTCATTGCTTTGCTTTTTATTTCAAACTTATTTGACTCTGTCTTCCAGATTTCTTTTTCTCATTGTAAACTAGATTTTGAAATTATTATTTGGCCCATCTGTTGGCTTCCCTTACGTGAAATGTAAATTGGCTTTTGTTTTAAATTTCAGGTGCTTTAGGTTTGACTCTATAGGTCATCTCCTGAGGCAGTTTACCTATGGTGGTGAATTTTTTGCTGCCAAGAACAGAGAAGCCTTGCTGTTTAGAATCCTTTCCTTTAAATTAATGTGCATTTTTGTGTAAAAAAACAAAACAAAACAGTTTTTAATAGGTTTGATTTGCTTGCCTCTGATCTTATGTTTTCTTTCTTTTTTCTTATTCTTTCCTTTCTTGTGACCCCTTACTTATGCTATTATTGTACTTCTTTTTATATCCCCTCCCCACAAGGAGCTCAAGATAAACCACTATCTTTTCCTTTCTCAAAGTTAAAAAAAAAAAAAAAATAGACGCCTATGGGATCATGCTGATTCCTGTGGGCCCCTTGCATAAATGATCATGGTGCATTAGATAATGAGCCTTCATTGGCCAATCAATAATTATCGAGTGCCTCGTTTGTGCAGAATACTGTCCATACCACGGTGTGGGTAATGATGGGAACATATTTCACGAGAGACATTGAAATATTCATGGACGTAGACTTCCTTGGCAATTATGCTTTCGAGATCCATTTATAACAGACACATATTTGGATGGAAGAAAGCTGGAGACTCTCACAAAGTTGGATGCAACACTTTTTTATGAAGCTAGCCATTGTGAAGTTTGCCATTTATCTCACATCCGTCCGCTGTGCACCTCTGATGGTGTTACACTATGGAAGGTCTGTAGGTAAGAGGTAGACATTTTTTTCCGGGGTGGTGAAAGTCCTACTTTACCAAATATTCTTCCCAGTTCCCTCTACCTCTGTCATACTACCAAAATGTTTCCTTCTTGAGTATTACCTTAAAGGTAACGTTTTCCCGTGTGGTATTATATTACCCAGGAGAGGGTGCTTCTCATCTAGCCCAATGTCAGAAACAGCAGCTGATCCCTATCTTCATAGGGCAGGAAACAAGGCCATGAGCAATTGTGACACAGGACTGTTTTGCTTTGATGTAATAGAAGTGGTTTGGGAATGAGCTTGAAAAGAGGTCACCTTGCGCAGATCTAGAGAAGGAAAACAACGCTGGGTCCCTCAATAGCTAGGGGTACTGAAAAGAAGGAGCAGAAGCCAAAGAAGGGAACTGAAGACACAATGAAGCATTCACTTTTGTTGCAATTTAGCTTTTGCCCAACCTGAGTAGGGAAGTTTTGGTGAGCAATGGAGCGACGTGTTGGAAAGCTTGGGAAAGCTCTTATCAGCCTACTTGGGGAGGCTCATGTAGGAGACCAATGCATCTGGGTGTGCCTGAGACTTTCCTGGTGTTACCACTGAATATCCCACATCCCCAGAGTCACCTCAGCCCGGGGCACACAGGGATGGCTGGTCTTCCTATCTGAGACCCTCAATGTTGGGAATATCACCATCTTAGTCACAAATAATTTTGCTAGGAAGTCTGCATGAAAGTCAGTCATTATTATGTAGGCTAGGTCAAAGAGCGTGGTACAAATGCAAATCATTGATTTCTTCCTGCATTTTCCTGAGTTTCTGGACCATCTTTGTAGGTTTTACTGTTTTTCTGGTTTTGGGGAGCATTACCCTTTCCCTCCTGTAGAACACGACCTCACCCTTCCACACTCGCCGTAACTGTTTTTCTTTCTGATTTTTGAAATCAGTTCATTCTAGGAACATCACGTCCTAAAGTTATTGCTTGGTGTTATGTAGGGAGAGTCTCTGAGGGCTCTGATAGGGGCTGTGAAGCTGAGAGATTTCAGAGGTGTCATTCTCACTAGAATGCAACAGCGAATTTCCACCTATTTCCACATGGAGGTAAGTTTAAAGTGTGGTGGTGACTTTGGGAACGGCAGGTCCTTGGTCCTAAGAAATAAGCAGTTACTGATTTTCTCATGGGAGATCTTGAATATTGTAAGAGGCATAGCACTTATGTGTGCTTGCCTCTGTCTGGACAGGTCTTTCTTTAATTTATAATTTATGGAAAGGTATTAAGCCATGGTTATAATCCTATGTGTTGGTGAGAATCTGTGGCGACACCATACAATCATTTATAGAATCCATAACTGTAAAATGTTTTTTAAAAAGAATTAAAATGAAATTAAATAACTCACTAAAAAAGGCCACGAGGTGAAATCAAATACATTCTGTTACTTAAAGATATTTGTACTAAAGTTTCATACTATTCTAATTCTTTGCTCCGAGAGAGTCAAGTTCTAATGTCCTTAGCAAGTAAAATTCGAATATTCATAAATTAGGATTTTGCTCATAAAGTCAACTTTCCACTAACTTGATTCATAATGAAGATAAAATACATCATTTTTTGTTTTGTTTTGTTTTAAGCTGAATCACGGTTGAAACAAAAGTTGACAAAAAAAAGTGGTAGGAAACTCAGTTAAAAATGCATCCAATGTTTGGGAACACAATTACCATTGAATGGAAGTCATCCAAAAGTGGAAAATTAATATAGGGACATTCAGCATTACATGGGGGACCAGTCAGAAGCTTCTGACCTGTCAAAATAGTCTACTATGACTGGTGTTTCTTAGCTGAGCTGAGCACTCAAATATTTGAATCGTAAGAATCTTGATAATTGAAGTTCATTGGTTTCTGTGTGAAGTATGTAAAGCTTACTAGTTTCTTTCCATGTAGAATTTTATTTAAGTCATCCAACAATCCTACGAGGTATAATCCCCTCACATTGACATCTTAAAGTCTAGGTGGCACATATAAGATACACATATAAGATAATTTAGTGTCTCTGAAGGTGGGCCTGGAAATCCTCATTTTTAACAAGTCCCCAGCTAATTTTTATGCCATCAAAATGAAACGCGCATCTAACAATGAACAGGCTGTTATTATCATTCATGGTGTCATTACTCTCTTAGGGACCTTCCAGAATGAGGCACTTCCACTTATTTTTAGCCAGAGCCGATACACTGATTCCCCAAATTAGTCTGTGGTGTAGAACAGTTTCTGAACATGAAAGGAAACCTATGGTAATAGAACTCACATAAAATTTGAATGTGTCTGGGAAGCAAGTTAAATCTCCCTGTACTAATACAAGTACCTTGCAAATTTTAGTGACCATTAAGGAAGCAAAGTATTTTGTCTAAATATATGTATGAGAGAGAGAGAGAGAGAGACCATTTTGATTCATGGAAATGCCTGAAAATGCCATTCCTGGTAAAGTTGATGTACAAGTTCACACCAAATTGCATGAATATCTTTGTAAGAATATCATCCAGGGGGTTTATTTAAAGATGAAGAACACATGGCACTAAAGAGAGCTTAAGAGTAGATGCAGTGGAGGGGCGCCTGGGTGGCTCAGTCGGTTGGGCGGCCGACTTCGGCTCAGGTCATGATCTCGCAGTCCGTGAATTCGAGCACCGCGTCGGGCTCTGTGCTGACAGCTCAGAGCCTGGAGCCTATTTCCGACTCTGTGTCTCCCTCTCTCTGACCCTCCCCCGTTCATGCTCTGTCTCTCTCTGTCTCAAAAATAAATAAACGTTAAAAAAAAAAAATTTAAAAAAAATGCAGTCTTTAAAAAAAAAAAAAAGAGTAGATGCAGTGAAGAAACTGGTTACTGTAGGGCTAGAGGGTTTTGGCAGAAAAAAAAAATGTTCCTTCATGCGGCTTGGAGAAGTAGAGCAAGTATTTTGAAACCAGGGCTTTTACAAATATTTCATAGTGTGGAATATATTTCTCTTTAGAAGAAAAAAACCCTGAAGTAAATGTGTACTGGCTATTTTTTCCTGCAGACCTGTATTTACCATCATACAAGCCTGAACTCCCAAACCTGAATTTCTGAACGTAACAGTGAGGACAGAGTGCATCGTGTTTAACGTGGCCCGTTAAGAATTGCCACCTCTCATTACGGCGCCTTCCCTAGAGCAAAACCCACCGACTACCTGCTTCTCTTTTTCCTCCTGGCCACGCGTTTTTCCTCATTTCTCTCTCTCGTTCATTTCTCGGAGTCTCACCCTCTCTCCAGGCGCACAACAGCTCCCCATCTCATGTTCTCAACCCACACCAGCCCACAGAAATTCTCCGTTTCCTGACTTCTCATATTACCAAGTGTCTATGCCAAAGGCTTTGTTTGGCTCATGGAGATTCTAACTCCATGTTGTTTGCTTCTATTTTATGTATGAGTCCAGTCCTCTCGACTAGATCCTAAGTGCTTGAGACCCGGAAAGACAACATATATTATTTTTTAATTTCCAACAGAGGACATAACTGGTGACCCATAAGTAGACAGTATTTTGAGTCACATTGAATTCCCACCCCCCCAACCCCCACGTGCCACGCCCACTTTCCCAGTCAAATCTATTTCCTTCATTCTTCTTGCCCAGCCACGCTGATTTTCACCCGTAACTTCTCTGATAGGATAAGGGAGAAAAGAGAACTAGCAATTGCAATTCACTTGTGGAAGGCAAAGTATTAAAGAATATTGTTAACTCTACCAAAGAATAAAAAAAAAAAAAAAAACTCGCTGAATTTAGTCAAGACTGTACTCACAGTTCGTATGTGAAAAGTGAAGAGGGTTGATTTCAAGTAATGGCAACAAGTTGGGTGGTAATAACCATCTGCCCACAGGGAGATCCCAAATACCACCTGGAGAAGCTACCTGATAGTTGATATAAATTTCAACTGTAAGAAGTAGCCGTTTGAAATGTGGCTATTCAATTTGTAAAGGTGCCTTTCCTAGTTAATTTGCCCATTGCTTATGTTTGACATGAAGGCTTTTTGCATAATTGTCAGACATTGCATACTGACATTAGCCATGTCAGTGGACATGATCTGTAGGATTTATCCATTTATAGTCAAATAATTGCATTTCATAACAAGAAAACTTTGCCAAAGGGGAGTAAAGCCCCACAGGGAAGCGGTGATGGTGATCAGTGGGCCTCAGGTAATCTTACTGTGTGAGTTCGAGATCCTAGCAGCCAATAGACCTTCAATAAACGTTTGAACATATGGAAGCAGGGTTTTTCATGCATTCATTCCCCAGTGTCTTGAAAAGAGCATAAGCTGTGCAGTAAGAGAGCTTTGGTTCAAATCCCATTTCTCTGCTTTCTGGCTGTGAGACCTTGGACAAGATACTGAATGCATTTGAATATTAATTTCCTCATTTGCAAAATACACGTAACAGTATGTCAATGGGTTTTTGGAAGTAATGAGAATAATCTAAAAGTGCTCGGCAAAGAAAAGGATTGCAGGTGCTTTTTGAATGATGTCATTCACACCTCAGTTGCCCCATATTTCACAGGAAGAGACTGACATGGACATTATAGAACAAAGATCATTAAAATTTACAATGCAAGGCTCAGAGGTCAAGAGAAAGGTTAAGAATTAAGCCATGAGGGTGCCTGGCTGACTCTTGTCATGATCTCACGGTTTGTGAATTTGAGCCTCACGTTGGGCTCCATGCTCACAGCGTGGAGCCTGCTTGGGATTCTCTCTCCCTCTCTCTCTCTGTCCCCGCTCATGCTCTCTCTTTCTCTCTCTCAAATAAATAAATGAATATGGGGCGCCTGGGTGGCTCAGTCGGTTAAGCGTCCGACTTCGGCTCAGGTCATGATCTCACGGTCCGCGAGTTCGAGCCCCGCGTCGGGCTCTGGGCTGACGGCTCAGAGCCTGGAGCCTGTTTCAGATTCTGTGTCTCCTTTTTTCTGTCCCTCCCCCATTCATGCTCTGTCTCTCTCTGTCTCAAAAATAAATAAACGTTAAAAAAAATTAAAAATAAAAATAAATAAATAAATAAATAAATAAATATTAAAAATTAAAAAAAAGAATTAATCTGTGAGTTAACCCTGAAAAAATTGTGCTTTTCTATGTGTGTCTGTCATCAAGGCATCTAACATTAGCACCTTCCTCTATCAAAAATGGCCACAATTAATACATAGCCCTAGAGCACAGGTGCACAATGAAGCAAGCTGGGGGCTGCAAATACCCTCTGTGTGCCCCATGCGGGAATGCTTAGTGGAAAGCACAGGACCCACACTGGGCAGCAGTGGTACGGAATCTTCCCTGAGACAGCCTCAGAGTGGGACATGCAGCTCTGAAGTCAAGACTGTCCTGGAGTAGTGGGCTGGCTAGAGAACAGGCTAGAATTCCAAATAGATGACATCTAGCCACAGTTCGCCTGTTTCTCCAACCTTCCTGTGGGCCAGCCACTGCTCTTTATGTGCATTATTTCATTTACTCCCCCGAAGGCCCCCAGGAGGTAGGTGTTGCTAGTATCTGCAAATTACAGATGAGTAAACTGAGGCACAGAGAAGTTATGTTATTGGTCCCAAGGCACATGCCTAGGAAACTATCAGTAAGAGCTGAGCCTGGGCAGTCTGAATCCATAGACTGCTTTGTTAGATCCTCCTGAGAGCAAAACACAGTAGACACATTGACATGGGCACCAAGGGAAGTGCCCCATGGATCTGGGATAGAGAGGTGGATGTATGAAGGGAAGAGCATTTTGGTCAGATGGCCGTGTGTAATTTTGTCAGTCTGGTATGCTGCCCCAATGGCATGGAATTGGCTCCCAGACGGATGCTGGACAAGAACGTCTGGTGATAAGAACGGCTGTACGTGCATTGTGTCCCAGTGACAGGGTGGGTTGTCTATTTCCAGGGCCTGGGGGCTGCTTTCTCAGACTTGACCCAGATAAGTGCCAGACACAGGAGCACAGGTGCAAGATCAACTGGTCTGCTTCTTGGGTGGAATTTTCCTGCTTAAAGAAAAGGAAAAAAAAAAAAAAAGATGCAGGAAAAGAACAGCTTCCTATGACCTCATTCTGCTTAAAATTCCTGGATATGTCTCTACTTCCCTTCTGGTTCCAGACTTTTTCTTACTTACTTTTAGACTGAATTCAGCTTCTTTAAAAGGAAACAAGTGTCAACTTCATAAAGAAGTGGTGTTGATTTTTTTTTTCCAGAATATTTTGAACTACAGAGCAAAAGCATCTTGTTTAATTAATCTCTGATTCAGTTTTTTTTTTTTTTCTCCCCAGATGGTCAACCTCTCCTGAGAAGGTGGTTCATGGACTTTCTGCATTAGAATTGGGCATGTTTATTAAATTCAGTCATTAAAAAGCTGTTTACTGGGTACATACTATGTGATGAGCATTATATTAGCTACTGGGTAGCAGTCCCTTGGCATGCCTTCTGAATTAGTGTCTCTGGAAGTAGGCTTAGAAATCCTCATTTTTAACAAATTTGCAGATAAATTTTATATTCTCAAAACTTTGAAGACCATGGACTTTTATTATGACTCTTCAAAGACAGAGTGTGGTGTTTCCCGTAAATTTGTTTCTAATCCCTAAAAATTGCGTGGCACAGAGGTATTGATATGTGATTCGTTACAATTCATTGAAGAAATGTGTTTCCAAACTCACTGCTTCGAGTCACTTAGCAGATCAAACCTATCTGGGTGCCTGGGTGGCTCAGTCGGTTGAGTGTCCAACTTTGGCTCAGGTCATGATCTCGAAGTTGGTGAGTTCGAGCCCCATGTCGGGCTCTGTGCTGACAGCTCAGAGCCTGGAGCCTGCTTCGGATTCTGTGTCTCCTCCTTTCTTGGCCCCTTCCCTGCTCATACTCTGTCTCTCAAAAATGAATAAACAGGGGCGCCTGGGTGGCTCAGTTGGTTAAGCGTCCAACTTCAGCTCAGGTCACGATCTCGCGGTCCGCGAGTTCGAGCCCTGTGTCGGGCTCTGTGCTGACAGCTTGGAGCCTGGAGCCCGTTTCAGATTCTGTGTCTCCCTCTCTCTCTCTCTGCCCCCCCCCATTCATGCTCTGTCTCTCTCTGTCTCAAAAATAAATAAATGTTAAAAAAAAATTAAAAAAAAAAAAGAAAAAAATGAATAAACATTAAAAAAAATTAAAAAAAATCAACCTTATCATTTATTCTCATTCATACATTTTACTTTTTGATTTGCCAGTCTTGAGCCTAGCTGGTCAGACACCTGTAAGTCAAGAATCTACTTATTTCCAAGTTCTGGCTTTTGTTTTATTTTGTTTTGTTTGTTCAGGAATATATTGATCATTGGCTTATGTGTTCCTTTACTGGGACATTCTCAAAATCCACTTTGCTTTTTTATTTAAAAATCAGAGAACGTCAAATTTGAGGAGACCTTAAAAGTATTTCGACCATTTGTCGAGTACTTAAGTTCTCACAGTGCACTTTTCGTATTAGTCAAAGCAGAGTGACTGCTTTAACAAACAGCTTCGAAATTGCATGGCCTCATCACGGTGAAGTTCATTTCTCACTCGAGTCTTAGTCAAATGCAGATTATCAGGAGGGGGGCGTGTCATTCGGGGCCCCAGGCTCCTTCCGTCTTGTGGCTCTGTTCTTTCGATAACCAAGGTTTCCCCGTTCAGCCAGCAGATGGGGCAAGAGGGTGAGGGTCACACATTGTGGGGTAGGGGTGAAGGTTCAGGCACAGCCTGGATGTAGCCTGGACCACTTTCATCAGCCAGAGCTCGGCCACCGGCCCGCACGTAGCTGCAAAGGAGTGCAAGTTCATTCGAAGTACAGGACGAGGTGCTCTCTGCCTTAGCCTCCAAGTGGTTATATGGCCTCCCTGCAATTCTTCTAGTGATGGGGACTCACTAGTTTTATTAGTAAGAGAGTATATGTAATCTTTAAACATCCTGGGCAGTTTAGAGGGTTCTCCTCTCATTGAGTTGAAATATTTTTTGCAGTCGTGGTAAGATAGCACACTAATTAAGAATACGGGTTCTGGACCGCTTGAGTTTTAAACCCAACCATGAACTTTGGGCCTGTTTCCTCATCAGTCAATTCGTGTATTGCCTGGCTTGTGCTTGACATGTAATCACTTCTCAGTAGTTGTTCCTATGCAGTAGACTGGTCTGTGTTCTGCCCCTGTCCTCACAGAGACACATCCTTGTCCTTGGACATTAGAAGGTATCTCTGCCCCTCTTCTGGGTCTCTTTCAGCATTTTTCAGCTGTTCCTCACATGACCTCATTTAGCGTTACTTCTCCATCATGTTCAGTCTCCTCAGATTGCAGTCCTGTGTGTCCATTGCCCTTTGAAGAATAGGGCCCTCTTCCCAGAATATAAGATTCTAGTATGTTCTGACCAAGGCAAAGAGTAGCAAAACTGTAACTTCATCATTTTTAGCTGTTGAATGCATGTATCCAAGTAGCCGAACATCACATTAGCTTTTTCAGGCACCACTTCACCCAGTCGACACATATTGATCTTATTTTCTACTGAAATTTTAATTTTTCTACATAAAAAAGTTTTCATATAAATGTAATTGCTGAACCAAGTCTCTTCCACTGCTCTAGAATTTTTTTTTTGGTTTCAAAAGAAGCCTCTTCTGTCTACAGTTTTTTAGTATGTTCTATTTGATCTTGTATTTTCAATCTAAAAGGGAAAGTTACTACACCCTTGGGGCTCTCCTGCTCCTTGGGAGTGGTTAATAGAGTTTACTGCACACACAGGAGAGTGATTAAGACTCATCCGTTAGTGTAAATTTCTTTTGGCCCAGGGTACACAAGAAAGAAACACCAGTGATATTTACTAAGCTGTTGTTTAGGGTTTTTTGGGGTTTTTTTTTTTTTTTTTCTATCTTTGAAAAGTTGAAAAAAAAGAAAAGACAAAACACCAGCACATCCTGCCTTGGCATGGAGACTCACAGCACTGTCTCAACCTGATTATCTTTGACCTTTTCTTCTTTGTGGGCAGGGGTTTCTGTGAAGGGTGTGTATGTGTGTGGGTGTGTGTGTTGCCATATCATGTGAGTTTGGGGGAGGACAAGAAGGAAGACAAAAGATGTGGAAAAACCAGGTGGATACCACAGACGCCACTTCAGGCAGGGGTTGGACCCAACAGTGGTTGAACTAGATGACCCCGTAGGCTCCTTGCAAACCTGTGATTCTAAGACTCCGTGTCAAACATGAGTGGATTCCAGCTCCAGAGGTCTCAGTGTGCCAACCTGGCAAATGGGAGCATTCTAAATTTTGAAATACTTGTTCTAAGTCCTCTCCCTTCAGATCAAAAATGACATTCTTCCTCCTTCATAGTTCATCTGTGATCACCAATCCTGTTCACTATGAAAGCCTGACCCTGTGGAGCCTAAGCCACCAAGATCTCTGGTCTTCTCTACTAAAGTTCATCTTTGATGAATGGTTTGAGGCACTGGCTTTCTCTGTAATACTAGCAGCAACGATGACAGCAATACCAATAGCTAATACTGATCGAGAACATACTGTGTGTCAGGAACATACCGGGTGGTCCTATCAACCACATGATATGGAAAAGGAAACCGAGACTTAGAAATGTTAAGTAATTTGCCCAAGGACCCAGAGCGGCAGAGCCGGTTAAATAGGCACTGGAAGTGGAGAGTACAAACCGCCATTCGCCAATGAGCAAAGGCCCTGTGGCTGGCCACCCCCAGAGGCTGCAGGCCTCCCTGCTGAACGGGCCGAGTGAAGTCTCAGATCCCATGTAACCCATCACCTTCTGTGGACACTTCTCACTAAGTCGCCTGACTCGGACGTATCGTGCTGCCACATATTGTGTATTAACCTAGCGTTTGGGAGGAAGCTAACGTGGTGTTTTGATGTATTCAAAATGATCAGCATGGAGCGCTGGGCAACACTTGAATGAGTGGCCCTTCAAGGAACACTACAGGAGAGATCCTGTAGCACTTCAACAGGATGGCTTAAAAAAGCAATTCCTTACAGAGTCAAGGCCACTAATCCCTTTAGCTGAACTGGGCCGAGGGTGGGGAAACCCCAAGACACAGAACAATCCAGTCTGTAGCCCACATGCACAGTTGATTTCTGAGAAGTGACTTTAACTCGTGGAGGTTTCACGACGAGCTACTGGACGACATCCGGCACCAGCCACTAATCTCAGATCTCGCAGCAACACGTATCCCCTGGAACCCAAAATAGTCCTGCCTCGAGCTCTTTTCGCTTCTTATCACTTGAGTGAGAGCCTGTGTGAGCAAGGTGTTTGTCAACCAACAGCTCCCGATTTGCAGAGAGATGAGTGGATGTGCGGCCTATTCCACTTAATCAGGCACCATCTCCCCCAGCAGCCTCGGATGCCTCCGTTTGTCCAGCCACCTCCACCTACGCAGACTTCTTCTTATCCAAGAGTCTGCTGGACTTTTTCAAATTCACTTGCCCATGTGATGTTTTCCTAGGGCTTAAAATGGAATGAAATCCCCTTTAATCCCAACCCTTCCCCACTTTATTTTGTTTCTTAACATTTTCCTTTTGTAGAAACACATTGGAGGCTGATCCCCAAGACCCTGAGAGGGATACATGCAAGAATGGCTTTTGACTTTGCTAGAGGATCTTTAGCCTGCCTAAAACGCTCAGATACCATCTGATCACAGTTCCTCAGGTCTCTACCCCTTGGCCTCAGTTAGAGATGCAAATGCCATGCAGTGGATTACTTCTGAATAAGGGCATGGCGTCCACTGCGATAACATTCCTTCCATCTGTGACAGCTACGGGACCCTCGGTCTGAGAATACTTTGCTTGATGGTGGATACAGCGTAGTTTTGAGCGAAGCGAATGGTTATCTAAAGAAAACTCCCTGGGCGTGCCCAAGAACAGTTTATATCGGCAGAAGAAGTCCACAAAGAAACACTAATGGAGTATATGGGTGGCATTTTTTTGGTAATTTTTAATGATGAATAACCAGTAATGATTTTTCTATTGCATATGTCTGGAAAGTCTAAATGGGTGGCTCCTGAACAATATTTAATATAAGAAAACAACATTAAAAATCATTATTCTTCCCCTAACCTCTGCTAAGCCCCTTTAGAGTGGTTACATGCAGCCCTCATGTACCTTGTACGAAAGGAGTTGGGTAGCCAAATTTAGTCTCTACAATTTCCCTACTCTTGCTTCTAGGTAGAAACGACTACGTATACATTCCTCTTCATGTTGTAACAGCCAAAGGTTGAGGGTTGAATTTAAATGATACAAAAAGAGATCTTCGAATTCCGAATAAAGTCCATTATCTGCGAGCTTGTTCATAAAGACCAGGTAGAACAACTATATTGCAGAGGAACCAAGGGTTTGATAGAATTCAATTGGTGAGCATTGTTTACTATGGGCAAGCCATTTGTTTCAGTTAAGAGTGATCAATTTTGCCCTTAAAGCAAATTTAGAGGAGGGGGGGGGGGCGGTGAGGAGAAGGGAGAACAGGATGAGGGCAAGGAGGTAGAGGGGGAGGGAGAAGGAGAAGACAACGATGATAATGATGATGTCACCACCTGCTAAGGAATCAACAGGTGGGGACTGTTAGTCATCCCCTCCCCCTGACTTCCAGCCACCCAATCTCAGACGCTGTCCCTCAGACGATGTCCCAAGGGTCATCCTCCCCTGAAGAATGAGAGGGGAACCCACCTTCACTGAATTCTTTTGCACTTGACTGCCTTAGATGCACAGTTCCATTTAATTCTCAAACTTAGGGTGCAGGCAATGTTATTCTCATTTGTATAGATTAAGATTGAGACATTGAGAAACTTGCTCAGGATCACAGAGCTAACAAGCGAGAAGCTGGCATTCGAATCGGCTGGAACCAAGGGTTTGACAGAATTCGATTCAATTTGTGAGCAATCATTCATTGCGTTTGAAACCGGCTATGCTGGCTTGTCCCACCACCTCGTGAGCACTTTACCTCTGTTCTGTCAGGAGATCGATCCGGTATCTCCTTTCTAACCTGCTCGGGCTATCGGTACAGCTTGTCCCATATGGAGTTTCCTGTACCTCACTGGTGAGCCCCTTCCCAAGCATGCGCATTCGCTTTCACAGATCACTCCCCACCACCCGACCCCCACCCCCAGAAACTGTTGCTATGCATTTATGTTTCTCACCACCTGACAGAAGACGGATCATCCCTGAGGTATAAGTGCCAGCCTCACAGCTCACTGGGTATACTGTCACCATCCACATCAAAGCACTCTTCATTGAAACAAGAGAACAAGTATTTCCCCTGCTATCTGAAAGCAGAGCGCTCCTATGAAACCTTTTGTAAGGAGAAATGGCATGAAGCCAAGAAGAGGTTGCAATCAATTAATTGATTTTTATTTACTATTAATGTATATGGAAAAAATTTTAAGCACTCCCAGACCCCAAAAATAACCTCTCTCAGATTTTCTGAAAAATACCTTAGGACTCATTGTGCTAACGGATGCACAAAATTAATCGAGATGAAGCACAGATGCTCACAGACACAGCTCAAAATTCTGGCGGCTGGATGTGGAGACGCAGAGTGTGGTTCCCGGAGGGGGAAAGAGCTTGGCGGGGCCGCTCTCTCTGCTCGGGGTGCTCACGCTTCTGTAAGCCTCACCGCAAAACAAACGCTGAACATTATTTTTACTTCCCACTTTTTTTTGTAAAAGCAAAATTTCTATTCAAATTTCTTTCAGTTACAGAAAACAGGTAGTAAAATGTAGGTCTTTTGCACAAGTGAAGTGCTGTAATGCACACTTCCAAAAAGCAGGGGGTCCTTGGGGAGAATATGGGAAATTGACCAAGATAGCTTTCATGTGATTTGATGATATTGGTTTAAAATATCTCTGCTTGTGGGGTCCCTGGGTGGCTCAGTCGGCTGTGTCTGACTCTTGGTTTCAGCTGAGATCATGATCTTGTGGTTTCATGAGTTCGAGCCGGGGTCAGGCTCCGTGCTGGCAGCACAAAGCCTGTTTGGATTCTCTCTCTCCCTCTGTCTCTACCCCTCCCTGACATGTGCAGGCTCTGTCTCTCTCAAAATAAATAAATAAACACACACATGCACAAATCGCTGTTTTTCATCTCTGATCAGATCGGAAAATGCTCTCATGCAAGTTGCTATTTTGAATTGTGAGTTTCAGGAGCTTTTTTTTTTCTTTTAATGAAGTAGGAGACTCTCCCCAACTAGTCGTTCAGGGGTGAACAATCCCTGATTTTTTGAATTGGGACCCCTAAATTGTTGAATGTGATATTTTTATTTTTATTTATTGATTTATTTTTAATGTTTAGTTATTTTTGAGAGACAGAGAGAGAGAGAGAGAGAGAGCATGAACAGGGAAGGGGCAGAGAGAGGGAGACACAGAATCTGAAGCAGGCTCCAGACTCCAAGCTGTCAGCACAGAGCCTAACGCGGGGCTCAAACTCATGAACTGTGAAATCACGACCTGAGCCGAAGTCGGATGCTCAACCAACTGAGCCACCCAGGTGCCCCTGTGATGTGGTACTTTTAGAGAGGAGAGTGTCAGGGAGGGGAATCATATTCCACATCAAGGAGGGGGAAAGGGGGCTGGAGACAAGAGGACATAAATTTATTGAATACTGACCGTGCCAGCCATGTAGCTTGACATTGGCTTTGTTTCCTTCAACCGTCTCTCATTCTGCAAGGTAAAAACATTCTACGTGCACCACCACCACCACAGAAACTCAAGCGGCAGTGCTTTGTCTCAGTTTCAACAGCTGTTGGGGGGGGGGGGGCGGGTGCAGCTCGTGTTTGGACGGCCCAGGTCTCCCTGGGTTGTTTTCACTACAGTGTACAGTCTCCTCAAAGCAGAGCTCTGTTTTGGGCTTGGGGAGTTAAAGAGGGAGACAGCATACCGTCCTGTCCTCAGGAGGTTTACAATTTAGCTAGGAGACAAACAGATTTAAAAAGTCGAGACCAACCGATGCTTGCCACGAGGCTAAGCAGTACCAGCAAAGCTATAGGAGCTCCAGGAGCCGTTGATGACAGGGTCCCAGTGAAG
This sequence comes from Panthera tigris, assembly GCF_018350195.1. NCBI lineage: Eukaryota > Metazoa > Chordata > Mammalia > Carnivora > Felidae > Panthera > Panthera tigris. Next base: position 112,973,999 of record NC_056666.1, on the reverse strand, counting down.
GACAGAGATTGGAGTGAGCCTTGGAAGGAATCTGATGACTTAGAAACATGGAGAAGAGGCCCGCAGCTGTCCAAGAAAGGGGATCATCCTGAGCTAAGAATATACGTGCTGTATTGAGGGAATGAGGTGGGTGCCGATGGTAGTTGCTGCTGTTTCCAGAAGTGCGCTTAGGAGGGGAGCTGAGAAGCGTCCCTTTGGAAGGTACACGAGACCCTTGCTCGCACCGGTGCCATTGCCACCATCCGGGGGCATGTTAAAAACGCAGAGCCTTGGACGCCGTGCCAGACCCATTAAATCAGAATCTGTATCTTATCAAGATTCACCACGCCATTTGGAGGCAGGTTCAAGTCTGACAAGAACTGCCTTAGCGAAGTACATCCACTCTTCTCTCATTTTCCTTCGTTTAGATCCCAGAATAAGACTGATGGAGACTAGCCACTCGCAGCGGCGCGGATGACGCGAAGCGAAATAAGTCAATCAGAGAAAGACAAATACCATATGATTTCACTCATATGTAGAATTTAAGAAACCAAACAGAAGAACATATGGGAAGAAAGGGGGGAAGAGAAGAGAAGGAAACAAACCGCAAGAGACTCTTAACGAGACAGAACGAACTGAGGGTTGCAGCAGGGAGGTGGGCGAGGGACGGGCTAGATGGGTGACGGGCATCGGAGGGCACTTGTTGTGGGGAACACTGGGTGTTGTGTGCAAGGGATGAATCACTCATTTCTACTGCTGACACCAACATTGCACTGTATGTTAACTAACTAAAGCTTAAACTTTAAAAAAAGGAAAAAAAAAAAAAAAGACTGAAAAGGGCTAAAACTGCTTTCTGCTGTCTGTCTCCTTTCTCTTTCTGTAGAGGCCCAGGTGGCTATTGGTGACCTCGGGGACTCGAGTGATGCTTCCTTTTTATTGCTTTGTCGAAGACCCAACATCCTCTTTCTGTAACTTCCGTGCGTCACACTCTTCTTGCTGTGCACTGGCATTCACTGATCTGTGAATGTCACACTCGAGAATGTGGAGCAAATGCATTTTGTACACACGGATCTACAAAATGGAACAACTCAATTGCCTTCCCGGGAGGCAGCCGCAAACAACCAGGCCATTTGTAAAAGCGACTGACCTGTGCATAATAGAATGTTCTGCGTTAGCATCGCCCATGTTGGGCAGGGGGGCTTGAAAGGGCTGTGCCACCCTCAGTGGGGCCATTTGGAAACGGAGCACCTTAAGAAGACAGAGGCAGCTTTCAAGTTCAGGCCCTGCCTTGGGGTTTACCCAATTTGTTTCATTCAGACTCCTCATTCCTGTTGATTTTATTGATCGTCAGACTTGGGACCACAGCTCCCCTGTGGAAAGATTCTAGGTTTAGGGGAAGCTGGGGTTGGGGAAAAGAAACACTGGACACATAAATTGTTGGAGGGCACTTCTGGTTTCCAGTCTGATGCCTGGAAGCCGTCGCTCCCATCTCTACAACAAGAACGGAATTGAACAAACCGAACACCAGCGACTCTTCTTAGATCCTTCAGAGGACTGAGGTCACTGGGCAAACCAGTGTCCCCACACACTGGACAGACAGACAGATGAATAGAGAGACCTTCAGCTTACCAGGAGCAGAAGCCTTTGCAGAAACTGGTACCAGAGGCAGAAAACCAAGACTGTGATTGACAAGTCGCTAGAGGCTCTGTGTGGATATGTTTAAAAATGAAAAATTTCTAGGAGTCCCGGTCTCTGGGGGAAGGGGGGGTGGGGGGGGGCATTTTTGTGAGTTTTATGTCCAGGAGCCCGGTCAGGTTCCCAGGATGGAGGTAGAGAGATCCTTTCCTGCTTCTTGCATGGAGAGTGGAAAAGTAGGCATTTTGAGCCCTTCATTCTCTTTAACAAGACCTGCCCTCAAGGGAAACTATTTTTACCAGGGGTTTTACCTAGGGCCTAGACAACCTAGAGAAGGGAAATACCCAACTCAGGTTGAATAAGAGACTAAGACCTGATCATAAGACTTCAGAATGCTATCCCAAACCCCACACCTGGTCAGCACATCCATCAGGCCCCTGATAATCACAGCGGATTACAGCGAAAAGAACCGCCCCTCACACTCCAACGGAGGAATCTCTAGGAAAACCCAAAGACCACCAGGGAGACAAAAACCAGGACGTGAAAGGAGATTTTAGCCGCTGACACCCTTGTGACAACAGAGTAAACACAGCCTAACTCCTAGCCAGATGAACAAAACCTCACGCTGAATGCTTATTTACCTAAACTGGGGGAAATCCGTAATGAAGGTAGTCACTTGACCGGAGGGAGTTTCGGCTCACATAGCAGAATGTTCTAGGTTCTCTGCTTAGAAATGAAACAAAGGGCGGAGAGAAGCAGACACGTGGTTTTAGGATTTCGGGAAGGGAAAATCACCTTCTTGCAAGCTCTGCCCTCTTTTTTTTTTTTTTTAACGTTTTTTTTTAAATTTATTTTTGGGACAGAGAGAGAGCATGAATGGGGGAGGGGCAGAGAAAGAGAGAGACACAGAATCGGAAGCAGGCTCCAGGCTCTGAGCCATCAGCCCAGAGCCCGACGCGGGGCTCGAACGCACGGACCGAGAGATCGTGACCCGAGCTGAAGTCGGATGCTTAACTGACTAAGCCACCCAGGCGCCCAAGCTCTGCCCTCTTTGAACTCGACAGTTGTCATCTTGCTGCAAGCAATTATTTATCTGCAGTTCTCACCTCCCCATGAAAGACACTTCAGCTGATATTTTAGAGATTACAGAATCCCGTGGGCTTTGTTACAGTCGTCAAGATCTCTATGGAAGTTTTATAGTCTACTGTGGTAATGAGTCAGTTAATTAATGCTGAATATTTGTAGTGATAACTCTATCTTGACAAATCTTATATGTTCCAGTTTTTCTCCAGTCTCTTTGCCCAACCTGCCTGCCAATGTGTGGGTGTCGTGGGAAATAGAGTTCCTGAGAACGAAGGACATTTACCTTCTGGTTCTGATTTTGCCATGCATTTGGTGGATAATCAAGAGGAAGTCACATAACTTTTCTGGGACTCAGTTTTTCCAGCTGTGAAAGAGGATAATAATAGTGGACCTATTTCAGCCCCAAAGTCAGGATCAAATAAAGTGGTAAATAAACTTATACCAATGCAAAGTTATTAATGTCTGTAAGTTTGTAAGTGTGGACGTTCATAATATGGTGGGAATAAAAAAGATCACTGAAATTAAAGGTCATTCAGATGCAACTTGAAAGTCAATCCTCTGAAAGTATGCATATTTTAGTAGAAATCATGATGCATTTCTCTGTTTCATTTTCTTTTTCTGATTTCTGCACATTCTCATGAGGCTCCCCATTTTCATCTTTCATACCCCTCTATAGAGCCCCACATATGTTTTGAAGGTGTTTGGGGAAAAATAGAGTTTTAAAATTTGCAAACATGTTTGGGGCACTCTAGGCAGCTAAAAATTGGCTGTATGTGGATTTTCTCTAAAAAGAAACCAAATAAAACACTCTTGACATGGCAAACAAACAGCTATCCTGAGGGCAATATTTTTCGGTACTGAGTGTAAATGAATCAAACAAACAAAAAAATCATGGTGATTGTTTCCCCCCAAAGCACAAAAGAAGCTAAAAAAACCACATCTCTTGTCCCAAATACAATATGAACCGTACTAAATTGAAAACAATTGTGCAAAATATTGGGGCCATTTGAGGACCACATCAGGCATCTGCCTAAAAATCTTACCACTTACATGTAACATACAATTACGGGTTCGCTGAGCAAGAATAAATCATTCCAGTGATCCAGGAGAGGGCAAAATTGGAAAAACACAGCATTAGTCACATTTCCCCAAGCATGTGTCATGAAGGCAGACTTGTGAGAGGGAAGACATCCAGCTTAGGATCGGTTCCCGCTGTTCATGTGCTGGCGGGATGTGGGAGAAGTACTAGGTGTGAGAGCCCCACGTATGGTCTGGGATGTGAGGCAAGTTCTGTGCACAACTGATCTACTTGATTAAACGAAGAAAATGGATTAAAGCCAGGGCTATTCATGTCTTCAAAATAATGTGGGCTGAAACACAAGTTCTAACAAGGCTATGAACTAAGAGTTACATGCTGATCGGTCTGCCAGTGTCTTCTACATCTACTCTCTGGTAGGCAGAGGATCATGGGTGTTAAGAAACTCTGGAGTCAGACAGTAAGTTTCTGAGTCTCTCTGCCTCAGTATCCTCATCTAAAAAATAGTAATCATGATGGGGCGCCTGGGTGGCTCAGTCGGTTGAGCGTCCGACTTCGGCTCAGGTCATGATCTCGCGGTCTGTGAGTTCGAGCCCCGCGTCGGGCTCTGTGCTGACAGCTCGGAGCCTGGAGCCTGTTTCGGATTCGTCTCCCTCTCTCTCCGTCCCAACCCACTCGCATTCTGTCTCTGTCTCTCTCAAAGATAAATAAAATTTTAAAAAATTAAAAAAAATAGTAATCATGAAACTACTCAACTTGCTGGGTTGTTGTAACATTAAAAGAGACATTAGAACCTTCTGCAAAACAAAACACCTAGATTATTGTCCTGCCCCTGGTAGTCACTGTTACGAATTCTCCTCTCTTTCCCTGTTCTACCCCACGCCTTTCTGGTATCCTGATTCCTTCTTTGCAATCTCGCCTGGTCTCAAGATGATATGCAATAGCCTCTGCTCTAAGCATGGCCCAACTAAAGCCTTTCCATGGCTTTCCCCAGTTCAATTATATAAGGGTTTTGCTAGTGTGCCACCTTTCAACTCCAATGTGCATATGATGGTCTCTGGAGATCAGAAAGCAGATCCTGATTCAATAGGTTTGAGTGTATTCCTAGGAGATTCTGCATTTCTAACAGACCCTAATGCTGTGGGTCTATAGAATTGGTAATAAGAAGCTAGGTAAGTAGCTGTCCAAATTGACCAACCTTTTTTTATTCTTTTTGTGGGCGGGGGGGGGGGGGTGGTGTGTGGAATGGAACTTGAAGATTGCTTTCTTCAGTGGGATACTAACGGTCTATAACCTGCAAGCAATCAGATCCTGATCCAGTTATAGAATCCAGTTGCCAGAGAGATTCCTCACATGGCTGCATTTCTTCATATGCAACATTTAAAATTAATTACATTAACTCAAACTAAGGTTTTGGTGACGAGAGACCCATGGGTGTCTCAGTCGAGGAGAAACTTTATATTTAAAGGAGCTTGGTTCATGGATAGAATGTGAGGCTTAATATTTTAAGGTGATATAAGCAGGAGGAAAGATACTTTGTTGGCAGCCTGGAAATTACTCGACAGGCATTTACAATGTCAAGCCAGTCAACGGCTGGTTGGCTACAACAAGTGATGAGGGACACCTAGGTGGCTCCATTGGTTGAGCGTCAGATTCTTGATTTCAGCTCAGGTCATGATCTCCCAGTCCTGAGCTTGAGTCCTGAGTTGGGCTCAGAGTGGAGTGTGGAGTCTGCTTGAGATTATCCCTCTCTCCCCCTCTCTCTCTGCCCCTCCCCCACTCATTTTCTCTCTCTCTCTCTCTCTCTCTCTGTCTCTCTCTCTCTCAAAATAAATAAATAAACAAACAAACAAACTTTAAAAAAAAAACCAAATACTGAATACTGAATACAGGCAGTTTCTTCCCCCATCAAATATGGAAATAGCATGTTAAATAATGCTCTCCAGGGGCACCTGGGTGGCTCAGTCAGTTAAGTGTCCGACTTCGGCGGAGGTCATGGTCTCCCGGCTCGTGGGTTCCAGCCCTGCGTCAGGCTCTGTGCTGACAGAGCCTGTGTCTCCCTTTCTCTCTGCCCCTCCCCTGCTCATGCTCTGTCTCTCTCTTTCTCTCTCTCTCTCTCAAAAATAAATAAACATTTTTAAAAAATGGTAAAAATAAATCAATACATAATGTTCTCCAAAATTCATGTCCACTCAGAATCTTATTTGGAAATAGGGTCTTAGCAGATGTAACTAGTTACAATGAGGTTATATTGAATTAGAGTGACCCCAATCCAATCATTGGTGTCTTTATAAGAAGTGCCACACGGAGACGCAGAGGGACAGACACGGAGAAGAGTGCAGAATAAAATACACAGGGAGGATGCTGTGTGACTATGGAGGCAGGGCCTGAAGTTATATTTCCACCAGCCAAAGGACGCCAAGGATTGCCAGCTACCGTCAGAAGCTAGGCGAGGGTCTTGGAATGGATCTTCCCTCTGAGACCCCAAAAGGAGTCACATTCTGCAGACACTTGGATTTTGGACTTCTTTTGAAACGAGAGAGAATACATTTCTGCTGTGTAAACTATCCTGTCTGTGGTCATTTGTTACATCAGCCCTAGGAAACTAATACCCTATCTAAGAAGGACAAAGGTCGGCCCAGTTGCCAAACGAGCTCCTAGAGCTCAATGTTCAAAGGCCCTCTGCCTTTCAATCTCTGGCAGCTGAGCTGGTGATGAAGAAGTTAGGTGTATATGTGGGGAGACTGCCAAGGTGGGTATCCTGGCTTTCTCTGCTCTCTTAGGTAAGTAGTGACAGGGGAGAAGACAAGAGGCAATTCCTCTTTGGTTCAAGGATTAATCCCACTGGAGTAAAGACAATTGAATGCTCCTAAGAGAGAGTTCAACGAGTCGCTCAGCTTTTACATCTGGCCAAATTGCCCAGACACAAACCCCTCCGTGTGACTAGCTCTACGGGGAGGCAGGTAGCAAAGGTGATCCAGTGGAGGAAGAAGCACTGAATGAAGCCTCCTGGGGATTATGCTCTTGGATGTGATCTGACGGAAGGTGATGAGAGAAGCTCGGGAGGCGAAGGAGGATGCGGTTAGTAAACAGAATGGAAGTGGCCCCATCCGTCCGTGCTATTTTCGCCTTCTCGGAGGCACTTTGGCTTGGTGTTTCTTGCCTCTGCGTGGATGCCGAGGCTTGCCTCCTAGGCTTTCACCACCTCAGACAACTTGGAGACTTTTGCTTTGACTAGTAAGGAGCCTGAGATCCACATTTATCTCAAGAAAACATACTCCATTAAGGAAAACATACTCCCCACCCATGATTATTCTATATTCAGTAACCCTGGTTAAACATAGGCCTCCTGCCAAAAAGACTCCTCAGTCTTCAGTCTGTTTAAACAAAATGAGGAAAATGCCTAAAATTATTCTTTTCCCATTTCCAGCCCAGTGCATTCGTGGTTTAAGGCAACACAATGCACTCAGAAAGCACCTTGTATCTACAGAAATCAACATATCCTATCGAGATGTTCTAAACACACTGCTGATCTGCTAAGGTTGTATGAAAAGTGCATCACCAGGTGCTTGAGGGCATTGTCAAGATGAATGTGTGCATTGGAGGAAATTTAAGCCCCACTCTCTAACCAGCAACAATAGCACCAGGTTTGGAGTTGAAAGAACTTTTTGAGTTCAAGATCTTCCAGTGACTAGGAACCTTGAGAGCATTTCCTAAACGTCTCTGAGCCTCAGTTTGCTTTATGTAAATGAATTACTTCTGAGTTTGCAGACAAGACTTTATAACAGATTCGTACGTCAGGTGATAGATCAGCTAACCAACAAATGATTCAGACTCGTTCAGACTCATTGTCTTAATGCACAGATGATGAAGGAAGAACGTTGCTTTGAGGAGTTTTGTCGTTTTTATTGTTTATGAAACCATTTTCCTTTCTCCAGCAAGTTCCTCTTTCTCTTTTTTTTATGTGGCCTGAGCTATATTTAAACTGGCACCAGCCCAGCTCGCTTCTTACCATATATGGACTGACTCACAGCATAGTCTGGAACTGTAATCTGGATTTAGTCTCTTGACTCTAGAGTTCTCTGCCCACCTTTGTCTCTGTTTAGACAGTTAGGGCAACTGTAAGTTTTAGCTCCAGAAGATTCTAGTGTCGCTGGAATTTGGACCATAGTCTCAGCATTTCCTGGTGATTCACATTCTAAGGTGATGATGCCTTAGCCATCATCCATAAGGTGGGTCATCATTCAGCAATATGACGTAGAGCAACGAAAACCACCAAATATTGTGATTATTATATGGATAAAAAAGATAATTGTGTTTGAGTAACTATTTAAAAATCCTAAAACTCTATAAAAATATATTAAAATGGAGTACATTCTTCATTTAATAAGAACATTTTGAGCAACGGAAGCTGGCTGTATTCTCCTATGGCATGCTTTTCAACCTTCTAGACTTATCTCTAGCCTAGCAGATGCATGAGAGATGCAGTATCTTCAGAGCACTGGGGGTGTCTGTATTTACTTCTTCAACAAATAGTTTTTGAGCACCTGTTATATAATTAATAATCTTCTAAGCACTGGGTGTATCACAGAGATAAATAAGAAAGTGAGAATCCCTGCTCTCATGGAACTTCTATTCTCGTAGTGGAGACCAACAGTGAACAAACAAACAACAATATAATGTTTCTTTCAAATTGGTTTCATTTTATTTAGAAGATGAGAGACAAAAACAAAAACAAACAAACAAACAAGGGAACAGCAACTTCAGATAGTCAGTTTGAGAATGCGTCTCTGAAGAGAGATATTTTAACTAAGAACAAAGGATGACCAAGAGACCTGTGTGCCAAAACCCTGAGGGGAAGAATGTTCTAGAAAGAGGGATTTGCCTATGGGGTGAAATGGAAGCTGAACGGAAAGATTGCAGCTGCACTGAGGTAAATGGGGCAGCGAAGCTAACAGGAAGGTTTAAGAGGGACCAAGGGTGACATCTTACAAGAAACTGCAGGGGCCACGTTTCTGGATTTGATTCCAAAGTTGATAGTGGGCCATTGGAAGAAGTTAAGGCACAAGTGTGATTTATATCACTCAGAATCACTCAGAGTTCTGTGGGGAAAATGAGTTGTAGCGGGCCCAAAACAAAAACAGAGAAACAGTTATAGAATTGTTGTCATTCTCCCCGCAAAAGCTGATTTTGGTTTGTAGTCACATGGCAACAGAAAAAAAAATAGAGCGAAACAAATAGAATTGAAATATTTTGGAGTTCATGGAACAGGACTCCCTAAGGGATTAGATGGTTGTAGAAGGTGGGATGAAAAAAAAGGAAGAATTAGGACTTGTTTATTTCCATGTCCCTAGCCCTTAGCACAATGCCTAGCACATAGTAAATGCTCAATAAACATGTTCAGAGTTGTTTTATTTTCTCCCATCAAAGCTAAGTCTCCCAAACGGGTGATCAGTGGAAGAATGGAAGAGTATAGAACATAAATAAAAGGAGACCCTAGAGAATGAATAAAGGGGAAAAATGGACACAAAGATTTCTTTTCGGCAAAGCTGGTAACGACTTCACTGTCAGCAGATCAAGGTTAAAATCTTCCTTTATGTCTCTCTCTGCAGGTGGCTTTCCAATAAATGTCTAAGGACGTCCCAGGCCTGCAGAGGCTGAATTGAATGTTGCATGATGAAGAAGGGATGGGACTGTATATAGAAAAGACATTTTTAAAGTTATCTTGTGATTGAGGAAATAATTTTTCATCATTTCCTTGGCTGAGTTTGAAGAGAGAGTTTCAGAACACAGAAAAGACGACAAAGCATATAGTCTGAAAAGGATAGAACCAAGCGATTTTGTCTTGGTGCGTTGATTTGGATGTTACAGAGGGCATGTTGTTAGCACTTGGTAGCAGTTGGTGTTAGCATTGATAGAGCATACATGCACAGACACGATCCTTTTCACTAAGACTACCCCAAAAAATAAAAAAAATAAAAAAACCCTGAGATAGGCAATGTGATCCTCTCAAAGATTTTAAATGGGAAGCACAAATATTCCCACCCTTCAGACCGGTGAGGTTAAATAAAAATAGATGAGGGTCACACATATTAAATACTAATATCAGTGATTGCAGACATCCATACTTTGATTGGCACCCATGGTTTAATTCAGGACCTTTTAGAAATTCTGACATTATTGGAAAGGGGTTTCAGGCATCCATATTCATCCCTGGTCTTTCTTCCAAAATTCAATTTATGGACCATTTCAAAAAAAAAAAAAAAAAAAAGTCCTGCTGGCTCCTCATGTACTTTCGAGTGGTGCCTTCAAAATTTGCTGTAAGTGAACTTAAAGTGCACTCGCTCTTATGCTGATTCCATTTGGGGTCTAAAAATGGCGTTGACAACCTCAGCGTTGTTCCTTCTCCTCTGGCTGCAGGACAGCGTCTCCCGCATGTGATTGATGGATAGGCTTTGCTCCGGAACGAGCCACATCAAACACATCTCCATTCTACTCAATGAGTACAGAGAGGCGTGTAGGTTCTCTTGATTCTCTAACTACAGCTCTTTCACTGTTCTTTCAGCCAAATAGCATCTGAAATATTGATAGCTTCAAAAAAATGTAGGTTTATTAAAAGATGACCCAGCTATTGCAGGGCTAAAAGGAGAGAATAAAGCTTTTGAAACGGAAAGCAAGTATAATTCGAAGGCGGTGGGAAGTGATGTCAATAAACACTGACCTAGAGACTGAAAGGTCTTTGGGCAGGTCCCTCAAATCGGGTGTCTGCCTTCTTGTTCTCTTTGCTCTATAGTCAGCTCTGAAATGAGAATCTTCTCCAGAGGTGCATTGAGTTCATAGACATGCGCAGTGTGGGAACAATTCCCTTGGTGCGATACATAAAAGGCCACTCACCTTTGCCTGTGGCAAGATGTCTAAAAACGCTCTGGGCCTTCTTACTATACTTTGCAACTGCCCTCTCTCCCCTAACCTGGAGTGAGGAGACTGAAGGTTTTATACAACCCTTTTATTTTATGGGAAGTCCACAACAGATGTTTTATTTCTTTCTGACCCCCTGTCCCTTTCTCAGGTAGAATTGGTGGCTCCTTCCTTCAGATCACCTGGTGCCTGGACTTACTCCTTTATCCTCCTATACACAATAATATTTTTTCACACTTAATCATATATGCTGCGTTGTCTGTTTTCCCCTACTAGTGTCCTTAAGAGAAGAGACTGAGCTTTATTTGTATTTTTATTCCCAAATGTATGAGGTTGTTGTTATTTTGGTGTTCTGCCCACAGGGAAGGATCAGGAAAGATTCTCTTTATTAACTGTATTAAAACCCTGTTAAATCTTGCTCTATCAGCGTCCCGGAAAGTAGGAAAGCACCAAGCAAAAGAAGCCATTCAAACACACCCATTCTTGGCTGTTCCAGATCATTGAATGGAGGGTAGAAGTTTTAATAGGACCATACGCTTTTATCAACCCCATGTTGTCCTACCAGTGGAGAAAAAAGGAGAAATGTAGGAGGTCCTGAGACTCCTACACGCTGAGTTTGGGACAATGTGCTTCGGGCTTGGGAGGGAACCACTGTTGAAATTCTGGAAGATCAGACCCCTGGCCACAACCATGGAAGTGACTGCTTGTCTCTTGTTTCTGTCAGGTAACACCTTATCTTAACATTTCTATTTCTTTGGCTACAGAGGAGCTAGTGGCCTTCATTTATCTTACATGAACTTTCTTGAGTTCGACCGATAGTGTTTATGAACTTTAAGCAGGCAAGTCAGAAACCTAGAAGTCAGTGCCATCATTTCCAAAGAACAGCCTTAGTCAACTGAAGTCATTACCTTTGCATGTCAAATTCCTGAAAATACAGCATTTAAACCTATACTTTAGAATAACTTATTGGGGTACCAGGGCTGCAAACATAACCTTCTAATCTAATCAGCATTACAGTCTCTGATCACGAGCAAAGCAGTCCTTGAGGAAAGATTTTTCTGGGAGCACCAGGGTGGCTCAGTCATTTAAGTGTTCAACTTTGGCTCAGGTCATGATCTCACAGTTGGTGAGTTCGAGCCCCGCATCAGGCTCTCTGCTGTGAGCACAGAGCCCACTTCAGATCTTCTGTCCCCCCTCCCTCTCTGCCCCTCCCCTGCTTGAGCTCTCTCTCTCTCTTTCAAAAAAAAAAAATAAACGTTAATAAAATAAAATATCATAAAATAAAATAAAATAAAATAAAATTGTTTTTCTAGGATTATGCCCAGTAAATGTTTGGTGAATGAATGGATGAATGAATGAATGAATGAATGAACTAATGACTGACATCTAAACTGATGTCAGTTTCCCTCTTCCACTTAGTACTCTGCATAATCACTTCCTTTGACATCACACATTATGCATCCAGCACCACAATCTGATTTTAGTTCTAGAAGACAACAGATGTAAAGAAGAAACTTGGCTGCTGGTGTCAGAGAAACACATCAGAGAGGTTTCAAATGACTCCCAAAAGATGGCTTCTTCAAGTTACTACTTGTCCATCAAAAGAAGAGTTGAAGTTTTCAATCTTTCAGAAAAGTAAGGGTTGATAGGTTTATAGTGCCCATCCTAGAAGAATATCAAAGTACATTTAAAGAAATTTTAACACCAAATAACTTTAAAAAATGCTTATTTATTTATTTATTTTTAGAGAGAGAGGGCAAGCAAGAGAGGGGCAGAGAGAAGGAGAGAGAGAGAGAGAGAGAGAATCCCAACTCGGGCCTCAAACTCACAATTGTGAGATCATGACCTGAGCCAAAACCAAGAGTCTGTGCTTAACTGACTGAGCCACCCAGGCATCCCCAAATAACTTTTAAATATGATTTCAGAATCTGAATGATCTTTGAACACATCACTTCACTCATGGTTCCATTTGCATCTTTTGTTGCCCATGTAGTTAATTCCTCTCTACAAGGTCTTTTCTTTCTTTCTTTCTTTCCTTCCTTCCTTCTCTCCTTCCCTCCTTCCTTCCTTCCTTCCTTCCTTCCTTCCTATTAGTCACTAGACTTAGATGTATTCATAACCATTTTATATAGACCTTACAACAATGAAATATAAGTATTACTATAGTTTTTTTTTTTTTTATAATTTGGGAAACGGAGTCTCAGATGTGTAAAATAACTTGCCCAGGGTAACGCAGTAGAATCAGAATTCAAACCCAAGACTGAAAGACCCCAAGATCCAGAGTCAGTTCGTTTTAGTAGTTTATTTCTGATATTAAAAAAAAAAAAAAAATCATTGTTGAAAAACAGTAATGTCTTTTGTAGGTTATTAAAAGTTAATTTTAAAGCTAATGAAAAGAAAGTAAAAAACTTTAAAAATATAAATCATGAATACAGCATATTTTATAGCCCTAAGCAAAAGATAGAGCAGAGAAAAATAGAACTGAACAAGGATTAAATGTTAGTTTCTTCAAGATTCTTCTTGATGTATTATAAAAATTGATCATGTGTCCCTAAAAGCCATAGTGTAATTATCTGGATGTGATCATTTGACAATGAAACGGAATTCTTCAAGTCTACTTTGATATTCAAGGACAGCAACGATGGCCTCCAGGGACAGAGAAAAAAAAAATCCAGATAGAGAAACGTGTGAAGGGACATCATTTACAGAGAAATCCAAGATATTTTACTGCTGGTTTCCCAGCTGACTCCTTATCAATTAGCATATTTTCCTCTAAAGATAAGAAATGGAATGTTTGGGTTTCTGTTTAGGGATTTCTAGTTGAACAGATGATTGGTCAAGTGACTTGATGCTCTTGGGATGGATTCCAAAATCCTTACCTAATTGGCCTAAAACATGATATACAAGGTCTGGTTCTCTGGCCTCTCAGCCTTGTCCAGCACTGCTGTCTAGCTTTCCAGGCTCTTCCACCCTTGGCCTTCTGTGTCATTTCCAGGGAACTATGACCAGGCTCTTTCTGTTTCAGGATCTTCACTTTTTCATTGTATTTCTTTGCTCATCCCTTCCTTTCATTCCCTCTCCTCTCTAACCTCTTTTCACCCTTTCTTATTTATTTTTCCTGCCTTTGCTTATATTTTTCTTAGATAGGTCCCCCCAACAGCACAGGCCATGTGTGTCCCCCCCACCCCTGCCACCGACCCCAGGCTGAACACTTGCTATTTCCAGACACTGTTGTAAATGCGTTGCATGTGCTATCTCATTAATTCCTACAACAACCTTTGGAGGGAGTTATTGCTATAGTTCCAGGGCATCGCTGGGGAAACTGAGGCATGAGTAAATAAACACCTGGCCCACTCTCGCAGGGCTGGTGAACAAGATGTGAGCCTCCTTCTTGGATTCCAGAGCCCATGATTTTCTCAACCACTCAGCTAAACAGTCTCTCTTAGGAAACCCTATCTGCTCACTCCTGGCATCCTTCTCCTTGAAACACTTATCCTCATAATTATTTGCGAAACTATTTGTTTTTTGTCCATCTTTCATACGATAACTTCCATAGGATCAAGGTCTAAATCTCAGCCGTAGTACCTGCATCTAGCATTGTGCCTGGAACATAAGAGGTAGCCAATAAATATTGGGAGAGTAAATAAATGAATAGACAGGTCACATGGAGGGACAGATGGATGGCAAGATGAATGACTTTGTTGGCTTCGGTCTTTAAAAAGTGGTGCCAGTGAATTTTAGATTTTAAGCTTTACACACAAACGAAACCCTGTCCCCAGGGTAGCAATACTGTCCTCTTATACAAGGGGCAGGACCCTTGGGGCTACATATTTTAGACAGACTAAATCTGGGTTCACCTCAGTTTTACTTTTCCAGTGGGGAAGCACTGAGGTAGGATGCCCAGATCCAGCCAAATGTTTAAGAGGTCGATAATAAAACTGTCACGGGGCAGAGGAAGGGTAGGCTACAATGGTATAGTATTTTCAAGCTAAAAGTGACCGTAAATATCACCCAGTCCAGCTTCTCTGTGCGACAGTAGTTGATGTAGTAATGATTCTCAGGTACTTGGGCCAGATTTTTTCAACCGTATCTTCATCTGTTTTTAGCATAGGTGAAGGAATTCAGGAGTGTTCTGCCAGTGCCCTCCTGCCTGACGTGCTCTGCTGCTGTCAGAGATAAGACATGGTGCATTTTAGAAAAGCCACAGGGCTGTGATACGACACTTTCATCCAGCTGTGGAAGACATGGTGACTGATAGTAACTTCAGAAACATCACCTACTTACCGAATGTCTGAATTCACACAAATCAACAGTCTCAAGGCATAAAGCAACTATTTTATAGGAGTATGAGGCTGGAACCAAGGCTTCCAGGGAAAAAGCGTTTTGCGAAGTCTTCTATTTGAAAATAGTATGGCAATTTTTGTTAAGATCACAGGCTGATTTCAAAGAAAGGACCCCTCTGAATACCTTTCCTTATTCAGTGTCTGACTTGCATAGAAATACAACTCCAGCCCCAAAGGTTGCCTAGAAAAATATTGCGTGGAGCTCAGGATTTGGAGCTAGCAAACTATCCTCTTTCTAGCTGTCACCTTGGGTCACACTTGACCTCTCTGAGTCTCAGTGCTCTCATCTGCAAAATGGAGCTAGTCCTTCAACAAACATCTCTACAGTGTCTTCCGTGGATGAAGTTTATGAACTATGGGAGAGGTACTGTTCTTCAAGCGCATACCATGTAGTAGGTACTTTACGTGCATTACCTCACTCTGCCCACAACAAATCCCTGTGGTAGAGACATTGGAAACTGACACTTGAAGGGTTCGGCCACACAGTGAGTGGAAAAGCCAGGGCTAAAACCCAAATCCAGGGACACCACCGTCTTTGCTCCTTTGGCTCAGATTCACATGCAGGCTCCCATTTTGGAAAGTTTTGGAAAGTGTGGAGGGCTAGATCTCTGAGGATTGTTGCTTTTGTGTGTAGTCTTTGCTGGATTTCTGCTCTCCTCCTAAATTCTTTCTTTCTTTCTTTCTTTCTTTCTTTCTGCCCATTGTTAGCTTGAAGTGAAGTCCTTAGGGAAACTTTCTTGATCCTCTGAAACCCCCTGGAAAAGAAATGCAGTGGAGCTCGCGGTAGCTTTTCCAGTCTGCCTGTCTTGTGTCTCTGCCCAACTTCCCCATTTTAGAGGGGAGAAGAGTCGCTGTGAGGGGCTCTCCAGAGACCCCACAGGATGGGACAAGGAGCCACACCCTCCCTCTCTTCCTCTCCTGCCAAGCATCAGAGTTTTTCAGGCAAGATCCCCGGCCGGCACAATCCTACGCTTCGGGGAGTGTTCATTCTCTTAAAGATTATCTGCTGTTAAAACTCTCGAATGTTTGAAGTGTTGATTATTTTTACCTTATTTAATTTAATTTATTTTATTTTCCCTAGCTTTATTGAGGTATAATTGACAAATAAAACTGTGGATATTTAAAGTGCACAACATGATGATTTGCTGTAAGTATACATTGTGAAAATATTACCATAATAAAGTTAATTAACATATTCATCACCTCACACAGATACTTTGTTTGTTTTCAGGGAGAATGCTTAAGATCTATTCTCTTACCAATTTTCCACTATACAATACAGTATTATTAACTGTAATCACATGTACATTAGATACTAAGAACTTATTCATCTCAGAACCAGAAGTTTGTGCCTTTTGACCAACATCTCCCCATTTCCCCCACTTGCCGGCCCTTGGCAAGCACCAACATTCTTCTGGATGTTTCTATGAGTTTGACATTTTTTTTTCTTAAGATTCACACTTACCTAGTGAGATCATACAGTATTTGTCTTTCTCTCTATATAAAATGTTTCTTTATCAACTCATCCATCCACAGACACTTAGGTTGCTTCTTTGAAGTGCTGGTAATTTTAAACCCTGTTGTCTCACACTCCCTTGTCACTGCTGTGGCTGCTGGTTGGTTTGGAGGGAGAGTCACTCCCAACAGCAACAGCCAGCATTGTAGTGATTCCCAGAAGCCACGGAGACTCTCTGGGTAACTCTCTGTGCTGCTTTGTAGTGAACTCGGATTGGTTCTGTGTCTCCACGGTGCTGACACCAAGGCTGGGGATACACAAATTCTAGAACAGTTGAGGACAATGACAAAGTGACGAAAAACACAGGAGGATGCATTGTTCAGTGAACAGAATTTTTAAAAAAAAATTTTTTTTAACGTTTATTTATTTTTGAGACGGAGAAAGACAGAGCATGAACGGGGGAGGGTCAGAGAGAGAGACACAGAATTGGAAGCAGGCTCCAGGCTCTGAGCTGTCAGCACAGAGCCCGACGCGGGGCTCGAACTCACGGACCGCGAGATCATGACCTGAGCCGAAGTCGGACGCTCAACCGACTGAGCCACCCAGGCGCCCCAGTGAACGGAAATTGAATGGAGAGATGGAGACAGACAAAGAAAAAGGCTAAGTAACTAAATCACTGATTTTTTTTTTTTTTTTTCACTCTCAGGATGGTTTTTCCCACCCGGACGGACACAAGTGCTACAGAGCTCCATGGTAACATTGCCCGGGTGACCACAGAGCTTACTGACCAAGCCAAGGATCCTATTCCCAGGATAGCCCAACTGCCTTGGGCAGGTCAGGATGTATGGTCTCCTCAATATTGGAGGCCACCTTGGGCTCCAGCATCTATCTGTCTTCTGAGATGCGCTTCTAAATGAGACATGGTGTCTCCTGGCCACACACGGGCCTGATGCATACTCACTGTTCGTTGAGGGGTAGTTCTCGTTTTCCTCTTCTGTTCTGCTTCCTATCAAGCTTCACTTTCTCAAATGTGGAGACCGAGACCTGGAGTCTTTGGTCAAAGAGATTTAAGTTTCAACTCCAGCCCTGCCAGTTACTGGCTGTGGGACTGTAGCAGGGTCCTGTCACATCCCCAGTGCTCCGAATTCTCACCCAGGAGGCACAGATAATAATAGCACCCATCTTCTTTGGTCGTTGTGAGGATGGAAGGAGCTGATTCAAGTAAAGCGATTGACACGCCTTGCACATAGCAAGCGTTCAACACACACTCAGCAAAATCACTAGCTATTATTCAGTGTTGGTGGAGAGGCAGAGATTATAAACCTCTTGAAGGCTCACAAAGACCTAGAAGAACATCCTCCCGCCCTCCCGGAAAAATTAACTCCTTTTCTCACTGGACTCACACTCTCACACTCCTACAATAGTGTGTGTAGCCCACTGTGTGCAATTGGATTTGTATTTGAATGTGTTTCCTCTTGCTCCTTTCTTCTTCATAGCACCAGCTACCTAGCATGGCCTAGCTCCTAGTACATGTTCAATAAATATTTGTAGAATTCATTTGAGAGGTCAATTCAGAAATGACGGTCCAAATTCTTTTCAGTTCCATAAATAAATGCATCACTTTGCATCGTATCTTTGAAATCGCCCCATTTGCTCTTTCTGCCCAGGAAGTACCGTTTTGACAATACAGGGCCCTTATCTTCTCCAAGGACCTTCTGAGTCCTGGGTACTTCAGCAAGGTCGGATCATGCAGAGGTCTCCTGGGGCATGGTTTCGAGGGCTTCGAGGATTTTCCAAGTTGGAGGAAAGAACCATAATGATCTCACTTTTGGAAGGACAAGTAGGTTAAGTGTCCCAGTAGGGTCCCTGTCAATAGGACAGAATTCAGTATGTATGGTCCCTAACTGCCCCATCACCGAGGTCCTTGTTCTGAAACTCAAATGCAGCCCAAATGGTGAGTCAATCTTGACCCAGGTTGCATGTACCGAGCTAGTAGCCCCACCAGCGGGTGGACTCACTGGTCTCAGTGGGTAGAATTAACTAGAATCTGCACTTTACTGCAATGTCCACCTACCAGCTCCCTTCCATGATTACTTGAGTTCCACCTGAGTTCACTTCCATCACTCCTTAAAAGTGACAGCAGCCCAGACAAACACACGGTGATTTTATCCCTTTGGACTTGTTATGCCAGATTGGTGGTTGCTTCCCTTGGGGGACACTTTGGTAGTTGGTTCATTTTTTCCCTGTCTTGGCCTCACCTAGTCCCAGAACTTCCCATCCCTCTGCCCAATGCCCGTAAGACATGGGCAACTTAAGGTAATCGTTTTTCAGTATGCAGGCTTTGGAGTTGCACAGGCTGAGTTTAAATTCCATTGCCATTGCTTCCACACCGCATGACCTTAGGTGAGCCACTTAACTCCTCTGACGCCTGAGATCCTCTGTCTTGAAAAGGAGCTTCATAGGATTACCTAGCTCCAAGGCAATGGGGGGGAAATCACCTGAGATAATACATATAAATCTCTTAGCAACGTCCCTGGCGCATAGTGAATGCTCAGTTAATATTGACAATTCTTTGCTGTTTAGTTGCTGAGCCCAGTTATACAATAATGGTAAGCACTAATCATGAAGCGATACTTCTGTCTTGACTACTGCTCTCCTGTCAGTAGCCGGAACCAGTTCACCACTGTTTCTGCCAAGTTCGGCAGCTCACGCTTTTTCATGATGGATTTGGGGTAAAGGAATAGGCTCCTATTCCTAGGAGCCACACCTCATTAGCCACACCTACAGTGGAGTGTGCTTTTATTTACTTGCTTTATCTCATCTATTCACAAGTGACCTCAGAATTCAGGTTTAAAATAGGGGAAAGTGACCAGTCAGCATTCTTGCTCATCTATGTCGGTAAAGTTTTATGGCCACAAAGAAAAATTTGAGTGCAGAAGGAAAGCAATCTGCAGGCAGACTACTACAATAATCTCAGGGAGAAGCTCTAAAGGCTGGAACCAAGAAGAGGCATGTGAGGGTAAAACAACAACAACAACAACAACAACAAAACGCATCGCTTTTGGGCTTTAGAGCAGCTTCCATGTCAGAGAGACAGAAAAAAAACCTACATTTATTAGAGAACATATGGGGGCCTCTGTGATTTGGAATCTTGACCTGAGGGCTGGCACAGCATGGCAGGAACCCTAGAACACGTGCGCCCATGGCTAACATCCATCAAGGCCCCAGGAAAAGAGTTCCCCAACTCAGTTGACCTAAGTCTTCAGAAGAAAAGATAACTACCTCCACAAGCCACGAAGCTTTGTGGGCTATGCTGCTGCTGGCATGGAGGTCAGAAACAGCTTAGGAAGGAAGGAAGCATTGGAGTGGCGGCCATATTTAGGTAATATAAAAACGAAGTATTTAACTTCTCAAATTCTTCCTGAATGAAGTACGTGTGAAACAAAATATTGGTTCTTTACGTTGGCAACCGAAGATGGAATTGTGGATGGTGTACGTTTTATAAAAGCTTTGATGATATTTAATTACCTCTTTAGGAAATAAATAATGTAAGGTTTATTTAATAATTTTCATTTATGTTGTTGATAGTTCTTAATTGTAAGTTGTATTTTTCTCTTCATTTTGCTAAGTAACTTGGATATTTGATCAAAAAGACACTTTTGAAAGCACATGAAAAATAATTTCTTATACTTTAGATTTGCTTTATTTGATATTTTTGATTAAAATACAAATTTTGTGTACTTTGGACATGATTACATTTCCATTGTTAATACCTTAGATCATTATTATTAATAGACTCAAACTCAGTGAAAAGCTTGATAAAAATAATTTAATTAGTAATTTTACTCAAAAGGAAGGTAAAAATGAATTTTATGAAATAAATACGTAATGATTTGTAAATTAAGCATGCTTTTACTTACTCACCCACCCAAACTCTTGCAACCCATCAAATGAATATCCAGGCATGTGCAATATTAAGTTCAGTCATCCTTGTTATTTTAGAGACTTTCAATTGTATGTGATAATAGCTTTACATCCTTAATTTTTTTTTTTTTTTTTACCATTAGGAAGATATACTTGGTAAGGTGAGGGAAAATGTATTTTATTGAGAAGTCTGTATGCTTATAACTTTTATATGTTTGTCACTTTTAAATGTTTAGACATATGGTAGGTAGGCTTCCATCTGTACCCCTCAAATGGGAACAAGGTCGGGTACATATACACCTGCTGGGGTGTATAGTCCTCTCATTAGAGGTTAATAAGAAACAGGAAGAATGAAGGCAGTCATGCCAACTTGGAAACCAAGGGATCAACCAACCAACCAATCAACTAACCAAAGAAAGAACAGATACCAACAGAAAGCAGCCACACCTGCTTGCTCACACCAGGGCCTTTACATCCTAAACCTAATTGCTCTGAATGCGTCGCCCATAATTTTAGACAAATCTGCCCTTTTTAAAATGTTATGGTTTTGAAAAGAAAGGCAGGAACAGCCTACAGAATCTTTCATTCCTGATCTGATCATGTTCAACCCGTTGGCCACCTAATGAAGTGGAATTCAATGGTGAAATACTTAATTCAGAAAGTCAATATCCAGGTACTTTGACATTCTTAGAATCATAGATAGTGATTAAAGGTGACCAGGGACAGAGAACTGCAATTAAGAGAGGCTGACCAGAGACTCAGAAGAACAAATTTCCCATCTTGAGTCCCTCACTGATTCATTGAAAAATGTTACCTAGATGCTATTCAAATGTCAAATGGCATTACTTTCCACACTAAGGATAGCACTGCCTTTCCAGAACAGTCAGATGGTCATCAAGGTAAAAGGCAGTTAAAATGTGCAATATGCAACACACACACACAACACACACACACAAATACCACATCATCAGCTCTGGGTTTGGGGTGTAGAAAGGGCTGTGTCAACACACTTTGTGTTTTTTTTTATGTTCTACAGATCAGTGAATAACAGCCAAATTATTCTTCTGAGAGTAGGTATTTAAGAAATTAGCAAGGATTAGGAAACGCTTTTTCAGACATCTCTTTGGATTTACTTTATAAGGTTGCATGAAACAATGAAATCATTGTTCTGTATCAGAGTCTAATCTCCTTGGGAGTAACATTTTACTATCTGGTTCCGTTGCCTTGTAACTGAGTGTGTGTTAAGTCTGAGATCTACATATGAGCCCCAGGGACAAATGGGTTCCTCACTGCCACAGTGTATATTTGTAATCAGACAATCAATATGGCTAACATGTGCCAACTTCACTGGAGGAGGGTGAGTGAGCCTGTTTGAGATTCATGATACTAGAGAAATAAGGTGAAGAAGTTGTATGAATGGGGCTTATTGTTTGCCTGTATTTAAAATGTTCTCATTTTCACAACATTTTACGGGGAGCTCTCAAAAGGCCTTTATTGATAGAGATACTCATTAAGTGTCAGTTTAAAAAGAGGTGTTGTTGATGTAATGTAATATAATCCCCTTTTGCATAAGCCTTTTTATCCCAGTGTATTAGGAGGACTTTGCCAACCTAATCCTATCACCAAAATCCAAGATGTCATTCATAGAAACCAAGAAAACTGCCTTCTAGATTTAAATTCTGATGTTTGAAGAGTTGTTCGATCCAACACTCCAAAAAGATTGGCAGAAATCTGGCACGTGGCTTTGTTTCTCTGTGATAACCAGACGTTGAATATTTACTCATTCAATAATCATTTATGGAGCATCTACGATACACCAGGTGCAGTGCTGGGTGGGGAGATGAAAAAGCTATTGCCCTTACCTTCTAATGATGGAATAGCCTCGTGAATACTCCGGCAACATTGCAGTGCGGTAACCGTGATATGAGCGCAGTTTACATAGTGCAAGTATCCAGGCAACGTAGGGAGTCTGTGCAAGTTAGCAAGTTGGAATAGAGCAGCGATTCTCAAAATACAGTGCCAGAACCAGTAGAAACAGCATCACCTGGGAACTTATTAGAAATGCAAATTCTCAGGCCCCAGCACTACTGAATTCTAAACTCAGGGGGTGAACCCTGCAATCCGTGCTTTAACAAGCCCTCCAGCTGATCCTGACGCTTGCTCTCGAGTTCAAAAACCACTAGCCTAGAGCAGTCATTCTCAAACTCGGGTGCACAATAGTTTCACCTGGGGAGTGCTTAAAACTCCCCAAAGCTCAGGCCACAACCCAGACCAATTAAATCAGAATCACCGGGGGGAGATGAAGTGATGTCTGTGTCGGGTTTTAAAAGTCAAATAAGATCTTTCCAGGAAGATAGAGTGAGAAGGCATTTCAAGCAGAGAAAAGATTCCACAAAGGCTCAGAAGCATGAAAAAGCTCTGTTTATTAAGGTAAAAACAGCCCTGTTGCTGAAGCATCAAGTTTGAAAGGAAAAGTAAAGGAAGACTGAACCGGAGCAGTAGACGGGCCAGGAGTCAGTTCACAGAGCTCTACGACTTGGGGAATGAATTGAATCTTGGTTACACTTTTTTGCTTTTTTTTCTTTCTGTTCTCTATTGGGAAATTAGTTTGGGTTCCATTTTACTACTACCCATCTTGCTTCCTGGGCTTGGCTTTCCCGGTAAAACCATCCCTCTCAGCTAGGGCCGTTTGCAATTAAGATCAGCGATGATTAAACACTCAGCAAAACTCAGCCCCATGCTGCTTTAAACGGAGAGACAGAGAGTTGGCAGCAGGGAAGTCAGAAAAGAGGATCCGAGACAAAGTGAAGAAACTTCAGAAAAGGAAAGGATTGCTTTAGACTTTTGATTGTTTTGGTTTTGGTTTTGTTTTTGTTTTCCAGCTGAATCAGGGAGGGACTTTGGAATAGATGCATCTGCCCTCTAAGAAATCAAAGCCAGATACAGGAAGTGGGTGGAAAGGGCCTTCTGAACAGCCTCAGCTGCCGCGTGCCTTCTGTCTGCTGTGGGCACAGCAGCTGCACAGACCCCTCTTGTTGGGAGACAAGACGGGATCCTTTCAGTCGTGTGACCTCTGCCTCCTCTCCAATGGTAGGGAAGAGAGAAGCCGAAATTCTTCCCTGTGACTGAGCGCATGAGAATGTGACAGTTATTTGGGGTAACAGGTTTCCTGGCCATCAGGGCAACTGTGAGGGATGAGCACCGTTTCAGGGGAGGAAGAAGGATGACAAGGTGGCAGGAGTGGTCCATTCCTTGATTGGTGTAGTGTGAATATTTCTGAGACACCGAGATGGGCAAAAAGCTTAAGCCACACCATCTTTCATCTTGGCAGAGGGGGCCGTGGCGGTTGAATAAAGCCTCCAGCACCCCCTACCCGTCCCTCTTCTCCTCCACCTCCCCTTGAACATTTTTAGGGTGTCAGATACTCTAACAGAATCTGCTCTTTGAATTGGATTCAAGTTCAACTTCTAACTCGGTGTTCACATTCACAGCCTGCTAACAAGATGAAAACAACTATGAATCAGCTGCGAGGCTGTTAACACCCAAGCCTGTCCTAACTTCATTAGGCTCAATTCTCTACCTTTGAAATATGCACTAGGATATACGGAAGGCAAGGGAATATACGCAGTGGAAGGGGGTGGGTGTTCGTATGCATCAGCTAACTGAGCCTGAGACTGTGGCGGACCGTGTGGGTTCATTTGAATGGGAGTAAGCTCGTCATGTGACTCCCAGTTGGACTCTATCGGCCATTTTGGCATCATCTCACATCTCCATCCATCACATCACACGATAAATTTGGAAGAAAGGGCCAACTCTGTTTCCACCTGGAAGGTGATTTGGTTTTCCTTCTCGGTGAGTTTTTAATGGCTCTTGTGTGGTTGACTCTTTATTATATGTTGAAGTCTTCCTCTGTGCCAAGCTGGGATAAACACTTGATATGGCAATGTGATGGCATGGTTCTTAAGCCACAGACTTTAGAATCATTCTGCCAGCTTTATCCCTTTGGACAACTCACCCAATCTAGTCTAGCCTCATATATTAGTAATAATAATGTAGTAGCACTTGCCTCATTAGATTATAATGAGAGTTAATGAACGTATCTATGTAATATGCTCACTATAGTGCTTGGCACATAGTAAGCGCTTGTGAAAAGTTACGTGTTGCCATGAGCCATTATTTCCACTAAGTGTGCACACCTCTCCCTCTTTGCAGAGTGCAAGAGGGAAAGAGATGTCCAGAGTTGACCTCCCGGTACAAAGTCGTACAACCTGGTAAGTGGAGATTCAGCATTCAAACTCCGTTCCGGGAGCAGAGGGCGGTCTGTGCTGTTCAACGCTATGCTAGCCAGCCTCTACCAAACAGTTATTTCTATATTATCTGACTGCTCAAGTCCACCTCTCTTCTTCTCAAAATGATTACCAGTTTGTCCGGTGCATAATTTATTCTCAAATCTTATGCTTTTTTTTTTTTTTTTTTTTTGCCCTCGTTGGATTCCTCTTCTCAGTTTGCAATTTTACTGTTGCATTTCTGCATTGTACTCACAGTTTTTAATACCATCTGCTATAAACTAGTCATTTTGCTTCCACACATTCCAAAAGATAAGACTATTTCTTAAGAAAAAGCAGAATAACGCAGGAACAGATTCTCAGATGCAATCATCACGATGTGCAATGAATATCTGAGCATTGGCACGGGCATTATGCGTTCCAATATTCCTTTTCTTGTCTGCGTGGCAGAGACTCAGTAACACTCTTCTAGAGACAGCTGGCTATTGTAGTCTGGGTGAAAAGCGTCACCAACAGATCTGTGCTCAGTGTTGCAATGAGAGAACAAAGATGGTGGCAGTTTCAGACATGCGTGTGCACGTATGCATATGAATGATATACACGTATATATTCGTGTATGTGTGTGTACTTCTGTAATCACTCGGTACTCTTAAAAAATATATAGTTGGGATTTTATGGGCTACATCCACAAGCCACCCCCATAAGCTGAAGACCAACAAGTCCATCACCTCCTAATCTACTGAACTGAAACAAGGGAAATCAGGTCGTTTTTCTGGGACTATTTAGGTAGAGATAATTTGAGAAGTCAATTACTAGAAGTTAATTGCTGTCACATGTAGAAGATACCAAACAGGTTCATTTTAGACCCATATTATCAAACAGGGTGTGCACCATCATAACAAGACATGGTTGTGTAACGTCCAGCAGTAATGAACACAATATGTTTGTATAAAGGGTGTCAAGTGACACGTTTTTTTGTTTGAGTTTTGCTTTGTTCCAGTTATCCAGATAGCTTTGGTTTCTTGGAGACGGGAGCTGTAACTTGCTCAGAACTTTCATACCCCTTTCAGGGGTATAGTACTTGATATATGTTGTTGTTTTTTTTAAGTGTTTATTTATTTATTTATGAGAGAGGGAGAGAGAGAGGAGGGGGGCAGAGAGAGAGAGGGAGACAGGGAATCCCAAGCAGGCTCCGTGCTGTCAGTGCAGGGCCCGATGCGGGGCTCGAACTCATGAACCATGAGATCACGACCTTAGCTGAAATCAAGAGCCGGATGCTTAACCGACTGAGCCACCCAGGGGTCCCTGATATACGGTTTTTACTCAGTGAAGAAGTATATTTAACTCCGATTCTCCTTTTTAAAAACTATTATTTAACCGGGCATGAAGTCACAAGTGAAAAAGTGTCATTTTTTTTTTCTTAAGCTTTTAAAACTACTTAACTGCTCAACATTTCTTGAGCACTCATTGTATCCAAGACGTGCCTTGGAGGAATTGTAAAGTAGTGTTATACAGAAGGCAGGGAAGCGCATCTCTACCTTCGGGTAGCTCCCAGGCTAGTTGCATTCTGGGCTCGTATCTAAATAATTATCAAGTTGTGCAAGTCTAACCATTTCCTAGAGACAGACATAGCATCACTTCCTGAGTTAGGGCTTCACGAACAGAAAACATCGCACATCCTCTGCCCTTCACTTTTCTTTACATGAGCTCTTTAGGTTGCAGGACTCAGGAAAACCACATTAAGAGGAAGCTCAACTTTGTGTGTGTGTGTGTGTCCAGTGTGTAAACATATTTAATAGCATGAATTATTAAGAAACCGCTCCCCATTGACGCAGGCTCTGGGCCACATGCTCACTCTTTCTCCAGTGACCCTTCGGGACCTTTATGCTTTACACGCTGGGACGATAGTTACAAAATTAGGAGGTACCTGGAGGGCATGTCCTTTTACAACTGTTCCATAGTCGTTCAGTAATCACAGCTGGGCCACCACGCATCCTTGTGCCGCATAAATGGGGGAGAAATGGAGGTTCTAGGTAACTTGGGGCTCTCAGACACTTCACATTGGTCATTTTCTGTGTACTATATCACTGGAATATTTCATCAGAGATTCTGTCTCTTCTGCTATTTATTCTACACCCATTTCCTTCATTGGGCCGGGTTTCGTTTACACGTGAGGGACCCATGCGTGAAAAGATATGGATCCCGTCCCGAAGGGATTTATATGTCTGGCTTGACTGTTTGAAGGCCACAGATGTGTTGCTCCTGCTCCTAACCCTTCCGAAGGAGCAACTGTTAGGTTCTGAAATTTTATAGACAGTATTTGCTTTAAGAGACGACGGCGCAGGAAGTCCCGAAATGCACCACAGAGCATGATAGGTTGTGATATTCTGCTGTAGCTTAATGCATACTGTAGCCAACGGCAAGGTGTCTCATCACTAATTATATTCATTTTGCACTTAACGGAGACATCCAAAGTACAGATCTTAAAATGTGGAAGTTGAACTTCTGTTCAAATTATACTCTCCCTAAGGAAAATGATTCCCTTTTCTAGCTACACTTTCGGCTTTACTTACAGGCTGCCAAAACACTTCATTTAATTGGGGGAAAAGTCCATCCAACTGTTGTCAGAGATCATGTAACAACCAGTTGTTTTGCTGATTTTTTTAAAACCTTGTAACAGCACGTTTGTGTTCTGGTGACCCAGCCTTAGGCTACCCGAGAGAGACACAGTTGATAGAGTGGATTTAAGCAGGCAACGAAAAGAAGAATGTGCATCCTTGCAGACTTTTTCCCATTAAATTTTATAAAACTTCTGCATACATTATATCACTTAATTATCCCAAGGCTCCCGCAGATAGAGGTAGTATTATTATCCTCGATTTTCGGATGAAATACTATTTCAGAAGTGATAGGGGTAGGATTTAAGCACAGGTATTCTGCTTCTAATTCCTGGTATTTTCCCACTTCACATTTCTAAAATCTAGCGTGCGCTAGGATAAATCTTTGTCGGAATCGTGTTTTCAGTCTGATTGTTGATACCCAAACGCCAACGTTGCTTAGTTCTCGCAAGCTATCACGTGCATAAGTCAGATTCTAAGCCTGGAGTTCTCTGAAAGGAACCTCATGTGTGTCGGATGTCAATAGGGAACTATTCGGGACCGGAGAAACAGCATGGCATTTATTAGTAGGCTTGGGTTTCTCTTTGTTAAGGGTAGAAGGAAGCAATGCCTTTAGTTCTGGACTCGGCCTGGAATTTATCTTACACTGAGTCACTAAGGACAACCAGTTGTGGTAGACAAAGCTATGGAGTTGGGGCTTTAAGTTAAGCCAAAATACTTTCAGGAGGATGTGATGTAAGGTCACATCAACCAATATCCACATAGTCCCTAGAATGTGCAGGACATAGTGTAGGTGTTAAGTTGGCGGGGGGGGGGGGGGGGGGGGGAGGGAACATGTATCCTGTCTTGCCCAGAATAGTCCTGACTTATGCCAGGAGTGTCCTGTCCGCTTAAAGCCACTGACCCCTTCCCTTTCAACAATTACACAGTCAACCTGGTTGGAATAGAGACAAAATCAAAAAAAACTCAGCGTCCTCAAGATTGTAATACGATGGAGACAGAAGAAGAGGATTCCCACATATAAAGTAAAGCAGGATGTTCCGAATGCTGTTTTAAAACAACATCGAGCAAATGCTTTGGGAGTTTAGAAATATGTATTTAGTTGGGGTTCATGAGGGAGGAAAACATCACCTTATGTCGTGTTCCACAGCAACGATGCGTTATCAAAGATGTCGGAGTCGAAGCAAAACCTGTGCTGGTACTAAGAGCCGTGGTTCAGGTGTCATTCTCCATGGAGGAAGATCTGTTTTGTTCTGGGTCCTTCGGCAGAGCCACACCAGACAAATCTGAAACTTTGACATCAGTCAGGGCACTAACTGCAGAGAATTCATAATGTCTTGGCTTTGAATCTACACTTCTGTCTAATTCTGCTCCTGTCTCCTCCTGCTCAGACTGATGCTGACGTCAGTGTGATGGGTAGGAAGCGTAACGCTTCTGAAACGAGAACGCACTCCACAAAAATGCCCTTTAAAAACACTTCTCCCTCACTATTCTCGTCGTGAGAGTGCCCACTTGAACCTCGCAGCTTTCGGTGGTGAGAATATAAATTCTAGGCCGGGTTCTATTGCCAACGTCTTTATCCAATTATTTAAGCCTTCTACTTTGCGGTTACTTCCTATATTGAACTATTAAATCTCCTGCCGGTAACGTCCCGTCTCCTTCACCTATTTCTCAGCTGTTGTGGGAGAAACTGCTGCCTTGCTAAGGTATTTGTTTTTAAGACTTTAACGTCCATTTGTATATGAATTACACTGGGCCCTGTGGGTGAAGAGAAGCAGTAAATAGTGGCTTTTGACCTTAACAGAGGACCACACATCATAATTCGCTTGGACACTTCAGGTCTGTGGCAGGTTTCCTGGTGTAATTATTAACAATATCTCTTTTCACTCCCCAAAGTGTCCCAATTTAGATAATAAATGATCTGGTCCCCTAGACCTGGGAGGCCTTCAATTCCGTTAGGGAGACAGGAGGCACCAACAGGAAAAGACGACAAACACAACAAAGCAGGGTGTGATGAATGTCAAATACGTGATCTGCGCCGTCATGAAAGGGGCCACATTTTAGGAGGAGAGGCTGCTGAGGACTTCAGCCATCTGGTAGACTGCCTCAAGATGAGAGTTGGCTCTTCAAGAACATGGAGAATTCAAACGGGCGCTGAAGAAAGCAGATTGCGCAATAAACCCTTCGCTGGAGAGACTGCGAAAATCGAAGCAAAGCATAGTTTTGTTTTTTTTTTTCCAATCTGAATAAGTCCTCATAGGAATGATTTCCTCTTCTCTTCTAAGCAAGCCGATGTTAGAGGCAAACCAGCTTGGCAGCTTGAGCAGAAAACCCATTTTAGTCTATTCAAATACGTGGGGGTTTTCCAAATGTTCTCTTTGGTTCCCCACCACGTTCTGAGCCATTTGCCCTGCCGACACAGTCACTGTTCCGTAGCTGGGGAGCAACCAGAGCACCAGTCAAGGAGCCCCCAGACAGCAGTTTGGGCTTCAGGGACAATTCCAAGGTGTGGAGCTGTGCACATCACCCGTTTCCCATTTGGCTGCCTTTCAACCACCCTCTTGGTCCCTTTGAGTACAGGGACACCGGGAGAAGGAAATGGCGAATGGGAACACACGCCTAAGGCTACAACCTCCCTTTTCAAAGGCCTCTTAAGGAAGTGGTGAAAAGCGTCCACCAGCTTTACTTATTATTCAAAATGTCCACCATTGGGGCGCCTGGGTGGCTCAGTCGGTTAAGCGTCCGACTTCAGCTCAGGTCACCATCTTGCGGTCCGTGAGTTCGAGCCCCGCGTCAGGCTCTGGGCTGATGGCTCAGAGCCTGGAGCCTGTTTCCAATTCTGTGTCTCCTTCTCTCTCTGCCCCTCCCCCGTTCATGCTCTGTCTCTCTCTGTCTCAAAAATAAATAAACGTTAAAAAAAAAAAATGTCCACCATGAATAGAGTTGGGATTAATGCTTTGAACGTGTGAATGTCACAACCACCCTGGCTTCTTTGAGCATCATCCCATTAAGTTCAACATACATGGCTGTTCACTTCTTAGAGCTTAATTGCATCAATGGTTTTTAGATTTTCTTTAAGGATTGAAACCTTTTTATTCAGACAAAATCTTAGAGAAAATGCTAATTTGTGTGAGACACAACCTGCTAGTTATCAACTCAATATACAGTCTTCCCTTCTTTGTTTGTTTGTTCCTTTTTTGAGTTTATTTTTTTTGAGAGAGACAGAGAGCACAAGAGGGGGAGGGACAGAAGGAGAAGGGAGAGAGAGAATCCCAACCAGGCTCCGCACTGTCAGTGCAGAGCCCGATGTGGGGCTTGAACTCATAAACTGAAATGTGAGATCATGACTGAACTAAAACCAAGAGTCAGATGCTTAACCGACTGAGCCACTCAGGTGCACCTCCCCTTTCTTCTTGTTGTGGAAGCCCCAACTCTTATTTGGGGCAGCAATATACCCAGCTTAAAATAATAAAGCCCAGATTTCCCAGCTTTTCTTTTATCTAAAGGTTATCAAATGACATAGGTCTAGCCAAAAGAACATGTAATAGAGGTGTCCAAGAAAAACCATGAAAGAGGGCTAAATCATCTGGCACGTACCTTTATGTTCTTTCCCTTTCCCTCTAGCCTGCTTGAGCTGTGGGCGTAATGGCTGGGGCTCTGGCAGCCTTATTGAGAACAAAAAGATGGGGCCATACTCTTAAAAAGTAAGGACAGAAAGCCGTAGGAACTTAGGGATCTAATGATATCAGGGAACTACCAGATCAATCCCCGAACTGCCTACTTGTGGACTTGTTTATGGGGCATAGAAAAATCTCTCTATTTTATTGATTTTTTAATGTTACCTACTTAAAGGTTTCTACGTTCACAGAAAAAGGGCCATTTAATGTTAAACTGTTAAATGTTAACCTATTGAATGTTAAACTGACAAATAGGACACGTCTCTGGTTGAAGTACAGGTAAATGGAGAGAGTTTTACCCACCATAATATTTGAATTATAAGATGTTTATCAAGCAACTTTGGGTTAATATAGCATTTCTGGAGGCACCAATAATGAAATAAAGGGCCATCTCTAAATCATTTAATCTTGTTAGAGTCATGCCCCTCCATATTGACTGTAGAATGCCCTTAAGGCAAAAATATTGGAGGGAGGTATAATTTCTTTATCTGTTACTTCAGAGCAAATGCTAGTAAATCCAGAGTGCTCTAATCCAGACCTTAACCACTATTAAATAATACGCTTTTTTTTTTTTTCAGTTTAAGCAGGAAAACATGGGTACAAAAAAAATAAAGAGTGAAGAAAATATCTACGAATCGCTAGTCATTTTATCTGTATTATACCATGCCATCACTGCTCCAAACCTATAAGGGAGGGTGATCCAAATGTTGCCTGATTCCAGTAAGCACCATTTGTGTAGAATACAATGCGGGGAGTGTCTCTGTAGCCACACAATGCAGCACCCCTAAATTAGAGGAGAGAACCTGCTTTATTGACCAAAGCTCCTTTCTTTGCAGAACCAGCCTCCATTCCATCACAATCTTGCACCATCCACGTGGTTCAACGGGCCTGTTTTCCTTGCCTCACTTTGGTCATTTGACCCAGGCTCTGTCTATCCAGCTCTCCATCCCATATTTACAGTTAACTTAAGGACGTTCTTAACCAAACTCAGACCAATGAGAGTACCCCTGGGACATTTTCTGGAGCGAAAGGGAAAGATCTCTTCTTCCTCTTAGATCCTGATTGTAAGGAACACGTGAGCCTTCAAGCTGCTAGTGGCCATCTCATTGCTATTTATCAAGAGCTTGTCTGAAAATGGAACTATACCATTATTTGAGAACACAGATCCAGTCATGTTAAAGACCCTAGACTTTTTTAGTTACATGAGTCCATTAATACCTTTTTCTTAAAAAGCTAGTTTGATTTCTATTTCTGGCATTTGCTATCAAGGAGTTTCAACTAATGCAGGTAGCTGTTGCGATCTCTCTGAGGCTCTGAGAAATTAAGAAACTTGGCCAAGCCTAGCCAGTAATTGATGGAAGCAGGATTCTAATATAGGGCAATCTGGTA
Organism: Panthera tigris; assembly: GCF_018350195.1. Classification (NCBI taxonomy): domain Eukaryota; kingdom Metazoa; phylum Chordata; class Mammalia; order Carnivora; family Felidae; genus Panthera; species Panthera tigris. Next base: position 112,941,655 of record NC_056666.1, on the reverse strand, counting down.
CTGACATCAATTTTCTTTTCATTACACTATGCAGCTTCCCCAAGCTGATAAAATCAATCACAATTTATGGAAATAATGCTGACGTATCATTAGGCTTTCTAAAATATATCATTTCTACAAATACAGTTTCCATGTCCCAAATTTTATGCTAATTTTATCTGGTAAATTTATGAGGCAGAGTTATCATTGTTCGTTATGAAAATATTACCTATTTACGAAACTATAGAGAATGTTTTTGTGGGACCTGTCAACGAATCCTTTCTGAACACCTACTATGCACATGGCATTGGCTTAGTTGTTAACAAGGAAATAAAAGAATGAAACAAATGGAAATAGTAGTCTAGACCATTACATATTTTTAGAAATTTTTTTAGATTTTTTTAATTTATTTTTGAGACAGAGACAGAGCATGAGTGGGGGAGGGGCAGAGAGAGAGGGAGACACAGAATCTGAATCAGGCTCCAGGCTCTGAGCTGTCAGCACGGAGCCTGACGTGGGGCTCGAACTCATGGAGTGTGAGATCATGACCTGAGCCGAAGTCGGACGCTCAACCGACTGAGCCACCCAGGCGCCCCAGACCATTACATATTTTTGAGTCACCATATTCCAAGATGGAAAGTGGTGAGTGCTATAACACCAACACAGGTAAAACACTACTGCAAAGAAGAGCGGGTCGATAGGGAAGATGTTACTTGAGCTAGGCAGTATGGATCCTATGGGACCAAATGTGAGGCAATGTGAACAGGACTTTTTGGCTAGCTGACAGACAGAACTTTCTGCAATGATGAAAATGCTCTCTATCTTCCTGTGTGACATGGTAGATACTGGCCATGAGCGAGTATGAAGCCCTTGAAATGTGGCTAATTCAACAACTATATGGCCAATGTCTATCATTTTGGCCACCGCAGTTCTAGAGAAATAACAACGCAAACGGCATAAGCAAATGCGTAGGATGAGAAGAAGGGAAAGCGTGGGGTTTGCATGAAAGATAAAGCAAGTTGTCTACCTCTGGTGGAATCGAGCTCATAAGGCAGTGAAAGGAGAAATAATATTCAGTAAAGTTGACTGGGTCTGGTTCATGGAAGATTTTCACTTTGGGCTAACGACGGTTTCCCAAGCTAACAAGTGGCAAGGCCAGCGCTCTGCTGTGGGTAGATGCAACGGGCAGTGGTGGATGGGTAGAACCAGAAAAGATACAGAGAAGTAGAGGGGCACGAGGAGACCACAGGGAGAGTCCAGACGAGTTCAGGAAAGACAGCGACAAAGGAGATGTTGGAACGAAGACCGACGTGAAGTGTGCCTCGTGAAGGTAGAAACGAGAGAAATAAGAACTGGTTGGAAGAGTTGGAAGGTGAGGAAGAGAAATGCATTGCGGAGAGCAAAAAATTGGAGAGAAATGAGAGGAGAAACAGGTTTGGATTACAGCCATCCGATTTAGAGAGACATTCTGAGTTTTATTTGGGACCTTTTGAGTTGAAGGTGATAGTGTTAGAAGTAGAATTGTCAAATTAGAGAGAAGTGTTTAAAAATGCAGTCGCAACTTGGGAATTATCAGCGTATAGGTCTGGGATCAGCCAACTGTGGCCCTCGGGCCAGATCAGGCCTCCCACCTGTTTTGTAGGGTGTTTGATTGGAATTCACCTGTTCTCATTTGTTTCCATATTATCTATAGCTGCTTTGCACTATAAATGCAGAGCTGAACAGTTTCAACAAGACTATTTACTATTCACTTCTAGCCCTTTACAGAACACATTTGCTGACCCTGATATAGATGATAGAAATCATCGGAATATGTGACATCCTAAGAACTTTACGATAGGAAGTTCTATACAGTAGAGTTCAGTATATTGTTCTATTAACTATTATTATGATATTGCTATATATATTTATTATATATATATATTACATATATTATTGCTATAATATATTTATATTCAGAATGAAACTGCAGAGATCCTCCATTATCCTCAAATATTTCTTGGATCACCAAGAAAAGATTAAATAATTCCCCACATAAAAGTCTATTAAATGTGTTGGGTTTTGTCTAGATATTTGGAAATGAGTTCTCCTTTGGGATTTATATCTATCTATTAACCATAGCATTTTGTTAAGCAGAGTGCTTCATTCTCTGTATGCCAAACAATATATATTTTCAGCCATACGGAATTCTTACTTCATTAAAGTTTCATCAATTAATGGAAACTTAAATGGGATCTGAAGTGTCAGTTTCAGGTTCAAACTTGTGTGGCCAAAGGAAAACAGACAACTGTTTGTATCTTATAGGGAGAATATATTTAAGTATCAGTATAATAAAAAAATGAAATAAGGAGAGAAGGAAGGGAAGGAGGGAAGAAGGAAGAAACGGGGGAGAAATACAGGAAGAAACAAAAAACAACTGGAATGAACATGGACTTTCAGGCCAAACAGATTTAGCCTTGAAACTTGGTTCTGTCACTAAAATATGTGTGACCTTGGGCACGGTATTTAATCACTTAAACATCAATTTTGTCACTTCTTAACTATAAATATCAACTACTTCATAAATGTGTTTTGAGCCTAGGGCTGTGAGATAAAATACATCACATCAGGTAAATGTAAATTTCAGGAATATGGAGCATAATTTTTTTTTTTTTTAGTGTAAATATATCCGATGCATATTTGTTACCTGAAATTCAAGTTTAACTGAGTGTGGTCGGCTCAATAATGGCCCTTAGATATGTCTATGTCCTAATGCTCAGAAGCTGTAAATGTTACCTCATATGGCAAAAAGGACATTGCAGTTGTGATTAAGAATCTTGAGACCGGGAGATTCTCCTGGGTTTCTGATGGGCCCAGAATAATCATGTGGGTCCTTAGGAGAAGGATGATGCAGGAAGAGTCAGAGGAGAAGACAATGTCAAGATGGGAGGCAGAGATTGGAAGGATGCACTCTAAAGATGGAGGAAGGGGCCAAAGGCCAAGGAATACAGGTGGTCTCTAAAAGCTGAAAAAAGCAAATCAACAAACTCTCCTCTCAGAGTCTGAAGAAACCAGCCTCCTTGGCACCTGGACTTTAGCCCAGTGAAACTGATTTTGGACTTCTGACCTCCAGAATTGTAACAGAATAAATTTGTGTTGCTTTTAAGCAGCTAGGTTTGTAAAAAATTGTTACAGTAGCCATAGGAAACTATTATACTGAGGAGCCTGTATTTTTATTTGCTGTATCTGGTAACCCTACTGATGATTCTGGGATAAACTCCCCACTAAACGTGGCAGAGTGAACATCTGCATTTATCTTTGCTTTTTCCAAAATTCTCACCAAAATTAGATTCAGAGTAAATAACACATAAATCCATAAAGATGGGGAGAAACGGGCAGGGGTGGGGAGACATCAGCAAGCTATAAATGTTAACCTAATTTAAAAGCTGAAAGAACTGCGACTAATGTAACCAGAGAGAGTGATACTGACATAAACAAGCCAAGCACTGAAACCTAAAGCAATGGAGGCGGATCCAGAAAGAAGCAGCCCATTCACACTGCAGAACTCGGAAAGGTTCAAACATTGAAGGCACTGGGGACAATGCAGACAAAACAGGAGGTTTGTTGAACGTCTGCTTAAGAAACAATTTGTCACCAGGGCGCCTGGATGGCTCAGTTGGTTAAGTGTCAGACTTCAGCTCAGGTCATGATCTCACAATTCGTGAGTTCCAGCCCCACATCGGATTCTGGGCTGACAGTGCACAGCTCATGTGAGAGATTCCCTGTCCCCCACATCCCCTGTGTCCCTCCCTCCCTCTCTGTCTCTCTCTCAAAGACAAACAAACATTATGTATATATATATATATATATATATATATATATATATAAATATATATATATGTTTATATATATATTTATATATATATACACACACACACATATATATCTCTTAATATATATATACACATATATATCTCTTAATATATATATACATATATATCTCTTAATATATATATACATATATACATATATATCTCTTTGTATATATGTATACATGTATATATATTCATATATATATGTATGTATATGTATATGTATATACATGTATGTATATATATACATGTATACATATATACATATCTATCTATCTATCTATCTATAGATATAGATAGATAGATAGATAGATAGATAGATATAGATATATTAAGAGATACTCTGGAGTCTGGAGTCTGGGAGATCAGACACAGAGGAGGGTGGGCTTGACAGAACTTGTACTAAAAATAGAGCATTATGTAATTGTTGGCATATTGAAGAGTAAAAAAACTCTAACCTCCTTCCCTGATATGATTTCAGGATACTGGACATCAAGATTTTACTACCCAGACAGGAAATGTAATTTTGCAATTCTATTACTGTGTTTTGAAACATCTCAGCTTTTGAGAGAAATTTTTTCACAGCTTCCCCCTTTTCAAATGGATCATTTATGTTATATACTAGAATGGAATAAAATTAAGAAGACCATTTGACAAAAGATTAAAGTAATTGCAAAAATACAGAGAGCCTATTTGATGTCTTTTTTTCTCCTAAAAATATTTGAAAAAAAAAGAAGAATATAAGACTGTATCTTTAAAATAGTTAGAATAAAATATTTATATAATTTGGTGAACTTTCACAATAATGTCCTTCATTGAGCAGTATTAAATCCTCAATTACAAAATAACTCAGCACCTTTAGAGTTTTTCCTCAGTAAAAAAACTATGGTCAACAGAGAAAATTCAGTTAAGGTTGTCAAAATGTCAAATTTATTAACCACTAAAGAATGCAACTTTTAGAAAGACTGGTAATTCTGTGGGGAAAGTTAAAATAATAAGATCATTAAAAATACATTTTTCAGAAAATTTCCAGCATCATGATATTAGATTCAGGTATAGTTTTAAATGACTAACTTATATAAATAAGTACCAGGAAGCAATTATTCTCATATTATTTTTAATAGTTAGATAATGATACATAAGGAATTTTTGCTTTACTATCCATGAATAGTATTATTTTGAACTTTTAAACAAAATATTTTTAAGTGTGTTTATTTATTTTGAGAGAGAGAGAGAGAGAGAGAGAGAGTCAGAGAGGAGAATCCTAAGCAGGCTCTAAGCTGTCAGCACAGAGTCAGATGCGGGGCTGAACCCATGAACCATGAGATCATAACCTGAGCCTCAGTCAAGAGTTGGACACTCGACGGATCGAGCCACCCAGGTGCTCCTAGGCCAAATTTTTTTTTTTTAATTTTTTTTTTTTAACATTTATTTATTTTTGAGACAGAGAGAGACAGAGCATGAACGGGGGAGGGTCAGAGAGAGAGGGAGACACAGAATCTGAAACGGGCTCCAGGCTCTGAGCTGTCAGCACAGAGCCCGACGCGGGGCTCGAACTCACGGACCGCGAGATCGTGACCTGAGCCGAAGTCGGACGCTTAACTGAGCCACCCAGGCGCCCCTAGGCCAAATTTTTAAAATTATTTTTTGGGTAGAATTATTTTATAGGCCAACCGATACGTAATAATAGGGTGGGTCTGGAGTGAGTGCTAGCATAACCCAGGGCCAGCACCATCACCAAAGACAAGCTCAACAGTCGTGACCTCACAGTCCCGCTCTGTCCTACCTGGAAAAGTCTGCACCAGACGTGGATGGCTGAGACCCTGAGCTTGGGCCACATCTCAGAGAGGGACAAAGAGAGGTGGGAAGACCAGTTGTCCCTATAATTGGAGCGTGATGCTATGATGGACACATGATGTTGCTTGTTGCTGCTCTGATAATAATTTCATATAAAGACAGTGAGCCAAGTTAAAAAAGAAAAATCATCACTCTCTTCTATTTTTCAGTGTGGATCAGCCTTGGTGGCCTTGGTGGCCTGTCCTAGTTCTACTGATTTAACTAGAAATCTGGATATAATCACATTAGTCCTGTGGGGGAAAGCGTCGAGAGAAGAGAGTTAATCCTCATTTTCTCAAGAGGAAGCTGTCATTACGGTCGGCAATGTCTAAGAGTTTTTAGAATCTTCAAGAGGCAGCACCATAAATGTATCAGGTGTAAATATGGAAGAAAATAGCAGAAGAACCTGCTAAGCTGGTCGACACTAGAAATGCGCTTGGGATGAGGGGAGAAAAGTTGGCATTCAAAGTTTATATTATCATATCTGAGTTTTAAAATTTGGAACACGTGTTGGCTTTTCAAGCATAAATACGTTCATTTTTTAAATGAAGTGCCTGATATACAGTGTAAGAAGCCACGTTTTCCTTTCCCTGTCATTCCCAATTTTCACAAGCCTCTATTTATTCTGATTTCCTCCTTTTCCTTTCCTCCTTTCCTCCAATTTTCTGACAAATTTGGCATAAGAAATGACTAATTCCCTACAATCTTGAGGCCATGCAGACTGACCTAGATGATCCTGGAATTGCTAAGCTGTGATGAGGGGTTTTCTGTTAGTTCAGTTTCAATCCCTTTACCGTTCAAAATTTTGCTAACTCAAAGCATTTTTACAAGCACAGTTGATTGGAATGTGGAAAAGTAACAAGCTTCTTTATATTCTTATATACCATTTCCAATATCACAATATCACTACACTACAATTAGTTTCAAAGATGACCCACGTCTCCCAACTAGCCTCACCGTGGTAAAGGAAAGCCGGGACCACCCTCTTCCGGTTTCCCATGCTGGAGATGAGCGTTATAAAAGCATTATTATAAACCAAGATCAATGGTGGGTGGAAATTCTGGGATTCAATAAAGGAAGTTACGCCCCAGATTAAGTCTACTAATGAAACATTTTTCCTTGCATCACTGGCTTCTTCTTCCTTTAGTTTCTGGGTAACAAGTCAAGAATGCGGAGTGTTGTAGGCTGGCCTCACGCTTGCCTGCAATACATTGCCCAGGTTTTATTACTGAAATGCACGTCATTGTCTGTACATTAGTCCCAAGGCCAGAAGGAGCTGTTGTGACTTGCTCATTCGCGGTGTTCAAATCATCCAGCTGTTGTGTCGACGCTTGGAGGTCAAGGCTCTGATGGTGACCGACCAGGCTCCCTCTGTCATTGGCAGTGGGTTCTCTTTCACAGTGCCGAGACTTCAGATCAGCATCTGCTCAAAACAGACTTCATCCGCGGTGAAAGGTAGACTACTTCTGCAATTGCCAAGCAATTGTCAGTACGGGGTCACTTTAGGTTCTGGATAGAGTTTCGCAGCAAGTTGAAAGTGGTATCAGGGAAAAAATGTGAGTTGCTATTGAGGTCAATTACCCATCGCCAGCCTTTTCCAGCCTCCCCTTTAAGAATAAGGAAGTAACTGATCACAATCAGAGCTATGTTCACTGGGGCTTACAGAGCTCCAGACAGGCACTGTTTTAAGTGCTTTTTCTGTCTTATCTCACTTAGTCCTCATCACATCCATAGGTGGTATTTCTCTTTCATGGGGTTAAATAAAAGGATGCCTTAAATGCTTAACACAATGCCTGGCAATGCATAAAAGAATGTTAGCTCACCAGCATCGCTAATTATCAATAAGACCCATCGATGTGTTGCAGTTATAAAGTAGAGTCGCTCAGAATCCTACGGGTTCAAGGTAGACTTGCCCCTTAGGGGAAGAATGCAAAGGGTAGAATAGTAAATACTTATGCAAGTTCCTATTCCTATATTTTAGTGGTTAGTAATCTCAACAAGCGAGGGCAAGACAGAACTTTCTCAACACCAATCCCAGTGACTCAGGTACATCCCGTGTCCAGATGTTCATTACATATGACTTTCCTGGGCCAGCTCCTCCCCAGTTTAATACCAACCTTTTGGGTCAGTGACCAGACATTCAGTCTCACAGCCTCAGTTGTCCAAGTTGGGGATGGGATGCCTGGGCAGACGGTGGGAACATGCTGTCCAAACAGAGGTGAAGCTCCTTAGTGAAAATGCTGTAGAGGAAATGCAAGCATTAGCTAAATGCCCTTTAGTGCCACGTCTCACTCTGAAAATGTGCAATGCTAAGAACACACGCTGATAACACTTTTCAAGGGACTGAAATAAAGACTCCATCACTGTATGGCTAGGTGTACCTTTTGGAAATCAAACTTAGTGAGACCTTATTTTTAATGAAAATTTTTACCTATGAGAAATATTTGCCCAGTTAGGGTGGGCGAGGGGCATGATGGAGGGGCGTGATTTAATCAAGAGCTTTGGTGTCAGAACTAGGATTAGAATATGACACTGAGGCCAACTAGCTCTGCGTGACCTTGGGAAGGAGTTAATGTTGTCTCTTTACATGCATGGGTTCACATCTGTGAAACAAAATACTTTAAAGGATCTTTATAAGGATTATGTGAGGGTACGCATATAAAGTACTTGGCACATAATAGGTGCTCAATAAATGACTGTTATAATCATAAAAAGGAGGAGGAGAACAAGGAGATCCAGGAAGTACCTTTGAATTCCGCACAACAGAGGGATCGTCTTCAAATCATTCATCACAGATGATTCTCTCATCTTGCCCAGAACTCAGACATATCCAGCTCCTCCTGTCCTTACAAGCCAGCTCAGAAAAATGCAGTCCCGGACAGGAAAGGATAGAGAGGTGGACCATGTGGTACTCACAGGTAATACCTTACAGGAGATGCATATTTGCATCCAGTGGGTATCAAACAAACTTTCGCACACAGTAGACACTCAATAAACAGAAACACACCGAACCGGAAGCACATTTAGCAGAAACACTATTTCCTGCAGGAAATGGCCAGCATTTCAGGTCTCCCAAAGGACAGCAATGTAAATTCCATGGAATATATAGAAATGATCTGTGGTTAAATTGCAAATGAGCAGATAGGGGAACCAACCATTCCAACCAGTCTGGATAATTACAGGAAACACAGAGGACAAACATTGAGAGTGCAAAATCAGGAGATGGACAGATAAGGGGTTTCAGATCACAAAAGGCAGAGAAATTACCAACTCTTCAATGAAGGGGAACCGGATGTTAATGCCAGGCCCACACTTATTATTTGTTACAGAACTAACTTAACAGTGAATTGTTTCTCGTTCTCATCCTGTAGTACATTCATTCATTCTCAATTATTTCTTTCATTACAAAAAAATCCTTTAGTTGTTAATGACACTCAGAATAACTGAACCCCCAACTGACAATTTTAACAACAGTTTTAGGATGGGTAGTCCAAGGTCAGTGGACACCACATTTTAGCAAAGTGTTGTTTTCATGAAGTTTCATCCTATATAATAAATTTGCCATCATATTCCACATCAGTTTGTGCCTTTGATCTCAACACTGCGTTTGTAAGTAGGCGAGGAAAATACTGTCAGACCCATTTTACAGATGAAAGAACTGAGCTCTCTGACATTTTAGTTAATTTCCCAAATGTACAGAGTTTATGTTAGAACTGAGAGTAAAATCTAGGCTGAGTCAAGTAAAACAAAATCCCGGGACCTCTGCTCTTAACCACATTGCCTTCTGAGAAATACTTTTGCAAATAATATATGGTGTTTTTATTTGCTTCTGGTTTCAAAACGTTACATTTTGCAATCCAACTTTGATTTAAGTCTAATATAAGTTGAATATGGAATCTCTGAGCTGTGAAAAACCTTGTGATATTTCTAAGGATCCAAGAGCTATATACAGTCTAGAGGAACATCAGTTATAAAAGAAATAATGGATGCATTGAATGGGTTGGATCTTTAAAATATTCATTTCATACAAGGAACTGCTTTAGAATTCGACTCCATGCTAACACATTACAGAAAATATTAATATCAATAACCTCCGGGATGGAATTAAGGCTGAAATTTAAACCCAGCCTGGCCCTAGAATTGCTATGTTTAACATTTATTGAAGCAGCCATACTCCATCACATTCTGAAGATTGAGGCTTGTTTTGTTAAATCCATATGTATATATCTTCAGACAGGCTAAGAAATGTAAATGTAATATAGTGTTCACATGTTATGTGTGAAAATGTTCTCCTTTTGCCTGATTGGTTATGGAGATTCTGAATTCACAGACCCTGGCACCTGCAGATACATGCACATTTGCAGACGGTAATTAGACCCTTATCCTCCACCCCCACTCATGGCTCCCACCTCCAGTATCTTCTATTTATCTTGTTTCGAGTTTGTTTATCTGTCCGGAACTCACAGGGAGGAAGAAGAGGCTGCCGTTCGGGCACATTTCCAGTTCTGAATTCATCATTGCTGATGTTTTGAGCCAGCTGCCTTTGGGTTATTGTATAATTGGTTAGGAAAGGCTAGAGGGGTCTCATCTCCCTCCCTACCCAAAGATGTTGTGGAGATGTCAACCCCGAATGAGTAAACTGGGGGGTCTGGGATGAGCTGGTCATTTTGTACAAGCAAGAGTAGGTGCATGTCAGCCGGCCAAGTTCTTTGACATCCTTCATCAATTCCCCTCTTTTCTGAGTTGCCTTTTAATGACGCTGGTAGAATGACCTCTTTAAACGACTTATTGAATTTTCCAGCCAAGAGAGATTTTAGGGATTATCAAATGCCATTTCCATCATCTTATGGAAATGAAGGCACAGAGAGGTGATGTTCTTTTCCCAAGGCCACATAACTAGTAGGGACAACCGGAACTAGAAGGTGGGCATGTCAGTACCTTTTTGCTTCACACTCTGCCTTCCATGCCCCGTCAGATAAATGGGTTAAGGGAGATGGTCACTGAATTGAGCAGATGTTTTGATTGAACTGGTGTAATAAATTCAAGTTCTGGCAACTCGGATTTATTTTTCAGTTGAGCTCCAGTGCTACAGTGAATGAACAATGTTGCTACAGCTACAAGGAACAGATCTAAAGCCGATTAGGCATTTCAGATTCAATTCTTTCTGGATTCCGTGGGCCATGCTCTCATCTGGCTCACCCTCAAAATAAAGAGCTCTAGGACATTTTATTCCTTAAGAAATGCAATTAGGTATGCCATTGTAAAACGTATAGCCTTGTGTGATTATAGGAATTTGGCCTCTATATCCTCTCAGCCAAAGATGATTTTATTACGTAGAACTGAAATTGAAGTCATGTAAATAGAAAACACTATTTTTAAAACACCAAGAAAGAACAACCAACACAGAGATGGGATAACATCTACATCACATAAATGCCGGGTTTTGACTAGTGCTTAATGTTATTTGGAATACAGAATAATAGAATCCATGAAGGAAATAACCAGCACCACCTTAAAATTTCTGAAGCACATCTCAGGGGAAAATGCAGCATTTAACAGGCACTGGAAATCATCAGCAAATATCCAACAGCTTTCTTTCAGTCGTAGGACAAAGGGATTTGTGTCCAAAAAAAAAAAAAAAAAAAAAAGGAAATCAGATGTAAAGATTGATATTTTTATTCTGTAGCTCCCAGCCTGGTGTTTTTAAAAGTCATGAATTACCCTTGTCATTTGTGGCCATTACAAGGGATAGTGGGATCAATCGTGAAATTGGTTAAACAAGGGCATTTATGAAAGCATGTAAGATTGATGTAAAGAGACAAAGTTAGGTCATCAGCATAATACCATTAAAATGTACTGCATCTACGTATATACGTTTCAGTTGTAGCCACATTGATTGGGTTTTTGTGTAATGTGCTATTTTCAGCAGCAAGTTCATTCCTTATCTCAAGCCAAGTTCCTTTTAGGATTTCCACGTGATTTGCATTAGCATTTTTGGCTTCAAAACTATCTTTAATGAACCGTTTGCGGTTTTTTCAAGAGTGCTTAAAAAATTAGGCTATGACAGTTATCCAAAACATAATTTGATATACTGTTTAATTATTTAATATGCTGTTTAAAAATTGAAGTGTGGCCTCTGGTTGGTTGGTTGATACAATACTATTAAGGTGGATTGGAAGGCCCTTCACGACTATGATTATCAACAGAGTCTTTCATGGTCTGGATTTATGAATGAGATTGTGTTCTAATAAAATGCTAATTCAAAAATGTCAGTATGGATGTTTTTAAAAGTATGTCTTTAAAATATTACAAAACACATCTTAAAAATAATCACCAAACTAAGGAAATGGAGTGAAATATTTTATTAAAGCGAAAGTGGTCTTCTTATGTTTATGGACATTCTCATTTGCATTTAATTTCCAAATTCTCAAAAAAAAAAAAAAAAAGAAACAGGATTCTATTCTACAAAAATATTTGTTGACCATTAGCATGGTTCGAATCTTCACAAAATGGCGGGTCTTGAGGCAAATCCTATGATAGCTATCAGACTCTTTTAACAAATGACTATTGGATATCATAAAAAAAACACAGAACACTTTGTGGGAGAGGAAAATGAAAGTGATGGTCTTTTCTTCAGCGTGTTGTCAAATTGTGCCTCTTTTTGGGAAATACAGTTAATACTGCATTTTTTTTTCCAAGAGGAAAGTAAATGGAAATGGAAATATAATGCAGCTTAGATAAATATTTTTAAAACAGTACTCTGTAGACCTCTGTATTAGAATCACCTGTGGTACTTGTTTAAAATGGAAATTATTGGCTAGCCTCAGAACTACAGAATCTGAGGGCTCTTTAAAATTTGCAAACCACTGGTCGAGATGCTTAACTATGTCCTGTGTCAGAAAGCGTTCCCTGATCGGCCTCAGAATCAGATTTGTTAGCTTTTCCCCGTGGTCTTTTTTTCATCACATTACCCTTAGGTGGTGATTACTGCCCGGAGGGCAGGGGACGTGTCTTGTTGTCCATTGTATTCTCAGAACCTAACACCTTAACTCATTTGTGGCAAGCCTGTAAGAAACTGCTGAATAATTGAATGACTAATTCGTTTAACGCAGAACTTTGGCCCTGATGAAGCAGAATTGTTGATGATAATCCAATCTCTCAAATCACAAAAGAAAGTGATTTTAAATAAAGGGTCTTTGCCTGTGCTACCACCACTGCAGAGAAGCATCCTTTTTTTTTTTTTTTATGTTTATTTATTTTTGAGAGAGAGACAGACGTGAGTGGGGGAGGGGCAGAGAGAGAGGGGGGACACAGAATCCGAAGCAGGCTCCAGGCTCCGAGCCATCAGCACAGAGCCCCACGCGGGGCTCGAACCCACAAATGTGAGATCATGACTTGAGCCGAAGCCGGACGCTCAACCGAATGAGCCACCCAGGTGCCCCAAAGTGTCCTTTGAACTGCAATTCTCCAGTCCACCTTCTTCAAAACTGGACTGTCACCTCAGTAATGATATTAAAGTATGTCCACAGCTCTATAACCATTCAAGCCAGCTCTTTTGCTCATTCAGATTTAGAACTGGAAGCACTCTGTACCCTTGGCACTGAGATCAAGAATGCTCTTAAGAGAAGAAGTCAGAAATGCAAGATGAGAGAAGTTCAGTGCAGTCAAGTGGTTGACTAAGAATGGAGGGAGATTGGAGAAACCACAGACACCAGAAACTTCGTATAATTCTTTGAGGTTAAATCTGGAAATCAGTTAGAAAACTAGAGTTAGAGAGCTTTGAAAGTTTTGGCCAAGCATTCAGGATTAAGGGGAGTACCTTATTTACTTGAATATAAGGCGCAGTTTGTGCTAGAAACATCACCCCTTAGAGTATGGAGGACTGATCTGGAAAACCAACCACAGGGCACCGGCCCTTACATGTATCTCCATAAACCACACTTCTGGGTAGAAAGGAGCAAAAAGAGGCAGGTGGCCTAAGACGTTTTTTAATCTGAACGAAACAGTGACGATATTCCAGGCTCAGAAGGCACTAGAGCATGACCGCCTTGAGGACAGAAAGCATGGCCTCCGTACCTTCGACCCTCCCACTGCCAGCAGAGCTCTGGCTCATGGCAGAAGCTACTAGGTCGATGTTTGTTGAATGTTGAATCAAAACAAAAGGAAAACTCACACAAGGCAAGAATAGAGAGTTTTAAGTAACTGGGATTCTTTCCATCATTAAAGTATTTCTCTTGAGTGCAACACTAGGCACAGTCCTACACTGAAAGTATAGACTCAGATAGGGTATGCGAGGTAAGTAGGGACAAGACCAGGGCCTGAAACTGGAATGCAGGGTGTGAGCTTGGCCACTGGTAAGACAAGTACAGCTGTTGAGACCAGAAAGAAGCGGATTGGATTCTGAACTGCTAAGATTATGGCTTCAGGCTTCTCTTCCTCAGCTTCTTAAGGACTGGTGGAGGTGAAGACACTCGAGTAGGATTTAAACACTGGGCCAAAGAAGGTCGGTAAGTGGTTGAGGGCACCAAGAGATTAAAGTTTCATGAACAGTTTGGCCTGTAGCACCTCCCTTCTTGGGCACACCTATGCCCATCCCCCTGGCAGGGCCAGATTCATGGGCATACGACCCGTGTAGCCAGAGGGACTCCACAGTTGGTTTAATGCTCTGTCTTTGCCATCTCGAAATTCTTAAGAATTTTATTTGAGTACTTGTGTTTTGCATGTGAGGCTCCATGGGGCCGTGGAGCACGCACGCGAGCGGAGAAGGCATGCACCATTTGCACGTCTGTGATTTCTTGTTTCCCCACTCACAGTGTTTGTGACGCCCCATAAGCACAGAATTCTGGTGGACCCATGATGTGTGAAAGTTTAGCAAGTTGAGTACGAGGTAGCATTTAAACCTGAGTAACCCGGGGGGGCTGACGGCCCCAAGCGTCTCCACTTTCAATCTCAACCAGAATGTGCTTTGAGCAGTGTAACAAGGCAACAGGATCTTGAGAAACGTCACATTTAGGAATCCTATCGTTTTTTTACCTACGTTGTTCCCCTGTATTGCCGAACACATTCGCTGGAAATGATGCCATGGTAGGAAAGGGAGAGAGAGGTTGCCCCAAAGTTCCTTCTCTTTCCCATTCTTCCCCACTCATCAGTAAGCCGAAGACGGGGAGTGTTGGTACAATGTGTGTTTGTCAAGAAGGAAAATAACATTTTACAACATTTCCACTTTGCTGTCAAGAACAAAATACATATGCATGTATGAGCTACATACTGACTGTGACTTGTGCCATTTTGGTCATTCTACATGTGCTCGTACATTTGCATTTAAAGCTGACATGGTACAGTGTAAAAATGAACAGTAAAATTTGTGCCAACAATTGAATATTTTAATTTTTGTCTCTTTAGAACGACATTCGGTAATAAAACAAAACACGCTATGACAAGTCAAGAGAGAAACCACAAAACAGAGGAAAAAGTTTATCTTTTAACACCTTTGGTGGCATTCCCCGCCCCCCCACCCCCCCACCTTTCACTTCTGCTTTTTCAACAGGGAGCTGTGCGTTTTTATTTTGCCCTGAACTCTGCATATTAAATACCTAGTCTTGCTCTCGGGCAAGTATTCCAAGGACCATCTTCTTGGAAAAATACTGGAAAGGAGGAATGCACAGCAGAGAACTTTAGTGCCGAAGTTCTGAAGTTTTCAGGCTTCAGCCTGAAAGATTATCCAACCTCCTTCACAGTCGGAGGGCAACTGAGGGGCGTTGTCAGGACCTCTGATGAGGTAGGCAGATCTGGGCTCTTCTCCTTAGCTGTGTGGCCTTGCAAAAGTTGCCTAACCTTTCTGAGCCTCAGTTTTCCTATCTGTGAAAGTGGAATAGTAAGATGATTGGGTGTTGAGAGGGATAGACACTCCTCATGTAATGTATCTACCACTTGCTAGGCTCCCAGTATATGACAGCTGTTAAGACCGCTATAATTAAAGATCTGTTACTTCCAGGACTCATAGGACTGCCTTTATATATGGCAGACTAGGGTTCGCTTTTGTGAAAGGATTTGAAGACCTACTGATTTTATTCAGATGCCTAAAACTCCTCCAGCAATCCACTCCTGATTATTTTCCTTTTCCTTTGCATAGGCCCACCTGGAAAAGGTATGATACATACCCAGGGCATTTCAGTGGGAATGTAACAACACATACAGGCCGTATCTGCAAGAGCAGTGGATACCTGGAGGGCGGGGTGAGGCATGTTTCTAAAAGGAAAAAAGTACACCAGAATGAGAATGTGGAGGAAGGGGAGGAGGAGGAACAGAGGCAAATTCCGCCATCTTGGAAGGTACAAGTTAGACTTGGGATCCTCTGACTGAGCAAGCTTCGGCAAGTCAAACATCTTACAACCCATTGGTCTCAGTTTCACATAAAATCATGGGTTGATTATTGTGGCTTTTTCAAGATGTTTATTTATTTTCGAGAGAGAGAGGGAGAGGGAGATAATGAGCAGGGGAGGGGCAGAGAGAGAGAGAGGGACAGAGGATTTGAAGCGGGCTCCATTCTCACAGCACAGAGCCTGACGCGGGGCTCGAGCACACAAACCGTGAGATCATCGTGGCCTGAGCCGAGGTCGGATGCACCCCAGTGGATTTGGCACCCCAGTGGCTTGATTATTGTGAAAATACCTTCACAGCCTAAGGTTTAGAAATTCAGCAAAGATTCAGCAGGGTCCTGTTCTACATGTGACACAGATCGAGGCATTTGGGGGAACACAAAATGAAGAAGGAAAGATCCCTGCCCTCAAGGAGTTCACAATGTGGGGAAAAGATCAACACACCCGTCATATACGTACACCACACTTGATCTTAGCCAAAAGGCCGAGAAGTGATCCCTGTCGTATACGTATGACACGGGGAAGAAAACAGCTATCGGAAGACTAGCGACTGAGATCATGTATTTTGAGCCGATGAAGGTCTTTCTATACTCCTCCTATCCCATGCTAACTGATGTGAACTTTTTTATTTTTTGTAATAAGACCTACTATTTTTTTTTTTTTTTTTTTTTTTGGCACAGACACTCTGTGTCAAACATGGTGCCAGAAATGCTCACGTATGCCACAGTAGTTAATCCATGTGAATACTGCCAGGGTCAGAGAACGGGCTAATCTGACTCCAACGTCCATTCTCTTTCCATTTTGCTTTCATAAGGGCCTGCCTGAGCTTCCCCCAACAGACCATGTTGCTATGTCCCTCCAGCTTCATATATGCAGGAACGACTTTGACCCCACGTCTCCATGATAAACTCCTATACATCATTACAAACCCCTCTGCCACTAAGCTCCTATTCCTTCCACTTTCCTCCCCCACACAGAAGATGGTAACTTCCTGTTCCATGCTGCCGGCTATCACCTATTTGTGCTATTATTTTACATATCATGTTGTGGAGAAATAATTCACTTCCAGTTTTGCCATAACTTTTAGGCACTAAGCTCCTGGCGGGATGGTCCATATCTGTTCTGTGTTTGTATATTTAGCACACTGTAGGGCCTCAATGAGTTTTTGCTAAAACGCATTGAATTGGACATTCAGTCAGGGGAATTAGTAATGACTAAGGATGCCTTGCAGGACTCGGCAAACATTTTCTGTAAAGGACCAGAAATTAAATATTTTAGGCTCTTCGGGCCATAGGGTCTCGTTGCCACTCACCACTGGTGTTTCAGTGCAAAAGCAGTCATAGAAAATAGACTGAGGGGCGCCTGGGTGGCTCAGTCGGTTGAGCGTCCGACTTCAGCTCGGGTCACGATCTCACGGACCGCGAGTTGGAGCCCCGCGTCGGGCTCTGGGCTGATGGCTCAGAGCCTGGAGCCTGCTTCCAGTTCTGTGTCTCCCTCTCTCTCTGCCCCTCCCCCGTTCATGCTCTGTCTCTCTCTGTCTCAAAAATAAATAAACGTTAAAAAAAAATTAAAAAAAAAAAAAAAGAAAATAGACTGAAATGAAGGGGTGTGACTGGGGTTCCGATAAAAATTTATCTCCAAAAAACAGGCTGGTGGGCCGAATTTGGCCCTCAGGCTGTAGTTTGCCAACTCTTAATGTAGTGTATGCCAACAAATTGATGTTAAGTATGGGAATAGACGGGTGCCTGGTGGCTCAGTCGGTTGAGCATGTGACTTTGGTTCAGGTCATGATCTCATGGTCCGTGGGCTCGAGCTTCACATCAGGCTTTGCTCTTGACAGTGCAGAGCCTGCTTCAGATTCTCTGTCTCCCTCTCTCTCTGCCCCTCTCCTGCTCATGCTCTCTCTCTCTCTCTCTCTCTCTCTCTCTCCAAAATAAACATTTTTTTAAAAATTAAAAAAAAAAAGAACAGGAATAGAGAAGGCCTTCCAAGCACAAGAGACAGCATGTGCAAATGTCCTGTGGCAGTATATAGTCAAGGGAAAACAGACGCCAGCAAGGCTGCTTTATGATGTGCAAATCCAGGGAGCAATAGTAGATACATTTGGAAAAGTGGGGCAAGAAGATGGAGGGACTGAAATGCTAGAGTGAGGAATCTATACTAAAGCCAGCAGGGATGGGAATGTCATTGAAGTTTTTGAGCATCTTGATGGCCTGCAGTGACTATACATTAGAAATTAGTCTGCCCGCACATGTACTTGAGGCACATAGATCAAGAGGTTTGTAAAATAACCTAAGCAAAGGAATAGGGACAGTAAAAATGGCAGGAGAGTGGACAGGGTCAAACATGAGAATGACAGAGACAAAATTGGTTAGAACTGGCAATGGATTGCATGTCAGGGTGAACAGAATACAAGATGACACTGACCTCTCCAGCCTGGTGTCCGGGAACATGCAGACCCAGGAATAAAACCAGGAAAGGCAAGAGGAGAGACTGGCTTCAGAAGAAAAAAAAAAAAAAAAAAAATGATGAATGTGTTTCAGACAGGTTAAGTCTGATTTTAATACTTGTTTTGCCTGGTTAAAACCCAAGTTTAAATATTGTGACTTACAACAGCGTTCCTTTCCAAAACTGGATTAAAATGTTTCTGCCACTTGGCAGGGGAAAGACTTTTAAGTTCTTTTCCCAAATATACCTTTCTGTGATGTTTGATCTCTGTTTAATTTTTCTTTAAGCTCCACTTGTCCTAACAACTAAGAACACTTAGGAAGTTCCCTCCTCTTCCCTGTGTTTTTTAACTTTCCAGTCACGTGCTATGTAATTCTGAACCGATGTCTTTAGGTTCACGATACCTCCATAAAATGAAACAAATTAATTGTCAGTGCACAGACCTTGGGTCCTTCCTTACGGACTGTGGTTACTGAGATAGCAGAGTCGGGGCACAGTCCAATGACAAGAACACAAAAACTCAATGTCAAGCTAGAGAGACAATTGAAATTAAATTCCAATCATAAGATGGATCCCGGGGCGCCTGGGTGGCTCAGTCGGTTAAGCGGCCGACTTTGGCTCAGGTCATGATCTCGCGGTCCGTGAGTTCCAGCCCCGCGTCGGGCTCTGTGCTGACAGCTCGGAGCCTGGAGCCTGCTTCAGATTCTGTGTCTCCCTCTCTCTGACCCTCCCCTGTTCATGTTCTGTCTCTCCCTGTCTCAAAAATAAATAAAACGTTTAAAAAAAAAAAAAAAAAAAAGATGGATCCCAAAGGAAAATCGACAGGGCACATGGAAATTGAGGTCAGGAACTTACAAGTTACGAAACATCGAGAGCAGAGCCAGAAAGACTAAGTCAAGTCACATGGTTGAGATTCACATACAGAAGCCAGGTGCTGTTGAAGATGGAGAACATTAGCAGAAGGGAGAGTGTCTGGGTCTTATGAGTTTGTGATCAACCAGGAAGTGCATACTCACCACAAACCCAGCAATACTTGGAGCCCCTCATGTCAGGCAAAGGCAGAGCTGGTTAAGTATATGCCTTACAAGGGAAACCCACACTCAACTCCCTGTGGCATAAAACAACAGATCCACCCTCACACATCTATTCGAATAGCCAAAAAGCCAGAATAGTGACACCACCAAATACTGACAACAGACACTCTCATCCATGCTTGATAGGAATGTAAAACGGCCCAGCTACTTTGGAAGACAGTTTGGAAGTTCCTTACAAAAGTAAACATACTCTTGCCATACCAGCAATTACGCTCCGTGGTGTTTCCCCAAAGGTGTGGAAAACTTAACATTCGCACAAAAACCTGCGCATGGATGTTGACGGCAGCTTTCATCATAATTGCCAAAGTTGGGAAGCATCCAAGATGACCCTCGGCAGGAGAACGGGTAAAGAAACCGCTGTACATCCAGACAATGGAATATTATTCAGAGCTACAAAGAAACGAGCTATCAAGACGTAAAAAGACGTAGAGGAAGCTTACGCGCATATTTACTTTTCTTAAAAGTGAAAGAAGCAGATCTGAAAAAGCTATATACTGTGTGATTCCAGCTATATGATATTCTGGAAAACGCAAAATTATGGGCAGAAAAAAGAAAAAAAAAAAGCCAGTGGTTGTTTGGGATTGGAAGAGAGGGTGAGGGACTGAGCATGTGGAGCACAGAGGAGTTTTAGGAGGGTGAAACTATTCTGTATGATACTGTAATGTTGGATGCATGTCATTATACATTTGTCTAAACCCATAGAGTGTACATCATTAAGAGTGAACCCTAATGAAAATTATGGAATTTGGGCGATAATGATGTGTCCATGTAGATTCATCAGTTGTAACCAAGGAACTACTCTTGGGGGATGTTGATCGTGGGGGAAAGCCGTCCAGGTGTGGAGGCAGAGGGTGTATGGAAAATCTCTGTACTTTCCTCTCAATTTTGCTATGAACCTAAAACTGCTTTAAAAAAACAAAACTTAATAATTTTTAAGTCATTCACTTCAAAAGGAAGGAA
Organism: Panthera tigris; assembly: GCF_018350195.1. Classification (NCBI taxonomy): domain Eukaryota; kingdom Metazoa; phylum Chordata; class Mammalia; order Carnivora; family Felidae; genus Panthera; species Panthera tigris. The sequence continues at coordinate 112,921,108 of NC_056666.1, read as the reverse complement.
GAAAGAAAGAAAGAAAGAAAAGAAAGAAGAAAGAAAGAAAGAAAGAAGGAAAGAAAAGTTCTAAAAAGAACGATCAAATTGGAAGAAACAAGAAAAGCTTGCAAGGAAAAATTGTACCACCATCTGAATAAAGTCTGTAGTTTAGTAAATAGTGCTGTACCAAAGACAGTTTCTTAGTTGTGACAAATGTAGCATGGTTATGTAAGACGTTAACATTAGAAGAAGCGGGATGAAGGGTACGTGGGAACTCTCTGTACTATCTTTGCAACTTCTCTATAAAATCTAAATTTATTCCGAAACAAAGTGGCTAAAATAAAAACAAAATCTCCGCATAGCTTCCCGGTTCTACAATTTACCTAGTTGGAAGATTAGTCATGGCTTACGATGGCTTTTCTTCCAAAAATCCTCACTGCAAATAACTCAACCACTCAGGGCACATAGGTGGAAGCGGACGGATTTTGGTTTCAGGCCTGGCTCCGTTATTTACGAGCTGTGTGACTTAGACCGGGTTGACGTGACTTCTGTAAGTCTCTGTTTAGCTCCCGTATCAAGTGAGTCCGCGAATAATCCTCACCTTTGACAAAATTGTCCAGGTGCTTTGCGCAAGGCCGCTGACACACGGGTAGTGCTCAGTAGATGTGATGGTTATTAGTAGCACGGGTTGATCTCTGTGTAGCCCGTGTGTGCAACAATGCAACCCGTGCACGGGCAGAGCTGAGCGTCCAGCACCCAGCCGGGTGTCATCACCGCCGGGGGGTGAAAGGCTACCCCTGTTTTGCTGTGCTTTGGGTTCACAGACAGAAGACGTGCTCCGGCCTTCTCTCAGAAATAGGGTTCTCAACTCAGGCACTCTTTTATATTAAAGTAAGCACTGTGAGCAGATGGTCCCTGTTCTGGAGCTCCAGAATGACATTAAAAATGAGTGGGCAGCGGGATTTTATTAGTCATTTGTTGGCTCCCTCGCAGCCATTTCCATGAAATTATGGGACAATGACAAAATTAAAGCCGCTTATGCTGGGCTGTGGAAAGCTGGTCCCTATGTCTGCAAATGTTCATGGGTCAGGAATGTAGAACAGGGGCAATACATTGGAGAATTACCGACTGACGATCCCGGGTCCTTTTGGCTGAGGACCCAAGACCTCTCGGGAGCAAGGCCCTGAGGAAAATTAGGCTCGTGACAGGAAATACTGTGATGCCGAAGGCCTGCAACGCTTCAGCTTTCTCCTGAGCACTGTGCCACCAATGGAAGGCAGGTACCTCCTGGGCTGCTGGAAAGTCCCCGTGAACTGGATCTAACAGGTGAAGAGAACGGGTCACACCTGGGACTGTAAGCCAACCCATCCAGGCAGGGATTTTCTTCAAGTCTTCCCTGGCCGGCCAGGCCCTGCTTACACTTCAACACCTCATACCCTCTCTCCTCTTTCCGCAACCGTTTCTCTGCCTGGCTGTCGTCTCGATGCTCACACCCATATCCACCAGCCACGTTCTCCAGCTCAGGCCCTCAGAAGCTAATGACAGATGTTGTGCAACAAAGGAACAAAGGGGCTCAGAGACCCAGGCCTTGAGTCGTGGGCCTACCTCCACAACTTGCTTGTGTGAGAAAGAGTCTGAACATCTCCCACAGCCTCTGTTTTTTTTCACGTTCAAGAGCTTCCTTTGCATGGAAAACAACATCAAATTCCTTACTTGATCTGTAAGAGCCAAATGGGGTGGTTCTGAGGTTTCAGTAAAACATATATGAAAAATGTCTGGTACCTTGGAGGCCCTCAACAGACATTAATTACCTTCCCCTTGCTGTCCACTGGAAAACTTCTTATTTTTTTAATACTTAAAAAAGTTTTTCTCAAGTAAACGCTGCATCCTCCACCCAATGTGGGGCTTGAACTCACAACCCTGAGGTCGAGAGTCACATGCCCTACCAGCTGAGCCAGGCAGGTGCCCCTAGAGAACTTTAAGATACAGGGATTGCTGGCATAATTTTCACCGCCACTGGCCTGATTTTTGGTTCTGCTTGTAGCACAATGAAAAATAGTGTCTCAGAATTTCAAGAGACATGGTCTTTTGAGATTTTAAAAGCCGCGTGAATATCAAACCGACTGCTCTCCCTGAGCTCAGCTATCTCTGATAGCAACTGATGTTTGACCGTTACACTGAGGATATATAGGAAGTATTAGTTAATTGGATGACCTTTTTTAACACCCATGTGATTGATTGATATTTGCTTGAATAAATTTGCCCACTCTTTCCACTGACACTTTTACTAAATCCATTGAGAAGAGTGAAAGCACCTTGATCCAGGTGACGTGTCTCCTGAAAAGTGTTATGAATATCTCTAAGACAGCTGTCCTCTTTTCCCAAAGAAGACACATAGAGGTGATTGGAATCCACTTCTCCCCAGATATTACCCATTTCTTCATCAGCAGCTCCTAGAATTTCTAAAAGTTACAGAAAGGCTGCTTTTTGTAGTTTTTGGAGAATGACAGGGAATGACAGACCATTTACAGGTGACTGGAAGGTTCTATTAACTTTTCAGCTGCCCTCTCCTTTAAAATCTCAAGGGTAATACTTAAGCACCTTTGGTTCCAAAGCTGAAAGGATGGGTCAGCTGCTGTAACTCACATGGACAGCAAGTTAGTTCTGTCAGAGTCACATAACTGTCTGCGTAACTTTTGGAGTGACTGTTGGGGTAACTGTCACGGTAACCGTCAGAGCATGTGTCCACTCTTGTGCAATGACTTCCGCGTGATGCTCATCTCTGTCTGCACACCTCAAATTTCTGAAATCAATAACGCTTGATTAGACGCGATTTGGACTCACTGTGGTGATCATTTCACAATGCAAACAAACATCAGACCTTTATGTTGTACCGCTGAGATTAATGTGATGTTCTATGTCGATTATACCTTGAAAAAAAACCTCATAATATATTTTTCCTTCTACCTTCTATTGTTCTCTGGCCTCTATTCGACTTAATACAATAAGTTATATTTTAATGGGTTTCTTTAAAAAAAACTTATTAGAATGACAATTGGATTTTATATGGAAAACATACTGACATGAAAAAAACATTTGAAAGGGCTGGCAAAGTGGTGTAGCAGGTAAGTAAATTCGGCGTGTGGTTAAAAGGAAATTGTTTTATCATAAGAGACTCTTAAATATAGAGAACAGGGATGCTGGAGGGGTTGTGGGAAGGGAGATGGGCTAAATGGGTAAGGGGGATCAAGGAATCTACTCCTGAAATCATCGTTGCTCTATTTGCTAACTTGGATGTAAATTTAAAAAATAAATTATTAAAAAAATTTTTTTTTAATTAAAAAAAAGATAATTGTCTAAGGATGAAGAGAAAGAAAAGAAGAAAATCATAAAGGCAAAGTAGAAGAAATATTTATGACACCAGGCAGGATAGTGCAGCAGTTATGAACATAGATATTTTAGTTTCCCAATCCAGATTTAGCCATTTTATCTGTGTCATTAAGGAAATTAACTTCTCTGCCACTCTTGCCCATACCAGAGATGATGTGCTAATGGTATCTGTCTAATAGGGGTACCGAAAGGATTAAATAAGTTAGTGTCTATTACATAGAAAAAAAACCCATATAAACCTTTGTTAAACAAAAATAATAATGGCATAGTTAGATACATGACATGATGCATTTGTCGAAACCCATGGAAATTTATAGCACAAAGAGTGAACCTTGATGTATGCAGATTCGTAAAAGATCACTTGGGAGGTTGGGGAGAAAGCAGAATATGAGGAAACCATCCAGCTATATGACAAATGTATGAAACGAGCTCACCGAAGACAGTGGAGGGAAAGATGCCAACCTAAGTAACTTTGGAAATGAGTGGAGTCTAGGAGACCAAAGGCGAAATCAACTGCACATAGCTCTATACTGTAGATGATAAATATTGGCTAGAATCTCTGATAACACCATATATGTGCAAAGGAATGGAACAAATAAATAAATGGTGGGCAGGTGTGGGAGCCTGCCTGCTCACCCCTTTGAGCGGGAGGTCACAAAGTGGGAGCAAAGAGAGGGTGTGGTCATGGACTATAGAGTTGGAGGCATCAGTGTGAACTAATGGTTAGTCTAACATATACGAAGTTATGTACAAAATATTTATAGATATGTGCACATACATAAACTGGTATACACATGTACATTTTCTTACTCTGTCAGTTGAGAGCCCCAAGAAGCAATAACACTCGGTAGCAGTGAACACACCTAGCACCCAGATCTTGGTTTCTTTCTTTTCTTTTAGCAAGGAGAAGAGGAGGGGGGAGAGAGAGAGAGAGAGAGAGAGAGAGAGAGAGAGAGCCAGGCACACCTGGGGCTTGTGGTTTTACCTGAAGTGGGGCTCGTGCTCACCCAATGTGGGACTCAAACTCACCAACTGTGAGATCATGACCTGAGCTGAAGTCAGATGCTTAAAGACTGAGCCAGCCAAGTGCTCCAGATCTTGGTTTCTAATCCCATTCATTCTCTCATAAAAGGAACCAGAATTCCTGGGAGAAATGGCTAATTCTAGGACTGAGACAAGAAATACACAAGCTGAAATGGGATTATCTTGTCGTGCCAGGAAGTAAGGAACCACTCAGAAAAGCAAACAAAATAAAAAACACTCCCACAACAAAAACAAGTTCACATCAATGAGAGTATTTAATTTAATTTATTTTTAAAATTTTAATTAATTAATTAATTAATGTATTTATTTATTCATTAATTTTTAATTTACATCCAATTAGCATACAGTGCAACCATGATTTCAGGAGTAGATTCCTTAATACCCCTTACCCATTTAGCCCATCCCCCCTCCCACAACCCTTCCAGTAACCCTCTGTTCTCCGTATTTAAGAGTCTCTTATGTTTTGTCCCTTTCCCTGTTTTTATATTATTTTTGCTTCCCTTCCCTTATGTTCATGTGTTTTGTATCTTAAAGTCCTCATATGAGTGAAGTCATGTGATATTTGTCTTTCTCTGACTGACTAATTTCGCTTAGCATAATACCTTCAAATTCCATCCATGTAGTTGCAAATGGCAAGATTTCATTCTTTTGGATTGCTAAGTAATACTCCATCGTATATATATACCACATCTTCTTTATCCATTCATCCATTGATGGACATTTGGGCTCTTTCCATACTTTGACTATTGTTGATAGCGCTCCTATAAACATTGGGGTGCATGTGCCCCTTTGAAACAGCACAGCTGTATCCTTTGGATAAATACCTAGTAGTGCAATTGCTGGGTCGTAGGATAGTTCTGTTTTTAAATTTTTGAGGAACCTCCATATTGTTTTCCAGAGGGCTGCACCAGTTTGCATTCCCATCAAAAGTGCAGAAGAGATCCTCTTTCTCCGCATCCTCACCAACATCTGGTGTTGCCTGAGTTGTTAATGTTAGCCATTCTGACAGGCGTGAGGTGATATCTCATTGCGGTTTTGATTTGTATTCCCTGATGATGAGTGATGAGCATTTTCTCATGTGTCGGCTGGCCATCTGGATGTCTTCTTTGGAGAAGCATCTATTCGTATCTTTTGCCTATTTCTTCACTGGATTATTTGTTTTTTGGATGTTGAGTTTGATAAGTTCCTTATAGATTTTGGATACTAACCCTTTATCTGATATGTTGTTTGCAAATATCTTCTCCCATTCCATAGGCTGCCTTTTAGTTTTGCTGATTGTTCCCTTTGCTGTGCAGAGAAGCTTTTTATTTTCATGAGGTCCCAATAGTTCACTTTTGCTTTTGTTTCCCTTGTCTCTGGAGACATGTTGAGTGAAAAGTTGCTGCTGCCGAGGTCAAAGAGGTTTTTGCCTGCTTTCTCCTTTAGGATTTTGATGGCTTCCTATTTTATGTTTAGGTCTTTCATCCATTTTGAGTTTATTTTTGTGTATGGTTTAAGCGTGTGGTCCAGGTTCATTCTTCTGCATGTTGCTGTCCAGTTTTCCCAACAACATTTGCTAAAGAGACTCTTTATTCCATTGGATATTCTTTTCTGCTTTGTCAAAGATCGGTTGGCCATATGTTAGTGGGTCCATTTCTAGGTTCTCTATTCTGTTCCATTGATCCGAGTGTCTGTTTTTGTGCCGGTACCATACTGTCTTGATGATTACAGCTTTGTAATACAGCTTGAAGTCTGGGATTGTGATGCCTCCAGCTTTGGCTTTCTTTTTCAAGATTGCTTTGGCTATTCGGGATCTTTTCTGGTTCCAGACAAATTTTAGGATTGTTTGTTCTGGGTCTGTGAAGAATGCTAGTGTTATTTTGATAGGGATTGCTCAATGGGAATATTTTAAAGGGACCCAAGAGTCAATTGAAAGAGCTTCCAATGACCAAAGCTGAAATAATTTGAGCAATAAAATAATGTAGTATTGGATTATAACCCAAAATATAAAATAAATATCCACGAGTCCATATTGATAAAAAAAACCCCAGAATAAATAAATAAATATTTATAAATAAATAAAGGGGGGAGGGGGAAGGAAACAGACAAAACTCCCATGCCTATTTCCCAATAATTTATGTAGATAGTCATCCTCAGGAAGTTGAGCACAGCACCCGCACCACCCCCCCCCCCCACACACACCCTCCTTAAGTGCAGGCTGTGCATAATGACTTCTTTCCAATGAGTACAGTTTGGATTATAATGGAAAAAAACTAACAAATGCTACCTTAGCTAAGTAACCAAGGTTAACATCAACAGTGATAAGTCATGTTGATAGCATATTGTCTTGATGTGGAAAATGGAAATTCACCTCTGTGGTCTTCCTCCACAAAACACATAATCCTAATATAATCACGAGAAAAACATCAGGCACATCGCAGTTGAGAGGCCTCCTACGAAAAATATCTGATCAGTACTCCCCCAGACTCTTAAGGTCATTAAAAATTTAGGCAAGTCTGGGAAGCTGTCACAGCCAAGAATAGCCGAAGGAGACACGACTACTAAATTTAATGTGGTATCCTGAGTGGGATCCAGGAATAGAAAAGGTCATTTGGTAAAAACTATGAAAACCTGAGTAAAGTATGGATCTTAGGTGATAATAATGTGTCAACATCGGTTCATTAGTTTTAACAAACGTACCATGAAATGTACCATACAAATGCAAGATGCTAATAGGAGAAACTGAATGTGGAGCATATAGGAAATCCATACTATGTTCACAACTTTTCTGTAAATCTGAAACTGTCATAAAATTAGGGGCGCCTGGGTGGCTCAGTCGGTTAAGCGGCCGACTTCGGCTCAGGTCACGATCTCGCGGTCCGTGAGGTCGAGCCCCGCGTCGGGCTCTGTGCTGACGGCTCAGAGCCTGGAGCCTGTTTCAGATTCTGTGTCTCCCTCTCTCTGACCCTCCCCCGTTCATGCTCTGTCTCTCTCTGTCTCAAAAATAAATAAACGTTAAAAAAAAAAAATTTTTTTTAACTGTCATAAAATTAAAAACTTACTAAAAATAGTAATAAATGACTAACATCTATGAAGCACTCCTTATATGGTAAGTACTTTTTATGCATTAACTTTATAACCCCCAAATAACGGGTATCAGAAAAAAATGCCACTTACAATAAGTCAACCAAAAATAGGTCTTACATTTCATAGTAAGTGGTGAAAAAAATTGGTTTGATTGGATCTCCATTTTGAAAAAGAAAAAACTATGAAACTAACTTCATTAAAGATACGTTTAAAGGGGCGCCTGGGTGGCGCAGTCGGTTAAGCGTCCGACTTCAGCCAGGTCACGATCTCGCGGTCCGTGAGTTCGAGCCCCGCGTCAGGCTCTGGGCTGATGGCTCAGAGCCTGGAGCCTGTTTCTGATTCTGTGTCTCCCTCTCTCTCTGCCCCTCCCCCGTTCATGCTCTGTCTCTCTCTGTCCCAAAAATAAATAAATAAATAAAAAATTAAAAAAAAAAAAAAAAGATACGTTTAAAGGTTTTATATTATGGATGTATATTTATACAGGAATTCTTAGAATTAACAAGGAACAAACCAATATGGGTTTGTTTTGGTGTAAGTTTTGCAACCAAAATGGATGATGTCATTAAATGGCCTCTTTTTGTCTATAGAATGATCTTAAAGAAGATGTTTTTACAAAAATATTTTATGACTTGATATTTTTCTTAATTCTCTGATGTGCAAACCATTTTCTTCTGAGTTCATCTTTCCTGCCTCTGACTCCCAGGACTGGGTTGTTCCTACTTCTCTGATAACCTTCATTTCATTCTGTTGGGTATTAGAAATAGTTGTTTAAATACCTTTCCTTTGCAAGAAAGAACTAAGAACTGCAACAATGTCCAAGTACGTTTTATTCCTTCTGTAGCACCTGAAATGGTGGCTTGTGTTTGGTCAGCCCCAGGTTTCCCATTTACAAACTAGAGAAGAAAAACAAAACCTGCAATTTCTACTTCACAAGATTATTGCGAGAGCTCATGAGCCATACCCCCCTCCCCCCCCCCCCCCCAAGGCAGAGCCACAAGGACGTTGGCCCTTTCCTAATCTTCCCGGAGAACGCCAATAACTCTGCTTCCTGTTGCACAGCAAAGATACTTGAGAACTTCCTCTCTTCCCAATAAAGCAGGTTTGTCAATACATTTTAACCTGCACAGTAGGTATAATCTACTGACCTCTAACCTCTGAGGTGCAGCATTGAGAACAACTCTGGTACTATGTCCAGTAACAGTGGCAGAGGCCATAATGATGGGCTAGGAATGTCTGCCATGACTTTAGGACCAGGAACTGCTCGTATATAATCTATACTCTCAAAATACGGCCACCAGGCAATTTCTCAGCCTCTGTACGTATATGCTGCTCCTCATATCAGGAATGAGAGCTCATTTCCCTTCCCTCTAAATATGGGCTGGCCTTTGACAAACAGAACTTGGAAGAAGTGATTTGGGACTTCTGAAGCTACACCTTGAAAGAGGCTGGCACTTTCTGATTCCTGTCTCTTTTTTTTTTTTTTTAATTTTTTTTTTTTCAACGTTTTTTATTTTTATTTTTGGGACAGAGAGAGACAGAGCATGAACGGGGGAGGGGCAGAGAGAGAGGGAGACACAGAATCGGAAACAGGCTCCAGGCTCCGAGCCATCAGCCCAGAGCCTGACGCGAGGCTCGAACTCATGGACCGCGAGATCGTGACCTGGCTGAAGTCGGACGCTTAACCGACTGCGCCACCCAGGCGCCCCCTGATTCCTCTCTTTTAAAGCCAGGTGACATTCAAGAAGTCTAACATGATCACCATACTATAAAGAAGCCCATGCTGGGCATCTGGAGAGAGAGGCGTCTTGCAGAAGATCACTGAGGTGGCAGTCACGTGAATGAAGCCTATCGGACCATTGGGCCCACTGAATGCAGCTGAATGACTCCAGGTGACATAACGTGGAGCTGAAGGGCCATCCAGTTGAGTCCTGCCCTAATTCCTGACCCACAGAATCATCACAAACGGCAATTTGTTGTCTTAAGGCATTAGGTATTGGACGGTTTGTTACACAGCAGACTAATTTAAATTTATTGAGATAATTTAAAGGGAACTGGTTAGCTCCCAGACCCCAATTCTGGGTAATCCAATTCAATTGGTCTGGGATTGGTATGTTTCAAGAGCTCTCCTTTAGAGGCTCTCGCATGGAACTAACTAGTTCAGAACCGCTGGACCAGCTGGGATCATAAGTACTACATACTAAGTTAGAAAGTTACACTGAGCCGAAACGCGGGGAGAAGACTTCAACAAGTCATTAAAATCTGGGATTAGCCCGATAAAACAAAAAAAAACTCCTCCCTAGTCATCTCTGATAGGACACATGAAGTCCGGTAAGTTGCAGAGGGACACATAAAGAAGAAAACAGCCACCAGAGATGTATGACTAAGCTGACAAAGAAAAAAAAATACTCCTCTGGTATTTTTCCTGAGCAGTGTAAGGTTTTTTTGTTTGTTTTGTTTTTGTTTCTTTTTTTTTTTTTTCTTCCTGTTTTCTCTATCTTAGCTTTTTCTGCGTTTGCACTAAACGAAACTTGCCTGGAGTTGGGTGACAAAGGTCTGCTTTTCATTCTTATTAATGTCACCTTCAGCAGATCTTGCAGTGCGTTCTTGGGTCCATTAGGGCCTCACCCCCAAATTCAGGCCCAGTAATACCTCAGTGGAAGCATAATTAGCCATACAATCAAAAGAAAATATTGATTTTTTTTTTTTTGGCCGAGATTTTCAGGATTGTATTATTGTGTGTTTCATGTCCAATTTTCAGTTAAAATTTGGCTAATAAAAAGGCTTGACAATTTTGAGTGAAAACAAGAAAGAAATACGTTTAAGACCCTTGGATGTACGGAGTGCTGTTAAATATTTTCCTCTTGCCCTGGAAAGTCATTAAGGAAATATGTATGCCAGGCCACACCGCCAATTTCGAGACATTGACGCTAACAAAGATGTCCGCATTCTAGTCACATCAGCAGAGTTTAACCTCAACCAATGCGATACATGACACTTTGCTTGCCCTTTAAACCATTTCTATCTTTGCTTCAGGCAAAATGCATTCTGTCTCTATTGATATACAATTGTCAGGTACTTGAGTCTAAAACTGTAGACTTAGCAGAACCAAATAGAGAAGAAGGAAGGAAGGAAGGAAGGAAGGAAGGAAGGAAGGAAGGAAGGAAGAAACTGCTGGTTTTCATTGGTGCCGTGTCTGATTTGAAGCTTCATATTTCAGAAGCCGATATAGGAGTCTCCAGTGATGTTGATTATAATCGTTGCTATGTGGTCCCCGTGTTTTCCAGGGCACCGATATAAGGCCACATGTGCAATTGGCTGAATAGCGCTGATTAGTGAATGAATATGACATAGAAAAGCCTAGAGGTCTTCCAGCCCCCAGCCACTTTCCAGGAGGGGGAGGAACATCCTCTGGGCCAGGCACATTCAGCCTTTGGATGTGTTAATATGAAATACTTTCAATGCTCCAATTTCCACTCATGTGGATTTTTCCTGGCTCCAGCTCAGTGACCTGATTCTCTAATTTTTCCCCCTCTGAGAACATACTTTTTCTTAAGTTATTTTTTCTCTGAAATCCACACCGCCTCCCCTCCCTTCCCTTTTGATTTCTTATTCAGCCTGGAAACTACCTCACCAGTTGTAATTAGCCTGAATACTTGGGGGAGGGAGGAGGGCTCTCCTCAGGAAATAACCAGAATAAAGCAAGACTCCTTCTTCTCAGAGTGAGGAAGAGGAACCCAAGCCCATGGAAGCTGATTAAATCTCTTCTTGCTTTTTCATCTATTGCAAAGCACCAAAGTCTGATGAGGGCCTGTTCTTTGTGTTATTTTATAACCTTAATTGACCCATACCACACATTGTCAGCTTGTTAGGCCAAATACACTTTCTAATGTGCTTTCTTGGACTGAGAGAAGAGCAGAGATATACAATTTTAAGTGTCAAGTTAGTGGCTTTCTATGTTTTTTTCTCCCTCAGTCTTTTCTTTGTGTCTGTACTAAATGAGACTTGCCTGGAGTTGGGTGACAAAGGTCTGCATTTTATTCCTATTAATGTCAGCTTGAGCAAATTTTGCAGTGTGTTAGCGGGTCCATTAGGTCCTCGCAAATATTATTTCTGTGAAGGAATTCGTGTTTCCTATGTTTTCTACAAGTCAATGTGTCAGGTTTTTTTTCCCCAGTAATAATAACTTGAAGTCTTACATGCTGGACACTGTTCAGCCTTTTAGTGACACTATGTTGACTCGTCTCTGAAATAATCCTGAAGGTAGTTACTGATATCCCCATTTTTCAGATGAAAAATCTGAAGCTTGGTGTTAAGTCTAGTAACTGGCCCAAAGGGGCACAGTTAGTATGTGTCAGACCTGAGATTCAAACCCAAGGCTGGTTAGCACCAAGCCTTTATATTAACCACTTTACTAAATTGCCTTTCCTTTGCTATTTTTGTATTTTATTTGGGAGAAAGAGAGAAAGAGAGTGAGTAGGGGAGAGGGGCAGAGGGAGTGAGAATCTGAAGAAGCATGCTGAGCATGGAGCTGGACACAGGGCTCGATCCCACGACCCTGGGATGGTGACCTAGGCCGAAACGAAGAGTTGATCACTCAACCTACGGAGCCGCCCAGGCGCCCCTGCTAAATTGCCTTTAAAAGACATGTACTGCCAGCTTAGAAATTGTTGAAGAGGGAGAAAAAGGGAGAGAACATTTTTTTTTTTAAAAAACAAGGAAAGAGAGAAAATAAAAAACAATTCTATCTGTGTGTAGCCTGCAGGTGATGGACGGGGAACTGGAGGGTGGCTGTTCAGAACTGTTTAAACCCGGAGAAGGGGCACCTGGGTGGCTCAGTCAGCTAAGCATCCAAATCTTGATTTTGGCTCAGGTCGTAATCTTACTGCCATGAGATCGAGCCTTGTGTCATGCTCAACGCTCGCACACAGCCTGCTTGGGATTCTCTCTCTCCCTCTCTCTCCACCCTGTTTGCCTGTTCTCTCTCTCTCTCTCTCTCTCTCTCTCTCTCTCTCAAAACAAACCAAACAAAACCAAAAACCTGGGGAAGGAAGGCACTCAGGGCAGAGAACACCTGCTTTGCAGAGATCTAATGTAATACAAGAAAGCTTGTTATAGCTGGTGGACCTGTTTCCAAGAATGGTTACAGGCATTGCCATTTTTTAAAAAATCCGTTGTTGAACTTGGTATAAACTGTCTCTAATCACCAAGAAGTCACTGAGCTGACATATAATCCCCTTTATCAATCAGTGGTCGTTAGTGATTTGGAGAAGATACTGACTTCTCCCTTTTGGTAAGGGAAGCATAAACTTCTACTCTCCTAACAAATAAAATTTCAGAAACTTTCTCTGGCCCTTTGAAAAGTGTAAGTACGAGAGGAAACAGAAACACAGAAGCCGATTTTCTCATGTTTGCAGGCCCCCCATGGTGTGCTGAGACCGTGATATTTTACTCCCTGTCATGTATTTTACAAAATCTAAAATGAAAATCTATGTAATTATAAACATTAGATACTAATTTAAAAATATCTGTTGGTTTCTGCTAGTTCATTAAAACTGATGATGACAAGGAGTACTTGCCCTATGGTTACCTTATCGATAGATACTCTCTTTAGACCAGAGACTCGGGATTCAACAGCCTGTTATACAGGCACCAACACCACCAGGAAACCCCTCTCTGACCTGCACAAAGCTATTATTTTGTGTGTCCAAAAGATAACTGAGACTAAGAAAAAAAATTTTTAATGTTTATTTATTTATTTTGAGAGTGAGAGAGTGTGAGCAGGGGAGGGGCAGAGAGAGAGAGAGAGAATCCCAAGCAGGCTCCGTGCTGTGGGCACAGAGCCTGACCTGGGACTTGATCCCACGACACTGGGATCATGACCTGAGCCAAAACCAAGACTTGGAGGCTTAACCAACTGAGCCATCCGGGCATCCCCAGGCCTGAATTTCCAGAGCCACCATAGCTGAGAGTTGGCTAGCTGATTGGAACAGAATCCTGAGAAGCATGGGTGAAATCTCGGGGACCATGGTCACTGGACAATGAACACTCAGAAATCTACAGGAAATGTAATTTCATTTTACCTTTGAAGTTCCTGTTGAGAAGATCATTCACATTTGTGACCATGGCACTGAGACATTTTTGTAATTTCCCATAGCTTAAGGGGTTTTCATGGTGCATTAAGTATCTATGGTGTTTGAAACAGCATTACAACCTATTAAATCCACGACCCACAAAATAGAAAGCTTGATAGGCACAAAAGAGTAATTCACAAGAATAGTTTTCTAGAAGATTATTTCTTTGTAAAAATGTGTATATATATATGTAGGTATTTGGGTCCTTGGGATCATTGGTAAGTAAACTCTAAAGGGAGAACAACTGCTTCTATCTAATTTCCTCTGTCACATGTTTTTGGCTTCTTATAGCAAATGTGTCTAGATGTGTCTGTAGCATTACATGCTCAAGACATTAGGAGTCACTGGTTTAGAATTCATGATTCTACTTACTTTCCATGCCAAAGTTTGACCACACCTGTATATCCAAATCCCAGAGGGAGACCTACTCATTGCAATAAAAATATCTTCAGCCAGCGAGTGCTTTAATTTAGCTTGGCTTTGGTCTTACCAAATGACTCACCCAACACTTATAAAAACTCCCGTATCGAATAAATAAAATATAACTGAATCCCTAATTTGCAGGAACTAACTGAACTACTTACTAATCCTTACTCCCTTGGAGATAGAAAGACTGGCAACATTTTATCCTTTGAAATGAAACTTTTTTTTTTTTTTCTTTTTAATAGACCCTTGGAAAATCACCATTTGACTTCTGGACACTGTTTCAGACTTCAGTGTTAATTTTATTAAGCAGTATAATCAGAAAGTCACTTGAATCATCAGGTAATAATTTTTGCTTCTGGATCTGAATGGTCATGGCTCTAAGGACTGAATGATCAAATAATCATTCCAACCAGGAGAGAATTAATCAACTCAGTGTTATTCAGACCCCAAAGTAATTCCTTTAGTGATTCTCGTTTTTAAAAATGTAATCTTAAGAAAAAAAACAAAACAAAAAGGGTAATAGGGATTTGGGGAGGTGTCTTACAACAGAGGTGTGTTGGTAACTTTGGAAACCCAAAAGAAAAGAGAGGGACACGTTTTATGGAATCTTATACCAAGCACACATAGTCTACAGGGTGAGGGCATATTTCCCAAATCTTCCAGGGCTTTACTATCCTCTTTAGCAAACTTGGACTAGTTATACTAACTGATCTCACCATATGTTATGGAGAATAATTTATATGTACTTTCAAGACAAAAAAAAAAGTAAAATGTTCAGGGTAGAAACCCAAATACCTCTAGTGTCATACGTAACACCATGCGGTAATAAAAGTACCCATTCTCCCTCTTTCTCAAGTTCTTCTACTCAGTATTACTTTTTCTAGTCTCAATGGTACTCATATTCATTTACGTGAAAACTCTCCTTCTTAGATTACAGTATCATATTCATTCAACAAACACTTGATGAGTACTTGATTTGTGCCCGTGTTGTACTGTAGACAGGATGAATGAAACATGGCTCAGCATTGAAGTTGCCCAAAGCTCAGTTGAGGAGATAGAGATATGAGCCAATAAGTATAATTGTGAAAAGTGTTGTAAGGGTAAAATGTATGAGAGGATCCCAGGGGAAAGAAGGTACTATTTGCGCCTCTCCCATCCTCTGTCATATATACTCTGTACAGTCCATCATCCTCACCACTCCTCAAACAAAATGTCAACAGTGGCTCCCATGTTGCCAAATCTGGGTCATGCCTTCGTCCTCATCTTGCTCAACATGTTGGCAATATTTCACAGACTTGTTCATTTCCTCCTTCTGGAAAGGCTTTCTTCACTTGGCCCCAGAGTAGTCACTCTTATTTCACTTCCTGTCTCACTGGTCACTCATTTTAAGTCTTCTTTGTGGCTCTTCTTCCTCCTCCCAACGTCCAAACGTTGGATTGTTCCAGAACTTAGTCCCTGACCTCTAGTCTCTTCTCACTTCTCCCTAACTGATCCTATCTGATTTCAGCTTTATTGCAGGTAACTCCCAGATAACTAGTCTATCCATATTACTTCCACTGAACTCAAAACCATTAATTCAACTGCCTATTTAATGTTACCACTTACAGATCTAATAAGCATCTTAAGAATAACATAACTTAAGGGGCGCCTGGGTGGCTCAGTCGGTTGAGTGTCCGATTTCGGCTCAGGTCATGATCTCACGGTCTGTGAGTTCGAGCCCCGCGTCTGGCTCTGTGCTGACAGCTCAGAGCCTGGAACCTGCTTCAGATTCTGTGTCTCCCTCTCTCTCCGACCCTCCCCCATTCATGTTCTGTCTCTCTCTGTCTCAAAAATAAAATAAGAAAATATTTAAAAACATTAAAAAAAAAAGAATAACATAACTTAAATAAATCTTTGTTATCCCCACCCGATCTGTAATTGCTACAGTTTTTGCTATCTCAGTCCATCAGATTTCACCCTTCCAGTTGCTCAGGTTAAAATTCTTGGGTGTTATCCTTGAGTATTTCCTCCACACCCTACCTTTCAGCTTTGCCTTCAAAATATATTCAGCATCTGACCACTCATACCATTGCTGCTATCATTCTGCCTAAACAACATTTGTCCCCCAGATTATTGCAACAGCCTCCTTAGCGGTCTCTCAGCTTTCATTCCAACTTCCCTACACTTCATCTTACATGCGGCTATTGGAGAGATCCTATGAAAATAGAAGGCAGATGACAGCACCCTCTGCTCTCTACCTTTCAGTGGTTTCCAGACTTATTTAGAATAAAAATCAAAGTCCTTTCCATGGCCTATAAGGCTGTAAACAGCGTTGCCCACAGCTACGTTTCTGATCTCCTCCCTCACTCCTTCACTACACCACCCTGGTCCCCTTTCACTTCCTCCAGTATATCAAGAATGCTCTGCCTTGGGCACTTTGTACTTGACACTCCCTCTGCCTGGAATGCTTACCACCCTGCCCCACCCCCCACCTCATCCACATTGATGGAGCTTATACTTTATTTTCATCTTTGTGCCCACATCACCTCATCAAAGTTACCTTCCTTGACCACTCTATTTAAAATAACATCCTCGTGCTCGCTTTGGCGGCACATGTACTAAAATTGGAACAACACAGAGAAGATTAGCATTGCCCTGTGCAAAGATAACACGCAAATTCCTGAAGCCTTCCATATTTTCGTCCGCCAAGCGAAATTCGTCAGTCAGAGAAAGACACGTATCGTATGACTTCACTCATATGAGGACTTTAAGAGACAAAACAGATGAACATAAGGGAAGGGAAGCAAAAATAATATAAAAACAGGGAGGGGACAAAACAGAAGAGACCCTTAAATATGGAGAACAAACAGAGGGTTATTGGAGGGGGTGGGGCAGGGGGGATGGGCTAAATCAGTAAGGGGCTTAAGGAATCTACTCCTGAAATCATTGTGGCACGATATGCTAACTTGGATGTAAATGTAAAAAATAAATTAAATTTAAAAAATAACATCCTCACCCCTTACTTTGCCTGATTTTTCTTCATTGTAGTTCTACCTGCCTTGCATGATTTTGTTTGCCACTGATTTACTATCTATTTGCTTCCACCAGAATCTGAATTCTATACAGTAGAAAATGTTGTCTGTTTTCTCCCTGCTACATCTCTAGATCCCGGGATGGTCTCTGACACCTAATAGCGTTCCAATAAATTAATTTATTTGAGCTGGGGGTAAAGGACAAAAGCTCCAAGACAAAAGAAACCAGCACATGCAAAGGAATACATTTGGTGTGTCTAAAACAGGAGTTGGCAGGCTACAGTCTGGGGGCCGAATCTAGCCTGCTACTTGTTTTTGTTTTTGTTTTTGTAAGTGAAATTTTACTGAGAGATAGCCATGCTCATTCATTTATGTCTAAAGATGACTGCTTTTGTTCTACAACAGCAGAGTTGAATGGTTGTAACAGAGACCACATGGCCCGCGAGCCTAAAATATTTATTATATGACTATCTACGGAAAAAAGTTTGCCAACCCTTGGTCTGGAGGGTAGAATGCATGGCAGAAGGGCTGGGAAGACGGAAGAGGACGTGAGAGCAAGCTGGAAATGATTTAGATGAGTTTGGATGTCATGTGTAAGCCAAGAGAGAATGAGACAATGGATGCTTTTAGGCAAGGGAGCCCCTGAAAGGCAGGACTATGTCTATTATAATTTATGCATAAAGGAGGGCTTGATATTTGAATGAGTCATCCCAATGGCTGCTGCTGCCAGGACTCCAGCCTTAATGTCCCAGCCACGTCTGGGATTAGCTTTCGCTATAGGAACCAAAAACTGGGGGAAAGCCATTTGCTTGCCCCACCCCTCTCTAGTAGATGTTGGTTTGGAACTGATCTATCTCTTGTGGCAAGTCTGGTGTAGACTGCTCCAACAAAATCCATTGTGTCTAGATATGTGGCTTGGGCTAATTTCAAAAGTTCCAGAAACAGGAGATTGGTCCCAGGGTCACCTAGAGACGTGTCTTCTCAGCCGTCCTGGTCTTAGGAAGCCTCTGGAATTTAAGAAACTTCTGAATCATTTCTATATAGAGTGACAAGCAAAACTCTAAAATTTCCGTGGTTTGACAGCTCATCAGACCTTTCCCTAGTTATCTAAAACCATGTGGGTCCGTTATACTTCACAACTAGGGAAGGTCAAAAGATTGCTGATTCTCCTGCTTTTGCTGAGATTGGATTTCACAATAAAGCAGCCTTTCTGCTGGTGTTTTTGGCTCTTAGTATTTTCGTTCTAGGCAGACCCTAAGGAAGGGCAGGAGCAAATTTTGAAGAGGAAAAAAACACAAAAAAACAAATGTGTTCTGAATTTCACAGAACAAAGTGGAGCTCTGCCTTGTGGTTGAGTTGGGGAGCAGCGGCCCCCCCACCCCTCTTCCCTCTGAGAATGCAGTGGTGAAATCCGGTCTGCTCCCGTGAAGCTGTGGCATTTGGGTTTAATTTGATAAATCCCAGTGTTGCCTACTTGGGTTTGGGACTCGGTTCTGGCCTATTTTTTGTGCCCAATCCCTCAAGTGTGTCCCAGCACAGCAAGCCAAGTTTCCACTTGTATCCTACTGAATCACTCAGCTGGTCCACTGCCCTCCCATCAGCCTGTGTTGCTTATTGGCTTCTGCCTTTAAAAATTCAAAGTATGGGTTAACTGAAAACTGATAGGTTATCATTTAAAGGAGGAAGTGGAAAACTCCAAACAGACAACAGTCTAGCCTTAAGCCAAAGAAACTAAAGCTTTGATTTCTACTGTTGTTTTTGGGACCCACCCTTTCTCTTGGCTTTACGGCAGATCAGAGGATTCTTTTTTTTTTTTTTTTTTTTTTTTTTGGTTCAATTTAATACTTCAATTTTCAGGAAGGAGCCAGATCAAGCTTTTTAGGCATTATCTGCCTCGGACGTGCGGAATTAATCGCAGGCTTCATTTTGTAGGAGTCAGTATCAATGGACGGGGTGCTAGCTCAGCCCTTTCGAAAGCAACAGACGGAGGTGGCTCCAATAATGACATTAAGACTGTGGCTACACACTTGCCTTGGGGATTTGGAGTTGGGCTTAATCAAATCTGGATTTGACATTTCACAGCCCACATCAAGGATTTCCACGAAGGAACATCAGAGCGTTGCCAGCTATGATCTTGCTTTTACTTGGTGCCTCGTCCTCAGGAACTGAACAGGCCTCGTGCTAATCTTGTTGATGCTTTGGCTGCATCTCGGCCCTGCCGCGTAGCGCTCAAAAGCTTCTGGGGGCCATGGTTTCTTTCCGTGACAAAGCATTCATTTGGTGCCTGTCATGCCCCAGGGCCCTGGGCGAGGATCTGGAATAGACAAGATGATGAACAAGACTGAGCTGCAGTTACATATCATACACGTTACATATAATAGGAGCCACAGAAGCCCCACCTGTGACTCCAAAGCAACGAAGTCCTTTCATTCATTCATTACCTACCATGTACCATGCAGATGATACGTGCCCTTGAGTCCAGTGGTTCTCAAACTTTAATCCCCTAAGAAGCCCCATGGATACCTATTTAAAATGGGAACGAGGTATTTGCGCTTTTCATAGGCAGATATTTTTGAGGCGATTGTTCTTTGGGCCATACTTTGAGAAATAATGATAAAAGTAGAAGTGATATGAACAAACAGTGGCTAAAATAGTATAATAAACGCTGCACCTGTCATGGCGGAGGCTCAAGGGGGAAAGAACTCACCTCTGTTTGGGAGGCCGGAGAAGGCTTCTGAGGCGAAAATCTAGCTCTTGCAGAATGGTAAATACCACAGGCGGGACTGGAGGGGAGAGAGAATTCCAGGCAGGGAGGACGGCGGGTAAAGGACACCAAGGTGCACGGAGTGTCCCCATTTCAGTGCCTGGTGAGTATCGAGCTGAGAGGGAGAGTCGCAGAAACCAGGGAGGAAAGGCAGGCTGGAGGCAGGTTATGGAGGATCTCGAAAGCCGGCGTAGGACTTAGAAGCCATGGCGGAGAAACCCATTTTGTAGCAGGAGAATAATGTGATCAAATTCGCGTTTCAGACAGATCGTTCTGGTGGTGGTGTGGTGCTGGGCGGGAAACCAACAAGACAGGAGGAAGGCGGCAGTTAGGAGTTTATTAGCGTCAAGTGTAAAAATGATAGGTTGGTTGTCAGGATGGATATGCCAGGTATTCCTTGGTTGTAAAGACATGTACGTAAAGAAAGCTGAACCACCATCCCCAGGAAAGAGTGGGAATCTGAGAGGAGCTGGGCTGCCAGAACCTTGCCCTGGAAGTGCTATTAGCATTAAGCCGGCATTCTCTCCCTTCCCCCCGCCCCTCCCCCCCCACCTCTCCCCACCCCACCCCCCCCCACTGCCCCTCACCTTTCTCTCCATTCACTGGCTTCCAAAATCTCTTGTATCTACCGCACATCTTTTTCCAACTCAAAATGTCTACTCCTTTGAAAAAATGAAAGGAACAGATGCAGAGGGACACATGTGACCTAACGTGGTTAAGTGTAGAGGGGATCCCCGAAGTCGCATCCAGCCTGTGCTTTCACACAGAGGGTGGCTTTGAACAAGGCCTTGTGCACATCAGGGACCCACTTGTTAGTGGGCCCTAAATTTATTTATACCACGGCAGTCATTGGCTGTTTGTAAAAAATTATCTTTTTACTAATGGAAAAGTCTGGAAGTGATGAATTAATGCCAGGTAATTGATTTTGTGAGGCGCGGCTGGAAAGGAATACAAAGACGCGTAAATGTGGGCTCTTTATTTCTCTAGCAAGACATCATCAATTCAGAATGATTGGGAGAAAACAATTACTAGCATAAATATATGAATATTCAGAATTGTGGATCATCATAAAGCATTCGGTCTTATTTTCAAGTGTAAGAATTCAAACTTAGTTCCTGTTAAAATTAGATCCTTGAGGGCCTGCCGAAATAAATTATTTAGAGTGATTTGTAATGGACATATCAATTTCTTTTCATGTAAACAGCCCTTCCACGTTTTTAAAATGGTATATTACCCTACACGACTGTAACATTCTCCTTGCAAAAGGTTAATGCATCATTCATTACTTTCACAAACCCATTGCTACATGAAATGAAAGATGAATTTTAAGCTCTGCCCTAGCATCCAGTGCTGCAGGTTAAAAATCCATCTCACCCTCTAAGGTTGAGAGAAGCACATTCTGGCCAGCAGCATTCGGAAAAGTCAGAAGAAGTGAGGTTTATTCTGTGCTAGCCCCAGCTTCTTTCCACAGGTTATTATTCTTGTCTCCAAGACTCTAGGTCAGCGTTGGAATCAGGTTTCAAAAGCCTTTGGTTCTGCAAACATCCCAAAGTCATGAAAAATTCTCATTAGCCCATTGGCAGCGTTCCTGGTAAACAGCCAGTTCCCCTCCTTGCCACAACTCGGGGCTGAGAGAACCCAGGGAGCTGCCTGTCGCAAACACTGCACACACGTTCCCATGAAAAACAAGCAAAAGTGGGCCTGGCGGGAGAGGCAGACACAGAGTGTCCATCCATCCCCAGCGCTGCTCTGGCCCATTCCTGATTTCTTTGAGGCTAGCGCTGATCTGCAAGCATTGGAAGGAATCGGCTATAAGGGTTTGTGCCAATTAGCAGGGAGGCCCAGCCTCCCCTTCTTGGCTGTTCCACAAGGAGCTGGTTGCCCTGTGGTTTGGGATTTTCTTTCCCTCTCCGCTGCAGCTTCTGGGGCCAGGGGCCTAGTCTCTGCAGCGGACGTAGAGGCAGAGGGCGGTGCGTCCCGTCCCGGACGAACTGCATCCGTGCGGGTTCCGCTAAAACCATCTCTGATGCTCTTGAAGTGAGGCCTCGCTGCTGTGGGCGGTCATATTTAGGTGAATACATCCATGCCCTTCAGGATTTTACAAAGTCTGACCATAGCCTCGTGTAATGTGAATCCCTCAAGGCCTGAAAGTCTCGGTTATTCTGGTGGTGCCTGGGTGGCTCAGTCGGTTGGGCGTCTGACTTTGGCTCAGGTCATGATCTCACGTTCGTGGTTTCGAGCCCCGCATCGGGCTCTGTGCTGACAGTTCCGAGCCTGCTTCGGATTCTGTGTCTCCCTCTCTCTTTCCCCTCTCCTGTTCATGCTGCCTGTCTCTGTCTCTCAAAAATAAATAAATGTAAATAATAATAGTAATAAAAAAATTAAAAAGTCCCGATTATTCTGTGCTGTCCTCACAGGAATACCTTTTAATCCATACTATCCACTTAGCAGCCGTTTCCTGGACTCTGCAGGTCTCTTCCGTGTCTTTTGAGAATTCCATTGAGGGAGCAACTCGGTATAATGGCTTACCTCGTGATCTTTGGCGTTTGTAAGTCCACAGATCAAGCGGAGGCTCGGCCAGGAAGTGGCTCTGTGACCTGGGACAAGGTGCTTACCTTTACTGAGTCTATCTCCTTGGCGGTAACGTTAGAAGAGCAACAGCACACTCTTAATCAGGTTGTTGTAAGGAATAAATAAATTAACACATGTGCCCATTAGAATAGCGCCTGGTCCCGACAAACGGAAGCACGATAGTGTGGAAACACAAATATAACTAGACAACTGAGTTCTTCCCTTCTTTACGCGGGTGTTTGGCACACGGCAATCTATGCACTTGCTAAGAATACACTCCCGGAATTTTTCCGACCCGAAATAAGTTGCAGTTGAATCCATCCAGCTTTGAAGTGGTAACTGCTCAAACAGCGTTGACTTTGCACATACCGTATGCAGGAGCACACCGGGCACCTTATTGGAAGCCATATTTATTATTTATAGTTCGGTCAAGACTCCCTCTCATCTGGGCAGCGATGTCTCAAAGAACAAACCAGAGTCTTTATTCTTAGAAACCTTCCAGTACGCTCGAGTATGTGCATAGTTACCACAAGCGTTGTTCTACTGTATTAGTCGGTGTTTAAATACTGTAACAAACAGTTCCAGTGTCTCAAAGCTTTGTTTTTATCCGTGTGGTATTAGTGTCTACTGCTGTGTAGCAAATGGCCCTACAACTTAGCAGTTGAAAACAAGCATGCATTATCTCTCACAGTTGCTAAGAATCAAGAACCCAGGAGCAGTTTAACTGGGTGATTCTAGGTCGGTAGGTCTTGCGAATTACATTCAAGCTATCTTCTGGAGTTGTAGGTTAACAACTCCTAAACTAGCAGGCCTCGACTCCTCTGGCTGTTGGATGGAAGTCTCCATTCCTTACCATGTGGGTATCTCCACGGGCTGTGTAAGTAACCCCAAGATATGGCCGCTGGCTTCCTTGAGAGAGAGAGAGAGAGAGAGAATGCACGAGAGAGCATCCAACACAAAAGCTACAGCCTTTAATAACTCAACCTAAGAAGTGACATACCGTCCCTTCTGCCATATGCTATTGGTCCCACAGACCGACCCCGGTACCATATGGGAGGTAGATACACACAAGGGTATGAAAAGCAGATGTGACTGTTGGACTGGCTACCACACCATGAATATGTGCGACAGTCTACTGTGAGTCATTGTCCACGGGAGATGGAAAGAGGCAGAGTCGGTGTGCTCACACATTTTTATTCCAGGACCCAACCTCCTTCCATCCAGTGGTTCCCCCTTATGCCCTTGGCATTCTCCACCTTGACTCTGTGTCTTTCCAAAGCATCAGAAGCCTAGTGTAGAACACTTCTGTAGGGTTGCCCAAGAGACCTAGTAGCCAGACTTGGACATTGTATACATTACTTTGGCTGACATTCCACTGGCCAGAAACCACCCAAATTCAGGGGGGACTGGGAAATGTGTTCTATCTGGGGCTTTGGATTAAAAAGGAATGGGATTTGGTGAATCTCTTTTCTACTTGAAAAGAGATTGCACATTTAAACAGCTTACTTTAAAAAAAAAAAAAAAAGCAGTCTGTTCAGTTTTATACAACAATAAGAAAATATGATTGCCCACCACTACAGGACAAAGCAGCTGATTGATTGCATATTTTCACCTTTTCAGTGCATTTTAAATGTAGCCTCTGTTTAAGGGGCCCATAAGCAGGTGGTGGAGAGCAGTTCCTGAACCATTAAGTTTGCTGCTTTTTCAGGAATACTAGTAGGATGCCGGCAGGAACAAGTCTTGCCTTGTTTCCCAAGTGGGAAAAGAAGAAAGTCTTTGTTCCCAAGCAAATGAAAATACAAATCACAAGACTAAAATTATGAATGCAAAACAATATATTAAAATGTGGCTTGCGTGTAGTATTTGCATGCATTTTAATATGCATCTGTCATTCCCTTTGCTAAATTCAGCAGGCGCTGAAAATATTAAACAACTGAGTACAATTAATAATTAGAGGAATTGTTTTAAAATATATTTTAACCCATCCACGTTTCTATTGCCAGACCTCTTGGTCTGGCAAGGCTCTAAGATGTCAGATCAGATAGTTTTATTGGTCAGATTTCAGATCTTTGTGGCCTGAGAACAATTCACAAAAATGTTTTTATAAATTGATGTGCTAACACGCAAATGATTGTAACATACGACGAAAACCATTTCTAGGATAGAAAAATCAAATCCAAATTTGAAAGCTGGAAAAGGCTTCAGAGACTCTTTGGATCAGATGTTCTCATCTCTCCTACTCATTTGGAAGTCTGGCTGTATTTATTCTCCATCCGATGAATGAATTTCTCATCCAATGAATCCACGAGAAATTTAAGAGCACTTTTCTGTGAAACCCCAATTCGCAAAACCTTCGGCTCCATTTATCTTTGCAGCTGAAGCTTTCAGAATCAGTTTGCCCCTTTCTGGGGTTCATTTACCTGGCTTTCTATTGGAGCAAACCCCCAAAAGAGAAATCACTTTTCGGGCAGTAGCAAAAAGGAACCGAATTTCAGCCAGCCTGAGAATCCTTGCTCTCTGCCTATCAAGGCTCCTGGACCAGGGAAGAATATATTTCACGAGAACATAGCTCTAAGTCATAAACTTGAAATCCATCAAGCTCTTTGTTGTTAATTGGCACTTACCTCACCTGAGGGCCTTTGCCAAGGAGGCAGAGGGGTTTAATGGGGAAGGAAGAAAGGAAAGAGCCTGGAGCCCTGGAAAACAGCTCCAGCCACATGTGATTTTCAGCTGGGGGGCTTCCCACCCCTCAGGATGCCAGAGCAACAAAGTGGCCTATGTGTTTTCTCAAATGTAGGCTGTTTGTTTGGGGGGTAATGCTCAGACTGGGGCCTGAGTGATAACTGCTTCATGTAATTATTAAGACAGCTTGAACACTATGCCCCTCTTTGTTTCGGCCTCCAGATGACGGCTGTCTCACCGCTGTTTGTGCCAGTTTTATTTCAAAGCACTTTTCTTTCCATATTTCAAAGGTCAGTGTGTTTACTTGTGGCCAAAAAAGAGCCTGTGTGTAAGAGCAAGAAACACATGTGGTTGAGTGGCAGAACTGGATGAGGAGTCAGGAGAACTGGATTTGAATCCTAGATTGGCTTCTAGATAAGTGAGGGAACTAAAAGTATTTGACCTCCCTTTTTCATTACATGGGGGGCGGGGGGAGTAAATAGTATCAATGGTCTCTTTTAGGGGGGAAAAAAAAATCCAGAAGTCTGGTGTAAGAAGAAGAAATGTAGGTATTTCCAGTAAAGAAACATTATCAGATACGCAGCCAAGAAAATGTCCGCTTCATCTTCTCGAAATGGAAATATTTCCCCCTTCAAAGAAAGCAGGCTGGATATTCTGGCCACCTTCAGAAACCTTGGGATTGTTTTTGGTCAAGGAATATTCGCACAGGGAAATAAAGCAAACCACAAACACTTTCTCAGGAGTCTTAGTTTGGCTTTTTGACATCATTACTTCGAACATCAAGGCTGATCAGACTGTTACCTGCCCATATAGGAAATATTAGTGTTTCTATTATGAGTATTTGAAAACAGCATCGAATTTCAATTACGCAAGCTTAATAACTATTTCAAATGTTCTTCATGATTCATCTTCTTTTGATCTGTGTTTTCCCCATCTATCTTCCTTTAATTTTCTGGGTATCGCGCTCCCGGGGAAAAGAGATGAATAAGCCATTGAGATGGTACAGAACATGTATTCTGAAGCTAGATTTCCCTGGGTTCAGAGCTTAGTTCAACCACCAATTAGCTGTGTGGCCTTGCATCATTTACTTAAACTCTCTGTGCCTCTGTTCCTTGTCTATTAATACGGAGGTCATGGGGCGCCTGGGTGGCTCAGTCGGTTGACTGTCCGATTTCGGCTCAGGTCACGATCTCACGGTTCACGAGTTCGAGCCCCGCGTTGGGCTCTGTGCTGACAGCTCGGACCCTGGAGCCTGCTTCGGATTCTGAGTCTCCCTCTCTCTCTGCTCCTCCCCTGCTCGCACACTGTTTCTCTCTCTCTCTCAAAAATAAATAAAGATTAAAAAAATTTTTTTTTAATTACAGAGGTCATAAGGATGAAATGGATTGACATGCATGACGCAGATAGAAGAGTGCCTGGCACTTAGCAAGCATTCAAATGTTAGCTAGTCGTGAAAAAGACTCCCCCTTTCCGAAACGAATTCTACCTTTGGAAAAAAAAAACCAACCTTCTCTTTTGTGCTACTATTTCTCTCCTTGAATCAATCCACCTACACCTGTGGAAATAAAAAAGTAAATTTGCAAATGCCAAGGGAACAGCGCCTGTGCTGTAAAAGGCAGAAGAGAGGGAACTAGAAAAAGAGAATACATGAAATGTCTCAAACTTAATCTTCCAGTTACTGTGAATTTCCAGCCTCCGAGAAGTAAGGGTGATAGCCGCTTTGAGTTTGCACAAGACAAACGGCATTCTCACCGCTTGACCAGGAAAAGGCATGGCAATTCTTGGCTGTGACTCCAGGAGTGGAAGTGGGGAGGGAAGCACAGGGAAAGGAAAAGGAAAGTGCATTGAACACCTTGTCTAAGCCTTCCATTTCTGTCTCATTGAATCCACTGCTTGGATATTATTACCTCTATTTTACAACCAAAGAAAAGGTTCAGGGAAGTGAAGTGACTTTGCAGTCTATTTGGCCAGCCAGGGGTGTGGCTGTGATGTTAACCCATTTCTATTGAATGCAAGATCCTTACTTTGTTTTTTTTTTTTTTTTTTTTTTAAGTTTATTTACTTAGGGGGAGGGGGGCAGAGAGAGAGGGAGAGAGAAACTCCCGAGCAGACTTTGCAGGCCTTGTGCTGTCAGTGCAGAGCCCGATGCAGGGCTCGAACTCATGAACTATGAGATCGTGAACTGGGAGATCATGACCTGAGCGGAAATCAAGAGTTGGATGCTTAACTGACTGAGTCACCCAGACGCCCCAGCAAGAGCCTTACTTTTGTCTCCTTTCTACATCGCCTTCTCAGGAAAGACATGGCCAGGAGCATAATAGGCTGGATCTAGACTCCAGATGATCCGTTACCACATGGACGGTATTAGTGGGAGGCTCTCGTATTTTTTCTAAGCCATTTATTTCTACCCCTGTTCAAATGAATAGACTCATGGGGGTCTTTGCTGTGAACCATGTAACTTTGGGCATCAAGGAGAGGAGTAATTCCCTTTCATTGCTAAAATCAGAACTTCCACTTTGGTCACAGCCATTTGGGCAGCGGCCTGCTCTTCCTTTCCCATCCTTCAGGATCTTTGTAGAAGTAGAGATAGAGATCTTTTTTTTTTCCTTCCCTGTAACCTACTGCCCTGTTTGGACATCCAGATTGGTGCCGCCTCAGTGGGTTCCTGATGCAAGGAAATTGAGCACATCCTCCTCTTTATTTGCAGGATATCGAGGGCTCCAGACATTGTGAAAATTTCCCTTTAAGTTACGAGGGGAAACCAGAAGAATGCCATATGAACCCCACTCTGGGCAGTGTGGGATAGCACAAAACATCTTCATGGAGATAAAGAGAGCTTAGGCATATACAGTCCTGCTCGGTCATGACTTGACTCCCCCTCCCTTCTTCATCGCCTTGGAGCAAGCATGGCCCATATTGGTAGGAATATGGCAGAAGAAACCCCTGTTATTTTCTTCATACCTAATTATTTCATTGAATTCAACCAGGTTTTCTAAACCTGTTTGTGTGTGTTTAGACATACGGCATGAGTAATTTGTGAGCACTTACCAAGAACTCTTATCCAAATTTCTTTCAAGAAAGATGCCAGGACCTCATTCTCAATTCTGTTACTGAAGCTGTGATTTTCCCATTTTAGAGTTGAGATGCTAAAGCTAAACAGGAATATGGATTTCACTTTCAATAAAATCACTGGCTGGTAAAACCCAAATTAAAACAGAGCATTGGAAATCAAGCTGCCTTTTCCTATTAGAACTAACAAGAGCTGTTTCATTTTTCAAATCAAAAGTCCTAGATACTGAAATCGTATTTGTAGGGAATGCTAAGCATTATGAAAAACACAGACAGTCATCACGAGCTTGCATGTTTTGTGGTTGCTGGGAGGTTTTAATGACAAAGCAGAGGACAGGTGCGCATAACACATCAACATTTTAATTGAAGAATAAAGGCAGACAGAAGACATGAAATGCTCCAAAGCATTTAGGAGAGAGAACGCTTCCTCCTGAGATTCGATCGTGACCTCATTGTTCAGGGGAGAAAAAAAAAAAAAAAAAAGCTACTCTCCATCTCTTTTCTAACGATCTTGCTTCCTTTCCCTGCATATGTTTCTCTTCTGGCTGCGGTTTTCTCCATTTCTTCTTTGTCATGACCTTAATAGTAATAATAACAACAATGAGAACTTTGTTTGGCTTGGTGCCCCTTTAGTCCCTATCTAAAAAAGAGATTCTCAAACTGGCCTCCATACAAAGCTTTCCATGTATATTTCTAACAGTATTTTTTTTTTTTCTGAGAATTGGGTCTATAGCTTTCATAAACATGCAGAGAACTTGTCATCGTCCAGAAGAAGTTAAGCCAAACAAACAAACTTTGAAAAAAAGATATGACACCCTTGTGGTCCATCTTTCTTGTACTGCTATTTTGTTTCAATAGGGCTTTTGATAAAAGCTAATGAGCAGTCAATTCAAGGTTAAATTGTCTGGTCATAGTAGATATGGTGCCACCTATAACTGTGGATATTGTAAAGAGATGGGATCACTTGGACATTCTACTGTCTACTTCAGTTCAAACTCATCTTCCCTCCCAAACCATTTCCCTTCCACTATGATGTCATGCCCTGTCCATTCTCTTAGGCACCCTTGCTTGAGATCTAAGTTGTTTTGGAGTCTTCCCTGACCTTTATCTCTCCTGTGTAATCAGTTGGCAATCCTCTTAGGTCACCTGCACAGGTCTTTTACATACCACTCTTCCATTTCATCATTAAAAACCAGCATAGTCTACCATTGGTGGTTTTTATCATTGGCTGGACATTAGGATTACATGGGGAGCTTTTAACATTATACGGAAGCTTACATTCTAGACCCAGAGAGCTCCATATAACTCCTCTGGGATAGAGCCCGGGCATTTGAATTTTTTAAGAGCTCCTTAGGGTGCAGCCAGTGCTGAGAGTCACTTGCCTACCCTAGTGATTTGACTAGGGTATATATACATATATATATATATATATATATATATATGTATGTATTTTACTATGTGAAACTTCATAAATGGGAAAATATATATAGTTTATATATGCTATATATATATGTACTATAAGAGTCTTCTAGCTGGTGATCTTGTATCCAATCTTGCTACTCGCTATCTTATTCCATATTTTCTCTCCCCCAGATTTATCTTCTCAACATCTTAATTTTCTCATAGCTTTCTTTGATAGGAAACCCCATTGCCATCCGTTGTCTGTAGAGGCACTTAAATTGTTCTGTGGGGCTTTAGGGGTTCCCCACAATCCCATTGGGACCTCTAGTTGAGGGAGGATGAAGGAATACTGCTCTGAAGCCTCTCTCTCCTAGTTTTGCAAATAAGACCCTCCAAGATAAAGTGGCTTGACTTGCTTAAAGACACAGTCAGTGGTAGAGATGGACCTAGAGCCAAATCCCCTTCCCCTTGACCCGTTTTCTAATTCGAAATGCTGAGTAGGCCAAGGGCCATAGTAACTAGTGATAGAAGTCAATGCCGGGCCTTTGCCGTGTTTCTCCACTTGTTAGCTTTATTCTGCTTCCGTCTGTTTGGAACATCTTCAGCAGGTGTATCTACGTGTTTAGGAAAATCAGAAGTGACGGAAAGATTTGGCTAGTCCAATTTGTCATGATTTGTTGACGGCAGCCTGGGGGTGGTGGGACCTGTAACACTGGAGCCTTGGTGCTGTGCCTGTCAACCTAAGAACATGGTGTTGAAGAACCGTGTGTTTGGCTACAGCCCCAGAGTCTGTCCACAATACTTTATATTAAACAACTTTAGGATACACTCTATGGGTTATCCAAATAGCAGCTTATCTGTGATTCAAGAAAGGCTGAATGCTCTACCTGCCCCCAAACATCATCTTTACCCTCCTGCCACATTACACAAAGTTCTTAGGGTTGGTCATCCCTCCTGGGGATAAAACAATCTTGACTTTTCCAAAATGCTAATGTGATACCCCAAAAGCATAACATTAACTTATCAACATCCATTAATACCTTAAACTAGATTTTTTTTTTTTTTTAATTTTCACATGGTTCAGAGCAAAGTCCTGAGGGAACAGAACTTTGAGTAAAAGCTGATTGATGAAGGGGGAGTATGGAGGGGAGTAGCGAAAAAAATCTGGAGGCTGGGTTCAGTGTTCTAAGAGGAACCTAGAGAAAGCAAAATCGACAGATAGTGCCAAAGGGTAAGTTTTGCCTGATTCCCAGTTTTGGCAAATTCGACATTTTCCTGAGTTCTCCTTGCTTAGCTCCCTTCCTTTGTTGACTTTGCCTGGCATTGGCTAAAATGCTGAAAATTTGGAAAAAGATAATACCAATCACTGTAGCTAATATTTGTTGAGCACTCTATGCCGCAGACATCGCTGAAAGCATTTTCCAGGCATCAGCTTATTTTGTCCTCCCTGTAACATTTGGAGATTAGATCCGGTAATATCTCCACTTCGTAGATGATGAAACTGAGGCCCAGAAGTTTGAAGAACGTCCCTAAGATCATCCAGCAGCTAAATGGTGAAATCAGAGTTCCAACCCAAGAAGTCTGGTTCCATGGCCTACATGCTTAACGCCTGTGATCTACTGTCTCTCAAAATCACAGCATTCATCAGCAAATGGTGAGGCTCATCTTCAAATCCAGACAGTCTGATTCCAGATCATACCATTATCATGCCTCCTAGGCTGGAACGGATCTTTCGAGTGTATCGTGATTTTGCAGTCAAGGACGCTGTAGTGGTCCAGAAACATTTTCTTGATTTAGGATCTTTCTAAAGTTGGAGTAGTCTGGTGTCTTAATAACAGTGCTCTATTGATTTAATATAAAATGCCAATCTGACAAAGGCAGTTGAGTGCAAAACTCACAAAGCGTTGTGCAAAATCCCTGTCCAGCTGTTACTGTCCCATACTGAAATGGGGGAATCCAGACAAAATTACTTCTTGTCTCTGTAAAAGGTCAGCTGAAATAAAAATTGTTTAATATTTCTTTTTCCTCTATATAACCAAACATTGCTAGTGCCCAGGGAACATCAAAGATAAACCCGAAATCTTGGATTTAGGAAATCACTACACCACCTTCGGTTGTATTTTGCAAGGCCCTCCATAGGGCTTTCGGGATGTTATCTAATGAATCCTCATTGACATTCAGCCAGGTTTTCACCCCATGGAGTGTCACCTTCCTGCTAAGAAGAACTTCCCTGGAAATAAAGCAGATGGCAGGTGTCAGATTAATGTAAAAATGTAGCTGTAGTTTGGAGAAAGTCTTGCTTAGTGCATCCCTTCCCCTGTAAGGATGGAACGAATTCTGGTAAGATGGTCCATTTGGGGGCTGGAGGGAAGAATAAAATGTCCTTTAGGCCAGTGCTACTGGAGCTCAACTTCTTGATGATTCTCTGGGAGCTGAGAAGATGGAAACAGAATTGCTGAGGGAAGGGGAGGTGGGAAAGGCTGGGAAAAGGAACAGGAAAGTTTAAATGATATGTAAACTACAGAGGCTCCATCTTGAAAATCCCTTCCTCTTTTCTTCTAATAATTAGCTATGTTCACACCCAAATTAAATCATTTCTCCCTACTTTCAGGAAATAAATGTGAAACAAACAAAAACAAAAACAAATGATACTCTTGTTTCATCAGAAAAGGTTCTTTTCTGTTATTCTCCAGTCTTCAGGAGGGAAATGCTTCATCCACTCTCTTAATAGATTTGACCTATCTTTGCTTGGGAACATCTTTCATTTCCATGGAAGCCTTAAAGAAACAGTAAGACACCGCAGCAGAAATTCCTAATCTTTTTGTTGAGGGAAGCTGCTTTTCATTTCCCCTAAAGCTTGAAGGTCAAGGGGTGGGGGTGGGGATTTCCAGCAGATGTTTTATTCCTCCCTGGGGAAGCTGTCAATCCTTAGGCCACTCACTGGAGCGTTATCAGATCAGGGTTTGAGCTCTACGAGCAGACTTTCACCGACTGGTTGAGGACTCTTGTACAAGGATTCTTCCATTTGATGAGAAATGGGGAAAAAAAAAAAAAAAAACTTAAAAAGAAAGAAAGGAAGAAAAAGCAATGACTTGCTTTTTCACTTCCCCAGAACATGTTCTGAGCACCAACTAAACTCATTTGCCACCAGAGTTGGTCAAAACAGTGAAGTTGACACAGTTTAGCCTCTGGAATTCTTTTGCCTTTGCTTTGTATCATCCTTGTACATCCCAGACGAATTTTCATGTAAATGCCCTTGTTGCCCTGGGCAGAGTTTCCAGGCTTGCTGTGCTGATCGAGTGGGACGTTCAGCTAGCCTTCGTCCCGTAGAGTGGCATCTTCTTGCCTGAGTAAGAACTTCCCTGGAAATAAAGCTCTGAGGAAGGTGTTCACAATCCTACTGTTTGTTCTTAAGCCACTCATATGTCTTGAGTTTTCAAGGTACAGACTATACTTCTGTTCTGAATCAGACACATGATACAGAGATGGAGAAACCGTTTGAGCTGTCCAGGTGGCCGTGCTAGATGGTTCCCTAGGAAGAGTATATGGGCATCCGAATTCAACCACAGAATTGCATGTTTTACACTTAAAAGAAATGTCCATGGATTGTTTGATCCCATTCAAACATCTTCCTCAGTGGTAGAGCATTTGACTGCAAACGTCTTGGGTAGCATGACCCCATTTACCAGATGGCAAAATAGAGGCTCAAAGAGACTAAAGGCCATATCCAAGGTTTATCTGGTCATCTTTAAGACTAAAAGATAGGGGGCTTAGGGCCCTTATCTTTTACCTCCTTCTTCGTGCTATCTTTCTCTTCTTTTCCCTGTGACTTGCCATATCAGCTTGGTGTTTTGCTCTTGGGGGGATCTTTCCCAAATAGCTGAGTGATTCCCCAAAACATCAGATGGGTGACACTTTTGTTGGATCAGTCAAGTTCCCAGGTCTTATCTCCTATATGTTGCTTGTAGATGGCCCCACTCAGTCTACACTAGACATTGGTGAGTGAGGAAGAATTTTGCTAGTAATGGTTATTATAAATTCCAGAGCTATATACAAATTACTTTCATCATCACTGTTATAAAGATAGAGTTTAGGGAGAGTCAGAGAGAGAGAGAGAAGATAGACAGTGGGGGTTTGTTTGTGGAGTTTCTATTCAGCGTGTATCTTTGCAACAACCAAGTAGTATGTGGAGTTCTAGATACAAGGTTGAAGTACTGATTCTGTACTTGAACTATGGATTTTGAATTACTCCAAACAGAGACAAAGAATGTTCTGCAGTTGATATAAAAATACCCATTCCCACACAGACAAATGTGGGAAAGGGAACCATATGGCACGTGAGAGAGAATGTGTATCATTTCACAGTTTCTGAGAGTCAGAAATCCCAGAGTGGCTTAGCTGGGTCTTCCGGGTCAGCATCTCTTGTGAGGTCCCAGTCAAGGTATCAGCCAGGGCCTGCCACATCATCTGAAACCTTGGATGTGCTTGGAGCATCTTCTGCCAAGAAGGCTTACTCACTGGAGTCATCGCTTTCTCACTCATGTTGTCCGGAAGTCACAGTTCTTAGCCACACAGACGTCTCTACAGACCTGCCTAGGTGGCTTCAAGATATGGTAGGTGGCTTCTCCCAGAGTAGAATGGTCCAAGAGACCGAAAGAGAGAGGCACACAACACTTAACATGGAAACTGCAGTCTTTTTTTGGGGGGGGGGGGGGAGGGTACTGGGGTAAAATATACATAACATAAATTTATCATTTCGACCGCTCTTAAGCGTGCACATCAGTAGCATTAACCATCACCACTATTCACTTTCATCAACCCAAAGAGAGGCTCTATATCCACGAAGGAGTAACTCCCCATCCTCCTACCCCATCCTCTGGTAGGTCTCTTTTCTGCTTTCTGTCCCTATGAATTAGCCAACCTGAATACCTCACAAAAGAAGAATCATAATATTTATCCCTCTGTGTCTGGCTTATTTCCCTCAGCACAGTGTTTTCAAGATTCATCCATGTTGTAGCATGTATCGGAATTTCATTTCTTTTTATGACTGACTACCATTCTATCGCGTGCACATACACATTTTGTTTATCCATTCATCTGTCAGTGGACATTTAGATTGTCCCCACCTTTACTGCAGTCTTTTGATAGCCTAATCTGGAAGTGTAATCTACCCGCTGGAAGGAAGTCATTCAACTGAGCCCACACTCAGGGGAAGAGGGAGGAGAGAAATATCAAAGAATTTGTGGATGCACTTCTCGAAGAATAGAAGACACTTAAGTTAATTTTACCAACTGCCCACCATGCTTTACATGGGGCTTGGTCATTGTCCTTAATTCTCCTGTAGGTTTTATAAAACCTTGAGTTTAAGAAACTTTCTGGGGACTGTATCCGGAGTAGCTCCAATCAGCATAGTGATGAAAATGGGCAAACCCGAAAAATGACATGCCTGATAACCATTGCCCCAAAAGGCTTATTTTGGTACAGGAGGCATTATAGATATGAACCTAATTTCTCTGCCCCTCTCGGGCCTGGGTTTACCAGCAGGAAGCATGAAAGGAGACCTGCCTCGTGTTTCCTTCTACCGCGTGTGAGTGGGTGCACTTCCCAGGTGGTCGTGGCTGAGGCGCGTGTGTTTAGAGCATATTCAGAGTCATTCCCGTTGGCGTCCGTCTTTGTGTGTAGTTGAAAGAAGGCTTAGAAATGAGAAAGAATGAAATATGGCCCTTTGTAGCAACGTGGACGGAACTGGAGAGTGTGATGCTAAGTGAAATAAGCCATACAGAGAAAGACAGATGCTATGTTTTCACTCTTACCGGGATCCTGAGAAACGTAACAGAAACCCATGGGGGAGGGGAAGGAAAAAAAAAAAAAAAAGAGGTTAGAGTGGGAGAAAGCCAAAGCATAAGAGACTCTTAAAAACTGAGAACAAACTGAGGGTTGATGGGGGGTGGGAGGGAGGGGAGGGGAGGTGAAGGGTATTGAAGAGGGTATCTTTTGGGATGAGCACTGGGTGTTGTATGGAAACCAATTTGACAATAAATTTCATATATACAAAAAAAAAAAAAAGAAAGAAGGCTTAGACTGTAATGACAAAAATCACAACAGGAAGAAATCATCCCCCACCCCCACGCTTGTCCCTTTTCTTAAGCCTGTCAGTGCTCCTACTTCCTTCTTTTAAGACTGGCACCCCAAAGCTGAGCTCTTTTGCCTTTTTAATTTATTACGCTACCTCCATTTTCTGTTGTGTGATGAATGCGAGGAATTTGGAAGTCGTTTGCAAAGATGAAGGCAGGGAGGAGGAAAAAGCAATTACCTCACGCCAATTATACCAGGAAATAGTGGAGGTCCCCTTCCCGCAGCCTTTCTGTCCATTTTTCTTCATTACTATCATGGTGGCCGCTCTCCTCATTACCCGACACATTTCTCTTCATTACCAGCTGCGGTGATGGGGGTGATGACGAGTGCTATTTACAGCTGGAATTCTGTGAAGGGCCCTGCAGATGAATAATAATGATTCAAACAGATATGTGGAGGCCAAAAAAAGACAAATGATTACAGGGAAGCTATTGTGTCCCTGAAAGGCAGGGAGGTAACTTCTTTGGAAGGGAGAGGGGGCTCATGGTCCTCAGTCAGGGACCGTCCTGCAGTGTTGAGCTGGCACGGCTTATCTAAGGTACTCAGTTTGAAAAACAATGATTCACTGAAACCATCAAACACATGCATAGGCCCACTGGACCCCTAGCTTCATCTGCCAGGGAGAAAGCAGGGCCTTCCTTGGGTCCATGCTAAAAAAATGTCTCACCACAAACCCTTCCCTCACAGCCCTCCACCCTTGTATCCAGCTATCTCCCTATCTGGGGCAACCTTGTTAGGTCAATATTCATAAGGCACATTAACTCTCATTTATCTGTCTGTGTATCCACATATATGTGTATGGTTGTACCTATCTACCTACCTGGATTAGTCAGGGTTCCACAAAGAAACAGCACTGGCAAAAAATGTGGAGAGAGAGAGAGTTTTTAAGGAATTGACTCATGTGACTGTACAGGCTTAGACAGTCCAAAATCTGAAGGGGTAAATCAGCAAGCTGAAGACTCAGGGAAGAGTCGCAGTCCTAGTTCAAAGGAAGTTTGCTGAGAGAATTCCTTCTCATTCAGGGAAAGTTAGCCTTTGGTCTATTAAAACTTTGAACTGATTGGACGAGGCCCACCCACATTGTGAAGGGTAAGCTGCTTTACTCAAAATCCACTGATGTGAGTGTCAATCTCATCCAAAAAACACTTTCCCAGAAACATCCAGAATAATGTTTGGCCAAATATCTGGACACTGTGGCCCAGCCAAGTTGACAAATAAAACGAACCGTTTATCTATCTATCTATCTATCTATCTACTTATCTATCTAGACCAACAAGTTACAAAAAATCTGTGACCCACAAATAAGGGTGCTAAGTTGAGTTTTTACCTAACTAATGATGAGTCTTTGACTTGGGCTATTAAGATTCTTTCTGGAGTGTGGGAGATCCAGCAGCTCTAGCCAGGAGCAGAGTGCTGCCTTCCATCTTCCCTCCTTGAAGACACTTGAATCGAGGGGAGTAATTACTCCAGGGGCAGAAGGGGCCCCATGAGTTTGGAGGAGGGGCAGGGTGTAAATACGACCGGGAACTGTGGTGAATTCTTTATTAAAGAACACCTTTCAACTTAATTATCTAACTGCCGCTCTTGCTTTGACTTTCCCACTAGCGATGGCTCTCACAGCTGTCCCATGGCAACCTTGCCCAGCTCGAAAAGGTGTTGAAACGGGCCGCAGAACTTCCAAGCCAGGCAAGTCGGAGCAAGTCGACTTCCCAGAGACGGGCTCATGAGCAGGCCCCTGGAACCCCTGCTAGGCTGGAGCATTTGGGGAGAAGGCCCTGGAAAAGATTTCCACTCGAAGGGCACTGCCATTTGCCAAACTCTGCCGGTGTGTGCAGCCTGTTAAGACTGATAGAGGCGGTGTTTCTAGCACAGCAGGCTTTCGGGATGAGACAGAGGGATGAAAGGGTACAATATGAAAACAGCAGGTGAGAATAGATGTATCACACAGGGAAAAGATGTTAGAGGAATACTGAGGTATATTAATTCTCCCCAGGCCCCCTCAATTTCAGTAGCGTCAGTGAAAGCAAAAATATGCTCTCGAATTAGGCCCAGGCTCCTAACAAGTGCCATAGCACCATCTGCTTAGTAGCAAAAGGCATAGGAGGTGGGAAAGACAGACCTGCATGCCAATCGATGATATTTTCTTCAGTAACCTTGATTGCCTCGGGGGCCCTCCCAAGCCGTCATGTGTGGACAAGCTCAGGGAATTTGATATCTTCTACATGATGCTTCTCCAGACTTAGGCTACTCCTGTGGGCAACATGGCATTTGCCCAGTGGCTTTGGGATAATTTTCACTTTTCTGAGGGCTTGAAGCAAGCAAGTGGCAACTCTTTGGCACCTGGAAAATCCTTCCTAAAGACCTGGGTCTACAGAGTCTGTGGGCAGGTTGTCAGACCCTGCCCAGGACAAATCGTTCACCATTGAGCAAGGGTGTGATCTTGTACCTTCATACCTATCTCCTTCTAACTTCAGTGAAACAGGGACAAACAAAAGGTAAATACCCCGTGGGTGTGTGAATCAACTATATCCCTGAGAGATAGGGTTCAGGGATTTCCTTAAATAGCCAGCTTTGGTATTTTGACTTTGGTCTTGTGATTTATTTTCCATAGTGCTTGAGCCACTTACCATTTTCCTAAACCAACTTCCCGAGCCCCTGAGGAGGGAGCATGCTATGACGGTCTCCCCGATCTGGACGCGAATAGCTTGAGTCCGTCGTGACTTTGTTCTCTCCTGGCACCAGACATCCGTTTGGAAAACTTGGACGAAGCAAATTTCATCATGCTTCTCCTCGCTGTCCCTGGGTCACCTCCAGTGTCATGGATTCAGCCGCCACCGACGGAATGATTACCTCCATCCCAATCCCTATCAATCTTTAGAGTCCCAGACTTTCTTTGAAGGTTCAGCCTGGACTTACCAACCTGAATGTGAGATGGGCGCCTCAGACAACCTGCTCAAAACTGAACCCACCCCCCCGCAAATGTGTTCTCTTTTTATTTCCTAGTTCCGTTACTGGCACCCCACTGCACCAGTCACAGGAACT
Source organism: Panthera tigris (assembly GCF_018350195.1). NCBI lineage: Eukaryota > Metazoa > Chordata > Mammalia > Carnivora > Felidae > Panthera > Panthera tigris. Next base: position 112,882,403 of record NC_056666.1, on the reverse strand, counting down.
AGTCACCTTTTACTTCTCCACTTCTACCCATCCTCACACACATCCGACTTATCACCAAATTACGTGAACTTAACATTTCGAAGAGTTTTTTTTTTGTTAATGTATCTGGTTGGGTTTTGTTTTTTTTTTTTTCCATTCTTATGACCATTACCATAATCCAAGCTCTTAGAAGTCCTCCTGCTTTACTTGTAACTAGTCTCTTCTGCCCCAACTCGTTTAAGACTGTATACAATAGTTTAAATAATTGATCTAAAATGCTTTAAATCTTTGAACGCGCCCCCCCCCCCCTTCATTTACCAAACCAAGCACTAAACTACTTATCCAGGCCCTCTTTGACTTCCCTCTCCGGTATTATCTCCCAATAACTCTCCCTGTCCCTTTCCACTCTTGTAATACCTTTTTAATTCCCCACATGGGCCATGCAAGCTTCCCTCTCTGTGCCTCTGCGGGAGTTATTCCTTCAATCTGGAACACTCATTCCACCCTTCTTCACAGGCTAATTATGCCTGACTCATCTTTAATACTCAGCTAAAGCATTAGCTTTTCCAGGAAACCTCTTGTGAACCCTCCAAATGGAACAAGGACCGTTCCTGTCTGTTATTCCCCATAACACTCTGTAGATATATCTGTTACCCTTCATGGCCATTTCTCTCGCTACATTTTTAAGACCTTTTCTAAAAATCTTTACTCTCAAAGTTCCTAGAATAGAATGGCAGTGGGCATGGGACTATTTTATTTTGCACTTAATTCCTATGTTTTTGTGTTTTTAGACCATTAAATATTATTAATTCTACTACAGATTCCTTCAGTTCACAAAACCATCATAATATCAGAGCTTATCGTACATGGAACATCCCTGTCTAAAGATCTCCAAGGGTCTTCAATATCTCCACTCTTGAAAGCCACATATCTCCATAACCCACAACATCTAACACACTAATACCACTGACCTCCTTGAAAAGTGACTTTTGGATCAAGCGTCTCTCTGTGACCTATGTTTCCAATATGGCTGACATTTCTAATTGACTGACATGACTTATTGTCTTGGCTGCAGTTTCGGGGTTCCACAAATCATCATCAGAACATGAAACAAGAAAAGCAACCTAGCAAAATAACATCTTAGATTATGTTAGGGACCCCATATAGGCGTTGCTGGGACATAGGAAGTCTCCAGAGAATATCTAAGATTCAGAAAGGGACCCTCTGCCAGCTTGCTTAATTGGAAATGAGTATCTGGCATTCCATTTCCTCAGTTGAGTCTTTTAGCCCACCTGCTGAGTGCATCACACTATAGATGTAATTGAGGTTAAGCCCCATCTACCAGAGGGTTAGAATACAGTACTCAAGGGGCTCCTGGGTGGATCAGTTGGTTAAGCCTCTGACTTCAGCTCAGGTCAGGATGTCACAGTTTGTGAGTTCGAGCCCCTCATCGGGCTGCGTGCTGACAGTGCTGAGCTTACTTGGGATTCTCTCTCTCTCTCTCTCTGTCTCTCTCTCTGCTCCACCCCCACGTGTGTGAGCCCATGCATGTTCTATCTCTCAAAATAAATAAACTTAAAAAAAAACAAAGAATACAGCAGTCAAGGCAAGGAATTTAAAGCTGTAAATTCCCAATACATAGACGTCATGCTGTGTTTTTGCTTTACAATTCTTCTCATCTCCCTGGAATACATTCAGGACCCAGCTCCTTATGACACAATATCCCTGAGAGACATTATGGCATGGAAGATAGAAGTGTATGTCCCAGCACAAGACTGGATTGACATCCTAACCCAGATACTTGCTAAGTATGTAAGTGCCCACGTCTCAGTTACCTCATCTATAAAATGGGAGTAATAAAATAAGAATAGTACCTACTTCATGAAGTGTTGGGACAATAAAAGAAACAGCATGACAAGAACCTAGAAGATTGCCTGGCACATACTAACCATTCAATAAAAGTTAACTGCTATTAGATGACAAATGATCTGTCTGTTTCCCCATCTGCATTTTTCACTGCACTCCAGCCATACTGAATTTGAAATCCCCCTACTGCTATTCGCACATTGCTTTCCACCTGCTGCCAGGAATGTTTGCACCTCCTTCATCTGGTTACATCCTATCTCTGTTAATGGTCCTGTTCTCATACTTTCACGGATCCCTGTGCTTCCTGCTCCCATGTCTGCCCTGACGCTCCTTCACATGGCCACCTCCCACACTGCACTCTGAGGCCCTCTGTGGGAAGGAGTGTTTTCTTTTCCTCTCATCTCTCAATTTAAGCACCGTAACTGCCATTTAAAAGGTGCTCAAACATGTCTATGAAATGAGCTGGAGACTAAAAACGTCGCCAAACACACACACGAGGTGAAAGTAAACATCTCATTCAAAAGAATGAGAAGACAGGCGGCAAACTGGATGAAAATATTTACAGATGACACATCTGATAAAAAGCCATTATGCAGAATACACAAAGAATTCTTAGAGCTCAACAGTAAGAAAATAAACAACCTGGTTAAACAATGGGTAAAGCGCCTGAGTGGACACCTCACCACAGAAAATGTACAGATGGGAAAGTAAGCGTATGAAAAGATGGTCCACATCATACGTCACCAGGGAAATGAAAGTTAAAACACCGAGAGGTACCACCGCACATCTACTAGAATGGCCAGAATCCAGACCCCTGACAACACCAAATGCTGGCAAGGATATGGAAAAACAGGAACTCTCATTCGTTGCTGGTTTGGTCTTTCACGTGATGGCGGGTACGAAACATGCCTGAGCAGAGTGGATGGGCTCCAGAGAAGTGCTTTTCAAACTGCGGTGGGTAGAAGAACAATCCGGAGGTCTTAATAGAATGCAGACTCTGATTCCATCAGTCTGAGACTCCACATTTCTCACGTGCAACCAGGAGATAACAGTGCTGTTGGTCTCGGGCCATATGCTGACTGGAAAGCTCTAGAGTCAGGCTGTCCGGGCTCAAATCCCAGTCCTGCCACGGGCAAGCTTTTTAACCTCTCCGGGACTCCATTTTTTCCACTTGGAACTTGAGGATCATAACAGCACTGCCCTTCTAGGGTTTTGTGAGGATTAAGTTAGGGAATATATGTACCAGGCACTTGGAGTAGTGCCCTGAATCTGATATTCAGTGTTTGCCGTTATTACTGCCTTGGAATGTAATTCATCCAGACTTGAGCTCAGGTAGCTGCTGCATGCTTTCTGAGCAGATGCTCACCTATCTTGAGCTCTCATTCTCTCTGAGACTGAATCTCTGTTTTCCTTATTTTCCAATTTACTGCTTTTTGATAGTACAGATGAAAGCATGCAGGAAGGGGGAAACTTCAACCTGTTTTTGTCGCACATTAATCGTATACCGTCTACCCCATGTAGTCAGCTTATCCTTTTCATGGCTTTCTTCTTGTTCCAAGTATGCTTTGAAATATTCTATTTAATGTTCTTGGCGTTTTAGTAAACTTCAATTCATTCTGATGCTATTCAATGTCAGAAGTCTGTTTAAAAACAATAAGAGAGGGGCGCCTGGGTGGCTCAGTCGGTTAAATGTCCAACTTCGGCTCAGGTCATGATCTCCCGGTTTGTGGTCATGGGTTCGAGCCCCGCATTGGGCTCTGTGCTGACAGCTCAGAGCCTGGAGCCTGCTTCGGATTCTGTGTCTCCCTCTCTCTCTGTCCCTTCTCCACTCACTCTCTCAGTCTCTCTCTCAAAATAAATAAATTTTTAAAAAAATAAATAAATAAACAATAACAGAATCATTTTACGTTACATTTTACATTACATTAGCTATTACAAGTAACTAAGTGATTCATTTGAACTATTTTGTGTGGACTATATGAATAAGAGCTTCTCACACTCAGACTCTTGCTTCCCAGGTGAGGAGGCCAGATAATAATAGGTAAGCTTTCAATTATGACTGACATGGGACAGATAGGACAGATTGTGTAGTTCATTATCAATTCTCTAAGAACTCACTGCACCCTTGTTGAAAGACAATTTAGAAAATTGGGATGGTAATGAATGGGATCGTTGCTGGGTGCAAATTATATCAGTTTTCACCAAGTTGCTGCCAAATCCAACTTTATTTGGATAAAAAGCAACTTGGAGTTGTACTGTCACTCACATGCCTGATAAATCACGGCTATGCTAAGTATTGTAAAAATTAAAGTGGTAAGACTGGAATTCTCACAAAGAAGCAATCAGTAGATTAAGTGACGAATTGGAAGTCCTCCACACCTAAGGCAGCGGCTGAGAGCAGGCAGCTCCCAAGGCGAACTAGGATGTGCGGACCCCAAGGAATAAGGACAACTTACATTTGGATTCGGTTGAAGAGATTATAAAAATCTTCCCATGTATGTTGTTTTATTTGATCTTCCCAGTGGGACCTCAAGGAATTCTACAGAATCACTTATCTCTTTCTACCACTTATGAAATAGTAGTCAATAGTTTGGGCTCTTAAATCCAATTGCCTGATTGTGTTAGTTCAGGTCCTCTGAAAAGCAGATGCCCAAATGGGATCAAACACACAAGAATTTTGGGTGCCTGGGTGGCTCAGTCAGTTGAGCATCCGACTTCGGCTCAGGTCATGATCTCATGGTTTGTGAGTTCGAGCCCTGCATGGGGCTCTGTGCTGACAGCTCAGAACCTGGAGCCTGCTTTGGATTCTGTGTCTCCCTCTCTCTTTGCACCTCTCCTGCTCATGGTCTGTGTCTCTCTGTCTCTCACAAAATAAAATAAAACGTTAGAAATATTTTTTAAAACAGCATGCAAGAATTTTCTTAAGGGAAATGCCTGTGCTGGAGACCATGGAGGAGGGAGCTGGGTGAGGCCAGGTGAACCAACATCAGTGATGCAAGTCTGACCCTAAGCGAAGGAGAGAAGGAGGATGGGTTAGATGGAAGCATCCTAGACTGTTCTGAAGTCTAACAGAGACTTGGCAACGATCTTGAGGCAAAGTGAGCTGTCCGAGGACCCCGTATTGTTCAGAAATGGACCTGTCGTGGCATCCTTGAAATGGTTTCAGGGAGCTGCAGCTGGGCGCCTTGGTCAACAATGTACCCTGTGGTTGGAGATCATAGGTGCCCCGTGTTCAAATCCTAGCTCCACAATGGATTAACTGTTATTTCAGCATATTACTCTGCCTCTTTCTAAGCCTTATCTTTCTCATTTATAAAATGGTAATCATAGTGGTACCTCCTCTATTGTGTGCATTAAATGAAATTAGTATGTTGTTATTTTACTCTGAGGCTCTTGGGCCCTCAAAGCACCAACTGCTTCCATAAAAGAGGGGATCCAGGCCCATCCCACCAGTTGGCCTGTGATAGAGGTGAAGTCAGGGCTGAAATTCACAGACATCCTGGGCTAATAAGTAATGCTTTCTAATCTCATTCATCAGGAAACATTCAAAATATTTTACCTTTTGATTTTTGCATATGCTTCTCTTTTAAAAAATGGAAGAAATAAACGTGTAAAGAAGAAGGAAACAGTAGTCTAGGAACAAAATGAACACAACCTCAGGAACATGTAGGACTACCACCGGAAGAGCTAATACAATGTCTTTGGAGTCCTAGGAGGAGAGGAGAAAGAGTATAGAGCTAGAAAAAGTACTCAAATACTGTGACTGAAGACTTCCAAAAATTTGGCAAAAGATATAACCTACAGATTCAAGAAGGTGAGCTGACTCCAAAAAAGGATTAACCCAAAGAAGCAAAGAAATCTACATAACAACAATCATAGTCAATTACTAAATATTAAAGACCCAAAACAACAACAACTAAAAATACCTTGAAAGCAGTGAGAGAGAAACAACATCTCACCTATAGGAGAAAAATAACTTGAATGGCAGTGGATTTCTCACCAGAAATAATGACAGAAGGAAGTAATACATTTTTTTCAAGTGTTGCAGGAAAAAAAAAATATGTTAGTGCAGCCTCCTATATCTAGTGAAAATATCTTTAGAAATGAGAGGGAAATCAAGAAATTTTGAGATGAAGAAAGACTATGAGAATGTGTCACCAACAGAACTTCTCTAGAAGAATAGACAGAGGAAGTTCTCTAAACAGAAAGGAAATGATAAAAATTGGACCTTGGAATGTTAGGAAGGAAGAAAGACCATGATAAGCACAAATAAGATTGAATACAATTGACTCTGTTTCTCTTGAATTTTCTAAATTATATTTGATGGTTGGAGTCAAAATCATTACACTCTCTTATGTGGTTCTAAGTGTATATTGAGGAAATATGTAAGCAAATTAAATTTTAACCAGGTAATAAGGGCTTACAGATCAGAAAGGAAGAAATAAAACTTTCCCTGTTTCCAAATGACATGATTTTCTATGTAGAAAGTCCCATGAAATGAAAACCAAACCAAAACGAAACAAAATCTCCTCGAACTAATAAGTGAGTTTATAAAGGTTGCAGAATGCAAAAAGCATACCAAAAGGTCAACTGCATTTCTATGTACTAGCAATAAATATGAAAATATAAAAGGCACTACCACTTTACAATCAATAAAAAAAATTATGTGTTAACAGAATATGTGTAGGACTTTTGTGCTAAAAACTACAAAATACTGATGAAAGAAACCAAAGGAAGCCAACTTAAATGGAACGACATACTATATTCACGTACTGAAAGAGTCGACAGAGTAAAGGTATCATTTCTTTCCAAATCAATATACAGGTTTCACTCAATTCCTATCAAAATCCCAGCAAGAGTTTTGTAGATATAAACAAAACTATTTCTGAAAGTTATATGGAAAGGCAAAGAAACGAAGACAGACAAACCAATTTTGAAAAAGGATAATAAAATAGGAGGAATCATCTATCTGATTTCAAGACATCGTAAAGCTTCAATAATCACAAATGCATGGTATTGGCCGAGGGAAAGACACATACATCAGTGGAATAGAATAGAAAACAAAGAAACTGACCACAACTATGCCCAACTGATTTTTGAGTAAAGTGCAGCAACAGTTTACTGCAGGAAAGATACCATTTTCAACAAATGGTGCTAGGGCTGTTGGGTATCCATTGGCAAAAATTGAAACTCGACCAAGTCTTACATACCTTATACAAAAATTAGCTCAAAGTGGATCATAGCCTTAAATATAAAACATAAAACTTAAAAACTTTTAGAAAAACCTCATGCCCACCATGATGATATACGGAGGTAAGCCTTTGGAAGATGCTTAGGTCATGAGGACCGTGAAGTCCTCATGAAGAGGATTAGTGCCCTTGTAAAAGAGATCCCAGAGAGCGCTCTCGAGTCTTCCACCATGTGAGGACACATCTAGAGAATCGTCATCTATGAACCAGCAGGCAACCCTCACCATGCCTAGAGTCTGTTGGTACCTTGATCTTGGACTTCCCAGCCCCCAAGACTGTGAGAAATAAATATCTGTTATTCAAGCCACCCAGTCTATGGTACACTATTACAAATTCTATTATAGCAGCCCAGATGGACTAAGGCAAATGGATGGATGATGGATGGATGGATGGATGGAAGTGTGGAATCAGTGAAGTGTGGAACATGTAAAACATGTTAAGGCATAAGACATTTACAAGCATGACCTAAGTCTTACACCTTATGCAAAAATCAACCCAAAATGGATTGTAGACTTAAATATAAAAAATAAAACTTAAAAACTTTTAGAAAAACACATAGAAGAATCTTAAGAATCTAGAGCTAGGCAAAGAGTTCTTAGATTTGACAGCAATGAAGAATCTAGAGCTAGGCAAAGAGTTCTTAGATTTGACATCAATGGCAAGATTCATAAAGGAAAACAAATTGATAAGTTAAACTTAATTAGACTTAATCAAAGTTATACCTTTTGCTTTGTGAAAAATCCTGCTAAGAGGTTGAAGGAACAAACTATTTTAAGTGAATTTGGGTCACAAGACCCATCTAAAGTCCCTGGGCCAGAGCAGAATGATGCAGGAAATTCAAAGAAAAACAGAAAATGAGTCACACCTTGTAAATTGTAAACAAGAACTCCTTGCGTACTGGGCATCTTTGGAAACAGTGAATAATTTTCTGTGGTAAGTACGAGATAGAGACATTTTGTTTAGAACTTTTCCTGTTACCTGCTGCATGTTCTGATCATTTGCAAGGCTGTGTCTCTTTGCTCTCTCAGAGTTCTGGCTGACCACACCTAGGAAATCAGCTATGCACGTTCAGTGTGGCAGGAAAAACACTGGCAAGTTTTCTGACAAAGAAAGCCACCGATAGAGCAACACATGTTACTTGCATGACCATTTGCCTGCCTTTGACCCTTGACAGGACCTGACCTCCAGCTTCTGAGCATTCTGTTTTCTAGCTTTGGATCAGAGGTCACCATACTTGACCTCTGGCTTCAGCGCGATCTGACTCCCAATTCCCAGCTTGGCTTTGGTTGTTCTGCACAATCTGTAGTCCCCTAGGGTCCAGAAAAGCCCTTCCGCTAGTTCCCACCAGCTGTTGTCTCCTTTGTTCCCTCGGTCCAGGTTCTGACCAACTGAAATCTGCAGCCACTAACAATGGTGTGGCCCCTCCAAGTTGCCTTGTGTACTGACTTTGATTGAATGCGAATAATTATTACTATGAATGTCCATTTACTGAAATGCTAAACGCGCTAATATAGTCACCATCTCATTTAGCATTCAGGAATCCCAAGAAGAGGATACCAGTTATCCCTATCTTTGGAGATCAGGAAACTGAGGCTCAGCACAATTGAAGGTAACTGGTCCAAGGTCACAATGCCAGAAAGCGTCAGATTTAAGATGTGTTATTTTTACTCCAAATCAATTTCTCATGCTCTCTATTTATTAAGTATTTCCCCGTCGAACATCCCAGTGTTGGTCTGGGTACTGAATACACACATTTGAATATACATGTGGAAAAGCTACGTTTTAGTTTTAAAATATGTTATATTTTTCAACGTTCCACAAAGGTTTGACCAGCTTTAGTAGGTGCAGGATGGCAGTCCCTCACCTCAAGTCTCTGAGAATCGGCTTAGGACATTCATGGGAAAACATGTCACTCATACTTGCACAATCCAGAAATACCAGGGAGTTAATGCCCTTGAGTTCACCCTCGACCAGCGTGGGGTAGGAGCCAGGGAACCACTTCCCCCCCTAACATCACCCAGCAGACAGTTCCCAAAGTCTTGGCTGACTCTCCTCGAAAGATCCTATAGAAATGAACACCAGTTAACCATAACAATGGTCCACTGGAAAAGCCATCCTTGTATCTGGTTCCTTTCTTTCTTGTTTCATTTCCCTTGTCCCTCACTCCTGTTTTTTGGGATCCATTTCTGGAGTAACGATCCACACACAAAATGGACTCAGTCTTTGCTTCTGGAGAAACCCAGACTGATTCTACCTATCAATGAGTCTGAATTAGTGAATTTACTGACTTTGTCATAGTTTTTACCTCTTATATGTCTGTGTCATTGTGCATAAGCATTAATCAAATTTATTTGGTTTCTTGATCAGCTGATTTGGCTTCAGCAATGGTTTTATAACCCTGTGAACAGACAGCCTTCGGGAATGTATTACCAACATATCTGGGTGAACTCATTTGTTTTGTGCTCATAAGGGAATTTTAATCAGTAATATTAAATATTACTGCTAAGTAATATGAGTTGGGTCAGAAGTCTCCCGACCGACTGTTAATGGTTCTTATGTAAATGGTAACTATAATCTTTCTTTGGTGATAAAAATCTATAGTAACAAATCCATAGCTGTTTTTCCACATTCTTGAACTTCTCTTCTGCCCCCGTAAACACCATCCCTGACAAGACGTGTAATGTCCACACCTGAATGGTTTAAACCAAATACTTTCTGTAAGAACATACTGGCCATCTTAGCTCATTTGACCGCTGGGTCTACAATGTTCAAGGGGAAGAGGTAGGTAAGTAGGGATGCACACTTTGGAAGTTTCCTGATCTCTATTTACCCTCTGCCCCTTCACACCCGCATGATGGCACACCCGGGTGCAGGGCAAGCCTAGATGCAAACAGGACAATGGGACAATAAAATCATTTCTATAGAACACCATAGAATCTATAGATTCTTTAGAATCTCCATGGATAGAAAAGTAAAACAGGATGAGTAAAGTCGACGGAGGGAACAAAACTGAAAGTCTAACGCCTTTCTTTTATTTTATACGTCCTTAAGAGGCCCAGAGATAAATTGCTTTTCATGAAAACTCCTTAGCAAGTAAATTTGTGTAAAAGCAGATAAGCTTAGAGATTCTCACATCTTTCAGAGAAAAATATTCCAGGTAATTATAATCTAGGGATCTGGGGAATTGGGGGTTGTGGTTTATTCTGAATGTCAAGCAATAAAAATATAGGAATAGAGATCGTATATAGATTATACACCACGGTTGTTTTTCTTTCTCAGTTCTCCTCCACATTAAAAAGCCGTCATCTGTGCTGTATAAATTAACTGTTACAGTCAGCACAGCGCTCCATTACTTGACCGAACAGCAAAATTAGTCACATCAGAATAGCATTTGAAAGAAAGGATGGCATTAGCTGATTTACTGTCTTTTGTGTCTGATACAAAACCTAGCATGAGTGTTCGTGTGGGAGTGAAGACGGTGAACACGAAGCATCAAGAACGACTTTCTGAATTATCTGATGCAAAACTTAAATTATGAAAACGGAAACACACACACACATATGCCTGTGTGCATGTACACATATATACAAGAATAGCAAGATGACGCCATAATCACTAAATCTATTTTTTTAATGTTTATTTATTTTTGAGAGAGAGAGAGAGAGAGAGAGAGAGAGAGAGAGAGAATGAGCAGGGGAGGGGCAGAGAGAGAGGGAGACACAGAATCCGAAGCAGGCTCCAGGCTCTGAGCTGTCGGCACAGAGCCCAACGGTGGGCTCGAACTCACGGACTGCGAGATCGTGACCTGAGCCGAAGTCGGACACCCAATTGACTGAGCCACCCGGGAGCCCCACTAAATCTGTTTTTTTAATCTTGACCAAAAACGTTTGTTAAATATCGTCAGCCTCTGTGTGACATTTTTCGGGACGATGCAGATTTCTCCTTTTCATATTTTCTTCCAACCTCTGCTATAGTGCTTATCTCATTTATCTCATTTTATCATAGCTTGTTGCATATCATCAATCTTCCTAACCAGAATAAGGGCACAGAAGGCAGAGGCCTATCCAGTGAGCCCCAGCATGCACGTAGCACATGATATACAACAAACACGTGCTCTGGTGGATGAATAGTGAATACTTAAAAAATTATTTGGTAGTTGGATCTAAACTAATGATATCCAAGCTTTCTTTTTGGTCTGAGGACACGCCTTGGGTCATCACTGGAAAGGTAGAAATTCTGTGTATACTATGGTTCTCCTGGTATGTCATGTATAAGCTATCAACTTAATACAGAAACCAAACCATACAAAATGTTACAAAATACACAACATGCCATAAAAGCGAAACGCATGGGCCACCCCTGGGCCCTGTCTGGAGTGTGTACTGTTTGCCAGATGCTTTTATGCCCTTCATCCCATTTTGTCCTCATAGCCCTTGGAGGCAGTAATGCCCTCCATTTCCAGATCAGGAAATGGCGGTTCAGAAATCTCAAGTAATTTGCTTCGAGAGACAAAGCCAGGCACAGAATCCAGGCTTTCAGAATCAAAGTCCGGGGCTTATTTTGTTAGAGTTCAGTTGCTTTCTTCCTTTAAGAGTATTTGTTTAGACAAATATTCCAAGGGGAAAAATATCCAAACTAACTGCTTGGCATTGCATCAGTTCAACACGAAACAACCTGGTGATGAGCTGAATTATTCACTCTTCACTTGATTATTTTGTCATCTTGTACACACAAGCATGCTCTGGTTAAGAATGAAAAATGCCTTTCATAAGACCATCGTTAGCTCTGCCCCTGGCATGTTCCGTTCAGTACAGTGTTGTTGTTATTTTTCTTTTAAATCTTCAGGCTTCTTGTTCCAAATGCAAAAATGACCTAAGCTCCTTTGTGTTTTCATCCTGTAATTTATTCCTGGAATTATTCCTCATGTTTTATTTAAAATTTTTGGTATTTGCTTTTAAAATGCACTTGTGATACATGTAGAAGTTTTAATACGGGAGATCAATATTTTCCCCCTGAAAAACATACTTTTAATTTTACATACATCAACGGACTACTATGATTTGCTGTACAGAAATTCACCTGCAAGGCGACTTTAAAACAAACAAACAAACAAACAAACAAAAAAACCATGCTATTCTACAAAATGCAGCACCTGTTCAGACCGAGAAAAGGAACAAAGATAGAAAAATTCATTTTGTAGCACTATGAATTCTGTGACTGGTTGTCTCTTTCCTCAGAGCCATTTTCCCCCATCACTACATTTCTCAGACTCCAAATGGAGAATTATAATTCTGGAAGGTGATGGAATGAGCTGAGCTCCACAGATGCTGAGGCAGCCAGTTTACTATTAGATTTCAAAGGCAACAACCCCAAACCGATGCCTGAGGAGATTTGTTTTTATTTGGATAACAGAGGACTCAAGATGAATAAAATGATAGCTTTACAAGTGCTATTCAGAACTACTATGTAAATAAGTAGCTTACACAGCCAGACATAGGGATAAACAAAGGAATACGTCAACTGACATTCAAATCTCATTACTGCATTAATGTAATCTTCCTGGGTATGGGGCGAAATAATTTATATAAATGTGTATAGAGGAACAGAAAAATAAATTAACCACGTATAAATTCTCAACAATTTATCACCCAGCAATATAACCCTCTACAATAAATGCTAACAATACCTGATTCTTCTTGCAACGTTTCACCCGTTTCCTTTATTTGAGCAACTAGAGATCTCTAATGACCTCCTCATCGCATCAGACCGAAGTGGGACTGACCTCATTCAGCACAACCAATTGTTCATAATTGGGTTTTGTGAACTGTGCTGAGTATTAGGTGTTTTCTATTGAAAGTGTCTTCTACGTGATTCCTCACGAGTCCCATCCATTTCAGCTTTTCATTTCTTCCAGTAAATGTGGTCATGCTCAGAGCTTCAGAATCTTTACAATGTGAGAAAGGATGGAGTGTTACCATTATCATATATAAGAGCATGTCTGAGTTGTGGGAGGGGAGCGGTCTGCTCTGAGATGCAGGGGTTAAAATGGCCTCCCTGGCTAAGGGTTAGTGTTTGTGCATTTAAATTACATTGAAGAGTTCAGTTATTTTTTAAAGCCATTGGTTCCACGTTTGAATCAGTCCCCACGCTGATTCCACTCTGACCAAATTCTTACCCATCCACTGTGAAATAAGGAAAAATAACATTGAGGTTGGGAGGTTTCAATAAATTCTGAAATTCTACTCTTTACTATCATTCGTATGCAATGACGTAGTAGATAGTTATTTGTTGGTTTTGAATTCTCTGCTTAGATGAACCCAGTGTTGACAATTCTATGTCAGCTCCACAATTATTTAGACTTTGTTGATCTATGAAATCCAAAATTTACCACCAAAATTTTATTCCAAAATGTGCTGAGAAAACTAGTTATTCTTTGGATAAAAAGACAAAAGTCACTTAACAAAGTTTCACAGATAAACCCCAGATTGAGTAAATATGTAACTACAAAAGGCAGAACAATAAAAACCCTTGGAGGGGCACCTGGGTGGCTCAGTCGGCTGAGCACCCTACTCTTGATTTTAGCTCAGGTCATGATCTCACGGTTTGTGAGTTCGAGCCCCCACTGTCAGCGCAGAGCCTGCTTGGGATTCTCTCTCTCCCTGTCTCTCTGCCCTTCCCCCATGTGCAGTCTCTCTCACTCTCTGTAAATAAATAAATAAACTGTAAAAAAAAATTGGGAAAAAAATAAACAGGAAGATACAATCATCAGGCTAGGGAAAACTTCTAAGCAAAACAGGAAACCCAGGAGCCATAATGGGGCAAAGTAATGAAAGAACAGACGTGCTCTTAAGGGTCCTGCTTCCCAGAATATCCAAATCCTTCCAGTTTTTGCAGAAATTTCAGTTATCATGATACAAAAATGCCCAAGAATAACACCTTTACTTCTTCCGTGGCTAATACTAGTATCTCTTTCCACCCATTGTGTCAATGAATTAGTGATTGTCTAACGATGCCAACAATGAATAAATCAGTTAAATTCAATATAAGTTGATTACTAAGTGAAGTTACAAATCTGAGACATGCTTTAGGATTTTGTGAAGTTGATTACAGTGATGTTGGAGAATTGTCTGAATCATGAGCCAAGTCAGTGACAAATGAGGACCCAAAATATTTGGATGAGTTAATAACTACCATAGCGATCCTTAGGCAAAAGAATAAAGTCTTCTAATAGTTTTGCAAAATAAAATCATTATTCACTATATTTTGAAGATAAAGACTGAATCAACTTAAAAATATTTAGTAGGACCTTTTGGTCCATTTTTAAAGTCGAGTTACAAGTAAGTGGACTCCTTGTATCAACTCTCCTTAGACACCAGCTATTCATAAATACGCATATTATATCTGCATATATACATTCAAGAGACAAGATTATGAAGACAGATTAGGAATTCAGAAGAATAAATATAAATGGTGTGGAAAGGTATGTAGAGATACTTAACCTCACCAGTAGTTAAGGAAAAGTAAATTAAAGCAGCAAGCTAAGAGTTTCACCCATCATATTGGCAAAAGTGTGTATTTACATATATATATGTTTTGGCAAGAGTCTGAGGAAATGGGGACTCTCATTGGAGCGTAAAAATTAGTTTCCTTTTTGCTAACTAATCTGTAATCTATATTAAAATCTAAAACAAGCATACTCCTTGACCTGATAATCCCGTATGTAGGGTCTATGTTGTATAATACTACCAAGGATACATAAAAGCATATGTGCAGCATGCTTATTATAGTATTAATTATAGTAGTAAATTAAAAAAAAAGATTATTAGAAAGCCTTAGTAAATGTGGTGCCTTCACACAATGGAATATCAAGTAGTCATAAAAAATGTGATCTGAAAAATAACGCCTAAAATATACTATTATGTGAAAAAAGTCAGGGACAAACAAATTTGTTCAATATTATTCCGCTGCTGTGAATATATATGTTTGGCATGCCCCACCTTTTTGCCACACATAACACAGAGCAGCTTGCTGAAGATCAGGTTTGATATTCACCACATTCTTAACAGTGATTATCTTGGGGTGGTAAGACTGGTAGAGAAGGAGGTGATTCTCACTTGTTGCTTTGGATTAAAAATTTTTTTCCTTAATGTTTTATTTATTTTTGAGAGAGAGAGAGAGACAGAGCGCAAGTGGTGGAGGGGCAGAGAGAGAGGGAGACGCAGAATCCGAAGCAGGCTCCGGGCTCTGAGCTGTCAGCACAGAGCCCGATGCAGAACTTGAACCCATGAACCATGAGATCGTGACTTGAGCTGAAGTCAGACGCTTAACTGACCGAGCCACCCAGGTGCCCCTGTATCTTTTTTTTTTAAAAGGTAGAACAATGGGTGAGATATTTTTGTGTTTTTTCAGTATTAAAACAAAACAAAACAGAACAGAACACAACAACACTGGTGACCGTAATAGGCCTAGAATCTTATTTGAGCCTGCAGATGAGATCCAGGGCGAGCACCATGGCTGAGAATGCACCTGTAGCCAAGATCTACACGCACCCTGAACACCTGCTCTCTCTCAAAGTCTAGTTCACGCCCCTTCCTCTGGGGCTCAGGGATCTGCAAAGAGCCGTGTACAGAATTCAGTGGTCTGAGAACTTGAAAGGGGGAAAAAAAAATCACACCTTCTTTTTTATTAATCTTTAACTGGAACCTAGCAGTTTCTAAAATTTATAGGCAACAAGCCTATATCTGCAGCTTTGTCGCCAGTACAAATCACAGGTATTTTCATATCTGATTACAATCGTTATGGACATCCCAAAATATTTCTTTTTTTTTTTTAACGTTTATTTATTTTTCAGATAGAGAGAGACACAGCATGAACAGGGGAGGGGCAGAGAGAGAGGGAAACACAGAATCGGAAGCAGGCTCCAGGCTCTGAGCCATCAGCCCAGAGCCCGACGCAGGGCTCGAACCCGCGGACCGCGAGATCGTGACCTGAGCCGAAGTCGGACGCTTAACCGACTGAGCCACCCAGGTGCCCCCATCCCAAAATATTTCTTATGAACTTCTCCACCCTCCAAATAAGTCCTTTTAGACCCTCCACTAGATCTCATTCTTCAACACAATAATAAAGAAGCACATCTAGTACTGTATCACAGATTTGACGTTTCTCAGTAGTTTGATAATTATATATCAGCATAACTTGGCTTCCTTTGTAAGTCCTTTTTTAATTTTGTGCAGTTAAACATTATGCAGAAAAGGAGTCCCTAGGATTCACCAGATCCCCCCAGAGGGGCTATGGCACAAATACAGCAAGGTTAAGAATCCCTCTAAGTGTATTGGGGTTTCAGAGAAAGACATTGGAATGGAGTAAACATGACATTAGATTGTAATTTAGAGGTCTGCAGCTTGCTCTTTACATTCTGCCTAAAGATAGCCTTGAAGTCTTTTGAAAACTTCTAATCTGTACCGGTGCACTTTTCCGGGTGCCGAGAAGATGATGTTCACTGAACAGACAATGAGCAGTTCAATGAACTCTCATGGAGCTTGTATCTAGAGGGTTGAGGTGAGGGGAGCAGAGACAGAAAAGAAACAGAAGGCCAAATAAATAGCTACAGATAGAAGTAAATTCTATGAAGAAAATAACAGACCATGCACAGGCATTTGGATGTAATTTTCTAAGTGCCAGGGGAAGTCTTTGGATGTCTTAAGCAGGGTGGAAAATTGATAGTGGGAGAGCAGTAGATATGATGGTTTGGGATACGGAGATGGAGATGGAAATGGGGAAACATGGAAGGAAAAGAATTACAGTAAGACCTTGGTTTGTGGGCATAATTTGTTCCAGAAACATGCTTGTAATCCAAAGCACTGGTGTATCAAAGCAAATTTCAAGAACCATTGGCTCAGTTGCGATCATGTGACATTTGGGATCACGTACTACTCATGTTGCAAGACATCACTCGTTTATCAAGTGAAAAGTTTATCAAGTTAAAATGTATTAGAAAGGTTTGCTCGTCTTGCGGAACCCCCGCAGAACAAGTTACTCGCAATCCGAGGTTTTACTGCATGTTTGGTTGATGAGCAAACCACTCCACTGAAGGAACAGAACATTCTTCTTCCACTGAAGAAATAGAACATTCATTCTAGAGATTACAATCCAAGTCACTAGCATATTCTCTAGATTAGACTGCACGAGGCCTAAACAATTCCATGAAAACATGCATCAAACTGGTTATTTGTTGATACAGAGAGGCAATAGTATGGGTGGGTATTAGCCTAGGGTGATAGAACCCCTACAGGAGACTGAGCCACATCTCGTCTACAGATACAAGGAAAACAAAAATCAGGTTCTGTGTAAAGAATGTGATAACAGAGCGTGGCACTCCAAAGCACCTGAAAAAATTAGGAATCACAGCGCATTCAGAAGATTAAGGACAAGATGTCTCAGGATAGAACAGTGTTTTCAGCAGGAGACACGCATGACCACACCTGCAAGATGGGAAGCTGCTAGCCAGTTCCTACCACGCTGAGAATCTTGCATAACAAGAAGCCTCCCTGCTCAATGACACGCAGCTCTCACCAGCAACAGCTGTGTGATCATTGTTAAAGCCTGGCAGCCTCAACAGCTTTGGCAAAGAGCCTTGTATGACAATATTGCCAGAAGAATCTACCAGGGATAGGATACAACGCAATCATGTGTCTGCTTCTGTTGTTGTTGCTGTTGTCATTACTATAACTACCATTTATGGAGCGCCTACTCCCTGCCCTCTAGTTTCCTGGGAACTTTATGTATAGGATCTTATCTAATCCTCAGACAAGTCCACAAGGTAAGTACTATTACATGATGAATTCAAGAAGTTTAAGTATCCTGCCCAGCGCTGTCGAACAGAACTTTCTACAATAATGAAAACATTCTGTATCTGTGCTGTCCAGGAGGGTCACCACTAGCCACCTTAGTTATTGGGCTCTTGAAATGTGGCAAGAGCAAATAAAGAACTGATTTTTAAACAGGGTTTTTTTTTGTTTTTTTTTTTTAGTTTATGTGAACACAAATTTAAAATAGCCACAATGTGGTTCGTTGGCTATCATATTGGACAATCCTAAGACCAAGGTCACATGGCTGGCAAATACCAGAAGTAGGGATTCAATCCAGGGATTCCAGAGCCATGCTTTAATCAGTGTTGGTTGGGACCCCATTAAGGATGTTGTAACAGTTGCACCATTATCACTTTTCAGTTAGTGTTTATAGCTACTTCCTTGTCTAGGAGTCTAGAAGAGCACTGAATGTGGGTACCTTGAGCAATCTGTCCCCGAAAATTCTATATGCCTAGGCAGTGCCACCTGCTCTGGGTACTTTGGTATTAGAATCCCTGGTTATGTTCCTCTGGCTGACCAAATGCGAAGGTAGGAAACAAGACTAACAGTGAAATTATTGGTGCTAGATATTTAACGCTTGTCCCTCCGGATATAATTCTCCACCGTTCTCCACTCTGCTCTGCTCTCAGGCTCCTGACAATCTGTGGACCGCTTCACAGGGCTTCCTTGCCCTGCAGCCTCTGGCTGTGTCTAGCCAATGGAAGCCTCTGGTTGGAACTTAAGGGGTAAGAGGAGAAAGAGGTGCAGATCTTTATCCCTCCCAGCTCTTTCTCTGCCGGGCCATTGTTTAGCAGAGGTTATAAAATTTTATTTGCGAAAGCAACGCCTAGCGAGAGGCTTTCCCCTCAGCTGCTGGTCTTCCCAGATTCCAGTAAATATTCTTTCCCTTTCCCCCTTTAGGTAGCACTGATAACAGCTTCCCCTTGTTGCCAGTCCTGGAGTGGTTCACTGACTCTTGCTAGTTTCCCTTAACCCTGCCCACACTTTCGTGAGTAATTCCTTTAGGAAAGTCCCCTTTGCTTCTCCTTTTGAATGTGTCATTTCTTTATTTCTGGGGACTCTGATGGATATGCTATTTGATGAATTTAAAGAATAAGAATTATTAGCTCACTGCTAATTCATAAAGTGGTTATCATATATTTTTAGCCATGAAAAAAAAATGCAGCACATTTTACATTAAATACGGGAACACTGTGCCGAGAAGTGATGTCTGATGGCCTGAATTTTGTTTTGATATTGAAAAGATTCTGGGGGCACCTGGGTGGTTCAGTCAGTTGGGCGACCGACTTTGGCCCAAGTCATGGTCTTGCAGCCCGTGGGCTTGAGCCCTGCGTTGGGCTCTCTGCTGACAGCTCAGAGCCTGGAGCCTGCTTTGGATTGCGTCTCCCTCTCTCTCTGCCCCTTTTCTGCTCACATTCTGTCTGTCTGTTTCTCTCTCAAAAGTAAATAGCATTAAAAAAAAATAAAAGGATCCTGGGACACCTGGATGGCTAGGTCGGTTGAGTGTCTAACTCTTGATTTCAGCTCAGGTCGTGATCTCACGGTTCATGGGTTTGAGCCACAGGTCACACTCTGTGCTGACAGTGTGGAGCCTGCTTGGGATTCTCTCCCTCTCTCTCTGTCTCTCTTTCTCTCTCCCTCTCTCTCTCTGCCCATCCCCTGATTGCACTCACCTGCTCTCTCTCTCTCTCTCAAAATAAACAAAGAAACTTAAACAAAAAATAAGAAGATCCAAGAAAATATATAAGCAGGGACATTCATTGCAACATTATTTTCTACATTAAAAAGTCAAACAAATCATATGTCCATCAGAAAAGGAATGGCTAAATTATAAGTGTATATTTTAAAAGGAAAACTATGTAGTCATTAAAAAGAATGAGGAATATCTTTAAATACCAAAATAGAAAGATGTCTATGACATACCTTCGAATAGAAAATAAAGTTGTCAAACTGCACATACAATAAATTCCAACATTTCCAAGGTAAATGAAAATGTGTTTAACAAACATGGAGTACCTACTATGTGTCAAGCATTGTTCTAGGCTCTGGGGATTCAGCAGGGATCAAAACAGACCAAAAAAAAAAAAAAGAAAAGAAAAGAAAAGAAAAAATCCCTGTCCTCATGAAACTCACATTCCATTGGAGACAGGCAGATAAATGAAATTAGTCAAATATATTGTACATTAAGAGGAGAAATATGCAAAAAAAAAAAGGGGGGGTAGAGATCTCATGTTGGACAAGGTGTAAAATGTTGCATAGGATAGTCAAAGAAAGCTTCACTGAGAAAGTGACAATACATTAAAGACCTAAGGGAGAGGGTAAGTCACTAGCATACCTGGGAAAGAAACATTTCAGGAGGAGGAAGTAGGAGGTGCTAAGGCCCTGAGGCTGAAATATGCCTGATATTTTAGAGAAGGCTGTAAGGCAGCAGGGTGGTTGGAGCAGTGAGTGAGGAAAAGAGGCATAGGAGAAGCATTTGAAGAGGTATTTAACTGTATATATTTGTATACGGATTTTAAAAAGTCTAGAAAAATACCCATCAAACTTAACAGTCGTTACTCCCGAGGAATGAGGGACATTCCTTCTTTCTGAAGAGATATTCAGCTTTAATTTTATGCACCGATACAATGTTTGAATGTTAAAATAGAAGGGTCTGGCTTTTAACATTCAAAACCAGTTTGTTTTTTCAAAGAAGAATCAGAAAACAGAAGAGCACATAGTACGTACCAAGAAATTAAAAATAACTCTCCCAAACACCAGCATTTGCACAGAAAGTGACGCAAGATATCTGTGGTCAAAATTACATATTGATGTTACGGAATATTCTGAGCGCGAAAACGAACCAAAATGGCCCCAGTGCAATGAATTCCATTTTTAATGCCTGCTTATTCTAACAATGACAGAGCCACACCAATTATTTACAGCACATGTCTTGCTAGATGCTATAGCTTCTGACAGTGGGCTTGCATTTATTACTTCTATTGAATTTAGGGAATTTGTACATGAGAATATTATGAGATGTCACCATTGTGATTCATTAAGCCAACTCTCAGTCTTAATAGAGCTAAGGACGCCCTGAAGCAACTTGTTTGAAGAAACTGGCCAATACAAGTTGTTAGAGTCTCCCTGTAACATGTAATTGCATATTCAACAAAAGTTCTCCTGAGTCCCCCAGGACATCTCAAAGTTTATTTCAAGTGACTTCTGTAAGATTAAGCTGTTGTTTCATTCTTTCTGGCTCGCTCTTTGCTCATTTTTAGAAGAGTCTTTTCAAGAACATTGGCGCCTCTCTCTTCCTTCCCCACTCATTTCCTCTTATGTCCCCCCTTTACTTCCCAGTTTAGGTCCGTATTCACCCTCGTGTTTTCCTCTGCAGGATAAATTGTACACTTCTCACCGCCCCCCTTCAAATTCCATCCAGCATCTCCCTCACCATTGGTCTTTCTTCTGCCCTCCTCTATTTCCCCTTTCCCCATGTATCACTCTTTCAAAATGAAGCTGAATGTTCACAACATGGATTTGAAATATATCTTAATAGACTTTTTTGCTGTTTTACCTTCTTTATTTAGAAAGAAAATGAACAGAAAAATTAGGAAAACACCGTAAACATGCAGATACGTTAAAGTGCTTATCACTTATTTTTAAAAAAAGAAGAAGAAAGGAACATTCAGGCTTGCCGGTGAATTCCTATCGCTAGAATTGAGGTCAAGATGTGTACAAGGGCTGGACTGTTAGTAACTCAATGGGGTGTCATTCTGGTGCCCAACAGTAAGGAATTAATTAAAAGAGAACTTTTAGAAAAAGGATAGAGGCGCCTCGGTGGCTCAGTCGGGTAAGCATCTGACTTGGACTCAGGTCATAATCTCATGGTTCATGGGTTCAAGCCCCGCGTCGGGCTCTGTGCTGACAGCTCGGAGACTGGAACCTGCTTCAGATTCTGTGTCTCCCTCTCTCTCTGTCCTCCCCGCTTGCACTCTGTCTCTCTCTCTCTCAAAAATAAATAAACATGAAAACCAAGGAAAAGATGATAAATACAGGGTGTGGGTGTTGTGTCTCCATTCCTGTGCCTGTCACATATGCTGGTGGTAACTCCAGCTCTAGGTAGCCACTACTCTTTACTGGCACTAAGGGTGAAATGTACTTATCATTCTCGTGGTCCCGGAAGCATGTCTTCTAGAGTCAACTGATATGGAGGCTGGGTGGCACTACTTCTCCAGGATCACAAGCTAAAACACAGTCCTCGTAGCGACGTCCCTCAAAACTGTCACATGGATGAGCTGGTCAGGGCTTTGCCCCAAGGCACCAACACTAAGTGGGCAAAATGTTAATAATTTTCAAAGGTTCTATAATTTTTCCTCTACCATCGCGGTCTCCCACCAGCGGTCGGGTTGAGGTTCCCCTGGCTAGACACAGACAGACTCTTCAGTAGTTACTTATGGAAGGAACCCAGGAGCAGAGATCAAGACCGGGCTGCCTATGGCCCAGGTTCCCTGCCTTCTTCCCCTCCTCCTCTCTCCTGCCCCACAGCCCGCCTTGGCACGCCCCTGTTAACTCCAGACTGCATTTTGTGCGTGTGGTCCTAGTCACAATTATTGCTAGAATGACTTAAAAAAAAGATTGGACTATAGACCCAATCTCACTATAGAGTACCTCCCTCTCAGTGTGAATTAGAGAAGTCTCAAAAGCTAAAGCACAATTTGAAGATCTGTGTCAGAAGCCTTAAAATCTCCTGTCTTTTTAACCTAGTGATTTCAATTCTATAATAAAGAAGTAAATATTTAACCACATACACACACACACACACACACACTGTTCATCCAAGCATTGTTTGTATCAGAGAAAATAAGAACAACCGAAATCTCCAACAATAAGGAACAAAAATGCCACATGGATGCCACACAAAAACTTAACTCAAAGGTTTTTGTTTGTTTGTTTGTTTTTAATTTTTTAACGTCTATTTATTTTCAAGAGAGAGACAGAATGCGAGCAGGGGAGGAGCAGAGAGAGAGAGGGAGACACAGAATCTGAAGCAGGCTTCAGGCTCTGAGCTGTCAGCACAGAGCCGGACGCGGGGCTGGAACCCACGAACCGCGAGATCATGACCTGAGCCAAAGTCAGATGCTTAACCATCTGAGCCACCCAGGTGTCCCTCAATGATTTAGCTATTATGTTTGTGATATATTGTTAAGCTTTAGAGTAAAATTGCAGATAGTATAAACTTCGCCATCTGTTTTTAAAAATACTGTACATGGAATAACCAAGAATACCTGAAAAGGAGACCAAAATCTTATCAACAGTTATCAGTGAAGGGTGAGTTTATGGTTTATTTGGATTATTTTTATTTTCTTTGTTTTGCTTGTCAATAGGTTCTATACTTTCCAATCTATAAAATGTTTTTAATATCAAAATACACCAACAGTTTTGTCCATTTTAATGAAAACCTCCTTTTCGTTAGTGATTCCACTAAATGGGGGAAAGCATTGAGAATGCTTAGGGGGTCCTGGTGCAATATGAATGCACTCGTTGTAGCTCTTGAGTTTCTGGAGTTTGGCCCACGGTGATTTCTGAAGGAGGAGGTGTACTGGAGCTGAACTTGAGTTGCCCCATGTTAATAAAGGGCTATTTGTTTCAACCCTGTTTGTCCTGTGATTGATTTGTGGGGTGGGGATGATTTCTGTTTATTCTTATTGCTACTAAATATAACAATATTGCAACACCTACCCAACAGGTGGTTGTGTAGGCAAATAGCTCCTAAAAGAGAGAGTCCTTTTCGGACAGTATGACTCTTTTCAAAGGCACAGTGTTTGTCAGGTATGGTCTTACGGTCCAAATGCTTCACCAGTTGAGCTTTTAAACAGGTCTTTTCATGATCACGGAGGCACAGGTTGCATCTGAGTAAGGAATAGAACCGCCCCGTCAGATGCACATGTCTGACCGCATCTTGTGGCTCATGTCTCTTTGCGAACTTAAATGGGCTCGTTGTTCAGCTGGCTTCCTTCATATGGTGGAATGTGTTGTTTTGTGAGTAAAAACAACACCAAATCAAAACAGTTAAGAATAAAAACTAAAACCCTCACAAATCCCAAAACATGAGTAAGTTGAGAGCAATGGTTTTCAACATGTACTTCCTGCCAGCAACAGCAACATTGCTCAGGGTCACATCCTGACTACGGTGGGCCACAGCTACTTTTGCCTTCACGTGCCCCTTCCTTTATTAAAAAATACATAAATAAAATTGGAATTAATATTTTTACTTTTGTATTATTTTTTACCGTTTATTTTATTTTTGAGAGAGACAAAGCGTGAGTGAGGGAGGGGCAGAGAGAGAGGGAGACATAGAATCTGAAGCAGAATCCGGGCTCTGAGCGGTCAGCCCAGAGCCCGACCTGGGGCTCCAACCCACTGACCGTGAGGTCATGACCTGAGCCGGAGTCGAATGCTTAACCCACTGAGCCACCCAGGAGCCCCAGAATTAATAGTTTTAGACTGCACTGCTATAAAGATGTATACACTCCAGGTTGGATTCATCATTGTGCATTCACTATTATTATATTAACTATTTTCTTCTGATGTCGGGAGAGAGAGAATCAAATCATTTTCATAGGCCACTATAAGTAAAGTATGCCGTAGGTCCTATACCTACTGTGCCTATGAATATGTTAGTCCCAGCCTCGCCTGGGAACTTGGAAATGCAAATTCTTGGGTACCGCCCTAGATTGAATGAACCAGAAATTCAGTAGTGTGTGTTTTGACAAACCCTCCAGGTGATTCCCAACCACCTTCAAGTTTGAGAAAAATTGGTCTCGACAATTCAAAGCCAGATAGGTAGAACCTTGCTCTACAGAAGTTAAAAATTCTCTTTACCATCTCCAGGTCTTAGGCAAATGACCTCCCCCCATGCGGGTCTGTTCTTAGAGGTCAGAAAGGGCAGTCATTCTTTCAAGTATTTGTTAAATTTGGCTTTATCACATAAAAGATATTTTAAAGCCTTGAAAAACAGTATCATACAATGGACCCAACCCCTCAGATTTTAAATAGTCTTGGACTAGTGAATTATCTTGGGAAAGAAGTCATATACATTCTAGTTACAGTCTACGTATATCTGTATGATGTTTATATGTGTTTTAAAAATCACTGCACTACACGAAGCCCCACAATAAAAACCGCAGGCCTTGTGAAATTGGTGTGTCGGTGATACATTAAAAAGAGAGAGACAGAAACCTAATAAAAACAGAAACACAGCTTCCCCCATCTTACATGGTTAATAAACGCACATATACTACAACAATCATGGCGTTTTGTTGCGAAAGGGACCTGAAGTTCGCTTGTGGAAGGGAGCATCAGGGCTGTAGCTTGTGAGTTATTGTAAAGTGATAGAGTTATCGGAAACGTGACAAAACACTGTAACAGTAGGTGTGCGTGAATGTTGCTCGCGACTCATGTGGGGAAATAACACAGCTGATAGATGTTCGAGGTGTGTGCGTGGTGCGTTTTGTGTGTTCATATGCAGCTTTGTTCACCTGGGTGCAGTTTTCTGCACTCACGTACTATTTCTCTCTTGTGAAATTGTGCATAAGCAAAGGCAAAATTTGCCTTATGCTCAAATTGTTCCCTAATGGGAAGCATTATACAAACAAGCATTATCGCAGAGCTGACTCTGTATGCGCGTGTGTGTATAATGTTATAGTTGCATCTATAAATTCCCAAACTAAGTGTTATGCCTACATTTGAAAGCTGATCTTTGTACATCCTGTGAGCTCGATACCATTGTTTTATATAGAACATTAAGCTTAAATGGACAAGTAAGAGAGTGTGTGGAGGGGTGTGTGGGGGTGTATTTATGCTAATGTACAATAAGCCCTATTAGGAGAAATAGTACACTTCTCTGCCAAATCCAAAACATTCCAAATGTGTTTGATGGATACACATATCTGTTAATTCTAAGGAGGGACTGGCAATTAGATGAGCTTTTTCCTTAGTCTTCCACACTGGAAGCAAATCAAGGATGAAATCACATTTTTATTTAAGATTTAAAACCGAGACCGAAGCTCCGCTGAGGCACAAAAATAGTTGTTGCTGGGTTCTCATATGGTGATACCAGTCATGGCTGTTTTAATCTCTGCCCCAACAGTTGTCTTAAGGAATCAAATACAGTCAGTTCTTGCTTTCCATGGTTCTAACATGCCCAAACGCCGGTTACCATGGTTTGGTGAAATAACTCCACTCCCCCAACAGCACAGCTCAAGTTTCAGTTATCATGGTACATTAGCAATCGCGCAAAATCCAAACTTTGCTGCTGTTTCTTCAGTGCGCAAGTCACTACGTCAATAACAGATTTGCTTCGCGATCAGGGACTGATCACATCCCTTCTTTCCAAGTCTATCACTTTTTTGGTCAGCACGCACCTGTTCCTCAGTTGGTGTCTAGACGGTAAAGCATGTTGTGCTGTCTTCTCATCTCCCACTGCCGCCTCATGTGGCATTTCGCAAAAACACATCATTGAGTGTGGCTAATAAGAGTGAAAAAGCAGCAAAATAACAGAAGTGGGAGCACTGGAAGGGAGTCTTGACCTTCGTATAAATGGAGTTAGAGAAGAAATTGGCTGACCACGAGGAGGGTTGACACCTGCAGGAGGAGAGACTCTAGATGTGCAGGCAGCACTTAGTGAAGCTAACTTCTCATAAATGAGGGGAGTGGTTTGACAAAAAGGATGAAGATATCCCAGAGGAAGAGACATGGGCAAAAAATTTCACAGTGAAGGAGCTATTGGGAATGTTTCCCAATATTGAAAGTGTGAAAGAGAGAATGTCGGAGTTAACCGGTTAGAAAGGTGTGTGGCAATCAGGTGGGGCGTCGAAAATGATGGCTGCTCCATATTGGTAAACTATACGAGGAGAAAAAGACAAGTACTATTCAAACTACTCTTGATTAAGTTGTTTTTACCAAGAAATAAAACACCTTACTTTTCAAGTCTCCAATGTTTTGAATTACAGTGTACTAAACAATTGTTTCTTTTACTACCTCAAAATTTTTCCTTATACATTTATAACAAACACTAAGATTAATGGTACATTAGCAATAACCTATATGGTAATGTTGGGGCGCCTGGGTGGCTCAGTTGGTTAAGCACTTGACTCTTGATTTTGGCTCAGGTCAAGATCTCACAGTTCATGAGTTCAAGCCCCACGTCAGGGCCCTCGCTGGCAGTGCAGAGCCTGCTTGGGATTCTCTCTCTCTCCCCCTCTCACTGCCCTCCCCCCTCCTATTTCTCAAAATAAATAAGTAAACTTAAAAAAAAAAAACAAACAACCAGTAATGTTAATGTTTTGACAAAAGATTTTAAAGGTCAAGAACAATCAGAATTTTCCCATTGGTTATTAAGATAGTTTTACACATTTCAGCTTGCATGGTTATTTATAGATTTTTGCACTACTCAAAGCAAGGAATACCGTATAATCCATGGGAAACATGAATGTACACTATGTGTGGACTACCAAGAGTAATAAATGATCGAAGAAGATATTAATTTTTTTAAACAAGTTAGGATAATTTTGTGTTGCCTGTTTGCCAAAAATCCATCCAAAAATCACTGGTCTCATTTCTGTATAATTATTCATTTAAACACTATCTGAGAGGGGCGCCTGGGTGGCTCAGTCAGTTGAGCGTCCGACTCCGGCTAAGGTCACGATCTCACAGTTCGTGAGTTCAAGCCCCGCGGAGGGCTCTATGCTGACAGCTCAGAGCCTGGAGCTTGCTTCAGATTCTGTGTCTCCCTCTCTCTCTGCCCCTCCCCCGCTCATGCTCACTGTCTCTCTCTCTCTCTCTCAAAATAAATAAGCATTAAACATTTTCTGAGATACCTTAACATGAACTTTGATCCCATTTGAGCTCATCTAAAGCAATCAGTTATTTTGGTGAAACAGAACAGGGCAGAGCAGGGGTATGAGGAAGCTTTCCAGTAACTGAAAAGAATTCTGTCCCATCAACTGCATGAAAGTCTTGGGGCCAAGCTCATCGAAGTTAATTGAATTTTTCAGTTAAAAATATTCATTTATTTATTTTTAAGTTTATTTTTATTTATTTTGGCAGAGAGAGAGTGACCACAAGCAGGGGAGGGGCAGAGAGAAGGAGAGACAGAATCCCAAGCAGGCTCCGCACTGTCAGTGCAGAACCCAACATGGGGCTCGAACTCATGAACTGTGAGATCATAACCTGAGCCGGGATCGAGAGTCAGATGCTTAACCGACTGTGCCACCCAAGCACCCCTTCAGTTAAAAATATTTGGTTCAAACAAATATTTTGGTAACATGTCGTCGTACAATTTGTAGATAGTTTTTGCTACCTGTGAAGAATTATGGATGATGTAAATAAGGTAGGCGTTTTTAATGTCAGCTTAGCAGTAAGATACTATATCATAATTATAGAAAGGAAAAAGAATTAAGCAAAATTAATAGTTTTGGAATAATAATTCATTGTGGATGTTTTTTTAAACCACTATTAATCTACCTTGGGCTGAGCTTGTTCAAAGAAAAGAACTACCAATTAGTGCTTTAAACATTACCTTTTAAACAATTACCTCGTGTGTGTGTGTGTGTCTGTGTGTGTGTGTGTGTGTGTAATTTACAGATCTAGTGGTTCCCTCTGATCAAATGACCAGCCTCATCTCTAACCAGTTGTGTAAGAAGGATGTTTAAATCAGATTTACACACAACTGCCTTCCTCCGTATTTCACGCTGACGGCTAGGTGCTGGCTTTCCCTTGGAAGTCAAGTTCAATTGGAAAATAATAAACCTTCAGAGCACAAACTTTATTCCTCCCATCTAACATTTACTGTTAGTATGTGATTCAGTACATGTATTGACTACATTAAGATTGTGAGAATTTCTCTTTTTAAATATTGCTTACTGTAGGTAAATATATACTCTACGATTGTGCCTACATTTACACAACAAATAAATAATCTGGAGAAAAACAAAATATTTCGTTAATAAATCAGTTGTTTACCCTGTAAAAAACTCGAGAATCAGTTTTATTGCCCTCCCTTTTCTTCTTACAAAATGACAGCAATTTTTACTGAAATGATTGAAATGCTGTGTTTTGACATTGTGTAGACAGACATCCCTTCAGTCAACATTAGGCCAAATGTTATAAGGAACCTAACTCTCAGACAAATTATTCAAAGGTTTCTAACCACATTTTTATGGTATGAATGATTGATTGAAATTTGTTGGGATTCCAGGAAAACTAAAACCATCTCAATGAAAGCAAAGCATGATTTGAATATTTATAAGGTAATTGGCAATTCTAGCAATATGTTTACTTGAGCTGAAGCAATTAAATATAAAATAACAAAAATAGAGAATTGTACACAAGCGTGTGGAAAGAATAGGTCGAGGAAAAACAGAACTGGAGTATATGAAATCACACTGCTGTTTGTTTATGTTTCTATAATATCTTCATCGGAGATGATTAACATAGGATTTTCAGAATGTTCCACGTGTAAATTGCACTTGTATGGCATTTTTGTATTTTCCATATTCAGAAATCTAACTCTGATTTTGAAGAACCAGAAGGAAATTATGACTGTAACTATGTAAAGCAGCGTACTTAGGCTGGATCCTCTCAGGAAGTATTAGATGCTAATGCTTATAATTAGCACGCCTGTCCTGTGTGGGGCCATTTCGATACCAAGGGGAATGTTTAGTGGCAAACCATAATGTGCACATTACAACTGAGCAAGCCAAGTGACTGCTTCCTCTGAATTGTCAGATGTAGAACACTGTTCCATGAGGGACAGAAAGGGAATGGCGTTCTCTTAAGTATCTACAATGTGCCAAATACTCTGCCACTTACAGCCTATATGTTGTTTTATTTAAGATCTTCACATCCAACCTTATGCAATATGTCCATAATGTCCATTTTATAAATGAAGAAACTAAGACTCAAAGAGGTTATGTGATAAATAAATCTCCTAAACAGAAAATTGAAGGGGGGAAAAAAAAGCAAGTTACATGGGCTATCCACAGGATAATATAATGTATGTACTTTAAAAAAATGTTTTTCCAGTGTTTATTTATTTTGAGAGAGAGAGAAAGACGGAGAGACAGAGCATGAGCAGGGGAGGGGCAGGGAGAAAAGGAGAGAGAGAATCCCAAGCAGGCTCCATGCTGCCAGCGCAGAGCCCAACACAGGGCTCAAACTCACGAACTGAGAGACCACAATCCGAGCTGAAACCAAGAGTTGGACGCTCAATTGACTGAGCCACCCAGGTGCCCCTATAATTCACGTACTTTTCTCAAAACATGCCAAACAAAAGTACATATTGCTTAGACATAAATACGCATATAGCGAACGTTAAGGACATGGGCAGGAATGACAAATAGCAAATTGGAAGTGATTCTCTTTTGGTGGATGAAAATGGGGTCATAGAGAGTGCACAGAAGGGCTGTTTGATTTTTAAGCTGGGACATGAGCATATGGGTAATCATTACGTCATTCCCTACACATTTTTGTTTGGCTGAAGTATTTTGTAAGGATCTAAAAAGTAAAAGAGACATTCAGCCCTCAGAGGAAAGCCACACAGCTATGTAAGAGGAGGCAGGGCTGGGTTCCACCCCATGTCTGCTGGTACTGGAAGTTGTCTCCTTTAGACTTTGCACCAGCTGGACTGGGCAGAAGTCTTCTTGGAGAAACACATTGTGGCTGGGAATCAAGGGGCTGATCGGGAATCTCCCTATGACACTGCGTCATTGTATAGTGTTGGGTAGAGAGGACAAATGTTAGGAGGCCTGTGTTTTATGGAAGGAAGGAGCCCATGCCACTTAGAAGAAGAATGAAAGAAGCTCACTGAATCCCTGCTGCTACAGCTACATTCAGTCTCCCCCAGACAATGGAACAAGATGTTATATAAAAAACAGCTAGCTTATTAACCATTTCAATATAGTAATGAAGCTAAGCAAATAAGCTGTAAAATTATATCATCATCATTATTCCTCTTAGGGATAACGTCTAGAAATAACTGGATGCTGGCTGCAAAATTAATTTGTGGTGCACTCTTCAAGTGCTGCTGTATTAAAGTTCTTAAAATTGACTTCACAGAATGTTCCCCTTCTCCCCATTCCCCACTCCTAACCACAGAGATCTGTCATTGGAATTGAGCCTGGGAAACATATATCTTCACATATGTTACTGTATGCTCTAGATTTATGATCTCTGATTCAACTGATCATTATATTCTTAGCATCTAGCATAGATCCTGGCATGTGGTAGGCAGTCAATAAATATTTGTTGAATGGAATATGTGAAATATTATCTGTTTACATTACTTTTTTATGGGAGGCAGTGGAGTATAGTGATGAAGTCTCAGCAAGGAGTCTGTGGTTGAGAAGAAGGCCAGTGGAGCCATTATGCTCGTCTAGACACCTTGTTCATCACTGATGGTACTTTGGGCAAACTACTCAACCCCTATAAGTCTCATTTTCAGCTTCAGAAAAATTTGGATTATATTAATGCCTCTCACTTAAGGTTGTTGTGAGACCTAAATGAGATAATACCTCTACAGTGCTTATAATAGTGTTAGGTACATAGTAAGTGCTCAATCAATGTTAGCAGTTATTGAGATTGTTTTTGGTTCCCACTGTATAGACTTTGTTTTTATGAGAGAGCTATATGGTGTTTGTCTCATTGCTTTCTGAATAGGCTCATTAAAAAAAAAAAATGCCTTATGGAGCTACCCAGCTCTCTCTCTCTCTCTCTTTTTCTTTTCCTTATCAAAATTTCTCTTTCTTAACAGCAAATCACCATTCACCTACTATTGCAGAAGAAAAATGACTTTAACTTCAAAGGCAATATTAAAAATAGGGCAAAAGAAAACAAATCAATAAAGGCAAAGGTCATGGAAACAGATGATTTGAACATACAGCAATACTCCTGAGCACTGGGTTCTATACACAGATTTGAAAAGAAATACACAAATAAGCAGGACATCTGGAAGAGAAATTACATGACTTGGGTACCAATATCCAAATAATTCTGCATGTCAAACTTTTTAAGGAAGCCACTGAAAACCTTGAAATAAAAAACTATGTCCGAAGATTTCACTTTCCAATAATGTGATTTCCTTTCCTTAGAATTTCTAGCCAGATTGAATCCTCCCATGTATAAACCCAATGACACGCAAACACACACACACACACACACACACACACACACACACACACCATGCTCCAAATCACTTAAATTCTCTACCATGGAGAATGAGGATGTTGCTTTAAGAAAAAAATAATGAGATAGCAGGGCTAAGGTTTGGGTAAGCATGCTATTTCTTATTGTTCCTGTTCATCATCAGACATGGCCCGTGTGTCATTAAAAAATAATTGTTTTAATGATCTTCAGGATTTTTTAAATGACTGTTTTAGTATAGGAAGAAGTTATAGAAATTAATCACTTAGGGCAGCAGCTCTGACAGATTTTTTACAATGGGAATGCCTCTGATTGCAACCCAAATGTTCTATTTTATTTCATTTTTTAAATGTTAGTTGCGACGCATAAATTTATTTTCACAATCCACTAATGGGTCATGACCCACTGTTTGGAAAACATTGCCTTCGGATGTTCTAGTCAAACTGTCCCATTGGAGCGGCAGGGAAAAGGGAGAGTTTGGGGGGGATTAGGGGAGAAGGTTGAAAGAAAGACTATGAGGGCCCTGCCCAAGTGCGAACTTTCTTTGAAGTTCCTTTATTTCACCTTTAAGATTTATCTCACTTTGGCATTGGACATCAAACAAGACCATTAGTTTTCTGTAAAAGGTTTTAAATCTCCCAGTGTAATAAAACAGATGCTCAGGGACACACGCTGTGTTATCCTGGGGCTACCTCCCTTGCTAAGGATATGCACGTTGCAGTCTGCAAAGCAAGCTGTCGTGGATGATAAATTTACCCCCAGATAGTACATGAATTTACCAAAGGCTTGGGGCCTCTTGACTGTCTGACAATCATTCAGCACAGGTCACGTGGATGATCTCACCGAGAAGATGAGGACACTTCCCTTTAGTCAACAGACGCATGTCTGAGTGTGGCCCTTTGCTTTTCTCTGGCACTTGTCGGCCGGATGGCGTGAAAGGTGAGAGCCTAACTCCATGACTCAGACCTTATTAGCCCACACCACGTGCACGGAGCCTCCAGGCAGCTAAGGTGGCAGGAAGGGCACAGGCCGTGCTAACGAGGTCACCCAGCAATGGGCTAAGCAGAGTTGGTCATGATGAGCCCAATGATGAATGTGGAGCCATGGAATCAATCATTTTGAAGGGAGGACATGTTAATTCTTCTTTTGCCATGGAATTGGCTTCACAGCAGTTTGACATCATCCCTCCCCTGAATCAGCCATCACCAAGCTCACAGTGTGCCAGAAGGAAAAGGGAGAAAAGAAGTAAATAAACCAAGGGAGGGAGAGCCTCTGGCATTTTTTTTTAAAGCACTTCATTTCCTTACTTGGTATCAAAGGATCCTAATAGCTGTTTGGGATCCAAAGACGAGAGGAAATGACGCAGATACTACGTTTTCTCAAAGAGAAGCTCTCGAAAGCTCAAACTTTTCCTTTGTGAAATAACACCCAGAAACAATCTGGTTTTAGACATATGCATAAATTACAGTAAGAGAAAAGAAAAAAAAAAAACACACCTCGACAGAAACCCAAGATCACTTTGATTAAACTATACCCATACAGACAGACAGAGGTATAGATACATATAAGCAATGAGGCTTAAGCGAAAAAAGTTTCGTAAACTCAGTATGGAAAATCGCTGCAATAGACCACTTAAACTTGAAGTCTCTCTCTCCTTTCTTTTTTTCTTCTACTATGCTGACTCTATAAACCACGTTCTGCAACAAAGGTGGATTTCAGCAGAATGCCTTATTGTAGTAATAAAAAGGACCCTGCAATTTGAAAGGCCAAGCCTCTTCTGTTTAGAAGTACAAAGAGTTTTATTTTTTCATCATTAAAAGTAAAAAGTACACACGTGGAAATCTGGACTTTCTGAACTCGAACACTCTGTCTCTCTAACTGAAGACATAGTGATGAATTCCAAGTTGAAGAAATTATTTCAGGCAGGAGTAGCCACTATAGTAATATTTAATTACCCTCAAGGGAAGAAAAAAAAAAAAAGGTTGGCTGTAGAATCTGAACATGAAGTTATAAAATATAGGGACAAGAATCTTCTTGCCTTCTGGGACATTTCTGTCTGCCAGACATGTTAAAATCCTGGATTCAAAATGTATAATCGAGAGTATTTTTTTTTAATATGTAAAATTAAAAAGTCAAATCAGATAGCAGAACTTTCTGGTTAAAAGATTAAAAAGATTATTGGATGGCATCTAAGTATGCCGCTGGGTGATTTATGAAATATAGTTAGATGACATAAAAATACTGATGCTTATAATGTTCAAGCTTGGTTTTTTTCAGGCAGCATGCACACAGGTGCGGAGAGGAAAAGGTTAACCTGCCTGCCTTTCATCACAACTCCCTACACAGGGCCTCCCCTCTGACCAGAAAGCCCAACAAACATTCCAGCCTTCTGCTAAGATTGTTAATATTTTAGAAAGTAAAGGGAGCCTCCAGGCAACCTGGGTGGCTCAGTGGGTTAAGCCTTGACTCTTAATTTTGGCTCGGGTCATGATCTCATGGTTGTTGGATCGAGCCCCCCTTCAGGCTCCGGGTTCAGCGTGCTTTAAAATTCTCTCTCTCCAGGCGCCTAGATGGCTCATTGGTTAAGCGTCTGACTTCAGCTCAGGTCATGATCTCACGGTTTGTGGGTTCGAGCCTCGTGTTGCGCTCTGTGCTGACAGCAGCCTGGAGCCTGCTTCAGATTCCGTGTCCCCTTCTCTCTCTGCCCCTGCCCTGTTCGCACTCTGTCTCTGTCTCTCAAAAAGTGAATAAACGTTAAAAAATATATTTAAAATTCTCTCCCTCTGCTCTTCTGCCCTGCTCGTACTCGTTCTCTCTCTCAAAAATTAAAAAAAATAATAATAATAAATAAGGGAAGCCTGTACAGATCACTGGTGTGGTGTAGTCAGATTCCAAGCAGATCATCGGGAACATTAGCATCTTCTTGAAATCACCACGCTCTTTTTTAAGAACGTATGTACTTTTCACTTCTATGTAGCGTTTTTTAATATAGTCCCCCTTTTTTTTTTATCTCCACACCATTAAATGAAGCCAAGAAATAGCATTCCGCTATTTCAAATGAAGAGACTGGGGTTTCACATTGCGTTGTCCTCCCCGCAGGTGATATCCTCTTTTATGAATTTTCATAGCGCCCTAAATGTTTCCTTTATGGGGTTTACCACAGTCGTAATTAATAATGTTTGTCTCGCTGCCTGGGCTGCAAACGTCCTGAGAACAAGGATCTTTGTCCCCCTGGGTTATCACTAAATATCCAGCACCTAGCACGATGCCGAGCGCAGAAGGTGTGCTCCAAAAAGATTTGACAATTGAACGAATGTAGCCGTAACATGTTCCCAAGTTTCACAGAAAATAACGGACAGAGCCAAGATTTGAACCTCTGTCTTCTGCTGGGAATTCCTCGTTCCTTCCACTCTATCACGTAAGGGCAAATATGTGTCTCCCTACCAGCCTTTCAAGGTTTGGAAGCTGGAGCTCTGGATAAGTGAATGGAAGCCAGACTACACGGGAGGATACAATTCAAGAGGATGTCCCTGCACAAAGTCATTGGAAATCGCGGATCATCCTTGAAGGGTTTTGGCCCCTGGGTCTGGAGCACACCATTCCGTGCTCCTGGAGCAAAGGAGAGGGCATTTAAACCCTGAACAACACTTTTTCCCTCACTGGCCGTGTGTGAAAATAAACATTGGAATTTGTCTCACGTGTCGTGAGCATGACCTGATTCAGAAACACGTTTGCATTTCTCAAATTCACGGTGTTCTGGGCCATCCCAGACAGAGCCAGCAAAGCCCCCAGGAGAAGATGGGGGGCTGTCAGGGGCGTGTGGGATCAGAGGCCTGGCCGTCCGTCCGTCCACGGGAGCGAAACAATGACTGCGGACTCCGGATTCCAGCCATCGCAACCCCAATCCATCCTAGGACAAGCTGAACTGAATTGACCGTCCTGCTGCCTTTGTTGGCAAAGTTAACTCAGTTTGGGGGTCGGTCGAGTTTCAGGGAATGAACCAGCAGACAGAGAATGAAGACTGCCTCCTTTCTCATGTCTTTGTAGATCCCAACCTGCCCTCAGTCACCACCTGTTCCTCTCGGTGCCTGCGGGATTCGAGGTGGGTGCCCCAGCCTCGCTCCTAACTGCCTGTTGTGTCTCCCTGCTGTTGTTGAGGCTCTCTTCCCAATCACCTTAAAATCTTCTGCCTTGTCCTTCTTTGCCTTCCGCCGAAAGGATCCTGAACATACAATAGGCCCATAATAACATCTTCATTATTCCTCAGGTAAGGTAGCAGAATACTGCATCTCAAAAGCTTATGGTGAAAAGAGGCGTGTGTAAGGGGTGCCTGGGTGGCTCAGTCGGTTAAGCCTCCGACTTCAGCTCAGGTCATGATCTTGCCCCGCGTCGGGCTCTGTGCCGACAGCTCAGAGCCTGGAGCCTGCTTCGGATTCTGTGTCTCCCCCTCTCTCTGCCCCTCCCCTGCTCACACTCTCTCTCTCTCTCAAAAATAAATAAACATTGCAAAGAAATTTTTTTAAGAGGCATATTTAAGAGCCTCAGCTCTGGATTTACTCTGTGAAGATTCAAATCCCACCCGTCCCCCTTAGAGCGCGACACCTCTACACCAAGCTAATGGACTCATTTAATTGTTTCACTTGCAAAAGCGACGATCGCGATGGTATCTGGCTTAAAATGTTGTTACGATGATCAAACAAAACACACTACGCAAAGCACAGCACTTGAAATTTAATTAAGGGCTTAATCGATGCTAGATGTTTATTATTTAATTATTCTTGCTGTCAACGTTGTGAAAACGGTATTGTAAATCATTTTAAATCGTTAGCAAAATATTTAAATTGTTATTACTTAAATTATTGTTGTTCTTATTTATCAAGAATCACACTGTGATCGCTATAATCACTGTAGCTTTGAGGCGGAGCGTGTAGATTTTAGAACCATGCTGCCTGAGTGGTTCTGCTACCTTCTGGCTCTGTGACTCGGGCAGTGACTCAGTTGTTCCTTTCCTCATGTTTCTATCTGAAAAGTGGGGATAAAAATAGTACCTACCTCTCGGAGGTGTGAGAGTTACACCCGTCTACATCACCCTGACCACATATATTTCACAGCTTCTGTTTTCACTGAATCACAGGACACGAATGGAACATGGAACACCTCAGCGGGAGGACATGGGAGGCACTGATCTCAACCAGGACGGTGGCCTGGGTTGGAATCCAGACTCCTCAAATGATCATCCCTTGAATCTTCAGTATATCCCTTAACTTCCCAGAGAATGGGTTTCCTGATCTATAAAACAATTTGGTTTAACATGTTCCTCGTGGAATTACCGCAATTTGATTATTGCAATAAACAGGAGTTGAATGTGAACCTAAATTTGAATCTTTGGGAGCCAGCCTCCGGAAAACCCCTCATTTGACCTTTGGTGGCACTTGTAGGAGACGCATGTTGTATGATGACCACAAACATGCCCTCATCTGCCAGTGTGGATTTGGATATATATTTGCATCTTCTTTCTGTGATCCCTTCTTCTTCTTCTATCTGTTGGGGACACTGCTGCTAAATGTATAGCTTCTTCTAGCCCCACTGTGCACATCTCTATTTTCATCCAAGACTTCTACGTGTCCTCATTCTGCCCTCACCTCTCACCAGCCCTCTGATTGTTCCTTTCTTACATTGGGTGAGAAGTAGGATAAACTTGGGGCACCTGGGTAGCTCAGTCGGTTGAGTGTTTGACTCTTGATTTCAGCTCAGGTCGTGTCCCAGGGTCATGAGAGCAAGCCCCGCCATTGGGCTCTCACTGAGTGTGGAGGCTGCTTGAGATTCTCTCTCTCCCCCTGCCGTTCCCCCACTCATGCTCTCTCTGTCTCTTTCTCTCTCTATAAAACAAAAATAAATAAATAAAAATAAATAAATACACAAATAAAAAGTAGGATAAGCTTATTCTATTGTAAACAAACTCAGTTACGTAGACACCATCAAAATGGAAAAGTAAGATGCACCCTTGTTGCCTACTGCTGTGTCTAAGCCCTTTTTGTTTTTGTAATGTTTATGTATTTATTTTGAGAGAGACAGACTATGAGCAGGGGAGGAGCAGAGAAAGAGGAAGATAGAGAATCCCAAGCAGGCTCTGTGCTGGCAGCACAGAGCCCAGTGCGGGGCTCAAACCCACGAACCATGAGATCATGACCTGAGCTGAAATCAAGAGCCAGACACTTAACTGACTGAGGCACCCAGGCGCCCCTGTCTAAGCCTGTTTTGTTCTCCTCAATCCCTCATCTCACAATGCCCGGTCTTGGCATATCACTTGGCAAACCTTGTAAGCACCTGCTGACCCATCTTTTCCTTTCCAATTTCTTCTTTCCTACCCTCTACTTCAAATGTGACATTCCAATCTCCCTGGGTATGTGTGATTCCCCGAATGCATCAAGTGCTGTGGTTTTCGTGTCTTTTCACCCTAGTCCTCGAATATTCCCCCTTGATCAGATATCCACCACCACCGGCCTCCTTCTGATCTGTACTTGACTGTCATTCAATTAAGGAACAGTTTCTACCTTTAAGAGAAAGCGCCTCTTCTCTGAATCCTTTTTTGGTTCTTCAACCCTTGAGTAGATTATGTCCTTCCCTTTCCTGTCTCCTTCACGCTACCCTAGTGCTTTAGAGCTTTGTATATAACTCTGTTATGGCACTTTACACATTGTACTTTCATTATTTGTCTGCCCTAGTCCCTGACCTGTCTCATAAATTCGAGTAAAAGTCTGTGCTTAGTCATCATTGTCTCCCAATGAGAGACCAATCAGCACTGAGTAGTCGTTCAAAAACTATTTGATGAGTTAATGGTCTATATTTTTACCATCAAGGCTAAGGAATCAGGAATATTTTTACAAAACCAGAGCTGGAGCAACCTGACATGCACAAGAGCAAATGAATGAAAGCAAATGCTCCAAAGACAACCAGCTTCTTCCATATTGAAAGAAGGCTGTCAATTAATTATTCATTTTTGCGAGGAATTATATTCAAGCTTCATGAATGTTTGTAAGCAGGTTTTTTTCTAGATTCAGATTAATGCTGATATTTAGTTAAGACTTCAAGACACTAGGGGCGCCTGGGTGGCTCAGTCAGTTAAGCGTCCGACTTCAGCTCAGGTCATGATCTCACCGTTCGTGAGTTCAAGCCCCGCGTCGGGCTCTGTGCTGAAGCTTGGAGCCTGGAGCCCGCTTCAGATCTGTGTCTCCCTCTCTCTCTCTCTCTGCCTCTCCCCTGCTCTCACTCTATCTCTCTCTCTCAAAAATAAACATAAAAAATTTAAAAAAAAGACTTCAAGACACTGTATATAAAAGCTATCTCAATAAAATTGTTAAAAAAAATGATGACTTAAAGAACAAAAACAATCTCTTAGAAGCCTCTCAGTATATCATGCACTATACAGGACTGTGCTTGAAACATTAACAGGAAGAACAAATGTGTTCTATTTGTTAAAGCTTAGAATTGCCCTCCAACAAGAAATAATAACAAGTCAGAAACAAACTATTTAAAGTAGGTAGACCAGTCGTTTATTGGCTATCACTGACATTTCATTTAGAGGAAAGCCAAGTGCTTTGAGGTACAGGAGGCCCAGCAATATCATGTCTAGGATCTTGGGCTCTTGAGTGAGCCTACCCAGTCCCACCATCCGTGTCTCAATTTCCCTCCTCAATAAAATGGAGCTAATAATAACATCTGCTTCATAGGGTTAATGCGAGGAGCAAATCAGACAACCGCACCTAAAGCACTTAGCAGGCAATCAATTGTCAGCAAATATCATATGTTGTTGTAATCTGCTCAGTTGAAGGAGACAAGATGGTGAGTTTATTTAAACAGGGGAAGATGTAGAATCGCTCCATACCCCAAAATATATTATAGTGCAATAGAGTCAACACAGCTGAGACATGGATTCTCAGGACCTGGCTAAAATTTTAGTTCTTAAAGAAGGGTGAGGAGGAAAGGAATAGAATTCTTCTAGAATTCCAGGATGACCTGGCTAATTGCCCCCATATGGTATAGGAGGATCCACACTGAGCAGCCGTATAGTGAACAGGACTGACCCTGCATTAGCTCCAGCGATAGTCGCTGCTACCTGGGTACTTTCTTTCTGCTATACAGAGAAAGGGGAAAAAGTTGTGGTGGCTGCCAGAGGCAGGGGGTGGAAGGTGGGGAAAATGGGTGAAGAAGATGATCAAAATGTACCAATCTCCAGTTATAAAATAAATAAATCCTGGGGATATAATATACGGTACGGTTACTATATAGTTAATAAGAAAGTTATTACATATTTGAAAGTTGCTAAGAGAGTAGATCTTAAAAGCTCTCACCACACACACACACAAATATAACTACGTATGGCAATGGACGTCGATCAGACTTATAGTGGTGCTCATTTTCTATATATACAAGTGTCGACTCATTATGTTCTATACTTGAAACTAATAAGGTGTCATATATTGATTGTATTTCAATTTTTTAAACTGGAAGATAAGAACTAGAAAGGAAGTTAGACTTCTAACATTAAAAGTAACAACCACAAAACATTTGTGTCTTGCAGATATCATATAAGTGGATTCTTTGCAAATTTTAGAAAACTCAGGAGTCCGAGGCATATTGAAATTTCTAAGTTGGAGGTTACTTCTTCTTCTTTTTAAATAATAGGCACTTTACTATGCTTTTCTTTCTGCTTTTGTGTGTGGTTGAAATGTGTATTATATATATACATATATATACATATATGTATATATATATAAATGTATATATATGTGTATATATATAAATGTATATAAAAATGTATATATATATATATATATATATATATATATATATATAAAGTCAGTGCCAAATGTGAATAGTACCACAACTGAATTTTTTTAATACAAAAATGTTTCTCCTTCTGGACTTTGCATGAAGTCAGATGGGATAGATTGCCTTTGATTTTCCTTATGTAAAAATCTTCCTGCTTGGGGGATAGGTTGTTCATTTAAATTTTACTTTGGCAGCTAGTTCTTAACACTTCGGTCAGTTTTCCTTTATCTACTTGTTGCTTGTCTCTTGCCAATTTTATCATTGTTGTTGCTGCTACTTCTGTGATGATGGAACCCCCAGGCTGTAACCACTACCATCATGGAATTTTAAAGCTGTTCTCCATAGGAGCTGATTCCAAAAAGGCCTCACCTCCCCTGCAGACCAGGTCTAGATGTTTCGAGGCTAACGGTATGCGCGACTTCTCCCTCTGTTCTTCCAGAGGACCTAAAACACAGTCTCAGGCTCTTTCTCCCCTGAGAATAGGAGGGGGTGAACGTTGAAGCCCTACCTAATGACTGATGGCAGATCCAAAAAAACAAGGTCCAATAGCAAACAGGAAACTGAGAGTCCATGGCAGAGCTCCAGGAGCAAAAACAAAAAAATCCAGAAAGAGAAGAGTCTTAGCAAAAATAATCAGGGATGAGAGAGCGGAGAGAGATAGAAGGTATCAAGTACACAATGATTCGTGTTCTTTCCTTTGTACATTTTTTTCACAAGAGGGTTTGAATTCCTTGATTTCACTAGCTTACCATAGTTAGCTCAAAACCCTCTCTGA
Organism: Panthera tigris; assembly: GCF_018350195.1. Taxonomy (NCBI): domain Eukaryota; kingdom Metazoa; phylum Chordata; class Mammalia; order Carnivora; family Felidae; genus Panthera; species Panthera tigris. Next base: position 112,840,653 of record NC_056666.1, on the reverse strand, counting down.
GTTTACCTAAGCGTTCCTTAATTCCCTGACACCTTCAAATTAAAATAAAGTAAAACCAAGTAACAACAAAACCCAAAAACCTGGTAAAAAAATAAAATAAAATAATTCAAATTTCCTTGGACCATAGAGTAGAGCAGAAAATCATGTCTATTTACACGGTTATCTTTATAGACTTAGAGCAACATTTGAATACAAGCTCAGGGGTGGAGTGGGCCATAAATTTACTATGCCTAGAGAATCAAGTGAGCAAAGAGAAACAAATTCTCTGCTTTTATATAAATGATCAAATCTTCCTCATGAACCCTAATCCCACCAGGAGATGAGGAGGCAGGTTTTAAATGGACCAAATAATGGGGTCCCAATATGTTTCCATTTAAATAGTCTCTTTTGAATGACTCACTACATTTCAGGTAGTTTCTCAGTCTTTTAGATTTTTCTTTCTTTCTCCTTGCTCATCTTCAAGAGGTCACCTGTGTCTGGGGGAGTGACAGCTCATGGCTTGATAGGCTTCGTGGGGGGGTGGGGGGCAGTCTCAGATCCACAGACTTGTCAGAAGGTCTCTCCGGCTTCTGCCATGAAGTTGCTAATCTGATTGAGTTCCTGGGCTCTAATCCGTTGAGATGTGCCTGAGTTTTGCGGGCTGATAACTCAAAACTCACGTTTAAATTCCAGGTTTGCCACATCCCGAAACGAAGTCCCTGCAAAGCCTCATTTCTCCAACTTGAGGACCTAGCCCATCCGCCATGTTCTCAGCACTTCTGTGTCGCCTGAGGGCGCTGAGCCTCACTGTTCAGCCTGACTGGACCAAGTGCCATCTGTTCTGCTTTCCTAAGATAGAGTAATTTTTATTACCACTTTACTTTCCTCTTTCTCTTTCTTTTCTCCTCCTTTCCCTTTTCTTCTCTAAGCTAGCTGCCACAGAGAGTACCCCCTCACTGTGATGTTTTTTTGTTTGCTAAACGTATGGAATATATGTGGGAACATGTTACATCCCGGGAAAGGACAATATGCTGCAGTGGTTAAGAGCTCTCCACAGTTGAATTCAAATTCCTGTCCCAACATGTTCCCCTGCTCAAATAAGTTCCCTCACAGAGCCTCTATTTCTTCATCCTAAGAATGAAGATAACAATATTGTACGGTAAGAGACTCATGAAGACAACATCAGGCATCTCGATCTTAACACGTCCGAGGTCATACGCTTGGTTTTCCAAGCTACAGAACTATGCCTCCTCCGATGTATGTTTTTAAAGTAATCTCTACTCCCAACATGGGGCTTGAACTCGTGACCCCAAGATCAGAAGTGGCACACTCCACCGACTGACCTGGCCAGACACCCCTCCACTTCCAATCTTTCCATCTCAATAAGTGGCCATTCCTCCCTACGCATATTCCAGGCAAAAACATTTAGATGGTCCTTGGCTCCTCTCTTACTATCTTACCACATCCAAATCCTTGAAAAATCTTGTCACGCTACTGATGATGTAGAATCTGACCACTCCTCATCATCTTCACCTCTAGCGCCCTGGTCCAAGGAAAAATGACCCATCGCTTCTTAGTTTAGGTAATCGTAGATGCTACTGTGGAATATCTCAATGGTTTAACACCAAAGAAGTTGGTTTTACGCTCTTGATCAATGGTCAGCTTTATCTCAGCAGTGAGCTTGGGAACAACCTCTTTCGTCCTTGTGGCCCGGCACCTTCGACACTGGCATCAAAGCTGCAGACGTGAAAGATCATGCAGGTGGCACCAGGCCTGGAAGTGGCATACGTCGCTTCACTCACGTCACAGAAGTCAGAAAGCAGTGAGATGGCCATACCTCACCGCAAAGTTGCTGGGAAAAGTCTATCTGTGTGCTAAGGAGAAGAGAAAGGGGTCTGGTACATAGCTAGGCAGTCTCCACCACTCTCAACCTAGACAAACGTCCTCTACTTACAAACATTCTCTAATTCTTTCCCATTTTTACCTTTGTGCTCTCCCAGTTCTTTTTCTCCACATATCAACTTACTCATCCTTTGAAACACAACTCAGATCACCTCCCTCGTTTGCTCAACACCACCTAATGGTTTTTCATCTCGAGTGTGTATGCCAGAGTCCTTATGACCCAGGGCTTTACATGATCTGCCTCTTACCCAGTTTCATGATTCCTTTCTTAGCCTTCCCTTACTTGCTCACTCCACCACAGCCACACTGGCCAGCATAGTCTCCCTCAAATGTGCCAAGCACATCGCATTTCCTCTCTCTTCTGCCCAGAACACTCTTCCCTCCAGATACTCTCAGAGCTCACCCTCAGATTGCCTTCAGACCTATGGTCAAACTCCAGCTTATTAAGCAGCCTTTGTTGGAGAGCCAATCCAAATGACTCTCTCTCCACTCCCTTTTATGTTCCACTTCACAAATGATGTATTTATTTCTAGGCTTAGTGTCTTTCTTCCAAAAGCAGAGTGGTTTCCCTCGCGGGAGCAGGAACTTTGTTTTAACCCCAGCCCCTTGGTAATAAGACAGTGCACAGACAGGGGCTTACCAAATAGTCTTATTAATTATTGAAAAAAATGACTGAATTAGTAGGCGAATTAATTGTTTAGCACACAGCTTGGCAAAAAGCAACCAATAAATGGTAGCATTGCTGTGATACCAAGTTTTTCTCTTAGTTTGGAAAGGATGTTCATTTTTTTCTATTTTATTAATAGTGGGTATTTTATGCTTTTCAAAAAAATGGGCAAATACAAAATTAATTTCTTCCTCATGTCCGCATCATCCTTAACATGACTTTCTCTATTCTTTTAACTTTTCATTCTTACGCCTTTGCTTCAATAGATGTCCTACATCTATCAAATGAGGTGGGAGCGAGATCACAGGTAGAGAAGAAAGGAGGAGAATAATTTATAGTTGAACATACTGCTAAAAGTGAAAAAGTCAGTGACCACATCTTGTGCTAAAAAGGAATAATAAGATGTAAAACATTATAAGCAAATGTAACCATTTTTGCCTAATTGAGTTTCAGTCAAAATTGTATGTAGAGTCAAGGCCTCAATTTCTGAAATGGAAGCAATGACAATCTCTATGACTAGAAATCAGATGAGATAAATATAACTCTTTCTCTTACCTTATATAGAAAAAACAAAGCATGTGAAAAATATCTCAGACTTTTGTTAGTACAGTATTCCACCTGATATAGTTTGTATATAGGGAAAAAAAAAATCACATGCCTAATCAGAAGTCGAAGGTAGCTTGAATAGAAATTCTAAACTGTGAAAAAGATCCAAGTGTGACTTTCAATTAGCTTAGAAATGAGCTCTAAAACTCTGACTGTGTCTTCAGAAATGATACCTATTATTCCTCCAGTAAATAAAAAGTGGGATGGTAAAGGGTAATTTGAGGCCGCTCCAAAGATTCAGTGTCTGATTTTGTTAACTTCTCAGCTAATTACAGGTACCTAATGAAAAATTACTAGATACCACTGAATTCTTGACAGGTTGGAAAAAAAACACATTCCGAAGAAATTGTGATATTGAGACTTATAATCCATAATTATAAGCATAATTCCCTTTAGGCTTGCTTTCTCTAGCAAGACCAAAATCCATTCAAATCAGTGAGGTTTTCGTTTGCATGTGTAGAAGGGTGTGGGTGGGGGTGAGGGCCATTTGAGAAAACTTACATAAGATCCATTGTTATATTAATGAATATATATTGTAAGGTAGGATATGAATAACACTGACTTTTAAAACACTTTGAAACTGAGAACAAACAGGGTTGATGGGGGGTGGGAGGGAGGGGAGGGTGGGTGATGGGTATTGAGGAGGGCACCTTTTGGGATGAGCACTGGGTGTTGTATGGAAACCAATTTGACAATAAACTTCATATATTGAAAAAAAAAATAAATAAAACACTTTGAACCCGCTACTTCTAGGTAAAGTACTTTCAAAGGAAGAGGCCACAATAACCTTCTTAGATGACGTGTGGACCAGCTATCCCATTGTTCCACCAACTGTCCTCAGACAGTGCTAATAGGAGCTCCTTACCCCACCCGATGGAACTTGCCAGCTGCTCCAACTGAATGGTGGTCAAGCCCCATGTAAGAGATGAATCTAGGTTACAGCCAGGTTGAACTTTCAGAGAACCATTTTAGGTGGAGTCAAGAGGGAGGGATAACAGATATGTAAGGGGGAGAACTCATAATTGCCGAGAAGGCATTTTATTAGTAAGTTATTAATAAGAGAGTTATTAATAGGTTAGGAGCAAAAGTCAAGCTGCAGTCATAGGGACAAGCTGGGAAGCAAGCTTGGGTGTAAGGGCCGTTTGCCTTGGAGCTCCTGGAGTCAGAGAGAATGCAGGGCAGCCAGGCAGAGCTTCACTTACCTGGGGATGATAAAGATAATGAGGAGAGGGGGGAGGGGAAGGAGGAACAGTGGGGGAGTGGTCTTGAACATATGGCAAACCCAGAACTTGCTAAACGTTTGCCTCCAGATGCGGCTTCTCTATCACTTGCATCAGAACCCTCTGGGAGGGGAGGTTTCAGACACAGATTCCCAGACTCCACCCCACACCTCCTGAATAACACTGTTGGAAGTGGAGCCTAGGAACAGAGACTTTTAGGTAGCTTAGGCACATTTACATTTGCATGCTAAATTCCTTACCTGTGCCGTTCAGCTTAATCCTCCAACAGCTCTACGATGCTCGTGTCCTATTATTATCCCCTCCCTACAAAGGAAACTGACTCAGAGATGCTGACCAACTCAAGGCACAGAGTTTACGGAATGCAAACTCAGATATTCTGACTCTGGATTCTGTGATCGTTCATCGCTGCAGACCAGGGGTACTCAAACTTTTTCCGTAAAATGGCCAGATCATCATCATCTAAGGTATTGTCTGCTCTAGGGTCTCTGTTGCAACTACTCAACTCTGCCATGGACAATGTAAACAAGTGGACATGGCTGAGTGTTCCAATAAAACTTTACAAAAACAGGTGCCTTTCTGATGACCCCTGCTCCAGACTCAGAATTGCTTTTCGAGGTATGGTATTCAGAATAGCAGCATCTTGGGATCTTACCAGAAATGCAGAAGCTTAGCCTGCTCCAGACTTGCTGAATCAGAATTTGCATTTAACGCGGCTTCCACGTGATGTTTATGCACATTAAAGTATTAGACTCCTACTCTAAGGCATTTTCAAAGGACTTCCTTTGAAGTGCATGCACTTGGCTTCTGACAGTGAGTGTGTTGACTGGGTCCCGAAAAAAGTTTAAAAATAAATAATAAAAATCTTTAATCAGGAAAAGAAAACTCTTTCAACTAAACTTTTTTTTAATTTTTTATTTATTTTTTTAATGTTTATTTATTTTTGAGACAGAGAGAGACAGAGCATGAACGGGGGAGGGGCAGAGAGAGAGGGAGACACAGAATCGGAAGCAGGCTCCGGGCTCTGAGCCATCAGCCCAGAGCCCGACGCGGGGCTCAAACTCACGGACCGAGAGATCGTGACCTGAGCTGAAGGTGGATGCTTAACCGACTGAGCCACCCAGGCGCCCCTCGACTAAACTTTAATCAGTAACTCTTACTACTTCTTTTACTGTCTTTATTCTTTGCAGCACATAAAGGATCAGTGTTCATCTCCAAATAGTAGGAAGACAGTGGGAATGGGATTAGTATTTAACTATTAATTTGGTATAGGGGCGCCTGGGTGGCTCAGTCAGTTGGGAGTCCGACTTCGGCTCAGGTCATGATCTCACCGTTTGTGAGTTCGAGCCCTGCGTCGGGCTCTGTGCTGACAGCTCAGAGCCTGGAACATGCTTCGGATTTTGTGTCTCCTTCTCTCTCTGCCCCTCCCCCACTTGTGCTCTGTCTCTCTCTATCAAAAATAAATCTAAAAAAAAATTAATTTGTTATAAACTTAGAGAAAAGTTGCAAGGATAATATACTCTTCTACCCCATACTAATCAATTTTTACATCATTTGCCTCACTATTATGTACCTGTCTAGATAGATAGAAAGAAAGACAATAGAGATGGATGAGTAGATGGATGGATGGATGGATGGATGGATGGACAGGCTCTGGGCTGATGGCTCAGAGCCTGGAGCCTGCTTCCGATTCTGTGTCTCCCTGTCTCTCTGCCCCTCCCCCGTTCATGCTCTGTCTCTCTCTGTCCCAAAAATAAATAAAAAACATTGAAAAAAAATTTTTTAAGAAATCATTCTTTTTATCCCTAAATACTTCAATATGGTGAATGGATGGATGGATGGAGGGAGGGATGGATAGACGGATAATTTTTTTCTTTCTCAAACTGAGAGTAGATTGCAGAAATCATTCTTTTTATCCCTAAATACTTCAATATGGATTTTCTTAAGAATAATATAATTCTTTTACATAACTATAGTCCAATTATCAAAATCAGGAAATTTAATATTAATATACCATTATCTAACCCACAGCCTATATTTAGATTTTGTCAATTGTCCTATCCAGAGTAACGCATTGTAATTGGTTGTTACCTCTCTCTGTTGCTCTCTCTCTCTTTTTTTTAATGTTTACTTATTTTTGAGAGAGAGCACGTGCATGAGCATGAGAGAGAGCAGAGGAGGGGCAGAGAGAGAGAGAGACAGAGACAGAGGATCCCAAGCAGGCCAGGTGCCATCAGCACAGAGCCCGACATGGGGCTTGAACTCATGAACCGTGAGATCGTGACCTGAGCTGAAACCAAGAGTCGGACGCTCAACTGACTGAGCCACTCGGGTGCCCCACAGTTGTTACATTTCTTTAATCTTTATTAATCTGAAAGAGTTCCTCAGGCTTTCTTTGTGTTTCTTGACTTGATATTTTCGAAGATTACATACCAGTTCTTTGTAGACTGCCCTTCACTTTGGGTTTGTCAGATGTTCCCTCATAATTAAATACAGGTCATGCATTTTTGACCGGAACATCACTAACGTAGCACTGTGATCCTCTTGGTGTATCATGTCAGGAAGCACACGATGTCACTTCGTCCCAGTGTTTGTGATGTGACTTTCGGCCACTTAATTAAGGTGGTCACTGCCAGAGTTATCTACGATACGGGTACTATTTTTAATTTGTGATGAAAAAGTTATTTATGGAGAGATACTTTGAAAGTATATAAATATCCTGTTCTTCATCAAATTTTTACCACTAGTTTTAGCACTTATGGATGATTTTCTAACCCTACCATTCTTTCTATTTGCAGTAGTTGGCATTCTATAAGAAAGAGCTGGCCTTTCTCACCCACTTAGTTTGTTTTAATTTTTTTAAATTTTTTGAGAGAGAAAGAGAGACAGAGTATGAGCGGGGGAGGGGCAGAGAGAGAGGGAGACACAGAATCGGAAGCAGGCTCCAGGCTCTGAGCTCTGTCAGCACAGAGCCTGACGTGAGGCTCAAACTCACGAACTGTGAGATCATGACCTGAGCCGGTCAGTCGCTTAACTGACTGAGCCACCCAGGTGCCCCTCTCACCCACTTATTTATTGAACTATTAACTTACATCATTATGGAATCTCAGATTCTCCGAGATAATATTTAGATCAGCCAAGGTGACATTTGTGTCAATGCACCCTGAGTTTGAGAGCCACTATATGAAGGAAGGAAGTGAGGTCCAAGAAGGTTAGTTTACCCAAGGTCAGAGAATTAATGGAAGACTAAAACCCTCTCTCCAAATCTAGTGGCTTCTTCATATCGATAACTTCCAAGTCTGGAGACTGAATACCTACAGAATCATCTGAAGGCAGATCACTTGGGAAACCTGTCAAAAATGCTGCTCCCAAGTCTAATCCCCAGGGATTCTGATTTGGTAGGTCTTACATACAGCCTAGCAATTTATACCGGAAAGCAAAACAAAACACACTCAAAGAATCCTTTCTGCTTATCTCAGTTGCTTTTTAAAAAAAAATACATATTATGATATGTCTTCGAATCCAAGGTAACAGGTACTTTAAGAAACCGCATCAACTTAATAATGGCTTTGAAGGCAAAATAAGAATCAATGGCACATTGAAAACACACCTTAAATGTATATATTTTATACAGTTTGGGCTTCAGAAAGATTGGAATATGAAAAATATTAATTTTATACTCGGGGAAGTAAGAATGTAAGATATTCATGAAATAAGTAGGTAACTATTCTGCTTGGGAGTACATATGTTAGTTGAAGCTGGTTATTTATTAAGTTATGTGGTAATGAGTCCCCCTGCCCCATGCTAGACAGTTCTATAAGGGAGTCTCCATATTTGGTTAGCACCTACATGAGCTGTCCACAGCCAGTGTTCACCAGATGGCAAACACTGTTACCACGAGAGTCATACGTCTAAGCAGGGTTTGTCAACTGCTAGCGACATTAGGGACCGGGTTATTTTGTTGTCGGGGACTTTCTTGTGCATTTTAGGATGTGGAGCAGTGTCTCTATCCCTGGCCTCTATCCCCTCCATGTCCCCAAGTTGGGACAAGCAACAATGTTTCCATGCAGGATGACACTGAAGGACAAAATCACCCTTGATCGGGGACCAACGGCACTGAGTTGAATAGTGACCCCTCAAAAGACAATTTCACCAGGAACTGACCTGTAAATGTGACCTTATTTATAAAAGGGTCTTTATAGATGTGGTTTCAAAGGAGATAATCCTAGATATATGTGGTACCTGAAACCAATGACCGGCAGCTTTATAAGAGAGAAGCAGAGGAGTTTCAGGAGATGCTGAGACTCAGAGAGATACTACAGACAGAGGCAGAAATTCACATGCTGTCACAAGCCAAGGATACCTGCAGCGAGCGGAAGTAGGAAGAGGCAAGAAAGATTCTCTCTTCAAGACTTTGGAGAAAATGTGGCTCTGCCAATGCCTTGATTTTGGACTTCTGGCCCCCAGAAGTTTGAGAGAATAAATTTCTGGTTTGAAGCCACCAAATTTGTGGTTATTTGTCATTGCCACCCGAAAGAACTGATGCACCACTCACTGGCCTAAGGGAAAGAGAAGCTTTAGTTCATATTATGTGCATGTGTACTTAGGTGTAATTGTTACTTAATCGCAAATGAGAGAAGTACAATTTGCACCAGTAGCCAAGGGGATTCATGGGGAGAATATTGAGGTACTTGAAATAATCAAGTACAGGCTGACCAATCAAACTTTGCAAAAGTCAGAGATTCAGTTAGCCTTTAGAAAAAAATAAATGGAAATAGGTGTTTATACCTTGCCCACTCACTCCTTTTCTCCATCTATGATTTTCTCTTTGTTTTTCTCCACATAATGGCATGTTCTACGTTCCAGGACTGAGGCCAATTATGGTCTCCAAGGCTTACACCTGGAGAGTCCCACAGTCAGTGAAAGTCTGACTTCTCTGCCCTCCATTCAGTTTTTAAATTATGGGGAGAGAAAACATTGACCTCATGTTGGTCAGATGCTCATTCCTAGAACAAGCAGGAATGGCAGGGGGGCAGGCCATGTAAAACTCTGTTTTTACCTTATGGTAAACATTATGGATGGCGGGGGGGGGGGGCGGTGTGCCCTGGTGGCTTAGTTGGTTAAGCGTCCCGGGACTTTGGCTCAGGTCATGATCTCACAGTTTGTGAGTTCAAGCCCCGCATTGGGCTATGTGCTGACAGCTCAGAGCCTGGAGCCTGCTTTGGATTCTGTATCTCCCTCTCTCTCTCTGCCTCTCCCCTGCTTGCATTTCTATTTGTCTCTCTCTCTCTCAAAAATAAACATTAAAAAAACTAAAAACAGGGGTGCCTGGGTGGCTCAGTCGGTTGAGCGTCCAACTTCGGCTCAGGTCATGATCTCACAGTTCGTGAGCTGGAGCCCCACGTCGGGCTCTGTGCTGACAGCTCAGAGCCTGGAGCCTGCTGCGGATTCGGTGTTTCCGCCTCTCTGTCTCTCTCTCTCTACCCCTCCCTGGCTCGCACTCTGTATCTCTCTCTCTCAAAAATAAATAAACATTAATAAAAAAAAATTTTTTTTAAACCTAAAAACAAAAAAAACAAAAATAAAACTCTTATGGATGGGATTAAAGAACAATAGTTTCCAGGAGAAAGAAAAGATTTTGAGCAACCAAACCCACAAATATCTGCCATTGTACATAAATCAACATGATTAGCTTTAAAATATAATTTTCATATCAATACATTTCTCAGAAAGCGTGATGGCAAACAAATTAATATTTCCTCCACTCTAAATTTAGTCATTTGGCCAAATATATAGATAGGCACAGTGGTAGTAAAATATATATGTGTGTGTGTATATATATATATATATATATACACACACACATATATATATGAAAATATATATATATTTATTATTATAAATATATATAAATTTTATAAATATAAAAATATAAATATTATTAAAAATATATATTATTATATATATTTATTATATATATATTTTATATACACACACATATATATGAAAAAATATATATATGAAAATATATACATACATTATATATATATATATTGGAAAACATAACTAGAACCACCCAATGGTTTTAGGGTCACGGAAGTTCAGTAAGTGAAAGAATAATGGAGTCTTCAACAAAATCCTGGGTGTGAAAATTCCATAACAGAACTTTTTAGAAGTGAATGCCCCACCTTAGGAATCCAAACAAAGCCCATAATGAATCATTCAGATGTCCTGAAAAGAGACCTATTTCCAAATTGATTAGAATGATCAAGCGTATTGTCATTCTATCTTGAATGAGATATAAAATAAGGCAGGATAAAATTTTAAATTCTCTCTCTCTCTCTCTCATTAATCTGTTAGTCCTTAAAGGCCCTGAGCTTCCTGCTTCATCAGTATTGGTAAGTATATCATCGGGTCCCTCCCCGCTTATGCCGGATGTAGGTCTTTTGTCTCCGTGCCCTAATGGATTGCAAAGATTCCTGAATATTTCCTCTGACCAGCCTGTCTAGGAATTTAAAATGCACCATCCTAAAATGGAGGTGATGGCCTCAACACATGGAATGTAGCACCTTGTTTGGACAGTAGAAGTGGGACTATAATCGGTAATATCTTACTATCACTTTCTGTTGCAAGGAATATTTTCCTCGTGGTAGACTGTGGCTGAAGACTTTCCCCCAAATCATAGAAGTCAGCAAATACTCTGAGATCAAGGGAGCAAAGAGTGATATTTAATAAATATATTCTTAAGATATTTTGCATGGTTGTCTCCTCTACTGCATAAATAACCCTTTGCTCAATATTCAGTTACTACAACGATGGATTGAAAGACACAGTCCCGAATCAGGGTGTCAGACATCCGTTTTGGAACCCAGGGACTTATCCTTCCAGATTCTGGGAGTGGCGGCTACTGACTCTCACACTTGAGTCCCTCTCCATGACTGCCCTTGGCCCAAGGGAACCGCCTCGCCCTGGTCACATCCTCTCTGGGAGTAGCCTGCAACCCAGGATTCACCGTGAATGCAGGGGCACACAGGCCCAGCCACTTTGCCTCCATGGGGATAAGTCTGAAGAGCTAGGTCAAGAGCTCCCTGTGTGGAGGACACACTGAGGCCCCACTGGCATCTGCAGCACAGGCCCAGCTCTCTCTCTGCCCCATCCTGCTGCTCAGTCATACACACATGTGTTGTTCCCAAAAGCCCACTCCCACCCCGGCCCAGTTACCTACTGGTAGGCACATCTCTGCCCCAGAAACCTTGAAGACCCCAACCTAAGACAGAGGGTCATGTCAGAAATACTGAACCCAGAAGCAGAGGATCTGAAAACCATGGAGAACATAACTCTGGTAAGGAGTGTGTGCTCTTTTCGTCTTCACACGGAGATACCACCTCACGCCACTCAGAGTGGCTAAAATGAACAAATCAGGAGACTATAGATGCTGGCGAAGATGTGGAGAAACGGGAACCCTCTTGCACTGTTGGTGGGAGTGCAAACTGGTGCAGCCGCTCTGGAAAACAGTGTGGAGAGTCCTCAAAAAATTAAAAATAGACCTACCCTATGACCCAGCAGTAGCACTGCTAGGAATTTACCCAAGGGATACAGGAGTACTGATACATAGGGCCACTTGTACCCCAATGTTTATAGCAACACTCTCAACAATAGCCATATTATGGAAAGAGCCTAAATGTCCATCACCTGATGAATGGATAAAGAAATTGTGGTTTATATATACAATGGAATACTACTTGGCAATGAGAGAGGATGAAATTTGACCATTTGCAGCAACATGGATGGAACTGGAGGGTATTATGCTAAGTGAAATAAGTCAGGTAGAGAAAGATACCATATGATTGCACTCATACGTGGACCCTGAGAAACTTAATGGGGAATCATGGGGGAGGAGAAGGGGGGAAAAAAAGGGAGGGAGGCAAACCATAAGAGACTCTTGAATGCTGAGAAGCAACTGAAGGTTGATGGGGTGCGGGGGAGAAGAAAGTGGGTGATGGGCATTGAGGAGGGCACCTGTTGGAATGAGCACTGGGTATTGTATGGAAACCAACTGGACAATAAATTATATTTAATAAAAAAGAGTGTGTGCTCAAAAAGGGATTCTATACTAACCTTCCAGCTACTTCTAGTAACCAAATGAGTGAATACTGGAATTCTTGCACTCTCTGGGTCCCTAAAAGGGAAATAAATGGAAAAGGAAGGATGAAGGGGAAAGAAGGAGGAAAGCAGGGAAGGGGGGAGGGGAGCAAAGGAAGAAAAAAAAAAAAAGAAACATGCCCAATAAACTGAGTCTGCTTTGCAGTTTTACACTTTTGAGAGCTCTTTTAAGTATTGCAATAGTTATTTTTAGAGTATAATTACCATCCATTGGATACCTATGCTACTCTTGCTGCCTTACACATGCTATCTCTAAACTTAAAATCAATACCACAGGGGAGATAATATTATCAGAGAGGTTAAGTGATTTCCCCAAAGGCACAGAGCTAGTAAAAGACGAAACAGGAATTGAAAACAACTCTTGGCACTAAATCCTGCTTTCTTTTGTCTAAGTCAGATGCTGCCTCTGTTCCCAGTGAGGAGCATAGACCCACGCCAGGAGCAAAGTTTGACTTTATTTTGAAAGATAGCTGCCTTATTAGTTGGGACTCTTTTCTCAGCAAGGGACAGAAACTCAGTTCAAACTAGCTGAAACACAAAAGCTAATTTATGATGAATAAGGATACTTCTTTATACTGTTTCATGCATGAACACTAAGAAAAAAATATTACTTGATCTCAAAGGGGAAAAAAAAATGTGACCAAGGACAACAAAACTGTTAGGATTCACTTTCTCTTTGCCACATGTGGAAAACATTACAGCCAACATCCCTGGAACTTTACAGCTCCGAAGAGAAAGATTGGCCTATTTTCTTTGTCCCAAGGAAAAAAAAAAATATATCCCACTTCGTTAGCCAACCCTGAACCAATCACCCCTGACCTGGGATCAGAGTTACAATGTAATATGTTTGTCTTTACTATACCCTGCGGCTAGAAGCAGCAAGGAGAGAGTGAAGATTTTAGAAAGAGGAGGAGGGGCAGGGATGTTACTAAATACCACTGTATAGATTCATCAGATGTCCTCACAATGTATGAACTTGGTTAATGTCCACACTGAGCAGCTTTCTGATTTTCTTTAGATAGCTGTCAGACATATGACTGCAAAATGTGGCCATTCCATGAAAGATGGCGGGCAGGGTTGGCTGCGAAAACAGCCCCGAAATCGTCCCTTTGTTATTACAGAAGCGTGCTGTTGTCCTTGTACCCTCCAAAAGAAAGGGGGTTGAAAAGACAGAGCAGGAAGTAAAGTCTGGGCCATTTTGGAAGCTAAAACTTTCCTTACTAAAGCAGGAAATTAACGTCTTCCTGATCATGATGGCTGAAGGAGATTGAAGAGAAAGAATCGGTGATGAAGAGGCTTAAGACACATTTTTCTGACGGCATTGTGCATGAAGTCCTAAGAGAAAACTGAGCAGAGAGTGTGTGCTTCCCGTGGAAGTGGGTTAGTAATCAGATACATACTTTATTAACATATGCTTCAAAATGTTTCCCTTCCTGACTGATCAAAGTGGGGGTGGGGAGCGGCCCTGATGGAGCCCGAGGTTTCTCTCCAGGCCCTTCTTAAAGACCGAGTTGCAGACCCACCTTCAAAGTACACAAAAGGACAAAAGGGCCTTTCATTCTACCCTCCCTAGAAGGGCTTGAGGTTGAAAATGGCTATTTGTTCCCTCTGCGACATATATGTCTGATAATATGCATGGGCACGCATAATTGACTGGCTGCATTATGTATGAATTAGACCCCACTCTTGTTTGGCAACAGCTGGAGGGGTTTTTTTTCTTTTTTTTTCTCCTCCAGATGCCCAGCTGCAGTAGGGCCCCCTCCCCCTCCTCAACACGTGCCTGTGCCACACACACACCCCACACATGGGCACTGGGGACAATTGTCCTAATTTACCAGAACCCAAGAACCACTATAGCGGGCGCAATGTGTTTTGTTTGCGTTGCTTTTCTTTTACTAGAATTCGTTTTTCTTCCACATTTCATTGCTGCCCTTCTACCAATGGAACAAAGACTCGGGCCAAACAAGCGCCCTAGTAATCACCTTGGTTCATTCTCACAGCCAAAGCCTTCTAAACGCACTGTGTTTTCAAGCTGTTGGCTGCATGGTCTCCCTGGGGAAATGCTTGCCACTTTTAAAGACATTTTGAGCCAAGAGAAACTAGGATAAAGGCACCATTGGGTAGTTTTTCTTGTTGTTTCTTTGTTTGTGATCCATTATCACCAAGTCCCCGATCTCTTTTACTGAGAATAAGGCATTGTAGGTGGAATTAAAAAAAAAAAAAAAAAAAAAAGTTATAAATATGATACCACTTACGCAGTTCTAAGTTGAAGTACCATCTAAATGACATGGTTTTTAGGATGAAAGCTGCAATAATTAGCTGGTTATTTGCAAAATATTTCAATGAAATGAATATTAAAGCTCTTGGGGATGGTGGGGAGGGGTCTGAGTCATTGCCTGAATTTTGCAATTCCCCCTGGATATTCGCCATCCTACCAACATAGCTTGTATGTCAAAAAAAGAAACATTGTATGTTAGAAAATGTTATGGGGAGCGATGTAAGTTTCTTTCACTCTATTCAACAGAGGGGAATGTGTTTGTAGGCCCTACACAACCTAATCGATGGGCTGAAAATATCCTGGCAAAAATGACCCCTGCTACCTTCACCCCCCTCCCCCACCACCAAGAAATTCTCCCAGAATAAGCTCCTCTTGAAATGTTTCCCAAAGAGAGGAGCCTTTATACAGCGGCCTTCTGAAGACTCAGATGAAAACATAATAATCTTGATCAACTTGGCTGCCTAGTGGAGAAAGCGTTATGAAGAGTCTAATGACCATTTTCTTGCTGAAATGTCCTCTATAGCGGAGGTCAATCATCCAGCTACTTTCTCCATCAGACAGCTTGAAAGAATAAGGACATACAGGTAATCTTCTTCTGTATCTCACCAAATTTCTGAGGTCAAAGCACTTATGCAGTGAGGTCTCTCGGTACCATTAACCGTGAAAATATCCAATATCAAAATAATTCTGAATTTCAAAACCAATTTGAGTTTTTATCTGAGTATTCAGGGTATTCACCCTTGATATTGATGCATCCAACCACCAGCTCACCTTAAATTGGCCAAATTGATGAGGTCAGTTACGTTAAATAAGAGACCGCAATGCACTGTCCCCATTGTTTGTATGGCTGTTTTTTGCTTTTCTCATTATTCCTTCAGTACAGAATTTTGAGACAGCGGATTTGGTATATGTATTATAAAACGAGGAGTGTTCTGGTTCTTATTGCTCTCTGCTCTCCTGCCTCTCAACAGTAGTGCAGGGGGAGGGGGAGGGGAGGGGGAGAGGGGGAGGATTTGGAGAGATAAATGAGGAAAAGAATGGTATCTAGCATAAAGTGGAACTTGAAATGGCTGTCATCAGCCTGGTGTTGAGCCAGACCATCCTTGGAATTAAAAAGACACGAGTTTTAATTTCTAGCTCCACTAACTCTTTAACAGCTTTCTCTCTGTGCCTCATTCCTGAAACAGAGATAATAGTACCTTTCTTTCAGAGTATGAAATGTGATGTTGGAAGGGCCAATGCCTAGTAAGGGCTCAGTTGACCTAAGCCAGCTTATTTCTGCCATTCAATGCTCTGCGGACACTGTCCTGAACTCCAGTCCATTTGTCTAGAGTCCTGCACCTAGCTCTAAGGTCTTCACCATGTTCTTGCACTTCTAGATGGATCAGTCCCACAGAGCCAGGCTGCCATGTTAAGAATCCACCTGGAAGACGTTATTGGCTGCCTCCCCACCTCCCATAGCCATATCCCCCTTCCTTCTTGCCAGTACAGCTACAGTTGGCTCAGATATCAGATAACGACATGTTCAAGAAAGACAGTCTTCCCCAGCATTCCAGGGGATTGGCTCAAACTGGACTATGGTTAATTCATTCCCCTTTGCGTCTGATAAGTGGCGTGGGAAATATTTCTCTTCTCAGATAGAAAAGAGAGAGAAAGAGAGATGGGGGAAACAGAACTGCCCTTCCTCCTCCTCCCGCCTGATCTTTTGCTCTGCCCTTAAGACTTCGCCATACGAAGATTTAGTGTTGGGATCTGGGCAACGCCATATATTGCCACCCACTGTGAGGGTAATGCCTCTAGAAAACACAAAGGAGCAGGCCCACACCCCTTGACGTGATTGAGCTATTAAATTAACCAATCCTGCAACGACCAAACTCAAAAATCCTTATTTTGTGAGATGATAAATCTCATTGAATTAGGTTTTCTATTTATTGCAGCTGGGAGCATCGTAACTGACACACACACACCACGTTTCTGTGCTCTTCCTGTGATGTTTGCAGACCAACAGGGCCTCCCTAGATTGGATGGTGGTGCAGCATTTCGCTCTATATCTAACCCAGCTGTATTTCCTTCTCTGTTTCAAGATGTCTGTGAGACTGCCTTGGTCACCTCACAAACTTGAAGTCACTCAAACAATTCCTACACTTGATCTTAGCCAAAAGGCCGAGAAGCGATCACTCAAACAATTCTTAATTAGGTTTATGATAAGCTTTTCTTTTCTTTTTTCTTTCCTTCCCTTCTCTTTCCTTTCCTTTCCTTTCTTTTCCTTTCCTTCCCCCCCTTTTTTTTTTTAAGCAGGCTCCACACCCAGCACAGTGTCCAATGCAGGACTTGAACTCATGACCCTGAGATCAAGACCTAAGCTGAGATAAACCATTGGACGCTTAACCAACCAAGCCACCCAAGTGGCCCAAGATTAGCTCCTTTTCATTCTTCAAAATCCTTGATATACTCTCTTAGGAATCCATTGTGTTTTAGAGGATATGTAGAAAAGTTTTTAAATTCTATTTTCAGTAAATTCTCAATAGTCTGGTCTACGTGTCCAGTTGTGCGGATGACACGTGAAGACGAAGGGAGACTTTTAAGTTTGGTAAAATATGTGGCAGAAAGCAATAAAATTTATCTCCAGTTAAAGAAGAAGTCAGAGGAGGAAATCATTAAAAATACTGGCATCGAACTTCATGAACACTCTTGAGTTTATGTGGATTCAGATACCGTGATATCTGTGATTCAGCAACCTTAGCGACAAAATCAGTTATTTATTTTGATCAGTTGAATGTGATGAAAGTAATACTGTTACCTCCAAGCCTGGGCCATCGAGGTCTCCAGCTTCTACGTTCACACGTGGAATGTTCCAACCCGGAAGCCCCGCTTTATTATTGTAAGAAGCACAAGAAGTAGGAGGGGCCAGGTGGAGGCGAACCAGGGGCTTCTGTAGACAGTCCCAAGTGAGCTCCCAGTCAGGAGTTCATACCCACTGATAACCATGAGGAGAAACGACCTGGGGTATTCCTGTTCGGTGAAGTCTCTGGATGACTGCGGCCCAGCTGGTCCCACCCCGGAGCAGAGAACCACCCAGCTGAGACCAGTCGCTGCGCTGAATGTAATAGATGGTTGCTGTTGTATTAAACTGCTACATTTTGGAGTGGTTTCGTCACACAGAGCAATAGATTGCTGGAACTTTGCCCAAGCATACAGAATGAGTTTCCAGTGATGTCCCAGTCAACCGGCTGTCGGGAGAGAGAGGGAAGGGGCAAGGAACAAATCCTGATTGTAGTACTCTCCCATTTCCATGATATCAACACCCCCGCCTTGGCTGATTTCAAGCCACCAACACCGTGTCAACTGGCTCATATAATTCCTGAAAATGGGATAATCAGCTCTCACAAGCCAGTACAAACCAGTTCCAGCAGGAGCCAACTCCAGCCCATCACTGAAATGATCCTGAAATAAGTAATAACTATTTTACCATCTTGATGCCCCAGACCTTTTCTAGCTTGTAATTCAAATAACATAAAGTTTCCCATTTGCATAGTGATTTATGTTTTATAAGTCACCTTTTTAACATCTGGTCTATTTTAATTTTCACACGAACCAAGAGAAATTGTTACCTTATCACTATAATGGAAATAAGGATGCTAAAATTTAAAGAATAATTTGCCAAACTTACACCCAGATCTTTTCTCTCTGGAGTCAAGATTCTTTGGAACGGCACAGATTTTACAGGATAGATGCCCTCAGTTCTACTCAGCATTATGACCCTCTCCCTCCACATTTTCTTATACTGAGTGTATAATGCCTTTGAATACAAAGGGATAAAAGGCTACAATTCATTGCATATATTGTATGAAGGTCTCTCTGTATAACCGTCCAAGGACCAACTAAATTCATTTACTCGTCCACTTGGGGCCAGCTTCTTATCCATTCTCAAGTTCAAAACATATTGTATTCTGAGCCCACGCTTTGAAGAAATCTAGTATAAAGAGAGTTGTCTGTGGGAGGTCTGTTCCTCGTTGTTTCCAAATAATCATTAAGTGGACATATGGTGAATTGAATCCATACCAACAGTTCTGAACCTATTCAATTTCTTTTTTTTAACAGTGAACTAGAGGGTAACCAATTTGTAAGCATTTTCAGAACTTCTCCATTGAAATTAGGTTTTAATTATCCCAATTCTCATCATATGAATTAAGAGTCGAGTATAAAAGAAAATGGATCTTTGCAAAAAGATAGCCAAGTCCCACATGCCAGGTATAGGGTTTGGGATTGTATGTGTTGTTCCCAAATTAAGTGTTTTCAATGGTGAGCTATCATGAAAAATTACAGTTTTTGCGTGGTTTTTCCAGCATGTGCAAATCACAAGTGTGACTTATGGAGACCAATTTACTTCAGTGGCTGGGCTCTCCAACTGCCTTTAATTCAATTATAAATTTAGAATATCCTTTTGTGGCAGAAGGTATGTGAGGAGAAAGGGGGGTTGGTAGGAAAGAAGGCAGAGCCTCTGGTACGTCTTTCCTGAGGAAGCCGAGCAGCAGCATTTCAAAGCTTATATATCAAGGGCGGAATTTTCACCATATTGGTAACATTAGTCTCAGTAAATACTATTCCCTGTGTGCCCCAGAGGAAAAGATCAAATTACCTCAACACACTTAGACAGTTGAAAGATTTTAGTAATCTTCCTATCTTCTTTTCTCTCTCTCTCTCTCTCTCTCTCTCTCTGTGTCTCTGTCTCTGTCTGTTTCTGTCTCTTCTATACACAGTATAACCTGCTCTTAAGGAAAGTTATAACGTGATGATGTGAGGTTATAGTTCAATAATAAATGATTATTCAAATCCTTTGGAGACATGCTATTTTAATGTACACAATGGTAGAATCTTCTCCTTTGTGTTTCTGGAGAAGGCGAAAGGGCTTCTAAAAAAGCCATGGATTCCAGCCTTTAATGGGCTTTGAAAAATACCAGACTGGAGGGTAGTAAGTTGATGCCATTAGGACAATTCAATAATATTCTTATTTTCTTATTATCATAGAGGCATCTGTTGCTCGGGGAGAAATCGCGAGATGAAGTTTTCTTTCCTACACGCCAGCACCATTCTGAGATCTTTTGGAAAAACTGCTTCTGCAGCAAAGAACAAGTGCAAAGCTACAGGTCAAGGGCAGATGGAGTCCTGTGTAACCAGACATACTGACTCCTGCCTGCCTGATCTTTAAGCGGAAAGTTGACACTTGGTTCTCTGAGACAAGTTCTGACCTGAGAAAGCAATATAATCATCTCAAATAAGGCCAGAATGGCTAGAAAATTTCAGCTACTTACTACTGGGCTGATTTTCAGAGCCCAAGGCCCTGTTTATTTTATGGCAACAAGCTTCCTGAACCTTCCCTTCATTCTGGAAACTAACTAACTAAATAAATAAACAAACACACAAACAAACTTGGAGAATCTCTGAAATTTTCCCACATGAAGAACACCCTTCTGATCTTATTTTCTGATTTGTAGAAGGGATAAATGCATACCTTTTAAAAAATATAATCTCAACCTAACCAGTATTCACTGTTTTCAATTATAATTCCTGCTGCATTTCTTTCCTGGGGATCAGGTTTTGGAAAACAGAACAAATTAATGGCAGATACCTGCAAAAACTCTGTGTTCCTTCAGGATCCCCGTTTCCCTGAAGTCCTCTTGGTAAAAGAATTAAACACACCTCCACATCACTATGGTGAAAGGCACCCATCAGTAAAAAAAAAAATCCCTGCTGAGGGTGTTTCCTTAATATGTTTGGAATTGTAAGAGGGAGAGGCTTTTCTCTTCGAACTCCAGCCTCACGTACCTTGGAGCTGATGAATTCTGCACGTCCCTGGGATTTGCGGGAGGTTACAGAACAAGATTATGCGCCCCGGTGATATATTTACGGCAAGGACAACCCGGGCACAGCTGCAGCTTGAAACCAGAAATGTGTAGAAAGACTGTAACCATGAAATACTTACGGCTATTATTTCAACGGAGCATCCTTGTGTACCTGGGAAATGGAGCCAATCAATTTTGCTTTTGCTTTTTCATCGTCACTGGTTTAATGTAATTTAGTCAAGGAGGATGAAAACTGGTACCTGACTTTATTATTTTCTCATGGAAAATCAAGGCCAAGAAAAAATGGTGTCCAGCGACGGGGATTTGATGCAGTTAACTGCTTTGCAAAGAATTATAAGAAGGCAAAGCTCTCAGTTTGTGCAAAAAGGGAAGGTTGGGGGTTTCCTGTCCTTTTAGGATTAAGCTGCAAATATCATTTAACATTGAATGGCTTTAGACGCGATATCACATTGAATTTCTCAAGTGGCTTCCCCAGATCTTTTTTTTTTTTTTTCTTTCTCCCACTTCCTAAATAATTATGCTGAGGACAGTCTGGATGGAGCAGTTAGCAAAGCAGACGGTGTCCCTCGTGGAGTCCATAACCTTGTTAGGAAAAGGACATTAAAAGAAAAAGTAGGAGGACGGAGATAGTAACAAAGTCACAGGCCTCCATAAAGCTAGCAAAGTGATCCAAGAGAGCGCACTTAACACGCCTCACGTTTACGTGTTTGCTTCCTCGATCAGTCAGCCTGTGAGATTTGTGACTGAAGCAATGTGTTATTTGAACTGTTTTTTTTTTTTGTTTTTTTTTTTCAGACCCCTCTACGGTTTATCATTCTCTTCCCGGAGACTTGCACAGTGCATGGCACACGGTGAATGCTTACCAATCTTTGTTAGTGATGTTTGTTGAGTAAGCCGGCAGTTGCTGGGAATTACTCATGTAATCCTTAAAAAAGTCACGTGAGCTAAATTAGGCATCTATGTCTTCTTTTTACTGACAGGAAAACAGGGGGAAAAAAAAGGACTACAACGGGTCTTTGGACTCTGAAACCAATGTTCTTTCACCAAACAACACTGCCTCCAGAAAAACACAGGTGATGTAAAGGATGAACGTGATCCTGATGAAACTAACAGACTGTACGTGCTTGTTTGCCCGTCAGTAAAGGGGGTAGGAAACAAGACGAACGCTTCCGAATTATGCCTGAATTAAAATGCATCCAATTTACCCTCAAATGAAAATCTATGGGATAAAAGCCAAAAACTTTCTTAGATTTTTGTATCTCCAGCAACCTATATTTAAGCAGATGCATTTCTTTTTAAAGAACCCTCCTATTCAAGCTTTTGAAAGGGAAGATTTGCCTTTTAATGGAATATCTTTGTTCCATCATGAAGATAAGATGCAACTTTACAAGTTTGGTTATTTATTCTCAATTTTAGCAGACTTTTTCCCTAAACTATTACAGTTAGCATATAAAAAAAGACAGACTCTGCAATATATTCGATGCCAGACAGACTGGAAACATCCATAGGAAGTGTCTTAGCTTGGGCTTGCCAAGACAAAGTACCATAGACTGTGTGGCTTCAACAACGGAAATTTATTTCTCACAGTTCTGGAGCCGGGGAAGTCCAGGATCAAGGTGCTGGCTGGTCAGAGTTCTCTTCCTGGGTCGCAAATAACCGCCTTCTTGCTGTGTCTTTAGGTGGCAGAGAAAGAACTGTCTCTCTCTTTCTCCCTCTTCTTACAAAGCCATTAATCCCATCATGAGGGCCTTACCCTTACGACCCACTCTAATCCCAATTATCTCGCAAAGACCATATCTCCAAATATTATCTCAGTGGGGGTTATGACTTGAACACAAATTTGGGGAGACATAAACATTCAGTTTATAACATGAAGTATAATTGGAAACCGTTTTTAAGAAATGAAACTAATTCCATGACACACACACGTGTGTGGGGGCGTGCATCACCCCCCTTCCACACACACACACATAAGACTTTAGACCAAACTTTGAACCTTTGACGAGGACCATGCATAAAGTTATGCCAAATCTTGAAGCACTGAATCTAAATAATAAAAGTTAGACTGACAATCCACAACAGAAGGACAAGTAAAGCTAATCAGGAATGGTTCATGTACTTGGCATTATTGGAAAAGAAATCAGAGATAGCTCGACATAAGTAAGGTAGCAGGTAAGTCCCAGAGTGCTATAACTGGTCCAGAAAAGACTTTTAAATTTAACTTGAGCATCTTGGCGTTGTAAGAGCTGAAACATCTTTGTTTCAAAAAGGTGCAATGTGCATAGAATCCATTTGTTAGAAATTTAAAAGTATTCTATTGACAATGGTTTCAGATTTATTACCAAAGTGGAAGAAAATGAGCACATTTTTTATTTTGCTATGTTCTGTCCAATGAGCAAAAAGAAAACAAAGAAAGGATGAATTGTAATGATACTATATTTCAGTCCTTGTGAAAGAAGCATTGATGACCGACATAACCACTGGAATATCAAAACCTTGTCTTGATTAATTGTTATCTTAAGAATAAAAATCTGCATATAGTGTGCATTTATTTTGATATGTGTCCTGCCTACTTTCAAATAGAATTTATAATGGTAAAAAATAAATCATTATAACAATCCCTATCAAAATAACACCAGCATCCTTCATAGAGCTAGAACAAACCATTCTAAAATTTGTATGGAACCAGAAAAGACCCCGAATAGCCAAAGCAATCTTGAAAAAGAAAACCAAAGCAGGAGGCATCACAATCCCAGACTTCAAGCTGTATTACAAAGCTGTAATCATCAAGACAGTATGGTACTGGCACAAAAACAGACACTCAGATCAATGTAAGAGAATAGAGAACCCGGAAATGGACCCACAAACGTACGGCCAACTAATCTTTGACAAAGCAGGAAAGAATATCCAATAGAATAAAGACAGTTTCTTCAGCAAATGGTGCTGGGAAAACTGCACAGAGACATGCAGAAAAATGAGCCTGGACTGCTTTCTTCCACCATACACACAAAAAAAAACTCAAAATGGATGAAAGACCTAAGTGTAAGACAGGAAGCCATCAAAATCCTCGAGGAGAAAGCAGGCAAAAACCTCTTTGACCTCGGCTGCAGCAATTTCTTTTTAACACGTCTCCAGAGGCAAGGGAAACAAAAGCAAAAATGAACTACTGGGACCTCATCAAAATAAAAAGCATCTCTGCACAGCAAAGAAAACAATCAGCAAAACTAAAAGGCAACCAACGGAATGGGAGAAGATATTTGCAAACAACATATCAGATAGTCAGTTAGTATCCAGAATCTATAAAGAACTTATACAACTCAACACCCAAAAAACAAATAGTCCAGTGAAGAAATGGGCAAAAGACACGAATAGACACCTCTCCAAAGAAGACATCCAGATGGCCAACCGACACATGAAAAAATGCTCAACATCACTCGTCATCAGAGAAATACAGATCAAAACCAAAATGAGATACCACCTCACCCCTGTCAGAATGGCTAAAACCAACTCAGGCAACAAGAGATGTTGGTGAGGATGCAGAGAAAGAGGATCTCTCTTGCACTGCTGGTGGGAAAGCAAACTGATGCAATCACTCCAGAAAACAGAATGGAGATTCCTCAAAAAATTAAAAATAGAACTACCCTATGACCCAGCAATTGTACTATTAGGTATTTATCCAAGGGATACAGGTGTGCTGTTTTGAAGAGGCACATGCACCTCAATGTTTATGACGATAGTCAAAGTATGGAAAGAGCCCAAATGTCCATCAACAGATGAATGGCTAAAGAAGATGTGGTGTGTGTGTGTATATATATATACATATATATGTATATATATATGTATATATATATATATATGTATATATACATATATATATATACATATATATGTATATATATGTATATATATATATGTATATATACATATATATGTATATATAATGCAGTATTACTCAGCAATCAAAAAGAATGAAATCTTGCCATTTGCAACTACATGGATGGACTGAAGGGTATA
This sequence comes from Panthera tigris, assembly GCF_018350195.1. Lineage (NCBI taxonomy): Eukaryota > Metazoa > Chordata > Mammalia > Carnivora > Felidae > Panthera > Panthera tigris. The sequence continues at coordinate 112,815,942 of NC_056666.1, read as the reverse complement.
ATGTTAAGCAAAATTTTTGAGTCAGAGAAATACAAATATCATATGACTTCACTCATATGAGGACTTCAGGGTACAAAACAGATGAACATAAAGGAAGAGAAGCAAAAATAATATAAAAATAGGGAGGGGGACAAAAACATAAGAAACTCTTAAATATAGAGAGCAAACAGTTGCTGGAGAGGTTGTGGGGGGGAGGGCTAAATGGGTAAGGGGCATTAAGGAATCTACTCTTGAAATCATTGTTGCACTACATGCTAACTAACTTGGATGTAAATTAAACAATAAATAACATAAAATGAAATTAAATAAGTAAATAAATAAATAAAATCAGAAAAAAAAATCATTATATTTGTTAACCCATATTGGATTGTAAGGTCCAGCAAACCCCAACTACGATGGTTTAAGCACAAAAGGGAATTTATCAGTCCATCTAGTTGAAGTCCTGAGGTAGAACTCACATCTAACACAACTAAATCCGGGATTCAAAGAAGTCATCAGGTATCTGTTTCCCTGTCTTCACATCTCAGGTCTGCTTTCCTTTGGGTTGGCTCCATTGTCAAGCACCTGTGGAACAAAATGGCAGCCTAAAACTCTAGTTTCTCATGCCCATATTCTGAAAATTAACACCGTCTTCACAGTCATGGTAGTGAAAGGCTTTGATAGACCTTATGTTAATATCATGGCTCATTCTTGATCCAGTTACAGTGACCAGAGCAACAGAGCCCATTGATTGGCCTGGCTTGTGTCATGTTCCCACCCTTGACTCCAAAAGACCAGGACTAATTCCCTCTAAACCACATGGACTGAGAATGGCAGAAACGAAGCAACCGAGAAATAATGACACTCTATTACCACAAAAGGGGTAAATAGCTTTCACGTAGTCGAACACTACGGATGTCTACCACAGTCCCAGTACAATTAAATTGAATCATTGACAAATATGGAAAAGAAAAAGTCCCATATAATAGTGGTAGTGGTCTTGGGGGTGTGGAGGGAAAGAAGGGGTGATGGTACATCACAGAAAACTGGACTGAGAAAAGCCAGAATGAGCAAGTATAAGAACTTTGCTTTGAGTTTCCGAGAAGCCGTGGGTCATGTAGCTCTCCTAATCTAATGAAAGGAAGCTCCCAGCTTGTTAGTTGATATAGATACTTTCCTGGTTCTGAATTCTGAGAATAATTTGTGTCCAAAGCCTTTAATAAGAAATACTCAAAAACGTAATGAGGTACCATGTTTTCAAAAAGCAAGATTTCAAACGGAGAAAGATTTCCTTTTGCTCAATGAAAGCCAAGGACATAGCATTACACTGTAGCTCCGTAAAGTCAATTATTCAAAAGGCTAGTGTGACATGGGCCAACTATGTAACTTAATGAAGGGCTCAACCATAGAAAACCTGCAGTGAAATGTTAGCTCTGCTACTTATTAGCTGAGCCACTTAGCCATCCCTCTCATTCTCTAAGCTTATGTTTTTTAATTATAAAGAAGGAGTAATAATACCTATATTTTTGACTATAAATGAGAATTAAATTAAGTAACATATGAAAGTACTTTTAACTCTTTAATATATATTTATACATATACAAAGTATTTTCATCAGGAAAATGATACTCTAGGATCTTCTAGATAAAGGATAAAGTCAGATGGCATTGTATATATCTTATGACTGATTACAGTTGATGAGCCATTCAATAGTAAAGGGCTATTTCAAGTTTTCATTGCAGCTCTAATAAAACCTTTTTTTACTGCCCCTCTTTCATTATTTTGCTCTTAAACTTCCTAGGCTTCAAATAAGTGAGGTGTCACCAACAAAAGAAACCGTTGTTTTTATTTGTGAAGTACTTTAAAGTAGTGCCCATAACCCTGAATAAAGCTTTGTGGACATTATTATTACCGGTACAATCATTCCTACCGCATTACCTCAATCAATCGCTACCATATATTGAGCATTTCGTATTGGCCATACACAAAATGAATCACTTTTGCATCCATTGAAAACGCGATCCCTGGACTAGGAATGAGGAGAAGGATGGCTTTTGTAACAGCCCTTGAGTGGTAGAACATTGGCCTAACCACCTCCTGCTGACTCCATTTCTCCAGGCATAGTATGGGTATGACTGCACATCTTACAAGTTTCCTTCCAGACTTCAATATCCTATCATTACTTCGTCAGGGTTAACTTATTGGTGAAAAGATTGTTTCTCACATTTGTGGTGTTCCATAAGCACTTTTACCCTGGTTATGAATCAGTACTTTTGTTACAGTGTTCTCTTTGGTATTTTATCAGAAACAGCACCATTTTTTTTTTTCCTCCAATGAACCTGATGGGCTGCTCTTCCGTAAGAGAGAAGAACGTGTCTGCTACAATTCATGGAATTTTGTGGAATGTGTTTCCTTAAGGAAACAGAAAAGACCCAGTAAGTTTGTGTTAATGTCTTAAACAAGCAGGTAGTATTGTATTTCCAAGGGAAAATTCATTTCTTTTTTTCTTTTTTTTTTTTTTTTTTTAATTAAAAAAAATTATTGAGATGGGGCTCCTGGGTCGCTCAGTTGGTTATGTGTCCAACTTTGGCTCAGGTCATGATCTCCGGGTTCGTGAGTTCCAGCCCAGCGTCGGGCTCTGTGCTGACAGCTCGGAGCTTGGAGCCTGCTTCGAATTCTGTGTCTCCCTCTCTCTCTGCCTCTCCCCACTCACACTCTGTCTCTCCTTCTCTCTCAAAAAATAAGTAAACATCCAAAAATTTTTTTTTAAAATATTGAGGTATCATGGATATAACACTATATCTTAAGTTCCCTAATAGTTCACCAGCTTTCATCAGTCAAGGTCAGAGTTAATACGCCAAAATGGCATCTAGCAGTGGCTTTCAGCTTTGGATACGCATTATAGACATTAGGGAGCTTTAAAAAATATCAGTGCCTGAATCCCACCACTAGCGATTCTGAAGAAATTGGCCAAGGGCGCAGCCTGGAAATTGAGATTTATTTTCTAAAGCTTTCCCAGATGATTCTAATGTGTAGTCAAGATTAAGATTTACTGGCCCATCTGGTGTTATCCGTGAGGCAGGGCATCATGTACTTGAAGACAGGATGCGCCAATCAGGATGATATGGTGGATAGATACACTGTTGGAGAACATCAGCAGGATTGCCCAGTCAAGCCCCAACCAGCATTTGCAAGACAGGTGAAACCAGTGGTATAAAAAAATGGCTGGTTGTAAGAAGGATTTTTGTACTTATGTATGCTGTTTGGGGGACTTTCAACTGAGGAAAAGTAGAAGAAACATACGTCATCTTCAGTGGAAAAAGCCTATGTGAGAATTTTCTTTTTTTTCTTTTCTTCTCCCCCCGCTCCCATTTTTTAAATTGTCAAAATCTAGAGCAGACACCTGGGGAAAAGATGTTCTGCATTTGCCCTCCCACCCCTTTTGGTGGCATTAAATTTTCTTTTCTATTTCGGAGGTTTTCTGGACAGGGTTTATAATATCGTTGTTTCCTGCAGGGTCTATTTTAATTGACAGAACCAATAGACACAAGAAATCTTTACCAAAATGAGAAACCAACTGGATGTAATCCTTTGGGAATTTCTCTGCTTTCTTAAATAAACTCCAACACATGGTCTTGTCCTGGCATGTTTGGGCAATTATGCCCATTACGTCTCTTTGCTGGCTTTTTAAACCAGTTTTTTTGATTTCTTGCGAATTTTTCGGAGCAAAGCTAAATTGATCTTGCACCGAAAAGATAAACTCCAATCCAGAAACCAAAAAGAAAATGTTTATGTGGTTGAGGTGCATATTTATAGAATTCCTCACTGGAGGGTGAGACGTGGGCGGGGGGCGATGTTTCAGCTTCTGGTGGATATGATAGTCCTTTGTCAGTTCTGTGAGATGAGAGGTTTTCATCCACCGTGAAGCTTGCCAAGCCTGGTCTACAGATGGTTAACATTTATGCTCTTCTTATATTGGCTTGTGAATTCTTGGGTGAAAATTTGAGGTTAAATGTACAAATAATATGGAAGGAAGTAAATGCTTGAGGTTAATGTATGCAGGAAAAACCAGGGAGGGGACTTTTTGCTAAAGGTTTTTTTGAAAAGCTACTCTACTTCCTACAGATGGATAGAGTAACCCAAGATAAGGGAGTTTAATTCTTTTTTTTTCAATTTTTATAATGGCCACAAAAACACACCTCATACTCTGAAGCAGGGAGAAATATCGAATTGGTCATAGGGTTATATTATTTTGTTTGTTTGTTTGTCTGCTTTTCTATTTCACAATATGAGGAGAGAAAACTAAGATGTTTGGAAAATTAAAAGACAGTAAAATAACTTTCCTCCATGGTAGCATTTAGGGATTAAAAGACAAGTAGTCAAAAAGAATAAGAAAGGCCACTAATCATTGTTATATTCACTGATTGCCTAAAGATTTCAGAGATTTTTATTTTCTTGTATTGATTTTCCTGTTGGTAAGAGTCCTTAATATTTTGTTTTCTTGGATCTCAGGCTTTATCCCTGTTAAATAATCTGTTAGGTAGGGGTGTGTATGTGTGTGTGTGTGTGTGTGTATAGACAATTTAGAAGTGTAGTAATAAGTTGTCTTATAATTCAATTATCTCTTGATTTGAAAGGTGAATTTTATTAAACTATAGGATACATGTAAGAAGTTTTGGCTGTAAAGAATAGAAACCAATTTGGCTACTTTAAGAAAAAAATCAAGATTCATTGCAAAGATACTGGGGTTATTTCACAGTACCTAAAGGCTGAGAGATGTCAGTGTATTAAGTTGTTTTTAAAATAGCTCTTGGGAAGCCTGGTGGCTCAGTCAGTTAAGTGTGTGACTTTCCCTCAAGTCGGAATCTTGTGTTTCATGAGTTTGAGACCCACGTCAGGCTCTGTGCTGACTGTTCAGAGCCTGGAACTTGCTTCGGATTCTGTGTCTCCCTCTCTCTCTTTGCCCTTCCCCCATTTACACTCTGTCTTTCTCTCTTTCTCTCTCAAAAATAAATAAACATTAAAAAAATCTTTTTAAATGGCTTTCAGTGATCCCTGACTCGTAATATTTTTTACCAAATATCATCCCCTCCCCAGGAGTGTGGGCTGGCTGGATCTAGTGACTTCTAATAAATAGAACTTAGCAAAAGTGATGGGATATCTCTTCCAAGATTAAGTTATAAAAGACTGTGGCTTCCATTTTCTTTCTCTTTCCAATCTGATGAAGACAGATGCCATATTTTGAGCTGCCCCGTGAAACAGCTTACGTGACAAGGAACCGAGGGCAGCCTCTGGCCAGCAGCTCAAGAGGAACCAAGGTTCTTAATGTAACTCCCGGCAAGAACAGAATTCTGCCGTCTGCTATGTGAGAGCCTGGAAAATATCCTTCCCTAGTTGAGATGTCTGATGAGAGTACGGCTGTGGTCAGCACCTTGACTTTAATTTTTTGAGGGATCTGGGGACAGAGGGTCCAGTTAAGTCACGTCTAGATTCCCAACTTGCAGAAATTATGGGAAAATAAATGCTCTTCATTAATTTAGTGTTGAGTTAATCTGTTACATAACAATAGATAACTAAGAGTCAGCAAGAAACTGGCAGAGCACTGGGGGAATCCATCAAATGTCTTTTTTTTTTTTTTTTTTTCCTGCTCCTTGATTTTCTTTTCCTTTGGGTGTCTCTCATTCATTTCTCCCATTACCAAGCCACTTTGCCTACTCCTCAGGACCAGGGGCACCAATCGTTCCTATATTACCAGCTCTCAGTTTCTGTCACACAAAAGGAAATTAATGTATTTTTAGGTACATATCCACACCTCTAATTTTAGGTACATTTCCAAACTTTGGACCGGAGGCCCACATTTGAGCCAATCATCTATGCCCAGGAGGGAAGCATAAAAAGAAGAGACTGTGATTGGCCCTGCTTGGATCAAGCATACTAACACTGCAGTGTTGGGAGCAATTGTGAAGACTGGAGAAGGTAGTTACATCTGCAATTTGTTTCAATGTCTTGTTCACTTTGGTCCATGTTTATACAACTTGAATTACTAACATATATTAGTAAAGTATTTGAATTCTTTCAATTCATTCAAATACTCTAAAAAGTAAATGTAGAAAAACTGAAGGTCTCTAGAAAGACTTTCCACCTAGAAAATACATCCTGTGAAACTTGAGGTTTGTGCAAGTTACACGCCAAGAAGTAGAAAGTAATAGACACTGACATTCTTGATTATTCAGGAAGGATATGGTTTGACATTTAAGGCCAACTGAAGCTTCTTACCCCAATCATATCGCGAGCTCCTTTGGGCCTCCACTCTTTATTTATTGTCCTACATGTGTGTGGAAAAACTGATACAATTCTGGCAAAGGGCGGGGGGGGGGGGAACCCACTAAGATCTGTTGGTTGTACCAGGATAGTGAGCATTTATCAAGCTACAGTATTTTTCAAGCTGCACTTGCATAATTGTGACCCCTGAAAAGGTCCCTTCCGAACTGCCTATACATAGAAGGGCAGAACGCAGACAATAATCAAACAATGTAGACAAAACAGGGCGCCTTTGCCGCTGTCTCGCTGGGATCCAAGGAGAACAAAGGGTGGCAGGTTATGTTGTATTTTGGCCATCAGACTTGCTTTGCATCTCAAAAGAGTTCTGTAAAAATTACCTCTGGAATCAGACAAAATAAGCATACTTCTCTATTATTTTGGTGTCCTGGGAGAATCAGCGACACAGTGAGATGGTCAAGGTAATAAAATCATGCATTCAAGGGGCGCCTGGGTGGCTCAGTCAGTTGAGTGTCCGACTTCGGCTCAGGTCATGATCTCGCGGTCTGTGAGTTGGAGCCCCGCGTCGGGCTCTGTGCTCACGGCTCAGAGCCTGGAGCCTGTTTCGGATTCTGTGTCTCCCTCTCTCTCTGCTCCTCCCCTGTTCATGCTCTGTCTCTCTCTGTCTCAAAAAAATAAATAAACGTTAAAAAAAATAAATAAAAAAATATAAAGTCTGAAGTAATCTCTACACCCAACACGGGGCTCGAACTCCAAACCTCAAGATCAAGAGTCACATGCTCTTTCCACCGAGCCAGCCGGGCGCCCCTATGACATACTTTTTGACACCAGTCATTTGCTCTGTCAACCTCAATGTCCTCATTTGTCAAATAGGGAAGTGATTTTAGCAATGACACATACAAAGTTCTGCGTATGACCCAGTGCATGGTATTGCGCACTCAATCTCATGCATTTTTTCGTCATTCTTTGGGAACGAGAAGGGAACGTGAGTCGGTTGTCCCTTGGTGATCATCTAGGCTCACAGCTGTCGGCACATTTTGGTGTATCAGTTTCCCAGGCTGCCATAATAAATTGCCACAAACGTGATGGCTTAAAACAACAGCAATGTGTTCTCTCTCAGATTTGGAGGTAAGAAATCTGAAGTCAAGGTGTCAGCAGCCCATGCTCCCTCTAAATGTACTTGGGGAGCATTTTCCCTTGATTCTCTCTTTTTTTTTAATTTAATTTAAGTTTATTTATTTATTTTGAGGGAGAGCAAGAGAGACAGCACAAGCTGGAGAGGGGCAGAGAGGAGAGACAGAATCCCAAGTAGGCTCCACACCATCAGCACAGAGCCCAGTGTGGGGCTCGAACTCACAGACCATAAGATCGAGAGTCGGACGCTTAACTGACTCTGCCAACCAGGTGCCCTGATTCTCTGAGCTTCGGGTGGTTTCTGCCCGTGGTCTGTGGCGGCAGAAGCCCAATATCTGCCTTTATCTTCCTTCACATGGCCTTCCTCCTTCCCCAGTGCATGTCTGTCTCCCAATCGCTCCTTCCTTTCTTTTAAGAGGACACCAGTCACTGGATTTAGGTTTGTCCTACATCCCGGATGATTGCATCTGGAAATCATAAACTAACTGCATCTGTCAATACCCTATTTTCAAATAAAGTCACATTCCGAGGTTCTGGGCGCACGTGATCGGGTGTTTGCGGGGCAAGGGCTGGGGGGCGCTATTCACCACACTGCAGTGGTGGGGTTGCCAAATGCTTCCAGCTCCCCCATGCCCTTTGCCTGATTTTTACTTCAACCTATTCATTCAGCTCACATTTTGGACGCACCTACTGTGTATCAGATCTTGGGACACAAAGGTGGTTCCTTGAAAGAGCTCACCATATTTTGAGAAAGGTGCACACTGAACAGGCTGTCTGGAACTATAGCAACAGAGAAAAGTGGTGTTTTGTCCCTAAGTGGTTGGAGAGGACTCTCTGAAGGAAGCAAATCCTGTAGGTGTCACAAACTGTTTCCTCATCTAGGCAAAGCACAGGTGCCAGATGAAGGTATATAGGGTGAAAGAAGGAAATGGACATGGCCAGACAGACCATTCTGGCCCTCTGGGTTAAACAGAAGTAGGCGACATCCTTGGGTGCCCAACCAACTTGCTTCAAATAGGATTGCACCCAACATTCAAGGCGAATGTATATCAAGGTGTAACAATTAGAACCCTGGATTGTAAAAATTTTATTTAAATAAAGGATTTAGGGGCGCTTGGGTGGCTCAGTCGGTTGAGCGACCGACTTCAGCTCAGGTTATCATCTCACGGTTCGTGAGTTCGAGCCCCGAGTCAGGCTCTGTGCTGACAGCTCAGAGCCCGGATCCTGCTTCAGATTCTGTGTCTCCCTCTCTCTCTGCCCCTCCCCCGCTCATGCTCTGTCTCTCTCTCAGAAATAAATAAACATTAAAAACAATTTTTTTAAATAAAATAAGATAAAATAAAATAAAATAAAGGATTTACCTGAGTGTCTGCTATCTACGAGAAATACAGTTTTATTTAAAATGGGGAACGTGCACTGCAAAATGTATGTATGTGTGACCACTCATTGGCTAGAATAGAACATCACTGGTTTCTAAATTATTTAATTGGTGACACATTGCCATGATATGCGGTGACATTTAAGCTCCCTTTGTAGTTATGTTTCTTTCAAGGGGATGTTTTTATAAATCTAATTTCATACACATCATAGTTTAAAATTCTTCCCTGCGGCAAAGTGGTAACTGAAAGCTAGATGTTAGCTTGTCATTGCACCTTGCTTTGAGAGAACTCGGGAGGTGCAAGAACACTTATTTTCAGCACTTGGAATGTGACAAATGTGTTATCTCTAGACTTCATGAGGTTCACCTCCACCTCCCTCCATCACACCTAGATTCTTGGTGAGTGTAGGTGCTATGTTTTCTATGATAGAGGCTTTGTCCTCAGACAAAAAAATTCCACGTGCAAGCGTTGCCACAAGGATTCGATTGTATGTCTACAACAACTACTTCTTTTTTTTTTTTTTTTTTTTTTTTTTAAATTTTTTTTTCAACGTTTTTTTATTTATTTTTGGGACAGAGAGAGACAGAGCATGAACGGGGGAGGGGCAGAGAGAGGGAGACACAGAATCGGAAACAGGCTCCAGGCTCTGAGCCATCAGCCCAGATGCCTGACGCGGGGCTCGAACTCACAGACCGCGAGATCGTGACCTGGCTGAAGTCGGACGCTTAACCGACTGCGCCACCCAGGCGCCCCTACAACAACTACTTCTGCTGGCAGGTGGTGGCTTAAGCTACGTCACCCCACAATCAGGCTCTGAAGCTATGCCAAAGATATCAGAAAGCCCTGGTATCTATGAAAGAATAATTACTAATCCGAGGTAGTTGAACAGAGGGGACTCACCTTGAATGAAATTGTGAAGTAGGTAAACATGTTCATTATCCTCTTACTTCCCTTTGCTAGACACTCAATGTCTGAACAGACAAATAGAACACAAGGATTTTCCATGTCGTTCAATAAGCCTTAATATATTTAAAACTTAAGGGGCGCCTGGGTGGCTCAGTCGGTTAAGCAGTCGACTTCGGCTCGGGTCATGATCTCGTGGTTTGTGAGTTCGAGCCCCGCGTCGGGCTCTGTGCTGACAGCTCAGAGCCTGGAGCCTGTTTCGGATTCTGTGTCTCCCTCTCTCTCTGACCCTCCCCCGTTCGTGCTCTGTCTCTCTGTCTCAAAAATAAATAAACATTTAAAAAACAATTAAAAAAATATATTTAAAACTTAAGTGAATATTTTACTGCTTTAAGAATTAGAAAATGGTATGGAACCAATATGGCTGCCATGAAAAAAATTCAACACCGAGGTCGTATTGCTTCCAAGAGCAGGCAAAGGTTTCCCCAACGGTTCCTCAAAGCCCAGTTTCACCTATCCAACCTTCAGTCATAGGCATCTTGAAGACATCTTTAAAATATCATCAGAGGCGCCTGGGCGGGTCAGTCATTTAAGCATCTGATTCTTGATTTCAGCTCAGGTCATGATCTCAGGGTCTTGAGATGGAGCCCCACATGGGGCCCTGAGCTGACAGCATAGAGTCTGCTTGGGATTCTCTCTCTCCTTCCCTCCCTGCCCCTTCCCTGCTCATGCTCTCTCTCTCTCTCTCCCTTTCTCTCTCTCTGTCTCAAATAAATAAATAAATAAATAAATAAATAAATAAATAAATATTTTAAAAAATACGTGATCAAAGATATGGATCTTTCCACCAAAAAAAAAAAAAATGCATAGATACAATTTACAAACGTTTTCAGTGGATTTTAGAGTCACATCTCCATTCCCTAAGATCGGGCTCATTCTTTTACTGTCTTTCGACTCAGACATACCCTTTCTTGTGTTGGAATGGGGTAGCAGCTGGAGTGGCCATTATAGTTCTCCCCTTCCATATCAGGCTAGCTTCTGAATGTCTTCTTCCATGCTGTCATTCTGCAGACAGACCCACTGATCCTTCTTATTTTGAGGGCTTGTGTGTCAATCACCGTGAGAAACATTACGGGGAAACAATAGCAGGGAGATGACAAAAATAACAACAGGGCAGTCCCAAAGCTTACCTCTTAAGGCCCGCATGCCCGCTGAGAAGGTTCTAGGAGCCCTGCCCTTCAATGGCTGCTGTCTGATTTTCTTCTTTCGAGTCGGATCTCTTCTGATTAACTTGTTGGTTGAATCCTTTCTCCTTTCTAGGAAAAATTCAGAGTGTTTGGAAAGATGTCATGGGAGTAGATTTATCTCAAGGAGGCAAGTCGCGCCCTTGCGCTCCTGTGCACTGGGCGACCCACCCAAACGTAGGTACTTTCTCACTACACAGATTCCCTGCTCTTTTCCCTAAGAAATAGGTAAGTGTCATGAATTCCTTACAGAAGGAAGCCAATAGTTTTTAAGAACCTTGTAAAGGCATTGGAAAAGGGAATAGCGTTAAGGAGAGGGTTCATTCATTCAAAAATCAGTTAATGCTGATCTACTCAAAGTGAGAGATTGCAGAGGGAGAGTGCCCTGATGGTTAAAGAGAAAACTGCCCTTTTGGAGCTCACGACTAGGATTCTCATTGTTTTCCCATCTTTTCGGTCTTAACATGCTTCTCTCACCCAACTTCATTATGCTACAGTCCACATATTTCTTCAGCTTTAGGGGGTGATTTTGAGTTCTAAAAAAAAAGACGCTCACCACTCTGAATTTCATACCTTTCTCCCACTGTTTACACTCTTTTCCTCAATAACTCACCTGTCCAGGGTTGCCAGATTTAGCAATAAAAACAGTGAAGGCTGAATTTCAGAAAAACAGCAAGTGATCTGTTAGCATGTAACATTTGGAACATACTTATACTGAGAAATGTATCGTTGTTCATCTAATTCTGATTTAACTGGACGTCCTGATTTTTATCTTGCAACCCTACCATTATCCCAGCCCCTCTCTCCAAAATGTTGGCCCTCAAATTGAGTGACATCCACAGATTTAGACAGGATCTTCTTGATTTTATAAACCCGGTCACGGAGACATGCTAAACGCTCCGTAGGAAACCACTCCCTGCCAGGCAACACTTATTTGCTCCCCTCTGACATTGACCCTGTTAGCTGAATGGGACACTCCAGCCACTGCTAACCTCATACAATACGAGTCACATCTGGAGCATGTTTGTTTGGTTCCCCCCTCTCACTGATTTGAATTTTTGATTTTTTTTTTTTTTTCCTCGAGAAAACAAATCCTGTGGGCCTTGGCTGTCTGTCCCCTGTCCTGGGTCTGAGTGTGTCTTTTGTTTCTGTGATGACACTAAATGAGGATCGTGTTGGTAATTATCAAGCACATATTCTCCAGCAACTGTGGTAACAAGGCAAGAAAGACTGAAGCCTACAAGTAACTTACACCTAAGTTTTGATCTTCTCTAAAAAGCAAAGAAGAAAACCAAAGGTGAACAACTGGTCTGAATGTCACTCCCATCGTTCCCCCTGCTCATAGTGTGGTAGGATCTAGAACGTATGAAGCCTCGTGAAACGGATTTTGGATTAGCTCCTCTCTGACTGAGAGTTGGCTGTTCTGAGCTCAGCAGATATCAGAGTATCATGAGATTGGGAAACACCCAATGTGTAATTTATTTGATGCAACACTTTTGTAGGTATACTATTATGCCAACTTTTAACCTCAACCTAACTGAATTGAATTATGTTATCACTAATACCCCAAATCAGCAATTTCTAAAGGAGTTTATATGTGCAGCTGCTTTAAAATGTGCTTACAGATTAGCAAAATGTCAGAGCCTACTTTCAAAGATAGCTGTCTCCTGGGACACCATTTATTCTCGATCGTGACTTTAATGAGATTACCTCCCACCGAAGCAAACTGGTTTTCTATAAAATTCTAAAGAGAAGTTATCCACAGAAAAAGCAATGATACTTCCAGTCAGTATGGCCACCTCTGAGACAGGTAATAGACGCTGAAACTTCTGTGACACCAACCTCCAGTGTTCATTGCCAAACTAATTACACAAGGAGGCCATCAGACTGAGGTGGTTCCAACACTTCAGCAGCCTGTGCAAGCAAACCCAAAACGAAACCTGTAAACGCTTCGAGGTTAAGAAATCAAAATCTAAGAACAACCAGTCATAGACAACTAGGTTTTTCCCAAATAACGCAATGGCTGAAGCTGTAGCCAATTTAATCATTTCTTTGTTTTGTTTCTGCCTCTTTTCTTTAAAAGTCTAGCCCCAGCAGGATGGAGGTTCCTCAAAAAATTAAAAATAGAACTACCTATGACCCATTAATTGCACTACTAAGGATTTATCCAAAGGATACAGATATGCTATTTAGAAGGGGCACATGCACCCCAATGTTCATAGCAGCACTATCAACAATGGCCAATGGATGGAAAGAGCCCAAATGTCCATCGACGGATGAATGGGTAAAGAAGATGTGGTATATATACACAATGGAATATTACTCAGCAATCAAAAGGAATGAAGTCTTGCCATTTGCAACTACGTGGATGGAACTAGAGGGTATTATGCTAAGTGAAATTAGTCAGTCAGAGAAATACAAATATATATGACTTCACTCATATGAGGACTTTAAGAGACAAAGCAGATGAACATAAGGGAAGGGAAGTAAAAATAACATAAAACAAGGAAGGGGACAAAGCATAAAAGACTCTTAAATACAGAGAACAAACTGAGGGTTGCTGGAAGGGTTGTGGGAGGGGGGATGCGCTGAATGGGTAAGGGGCATTAAGGAAGACACTTGTTGGGTTGAGCACTGGGTGTTATCCATGGGGGATGAAGCACTGGAACCTAGTCCTGAAATCATTATTGCACTAACTATATGCTAACTAACTTGAATATAAATTTAAAAATAAGTAAATAAAATAAAAAAAATTAAATATATCCGCCTCCCCACCCCCCGCAAAAAAAAAAAAAAAAAAAAAAAAAAAAGTCTACCTCCAGGCTTCTGACAGTGGAGTGATCCTAACCATTTCAGGCCTGGAACTGCCCTATGTGAATCGGTTTTTGTTCCAACAAACTCTTAAAATGTTTACTATATCTCAGTGTATGTTTTAACACTATAAAGAAATCATTTATAAACCTGGAACTTGGGCGGACGGAGATTTGGATGGAGACCAGATGATTATTCCCCAAGAGCAGAATCTAAAATGGGACAGCCGCTCATGCCATTGGTTCACAAACTCCACTTTTCACAGAAACAAAAAAGTGTTTCTGAAATCCGCCTGAGACTCCCTAGGGGGTCAAGGGAGAATGCAGAGAACTGGCAAACAGTATGTGAGCCTATTCAGGCCCATCAGGAAATCAGAGTGCAGAGCCTACAGGGTAGCCCAAGGGAGCACTCTCGGGCCTGAGCCTTGAGGCCTCAGGACCTTGCTTTACAACCCTGGTGAAGACAAGCCCCCGCCTGCCTGTCGCATCGCCTGCGGGTCACATAGGTTACTACTCCGCGCACATCACATCGCCTTCGGTGTTTCCTGATTCAGGCCGGGCTGGGGGTCGTTCTGTACTGTTTTGATTATATCTGCCGGTTCTGATGAGCTCATTGCGTTGTTAATTAAATTTTTAGCTTATTTGAGTCTCCTTTTAATAGTTCACTTTTAACGGCGGGGAAGAGGACATAGCACCTCAGAGAATAGTGTCTGCCCCAGAGGTAACTCCACAGCCTTCCTTCCTGGGCTTCAAATCCCGTCCTCTTGCCAGGCCTTCCAGGGAACCCCAAAGGCACAAGTTAAAAATCTTCATCCAGGTGGTTTAGGAAGAGCATGGATGAAATTACCCTTCTGAGGGGAAATGCAGCTAGCCCTCCAGCCTCTGGGGAATTGCCAGACCAGAGAGGCCCAGAAGCTGTCACCCGGACCAAAGGTGAGGGCTCTCACCTCACGTATATTGTGTGTGTTAAAGTGCTTTTTCCACATTGTTTATCAATTGGGATACAATAACTCCCTAGGTGGTCTCTCTGGGCACAGTATAGGCCCTGAAAGGAATCTTTTCAGATGTGATCATCTATAGTCACCTATTCTCGTCCCTTTGTCTACGTAATGTTAATGTGGGATATGTTCCCCTGAACACTGGCTCTTTTAGGTGAATGAAAAACTCAGACAATGCCAGCTCTTTGTTTATTCTGTCTAGCCCAATCCCTTAAGGGTATCAACTCTGTTAAACTTTAAAAATTGTTTTGCCTAGGGGTGCCTGGGTGGCTCAGTTGATTAAGCATCCCACTTCCACACGGGTCATGATCTCACATTTGGTGAGTTCGAGCCCCGCATCGGGCTCTGTGCTGACAGCTCAGAGCCTGGAGCCTGCTTCGGATTCTGTGTCTCCCCCTCTCTGTTCATCCCCCCTCTCTCTTTCTCTCAAAAATAAATAAACATTAAAAAATTAAAAAAAAAATAGCTTTGCCTAGTTGTCAGTTTTTTTCTGTTTTTCCTTTTGGGTTTTGGTGGCTGGAAGTTTTAAATTTTCACGCAGTCAAATCTGCGTTTCTTATGAGGATATATTTCCACGTCAGAGTTTCTTGCACTTTTGCCTTCAAACAACCCATTATGAATACAAATTTTAAAATGTGCAGCTAAGCTTAAAAACTGTTTAGATAGATAGCTATAATAGTTCCGACCAGTACAGTGCCTCATGACGTTCAGCGGTACGATACTGGACTGACGCAGTCAGGTACGTGCTCATTTGGTCTCTGCCATATGCTAGCTCTGCATCCTCGATGCTCTGTTGGAAACCCTAGGAACCCTCCTTTTTCTCTTCTCTCCCTTTCCCGAAAAAGTCAGTCTTAAAGAAGTTACATAGAATTGAGCAAAGTGGACGTGAGCTTTAGGGCAGGGCTGTGGGATGGGAAATTGGCATGTTCCAGAGGTGATGTCAGAGCTCAAGTGAAGTGACAAGGACAAATATCTACCTGCACTCTATACTTGATGACTATTGGCCTGTGGTCCACAGGTGGGGCAGAACATTTCATATTCTTACCAAGAAGTTAACTATTTAACAAGAAGTCTCTGTTAGTTAGGATGCTATCAGTTATAAGGGATAATAACAAGTTAAAATGGCTTAAGCAAAAACAAAACAAAACAAACAAACAAACAAACAAACAACTACTGGAAGGCTCTTGGGGTCTCTCACAGAATCTAAGGAGGAGGTGAATGACCAAGTCATAAGGAGGGCCAGAATGCAGCAGAGAGAACACCCTGGAACAACTCAATTCAGGAACTTAAATGTCCCCAGGATGTTCCCTATGGCTTTCACTTCTGTTTCTCTTTGTGTTTTCTCTTTCTCTAGAATGGTGTTCTTCACAGTGTAAGAGAAAATGACTGCCAATGGTTTCAAGATTTTACTTGCAACACATATGACTATAGGAGAGAAACTGCCTTGATTTCCAGTGTTTCCAGGTCCAAAAATCCCAGTAAACGAACTCATTGGCCAAGCTTAGGCGCCTAGTCATGGTGGCTCCTGGATCCTTGGATGAAAGTGAGATCCCTGAGGGAGTATTTGAAGGATTTCCCAGAATAGCGCCTGGTGGTTCAGTCAGTTAAGCATCTGACTCTTGGTTTCAGCTCGGGTCATGATCTCCTGGTTTCATGAGTTTGAGCCCTGAGTCGGGCTCTGTGCTGACAGCATGGAGTCTGCTTGGAAGCCTCTCTCTTTCCTTCTCTCTCTGCCCCTCCCCCACTCACACTCTCTGTCCCTTTCAAAATGAATAAACTTAAAAAAAAAAAAAAAAGGAATTGGGATGCTGTGTATAACCCCTGAGTATCTAGTAGGCAGACCGGCCTACTTACCTCCATCTCTTAAGGGTATAGGTGAGCAGTTCTGCTTTAAACTCATCCTGACTTAGCAGTGTTCTCTACAATAATTCTACATTCACCTCTGATGGTGAACTCAAGAGAATGACATTTATAAGAAGTGAGAACTTCTCAGTATGTTGCCTTCTGTATTACATGGACTCTGTAAGCGAGTGTCAAAAGTGGGATGTCAAAGTCTAAGCATGTTTTTAATGAATACATTTGACCAGTTCCTTCCAAAAAGATTGTAGCTCACTGTATTCCCATAAACAAAGTGTCAGAAATGGCATTTCCCTATAAACTTATGGGCATTGGACATCATTAATTTTTTAATATTCATCAATCTGCTAGGTAACAAATGGCATATTGTTTTATTTTGCATTTTCCTGACTACTAATAGGACTGCATAACTTCTGTTATTGTTATCTACCTTCCTTTATTGTCAAATTGCCCATTCCTATATTTTTCCTATTTTTCTCTTATTTGCTCATTTTCCAACTTGTAGGAGTTTTGTGTGAAGATAGTAATTTAACCTTTTGCATTTTAATTTTTTTTTACTGTATTTAATATTAATCTCTATTTGTCACATGTCACTGATTTTTTTTTTTTTTTACCCCTCATTTGTATCAGCTTTGTTTATGGTGCTTCTTACACAGAAACAACGTAGATATATGATCGTATAATTAAACAATATATTAATCATTTCCTTTATGGATGCTTATTTTCCTGACTTACTTAAGGAAGTTTTTCTACCCATCCCAATCTGGTGGATCTACACATTTCCTAACTTTTCTTCTACCGGTTTTGATTTCTGCAATATAGTCCAAGTGGATTTGGTTTTGTATATGATGCAGCAGTCTAACTTTTAGCTAGAAGGCCAGTGTTCAGGATATAGAAAAATAAGTAAATGCCAACCCTTTCAAACATAACCTCAGAGGAGTACACATCTGATGTTCACCTTGGATTTTTTCCTATGCACATATAATTCTTTGAGATGTGTTTGTATATATGTACACACACATATGCACACACAAATAAATTTATTTTACTTATTTACCTTATTTTCCTTCAGTTTGCTTTCTTTGCTTAAAATTCTGGGAAGGAACTCCAAACCAGTGGTCTGTGGCTCTAGCTCATTCTTTCAGAAGACACAATAGCATGCTATCTTAAGAATTGACCAACCGGATGCATTAAGGCATAACCAACTAATTAACTGCTCCCAGCTGAAGTCCCCAGGGTAAAATCTTCAGCTGCCCAACCTCTCCAAGTCCTGCTCTGAATAGTCAAACCTCCACAAAGCTCTGTGACTGACTGCCCTCTCGATTCTTCTAGGACAGAGTCACAGTATCCACCTCCGTCTTCAAAAAGGGTAACTTTCTCCTGTGCCACCTTCAATCAGCCTGCTCCACAGATGCTCCACATTCTGAGCTAGCTTTCTTCCTAATGCATTGTGAGTCTGGCTTCTCCATTTAATATTCTGCATGGAAAAGGAGCAGGGAAAGTACCATTATTCTCCTGCTGACCCTGTTTTAAAAAAAAAAAAAAATGTGTATTTAGTTACTGAGAGAGAGAGAGAGAGAAGGTGGGGCAGAGAGAGAGGGAGAGAGAGAATCCCAATTAGGCTCCACGTTGTCAACGCAGAGCCCGACTCGGGGCTCTATTTCACCACTGGGAGATCACGTGAGCCAGTATCAACAGTCAGATGCTCAACTGACTGAGCCACCCAGGCCCCCCTGCTGCTGACCCTTTTGATATTTTTTAATCTATGGTGGGTATAGTTAAAAAGAACTGAAGACTACTGCAATATTTATTGATCGCTCATCCATCTTTGATTCCATAGGCAGGTACCACTTAGCCAAGCCATATGATTTTGATACTGATTCAAGTTTTTTTTTTTTATCTTCCCTCGGAGCTTCTGCTGCAGCAGCATCTCAATCAGGGTTCATTTATTCCTCAAATATGTATCGATGCCACAATTTACCAAACACAGGGTCAAGTGCTGTGGATAGACTGGTAAGCAAAATAGTCACAATACTGGGGAGTTACGGACTTCCTCCGAGCAAATTCTAATCTTGGATGTCATTAAAAACATTCCTCACCCTCCATATTCCTCTGAAGCATCTATTCAAATGTCTGATGCAGATTTAGCCTTCCTTACGTGCTCTCGCCATAAAACAAAAGGTCAGCATCTTTTGCTGTCTAGAAGAGAAGGTGTTTTATGCCGTAGGTACCACCATGATACTTCTCAAGCAACAAATAGTTTCGCATCTTTTTAGCAACAAGAAAAATGTTGTTGCTATGAGTTAATGATCACCTAGTTTTCAAGAAATAGTTATCGAGCCCAGATTATAAAAGAAAGACACACCATGATCTAGTTTTAAGGTCAAGATCCAGAGGTTGTCACCGGAACCAAGAGCACGCTGTATACACTGTATATTAGCCAACTTCACAATAAATTATATTTTAAAAAAAGATAAAAAATAAATAAAATAACCATTTTGCTCCCTGCTGAAAACCTCCCCCCTCCCTCCTTAGCCTTTTGTTTGGGGAACCTGGGATCAACTTGAGAATGACTAATCTACAATTCCTGTCAAAACCAGGTAGGTCCTGTATTTCCCTTTAGACCGCCCCCCCCCCAACCCGCACCCACTTCCTGGGGGATGGGGGGATGGGGGGATGGGGGGGCGGGGGCGTGGATTACCCTTTCTGAAGGCCATAGCCTGCTTCAGCCTCCTTTGCTCAGCAAAGCATTAAAGCTATCGTTCCTCTTTATCCCAAACTTTGCCTGTCTTCACGTTATATTTTGCATCTGAAGCACTGAGGCATGTTTTTGACAATAGTGGGTGATATGTGTACAAGTCAGGAGTGTGGGAGTTTGATATGGGAAGGTCATTATTCGCCCTGCATTATTTACATCTTCACAGATTTTTTTAACCTTTGAGCGAGCTCATTAGTAGAGAGGTCAAATTTTGCTTAAAATAAGCTTGAAAACTTATCTCTAGAGCAAAAATAGAAGCAGAACACAAACAATGCAAACTACTTGGAGGCAGCATGTGCACACAACAGACCAAAGGCTTATAAGAAATGAAGATGGTAAGTTTCCAACTCTTGCTTGGTGTCTACAGGCAAAGCAAGAGTGTCTGGGTTCATCGGAGCAGGGCATCCAACTTAAATTTGCTACCTTTGGTGCTTTGACGCCAAAACTCTGCTGAGTGAACTGGTGAGTGGTTTGGGTCCAAAATTATCGTACTGACACAATTTCTTATATGTATTTAGTGTGTTTGGGTGAAATTGTTCTTTATACTGTTGAAAAGAAAGCGACAACAACATGGAGTCACTTAGGTCAAGTCATCAAACTGGGGTTTAATACTTAACCTAGTGGCAATTCCACCTTCTTCGAGACATGTAGTCTTGACCTATCAATCAGGAAATTTCTAAGCAGCACCAATGAGGTCACATGGGCCCTCTCCATCCCTCCTCCCACCATAGGAAGATGAGGTAACCCACCTAATAAGACCCCCGCCTTTCCCCCTAAGGGAATGTGACTTTGCTGGAAACATCTTTTCTTTTGCTAATAACTTCTTGCCCCACCCTCCTTCTGCAAAAACCTTCCATTGTACACAACTCCTAGGAGCCTCTCCCTACTTGCCTCTGGTTCATGAATCGCCTAAAAAAGCCAATTAGATCTACTGGGTTGAATTTTGTTTTTTGACAATACTGGGGATAAAACGTTTCCCAGTAATCATGACTTTTGAAGAGTTTTATTGCTGAAGAGACATTACCTGAATGTTCATTTTGTGAGTTACATCTGTTAGCATATTCTATAGACAAAACCCAAGGACTCAGCTGGGGGTTTAAAAAACAGAACAAAATAACTGAACAAAACAGACATAAATCCTTGCCTCTAAGGAGCTCACATTCTTCACAATCTACACAGATGATAATTTTGTTCACAGGTCATTTCTTTCAGCTCAGAAGGTGCATTTTGTCCCTGCTATATAGTCCTATCACAACATAGTTCTCCTAAATCCCCAAGAGAGCACAGTTATGCCATTAAAGGTTTGTTTGCTTAGAGGGTTACCATAGCCTCTGAACTCTTCTATCATGATCAGCTCTTAAATGCTTCTTGATCTAGGTCAGAGATAGGCATAGTATTGTCAAGACCCAAGTCCATTACCTCCTGCTTTGTAAATAAAGTTTTATTGGAACACAGCCATGCCCATATTGTCTATGGTTGCTTCTGTGCAGAGATAAGAAATTGGGACAAACGTCTTCTAGTTCACAAAGTCAAAAATATATACTATCAAGCTCTTTATAAAAAAATTGCCTATTATCACTGATCTAGATTTCTGTGGCTTCAAGTAGAGTATTGAACATTTGACCAGATCTAAAGAAGCATCTTAAGAGATGTGGCCTTGGTTACAGATACTTTTATAGCTCTCCCACAAAGGAAATAACAGACAGAACCTCAGAAAAATAGATCTTCACTTTCTAATTTTCATCATAATACTAGCATACCCATTGCCCTGTGCTTAATGAGTGTAACTCTTAATATGCAAATCTGTCTGTCACTGCTTTGCTTCAAACTCCTGCACGACACCTCCCTTATTCTTTGGATAAGATTAATGTTTTTAAAGGCAAGTTAAAAGACGCCTCAGGCTCTGACCGTACATACCCTTCCCGCCTTATCTTTGGTCTCTCTACTTACATTCTTCCAACTAAGACCACAGGGTTCTGCTTTGAGCACACCTCTCTGTCTCCTTTGTAAATTCACTTCCTTAGTCTACAGAGCAAGTCTAACACCCTCAGATCCCACCCAGCCTAATTCCTACTCCTCCTTAGACTTCTGACTAAAGCCCTTGCTGAAGGAAAGGCTTCTTTGATTGTCCCATCAATTAGGTTCACTTTCCTAGGTCCTGTATTTTTCTTTCACAGCAATCTTCAGAGTGGCAAATAGGAACTTATTTTCACTACTTCTTAATTTCAGTCTTTCTACCAGATTCAGTAAAGTGTGCGACAGGTCTTTTTTGTTTGTGGATGTACCTCCAATGCTTAGCCATTCTCATTAGTCAATCAAATTTGTGGAATGAGTTTATGAACACGATAGAACACATGCAGCAGACATTTAGCAGTGAACTTGTTCTTAGCTCCCATTGGGAGAGTCAGATGAAGAATGCACTACCCTAGAGGTGCCTTGGTGGTTCAGTTGGTTGAGTGACTTCAGTTCAGGTGAGATCTCTTAGTTCATGAGTTCAAGCCCTGCATTGGGCTCTCTGCTGTCAGCGCAGAGCCCGCTTTGGATCCTCTGTCCCCCACTCTCTCTGCCCCAACCCCACACATGCCCTCTCTCAAAAATAAACATTAAAAAAAAAAGAGAGTGCACTGTCCAAAACATGTTTCCTTGAATATTTTATAAAATTATGTAAACCTATTCTATATTATAAATTGATAAGTTTATCAGCGTTTAACACCAATAAATTTTTTTTTTCCTTTAACGGTATCCTTTTTTTTTTTTTTTAAAGTTAGCAAAAGTTGGTTCCCCTGGGTGGTTCAGTCGGTTAAGTTTCCAACTTCAGCTCAAGTCTTGATCTCATGGTTCACAAGTTCGAGCCCTGCGTTGGGCTCTGTGCTGACATCTCAGAGCCTGGAGCCCACTTCAGATTCTGTGTCTCCCCCTCTCTCCTCCCCTCCCCTGCTTGCGCTCCGTCTCTTTCTCTCAAAAATAAAATAAAGTTACCAAAAGCAATGCACTTTGCTTCTCTTTTTCCTGGATGCCAAAAAGCTCAAAAGTAAATGTATTGCTTATTTACAGGAATGTTCTCCAAACCCAGATTCCTGGTAAAAATTCTTCCTACTTTCTGTACACGGCTTATTAAGCCTTTTATTTATTATTTTTAAAAATGTGTTAAATATTTGCTTCATGTCAAGTTGCCTCGACTTTGCATAATTATATCTTGATCCCATTGAAGACTCATAATGTAATGTTCCTCGTTGGAGTAAATTTAGAAAACTACATAAACAACACCTCTTCAGCCGTATCTTAGCAATTGGTAAGGGTGGAAACTACATTGGGACTTAGGAGGTTCTAAGTGTCCTGATGAAAATTATGTGACTAGTTTGGGCTGGAGAAGAGGGGCTGGGGAGGAACCATGTTCTTAAAGTCATTTTTTTTTTTTTTTAAGGCAGCAAAATAAACTGGAGTAGGTTATCCACTGCTCATGAAATTCAAACAGCATATTAATACAGTGCAGGGGCACCTGGGCAAAACTTGGCTTCCTGTGCTGTAAGTGTGGGCTGCAGCCTAACATGCACACAGTCTGAAAATGAGGACCCCCTGCTTCTCTGACAGGCTGATTTTCAGGTCACTTCTCCTGCCTAAGTAGAGTGGGGGACAGGGGGCAGGAGGTGACTTAAAAGAGCTGATCTGTTTAGGAGTTGGGGGGGAACTTAATCATAAGTTTGCACTTTCTTCAGATGGTTAAACAATGAGTGTTTATGAAATCAAGAAAAATGTGTCCTGCCCCCCCCACCACCACCCCAGAAGTTTCCTTTTCAAAGACGTCTCTGTGTGCACTCTGGCTAATTTAAAAAGAGCCTCATTGGGTGCTTATTTTTTTTTTTTTTGCACATATATTGCCAAAGTAGTTCCTGTTTTGGTTTTAATGTGTTCCTTCTTTTTAGTGAGATGAAAGAGAACTTTCTTTAAAAAAAAGACTTGTCTGCTGATCATGTTTGTTAGAATGATCCTAAATAAAGCTTCTGTTAAGAGTTTAACTGTTTAGCTAAATCCTCTGGGCTAAATTATCTGGCAGATTTTTGTCCTTAGTTGGACTATGTACCTACAGTGCTCTTATTACCCTCTTTCTAACCTGAAATTTCTGCCTCTCCCAGGACTTCTCTGAAGCGAATGTCTTCAGGAAGGAGTTTTTTCTCTCAATCCAGTCGACTTATTTTTTTTGCATAAAGATACAAGCGCTCTTGACTCATAGTCCCTACCCCCTAAATATGGTACAGGCAGCTTGCTTCTACAAGGCAGAAAGCCATGAAAAGAACCATTCCTGGAGTGCATTAATGCTGGGTCTCTCACTAGTGTTTTACAGCTTGAAATCGACTCATGTGGTAACCAGGGAGGTCAGACATGAAAAACGACACGGTGATCATTCCTTGAGTTTGAAGGTCAGCATCACAGTCAAAACTCAAATTGGTTTCCAGAAGACGGAAATGTTTTCCTACATTGTACTGGGTGAAAAGATTTAAAGGAGAGGCCTCCACTACAAACTCTGCAAATAGGGAATGTTTTCAACCCATGCATTAATGCCAATAAAGGATCCTTTGCTTTCACCTTCAATTAATTCAACTAAATCAAACGATAAATATTATCTAAGCTGAAGATTGCTTCTGCTTCATTTAGGGAAAACAAATATTTAGAAAACAAGATACAAACACAAGATAATGAGAAGCCTCTTACCTATGCTATCTGCTTTGGAAAATCATGCAATTTGACATGTAAATCTTAACCTTTCCCCACCCTACCCCCCCCCCCCCACACACACACACCCGCCGCAGCAGACTTCTTGGCTAGAATAGTCTTTTTAGGAATTTGGATCAGTCTAACTTGCTATACACCATAAATGAGTACATTCTAAGTTCTATTTTCCAATGGGATTTTGATCCTTTAATTCAAGCTGAAGTATACCCAAATCCATGATAGTTTTCACAATCGTGTTGAACATCTATATTTAGGACCTCCATATTTATTTGTTTATTGCACTTCCTTTCGCCATTTGAATGTTCCTTTATTTTAGTTCACTATCGTGTTAAATAAATGATATGACATCACTCGGTGGCTGTAAATGCTAATCTACTTTGAGATTTTGAATTCGAGTCCCTTGAAAAGGTCAATTGGCTGCTTGTCTTAGAAATGAAAATAAAACCATGGACTATGCCAACATTTGGCTAGATGATTATTCTACCAAGCTTCCTGAGTATTATCTTCTCTCTTGAGAGTAACATGGACATCATTATCTGCTCTAGCTTGCCTAATGTCTCAGAAGCTGGGAAAAAAGCACTTTCCCCAGACTATAGAACTTGAGGGAAGCAAATAACAACACACTTAAAACTTACTTCATACTTCAAGGCCACTTTTATATATTAAATTAGTATGATAGCTTTTTTTTCTTTTAAAAGACAAGATTTCGAACTTGAGATAATACATTCCCAGATAAAAATTTCATTGGTTTTAAGTTACAGAATTTTGCCACTATGTTCTAAAAGCAGTTTTTTCTGAAACATTAGTGTTTCAGATGTGTCTAGGTGGCCTGGCCTAACCCCTGGAGTTTCTTTCTTTCTTTTTTTTTTTAAGTTTATTTATTTATGTTTGAGAGAGAGTGAGCGACAGAGGGACAGAGAGAGAGGGAGAATCCCAAGCAGCAGCTGAGCTTTCAGCGGGTTTGATCCCATGACCCGAGCCAAAATCAAGAGTCAGATGTTCAACCGACTGAGCTGCCCGGGCACTCCCAGAGTTTCTGATTTAGTGCATCTAGAGCCAAAAGTTTGCATTTCTGTCCATTTCCGGGGGTGATGCTGGGGTGAAAATCGCTGAGAAGTCCCAGTCTGCTGTCTAATTAGTCTGAAGGGAAGGAGAGATCCATTGTTCCCTATTCAGAAAGTTAAAACATGCTAGAGGCCGGGATCACAACTTGTTAAGAACTTTGTAATGACTCTTTAAAGTTCACAATTTTCCATACTTGATTCTTATCATCTGTCACTTTCTCCGGACTACTGTTAAGCTTTTAAAACTGAACTAGGTCTCTGGCAGCTGGGGAGATAGATGCAGAGAAACATCCCATAAGCCTGAACACTGGCGGAGACAGTATATGGTGGTAACTTTACAAAGAGCAAAGTAAATGGAATCCTAGGGTTCTGCTAAAAGGAAAGAGACAAGGTCAGGGACGGAGGCCTGGCTTTGAGAAGTGGCCCTGGTACTTAGCTAGAGAAGGTTCAAGGAGAGTTCCTCCAGGGCAAGTGATCAAATTCCAAAGCACTGCTGAGATAAACACACAACCTTATCCTTCTAGCCGCCCTTCTTCCTCTTCCACCTGATGCCCGGGCTCCCCTCAGTTGCTGGGGAAGGGGGACTGTGGGGTTGACCCCTCCCTGATTCCTCCTGCCAGTTTAGGCCAAAGCAGAAGTGAGGAGCTTCAACAGTTTAACATAGAAGGCATTTTTGCTGCTTTCTCTTATCGGCCCCTAGGGATACTTTTCATTCCAGCGAAATTATTTTATTTGGCAGATTAATGTTTTAATATGTTCTTTGATTCATTTTTCAGTGAGCCCTTTAATGAATGTAGCTGTGTTTTCCTGGGTTATGTCAGCCATGAGAGGTCTCCTTAGCTGTCTCGAGTTTTTTCTTTTTTCTTTTCCTTTCTACTGTCTCTACTCATCTCTAAATGGTCTTCTAACTTTATAGGGTTTGATTTCTCACAGTCCCTTTTAGAAAAGGTAGTATCGGGGCGCTTGGGTGGCTCAGTAGGCTGAACGTCCAACTCTGGATCTCGGCTCAGGTCATAGCCTCAGGGTTCGTGGGATCAAGCCCCACGTTGGGCTCCACGCTAACAGCTCAGAGCCTACTCGGGATTCTTTCTCTACACCCTCTTTCCCCCCCACCCCCCAAATAAATAAACTTTAAAAAAAAAAAAAGGTAGTATCAGGAGCATGTTTCCAAGTTTTGGAGTTTATGACTTGAGAGTTCGAATCTGGTTGCAAGACCCTGGGAAAATTATTTATTTTCTTTAGGACTGAAACCTCATATGTTTCACTGTTAATTATACAGACCTAGTGGTGTTTCTTGGAGAATTATTTGGGAATTATTCTTGGGAATTATTTGGGAAGCTCACAGTGTGAGTTTCACAGTGATACATGACCATCGCTATTGCTACTGGTAAGCCTGGTAAGCAACACTTTAATCCCTTTTTTTTTTTTTCCGATTCTCTATGATCTGGATTGCTTTAACAAGAAGAAACAAGGTTAGTCCCAAATCTGTATGTGTCACCCTTGGATTTCTAGTTCTCTTCTGTTTTCGGAACCCCAGTAGATCCAAACCTTAGTACAAATGCCTTAGTGTGTGTCCTGGGACTCAAACCTCAGCAAAGCAAGGCAGGTCGCCAGGTGGGGAGGCTGCTAAAAGTGGTCTCCTTCCTGTGGGTCACCAAAACAAGAATAAATAAAAGCCATAGGTCTCTGTTGAAGAGATAAGCCCACGTGCAAGCTAAATTATTTAAAGATTTAAGTAACAATTGGAGACAAAAACAGAGAGGTCACTTCAACATTACCGTTTTCCAATCCGTCATCCTCGGGGCTCTCCAAAAAATAAATCTGGTCCTATCACTTCCCTGTCAAAAATATCCTACCTCTGAACATCCTATGCACCCCCAGCCACCAGTTTTTTCGCTACTATTTATCTTCCTTGTGTTGGTTTCAGTCTTGAAAAGACTCCAAGTTCAGACCCCTCTTTTTCTTCCTTCCAAAGAGAACTAATTATGGGCCAACTTAACTGGTTTAGCAGAGATTATTCACTTTGGGGGCTTCCTTTTCTCTTTCTGAACCCAAACACCTGTGAAAATAAGTGCCTTGTCTCTATCTGCTGTTAACACTGGAGAGAACTCTTCTAGTGTACCCTGAACTTTTTGGTTAAGCTGAGTTTTCTAAAGCAAGCGGCACTGACACGTAGCACTCTATCTGGAAGTAAGTTCACGATAAGTACAACTTTAGTGAACGCAGCCAGCTGACAGGCAACAAGGAAGCCATCTCCAACTCAGCCTGGAAGTCTGGGTCTAAAGGTGCCTTCAGGGAGGGAAGGTCCAGATGGATAACAAGACCTTTGCTAGGTGACATTACTATATACTAGGGGGAGGTGGGCAAAGGACTTCCAGACAAACTTTCGAACTGCAATACAGCCATTGAAAAAATTCTGGGACTTTCCCAGCAATAATCCAGGAATCCTGGATTTCATAAATAAATTGAGAGACTGGAGCATTGGAAGGACACGTGAGAAACTTCGGGATACAATGGCAGTATGAGAGAGTGGCACATAAGCAAATGACACAATGGCTAACCTGATGTAAACATACTAAAACATGTCTACACAGCATAAGGGGAAACAAAGCAAAAAACCTTAAATGGGGGCAATGTGGACAATACCACAATATTCCTGAGCAACATATCTAAGTTACTTTGGTCTCCATTTGTCTACCCTAAAACAATGTTTATTTATAAAAGCAATTTATGCAATAATCTAACACGGCAACCAGGAAAAAAGTGCCACGGACTTTATTTATCTTGTCTCCTCAAATATTCACTGTCCAATTTTTAGCCGCAAAAATTCTCTGTATATTATTTTGCACCCGGAAAGTCGCAAGTAATGGTTCTGATTTGCCTCATTTGAATTTTGATATGTCTATTTAACATCATTCAAAAACATATACTATGCATTGGGTGTTAGGCATTGAGGGTATAATAGTGAGTTACGTAAGATGCTTGCCCTCAAAGAATTTACAGTCTAGAAAGAAAAAGAGACCAGTGCACATAGTAAATCTAGTATGTTTGATAAGTGTCAGAGCCAGGGGAAGGGAAAGCAGAATACTGCAGATGTTTACGCAAGTGCAGAGGATTATGGAGGGCTTCTTGGAGGATGAGCAAAAAATCAGCTTTTTGGGGGAAGGGGAATTGGAGAAGGTATCTCAGGCCATGGGACTGGCATATAAAATGAATAGCATACTAGCTTAATTTAGTGTCATCTTCTTCATAGATTTAACAGTTTAGATGAGTTCCCAAATGTAGGGCCATGACACGCAAAAAGTGGCATTGAGTGACTTTAAATTTATTCAATTACAAAGATCCTGCTTTATTCTAATATGGATACCTTTCCCACTCTGGGGATGTTAAAATACCATCCGTTTCCCAATACGATCATGACAGCAGATGGCAATGGGATTAAAAAAAATCTTTGGCAAAATAAAAGATTTTCAACATTGTGTGCATCCTTAATTTTTACTAGTCTATGAAACAGACAAAGGAGTTCCCCTGCCCTATGTAAATGTTTCTTTTTTTCTTTTTCTCTTTTTGGTTAGTCCAGAGCAAACTGTTCTAGTAACAGTTAAGCTGAGGGATGGGAATATAAATCCCCAGCCCTTTGAAACTCTAGTTTGTTGTCCAATAGTTACCTCTATAGAAAGTACTTTCTGAACTCCTAAGCACTCTTTCCAAAGACCTGACAATCTGTGCTTTTACTTGCAAACTTATTTTGAAAAGCAGTTTCATTTTCTAGATTTGTTTTGATAGAATTCCTAAGTGCTGGTTGTGTGTGTGTGTGTGTGTGTGTGTGTGTGTGTGTGTTTCGTGCTTTGATTTAAATTTTTCTAGGTTTTGGATATAAATTTGATATTATCAAATTGCCTGATGACAATTTAAGCCAGCTAATATTTATATATTATGTACAAATTATATATATGTATATATTTGGAGGCTTATTTAATGCCAGAGATAGTGCTAAATAGTTTCTACAGTTATTCTAGTCAGTCCTCACAACAACCTTTCAGTTTCTGAAGAAAATATTATGCAGAAAGTCTAAGTAACTTGCCTCTTACACACAGCTGAAAGAGATGGGTGTGTAAATACAGTTGACCCTTCACCAACAAGGCTTCGAGCTGTGTGGGTCCACTTACATGTGGACTTTTTGATCAATGCCACACTAGGTTATAAATGTATTTTATTTTCTTAGCTTTACCTTATTATAAGAATACAGTATATAATACATATAACATACAAAATACATGTTAATTGACTTTATGTTATTGGTTAGGCTGCTGCTCAATAGTAAGTTATGAGGAGTTAAGTTTTGGGGAGTCCGAAATAATACATGGATTTGACTGCTTCTGGTCCCCTGCCCTTCATCCCTGCATTTTTCAAGGGTCAGCTGGAGTTGAGACTGCCCTATAGTTTAGCCTAACAGAAAAATAAGAAAGTGCCTTTATAATTCAAAAGCTGTTGAGAAACACCAGCTTGTCTTTTAGATGGGAAGAGCCTGACTAAACCTCTGGAAAAATATTACTAAACATATATATGTCCAGAATTGAAAACTGTTGGTAATTAACATGGTGCACTATCTAAAGCTTGCATTTAGGGCCAATGTTTATTTCCAGTTCTTTCCCCGAGTTCTCTCCCTAGATTCCCCCAACGACTAATTTCTTAAATCCATGTCTCTTAAAAGAATGATTTAAAGTGGGAAACATACACATACAATAAAAAAGTGTGGGGGTGAGTTTAACTTTCTGGTAACCCTACCTAACTGACTTTAAAAAGTTTTCAGGAGTCCAGCCACTGTCTGGGAAGGCAGTAAAAGTGGAAAGAACAAGGACTTGAGAGACAAGTCTGAGTTCAAATCCTAGCATTTTGTTAACTTCATTACTTGTTTTGCAGAGGAGTCAACTGAAGCTCCGATTATCAGGAGTCCCAAGTTGGAGACCAGGCTTCATTTGATTTCTCATCTAATGCTGGAATGACTGATAAAGTGAGGAAAATGAACACCGCAGATGATTAAGGGTGGGTGGGGTTAGCATTTACCTTGGGGGTACCTGGGTGGCTCAGTCGGTTAATCATCCGACTTCCGCTCAGGTCATGATCTCATGGTCCCTGAGTTCAAGCCCCTTGCCGGGCTCTGTGCAGACAGCTCAGAATCTGTTTTGGATTCTGTGTCTCCCTCTCTCTGTGACCCTCCCCCGTTCATGCTCTGTCTCAATAATAAATAAACATTAAAAAAAAAAAAAGAATTTACTTCAGTTTTCCTATTTCCTTTTGAGTAGTAAGAGGTTTCATGTCCTCAGTGAATTACCGTGACGTTTGTTTTTAAACAAAGTTCTCTCCAAAAAGTCCTAGAATGGAACAGATGTACCTTATTTGCCATTATTTTTGATGCATTTATCCAAAGAAAAGATGTTCACAAAAGTTAATGCTTTTAACAATACTATCTTTAAAGTATTTAGCTTAGTTTAACTACCTAATTATTGTGTATGAATTTAAAACCTAGCAGTTTTTCCAAACCCAGTTTTACATGTTTCATTTAAACAATAAAACGTTTTCTCCTTCAGCTTTATACAAGTTCTACTTTTGCTACATTTCTATACCCTTTGGCTAGTACTTAAAACACACACACACACACACACACACACACCCCTCAAAGTGGTGTGTTTTGCAATACTGATGACCAACTAAACTCAGGATATTTATTTCCATCTGGTAGAGTTCAACTTCTGCCTCTTGTTTGCTTTCTCCATCTGTCCGACTCACCATCTTTTTTTTTTTTTTCCCTCTCCTCCTTACTGGAGTCAGAGTTAACCCTCTCTTAGGCTTAATCGTTTTAGCAGGCTCAAGCCTTAGCACAAGTCTTTTTCTCTAGTTTTGGAAGTAGGGTTTCCAGTAAACTCAAATGTCTAAGCCTAATACTTCCCTAAGCTTCAAATTTAATCTTTATTTTCTTCTGTTTTTATAAAGAGCAAGGGCCAGAGAGCTATTTGGACCAGAAAAAAAAGGAAAACAATCTTTGGTTAAGGTATAAACGGTGTAAATGCATTACACAAATGTGTGTTTCCAGTACAGCCTTAACTTTACGGGATCCGCGTTACTACATTATCTTCAGAAACAGGCTTTCCTATCAGCACGACGCTGGATTCAGTAAGGTCTCCACTCCTCTCTCGTTTGACTCCTGAAATTACTGAAACAGCAACCACAAAAGGCTTACTAACCTTCTATTTATTTTGCAATTAAACTTTTACAAAGACACCCCCGCTCCTCCCGAGGGTGAAGCTGAAACGGTTCCCTGACGTAGGCAGCACGTCTACTAGGAGACCCCCCCCCCCCGGCCCCCCGACTCCCTAGAGCTGCAGAAAGACCTTCAATAGTAGCCCTTTCGTTCCACTTTCTCCGTATCCCCGCTGCACGCCCCCGCACACTTTCAGCACCGGCACCCGAACCCCGCTGCTCGGCAAGAACCTCCCGCTTGGGCAACCAGCCTCTTAGGAGCGGGGACGAGATTGAAACACCCAGCGCGCGAGGGGACAGGCACCTCGGACTTGCAGCCGGATCTGCGCGCGCGGACGCCAAGAAGGCTTTTATCTGCCCGGCACTCAGACTCCCCGCCAGCGAGCCCAGGCAGCTCACTCTCGCAGAGGATGCGCTGGCGCTGGGCCCGGAGTAGCTGAACCGGGAAGGAGGAGCTAGGGCTGGGGGCGGAGCTTTCACACGCGCACCCTCGCTCGGCTCCGTCCCTTGGCCACAGCCCGCCGGTCCCGGGCCGCCGCTCCGGAGTTTATTTGTTTACAAGCGGATTACGTCAGCTCCTCCCTCTCTTCCCCGTCTCCGCATCCACCCTCTAGCCCCCTTTTCCCGCCCCCTCCGGCTCCGAATCTGCTGCGTCACAATGGTGCGATCTCCGGATTGGCTGAAGTCGGCCGTCATGCTCCAGGTACGCCACTTCCTTTCCGCCGCGCTATAAAAGCTACTGCACGGCTCCTGCATCTCTTCGCCGCTCCGAGCTGGAAATGCAACTGTTAGGAGCTTCGGAGGCTGCGGAGCTGGACGCGGAGGCGGCTGGGGAAGTCCGAGCGATGTGACCAGGCCGCCGTCGCTCGTCTCTTCCTCTCGCCTGCCGCCTCCTGTCGTGAAAATAACTTTTTTACTATAAAGGAGAAAAAAAGTAGCTGTCCGCCCCTCCCGCCCTCTCTTCCTCTCAGCCCTCTGACCTGCGAGGGAGCCCGGGGTGGCCGCTCCGTCGTCGGGGCCGCGCCGCCGAGCCCCGGCCGCCCCGGGCCGCCCCCGCCCGCCGCCCCCATGCATCCCTTCTACACCCGGGCCGCCACCATGATAGGCGAGATCGCCGCCGCCGTGTCCTTCATCTCCAAGTTCCTCCGCACCAAGGGGCTCACGAGCGAGCGACAGCTGCAGACCTTCAGCCAGAGCCTGCAGGAGCTGCTGGCAGGTGAGCCGGCCGCGGCGGGCGGGTGAGGGGCGCCGGGCGGACGCGGACCGCACACCCGGGGCGGGAGGCGGGCCGAGCCGTCGGGGCCGCGGAAACCGCGGCACTGCCCCGGGCCGGCCGCGCTCGGGTCCCGCCGCGGGAGCGGGGCAGGCGCGCCTGGCGGCCGCTAACGGCGGGTCCTGGCGAAGGTTTGGGGGCTGGGCCGAGGGCTCCCCCTCCCCCCACGGCTGCCCCACCGAGGGGAGAAGGGAACAGGCTCACAACAAAGAGACTACAGCCACTGAGGCGGGAGCCGCGGTCCTCGGACCGTCCGCGGATTTGGGGACAAAGGAGCTGCGGGGCTGGGGTTGGTTCGACGCCCCCTCCCCCAACCCCCTCCAACCGTTGTGGGCTCGACGGCCGGGCCCGGGGCTGGGAGACAGCGCCGCTGTCCCGGGGCCAGCCCGGGACGGACGTGCCGTCGCCCCGCGCCTCCTACCCCTGACCATTAATCATCGGATTTGTCACCGGTTCAGTTGCAGCCCTGCCCAGAGCTTGGTTTAGTTAGGGTTGCTTGTTTTTCTTTCCTTCGGGGTTAACAGCCCGGTGGCGCTTCTCCTCCAAAGCCATAAACCCCATTGTGTGCGGCTGGGGTGGGGTGGAGAAAGTAAACAGGTTCCCGCCTGGCCGCCGGTGCCATCCGGCTGCCCGGCCAGCCGAGGCCGCGCGCCGGATTCCTGTTTTGGCGGCTCAACCGGTTGGTTCCTGGAGATTGTTTTGTCCCCTACTACTGTGTTGTTTCTAAAACCCTGCCCGCTCTTTTCCCCAGCCCCAAGCACGCACAGCCGCGGTGCAGTGCTGGGCGTTTTTAAAAGTTGATAGTTTAAATTTTTCACTTTTCAAAGGAGCCTGCGGAAGGAGGAAGCCATAGCGGGATCTTACAGTAACGATCTAAGCATTGTTTCTCTCTCTCTCTTTCTCTCTCTCTCTCTCTCTCTCTTTCCCCCTATAGAACATTATAAACATCACTGGTTCCCAGAAAAGCCGTGCAAGGGATCAGGTTACCGTTGTATTCGCATCAACCATAAAATGGATCCTCTGATTGGACAGGCGGCACAGCGGATTGGACTGAGCAGTCAGGAGCTGTTCAGGCTTCTCCCAAGTGAACTCACTCTCTGGGTTGACCCCTACGAAGTGTCCTACAGAATTGGAGAGGATGGTTCCATCTGTGTGCTGTACGAAGCCTCACCAGCAGGAGGTAGCACTCAAAACAGCAGCAGCGTGCAAATGGTAGACAGCAGAATCAGCTGTAAGGAGGAACTTCTCTTGGGCAGAACAAGCCCTTCCAAAAACTACAATATGATGACTGTATCAGGTTAAGATATAGTCTATGGATGGATCATCTTATAATGGATGGATAAATTTGATTTTTGCTTTGGGTGGGCTCCTCTTGGGGATGGATTATGGAATTTAAACCATGTCACAGCTGTGAAGATCTGGCACAAGATAGAGTGGTAAAAAAAAAAATTTTTTTTAAGTGACAGTGCCATAGTTTGGACAGTACCTTTCAATGATTTAATAGCCTGTGAGTCCAAGTAAATGATCACTTTATTTGCTAGGGAGTGAAGTCCTAGGGTGGTTTCAGTTTCTCCCAGATGTTAAACCTAAATTTTTTCCATCAATCCCTTTAAGGCAAATCTGTATTTCAAAGAACCTTTCTCTGCAGTAGACCTTGCGGAGGAAATTTGCACTATTACACTTGAAAATGGTTAACTTTTTTGGCAGCTGAATAGGAAAGCTCAACATTTGAAACATGGTAGTACTGGAAATTTTGACAAGACTTTTACCTAGCACTTAAATTTGTATAAATGTACATAAGACAAACCTAGTAAGCATGACCTGGGGAAATGGTCAGACCTTGTATTGTGTTTTTGGCCTTGAGAGTAGCAAGTGACCAGAATCTGCCGTGGCAACAGGCTTTAAAAAGACCCTTAAAAAGACACTGTCTCAACTGTGGTGTTAGCACCAGCCAGCTCTCTGTACATTTGCTAGCTTGTAGTTTTCTAAGACTGAGTAAACTTCTTATTTTTAGAAAGTGGAGGTCTGGTTTGTAACTTTCCTTGTACTTAATTGGGTAAAAGTCTTTTCCACAAACCACCATCTATTTTGTGAACTTTGTTAGTCATCTTTTATTTGGTAAATTATGAACTGGTGTAAATTTGTACAGTTCATGTATATTGATTGTGGCAAAGTTGTACAGATTTCTATATTTTGGATGAGAAATTTTTCTTCTCTCTATAATAAATTGTTTCTTATCTTGGCATTTTAATCAATCTCTTGTCATGATTATAGAGGTTCAGCTCAAAGAAATATGTTTCTCAGAAGACTTAGGTTCTATAAGCTATGTGAATGTCAGTTGCACACTGGTCATGCTGAAAAACATTTGATGGGAGTGTACATGTCTAGGTGTTAGAGGAAACACAGGGTAACTTTTTTTTTTAAATCTCGAAAGTCAAAACATGGACACATTACCAGGCTAATCTCACGAAATGAGGATAAGAGACAAAGGTAACATCTACCAAAAATGATACTCAGAGGATTATATTTCATTGCTTCCCTGTCGAAGTGAAGATATAAATGTTCCGTTCTGGCCCACCTTTGAAAAAACAGTAATTTTGCCCCATGGAATCCATGTTCAGTTAGAAAATCCTGGGGTAGGTGACCCATAGTCTTAAAGAACAGGCTAATCACTGCAGAGATGGTGGTGTTTTGCTTTTCATCAGCTGCAAGATTTACATAAAAATCACTTAAGCTGGAATTCAACAACAGGTACGTTTATCAATTTTTATTCTCAAAAGTTGGAAATGTGAGTTTTTGATCCCTTATTTTCAGACTTCTGTTTCAGATAAATTCTCAGAACCCAAATGAAACCTTGCCAGAGTGTACATTACTCCACTACCCCATGTGATAAAAACTTGTTGGTAGTTCTTTGGTTGAACGGGATTTTGAAAGTGGAGAAGGTTGAGTTTTTCTGTACACCGTTAACTTACAGTGGCTTTTGAGATACGCATGTAATAAACATGATCACACTGGAAGTACCCCGCAGTTGAGGTTCCTTGAAATCAGTAGTCCCAAATTTGGGGGATACACAGAAGTAAAGCCACAGCCGGATACGCAGGTGTTTAGAATACGAACAACGTCTGTGTACTTCACCCGTCATTCGCATTAGAACCACGGCACGCGGAGTACCCTTACCAGTTATGGTTTTATTTTCCAGCGTGTTCTTTGAGAAGCCTCCCGGTTTTTCAAATTTGAATGTACAATGAAACAACCGGTAGTGGGTAGTGTCGTCTTCCACAGGTCTCAGCCCAGTTCTGATTAGCATTGTTTGCCCACTGCATCTCTGGTAACTCCTTTGAAGCCAGGTGCTTGCTAAGGTTTTGCATACTAAGCCATTGGAGCCTAAGGCAGAGTGTCCAGAGAGTTTAGGAGTATATTCTAACCGAAAACTTCGGTCATAGAACCGATTCTCAACTGGAAAATCATTTTTGAAGATGGTGACATCAGACTTTTCGGTACTTTCAAAGAAATTCGGTAGGAAGAGAACTTACAAACATTTCACTTTAGAATGTAGGTGATGTCTGGCACTTAAGGAGCTGTTAAGTTCCTCTTTAAAAAGGCTTGCAAATATCACTGAGACCTAGCATCCTGCTGTTTCCCGGGACTTGAACCCTTAGTTCTCCAGACAATTGCTTACGGTGCTGGAGCTTTTTAATTTCTCATTCATTGCTTCTGGGGGCTGTTTTTGCCTTGCTGTTTAGATAAAAACTGTGCTGCTGTATGCACCTGCAGGAGTGTACCAATCTGCATGTGCAGTCATTGTATCTGTGTACTTGTAAGAAATTTAATACTGATAAAATTTAGAAGGCTTTTACACTGAGTGAGAAGACACTTCCTTAAGTCATTTTAAGAAAGGAGGACTGCTTTCAAAAATCATTAGCTGCCGTTGGCACCAAGAGTTCATGATTATTAGCAGTATCGTTACGGGTGCCACTTTTCTGAATTTTAACAGGTAGTTTTAAAATTATTTCCTCTTCTCCAAATGTAAGTACTATCTTGCTCTATAATGCTGAAGCAAGGATTACCCTGGTTTGTGCAGGATAATGT
Source organism: Panthera tigris (assembly GCF_018350195.1). Lineage (NCBI taxonomy): Eukaryota > Metazoa > Chordata > Mammalia > Carnivora > Felidae > Panthera > Panthera tigris. The sequence goes on along the minus strand of NC_056666.1, from coordinate 112,779,183 downwards.
GGCTGTTTTCTCCCCTTCAGTCTGGGATGGGAATCACATGTCCATAGCCTTGAGTTACAATATTTCTTGTATTAGTAGTAGACGGGAAAGTCCACTAGAAAATCGCTTTCTGGTACTGTTGCATAAATGATTTCCCTAAGTCACCGTTCTTCACAAATCGCAAGTAGTTTTTGTTTTGTATGGGTGTTACAGATTGTGGAATTGGCCTTCATGTTGAAGCAGTCTTCCTGACTATTATGATCTTTGAGAACTAAAGATTAAAAGTGTATTGTATATTGAAAATCATACCTCTCTCCTTTGCACCCCTATTTCAGATAATGTGATGAGATGCTATTGATAAGCTATGGGGAGAAGTTATCAATAGTTTTATTTTGGATTGTCTGAAACAACGTATTTCTTACTTGTCTGAAAGTACAGGGACTGCAGAGAGTTTAATTTCATCTCAGTCTGCGTATATGGCTACTGCTAAAATATAACAGTATTTTTTATGTTTGGAACATAACAGGGTGAAAAACTTGTAGTGAAATAGTTTGTACTGCTAAGCAAACTAAGCCGCTTAAATGAGTCCTGCAGTCATTTATATTAATGCAAAAGGCCAGAGGAATTCATATGTGATTTATAGTTTCTGGCTATATATATACATGTATATATATATATACACACATGTGTATATATATGTATATATATATACACATGTGTGTATATATATATATATATATGTATGTATATGTATGTTTTTTTGCTTTTTTTTCTGAGAATAGCTTAAAGTGAAGAAACATTGTTAAACAAGATGTTAAACTTTGTAGTTTTAAGGTGCTCCTAAACAAGTAAGCCTTAGGTTGTATTAATAGGATTGCCACCATTTCCTTAACAATTTATGGAATATAATTGACACCAGTTTTTTTTTGACTGCAGTTTTAACTTAGCTAACCAGTTTCTTTTGATATTGTTCAGTGTCAAACGATAGAAAATGATAAGGCTTCCAATTTCACTTCCAGTTGAGGATTTTCGATTCTGTAAGTGTTTTCTGTCCTCTCGTAGTTAAGTAATCTTAAAAGGAACATTTTGGAGTTCAACTTCTGACTTTCAAAGGAACCTTTGCATGCTGTTTATCGTTTTAATGTTGATGAATATCGAGAGGTCTGTGCAGCCATCTTTTGGCAGAGAGTTTGGGAAGCACGACTGTAGGGATTCTGTAATTCACGAATCTGGGACCAAGTCTGCGCTCACTTTGTGAACATGCAGGTCGAAGTGGTAGTGAGGTTTATGGTTCATACCAAGTGGAAACTGGGCTGGGTGGGGGTGGGGGGTGGGGAGTGGGATAGCTTAAAGAAAGCCTGTACCTATAGGCATTTTTAAAGACATTCAAATCGAATGCTTAGTGCCTTTGTCTAGGTATTTTATAAAGGGACAATGTTTTTGAAGCTGTTAGGAACTGCTTGATTATAAGCCTCTTTCCTCATGCCTTTTAGTTGTGAAGGCCGTTTGTGACCCCGCTTCTGATGATAGAAGGGTGATTAAGTGTAGGCCAGACATCTAACATCAGGACAGAGATCACCAGGCAGGAAATGAGAGTAGAGTTAACTGCATTCCTGTATTTGGAGACTGTCACATCAAACAGTTATTATTTCAAATCATAACAGATAGAAGACATGGTCACCTGTGGGCACATTTACTTTTAATAATTCTCTAGGTGATCTCCAAAGTACCTTTATGTCATTCTCCTAAAGTATTTTTGTGTGTGTTTTCATGTGGGTTTGCACAAGCACATGGTACATTTTGTAAACAAATATATGGGGCATGTACTAAAAATTCCATTGATAGGGGTGCCTGATCAAAAATACTTTCTCTAGATCACTAAGGTAGATGAGGGTTTGCTCTCTTAATAACTTGTGATTATTATGTTAAGTGATACGTCTTCAAATGAGAAACTGGTAGCATTTCAAAGAAGGTTATCTTGTCTAATTTTAGCTTCTTAAGTCCGTATTTATAAAATTAAGACATTTTTACAGCCAACAGAAACCCCAAATTAAGTGTCCTACCAATTCAAAGTCTATGTGCTCCTATATATTAAACTATGTATTGCTATGTGCTGAGATCCACATTTTATGTTTTTAGAAATTTTCTTTTTAAATGTTAGGGCTCTTGTAACATTTCCTTTATTTGCATGCATGGTTGTAAAAGAACTGAGTTCATGTAGTTGCACACCAGTGATTACATTAGCCTTAGCATTTATGGGTTAGCCAGAAGTCTCCTGTATCTTTTCTCTCTGGTTCTGAGCAATCTGTAAATTTGTAGGAAGGAAAGGTGACTGCAAATTGGACTTTATTTGATAAGATTCTATAAATGAGCATAAACCTAAAATGGTAAGATTTGACAATGGCACTGTAAACAGGACAGATGTATCTTCCAGTCCTGATTTATAACAGTTTTGTCCCCTCGAGTCCGTAGACTGAATGGAATTGTATTTCCTATAAATTACACTCGTGAGCCTTCAAGTTACTGATGTACGTTCTTCGTTGACCTCTCAACAACTGGGTGAGGTTGACAGGTAGATAGGTCAGTATTTTTTAATCTTCGTGTTCTGTGGTTAGAAAGCTGAGGCTTAGGGAGTTTAAGTAATTTGCCCCAAAGTCAAATGGCTAGTAAACAGCTCATTCATAATTTGAACTCGGGCCTTTTTGACCCCAGAACCTGAACTTTCAACTATTGGTATATTGAGGTGTATGATTTATGTACCGTGTTTCACATTGTTGCAACATGCAGGTTTTCATTTCTCATTGCTGGTTAGCCATCATTTTCAGCCTTTGAAACCTCATCACTTTCCATGCTCAGAAGGCAAAAAAACTGTCTTAAAACCACGCTTCTTTCTTCAGGAGGCATTTGGGACTTATTATAAAGAACACTAGTCATGGACTCAGAAGAATGGGTTGGAATGCAGGCCTGTACCAGCTACTACTTTGTGACTTTGGGCAATTTGATTAGCCTCTCTGAGCCCATCGCTCCGTATGTAAAATGGGATAAAAATAAGTCCGTTATACATGAAAACATCCAGCAAAGAATGGTTGGATTTTTGGGAGTTGAATACTTCAGTATAGCATGGAGGCAAATTCAGCAGGTGGTTTTCTTGGCTTCGTGAAAATTTGACGTCACTGTGATCGGTGGGAGTTTCTTGAAAGTCCGCTTTGGCCAATAGCTGTGAGAAATGTACTTGTGATTTTGAAATGATAGGGGAAGAAAAAGGAAGTCCTTTTTAAAAGTGGAAATACAGATAACCCAGGTGTTGAGCGTATTTATTTCACAGACTTTGCTGAGCTGGGTCCTTAACATTGTGCTTTTCAGAGCTATTTTCCCAGTAGAGGACAGAAAAGAAGGACTCCTTCGGATCTTTTGTCTGTTGAACACCTTCAAGTGAGAGATGCCGCCACACTACCAAATGTGTATAGCCAGGCAGCCCCGCGCAGTGCCTGCTTGAGGGCATTATCGTGTTTGAGTGTTGCACCTCCTCGCCGTAAGAAGTAAGTTGACTTTTCCCAGGGTTTGCCGCCCTTCGAGCCATTTGTATCTGGCCATGCTTTTGTGGTTTTTTCCAAACAGAACTCGGTGGCTCTCAATCCCTTCTTAACCTAGAGTGCTGTGAGTACTTCCTCTCTACTGCCAGGAAAAGCAGCCTTTTTGTAAGTTACCAGTTTGGGTTTGAGTTGCTTCTTGTGGTGTAACCGGATGCAACGTTTGCTTGAATCACTGATAACGTCATCGGCTTGTTCTAGTCAGTCACGAGTGAACCAGGGACCATGCGCTGTTTTTAGTTTAAACCCCGGTCCCTTTCTCTGGCGAAGATAACCTTCATTGAGGAGCTTGCTGCTGGGTTGTATAGCATGGCTGCGTGCCTCAATGAAGTAGGTACTCAGCCAGCGGAGCGGCTTGCTGATTTATTTTGCAATAGTATAGGAAACAAAGGGCCCTATTCTTAAAAGAACCTCAAGAGACTTCCAGGCAAAGTTCCTTTGGCCCCTTCAGAAGTCTTGCATTTTACTGTCCCTGTGAGCTTCAGGCCTGCTTGGAGTTGTGGGTAGCCTTAAAAATTAGTCCAGGTGTTCTTACAGTGTTTAAGATGGTGATGGAAGAACAAGAGTTTGGAATTAATTAAAACAGGGTTAAGGTGGCCAGTCAGAGTTGTTAGAACAGTTATCCCCTGAGAGAGGGTAGTTCCGGTCATAGGGTTAGAGGTGGGGCCTTATGTAATCGTGAAGCGTCACACACAGGCTCTCTTCTCCTAACTTTCAGCTTCTTGCATTTCCCCCATTCCCCTGTCCAAGGGATCCCTCTTGGGATCCTTCCTTTTTTTTTTTTTTTTTTTTTTTTTTAATGTTCATTTATTTTTGAGAGAGATGGAGGGGAGGAGAGAGAGAGGGAGAGAGAGAATCCCAAGCCAGCTCCGCGTTGTCAGCACAGGGCCTGACCAGGGGGGATTGATCTTAACAGCCCTGAGAGCACGACCTGAGTTGAAACCAAGACTGGGACCCTCAAACAACTGAGCTACCCAGGCACGCCTTCTGGGTCCTTTCTGATGGTTAGAATATGACCGTTTTGTCCCGTATCTACCACATTCATTAAATACTCAATTGAGTCCCTCTGTGTGCCATGTACTATCCCAAGGACTCACAAATAGTCATCGTGTCTGCCTTCAAGGGGCTTCGAGCCTAGCAGCAGAGAGAAGTCCCCAAACAAATAGAAACACTGGAATCTACTAAGGGAAGGAAGAGGTGAAGTGGGGTGTCCCGACCGCAATGATGGACACAACGCCTGCCTTCGTTCTTCCCAGAGGAAGACATGAACTGAGCTGTGTCTGTACGATTTGTTTTTTTATCTTTTTCTCAGTTTCGTCTTTGTCCGTAATTTTATCTTCTTTTTCACTTATTCTCCCCTCTGCCTCATCAGTCCTCGCTGTCACCGCATCTGGTTTACGTTGCACCTCATCTACAGCGTTTCTTAATTTGTCATGACTATGTTTTAGTTCCTTCATCTCCGCAGCAATAGGTTCTCTGCTGTCTTCTATGCCTTTCTCAAACCCAGCGATTAATCTTATTGACTATTAGTCTAAATTCTTGTTCAGTTGTATTGTTTGTGTCTGTCTTGAGCAATTCTTTAGCTGTCATTTCTTCCTGGAATTTCTTTCGAGGAGAAGTCTTCCGTTTCGTCCTTTTGGCTGGTTTTCTGTCCCTTATGTGTTTTAAAAGCTTGTTGCGTGCTCTGCACCTGTGAGCACTGCTATGTTATGCTCTGTCCAGGGCCTGGCCCTTCAGGAGGTGTTCTTTGGAGTGCATTATGTGCTCTCGGTTGTTGGGACTCTGGTTGCTTTATCCCCCTGCTCCTAGCGATGTTTTGGACCCTCCCACCAGGTGTGCTTTGATTTGTTTGTTGAAGTAGCCCAATGACCCACCAGGTTGTCCCCTTGGGCCCCTGGAGACATCTCTGTCACTCTGCAGCCGGACTCTTGGAATTCAAAGTCCTCTGTCCTCAAGACTGCTGTGTTTGAGGGATGAGGGAACTTCAGGTCCCCCCACCATGTTGGATCTCTGCCTGAGCTGCGTCTGTAGGGTATGTGGGGATTTGCGTGAAGAAGGCAGGACAGGGGACAGCGCACAAAGTCTGGCTGGAGAGCGAACGGTGCTTGGGAGGGATTGAGAGAGGCCAGGATGAGTGGAGTGGAGGAGAATTAAGGAAGGGAGGCCACATCACGTGGGGCTTTGTAGGTAGAGAGCGACCATGTAATTTGATCGATAAGTTTATCGGCTGAACTGTGGCCCTTGAGAGTAAAACAGAGTGCAGTTACTAATTAAACCCAGACTGTAAGCAGCTGGAACAGTCTCCTCGCTTTTACAGGCCATGTTAAAGTATTATCTCTTTGCATAAAGGCCGGGCAACCAGCAACGTATCTACTTTCTGGTAAACGCGTCAAGGAGTTAGAATACCTTTTGCAGTCCAAAAGGAACCCAAACCGAACTCAAGAGTGTTTTCTTCAGAATAGCTAGATTGCTATGATTTGTTTTGGTACAAACAATAATGACTTTCATGTTCCAAAGGCTTAGCACGGAAAGTTGGTTTTTAGCGTAAGCTGCTAGATTAGAGGCACTTTCATGGTGTATGAAATAGAACAATTGAAATTCAAACATATCTTTGATTATTGTCCACGGTTTGTTGTTACTGTTGTTATAGCACTTCCCGTTTTTGCAGTGTTTATTAAATAGAATTAAAAAAAAAAGTTTAATTGTGAGTTTACATTTCTAGTGGAAGTAACTCCTAGACGTAGCTTTCGAGGTGTGGGCCACCTAAATCTTTTTCTTTAAATTGCTGTAAAAATGTAATACAACTAAATGTATAGAATTCAGTGGATTTTGCACACCTATGAAATCCACACCCCAATCAAGAGATAGAACATTTTTACCACCCCAGAAAATTCCCTTTGGGGACAGTTAAGATTTGGTTAAGAAATATGTTTGGGGAGCCAGTCCTCAAATTAGAAATGAGTTGTTTTCCCTCTCCTCTTCTTACTACTTTATTTTTGCTCCCTAAACATGCGGTAATGGTTACTTTAAACATGAAGCAAATTGTCACCAGAAGAAACCGTTGCCTTTCAACTAGTTATGATTTAGTGGTTACTAATATTGTACATCCCTGCCTAATTTGCTATGGCTTTTAGTCTTTTAGAGTGAGTAGTAAAATGTGAGTCATATCCCTATCACTGACTCACAAGCTTACTAAGGAGTGCTTGGTGTTTGTTATTAGGCCAGAACTCTAGAATCGTGATCAATTGAAAAAGATTGTGATGATGCAAAATTTATATAATGCTCCCCCTTGTTTCATTTAGCCTGGTTATGCCACTGTCATAGGTCTTGTAGCTAAGAAGAGACAAGTGTTAAACCTGTATATATAGCTGAGTTCTAGCTAGCCTTGAACACTTTCTCCCATCTCAAAATTCTCGACTCCAGTTGCCAAAGAGCAGTTAGAATATTCACCTAAGTTACAGCACAATCAGTTGTGAAATTGACTGAACCCGCTGCGTGCCACTGTCTTTAAAGATTATTGAATGCAGGGGTGGGAAGATTTGTCCTAAAGAGACTGTTAATAGTTTGAGATCTACTGAGAGAGAGGGAAGGAAGAAATTCACCAGTGATTAAAAAGGGGATTTACTTCTTATTTTCCCTGTAGATTAAGTGTTCCGATTTGGAACCAGATCTTAAATTAACTCTTCTTCGGAGAAGGACAATATGTTCTGTTTAGCAAAGCCTCTGTTGCCAAAGCAGTGGTGGGTTGTGGTGGGGATGGTGATGAGTGACAATAATACCTAATATTTCAATACCGGTTGGAAGTTTTCCGCTTACGCTCCAATTACGAAAGGATAGCAACTCAGTGGAGATGTAAGGAAAGCTAAAGCCAGATTTGGTTACCGGAGATTTGTCAATAACCCATTTCCAGTTGGAGAAACCCCTCCTCCAATCGCCTATTCATTTTCCTAGTAGATTCATTCCTCGTTTTAAAAAAGTTTCATGCATTAAGCATAGGAAAATTCAATATGGCACTTCATTACGTGCATGTTGGAAAGGATTTTATTTATTTCAGCCTCTGCCCTCTTACTGATTAGCTTTCCTGGTAGCACCAGACAGCCTTAGCCACCCTGCTCTGCTGATCTGCTGCTCTGCTTCTATAAAGTTCCGACCCAATGCTGCAGGCACTTCCTGTAGATTTCAGAATCTCAGCACTTGTGAGCATCCCCTCCTCATCACAAACCTGTAAGAGTCAACCTTTGGTACTCTACTCATCTCTGAGTCAAAGAAATGTGGTATAGGGGTGTTATAACTTGCCCAAGGTCACAGGGCAATGGGACCATTCGAGGCTAGAATCCAGGTTTGTCCCGGGTCAAGCACCAGCCCCTAACCGGGTATCGCATCCCAGTGCAGTGCTTTCTGATCCCATTGTATTGCAATTGTTTGCATTCGTGTCTTATTTCCCCATTAGATGGGAAGACCTTAAAGTCTGGAACTCTTAGACCAGAGCTTCAGCAGATGCTAAAATTAGTTAATCTGTGTGTCTGTAAGTCTTTGCTGAGTATCTGCTCTATGCCCAGCATTGTTCTAGGCACCTGCAGATACAGCTGTGAACCAGACAAAAATGCGTACTCTCCCCAGAGAGCGGGGGAGAACGAGCCGGAAGACGATGGTAGATCAGATGGAAGGAGGTAGAAGATCAGATGGTGATAGTGGTAAGGAGCAGAGCTGCTCTCTCGTTGCCGTGAACATCATACGAGTTGTGTAACACTGCGTGGGCCCAGCAGAAAGGTGTGATAGGGAGCCGTGGGGAGGAGGGGGGGCACAGGTTGCTATTTTAAGTAAAGTAAGGAAGGCCTCATTGATAAGGTGGTATTTGGGCGGAAACTTGAAGGAGACCAGAGAAACGGCCTCGGAGATATCTTGGAAAAGAACATTCCATTCAAACAATTGAATGAATTCCCAAATCCTTCCAGGCTCCTTTCTCCCCAAATAAATAATTGTAATTTGGCCTTCTTGGACTCTATTATAATGTCAACAGACCTGGTTCCTGGCAGTTGTTTTCCTGACCACTCCTTACTTCCTCTCCTGGTTATTGTATGCCTTTGGAATCAGCAGACCAGAAAACCCAGCTAGATAGATAGATAGATAGATAGATAGATAGATAGATAGATAGTAGATATTTTTTTTCTCCTCTTCATTTTAGAGGGAATTGCCAATCATATTAAATAGACTGATAAGAAGACCTGAATTTAAAAAAAAAATCTGATTTCTTTAAACTCTATCTACAATGTAGATGCCGTGTTGTGAAATGAGACATGAGAATTGGTGTTGGGTATGGTAGGGGCCCAGTGTTTTGGGCAATGTAGATGTCCTATCTACAGTGTAGATGCTCAGTATTTTGTTCTCATGTATAGCTAGACAAGCTGATGGACAGCACTGAAAACAGAAAGGGTGTTCTTGCCGACGTTCGGATACCTGGAAAATTCAGTTATCCAAAATGCCTATTCCTTACAGAACCTGAGATCATAGTACCGAGGCTGGTTATCATGTAAAGCCCATGGCCTTTCGTTTTATGGAGGAAATGAGAAAAGAACAAGGGTAATATTGCCATCATCATACATTTGCTCAAAACTCATGGAATACTTGCTCTTTTGAAGGTGCTGGCAGGTAAAGGTCCCGGTGTTAGGATATGAAATGGAGATTTCTCTGGTTCCACTTGCCTTCTCAAAATTGAATGAAAATGTGCTTTCTCAAATAAATTTCACTGTGGATTCTACCTCATCCATGCTCCCAGCCCCAGGTGTAAGACTATCCCCTTCCAAACAGTTTGAAGCTTGCTGTATCCAGTTTGGGTAGCCTTCCTTTGGCTCTGTAAAACTTTGATGAGGACTTTTGGCATTTCAAGGTTGAGTCCGAATCACTCAGCTATGATTCTCCATCATCTGAGAGTCCAACCAAGCAAAACTAAAAAGGAAGCAGAAATCTCAGCTTCTGGGTTTAAGAAAGAGTCCCTCTCAAAGCTCCCCCAATTAGCCAGATAATCCTGGCCATTTGACCAAAATTGGCAGGGCGAGACTGGGAGGAGATATATATAGTGATGATAGGCCCTAATGATGATAGGCCCACAGCCCGAATTCCCTAATGTTAAATTTGGGAACACAAGTAAAATAACCATGTTAATTTGAAACTGGGTATCACGGGTACAGATCATGATTATAGCCTTGTGAGTCTGCTAATAATATTTATGGCAATAATCTGTGGCATTTCTCCCAGAAGATTTCTCAGATTCTTCTGTGTGGATTAAAGTTCATTCTGTTATCAGGATGCTGGCTATGATCCTCTGGCCCTGAAAGGTGTGTTTTTGCCCTTCCGTTTTCAGGAGGAAAGTCCTGCCTTCATTTTTTAATGAGCGTCCCTTTGTTTTTCTTCCTTCCTCCTACTCACACTGAACTTGTCAACTTAGATAGGAAAACACTCTACTGTGTAGAATAAAATAAAAACATCTAAATGTGTGGTTGGACAAGCTTATTTTTAAACTTAGTCATTTGATGTAACACTGTGCTAGGCAATAATTAAAGTTCTGATAAGGCTAATTGAAATGGAGTTATTAGTTGACTTTTTCATAGTTAAGAGGTTTTAGGGTATTATTAGGGTAAAAATATATTTCGGTATCTTGGGTACAACTCTGGCTTAATATAGCTTTTTTTTTTTCTGTGAAAATTTTCATTTCACTAGAAATTTCTTTCAGGGGAACAAAACTCAAGACTTGTGTTCATGTGTGGGTGGGTGAGTGGGTGGGTTACATATGTGTTTGCTGGGAGAGTGGAATGGGTAGATTTAGCACTGGAAAGAAGACAGAGTAAAATTTAAGAAATGGTGAAAAAGGAAATCTGCGTATATATGGGTACATTTGAGTATTACGTGTATGTCTATGCATGCCCTTAAATTAGTGCAGGGAAAGAACTATGCTGATCCACTTTAAAAACGTTTTAAGATATGGTTTCTTCTGATGCCTGGGCACTGATTTTGATAAAAGAAAGTTACAGAGAAAGAAAAACACATATGTATATTTCCTTTCCCACTGTCGTCACACCCGAAAAGTATGTCCCCTAGGTAAATAACATTTAAAACCTTATCTTTTTTTCTTTTAAGTTAATTTATTTATTTTGAGAGAGAGAGAGATTGAGAGAGAGAGAGAGTGCATGAGTAGGGGGAGGGGGAGAGAGAGAGGGAGAGAGAGAGAATCCCAAGGAGGCTCCGCGCTCAGCACAGAGCCCAACTCCAGGCTCCATGCAGGCTCGAACTCACGAAGCAGTGAGACCATGACCTGAGCCGAAATCCAAGGTCCAAAGCTTAACCAGCTGAGCCACCCGGGCGCCCCCAACCTTATCCTTTTGCTTTAGAAGGGCACACCTGGCAGAACTGGTGAGCCAGGAGGGTGGCTCTCTCGGAAGCATCGCAAATCCCCCAGGGTGCGGGATCGCCTACGGTGCCACAGCCTCTCATCAGAAGTGAGGTCTCTCTTCTTGTCGGAAACTGGCAAACCGCAAGGCCCTAGCCACCCGGTGGTGGAGAACCAAAACTCCAGCAGTCGGAAGGGACAAAGTAGCCAACGGAGCGGTGCATTACAGAACGGAAGGGTGATGTTAAAATCCCATTTTTAAACTTAGACCCAGATGGAATGCCCGTTTTGACCTTGGCCCCAAGACAGTGGTGTGGAGCACCAGTGGTAGGTTGCGGCTGCCCTGGTGTGAAGGAGGGATTATAGATACTGCTTCGTTGCTGCCGCGCCCAGGCGAGACTTGGCTTCATGTGGACTTCATTGTGTTCTGGCATTAGTTTGGCCACCAAGCTCAAGTTTGGCCAGTAGGATTTCAAATTAAGAACACAAACAATGGGTCTCAACCCTTTTCCTGCTTTGATAGGCAGTGAGACAGAGTCCTAAACCACAGTCCCATGGGCATTGCAGGTTATGCGTGATCCAGATGCACTCTTTACTCTCCCGGGCGAGACCGTATTAGGATGTAGGAGGGGCAGGAGCATGCTGAAGGCGATGATGTCTGCGAGCTGACAGTCGACCATCTGCGACGAGTGGTACCTGATGTAACCCGCCTGCAGACTGCAGCTAGGGTCACCCTAGCCCTCAAAGGCTACGCTGTTCAAACCCCCATTCTGCTGGCCTGATAGTCCCGTGTCATTCTCAGGTTTTTTGCGCATTACTGGGAAGAACACCCTCTCCTCTGAACTCTGCCCTTGAACCCCTGTCTCCACTGGTTTAGGTCAATTTAGAGACGATTTTACCAGCCAGAGCGGGCTGTTCTTTTTGCATGCTTCCCAGACGGGTAGCTCGACCTCATCTTCATTTGGGCAAATTCGCTTGTAGAAGGCATCCTTTTATGCAGATGAATTTACCAAAGGTGTGTGAGGACAAAGGACCTTGCAGCAACATAGACCTCTGGAATTACTGGGATGTTTTCAATGCTTCAGTCATTTCTAATCCCAGGCTCTAGGTCCTTTCTCTCTCCTTTCTTTCCCTTTCCTCTACCTCCCACTGTCCCCTCTCCATACTTCCCTCCCCCTCCTTCCTCTCTCCTCCCCTGCCTTCCCTTCCCCTCACCTTTCCTTCCCTATTCTTTCAACTCGGTCACAGGAGCAAGACTCAGATTCCTTTTTTTTTTTTTTTTTAAATATTTATTTATTTATTTTGAGAGACAGAGAGAGAGTATCATAAGCAGGCTGTCAGCACAGAGCAGGATGCGGGGCTCACCCTCAGGAACCTGAGCCCAAGTCAAGAATCGGATGCTTAACCAACTGAGCCGCTCAGGTGCCCCAAGACTCAAATTCCTAAAGGAATAAGGAGACCAAGGCTGATGCTGCCTCTTCCTGCTCACTGAAGGAGAAGCAGTGTTTTCCTTTTTTTCTCCTCTCTACAATCATTTTCCAGGTGAGGTCGCAGAGAGAGGCAAGTGATGAGGAATGAGAGGACAGATTAAGTCTTCAGGACAAGCAGAAAGACTGCAGAGGCATCTGTGTTTACTGAGACACCCAAAGAAAAGCCTGAGGGGCAAGAGAGTGGGGTTTTAGACACCGGCTCTGGAGTCTGAGATTTCCTCCTTGAACCTGGCCCAAACACTGCTCCCATGCCAAGAGACGATGCACTTTCTCCTCTGAGTTCCATCTTCTGTGCCTTTACAATGGAGACGGTAATCCATCCGATCTTCAACTCTGAAATTCAACCTCTGAGAACAGGTTTTTGGGTTTTTTTGTTTGTTTTTTTAAATCTAGATTTGGCAAAAACACGTTAGGCAGTAAGACCTGGCCCAAAGAAGTAGTCTTCCTCCTACTTCCGTATCTGTCCGCCCGTTTTGCTGCACCCACATTAACACGGCTGAGTTCCAGCCCCCACTGGAAGGGATTCATACCATGCTGTGCACACTCCGTGTTGACTCCCTAGAATCCGAGGAAATGCTAGATTGCAGAAATACAAGTGGCCCTGGGGGTTTGGGATAAGATAGTCCACCTCAGAGGGGGTTTGGGATCCTAAATGGGATAGACAATAGCTGTGTGGGGGTTAATGTAGGACCCGGCACAGGAATAACCACCCAGTAAGTGCTGGCCATTTTTACCACCCTACTGTGGTCTTGAATGAGAGCATGTGTGTATGTCTGGCTCCAGAAATAGCTACAAAACTTCGTGTTAGGAAGTACTTAAGAGCCTGGCGCGTACGCACTGGCTTATTTTATATCTGTTGTTTATATCTATCTTGAGTGTTGAATTTGCTTCCGATTTTCTTTTTAGATGCCTTCTCAACGCCTTCTGACCCCATTCTTTTTATCTGAGGGAAAATAGCATTTTCTCTCTCTGTAGCACTTAAATATCCTTCTTCTCTGATCACGGGAACCAGAGAGCTGTTCCTGGTGGAGCTGCAATGCCTTTCTCTGTGAGTGGTGATTAATGGCCAAAAGATGCTGGATGTGAATCAGTAATTCAATAAAGCTCTCAGGACATTAACTCAGGGGCCAGGCGCTAAGAACTTCTCAACAGGGACAACTTCGTGCAGGAGATGGAAACACACACAACGTAAAATCTTGGCTGTCAATGTACGATGATTTGTGGGGGATGGTGGTTTTTCCTTTGGTGTTTTCTCCCTTGTAAAACCTGTTGTCTGAAGTAGGTAAAATTCCTTCTCCTGCACCTAAACTTAGGAGGTTGAATGTGAGGAAGAATAAGTGGGTCAGGCTGGAAGGGTTTGACTGATTGAAATTAAAAAAACAAAAACAAAAAACCCCACCTTTTCTCCCATAGTGATAAGATAACCACAACATCCCTCTATTGTAAGAAATCTTGATGCTTAGTTTAAAAAAAAAAAAAAAAGATGGCGGCAAGCTGTGGCTTCGTTGTGCCTGTCTGTGCCAGCTTCCCAAACTCTGGCTGAATGGAGACTATGTTTGGGTATGCATCCCGTGAAATATTCTAAATTGCTGGGAGTATTTGTTGTTGTTGTGTTTTGTCTCGCTGTTAAGATTCTGGATTCTTGGAACCTAGTCTAAAGATCTGAATTTCTGTGTTGTGTTCATTAAAACCAAACAAACAAAGATGAGCTGAAACAAATCATTCTAAGAGAAAAGAAGACACAAACAGAGCACTGAGAATCTAAAGTTTTAATAACATTTTATGTTTACTTCGTAAACCCAGCTACAAGTCATTTCTTACTGACAGTTATTTTAGAGGCCAAAGAAAGAAATTTGTCTCGTACACCATTGCCATGAATTTTTTATGAAATCCACATTTATTTCCTCTTTAATTGTCATGGCTTTCTGGGTTCTCTTTCTGGGCATGGCATGCACAGCCCCTCTCTCTCGTTTGTGTTGTCTCAAGGCAGAAATAGAGAATTTGTGTAAAATGAAAGCATTCATAATCGAGGAGTTCGGGGAAAAGAAGGAAATCACAAAAGCTATTCCTTATCCCGTAAGGGAAGAGTGCAGGTAGCCACTCATTCCTGGTCTTCTGTAAGGGCACCCATGGAGGCCTCTTGAGAATAAATTAATCAGCCCCCAGAGGTTAGCATGGCATTTATTCCATCTTGGGTATGAAGTCTGATCTTGAACTCAAACAAAATAGAATTTAACCTATTTCTGTGTTGTTGTTTTTTAAATCTCTTTCTGAACGTATAAATTTTCTTGCTTCTTAAAAATTTTTTTTTTCCATTCCAGTTATTGTTTGTTTTTATTTGAATTGGGTTCAAAGGTAAATGTAGCCCCTGGTGTCTTCCCTCTTCTACAGTAAAAACACATGCATGCAAAGTGCCCAAAGAATAGGGAAAAGCATGGCTTGTTCTTGAGTGATATGGTCAGTAAAAGAAGTTGGATTTGGAGAGATCTCTTGAAAGGGGCTTTGAGGTTTATAAAACTTTGTTTTAAACTGTGTTTGAGTCTATTTTAGACGATCCAGACACATTCATTGTGTCTAAACCTCTTTTCCTTTTCTTTATTTTTAAATATGCAATTAACATCTGATTTTATGAGCATCAACCAATGTGCAGGATTCAGCTCAGCATTAATGAGAAGTCAGAGGTGATAAAGACATAGTCATAACCGCCAGGAGTTTATAATCAAATGCAGAAAAGGGATTGATAAAATCTAACAGTAAGACAGAGTGTCTTGTGTCAGGATAAAGGCACAGAGTGAAATGTTTTATTTAGGGAAGACTTCATAAGAAGAATGGTGTTTTAACGAATTTTTGATGGGTTGAGGGATTACCAGTAGTGGAAAGGGAATGACGACAAGACTGTAGTGCATAAGTTCAGTGACCAGAGCATTCCAATGTACCCAGAGTTCAAGCTGTGTGTTTAAACTAAGGCATTGTCCTAAAAAAGAAAAATAAATAAATAAATCCTCATTTATTTACTTAAGTACTAGGTGGCTCAGTCGGTGAAGCGTCCAACTCTTGATTTTGGCTCAGGTCACGATCTCACAGTTCCTGAGCTCCAGCCCCTTGTCGAGCTCTGTGCTGATAGTGAAGAGGCTGCTTGGAATTCTCTCTCTTTCTCTCTCTGCCCCTTCCCTGCTCATGTGCGCTCTCACAATAAATTAATAAACATTAAAAAAAATGACTAAAGAAATAAAAATGGCAGTCTAGGACAGAAGAAATGCAAATAAACAAATGAATCAGAGTTCGTTTCTCACTCCTGGAACGGAGAGGAAGAAATCTGAACTGCGGTAGTGTTTGGAGGGTGCTTGGAAAGCATCACAAGATTCTGAATCTTGAAGCAACAAAACTTTGCTTGTGGAAATAAGAGGAAAGCACAAGTTCCCCTTACCCTTTCGATTTGTAAGGATACAACTTTTCTGGGGCTTTCTAAGGAAATTTTATTTCAAGATTCTGCTAGGTGGGCGTTCTCTCTTCTCTAAATTGAAATGTGAGGATGCCAACTTCTGTCTTTTCTTTTCTCACCAACTTCTCTTTGTTCCCTCTCTCACTGCTCTCGTTTTCCTTCCCTCATTAGAGTTCTCTCTCTCTCCTCTGTCTACCAGGAAGGAAGCACAAATGCTGTCTTACATTTTAGAGGAAACTCCAAGACCATCTTCCCCAACATCCTTCCTGTTTCATTAAGCAAAAACCTAGTGATCATAATCATGGCGGGACCCTTGCCTTCTGTGGATTAGCAGAGTAACAGATGGCCCCAGGTTTGCACTGTGAGAGATGGTGTTTCAAGTTGAGACTCTAAAGTCAGATTGCTCAGTTCTGACACTTGCTAGATGTTTAATCGCACATAAATTACCGAGTCAGTTCCTCAATTCCCTCACCTATAAGATGAAAATAATATAGTACCTACCTCAGACAGTCATGACAATTAAATAAGGTACTCCATGGAGAGCATTTAGTGCTGTGGCTAGAATGTAGTCACTTATTTTATTTTATTTTATTTATTTTTTAAAATGTTTTTATTATTTATTTTTGAGAGAGAGAGAGAGAGAGAGAGAGAGAGAGAGACAGAGCATGAGTAGGGGAGGGGCGAGAGAGAGAGAGGGAGACACAGAATCTGAAGCAGCTCCAGGCTCTGAACTGTCAGCACAGAGCCCAAGGCGGGGCTCGAACTCAGGAACCCTGAGATGATGACCTGAGTAGTAGTCGGACACTAAACTGACTGACCCACTCAGGCGCCCCAATTATTTTAATAAATATTTGCTATTTTTAATCTTTTGGCCAACCATTGACCGACCACCTTCTTGCTCCACAGGCTGCATGATTATAGCCTGTGATAGTTAATGTCATGTATCCACTTGATTGGGCCATGGGCTCCCAAGTATCTGGTGAAACATTTCTTGGTGCATCCAAAAGAGTGATTCTGGAAGAGATTAGCATTTGAATTAGTGGACTGAATAAAGCATATGGCCTCCTTCAACGTGTGTGGGCATCATTCAATCGGGTGAGGGCCTGAATGGAACAGAAAGGCTGAGGAAGATTGCACTCTCCCTCTGCTTGATTGCATAAACCGAGGCATCAATCCTCTCCTGCCCTCAGCGCTCCTGGCTTCTAGGCCTTCAGGCTCAGGCAGGAATCTACACCATGGGCTCTCTGGCTTTCTGGCCTTGGGCTATACCACAGGCTTTCTTGGATCTCCTGCTCATAGACTGCCGATCATGGGACTTCTCAGCCTCTGTAACTGTGTGAGCCGATGCCTCATAATACACTTCTAGACACATATCCTATTGGTTCCGTTCCTCTGGAGAACCCTGACTAATGCACAGCCCTTCTACTCAAATGGTCTGCAGCCAGCAGCCTGGGGCATCATCTGGGAGCTAATTGGGAATGCAGATTCTCAGTCCCCACCCGTGCAATTTTTAGCAAGCTCCCCGGATGATTACGTATACACCAGACTACACAATCCCCTTATTCCCCATGAAAACCCTAGGTTTGTGTCGATGCTCCCTCAGCTAGGGAACAGCCACAGCCTCATACCACAGACTCCGAAGATCTGCCCGAGAAACACAGCGTTAACATAGATGCAGCTTCCTTTCAATCGGTACAGTTATTGGGAAACAAATTTGGGACTTTTAAAGGCCTATCTAACAATTCTCAGAGGGATTATGAGGACTGGAGAGATGGGTCCCTACTCCTCACCACAGAGGAGTAAGGGATGGAGGGAGAGAAACACCTTGTAACGAGGGACAGTATTCTCTACGTGCTCTTCCAAGGGGGCAACCTAGAAGACAACCAAGGGAAAGGGGGAGAAGAGTACCTGGAAGTGAAACATCTGCTGAGAAAAGTTGACCAAACAGAGAGACAAGGAAGAACTAACCACTCATAAAAGGCCTCTGAGCCAAGGGCTCTTACACTGACCTGGTTTCCTATGGAGTGAATTTTTCACCGAGAAGGGGAAGAGCTACAGGAATTTAAAAGATGTGTTTCTTAATGGGATTGGCCAGGGTAAGAATCAGGACATTTTTTGGGAATGTACCGGTAGACAACATACCCATACTTGGCCTTTAGCTACTCACCACCTAGGTCTACCTTCTGTGCCCTCCTCAGTTTTCTGAATGACTGAAAAAATATTGCAGTCTCTCAAATGTCCAGATTTCCAGCCTGAGTCCTAAGGGGCCACTCATGGGGACCAGGTAAACATCCAACGGATATGATGGTAATCTACCAATACTATTGGGCAAATATCAGGACCAGATGAAGTTGTGCTCAATAAAGCTGAATAAGAAGCAGGAAAAGTGGGATTTCCTTACAAATCATTAAAAAAAAATGAAAAAGGAATGTGACATCTAAAAGAACACTGCATTATATGTGTTAGAATAATAATTACTTCAGGAAATAAAAACAATAGACTAAATTTCCTCCATCCTCTCAAAGGACTGAAAGTCATGGTGAGTGGAAAGGAGAGCTGGCACACTGAAGAAAGAAATTAAAGGGGAAAATATGATCAGTTTCAAAAGGAAAACTGCTTGAGAATCAAAAAGAAGAACAGAATCAGCAATGAAAAAAGGTCAGAGATGTGGACGGTAGGCATGAGAAAAACCACACAGAAGGCAGTGGAAAAATACAAGGCAATGAGAGAAATCAACTAGGAGCTCACAGATGTGGAGACCCAACACAGGGATGATGTAGGGACTAGAAGATGAAAACCTAGAATGAGCTGGTGCTAAATGATACGTCAGCACCTTGCATACATACTGTTTTCCAAAATAAGACAAAGCAGGGCAGAGGAACGCATGGAGGGTTTTTGTTTGTGTTTATGTAAAGCTTAAAAACATGTCAACATTTCTATATGTGTAACATGTTGTAAGAATATAAAGCAATGGATGAGAACAGTAAACTCCTAATTCAGGAGAGTGGCTACCTCAAGGGATGGGGGCATGGAATCTAAAATGTATTCAGTGAGTTTCATCTGTGTTGGTTATGTTTGATCTTTTTCGATAAGGTAGTGAGAGGATGGGTTTTCATTGCATTATTGCTTATAGCTCTTTGTTCTGTGCTGGTGACGATGTAGGAAAACAGAGCTTTCTCATACCTTATAAACAGGAGTATGAATTATATTAAATTATCTCTGGAGTCTAGTGGGCATTTGAAAAATTTATATTCAGGAATTCCTTTGTTCAGGACGTTTTTCTTATATCGTAAAATTATATATGTGTATATATATATACATATATACACATATTTATATATTTCTTATATATTTCTTATATCGTAAAATTATATGTATATATATATATACACATATTTATATTTATATTTATATATTTATATATTTTTTTAAGAGAGAGAGAGAGGGAGCACCAGTGTGCACAAGCATGAGCAGGGGAGGGGCAGAGGGAGAGGGAGAATCTTAAGCAGACTCGATGCCCAGCATAGAGCTGGTTGCAGGGCTCAATCCCACGATCATGACCTGAGCTGAAATCAAGAGTCAGATGCTCAACCGACTGAGCCACCATGGTGCCCCTGTATTATAAAATGTTTAATGTATACAACAAGATTTAAAGGAAATCTTTTGAAATTCTTAGTTTTATTGTATTAAATCTGTGTTCTGATTTAGAAGGATTAACATTTTAGTGATATTCTTTCCATCTAGGAACATTTCATCTTAACATTAATTCATATCTTGTTTCTTTACATATTCTTCTTATGTGTTATTTTCTTGTTAAATGTATTTCTAGATATGTTATACTTTCTATCTCTATCGTATATGTGATGATTGTATATGTCCATTCCTAACTCCAAACTGTATATAATATAAATATCTTTCCAGATTTTCTTATTAGTCTTAATGATTTTTAGTTCTGTGCCTTGGGATTTTTAAACCTATAATATAAAATTTTCAAATAAACATAATTTATCTATATATACACACATACCTGTTGTTTTTTTGCTTTATTGCATTTTTTAGATCATCTAAAATAATTTTGAAAAATAATAATGATAAAAGGGATTCTTGATTTGATTCTGATTTTATTTTTTTAAATTTTTTTTTAACGTTTATTTATTTTTGAGATAGAGACAGAGCATGAATGGGGGAGGGTCAGAGAGAGAGAGGGAGACACAGAATCTGAAACAGGCTCCAGGCCCTAAGCTGTCAGCACAGAGCCCGACGCGGGGCTCGAACTCATGGACCGCGAGATCATGACCTGAGCCGAAGTTGGATACTTAACCGACTGAGCCACCCAGGCGCCCCTTGATTCTGATTTTAATGGCAATGACTTTAAAAGTTTTATTATAAAATATTTGTTACTTTTTTATTAAAAGTTCTTTAATGTATTTAGTTATATTTCTTAAAATAAATATAAGAATAAGGCACAAAAATATGAATGAGTATACTTAGATAAATGAAAGATGATAATGTGCTCTTATTTTATTCAGTTTTTATTAAGATTTTTTTGTGATATTTATATGAATGCATTTATATTTCTTCATCTATAAATATATTTTTCTTTTGAATTGTTACTGTAATATTACAGTTTTTAAAATGTATCTACATGGCAATGCTATATTCTTTCCATGACTAGATGTATTCAATATACTAATATTTTGAGAACATTTGCTGTCGTAAGTAATTTTTTTTCTTTTTAAAATTATTAATTTGGATGTTCTTGTGTTAGCTTAGTAGACCATCTTGGTCATTTTCAATCATTTTTTGATAGTTGAGAATATTTTGAATAAGATAGATAAAAAGGAATTACAAACATTCCTTCAACATTCAAATCTATTTGGTACCTGAGTTCAGAAAGCAAAAGTTCAGAGAGAGACACCATAAAATCTGATCATCTTTAGTCTCTGAGGTTTGAATGGTGAGTAGCAAGCGTTTCAGAAACCAAAGGGTCTGTTAACATTTTCTGAATATATTCATCTCCTAAGTTGTATAGTGACAACTGAGATAGAGAGGTATACTAGCTAAGTTTTTTCTGTATTTTGAAGGTTAGACTCTGCAGTAAAACTAACTCAGGCTAGACTCTTTCTAATGGTAGGTCATGCATGATATTCCAGTTTCTGCTTTGGTAAAGAAGAGAGGGAGAATGTTATTTATGTATTTATTTTACATGATCTTTTTTGTGTTATTTGTATTCTCTATATCCTTGATTGTTTGTGTCTGTTTGATCCATCGAATTCTGATGCAAAATTCCCCACTAGGACCGATTTTTATGATGGTTATACCTATCTTTATCAGAGTTCTGTTTTATGCGTTTTGCTGTTATAGTTTGTGATATACAGTAATTCATTAATTGTACTCATAGATTTCATAATATGCCTCTTTTCCCTGCTTAATGGTCTGGATCTTGACTTGTTCTTATCTGATTTTGATTCTGCCATTCCTGCTTTCTGTTTGCATACATTTGCCTGGTGTAATTTTCCACATGCCTTATTTTCAAACTTTCTTTGTCATTATGTGTTAGGTGTATTTCTTGAATACGACATTGAGCTGGTGTATCCATTAGGATAATTTGGGTTGCAAATAATGCTCCCTGGCTTTAAAAAATTCTCTTATAAAGTTGCAGGATAGGTTCTGTTTCAAGCATGGTTTGTTTCAACGTTGCTGCTTGATTTCTCTCAGTTCTTTCAACTCTGAGTTCCTTTGTGTGTTGGGCGACTTCTCTCATGGGAGCAAAATGGCCACAGAGGTCCCAGGCCTCCCATGTGCTTATACCTTGCCATCCAGAAAAAGAGAGAACTCCTCTTCTGAAAACTTTGAAAACTCTTGAATTCCATGCCAAACCCTAAAGGAAAAAAAAAAAATCCACTGTGACTGGTGCTGTTCTGTGCCCCACTGAGTCGGGGCCTGTGTCACTCATCCTTGAACCAATTGCTTTGGTGAAAAGATTGGTATTATGATGAATGGTTAGTTTGGGTGAATTAAGGGTCAAGCTTAACACTGAAGTTTGAGATTCATTCTACCCAATGGATGTGTCATTCTGAGAGAACAGAGTAAGGAGTATAAGTATTGCAAAGAAGTTAGTACAATTCCCACTCCTACATAATGATATGGTTCTATAGCTTCAAAAACCAAATGAATCAACTGAGAAAACATACCAGAAATAATTAAAAATGATAAGTAAGGTTGTTGTTACCATATCAATATTAATAATGGGGAAAAACTACTAGTTTTCCTATTATAAGGATAACCAATTAGAAAATGTGACTGAAGAAAATATTTCATTTATAAAAAAGGTATAAAATATACTGGAATAAGCTGATTAAGAAGCATACAGTATTTATATGAAAACATGAACTCTGAGAGATTTAAGATGTTTCTACCTGGGAAAACTCAATATTATAAAGATGTTGATCTGTTTTAAAATACTGTCTGAAATCGTTGCAATCTTAATGATGAAGAGAAATCACAATGGGATTTCTCTTTTGGGTGGGTATTGGGGAGGGAAGTTTGGTGGTTGAGAAAAAATATTTTAAAATCTATCTGATAAAATTATTCATGCTGGACTAGTCAAAAAATTAAAACAAACAGGCAAAAAACCACAGGTGTAATGGGCCTATGTGAAAGAAGGAAGCCTTTTCTCACCAGATATAGAGACATAATATAAAGCTACACTAATTAAAAAAAGTGAGGTACTGATACAAAAATAAATAAACAGTAGAACAGAATAGAAAAGCCCAGAAAAGCCCAAAGTAATATAAAGGTGGCTTAGCATGCTAATGGAATGTGTGTGTGTGTGCGTGTGTGTGTGTGTGTGTGTGTGTATAAAATTCAAGAGAGTACATGAACTATTCATTATGTCATTAGACAATAATTAGTTACTTGGGGAAAAAGTGAACCGAATCCTTATCTCACAGCTCATACTAAAATCAATACCAAATAGAATTTAGCTATAATTTAAAGTAGAATAGGCCTTTTTATGAATGATAGGGGAAAGGAAATCAAGAAATCTGACTAAATATTAAAAAATTTGAATAGGTGAAAATAAACATATTAGCAAACAGTTCTTTCCCTCCTCCTAAAGAAAGTACAAAATCTGGGCAAATAGTTAAGAGGGGGGAAAAAAAACCCCAAACAATATTTAAGTCATAAAGAGCTAAAAGTCAAGGAAAAGAAGGCAACTCAGAGAAGTACACTTTGCATTTGGTACTGCTTTTCCCCTAGAGGCATCTGCCAATTTTGGAAATTAGATGGGAGGCTGAGAAGGTGAACTGAGCATCTCTAAGATTCTTGAATTTAGAAGAGGGAAGAAAGGGAAGTCAATGCTGCCAAGGAGGGAAGCATTGGTAAATTCACAAGTTTTAGAGTGGGACTCCCAGCCAGAAGGCTACACTTTATGGGTAAAGGTGGTCCTGAAATAGATCTTCTCCAGAGGGACTGAAGCCCAGCCTCTAATCATATCATTTTGTGTTTGAGTTAAGATAATTCAGAGCCGCTAAGTTTCCTAGCCACCTGTCAGAAGCAAACAAAATCCTTCCTCTCTGAAGGAAGTTACATCCCAGTTTCAAATTATCTCTACCATTTTTCATATACAATATCTGACACTTAGTCAAGAAAAACCAGATATATGGGGCATGTGGGTGGCTCAGTGGGTTAAATGTCTGACTTCAGCTCAGGTCATGATCTTGTGGTTTTTGAGTTCGAGCTCCGCATTGGGCCCTGTGCTGACTGCTCAGAGTCTGGAGCCTGCTTCATATTCTGTGTCTCTCTGCCCCTCCCCCACTCACCTTGTTTTTCTCAAAAATAAATAAACATTAAAAAAAAAAAGAAAAAACAAATATATAAGGAATCAAAATAGTGTAGCAGAAAATCAAAAGAAACAATGGACAGTATAAGAAACCATCAGGAATCTTGAAAATGGAGTTTTCATACATGGATTTTAAAGTAAGTGCAATTAATATATCAAAGATAATAAAACATGAAATTGATGATTTTGACAGATAACAGTAAACTACGAAAATGTACAAAATGGAAATTCTAGAACAGAAAACATTTGTGACAGATCAGTAACCCAATGTACAAGTTTAACATGAGAGTAGACACATTGAAGAGAAAATGAATTGGAAAATAAATATGAAAAAATATACAGAATGAATCACATAAATGGAAAGGGAGAGAGAGACATAGAGGACAATATAAGAGACATAGGGGACCTAGTGAAAAGTTCTAACCTATCTGTTAACAGAATCCACAGAAGGAAAAGAGAAAGATAATAAAGGAGAAACAATGTTTGAAGAGACAATGGATGATGACTTTCTTAAAAAAAAATCTATGAACCCAAGCTGGAGAGAGAACACATTCTCTAATAAACACTGAGGGAAATTTTATACCCACCCATAAAAAAGAAAATACTAACATGGACTATTCAGGGACAAGAACATTATCCCAGATGAAAAAACTTAAAGATACAGAATGGATTTAAGAGCATCGGAGATGATAAATATTTAATGTTGATATAAAACTGTAATAATAATGTCTGATAAGGCTAAATATATTACAAATAATGGGTTAGGATAAAAGCAGTTAAAGGGTTCTATGTTTCTTGCATTGTCTGGGAAGAAGTAAATGCACCCATTTATCTTAGACTAAAATAAGTCATCTATACATGTTATAATCTCTAGTCATGTCTATAATCTTTAACAAATCATAGTAAGAGGATGCATAGCTACCATGGTAATAGAGGGAGGAAATGAAACTATAAAAAATAATCAGCCAAACGAAAGGAAAGAAAAAGAATACAGAACAGGTAGTACAGATAAAAAGCAGAAGACAAAATGGTAGAACTAAACCTGATCATATCAATAATTACATTAAATGTAAATGAACTAAATATTGTAATTAAAAGATGAATATTGTCAGACTGATTTTTTTTAAGCAAGGACCAGTTATGTTATTTATAAGAGGAACACCTAAAATATGCAGAAGAGACTGAAGGTAAAAAGATGGAAAAGTTATACCATAGAAAAAATTAATCAAAAGAAGACATGTCACTATATTATTAAGAGTAAGCTTATGAAAAATGGAGAAGAAAGAATTGTCAGGGGGGAGAAGAGAAAGAGACCAAGCAAACAGTGTAAGCAATGTTTCCCAAGTAGCCTTCCTTTCTACTGAGGGCAGAAGGCAGGATGGGGTGAAAGGGCTGGTGAATGTGGAGCATGTGTGCTAGCAACTAGTGGGAGAAACCATAGGATTGGAAAATTGAGCCCAGATTAGGGAAAGCCTGCATAGTACTTTCAATGGATATGTCATAGATCTGGTCATGGCTTTAATCAATGAGAAGCTGGTATATCTATAGTTAGTGGTAGTGAAAAATAAAAATTTAACTTGTCATTATCAGACCCATTAACAGACTTTATTTTATTAGAATAAGTCCATTATCTACTGTAAGTTTTAAAGTCTCCTTAACCAACTACAGATAGCATGGTGGTGGTAGTTGTGAACTCTGTAGAATTTGCCTGGTTTCAAATTCATCTTCACATTCTGCATCCACTTCTTCTTAGTTCTATGACCACGGGGAGGGACTTTTTAAATATAAAATGAAAACAATAGGAGCACATAACGAATAGTCTTGTGAGAATTAAATGAGTTATGCACATGAAATATGAAAGCAGTGGCTGGGGCATTGTAATCACTCAACAAATAGCTTTTACTTTTACTATTCTAATTACGACTTTTGCCTGGGATATTGTTTTGGTATTTAAATTAAATGCCGATTCAGTAAGCCTAAGGATACTAAGTGAAGGGCCAATTTTTTTCTGGTCTTTCTCTGTCCTCAACTCTGGACCAGGAGCTTATTACTGTGTCATGGGTCTGGTCTTTCCTGCCTGAAATTGGCAAACAATGCAAAAAGAAGGAGTTCTTGCTACGTGTGGGTCCTCTGGTTGGCATTGGCAATATTCTCCAGCAAAACAGGGCTGTACTCTTGAAGGAGCTCACAGACATGAGAATACAGGATTTCCATGCAGTGGGATATGACTAATAGGAAGAAGGATGTATCCCAGCACGTAGGATGACGAACGTGCTTTGGAAGCAGAGAAGAGGGATATTTATTTTCTGGGTAAGAAGAGGAAGGCGTCATAATGGACTTGAAGGGAGAGGCAGGAGAGGCTATTCTAGGCACAAAGAACAGCAGGCACACAGAGGCAGAATGGCACAAAAGTACTAGGCATGCTTGGGGAGTGGCTAATTGCCCATTGTCCCAGGTACATCAGATGGACAGAATGGGACAGCATTTGCGAAACTTGAGAAGTAGGCCAGAGCTGGGTTATGACTGCTTTCCTGTGAAATTTAAAATTCTTCAGAATTATTTCAGGGCCAATCTTTTATAGCAAGCCTTCAGGTATAGTTGTGCTTTTTAGTTTATAAAAGAAATTCCATACGAGTGTCCCCTAAGTGGCCAAATAGCTATTGATAGGAATTTAGGATTTAGAAATAAAATCATTCTTTCCTAAAATAAGTTATATATCTTATGACCAGCTAAATGTGAACTTGTACTTCCTAAACTGTTTATGGTTTAGCAAACTAAATGTTTATGCAAACTATGACTATAATAACTGTTAAAAACAATAGCTTGTGTACTAATAGTAATACCATAGAACACTTATTGAAAGCATTTTTGGTGCCAGGAGCTATTGTAGACTCTAGTAATTCATTAGCGTGTTTAATACTCATAACACCTCTTTGAGGCAGTGCTATTATGACGTATAACGGAAAACACTGCAAACCAGGAAAAACACTATGCCAATGATGATAGTAGGTTATGTTATCCTCTTGGTGTGTACTCTAGGCCTCATCTGCCTCTTGTGTTCCTTACATGCTCCTCTTTTCTCTTGTTTTATGCTGTAAGCTGGAGAGAGAGACAGAAATAAGAGAAGAGAGAGAAGCAGGAAAGAGGAAGATCTTTAGGAAATTATCATTCCTAATTGCAGTTTGAGATTTGTTTTTGTTTTTATTTATTTTATTTATTACTTTATTTTTTAATTTACATCCAGGTTAGTTAGCATATAGTACAACAATGATTTCAGGAGTAGATTCTTTAATGCCCCTTACCCATTTAGCCCATCCCCCCTCCCACATCCCCTCCGGTAACCCTCAGTTTGTTCTCCATATTTATGAGTCTCTTCTGTTTTGTCCCCCTCCCTGTTTTTTTTTTTTTTTATTATTTTTGTTTCCCTTCCCTTATGTTCATCTGTTTTGTCTCTTAAAGTCCTCATGAGTGAAGTCATATGATATTTGTCTTTCTCTGACTAATTTCGCTTAGCGTAATATCCTCTAGTTGCATCCACGTAGTTGCAAATGGCAAGATTTCATTCTTTTTGACTGCCGAGTAATTACTCCATTGTGTGTGTGTGTGTGTGTGTGTGTGTGTGTGTGTGTGTATACAGAAAGAATGATTTTATACATACACACACACACACACACACATATATATATATATATGCCACATCTTCTTTATCCATTCATCCATCAATGGACATTTGGGTTCTTTCCATCCTTTGGCTATTATTGATAGTGCTGCTATAAACATTGGGGTGCATGTGTCCCTTCAAAACAGCATACCTGTATCCCTTGGATAAATGCCTAGTAGTGCAATTGCTGGGTCATAGGGTAGTTCTATTTTTAGTTTTTTGAGGAACCTCCATACTGTTTTCCAGAATGGCTGCACCACTTTACATTCCCACCAACAATGTAAAAGAGATCCTCTTTGTCCACATCCTCGCCAACATCTATTGTTGCCTGAGTTGTTAATGTTAGCCATTCAGGCAGGCATGAGGTGGTATCTCATTTTGATTTTGATTTGTATTTCCTTGATGATGAGTGATGTTGAGCATTTTTTCATGTGTCGGCTGGCCATCTGGATGTCTTCTTTGGAGAAGTGTCTATTTATGTCTTTTGCCCACTCTTTCACTGGATTATTTGTTTTTTTGGGTGTTGAGTTGGGTAAGTTCTTTATAGAGTTTGGATACTAACCCTTTATCTGATATGTTGTTTGCAAATATCTTCTCCCATTCTGTCCTGTCAGTTGCCTTTTGGTTTTGCTGATTGTTTCCTTCGCTGTACAGAAGGTTTTTATTTTGATGAGGTCCCAATAGTTCACTTTTCTTTTGTTTCCCTTGCCTCTGGAGACGTGTTGAGTAAGAAGTTGCTGCAGCTGAGGTCAAAGAGGTTTTTGCCTGCTTTCTCCTTGAGGATTTTGATGGCTTCCTGTCCTATGTTTAGGTCTTTCATGCACTTTGAGTTTATTTTTGTGTGTGGTGTAAGAAAGTGGTCCAGGTTCATTTTTCTGCATGTCGCTGTCCAGTTTTCCCAGCACCATTTGCTGAAGAGACTGTCTTTATCCCATTGGATATTCTTTCCTGCTTTGTCAAAGATTGGTTGGCCATATATTTGTGGGTCCATTTCTGGGTTCTCTATTCCATTCCATTGATCGGAGTGTCTGTTTTTGTGCCAGTACCACACTGTCTTGATGATTACAGCTTTGTAATACAGCTTGAAGTCTGGTTGTTTTTGTTTTTAAAGCTCATTTAGAGAGGACAAAAAAGACAATTCTATCATGTAAGAATATTATCCCATCTTGCTGATTTTGCATAGGTTGAGACTGGTGGGTGCTGAATTAGAGATTCTGGAGGATACAATGGGTTTTAAGCAGGCTGAGAGTTTGTCTTCTGTATCTGCCTATCTAGTCAGACTCTACTGTAAGTCCCCAAATATTATATCATTCCCTCCCACACACTACATTTGCACAAAATCGATACCACCTCAGGAGAGTCACTAACTTTCCAGCTAGTGATTTACCTGGTTCTGAGAAAAATAGAATAAACATTTGAGGGTCTCAAAGTACTCAGGGGGATGTCAATAGAGAGCACCTTAAGATTGGAATTAATTCCACAGGGGAATTATGACGGAATAATCAGTTTAGAAATTTAAATTTTGCCTTGAGATTGAAAAGTTTTGAAAAGAAAACAAAACCAAAACCAAAACCAAAAAGCCTTGCAGAAGCAGAGATTTGCTTAAAGTTCTTTTCAATCCCTAACAACTGTGGGTCTAAGATTTTCACAAAATGAGAGGAAAGAAATTATGTGTAATTTTCTCATCTGAACTAGTCTCCTTCTGCCTACTTCTTACCAAAATTTCGGCTACTTAGCCTGTCGGCCAAATCCTACAGCGAACGTCACTTTAGAACAATCTCAATGGGAAAACCGCAGAGCACCACTTCTTTAAAATTACACATGAACAAATCCAGAATAATCAGAGGAAGCATAAAACAGATTACGTTTTACCTAAAGTGGAATTTAAGACATGCCACAAGTAATTCATTCTCTTTCTAAGATAATTTAAGAGCAAAGGCTTATTTGACTTTTTTAAAATATATATATATATATATATATATATATATTTTTTTTTTTTTTTTTTTTTTTTTTTTTGAGAGAGAGAGAGAGAGACAGAATGTGAGTAGGGGAGACACAGAATCTGAAGCAGGCTCCAGACTGTCAGCACCAGAGCCCCATGCAGGGCTCGAACCCACAAATTGTAAGCTCATGACCTGAGCTGAAGTTAACTGACTGAGCCGCCCAGGCACCCAGGGTTATTTGACTTCTTAAACACAATAGCAGGTCACTATTCTGCAAAACCAGAAGAGTGATGGTCTTTCCTTCCTTCCTTCCTTCCTTCCTTCCTTCCTTCCTTCCTTCTTTCCTTTCTTTGTCTTTCTTTCTTTCTTTCTTTCTTTCTTTCTTTCTTTCATCTTTTTTTTAAGTTTATTTATTTATTTTTGAGAGAGAGACAGAGACAGAGACAGAGAATCCCAAGCAGGCTCCACACTGTCAAGGCAGAGCCCAATGTGGGGCTCGAACTCAAGAACCACAAGATCACGACCTGAGCCAAAATCAAGAGTTGGACGTTTAACCAACTGAACCACCCGGGCACCCCAGTGTGATGGTCTTTTCTAATATAACTGATCTTTTTTTTTCTTTTTGTCACCTTTATGCTGCCTATTTTATTTTATTTTTATTTTTATTTTTTCTTTTCTTTTAATTTTTTTTTTTTTAATTTACATCCAAATTAGTTAGCATATAGTGGCAACAATGATTTCAGGAGTAGATTCCTTAGTGCCCCTTACCCATTTAGCCCTTCCCCCCTCCCACCCCTCCAGTAACCCTCAGTTTGTTCTCCATATTTTGAGTCTCTTCTGTTTTGTCCCCCTCCCTGTTTTTTTTTTTTTTTATTATTTTTGTTTCCCTTCCCTTATGTTCATCTGCTTTGTCTCTTAAAGTCCTCATATGAGTGAAGTCATATGATTTTTGTCTTTCTCTGACTAATTTTGCTTAGCAGAATACCCTCTAGTTCCATCCACGTAATTGCAAATGGCAAGATCTCATTTTTTTTTTGATTGCCGAGTAATACTCCATTGTATATATATACCACATCTTCTTTATCCATTCATCCGTCCATGGACATTTGGGCTCTTTCCATCCTTTGGCTATTGTTGATAGTGCTGCTATAAACATGGGGGTGCACGTGTCCCTTCAAAACAGCATCCCTGTATCCCATGGATAAATGCCTAGTAGTGCAATTGCTGGGTCGTAGGGTAGTTCTATTTTTAGTTTTTTGAGGAAGCACCACACTGTCTTCCAGAGTGGCTGCACCAGCTTGCATTCCCACATACTGCTTATTTTAGTATTTGTTTCTGTCTCTTGCGATTCTTATATTCCTGTCTCCACTATTATAAGTTCCTCAAGAGCAGAAATCTCTTCTTATTTACTCTTATAAAAGGTATTTTCAATATTTGCCACAGTATCATGCATGTATCAACCAACGCATGTTGAATTTATGAATGAATGCGTGCATGCCATGGCAAAAGTAATACATTAATTAATAGCCATTAGTAGTTAGAAGTCCTAGATGCTGTTTGAGCTCTGCCATTAATTATCTGACATTGAACTATTGATGTAATGTTTCTTCATTTATAAAAGATGATTATTTTCAAGTAGGCTCCACCCCCAATGTGAGGCTTGGACTCACAACCCTGAGATTAAGAGTTACATGCTCTATGACTGAACCAGCCAGGTGGCCCTATAAAAGATGACTTTGAAAATTTCTTCCAGCAAACATTTATTTCTAAAGCAAGAAATTTATAGCATTTTATAAACTATGAAGGGGGAAGCATATATTATCAATGAATAATTCACGTTTTGATATCTGATCACCATCTTTTGGAAACCAGGCTAGCATGTACTCTTTTGCCTCACTTTGCTGAAAATGTCAGTTGTAGTCCGTTCTGGTTTGTCTTGTCTTCTTTCTACTGATTCTTATGGGGAGAAAAGAAGTGAGGAAAACAGTCACTGCATTGAGGATATTCAGGGTCGGAGAATTTTGTTCTTTATGCTGGCTGCTAGGGGCTTCATTTCTCTGAGCTCAATTTCCACACCGGCCTAAAATAGCAACCTAGTCCCTTAAGTGTGTTATAATTCTACTACAATTTATGAGAGTGAAGAGATAAAACGTGGAAGAAGATAAATCAAGTTGAATTTTCTGAGAAAATTTTGAACCGTAGGTTGGTTATTGGGTAACAGCTACTTATTTTTAAAATCATCTAGACTCTTGAAACTGTGTATAGGCCCCAGTTCCTCTAGAAATTTTCCATGCTTTTGAAAAACTTACATAATTGCTTATGTGGCAATTGCAAAATCATCACTTGACGTGAACATAAACCAGAAAAGAAATGTCCTACTCAAAATTTCAGGCTTTTCCTCCCAGAGACAGAAGGGGGGCAAGGGGGGGGGGGTATTAGCAGGAAGATAGGAAGAGGGAGGAGTTTGTGTAATGAGTGGGAAAATCACTGAAGAGTTTATAAACAGTTGCAGGGCATTGAGACAACCACAGTGGAGACCGTGGAAGAAAAAATACGATAAATCCAATCATTTGCCCTCATTTCAGCAGAGGAGGAGATTGGCCATTTTATGTTTTGTTCTTCCGTGTTCTGGAGATTGATGTCAAAGTAAAAACAATGAGATGCTCACAGTCTTTTCTTTCCTAATTTGTCCATTGAAAATCAACTACCCAGAAAGCAGGAAGTGTACCACCGATGAGTTTATTAAGATCCTCTCTTAGCTGTCATTTCAGACAATTTTTTTCTCCTTAATTGTAAGAGAGCAGTGAAAGCCTCAGTGAGGCATTTGTTACCAGTAATCAGTCTCTGCTTTGGGGGGAGGGTTGGTGGTTTAGGATGTAAAATCCAAGGCCAGAGAGATTTTCCAAAATTATTGAAAGCAGGTTGATGTGGGAGAAGATAGGAAGCCGTCATAAGAGAGTCTGGTTAGGGGAGTTTCAAAGCCAGCTACTTGATAATTTCCCTAGAAAGTCCTGAAGCTGGAAAAGGAGAAGCCTTTAAATCCCCACACATCTGTGTCTGTGTGTGGGGGTGTGGGTGGGTGGGTGTGGGTGTGTGTGTGTGTGGGTGTTTGCTAAGCAATTACACAAACAAAAAGACAAATAAGGTCCCTTTCTTCGCTCTCCTGGATATTTCTCCCCCCAGGCGGTCTCATGTACCACCTCACTTCTGCAGGTTCCAGAGACAGCTTGGCCTGTGGAAGACAATAGATACGCAAGATAACAACAGGGCAGTTGCTCTGAGGCCTTGGCCTTTATCAGGATTAACTGTTACATCAATAAGCAAAACAGGGCGGCAGGGTTTTTCCATCGCTGGCCTTTGCTGTTCCTGGGTGCCAGATGGCATTTATATCCATGAAAAAAACATGCTGCAAGTTATAATGTTGACTAGGCACTGTTACTTCCGCTTGATCACACTGTTTGGGGCTCTCTTTGATGTACAAAACACTCCTAAGATAATGAAATGCGTTGGCAGCTGGCTAATGGCTGGGAAAGTGCAAACCCTGAACTGAACTCTTCCTCGAGACTATTCAATGGCAAGGTGGTGTCCCGGGACTCTTGGGCAAGCGGCTGAGGAGGGGCTGGTATTTTTCTTCCTTCAATAGAAGTGGTCTGTGCCTGCAGCAAATGAGAAATAAATCCGTCAAGGCCAAGCTCAGGCTTATTTTGAACTGGCTGCTGGAATTTGCATAAGAGCCTGTGCACACACAGGTAAACAAAGACGGTTTATGGAAGTGGAGGTGATCGGGGGATTGTTAGTTTTCGTCTGTGCCCGAGCACATCTTTCTGCCAGGAACACAAAATGTCTTATGAATTAAATTTGACTGTGCTGTTGCTAATCTTTTCACTGGCCTGATTCACTGAGAAAGTAGAGCATGCATAATTGGGTAGGGAGGCATTTTCTCACCCTTCTCTCCCTTGGTGCCATAGGCCCACTCCGTGGAGCCAAACCCTGGGACCAACCCCTTTGGGAAGTCTCCCGTGCCCCTGTACCCTTCTGCCCCACAACCCCACCCCGATCCCGACTGACACGCTGGCCACCGAAAGTTCTTCCACCACCTGGACTCGCCCCAATCTAAGCAGAAACTCCTGAGCCTCTGGTTTGCTCTTATCTATGTTGTTAGAATGTACACTTTAGTGTAGAAACTGCTTTTGGACCAAAGGTCAGGTAACTCTGGGCCAGCCCATGGACCAGATCCAGCCTGCTGTCTGTTTTGATACAGCCAACAAAGCTGAGAAGAGTTTTAACTTTTAAATGATTGGGGGGGCGGGGGGAATCAAAGCAAGAATATTTTATGGCACACGATGATTCTATGACATTCAAATGCTAATGTCCAAAAGTAAGGTGTTATTGGCACCCTGCCACTGGGTTCACTTATGTATTGCCTAAGGCTGTTTTCTCAGTATAGCTGTGGAGCTGACTAGTTGCATCAGAGACTTTGGGAGAGCCCGCAACACCTAGGATATTTACTATCTGGCCCTTCTCAGAAAAGTTCAGTCTCCTGCCTTAAACTTTTTGCAGACCCACAGAGTAGGTGCTCCATGCACCTTTCTGACCATTTCTGAGGTCTGAGGATAAGTTTAGCTGGGTGGCAAGTTCTCCACAATCCCAGTATTGAAAAATTTGTTGGTGCCACCATTGGAGACACTTGCCTTCCTTTCTAGCCTAAAATGGAACCAGCTTTTGAAGTGCTTGCCAAAGCTTCCTTTCTGTGATTTGTCTCTCCACGGTCAACTCACGTTGGAAATGTCCCAAGGGTGTCTGTTCAGCTTGAGTGGAAATCCAAGGGGAAATGTTGAGGTGGGGAATCCGACAGTGAAGCTTCTTACCCTGGCATTTTCCCTTTGCAGACACCCTCTGCAGACCCCCAGGGTCGGGTCACAATTCAAGGTTGTAAGCTTTTCTGAGCCAACAGAACTGGATCTGCCCATCCCATAGCTGGTGTCTGTGTTTTTTCATGGGGCTCTGCCTTTGTTAATTCGAGCAGTGTATTGTCCAAAAATGTGAAGTCACTGACCATGTTTTTGTTTCCTCCTCATCCTGTTTGTCAGGGGATACAGGGGTGTGTGGTTTACAACTTCGTACCCACTCCTCTTTATCTTGTAGTGCTGGGACCTTCTTTCTGAGCTCTTTCACAAGATTGTTGGCCACTGCCATTCTGGATCTATTAAACATAGCATCTTTCCTCACCAAAAGTTCCAGCGGTTGACTCTATATGATAGATTCTGGGTGACTGTTTCTTTCTTTGTGTTTTTCTGTGTTTTCCAAGGGGAAAATGGCTATCTTTTATATTATATCAAAGAGAAAAAAGGGTAAAAAAAAAAAAGTCATAAAAGTACCAGTGTGGTAGTAGTCCCTACTTACTAGTGAGTGCATCTCAATTCCTTCCTTTCTTCCATCCCTTCTTGAAGTGCATCCAGATATGTACAGATAGTATTTAAATCCGTGAAACTAGATAAATCAACTCTTGTTGTATATTATTGTATGTAATTATTTCATTTAAAAAGTAATATGTGTGAAAGATATAGTGTCTGAGAGTGCGTTGTATATATATATATATATAGAGAGAGAGAGAGAGAGAGAGAGACATAGATAGATACATAGACTTTAAAAAAACAACTAGACTTCCGGTTTCCAGGTCTAGGATCTAAGGACAGTAAGTAAAAAATGAACAAACTGAAAAAAAAAAAAAGAAACATGGAATGATATTCACAGAATTATCAATAGTAGTTATCTCTGTAAGTAGATTCAGGGGTAATGGGTGATTTTACTTTGTGCTAAACTTGTTGGATTGTTTTAAATTTTTAAGTGGGGGGATGATGTATTACATTGTAATGATAAAAATACTTGAAAATAATGAAAAACTCCAATCCCACATATATTTTCCACACACCTTTGAATACCCATTGGCCCCACCAACATCTGTTATTAATCAGCCCCTACTCCCACCCCTTCCTATGGCAAGAGACCCTGACTCTTAGACCCCTATATCACTCTCCATGGAACATTTGCAAAATGCTAGTGTTATGGCTCATATGGGATGGGTAAAGGGAGTCAAATTTACTTTATGGCTTCAGATTTTTGGGTCATGCATAGAAAGGCTTTTTTGGCTCCAAGGTTTTGAGATATATCTATATATAGATATATAGATATATAGATATATAGATAGATATAGATATATATATGGTATAGTCTGCTATGTTTTCTTTCCAATACTTTGTTATTTGTGCTTATTGTACAATTTTTAATCCATCTGAAATTTATTTGTGTGTGAATTGTGAAGTAGGAATCTGATGTAGGATGTTTCGACCCACCATTATGTAATTAACACAAATTAAAGCTGA
The DNA here is from genome assembly GCF_018350195.1 of Panthera tigris. Classification (NCBI taxonomy): domain Eukaryota; kingdom Metazoa; phylum Chordata; class Mammalia; order Carnivora; family Felidae; genus Panthera; species Panthera tigris. Next base: position 112,743,468 of record NC_056666.1, on the reverse strand, counting down.
CAGTTACAAGTGCACATGGTAAAATAAGTTATTAACTAGCTGCTTCCAGAAAAATAAACCTTGACAAATTTATATCTGCAGTATTTGACTGGGGGAGAATTTTGCCTTGATACAAACAATGGTCATAGAAGAAAACTAAGAGCCGCAGAAGCTTTAATTGGTAAGTTTGATAAGGATAAAATAATTTACCATAAGCCTTTATAAGATTTGCATTAAAGAAATCTTGGTATCAGTGAAAATAATTTTTGATAAGATAAAAATGACAATGGTGATAATTAGAGAAATATTTTCATTATGCCATATAGTGCATTGATCAAGGGAAATAAACATAGTTTAATTCCAGAACATTCCTCAGGGAAAATTCATCAGTGTTGGTAAAATTAGGATGTTAAAAATTGTTTGTATTGATAAAACCAGAGTGGAAAGCTTCTTGGGGCCAAATTAGTGAAGTGAAGATTATCCTTTTCTATGGAGATCCTACTTTATTTTTCTAAATGAGCTGCTTACTATTCTGACACCATCTATGTGGGCAACGATCCATTCTTACAACTGGGTTAAAATGAACCTTTTTCATTTACTGAAATCTCACACTTGGGTCTGCCTGGACTCTTATTTCTTTGATGTGCTTGCTTAACCTGCACTGTTTTTAATCATTGCAGATTTAAAGTAGTGTTGATAACTAGTTGAGTATCCCTCTTTTGCCCCCCCCCCATTAGAATTATTTTTCAATAATTCTTAATTGTTTCTTAGTTTCTTAGTTGTTCTCTGACATCTATTCTTTCAAGAAACTTCAGTATCAGCTCATTAAATATGACCAGATGTTTAATAAAAGCTGCCTGGTTATAGACATTTTAGTTGTAATCTCTTACTTAAGGTTTTAATACCTTGGGTTAATTTTATATGTATTTCTATCTATCTAATCTTTATATATCTGTATCTGTACCTATTGATATATATGCAGACATGTGTGTATATATGTTTGGTTTTTAGCTTTTATTTATTTTTTTTTTAACGTTTATTTATTTTTGAGACAGAGAGAGACAGAGCATGAATGGGGGAGGGTCAGAGAGAGAGGGAGACACAGAATCGGAAGCAGGCTCCAGGCTCCGAGCTGTCAGCACAGGGCCCGACGCAGGGCTCGAACTCACGGACCGTGAGATCATGACCTGAGCCGAAGTCGGACGCTTAACCGACCAAGCCACCCAGGCGCCCCTGGTTTTTAGCTTTTAAATTAATCAAATTTATTTCTTTTATTTTTGTTTTCAGATTTTTTTCTTATTTTGAGCCCTTAAAGATCCTTTGCTGTTCATTCCTTTTGCAGATAATTTTAGTTAGTATATTATACTTTGTCCATTATCTGCTTATTTCCAACAATGATAAGGCCTGGGAACCCTAGCATTCTTGCAGCTCCAACATGTCATAGTTTTGACACCTATTTGGAAGTAAAAATGGCCAAAGTTTGTTTTTTTTTTTTTCCCTGAAGTTCAGTATATACTCAGAGTTGGTGAAGGGCCAAGATGTTTAAATGTCCTTGTTGGGATTTCCCTGGATCTTCTTTCTCTTTTCCAAAGAATAAGAATCTGTGATTTAGCCTGTCCTTTGCTCTGTCCTCTAAATTCTTGGATGAAATTCACAAGCAGCTTTTAAAGTCTACCTCCCCTTTGATGAGAATTGGCGATTTGAATTTGCATTGTGGTCTCTCTCCTAAGAGGAGAGCCTTAACCTTCACAATGCTACACTTTGCAAATCTGACACCAGATAAATGGACAAGTCTTTGAAATGTTGTCTCATTGTTCAATCACTTCTTTATAGTTTATTTTGGGGGTTAATCATGTGACCTTTGGGGGGTCTTCCCCCCCCCCCCGCAAACTACCTTTTATATACAAGTTACATTCCACAAAGGCAGAAATGAGGCCTAATTTCTAAGTCTATCTTCAGTGTACAGAATAATGCCTGGCACATAGTAGGCACCCGGTAAATATTATTGGTTCACTGACTCGTGTGGCTTTACTTCCAGACACAGATGTCATTGTAACACATCGGAAAGAAATCTGACATCCCCAAAGCCTCTGACTCTTCTTTTTTTTAAAATAAATGCTTATTTATTTATTTATTTATTTGAGAGAGGGAGAGAGAGAGAGGGAGAGAGGGAGAGACAGAGACAACATGAGCAGGGGAGGGGCAGAGAGAGGGAGAGAGAGAACTCCAAGCTGGCTCCACGCTTTCAGCAGAGAGCCTGCCGCGGGACTCCATCTCACTAACCGTGAGATCAGAACCTGCACCAAAATCAAGAGTTGGGTACTTAACCATCGGAGCCACCTAGGCACCCAGCCTCTTGACTCTTCTTATTCCCAAACTCTGATATTGGTGTCCTCATACTGTTTAGGCTCAACATTTTTCAGTCATTTAAGAGCTTCCTCGCTTCTCTCTCTCTCCTCCACGGCCCTTCACATCCATTTGTAATTTGCCACCACGTTGGTTGATTCTGCCTCACAGAGTCTCTACCTCTTTAGGGCTTCTGGTTCCCACTATCCTGGTTCAAGACCTTGCTCCCTCTTATTTCGCGATTACAATATCCCGCTAATTGTTAGCCCTTCCTTCAGGAGCCTTCTGCACTCAGTCACTTCACCCAAATCCATGTTAGGATTGCTTCGAGAACACTCATCCTTAAACAGGTCTGAGCCCATCCCTATGTGCCTATGATTTCTCGTTGCCTATAGAATACAGTTCAAACTCTCTAACCTGCTTTGCATATTCTTCCAGAATGTGAAGGGCCCCAATCATGATTTTCAGTTCAATCTGCTTCACGCCCTGCACATTTTTCTCCAGACAGGGTAGAGTGCTGTCATTCCTTGGACGGACCCGCCGTCTCTTTGCTGCTGACCTTTGTCCCATCTCTCTGTGCTGCAGCCACACTGGCTGTTTTCAGTTGATCGCCCTCCATGATCTCTCCCACGGCAGTCTTCCCCAGCTGTCCCTTCCCCAGCTTGTCTGCGCGTGGTTGTGTAACTGCCACTCGTTCCCCAGATCTCTCTCCAAAACGACTTTGCAGGGAAGCCTTCCACAGTCCCTTCTCAGGAAGCCTTCCCGCCTCCATTATATGAAGTCACATTAAACGCTATCAGCTCTGGTACTCAGACGTGCACAGTGTATAATTACACACATTTGTGGGTTCATTTGATTAAGGACTGTCTCCCTCACTGTATTGTAAACTCTGTGAGTGAAGAGATCCGGTCCGCCTTGCTCACCACTGTGTCCCCTGCCACCAGCACTGGAACGCATTTAATTAGATACCCAATGAATGAATGCACCAATGTCTGTAAAAGACTTGGCCATGCTCCCTACCCCATCGCCTTTCAGAAACTGCCCAAGACTCCTCATTTTGAATTCATCCCTCTCTTACCTTTAATCCCTACACGCCTACCTCTTCTTTTGTAGGTGGTAGCTCCTAGGGAGTAGTTTTTTGTCATCCACACTGTAGTTCCCCAGTAGGAGGCCAGCAGGATGGTCCGTTTGTGTTTAAGGATAAGCACTAACATTAGAAAGTTAAGGCTTTGTTCTAAGAGCAGCAAAGTGCTGCAGAAGTTGTAATGGTTAAATGTGAAATGTTGGGAGTATCATGTCACGCTTCTAATACACCAGAGTTTCAGTCAGAAGCTCATCTGAATCAGTGTACTCCGATTATACCTTAGGCTTAGCCAGTCAACTCACAGATGTGTGAAGAAGTGAATTAGGGAGACTGGGAGAGGATATGGGATGAGTTCAGTGCGAGTTCACACCCACTAGTAGAAACCCATGCCCTAGTGCTGATGGGTTAATAATATCTTCTTGCATTCTTATTTGGTTTTCTTTTGCACACTTCACTCAATAATCTTGTTGATAAATTCTAGTGGATAATGATAATAAGGAAATAATGGTTAACTAATCTGTGTTTATCCTGTCAACCGCACCTTAACCCAGGACAGAAACCCAACATGGAAAAATTTGGCCTTCGTCTATTTAAATCTCTTACAAAAGGAAAGCAATGCTTGAGTTTTGTTTTGTTTTGTTTGTTTGTTTTACCAAGGCTACAGGTTTATTGCTCTTCTTTCTACTGACAACGAAATGAGTTGTCTTTCAACCTGGTTTTGACAAGTATTTCATTCGGATTAATAGATGATATATTTCACGAAACCATCAAAAACTGTTCAAAAAGGGATAGAGCCCAATTAGCTCTGGACTGCCGCAGAGGGTTTGGGGGATTTCCTGGGGCCTGGGTGTTAATTTGAAGTCACAGGAAAGAACATGGGAAGGAACAGGAAGAGCTGTGGTTATACCCTGTCCTAGAGCTACTGAGGAGGTAGGCATTAATGGCATCTTACAGGGGTGCATTCTGGGTATTTTCTTATCCTAGCTATTGGAAAAGTGGGGTTTTAATAACAGAAAATTCTCATTTTTCTTTCTGGGTCTTGAAGACGGAGCAAATTCCTAAGAGATATTCTTCCTAAGAGTCCGAAAGGTATTGTTCTAATCTTTGTGGAGGCTCGGAGATGCAAATTACTCAATTTTGATAACAGCACACAGTGAGTTTCTTAGTTGTTTCTTAGATGCAGAGAGGGATTTTCTGAAGGATATGAACCAGAAGAAGTCAAACTTAGCGCTCTAGGAGAAAAAGCTGAGGTCTAGGGGATGTCCGGTAACCTGCTCAGTGGGGAGTCAGGAAATATAGATCAGAAAGAGGTTACAATGATATCACTTTCAGGTTCCAAGACTTTTGTAACTTGTACGTGTGTTATTGCGGTCATTTCCTGTCCCTATGAAGACTACCAGCAAAATGCTTAAAATGAAAATCATTAATGGGCAATGTGTTGGATACGGTGAATTAATGAATTCACTCAACCAATTTTTATTAAGTGCTTCCTTTATGCCAGGGTCTCCTCCAGAGCCTGAAAGTACAGCAGTGGACATAACAGAGATCTATGCTTTCACTGCTCCAACATTCTGGTGAGAAGACTGACAATGAAGAAAATAAGTAAAATCTATAAAGTATTAGATGTTGATAAGTGCTATGGAGGGGGAAAAAAGGGGGGGAAAGAGGTTAGAAGACATTGAAGATGAGGGCTGCGATTCTAAATACGGTAGCCAACAAATGTTTCCTTGAGAAGGTGACCCAAGTAAAGATCTGAAAGAAAAGATAAAGCTAACTGTGTGGTTATCTGGGGGAAGGGTGTTTCAGGCAGAGGAATACAAAGTTTAAAGGTGATTTCTGAAACTAGGTTAGAAACTATTGGCTCAATGTTCCTGAAAATTCAAGGGCTCAGTCTGGCTTCAGGCATGGCTTGATAAGGGATTAGGAAAACATATTCTTTTCTTGTTTTTCCTGTTCTCTCTATATGTTGTTTTCATTCTTGGGTTGGCCTCCTGTGGCTGTAGGATAGCTATCGTGTCACCAGTTCTTACATCCTTGTACTTTATCTCTATGGGAAGAGTAAAGGTCTTTGTCTCAGAAAAAACAAAACAAAACAAAACAAATCTCACTTTGCCTCTTGTGTTCTGAGCGGGTCCCGGTTCATTTCTGAGCCAATTATTATGATCAGAGCAAATGCGGTGTACTGATTGCTTTATGTTTATGTCAGTTGCTATACTGGAATGGCACAAACCAAGAGAGTATGTATGTGCCTGAGGTTTGCTTGTTTGTTTGTGAGGGGAGGGGGCATTTCCCTAAAGACAACTGGGGAATCAAGAGAAGGATTAGTGGATTTAGGGGGTTTGGGGTAGCAAATGTAGCAAATGTCCTTTATACCATGCCTTTTTAAAAAATATTTTTTACATTTATTTATTTTTGAGAGACAGGGCGTGAGTAGGGGAGGAGCAGAGAGAGAGACACACACACAGAATCCAAAGCAGGCTCCAGGCTCTGAGCTGTCAGCACAGAGCCCGACGTGGGGCTCAAACCCACGAACCGTGAGATCATGACCTGAGCCCAAGTCGGACGCTTAACCGACTGAGCCACCCAGGCACCCCTATACCATGAGTTTTTAAATAAGATCCTTGTTGGAGTTAGATCTATCACAAACTTGCTGGGGAAAGTCACTTCATCTCTATAGAATCCATTTTCTTTTTCTCTAAAGTGAAGATGTTGATTCATGAGCTTTAAGGCCACATTGTAATTTATAGTCTATGATTAAGTATATTTTCTGAAGTCTTAAATAAAAGAATTATAATATTACAAATATAATCTGTTGAAGGAAAGTAAAAAGGGAGTATTTAGTCTCTATTCTGGCTATTGATATTTGGCATCAGGACCAGAATAAATCCTTGAGTATAGGCCCTAAAAATGGAAGTTTTTTTAAAAAACTTGTCCCAGACACCTTTGTACTGTGATTTAGTATTTCTCCTACTGGATGAGCTATAAGAAGAGAGAGACAAAGAACGGGTATGGGTCAGGATTTTCTGCTGTGTCAATTTCTAGCCTGGAGTTGGGAAACTCTGCTGAAAGGCCAGCTCAGGGAGCATATTTAATACAGATTTCTATATTTGAAACAGAATGGAGAATCTATGCACCCTTTTCTATTGGCCTCTGTGACATCACGATAATGACATTAAGATAAAGACTCTCCTAAAGGTAAAAGACACTTGGGATTCATTTCCTGGACTTTCAGGATTGCAGAGTCCTTCTTTAGCACTTGACTGAGGGGAGAATGGCCAAAGGAAATGACCCTTTCTACATGAAGCATCTTGGGACTTAGATTCTCTCAATAACAACAGGGACTTCCGTATTTTGCCTGTGTTTCATATCAGAACTCAACATTTTATATTAAATTTGTGAACATGTGGGTCTGACATTTGGTATTGCATAAGAGAGACAAGTATCTCTTCAAGCTTTCTGCGTGATTGAAACAATGCCTAAAATACCTTCATGTACAGTTTCCATGTGTCAGGAATAATGCATTCAGGTAACCAGACCTGTCTCTCCGAATATTCTCTTGGAAATTTCCATGCTTTTTAGTGCAGTGCACAAAGACTACATCGGACCCAAACTATCTTTCTTCCTCTCTTACGGAATCAGGGATTTGTGTACTTTTGGCTTCCCCAAATCAAGATAAATCCCTATCCAGTCTCAATAGGTCTTTAGGATCTGATGAGGACCATTTTCCTTTTTTCCTTTCTTTATTTTTTCTTAATTAATGTTTTTTATTTATTTTTGAGACAGAGAGAGACAGAGTGTGAGGGGAGGAAGGGCAGAGAGAGAGGGAGACACAGAATCCGAAGCAGGCTCCAGGCTTCGAGCTGATAGCACAAGCCTGATGCGGGGCTCGAACTCATGAACCGTGAGATCATGACCTGAGCCGAAGTCGATGCTTAACCGACTGAGCCACCCAGGTGCCCCTCTTTATTTTTTCTTTATTGAACTATTACAAGACCAGTTGCTTTCTTTCCAGTCAGCCTTTGTTGGAAGTTGGAAGGGCATGCTTCAGGAGGACATGGGGTCCCTGAAACTCCCTCCCCGCCCATTTGAAATATTCTCCTTATTGTGGATCCTACATGGTTGACTCACCAGAATATTTGTCTCTGAAATATTTTCCTAAAATAAAATATATGTAATAATCTATTTCAGAACACTGTGATCCACATATTATTCCCATACTCTGAGTGTTATATGCTTTTAGCCAATAAGAGAAGACCCAGCAAACTACACTATCCGTGTTTGATCAATGACAACTGTTCTGCACTTCCTGAGTTGAGTGTGTCTGCAGTGTTTGTTGTTTCTTTCCCTGTGGTCTCCCTTTCTGCCATTTTTTGTCTTCTTTTCATGGCTGACAAAAAAAGCAATAGCAATCGACTTGCTGCAGAGAAAGGAAGATATTTACAATAGATATTAAAACGCAAGTTTTAGCTAGACAAGAAGAAGGCAAGCCACAGACTGGGAGAAAATATTTGCCAAGTACATATTTGGTAAAGGACCGTCATTTAAAATATGTAAAGAATTCCTAAGATGCAACGATGAAATAAACAACCTGACTTAAAAAACGGGCAAAAGACCCAAAAAGACACCACACCAAGGAAGAAACACAGATGGTACATCCATATACGAAAGGCTGCTCAGCATCACAGGTCATTAGAGAATTGCAAACCCAAACATCAACGAGATATCGCCGCATTCCTATACCTGAGCCATTCGAGGCCAAAATCTGGAACACCAACATCAAATGCGGTGAGAATGGGGAACGCCAGGAACTCTCATTCGTCACTGGTGGAATTGCAAAGTGGCTCGGCCACTTTGGAAGACAGTTTGGCAGTTTCTTACAAAACTAAACACACTCTTACCATATGATCCGGCAATTGCACGCCTTGGTATTTACTCAAATGAGCTGAGAAATTATGTCCGCATAAAGCCTGCACATGGATGTTTATAGAAGTTTTATTCATAATTACCACAACTTGTAAACAATCAAGATGTCCTTCAGTAGGTGGATGGATAAATAAACTAGTATGCCCAAACAATGAAATACTATGCAGAGCTAAAAAGAAAGGAGTTGTCAAGCTATAAAAAGACATGGAGGAAACTTAAATGCATATTACTAAGTGAAAGAAGCCGAACCGAAAAGGCTACATCCTGTAGGATTCCAACTGTAGGACATTCTGGAAAAGGCAAAACCATGGAAACGATCAAAAGATGGAGGTTCGGGGGAAGAAGGGATAAACAGGCAGAGCACTAAGGAATTGGGGGAATTAGTGAAACTGTTTTGTGTGACACTAGAATCGTGGATACGTGTCATCTTACATTTGTTCAAACCCATAGAATGTACACCAGCCAGAGTGAGCCCTAATGTAAACTACTATGGGCTTCGCGTGATACTGATGTATCCTTGTCGGTTCATGGACCGTAACCACGGCACCACTGGGTCTGGGGAATATTTAGGGTGCAGGAGGCTGTGCCTGTCTGTGCGGGTGAGGAGATATGTGGGAAATCTCTGTACTTTGCGCTCAGTTTTGCTTTGGCCCTAAACCTGCTCCAAAAATAAAGTCTTAACAAAATGCAAGTTGTATAGGTTTCTGAGGTGACTTTGTGTGGAGGCTCTTTGACCTTGTAAAAGGCATCATCACCACATCCTGAGAAAAACGAACATTCAGCTTCGTAGAAGAGAGAGGCAAGAACCCATGGGGGTGAGGCCTGACTCCAGGGCCACGTGGAGCCTTGCCAATGCTTCTCTGTGAGAACTGTGCACACTCAGCCTGTTTTGAGCTTTCGAGTTAGCAGGTAGGAAGGAAAGTGGAGAGGGATACTTCTCACGCTGAGTTTCTACAAGGCCTTCGTAGAAGATAATCCTCCTCCCTTGTCAGAGTTGGAGGTTACCAAGCCCAGCCTTACTGGGAGGACAGCTTGATAGCAACTGGAAGCAACAGGAGTCCCCTCCCCTGCTGCCACCGTTGCTGTCCCTTGCTGGCTGGACAAGGAGAAGGGTACATGGAGTGACTTTGGCTACTAATTATGGGCATGGCTGACATATAATGTTTAGATGCATGACACTCATTTATTCCTGATGAGAAGCTAATGAGGAGGTACCGTTGCCTTTCCTGTTTCACAGATGAGGAAGCTAAGAATCAGGGAAACTGAATAACTTGCCCAATGTCACACAGTTGCTAAGTGGTATAGCCAGTGGTCAAACTGGCTGGAAAGCATGAGTCCAGAACAGTCTTGGAGTCAGAGTTGTGCAGAGCCGGTTCATTACAATTTTATTTATCCCTAAAATATTTTCTGGAAACGAAATGTATATTAAAATCCGCTAGAAGACAATGTGAATACATGTTTTTCCGCCATGTTCTCAGTGTGCCGTATGTTCTTGGATAATGAGTGCTAGCTCAACAGACTGTCCCACACGCTCTCAATCAGTTGAGGTGATTGTGTCCTGCTCTGATTGTGATTGTAAACATTTAGAAAAGAAAGCACAAAGCAAGTTTGGAGAGGTGGCAGGAGGGGTGGGGTGACTATCCCAAAACATTTTGTAGGTTGCCCTAATCTTGGAGAGTTTGCTCTGCCTAGAAACCAGCCTACCAGTCGGCAGAAACCTACTCTGGTCAGTCCAACGGGAGTGTTAACCTCCCTGGAATGGACTCCTGGAGACGACAATAAAAATGAGAACACCAATTTACCAACATGCAGTGAGAGTTATAACTGTCAGGGGCACCAGGCCCCCTCATAACATACTCTCCTTATAGACGTGCTCTACAGAAACTCAAATTATAATTACATTGTTAGATGGGTGTGGGATCAGACTAAGGGAGTTTTTCTGTGAAGCAAATATTTCCCGGTTATGAGAGCTAGATGCTTTCAACTCCATGGCAAGGAGAAATCTCCCACCCAGGAGCAGCTAGCTTGAATCTTTGCGCTCAAGTTGGAAATTGGCCAGTGGACTCTATGCCCTACGCAGAGCTTGTCCATATGAATTACTTTGGGGTGACAAGAAACACCTAAAACAAGATAGATGTTTATTTCTAATTCATGTAAAACTCTAGATTGATGGCGGGCCCAACTCTGGCATAATGTCCTATTGTGTCAGAGACCCACATTCCCTTTATATCTTTTTACTTCGTCCTGCACAGGACCTTATAGTCCAAGAATGTGGAGTTTGTATTTCAGAAGGAAGCCAGAGAACAAATTAGAGAAACAGCAGAGAGCACTCATACATGCTTCTCTTGAAACACCCCTGGAAGCCATCACATGGCACTTTTGCTCACATCCCCACGGCCCGGTATTTAATCTTGTGGCAACCCCACCTATGAAGAAGTCTGGAAAATGTAGGCTCTATCCTGTATGGTCAAATACTCTTCCAAAAGTCAGAGTATCCGTCAGCCTGGACAACGTGGAGGGGGGCTATTGAGAGGAGGGGTGAGGGATCGCCATCCAAGACTGATTTGCCACAGGTTGGGCCCCAGCCGTCGTCACGGTGGGGAGAGCCAGGTGCTGCTCCATCCACGAACCCAGATGTGGCTAATCCCGCTGCAACCTTGCAACATCATACAGCTGCAGTTTCAAGGTATGGGCTCCAGCTCCTGATCCCTTCAGAGAAAGATCTGGGGACTTCCTTCCCCCAAGCCCCTGAAGCTGGGAGAAGACAGTCCTGGTGGCCCGGTTCTTCTGTTTCTGGAATTTGATATCTTTTATAGAAGAATTTCTAATGAAATTTACGATCCTGGAATCTTGTTCCTCTTTGAAAGGCAAAAACCGAAATTAGACACACAAATAGGATTCCCGTTAGTGAACTAAACGTCATTTAAATTTGTGTCTGCCTGTTCTTTCATAGTTATTCCTCCTAGCTGTTTGGTGATGTTTTAGAGTTCATCCTTATTTGCTTTCTCCTTTGTCAGTTCTCTTTTCATTTTCTGGTTGAGCTGGTTTGGACTGTGGCTTCTAATGATAGGTCTCTCACCCCTCGCGCCCTAAGATTGCCAGAACGTTCCTTCTGAAGTACTAGAGCATTCTGGGTAATAGTGTTCATGGTCTGACCCAGGTTTTCCTTTCTAGCTGCGCCTCCTTTCCCTCCTCAACCTGTCCTCTAAGAACAACCACTCCAAATTGTTTGTTATCCCCCAAATTCATCATCCCTATCTTTGTGCCATTGCACGGATTTTTCTCTGTCCAGAGCACTTTTGAACCCAGATGGGACTCTTTTTCATCTCAGTCGGAGAGTCAAGCTACCCTACTCTGATTCCTGTGTCCTCTTCTTTTTGGAATCATGGGATTCTAGACATACCTTGTTCTTTAGTACAATAAATATATATTTCAGCTCACCTCAGTTTTTTTCTTTTGACCCATTTAATTCACCTTCTGAATCCTCATTCTGCCTCTCGTTGGATACCTATGCTCAGGTAAAGCAGGGTACTTCTCCTATCCCTTCTCTGGACTTATGTCTAAGCCCATGTGACTTACATGGCTCATGTAGACCCAAATTCTTTGGGTTAAGGAATATCTTCTTGGCCAAGATCTATTCTTGTTGATTTCCACTTACTGCCCATTGTCTTCACCGTTCCTTTGGTTGTCAGTGCAGACAGGTGGCTACAACATCACTCCTTCTCATCTTTGATGGCAGATTCAGCAAAATTCCCTACTTTGGTATCCTTCCTGGGCACGCAGAAATTTATGTTCCCAGGCCATGTTGGGCAATGAAAAAGCTTAGGGTCCCAAGGCCTGTCTTTCTGGATCACTCTCAGAAATATGAGAACATTCTGTTAACTCAGTGAGGTGGCCTGAGCCCCAGTCCTCCTAGATTGAGCATGCTGATACTACTTCTCTGCTGTCTGAATGCCTGTCCCGGGCTCTACGAGAGTCTGAAGCACAAATTCCTCCATCACTGGTGTTCTCAATTTCACCTGGGAGTCCTGCCATCCCCTTTCCCTGCACACAGTCCCTTCTTGCAGACTTAGTTGCCTGGAAGTTGTCTTGTTTGTTCAAACCCTTCTTCCTCCCCAACCCTCTGAGGAAATGTGCTTCGGTAATTGGTGACATGGGTGGAGGGTGGGAGGAGGCGTGTGGGAAATCTAGCTGTAACCCCATCCTGTTGTCTCTAGGCCTGACTTCCCTCAGGCCTAGGCTTTTGCAAATCAAAATGTTTGCTGTGCTTTTTGCTGTAACATCCTTTTGGCAATGAATAGCATCATGCTAAAATGGGGCAAAACCAAGGGGTTCTAAAGAAGAGGTATTAATATTACAAAATATCATGATCCCACTGTAATCATATTTACCACATTATTTTAGAATAGGTCATTTATTTTGCTCCTTCCCTAGACTGTGAGCTTATACCTTTCCACTATATTATCTTCTAATCATGACAGAACCCTAGAGAAAAGATGAAGGAAGGACCCGGATTCAGCCAAACTTAGGTGTCTACCAATAGGCAGAATGAGGGCTCCAATGTAAATTAAAGTGAGCAATAAAAAAAAGATTATGTGAGTTGAAATGTGTAGCTTTTTTGCATCAAGATCAAGCTTTGTCCAGGGTTCCAGCAAGGCACGGTGCAGGGGAGAGAGTAGGAATGCAGCGTCTGGTGAATGAATTAAGGAATTACATGATTGATGCTAATAGCTTTCATTTCTCCAGTGCTTACTCTGTGCAAGCCAGTCTTGTTAACAATCCTATAAGGAAGGCATAATTTTTCTCATTTATACTTGAGGAAAGCCACCAGGCTCAGAGAGGTAACCCCTCTCGTCCCAGATCAAGTAGCTTGTGAGTAGCAAATACAGAATTCTAACTCAGGTCCGTTTGATCCCAAATCCTAAATTGTTTCTTCAGCCACACTGTGTAATCAATGTTACTGAACTTATGAGGTGCTTATAGGTACAAAGTCCCAGATGAGATCTATGTATATGTGTATGTATGCACATATGATGCATATATGATGAGGTCTCTTGCTTTCTAGGGAATTCAATGCATTTTCCAACCACTAGAAAGAATTTAAATATATTCTCTTGCTCTGCTATTCTTAGAAATTTTGATGTTGTTATTTTCTGTGAACCTTATTGATCCATCTAATATTTACTACCGTATCAATAAAAGCAGGATGCAATATCACTGTGTTACACTTGGAATCTTCCCATTTGTAATTGTGGTATATTTCAGTCAAGTGATGTATTTATCATTTAAGTGATTTAGGTGGAGAGGAAGAGAAAAAATGCTTGTTGTGAGTTACACGGGGATAAACGTTTCCTTTTTTCACTGCCTGGCAAGATGGTGGCAGTAATTTTTACAAATAGGACACGTAATTGTGCGTATATTCCAAGTGCTTGTTTATATTTTCCCTTAGGGTTTGACTTTCTTAGATGCCTAAAACACTCTGAGGGGGTGGGGAGAGGCAATGCCATAAACTTTTGCAAACAGACATTGTCCTTGTTTTCTAGGCAAATTCAATGCACCTTCTGTTGAGTAATTGGAATCCAAGAAGTAACACAGAGTGTTTTAGCAAAACGTGAATGAGCTGTATTTATAATGGAATGGCAGAGATTTGGAAACCCAAGCTATTCAATGTGAGGGAAAGTGATTAAAAAGACAGAATAAAAGATCAGAGTGTGTGGACTCAGTTGTAGAATTGGGCATTCAACACAGTAAAAATGGGTAAATGTGAGTAAATATTTCCAGAAGAATGGTCCTGTACCCCTTCTATTTCTGGGGTAGGGTCCCGCTGCATTTTGCTGGTAAATGCATTTTCTTCTTTTAAGGGGTGGTCATTGTAAACTGCACCATCAGAATGGTATTATCCTTTTTTTTTTCTTTCTATTTTGGGTTAATTTGATAGGAAAGAGACATTGGGGGAGTTGTAACCCTCATATTACTTTTTTGTGTCATAATAGCTTCTTTTACAAAAGGCCGTGTGTGTGTGTGTGTGTGTGTGTGTGTAAATGTGTTTTTAGAACATCTGAGCTCCTGGGCTTTGTAAATGCAGTACCTTCATAAGAGGTCAAGAACGGAGGGCAAAGGCCAAATGCTATGTCGTTAGGAGTCCTGGGTGGCTGTTGGGTTGTGCAGTGTGGTAGGAGGAAGAGAAAAAGGCAGCTGGTGATTTTAAAAGCTCTGTAAGCTTTCCATTTTCTCCCATATTCATTTTTAACACCATCACTGAATGAACATTTATTCGTATGAACATATAAAAATACTCCTGCCCTTTCCTCTTCCTGGCCATTCATTCCAATTTTCCATTTTATTGGTTGGTTGTTGTATCTCTCAGAATTCCCAGGTTAAATTTTCTTCCATGTGCTTTTCAATTGTTTTGGAGTCACATACCTCTGAGAATCCTATGAATGATATGATCTTTCTTCTACGAAAAAAAACTTACCAATACTCAGAATGTTAGGAGTTCAGAGCCCCACAGAAGTTCTTCAGCGGACCCCTGGTTAAGAATCACCATTCTCTATGATCTCCTTTTTCCATGTATCTCTAATCCCATCCTACTGCTTCTTGCCCTTACAACACCTGTCACTTGCAGCTTAGCTAATTGCTGTTTCTAACATGCACTGATCAAAGCTGTGCTGTTTCTTTTGTATCACAAAGAGGTGGAGGGAGGAGAACCAAGAACCGGCACTGTGAGTTCCTCCAGCCCCACCCTCCCTTACCAGCCGTCTTTCTCCTATGTCATTCTGGAACAAGCATCTAATAGACTCTTCTTTCAGCCTGGCAAGGCGGGAACTGATATCCAATAGTGGAAAATAATTATTGAGTTTTTCTAGGAATGGCAATAGATTTGGTATAATACTATCGATACTCCTTAACATGCACCTTCTTGAATTCAAAGTGTATATTTGTAAGACGGCAACCCCATCAGATGCGGTGTGTGCTGGTAAAGTTGAACAAAATCAACTGGTTCCCATGGGAATCCAACCTCTGATTACAGAACAGGTCTAGAACTGATGGAAAAAGCTAAATGCCTGTATTTCTCAAAGAAATGTCTTGAAAATATCGTAGATATTTAGGATTGTGTGTTTGCCTACTCCAATTTGAAAAATGCTGATGTAGGAAGCTAAAATCTTATTCTCAGAAACTCTTTTTCAGTCGCTAGTTACAAATGAAAAAAAAAAAAAAGTTTTCGTGTTAGGCCGAGTATGGGCTCCCAAGACTTCCATATCCTTATCCCCTTACCCTACGTGACCAAATATGTTACCTTACACGACCAAAGGGATTTTGCGGAGGTGATTAAGTTTAAGGGCTTCAAAACAGGGAGATGATCCAGCTCAGCCCAAACTAATTACCTGAATCCCTATACTTGGAGAACTTTTCCGGGCTATTGTCAGAAAAAAAGGTGGAATGACAGAAGCAGGGGTAGAGAGATGCTATGTCACTGACTCTGAAGATGGAAGAATGAGGCCACGAGACAGAGAATGTGGGTGATATCTTGAAGCTGAAAAGGCAGGAAAATAGATTCACCTCTAAAGCCCCCAGAAAGGAGTCCAGCTTGACCGACACCTTGATTTTAGCCCAGCGAGACCCATGTCAGACTTCTGACCTCCAGAACAAGGTAATAAATGTGTGCTGTTTTAACCTACTAAGTTTGTGGTAATTTGTTACAGCAGCAATGGAAAACGGATACAGTTCTATTGTTAAAACTGTAGAAGAATTTAAAAATACATCATTAACATTACCATGTACAAATTTTATGTATTTATTTTTAATTTTTTTAATGTTTATTTATATTTTAGAGAGAGAGAGAGAGAGAGAGAGAGAGAGAGAGAGAGAAAGTACCAGCAGGGGAAGGGCAGAGAGAGAGGGAGACACAGAATCCGAGGCAGGCTCCAGGCTCTGAGCTGTTAGCACAGAGCCCGACGCAGGGCTTGAACCCACGAACCACAAGATCACGACCTGTGATATCATGACCTGAGCCAAAGTTGCACGCTTAACTGACTGAGCCACCCAGGAGCACCTGCCACGTACAAATTTTTAAAATTTTATATAATTCATGACCCCTGAAAAGGTGCCTGTGGATCCTCCAAGGGCCCTTGGGTCCTAGAGGGAGAATCACTGCTGTATTTAAATATTTGGGAAGATGTAGACAGGAAGATCCATAGATTCTTTTCATCTGTACTTTTGTTGGGTAGATTTGTAAATTCTTAATTCATTGCTTCAGATGGGTTGGTCTCATTTTCCAAAACACGTATCTTTCTCTATGTGTTGAGTCACTTTCTCTTATATTGTTTAAATTACTCATGTCTCAGTACTCAGGTTACCAATAGTGGCTTATAAATGATGCATTGTGCCTTTAGTAATGCATTCTACAGTCGCCAGAAGCTGTGCATTAATTTTTTGCATAGCTCAAAATTGTCCTGTTTAGGATTAAAATAGCAGATTGGCTTCTCTGCCGTGAGATTCTTTCATCTGATAAAAATATAGCTAGTTTTTCTTGGTAATGCCTTGAACTGTAACCGTGTTATCTCTTAGAACATTTCATTTGCATCATGTGGGAAAATATGCATCTCATTTAGACAATATTGTTATCTCCTTTCTGTTTAAATTTATTGATAAATTTATTAGGGAAAAAAAAAGAGAGAGAGAGAGAACACAAGTTAAGAAAGGATCTTGAGAGGTCACCTCTTTCTCCAGGCAGGGCTGCATCTGAGTGATTGCGAACAGATAAGTATCTATCCTAGGGATGGAAATGGAATTTCCCCCCCTAAGGGAGCCCTAAATATATTTCAGTCCACTTATTTGCATGAGTCATTTACATTGATTTCCATGAACCATTCCTAGGTCTCTATTCCTCGCGTAACCCTTGGCTTAACAAAACCTCTCTCTCTTTCTCCCTTTCCTCCCCCTATTTATTATTCATTCAATTCATATTTGAAAGTCTATTCTGGGAGTGTCCTGCACAAGGCATGATGAGAATCTCTGAAGGATCAAGTACAGTTTTACCTCAAGGGATTTGCAAGCTACTGGTGAAGCCGCAGTGTGGGCTGGGCCTAAGGAAAGGTGAGGAGACTACTCAGAGACATTTAGAAAGCATCACACCATGACGTGCAAAGGCAGGATAATAACAGGTAAGTGTGGGGCGCCTGGGTGGCTCAGTCGGTTAAACGTCCGACTTCAGCTCAGGTCACGATCTCGCGGTCCGCGAGTTCGAGCCCCGCGTCGGGCTCTGGGCTGATGGCTCAGAGCCTGGAGCTTGCTTCCGATTCTGTGTCTCCCTCCCTCTCTCTCTGCCCCTCCCCCGTTCATGCTGTGTCTCTCTCTGTCTCAAAAATAAATAAACGTTAAAAAAAATAATAATAATAATAGGTAAGTGTGGACAATGGGGAGAGCAGGCTGAGTCTGCCGGGTGCCTACTAGATGGGAGGCCCCTTGGAAATGTTACCTTTTTACCCCCCCACCGAACTTTTCAGAGAATTTTATCTCCATTTATGTAATGAGAGAATACTGCCCTCAGTCTTCCAACGGACTCCGATTTATCTGAGTCTAAAATTCATGCTAACTTCACTGGGCCACGCTGTCTTTGATGTGGAGAAGGAAGCATTCTCCGTGGACTAAAGTGTCCCCAGAGGATGTGGCAATTGTCACCCCATTTATCAGTCGTCTACTATGCACCAGGCACTTGGAGCTCTACTCTCCCATTTGAAGCATGAGAAGCCAGGGGGCGCCTGGGTGGCTCAGTCAGTTAAGCAGCTGACTTTGGCTCAGGTCATGATCTCACGGCTTGTGAGTTCGAGCCCGCCTTCAAGCTCTGTGCTGACAGCTCTGAGCCTGGAGCCTGCTCAGATTCTTGTCTCCCTCGCTCCCTGCCCCTCCCCCGCTCGCACTCTGTCTCTCTCTCCCCAAAGTAAATAAACAACAACAACAAACATGTAAGCACAAGAAGCCTGAGACACAGACAGGTTCAGTAACTTGCCCAACAGCACCTATTAGGTCAGTGGGAGAGCCAGGATAGGAACCCAAGCGGTCGGATTCCCCACGCAGCGCTGCCTCCCGGGCCCCGTGCTGGATGTCAGGGATTCCATGTCGAGTGGGACAGAGGTCTTTTCACTCCTTTCAGGATAACATGGAAAGAAGCCAGTTGGGCAGCTGACACGTACAGTGTGGTATTTTGTCAGGCAAAGTGGATGCTGTGAGGACACAGGAAAGGATTTCTAACCTAGAAAGGAAGAAAATGAGGAATGTTGCCCCCAGACCATCCGCGCTCAGCCAAACCCGGGAGAGGAGTAGACGAGAGGCAGGTGAGGGCAGGAGCACGTGCAACTCCCGGCCCTAACTCTGGGACTGAGTCAGAAATAAGTCAAATCCTTTTCCTTCTTTCTTCTTTTTAAAATGTTTATTTTTGAGAGAGAGAGAGAGAGAGAGGGAGAGAGTCATGAGCAGGGGAGGGGCAGAGGATCTTAAGCGGGCTCTGTGCTGACAGCAGAACTTGAACTCACAAACCATGAGATCATGGACTGAGTGGAAGTAGGCTGCTTAACTGACTGAGCCACCCAGGCTCCCCCAGTTAATTGCTTTTATAGACCTCTTCCCCCAGATGTCCACTTGGTTCACTCCTTAACTTCATTCAGGTCCTGACTTAGATGTCACCTGTTCATCGAGGTCTCCCCAAACCACCCTACTTAAAGTCATACCACACCCCCAGCCTTCCTGATTTCTTTCTGTGGCAGCTATTTTTCCCCAGGACATCTACCTAACTTATTACGTTATTGATTGCTTTTTTTTTTTTTTTAACGTTTATGTATTTTTGAGACAGAGAGAGACAGCATGAACGGGAGAGGGTCAGAGAGAGAGGGAGACACAGAATCGGAAGCAGACTCCAGGCTCTGAGCCATCAGCCCAGAGCCCGACGCGGGGCTCGAACTCACGGACCGTGAGATCGCCACCCGAGCTGAAGTCGGACGCTTAACGACTGAGCCACCCAGGGGCCCCTATTGATTGCTTTTTATCATATATTTCCTCCTGCTAGGATATAGGCTCCACGAGGCTGTTGTTGTCTTCCTGTTGTGCTGACTGCTGTATTTCAGGAACCTAGAACAGTACTTACAGTGAGCTCTCAGTAAATACTTACTCAGTGAATGTTCAGATCTCCACACATTCCTGATTTCATGACCACCGTGAATCAGAATATTTCCTGTGAATCAGAAATATTTTCACTCAGATGCTCTCCCTGGAAACTTCCTAAGGCCCTTCATAGGTCATGTTTGAGGCCAGATACTCTGGGAGCCACCTGTCATGGGGCGGGCAGGCACCTGTGACCAGCATACTCTCTGTCTCACCAAAGTCCACAAACCACGTGTAGAATTTTCTTTGACTTTGTGTGGAGTGGAGGATCTTAGTTTTTGTTTCCACCCATCACCTGCACATTTTCCTTTCCATTTTCTTCCTTTGCAGAAACTGTTTCTAGGTCTCTCTGCCTGGTTAGGCCTCTGAAGCTCATCCCTGGGACACATTCCCAGATAGTGATGCTTATGACACAAAAACTTAACAATGCCCTTTCTTATTTTTACCTGAAACTAGTAAGACCTTTGGATTTGGTTGATTAAAAAATATTTAGACTTAAGAGTGTACTATCAAAAATATTTAACATAGCAGAGCTACCAAATACGTGCTGTTTTGACTAAGTTCACAGCTTCTATTGTTTTTTCAGATAGTCTTTACTTTACAAATATATACTGACAGTTGGTACTTCACCTGTCCTTTAACGTCCAGGTAGAGGAATTGAAGCAGAGAACCCAAAGCCTGTGTGTAAAGAGCTCGTGTAAGCAAAGGAATCCAGAGACCTTAGAGACAAGAGTAATTCACTTGATGAGATGGAAAAAGAGCTGGGGGGGGTGGGGGAGGGGAGGGGAGGGACGAATGCAAGGAGTATATTGGTTGCCTGACCAGGAAACTGCAGAACACATTGAGCACCCTTTAAAGGGTAAAGGAGGTCTATATAAAGGTCTATACAAAGGGTAAAGGAGGGTATATGGAGGTCTCAAAGAGATCTGAAACTTTGTGGCCCTGGTGGAACACTACTAGTGTGAAAATATTTGGGTTGTGGTTACTGCATGACCTCTGGAGATAGCTTGTGAAATCACTGGTGAACCAGGTCAACTCCATCCATATGGTAGCATTATGGTCATTAGGGCAGCAGAGAATAGCATACTTAGAAATCAAAACTGGAAAGAAGACTGTGGGGTCACATCTGGGGTCTGCCTTGCATGAGCTGAACTTCTGTACAGTGGTAGCTATACCTAGAATTGGCTGAGGAGGCTGAGGTCAGAAGAACAACCAGCTCCCTACTATGACTTCCCTATTGACCCCATTCCCGCCCTTGGATACAAAGCAAACTTGATTTTGAATTTTTCCCAGACGCAGAGGCATCGAGTTAAAGCTCCTTTTAGGTGGTCTGTTTCTTGTTTCTCCAGTATTAATTCAGAAGAAAGCAGAAATTCCATTTACGAGTCTTTTCACGAACCAATGAGATGCTTTCCTCCATATTCGGACAGACACTTCACATAAATTCCCACAGGCCAAATACGTAATTCTGAACCAATCAGTGAACAGTTTCAGGTTTCATAACTGTTGAATTTGGGGATAACGGTTTCCATGTGTTTCCACTGATGAATCAACCTATAGTCATTTCAGAGTTTGATTAAAGACATTTTTTTGCTTTTCACAGTTGTGTTTTTCTATTACATCTGTGTTTCTCTTCATCCCACACACAATCTTCTATTCCCCAACAGAATTCATGAATGAGAAAGACGAGAGGACAAAGCAATGAAATGTTGAGCAGAGAGTCGGTTGGGCCAAGTCCCATGACTCTTCACACACGAAGGAATAACAAGGGTGGGGTACACATATAGTAGGAGCAAATAGTGGCTGAGTCATATAGGGACTGGTGTTCCACAGTGGGACAGAAGATCTTGGCAGACGGGAGAAGGTTTGTCTGAAGTCTTTTCTGAGGTCACTGGGATGCCTAAACCACTCCCTCCAGGCATACAATAATATGACAGAGACTCAACTTGTACCACTCTTCCTTTGACTCATGTGCCCCAATGCCCCATAAAGATCGTTTCTTGAACTGTTTATAGTTCAGGAAAAGACATGTAAAAACTTTGAATAATACAGGATAGCTTCTAGAGTTACTTAATTGAACACATATGTATGGGATACCCCCTTTTTTTTTAATGCTTATTTATTTTTGAGAGAAACAGAGTGTGAGCGGGGGAGGGGCAGAGAAAAAGGGAGACACAGAATCTGAAGCAGGCTCCAGACGGTCAGCACAGAGCCTGATGCGGGGGCTCGAACTCACTAACGGCGAGATCATGACCTGAGCCGAGTCGGACGCTTAACCAACTGAGCCACCCAGGCACCCCTATGGGACACCCATTTTGTATTGGTCATTTTTTTCTTCTTCTAGAAATTGGGAGGTACAGTTATGGGCTTCTCTTCCTTGAAGTTTACATTCTAGTGGTGGGTAGAGAGTGATGAAGACAGACGTTCAGCAGGTAAACCAATGAACAAATAAGATGATTTCCCATGATAATGTTTTACCAATGAAATAGACCTGGGAGTTATGATTGAGAGTGACGAGGGTGAGGTGGGGGCGGAGCATTCTGGGCAGAAGGAACAGATCATGCGGAAACAGAGTGAGAGACAAGGGGAGCCTCCAGCCTTTTTTGTCATCAGCATGAAAGGGCTTCTGGGAATCCCGGCAGAATCTCTGGCATCACCAGGGGGCAGAGCCCTCCAGTCAGGTGGTATTTCAAACCCAGGTAAGTAAAAGACCCCTGTGCAGCACGACGGAACCTAAGGACATAGCAGGTCATTAAGCAGAAGGGTAATATCCCTTGGGTCCTCTTTTCCATTGTGCTATTTTACCTCCCCGTTCCGCCTCTCTCCACTTTTAGAAAAACCTCATCTCTAGTGGGACCTGCGTGCACACTGCCTGGGGAAATGATGGATAAAAGTGTATGAGAAACTCCCACAAGGAACTGTGAGAAAGAATGCTATAATTACACTGGATTCAGGTGAAAATGCTGCACTATGAGTTTTAGTATATTATAAGCCATTGATTCTCAACTGGGGTGATCCTTCCTTACCCCAAAGAGGACATTTGGCAATTTTCGGAGTGATTTTGACTGTCACAACTTAGAAGGCGGAGCATCTAGTGAGCAGAGGGCAGAGATGCCACTAAATATACCACTGTGCCCAGGTCAGTCCCCCATACCGAAGAATTCCCCCTTGTTCAGGGTAAGTCGCTCTTCTGTTCTATGCAGGCCTTCAGCTGATTGGATGAGGCTCACTAACATTATGAAGGGCAGTCTGGGTTTACTTAAAATCCACCAATTTCAATGTTCATCTCATCCAAAGACACCCTCACAGAAATACCAGAATAATGTCTGGCCACATGTCTGGGCACCATGGCCCAACCACGGCCCATGTAAAATTAACCATGACAGTGAGTAAGGAAATGTGGCCCATTACTGGGCAAGGATGAGTGTTTGCAATTGGCTTGGTTCTGGGGCGCTTGGGTGGCTCAGTTGGCTAAGTGTCCGACTTCAGCTCAGGTCACGATCTCGCGGCCAGTGAGTTCGAGCCCCGCGTCGGGCTCTGTGCTGACAGCTCAGAGCCTGGAGCCTGTTTCGGATTCTGTGTCTCCCTCTCTCTCTGACCCACCCCGTTCATGCTCTCTCTCTGTCTCAAAAATAAATAAACGTTAAAAAATTAAAAAAAAAAGAAAGAAAGAAATTGGCTTGGTTCAGAAGCAGGGGTGCCTCTAAAGTGTGCTTGTCAGACGTCTGCTTAGAGCGACCGGCCAAGTGGCAAAACTTGCTTGTTAATTGCCTGTGTTACCTGGCAGAGGAAATCTTCATCACCAGGAGCAATGGTTTCCCCTTTCTAGAAGAGTTGAGAGAGTCTGCTTTTCTTACCAGAAGAGCAAGATCCTAACCTTTTATTAAATCATTCTATATGACAATTTTTTTCATGATTTTGCCATAGCTATAAAAAAATAAATCTTCCCCATGGTTGGATGTTTTTCTTAGACTCCTGCCATGTTTTGTTTGAGGCTCGTTGATATGGATAAGTCGAAGCCCAGTTGTCATATCTGAACCTCCTGTACTCTTAGAATAGTGATTTAAGAGGTTCAACTCTTACTGGAAAATTCTCTGAGGAAATTGAGTAGAGATATGAAAAGTAAATTGTCATTTGTTTATAATCAAATTCATTCCTCTTTAATAAATTTTGTATTAGAAGCTGCCAAATCCAGTCACAGCTGCCTGTTCCTCCTGCAACCTAGATACAAAAGCATTTCATTCAACCACCCCTTCTAGAGACTGACTCCTTGCCAGGAACTCCCAGCATGCACTACCATCTGTTCACCTCTTGGCTGCTTGAAGCCACTCCCCTTTCTAAATTCATACTAAAATTTATTTTCCAAATGCCAGTCCTTTGGCTAGTCCTTTAGCTGACTCCAACCTCATTCTAAGTATCAGGATCCATCCGCTATTCTCTAGGAGGAAACAGCAGCAGCAAAGCAAGGAAACTATACCTAAGTGCAGGGTCCAAAGCAGCTGCTTCAAAACAGCACTGCAATCTTAAAGTGTGTCCCAAACACAATATCTGAATTTAATTAGATTACTTGGTATCGGATTTAAACTGCAGGACCCTTTAGAGGCAAATCCTTTTTCTCTTCTCATCTTCTTCAGCTCCTGTTGGGTCATCTAAGAACAAAAGCCCTCAGATCAAGCCTTTTGGGGACAAAATTTCCCAGATTAATGGTTATTCTTTATTTTTCTTACTCTTCGGCCCTTGGGTAGGATTCGCCACTTACTGTTATGCCAGAAGATTCTCATGTACACTTCCCTGGAAATTAGGCTTCAAAGGTGGAGGATAAGATGAGATTCAAGGATGAGAGGATGAGAGGAAAACGGAGGGGAAACCGAGCTCTCCTCAAATACTTAATCCCTCTCTTTTTTGGAGATGCTGTGCAGATAAATGGGTAAGAGGAAAGATGTGTGGTGATAGGAGGTGACCTTGAGAAGACCTAAGTGTATTCATTTGCTATGGCTGCCATAACAAAGTACCACAAAGTGGTCAGGTTATAGAACAAAAACACACCGAGTCACAGATCTGGAGGCTAGAAGTCCAAGAGGAAGGAGTTTGCAAGTTCTGTTGCTTCTAAGGGCTGCAAAGGAAGCATTTATCCCATACGTCTCCTAGTTTCTGAGGATTTGCTGGCAATCTTTGGCATTCCTTGGTTTGTAGAGAGGCATCATCCTGATTTCTGTCTTCATGTTCATGTGACTTTTCCCCTGTATGCATGTCTGCCTCTGTGTCCAAATCCTTCCCTCCCTCTTTTATAAGGACACAGTCATATTGGATTAAGGTCCACCGTAATGACCTCATTTAACTTGATTATCTGCAAAGACCTCATTTGGAAATAAGGTCACATTCACAGGTACCGGAGGTTAGGATTTCAATATCTTTTGGGGAGAAACGGTTCAGCTCGTAAGACTAGGATTGGCTGGAACTGGAAAAGCCCATTTTCTTCTTCTGTATCAAACTTGAATCTGGAAGCAGTTCCAGGCTGGTTCATTGTATAGATGGCAGCATGAATGTTTTTTAGTGCTTGGCATTACCATCAAAACGCCAGTGCATAGGCTGCTCTCTCCTGCATGCCTTACATTGTATTGTTTTCTTATATAAACTTTTTAATTAATTTGTTCCTGTTAGTGTAATTTTCTGTAAGAGAATGAGTGCATGTGGTTTTGTTAAAAATTAACGAAATGTAACTTTCCATTTCACTCATGAGGAATTGATTCAAATCTTAGAGTACTTAGGAATGTAGACAATGGAAATTGCTTTTGGCTCCTCATTAGCTATTGATCCAGGATCCAATCGCTCAGGTTCCCACCCCTTCCACGCACACATCCACACAATCTGGAGTACACACATGCAAACACACACACATGCACACACTTGTGCACACACACACAAATTTACCTTGTGCCTAAACAAGTCTACCTAAACAAGATTTTGGTTTGAATTTCTCTTACATAGCATTACTCCCTTCGTGTTCTTCATTTTTTTTTTTTTTTTGAAATTACTTTCCACTGGCAGATGACTGTCTACTCGATGCCTAAGCAACTATGCCAGCAGCAGAGCCAAAAGATAAAGTGTGACTGGTGTCCCGCAGACTCAACCCACTTTATCTCACGGAGCTGGACTGCCAGGTGGAGTTGAGTAAACTTTGGGGGTTGCAATACAGTTGAGGCACAAAGTTCACCACCAACGTAAAACAACCAACCCAGTTCTGCTTTTCAATGTGCTCTAAACTGATGAGAAGGAGCAATGTAAACAAGGGTGAAGCAATAGGTTCAGGAGGAAAAAGGGCCACGTTATATTGACAACTAATGTGTGAAGTGCTCTTTTCGCATCTGTGTGTGCAGAATATATATATATATATATTTTTTCCCCCAGAGTTTACTGGGAAATCAAGGCTGAGGAGGGAAAAACAATGTGGAGTTTCTAGGAGAGGAATTGTTTATTGCCTGCTAGGTCAGGTGATTCGTGGACTTAGAGAGTTAGAAAGACCTTTCTGAGAGCAGCGTGTTCCGCGTTCTTGCTTTCTTAGGTAAGGGACCCAGAACTTGGGTAAATTAAATGAGGGTTGTATGTGTTTAATGAAAAGTTTCAGAACTCTGGGTTCAAGTCTCTAACTTTGTAAAGTGGAGATACTAATATATACGTTATAGGTCATTATGGGAATTAAATGAGAGAGCTTTGTCTGAACTTGTAACATGTTATGAGTGACGTTCTCTCCTTTGACCAGTATCACTCAGCTAATTAGTCCTGGAGAAGGGACCGGGCATCATTTCTCAGTTTGGTGCCTCACCTTTGTTCCTGTTATCTCAGCATTGGGAGGATGGGATTCCTGAAATCCCTAAATGAATAAACTTTATGGTTAAACTAAAAACCCCTTTTCAGATAGTTGTTTCCAATGCCCTGCCAGCAACTTTTACCAGAGCAGCTAATAGTTAACTAAAGGGAGTGAGTAGACGGAAAGTTTTCCAGGCCTCCCTAGAGCATACCTTGCCAAAAACGGTGTGAGAGGCAGCCAAAGTCAGGACGAGAAGAGAAAGCCAGGGGCCTGCAAAACACACATGCGTGACTGAAAGTCTTGGCCTTCAGACAGACAGAGCTGTGAGACACCAAAGCTCTTTCTTCATTTGTGTGTTTACAGATTCAGGATCTCATTTAGCATCTAAATTCAGAGGAGTGGACTAATGCTTAGGGCTCTCTCAGTGGTGTTTACTTCCTCAATAAATTCACTAGCGACTTTCTGTGTAGCCTTATCTGAAACAATGTCTCTATTTTAACACATTGACCTCACTGAGGGGTTTTACAGAGTGGGTTTTGAAAGGTAATGGAGACACATCAAATGGGGAGTTCTGATATTTGAGTATAAAACACTTCTCTGTTCGTGCTCTGCTGCGGTGTTTCTCCGTCAAGATTGGAGATGAAAGAATGTTTAAATTAGATATGAAAATAGAAGACACTAGCAACCCCTACCTTCTCTCTAAAACACTAGTGAAGAAACGATTTGTTGAGCACCAATGGTGGGCTATGGAGTGAAGCATTCTTCTGTGGCCTGTTCACTTTTGCTGGTAGAATTTCTGCGTCACTGGAAGCTGCCCCTTTCTCAGGAAGGATCAGAATCTTGCCCTACGATGTTGTCAAAGTAAGGCCAGATAACTTTCCCCACCCACTTTCAGAGCAAGAGGTCCAAACGCACTAGGGCACCACCCCAAGCTATCAAACACTTAGAGACTGTCTTGTCCACCAATGAATCCGGAGGGCAAGGAACTGGGTAGAAATCATTCAGAGGTTCCTTGTGGAACAAATGAGCAATGGAAGCACCTAATTATGACGACAGTTGCCCTTGATTTAGGTGACTCATGCCAACATTAGCTTGTTGGGCAGTATTGGTTTATTTATGGTACCCTGTTAAATTCCGTCTTTTAGATGCAGGCACTAAAGAAAACAAACCAAGATCACTAAAGAAGCAAATGGGATGATTGATTTCACTTGAATTTTTCAAAAGTTTTGTCCTGAAGTTGTAAAGGAATGAGTTAGACTGTTGTTGAAAATAAGATGTTAATATTGCCACTGTAAGGTTATTGTGAGGGTTAATAAGTCAAACATGCTTAGGACAGTGCCTATCCAATGAGAAAGAATGAAATCATGCCATTTGCAGCAAAGTGGAGGGAACCGGAAGTTATTATGTTGAGTGAAATAAGTCAGAGAAGGACAGATATCATATATTTTTCACTCACGTGGATCTTGAGAAACTTAACAGAAGACCTTGGGGGAAGGGAAGGGAAGTGGAAAAAATAGTTACAAACAGAGAGGGAGGGAGGCAAACCATAAGAGATTCTTAAATACAGAGAACAAACTGAGGGTGGATGGGGGGTGGGGAAGGGGGGAAAATGGGTGCTGGGCATTGAAGAGGGCACTTGTCGGGATGAGCACTGGGTATTGTGTGTAAGCGATGAACCATGGGAATTGAACCCAAAAGCCAAGAGCACACTTTACAAACTGTATGTTAGCCAATTTGACAATAAATTATATTAAAAAAAATAAAGTTATGCCCACAGATCTCAAAAATATAAATAAATAAAATAAAATCTCTGACTCAACACCCTATCACAGTGTATTGTAATGTATTCATGATACAAATCTACATAATTTAATGCTGTCTTTAAAAATAGATATAAGAAAACATTTTGAATGATTTATGGTACAATAAAATTTGGTATATTTATATATTAAAAAAAAGAGAGTGTCTATCAATTGTGAGGGTTATTATTAATATTATCATGATCATGTTTTGAACTTGCTGTTGAAATAGCTTCTCATTCTCTTTTGTAATTTTTCATATAAACAGTATATATGTAATTTTGCATAAATACATATATGTTATCTTACACATGTATTTGTCTGTTGTTTAAAGTCTTGTTTTGTCTTTCACATTTACCTTCAACTTCCCTTTCTTTTCTCCTTTGCATCCCCTCTGCACCCCTCCCCCCCATGCAGCTGTTCCCCGACTGCTCATATAATCATATCTGCACATTTCACACTTACGCTTATCTGTGAGAGAGGTATGGTTATCGTCTGTTTCATGAGCATTGAATCATACCCATTGTTTTCGTTATTCTTCACCTAAAGTATAACTGTATAGGAATCCTTCAAAAGTGGCCTTTCAACTGTAACTCATTTATTTTTGGAATTGCTGCATGATAATCCATGGTATGGGTGAGATGTAATCTAAGTAGACATTCTCACCAATCCGCATTAACTTTGGTTCCTGTCCTTCTTTCTTTGTCTTGCTACTATGAACACTCTGACGTTAAGCGTCTTTTCACATGTGCCCCTGTGCCCTGGTGATCTGAGAGGTGTCAAGGTGATTGCAGCACTGAGTGGCACACATATGTTTAATTTTTTTGTATATGCTGCTAAATGGCTTGCCACGGTGGTTTTAACAGGTAAATCTTTTCTCAGCAATATATGAGCGCCTGTTTCCCCATATACTTACCACCAATAGAGGTTACTGAGGATTTCAATTTTTGCTAGTCCCATGGGTATGAAAGAAACAGTATTGTTACTTTAATTTGCATTTATCTGGGTGTGATTTGTTGTGAACATATTTTCTTGTTTTAAAGAATGTTTATTTATTTTGAGAGAGTGAGAAAGAGAGAGCAGGTGAGAGGCAGAGAGAGAGAGAGGGAGATAGAGAATCCTAAGTAGGCTTTGTGCGGCCAGCCCAGAGCCTGAAACAGGGATGGGTCCCACAAAATGTGAGATCATGACCTGAGCCGAAATCAAGAGTCAGATGCCTAACTGACTGAGACACCCAAGTGCCCCATGAACATCTTTGCATTTGCTTATTGGCCATTTGGGTTTGCTCCTCTGTGAATTTCCTATTCTAATTCTTTATTCATTTTTCCATGAGTTCATTTGTCTATCTTTGTTGACTTGTAAAAAGAAAACAAAAAAATGATCATCGTCTATGTTACAAATATTTCTGAACCTATTATTTGTCTACTAAACTTGTTATGGAAACTTTCTTTTGCCAAAGATGTTTTAAATTCTTATATGATAACGTCTATCTTTTCTTTATAGCTTCAACATTTGGTCAAGAAATGCATCAGTCAAGAAGGTCTCCTTCCACCTGCAGATTATACATACACATGCATGTAACATGCTGGATTTTCTTGAAAGTATTTATTTTTTTTAACAGTTATTTTTAATCCAAAAGACTTCACTTTTGTAGATGGTATAAGATTGGGGTTCAATTTTTTAAAAATTCAGTTGAATAACTCTGCCATGATCAGTTGAATATGTATATGAATATATGTGTACACATATATTCATATATGTAAGTGTATATATATCTTCACATATATGTGTGTATATCCATATATGTATGAGTATATGTGGTGCATATGTATATACACACATACACATATGTATTATACACATATCTATACATTCCATATATATTTCTATATATCCCCACATACATGTGTGTATATACGTGTATATATATAATGATTTTTCTATATAGTTTCATTGACTTTTACTATGACCTGCAGGCCCCATCAACCATTTGATTCAGGAGTCAAAGAGAAACTTAAATTAATTACAGAAGACAAGAAAGCTACGCTTGGGTCCACATTGATCCAACACCCCTCCCTCCCCCCAAACATTTTGATCCTGTGACACCATAACCCACAGTCTCTTCTCAAAATGAACCGCTCTTTTCTCATGGATGTTTCTCTTGCGCTCCTTATCACTATTACCATTAGGAAGTTTCTTCATATACGGGTAGACTGGAAAGATTCTGCACATCTCCTGCCTACTTACCTTTTCTTTTGTCAGGATAAGAAAGAGTGAATATATCCATCTCTCTTTTTTCTTCATTTCTGTTACTAATGGCACTTAGAGTTACATTAAACTTTGAATATCAGCTGTGGAGATTTATTAGCAGCAGTCATGAGAGTGAAGGTATAGAGTTAACATCTAAGCATTTCAGAAAACCTCAGTTAGAAACATTTCCTAATAATCCAAAGTCATACCCACTTGAATTATATTTAGAGTCATGGGGAAAAAGCAAGACAATTTAGTGATTTAATCTAAAATGTGACATGTGATCCCGATTCCCCTTTATCCTAGGACAATGTCTCAGGCTGGTTAGTGACTGAAGGGCAGTGTGGTTCCTTATGGGCTTTCCCTTTGGTGGCCTTTACAAAAAGGCTAAGGTAACATCTGAGTCATTTCATTTCTCCTTTCCTCACTGGCCCTAACCAAAGTATTGGAGAAGTCTTGTTTCTACAAGTCCTGATTCAATGCCAAAAATTTTTAAGGAACAGAATTTTATGTTTTCTTTTTCTTTTCTCTATTCTTTTGTTTTCTTTTCTTTTTTCTTTTCTTTACTCTTTTCATTTTCTTCCCGTCCTTCTCTTTCCTTTTCTTCTCTTTTCTTTTTCTTTTCCTTTCCTTTCCTTTTAGTGTTTTTCTCTGTGAATTTTTATTATATAAAGCATAGATTCCTCCCTTTCTTTTCTGTATTTAAATAAGAAACTGGATTTGCTTCTCAACATCACAGAAACTTACAGAATCATAGGATCTTAGAATTGTAAGGGACATTATAAGTCAGCCAACATTAGAAATCAGTTTCTTTAAACTCTTGCAAAATCCTCTTTTTTTTTTTTTTTTTAAAAAAGCTGCCAGTTGATTTTAAGGGAAGGCAAGATTCTATGAATGCCCGAACCGTGTTTCAGGTCCTACTTCTGTCTTTCTCTGAACTTTATTTAAATGGCTTTGCCTGGAGGACTTTCCAGGGGTGGGGTTTTGTACTTGAACACTTGTGAGAATCCACTCATGCTCCACATTTCTGGGGGAGGTGATTTCGGCAGGGGATTTTTGCTTCACGGGGGGAAGGGAGTGTGAGTGCTTTTTTTTGTTTTGTTGTTTCTACTCAGCACAGCTGGTAGTTCCCTACTGACTGCTGTTTGTTTTGAAGTCATGAGGCAAAGGGGGTTTCTGCCAATGTGTGTGTACTCATTACACATTCAAATATGACGCCTTGACGCCCATTCACAGGGTAGCTTCAGTGTTGTTATTCGATTCTTCTGCCAGAAATGGAAAGTTTATTCCCAGAGTGAAAGTTGCTTTTTTGCTAATGTAGGAGATTTCAGGCTCAACAGGCAGATTCTAGAAATATTGCTTTTTAAATATTAAATTCATTTATAAAATGTAAAAATTAATTTTACATTTTTTAAGATGACTGCTTGGCTGATTATATCTGAACAATTTCTTAATCAGACGCACTTTTGCTGAAGAATAGCTTCATGGAACAAGGCAGGGAGGCTTACGACTACTCCACCCATTACTTTCCTAATATAAATTGAAACGTTTTTATTCTTGTTTGGGGCCCCTTCCTATGGAAGGTAATACATCTCCGCTATCTTGTCTGTGGATCAGGCCACATGACGTGCTTTGGCCAATGAACTGAGAATGATGGTTTCTAGCAGAGGCTTTAAGAGCCAGTGAGGGGTCCACCGCTCTTGCTTGGCAGTCTGCTGTGTGAGTGGCTAAGTTCCAGGTAAAGACCGCTCCGTCAGCTGCAAATACAAAGTAGGTCAAAGCCACAGCTGCCACGGAATATGAGTAAGAAATCAAGCTTTCCTACTGTGAGCCCCTGAGGTCTGAAGGCCATTTGTTACTGCAACATAACCTAACTCATCCTGACCAATGCCGATGGCATACTGGAAAGAGCAGAAAGAACCCAAGTTCACACCCTGGTTCTACCATTAAATAGAAATGGAAACTTGGACATTTCTAAAGTGCTGGTGAGCTTTACAAACGGAACCTCGGTTTCCTCGGGAATGGGTACAACAGCCATCACCTTCTAGATCTCACAGGCTTGTTTGAGGCTAACACGGCAGGATTTATGTTACAGTACCCTGAAAAGGATCCCGCCCTATACAAAGGTAAGACACTGTTACAATTGGATTTTCCCTCGTTTAGTGAGTTGTATGCACTGACCTTGGCCTCTTTTCAAATTTCTAATAAATGAATGTCTTGAAGTATACAGTCCTCATAAAGTTTTATCAGCGGCCGTGCACAGATACATACACTTGTCCGAGAATGGCACTGATGACCGTAGAGGACCAGTCTCTTTAAGCATCTTGCCTTGAGAAGGACCCACGCGGAATAACTCTGAGGCAAGTGAACACTTGTCGGGCCGGGGGAGTTAGCCTGATTATCTTTTGCTGAGCCATGAGCGTATCATGTTCTGGCCAAACTGCTTTCACTTTCTGAAGAACATTATACATTTTACGGCTCCCTCTTACATCATTTATTTTTACCGGGAAGACTTAGATCCTAGGAAGAACATTAGCTTTCGAATCATAGCGACCTGGCACCTCGTAGCCACTCGACTAATATTTACTGAATCAATAGATCGATTGGCTCAAGTCTCATCCGTAACTCTAGCTGTGTGACCTTGTGCAAGAGAAGCGACCTCTCTGGGCTTCAGTGGCTCACTTGCAACACACAAAATAATAATCTCTAGCTCATAGGGCTTTAAAAAAAAGGATTAAGGGAGTGGTAGATGCAGAAGGTCTCTCAGCGTGGTTGGTAAAGATTTCCTAAGAGTGGAAGTGTAGCTTATTAACTGTGTTACGTTCTGGAGTGGGTGGCCAGCTTAGAGAAAAAAGAGTGGGCTTTTGAGCTTGTTTGCAAGGTTCTATTTCGGATGTCTCCAGATTCTTCTGAACACTCTTCATTCGCATTTTGATAAGCCAACACCTTCTTTGCCACAGAAGGAATCCCACCTGAGTGCACCTGTGGAAAGCTTTCAGAATGCTTTTAACGCACAAAAGCTTCAAGGGCTCTGCCTTGGAAAAGCTTCGCTAACAAAAGGAACTGCACCACCTCCCGCTGCCTGGTTTCTGGATGGATTTGCCATCTCCTCTCAACCGTCCTGTCTCTATCTCTCTGGGCCAATCCCTCTTCCAGGTCCTTGAAGGGCCCCCTCGCAGGTTTCCTTACTCTCAAACTTAGGCATTTATACCAGCAACAATACGGGAGATGACAGAACTTAATGTAATTTATGTTTTTAATTTTTTTAATGTTTATTTATTTTTGAGAGAGAGACAGAGACAGAGCGTGAGTCGGGGCGGGGCGGAGAGAGAGGGAGACACAGAATCCGAAGCAGGCTCCGGGCTTCTAGCTGCCAGCACAGAGCTCGATGCGGGGCTCGAACTCACAGACCAGGAGGCCATGACCTGAGCCCAAGTCAGACACTTAACTGACTGAGCCACCCAGGCGCCCCAAGATGACAAAGCTTTGAATGATCTGCATCAACAAAGAAAGAAGGGAAGGAGGCTGTGATAAACCCTGGTGCTTTCCTAGGTGTTTCTCCTTCATTTAAGTGAGGTAAGCAGTTTTAGTCGCTTATTTTTTGAAACGGTAATTTTAAAACAGGGATTTTAAGATACAAAGAGGTTCAGGGCTTTGCCCCCAGTGACGTCAGCAGTAAGTGGTATAGCTGGGACTTGAACACAAGTCTAACCCCAGCGCCCTGTCCTCTTCCCCACACTCCCCTGCCTCACAGGTCCCTGGCTGGTCACTACCTCAGTGCATGACACAACATAGGAGTCAACAGCTTGGCGTGTCTGGAGAGAGCCTTTGGAGCCACGGGTCCCGATTCTCACACCGATCCTGTCATTTACTAATTCTGTGGCCTTGGGCAGGTTACTTATCATCTCGGAACCTCAAGTGGTTCATTAGTGAAAGGAGGCGAATTGCCCCTTTCGGGCACTGTCGGTCGGTGAGAGAGCTAGAGACCGTGTAAATAGAATGAGTGGTTGGCATAGAGGAGACCTTCGTGTTATTATTATTACCCTCAACAAGGGTCCCTGAATAAGATGATTAACTCTCCAGAGCTATCCTCGGTAGGTGTCAAATGGGTGATAGAGATACCATGTGTATCTGTATGGGTGGGGGGGCATGGTCTCCAGCTTGAATAACTGGGACAAGATTGGAGCACGGACAGACAGCCACTGCAAGCTGATGCCACAATGGTGGGGATGGGGCCCACTTGTCTTTCTCTCGGCATTGTCTTTCTAGGACTGAGGACAGTGGGCCTGAGCACAAAGCGGGGCTCGATAGAGTGTGTCCAATGAATGCAAGTTGGTCCTTCAGGGGTGGATTTTGAAGGGGCATAGTGGAGACTGGATGGGAGGTAAGAGGTGATTTAAAAGGGTGGGAGGGCCAGGAAGCATTTGCTGGAGAAAGGAAGTCAAACGGTAGGGCTGCAGAAGCGGCTGGTTAAGTAACTTGGGAGGTCACAGAAAACAAGAGTTGCAAACGCAGCATGGCACTCAGTTTCTGCCGCTGCGGAGTTTGGAGAAAGGGCTAATTCAACAGCCGGGCAATGAAGAGACCAACGGTTGTCCTTGTTATAATTAGTTATGTACCGACCCGTCCGGTTGTTGTGAGGATTCAATGAAATAGAGGCAGAGAGCTTGGCCCAGTGCCGGGCACACCCTGGGCACTTAGTACATTAGTCACGATGAGTATCAAATTATTATTTATCACTTTGTGGCACTTTGGTGAGTGATGATAGCCGCAGTCACGTCGTAGAGGTGGGAGCCACAGACCAGAGAGACCGCGGAGGTTGATATTTAGGGAGAAACTGTAAGTACGGAGCACTGGTCAGCCCCTCCAGAGACACACGGATGAAACTGCCTTCTAGGGCTGCTCGTGACATTGAAATGTTCCTCAAGGACCTTTGTTTTATTTTATTTTTTTGAAGTGTATTTATTTTGAGAGAGAGAACATGAGCAGGGGAGGGGCAGAGAGAAGGGGAGAGAGAGAATCCCAAGCAGGCTCCACACCGTCAGCACTAGGGCTCGATGCGGGGCTCAAACCCATGAACTGTGAGATCATGACCTGAGCTGAAACCAAGAGTCAGTTGCTTAACTGTCTGAGCCACCCAGGAGCCCCTCCTTTAGGACCTTATTACCAGGTTCAGAGTTAACGTCTGCAGAGTGGGTATAGTATCACCGGCCAGTTTTGTAGGCTGATCTTGGGGACCCCTTCCCTGGGACATCTCCCGAAGTCAGTCAATTCCCAAATGCCATCCTGGGGGCAACAGAGATCAGGGCCAAGCCTTGTCCAAACATGGCTGAGTTACCTAAAGCGACCATTTAAATTCTATGATCAATCTGAGATTACGAGATGGGACTAGAATTTACTTTGTTTTTTTCCCGCTTCCAGCAGTGTGGAGTCTTGGGAGGAACAGAGACTTTGGAGACCTAATAAAGAGCAGTTTTAGAACAAACGTTCTCCACATAGCCGAGGATTGCGTTAGCAATTTTATGACCCACGATGCGAGCACTTAAATATCACACAAGGTAGAAAATGATAAACATAGAGCACATAAGTGCTGTGGGAATTTGGAGGAATTATTTCAGCTAATACAGGAAAGGCTTTGTGGAGAAGTTTGAGCTGGAGCTGTTTGTCTCTCCAACACTTGATTTTGAAAAAATTTCAAGCATACAGAAAGGTAGAAAGAACCGTAAAATGAACACCCATATACCCTTCAATGAGAGTCAACCTTTAACAATATTTTGGTATATTTATTTTCCCTCTCTGTATAAAAATACATGCATATGCAGGGGCATCTGAGTGGCTCAGCTGGTTAAGCATCCGACTTCAGCTCAGATCATGAGCTCACGGTTTGTGAGTTCGAGCCCCCTGTCGGGCTCTG
Source organism: Panthera tigris (assembly GCF_018350195.1). Lineage (NCBI taxonomy): Eukaryota > Metazoa > Chordata > Mammalia > Carnivora > Felidae > Panthera > Panthera tigris. Next base: position 112,707,208 of record NC_056666.1, on the reverse strand, counting down.
TGCTGGCAGTTCAGAGCCTGGGGCCTGCTTCGGATTCTGTGGCTCCCTCTCTCTCTGCCCCTCCCCCACTCTCTCTCTCTCAAAATATAAACATTAAAAAATATTTTAAAAAATACATGCATATGTATACGTGTATATATAATATACCTATTATATTTTTGAGAACCATCTGAGAGTAAGTTACAGATATCATGACACTTCATTCCTAAGGATTTCAGGGTGCATCTCTTTAAGAATAAAGGCCAACATAACCACAACATTCTATCATGGCAGAAAATGAGGAATTGTGGCTGAGCTGGGGATTGGAGGAAAGGTGGGGTTTGGGTTTTTGCTTTTTAAGGTTTATTTATTTTTGAGAGAGGGAGGGGATCAGAAGCAGGCTGTGCGCCGACAGCAGAGAGCCCGATGTGGGGCTTGATCTCGTGAGCCATGGGATCATGACCTGAGCCAAAGTCGAACGAGCTTAACTAACTGAGTCACCCAGGCATGCCAGGGTTGGGGTTTTTGACAACCAGTGACAGGGCTCCTCAGACAGAAGTCACAGAGTCAGTCCAAACCCAGATGTAGTGACTTATTTTAACCCTTTTGTTTGATTGGGAAACTGCCCCCAGGCCAGAGAGCCACCACAAAGTCAGATCGGAAAGAGCTGAGACCAGAAGCCGCATTTCCTGATCCCTCTTGCATTGGCCACACTCCTCTTCCTGGCAGGGCGCTGAATATAGAGGACAGCACTCTCCGTTTCTACATAGGGGTACCTTTAAATCAGCCTCCGTTAAAAAAGCTTTTTGGATGGCACCTTTCTGCGTGGGTTTCCGAGGCGTTGCCAAAATCTGAATCCTGCCAGCTCTCTGGAAGATCAAGGTTTAAACAGGTGGAGACAGAAATGAGGATGGCGAGCTGCACACGAAGTCCTGGAAGGAGCCAGGGCTAAGGTCCCGGATTCCCGGGGGAAAAGCAATGCTGTGGCCTGTGTTTGCCCCACCACCTTGACGGCCTGAGGGTCCCTTCTGCTTCTTTTGCTTCTCACAGCAGACACCGGGAGATTGCTGGGCTGTGAATCAGGACACTTGAGCGCTGTCTTGCTTCCCCTTCTGATGATCAGTGTGACCTCAGCCAGTGGTTTGCCCCCCAGGGAAGGCTTGCCTATGTCTGGAGACATTTCTGATCTTCACGACCACGGGGGTGCTCGTGGTATACAGTAGGAAGAGCCCAGGGATGCCCTTAAACATCTTGCGAAGTGCAGGACAGCCCCCAGCAACAGGAGATTACCCAGGCCCAACCATCAGTAGCGCGCTGAGGTTAAGGCCCTCTGTTGTTGACAAATCGCTCGTTTTCTTCAGGCCTTAATACCTTCACTTGGGAACGGGGACATTTGGGCTAGCTCCGTGGCTCTTGATCTTGAAAGTGTTTAAGATCCCCGAAATGCTCGTAAAATAAGGCAGTTTTCTGGCTCCCATCTTTAGGGATTCCATCGTTGGTCCACAGAGCACAACTTGAGAAATGCTGTGCCGGCTAGTTTCTACGATGTTTTCCCCATTTTCCAACTCTGAAAATATGGAGGACCGACAGATGTACTCAGCATGCCTGCCAGAGCACAGGAGAAACAGGGAAATGGGAAATGTAGATCTTCCTGAAAATCTCCTCACCCGTGCATACCCCCCCACGCCCACAGGCCGCACAGAGCGGGGTCACGTGCCTGTGGTGAGACCGGAGGCCTGCTCCTTTCCGTCTTCCTCGGAAGCCTGTGAGCCTCCCAATGCCCGGGGTGGGTAATTCCATCAACATGTGGCGAGGCCGGTTGTTCTGGAACAGCTGAAGTGACAGAACAGCAGGAGACAACACACACACACACACACACACACACACACACACACACACTTTACAGTCAGGCGTTGACTCTCCCACCATCTTGTTTTTAGAGGCTCTTTGTAGCACCAGCTGGCATTTTCACGTTTGCACGAACTCGCGTAGAGTGCCGCCAGGGAAGATAGAGACGCGTTTGTTCGTTGTGGGGTTCAAATCATAGGTTATTTGAGGGAAAGGGCAGGTTTGGGTAAGTTGCTACTGCAGGCCAGGCGTGACCCCGGTGTACTCATAGCCACCGAATGTGGAACTTCTTCTACGCGTCAGCTGCTCACGTGACATCGTTGCCAATGTTGTTCTCATTTCTCAGGTGAGAAGACTAAGGCTCACAGGCATTTGGTAACGTGCCCACGGTCACACTGTTAGTAAGGGACAGAGTCCATTTATCAACCCGGGGCTCTTTGGTTCTGAAGCTCATCCACCGTCATTATTGCTTACCCCCTCCTGTGAGGACTAGGAGCGACCCCAGAAGGGCAGAGACAGGGGAAGTAAGAGACCACCAGATGCCAAGACCTCTGCACGTGGCCTGTCCCCAGACACCTCTGTCTGCACGTTCTTGGGCTTGTTGTGCTCGGAATTTTTGTACTTCCACGGGAGTGGGACGCTATGCTTAGTGATTTCATCCTTTCTTGAGAATCCAAACTTCTCCCCTGACGTGAGTATCTTCTAAGATAGGAAGTTTTGTTTTTGTTGTTTTTTCCCAGAGGTTTTCAAATATACGTGCACGTCTCTTTCTAGGGCCTCACATCAGAACTACCGATTTCGAATTTCTGGGAGTTAAGGTCTAGGGTGGTTTGGCTTGGTTGGCCAACAATTTCACTGGTGGGATCACTATTCTTTCTTTCGGTTAAGATCTTTTCTCCAGAAGGCTTCAGTTCAAATGCAAACCAGTTGCCTGGAACAGTGACACAGTGAGTCTTACATCCGCCAGTGTGTGGGCGTCGGTAGGTATCAGATTATGTCTTGGGAGAAAGAAACCCGAAAATAGCTAAGAATGGATGGGAAGATGCATTTGGGAGGAATCTATCCACCCTACCCAAAGCATGGTATTGAGACAGAGTCTGGGTAGGTTCTTCAATGGGAGGTTCAAGGTCATTCTTTTAGCGCCCTTGGTACTGAGGACACAGGAAATGGATTTTGGAAAAGCTAAGGTAAATACTGAAGGGGTTGAGTAGAGGGAGGGACCAAAGGTGAATTTCTTTTATTTCACTGAAGTAAGTTGATGGTAAAGACATTACTATGTGTCTTAAAGGGATTTAACACAAAAATTATAATTATATTGACAGTTTATTCGATGCATTTAGAAAAGAAATGGAAATTACAGCCTTTAATATGGTTTTGCCTTTAAAAGGATAATAGCGTGCTTTACGTGTTTTTTCACTGGAGTGATCATCCTCTTTGCAAATAAGTGTGTGTTCACAATAGCTGTGGCACACTTTTTAGCTAAAACAGTACCTGCTGGGTCTTTGTTATTTTCTTTCTAATCATTTAGAATCTCAAAAAAAAATTTTTTTTAATGTTTATTTATTTTTGAGAGAGAGAGAAAGACAGCATCAGCAGGGAAGGAGCAGAGAGAAAGGGAGACACAGAACCCAAAGCAGGCTTCAGGCTCTGAGCTGTCAGCACAGAGCCCAAGATGGGTCTCAAACCCACAAACTGTGAGATCAAGACCTCAGCTGAAGTCGGACGCTTAAGCGACTGAGCCACACAGGTGCCCCAAAAGTTTTATTTATTTATTTATTTATTTATTTATTTATTTATTTAGAGACAGAGACAGTACGAGTGAGGAGGGGCAGAGAGAGGGAGAGAGAATCCCAAGCATGCTCCGCGCTGTCAGCACAGGGCCAGACGTGGGGCTCGAACTCACGAACTGTGAGATTGTGACCCAGGCCCGAATCAAGAATTGGACGATTAACCGACTACGCTACCCAGGCACCCTAGAATCTTTTAATAGACAGTTCATCTCTTTCCTTTTCTAGGTTCCCTGGCACTTTGCTTATATCTCTATAGTAGCGTTTACCACGTTTTCTTGTAATTTATCTGCTGTGCATTTGGCTCATTGTGCAATGAGAAGCACGATGGGTCCCATTCACTTTTGTATACCCACTGGCGGGCACGGAAGAAGCACTCAGTAAATGTATCAGATGAAAAAAGATGAACATATTTTCTTTCCAACATAATCCAAATCTTGCTTTCGGAGGCTCTCATTGACAATAAACTTATTAGAAATACAGCTAAAAATATTTTCTGCTCGTGTAGGAAGGTAATACTATTGATCTGCTGTTGCTATGAAATAACAACATGGAGTGGGTGGCTTACCAGGAGCAGTGATGGAGCAGGAGAGGTCAAACCCCACATCTCACCCAGGTTTATTGCGGCCAAACATATTTCAGACCAGCACCTTGCACTGTTTTTACTGGTACTAGATCTTTAATTTTCATTCATCACTTTATTTTTGAATACAAAGACCAAATGTGTTTTGAAAAAACACTTACAGACATTTGTAAGTTAGGGTTCTTTGGTTATAGGTATCAGAAACCACGAAGAGCTAATTTAACCAAGAAAAGGAAATTTATTGAAAGGATATGAGGAAGTTTCCTGAATGGACAAGAGGCCATAGAATCAGTTTAGAAACAGAACAAGAAGAAGGGCAACTGTAGGCATTAATGCAGGTGGAAATTGATTGCTTACTTCCGGTGCCACTATAGGATTGAATGAAATCTGACAGTTTTCTGTCCCTGCGTAACTCAGCTGAAATGTCTTATTGGCTCATCTTGGGATGCATGCAAAGTTCTTGGCTTATATTGCTCTGGCGAACGAAAGGATTTGACCAAGGAACCTCCATTAATTTCTCATCAAGATACACACATGAAGAAGAAGTGATTTTCCAAAAGGGAATTGGGGGCACTAGTGGAGGGTGGGAATAAATGCTGGTAGAGGAAAAACAAAACAAAACAATTAGTTAAACCACAATCATACTACCACATGAAGGTAGCCATTGGTGTTTTATGTTTCCTTTTTAGACTTTAATCATAATGGTAAGATTAGGATCTTATTATATATAGTTTTATGCTTCACTTTTTCCCGCCATTCACCATACTTCCAAAGCAGCTTTTCTAATACTGGCATCAAATTTCATCTTTTGGCTATCCCATAATATATTGAACTATCCTCTAGAAAGACATTTTGGCTGTTTTCGGCCTTCTACTGTTACAACACAATGATAGAGTGACATCGTGGAACGATGTGGGCTTTGACGTCCAGAAGAATTGTATTTAAATTCCAGCTTTGCCATCTCCTAGTCAGGTACTTTTAGGTAAACTGTCTAACCTCCGAGTCTCCATTTCCTTATTATAAAGTCGGGGAACTGAGGGGCGCCTGGGTGGCTCAGTCGGTTGAGCGTCCGACTTCAGCCCGGGTCATGATCTCGCGTTCCGTGAGCTCGAGCCCCGCGTCGGGCTCTGTGCTGACAGCTCGGAGCCCGGAGCCTGTTTCAGATTCTGTGTCTCCCTCTCTCTCTGACCCTCCCCTGTTCATGCTCTGTCTCTCTCTGTCTCAAAAATAAATAAACATTAAAAAAAATTTTTTTTAAATAAAAAAAATAAAGTCGGGGAACTGAGAAGTACCTTGCAAATTCAAACACGCCGAGTTTGAAGGGATTGTGGGCTACACAACTATATACAGGGTGGGGGAGGAGAGCTACAGACTGGAGGTGTAGAGTTTTAAAAAATCTGTTCTTGGGGAGGGGGGGTACTTGAAGTCTTAGGAGGAGATGAAATCAGCCAGGAGGAGAGGGTAAAGAATGAGGAAGGCAGGGAGCCACGGATTCAAAGTGACTGAGGCACACTTGTATTTAGGGAGAGGGGGTGGGAAAGTGCAAAAGCCACATGATGGAGAACAGATGGTGGAATGATGAAATAGGAGGCATGAAAATAGCGTGCAGGAGCCAAGGGAATTGTTTCAAGAAGAGAACAGAGAGGCAACGGCCAGAGAGTTCCAGCAGAAAGGAGAGACGGTTGGGGGGTCAAGAGTGGAAGAAGAAGAGACACCGTCAGATGTGAATGTGAGGTGCACTAAGGCAAGGCCTGGTTTGGCAAGTAGGAGCTGGCCCACTCTCCATGGAGTGTAGGGTCAGAAGCTAGAGAGGGATATGCAATAATTGTAGCATATAACAAAAGTTTGTATCAACAAGAAAGAGGAAAGATGGAGAAAAACTACAGGAGATCAAGGGAGGACTTTTCTTTTAAAGTTTGTTTATTTATTTCGATAGAGAGAGAGAAAGAGAAAGAGAGCATGCACAAGTTGGGGAGGGGCAGAGAGACAGAGAGAGAATCCCAAGCAGGCTCCACATTGCCAGCACAGAGCCCGATGCAGGGCTCGAACCCACGAACCGTGAGCTCGTGACCTGAGCTGAAGTCAGAGCCCAAGTCGGACCTGAGACTGACTGAACCACCCAGGTGCCCCTCTTTTTAAATGATATAAGAGACTTCAAGGTTCGATGCTGATGGGAAGAAGACAACAAGAGGGAGAGGTTTCAGGCACAGGAAAGAAGGGGAATTGGCTCGTTTATGTATTCCCTTCATTCATTTATTTAGTCACCCGATTAGAATAGAGAGTCTGTTCTGCACTGAGATCTGTTCTACGCCCTGTGGGTACAGCAATGATCGAGGCAGTGTAGGCTGCTGCTTTCACTGGGGATGTATTCTTCTAGGAGAAAACAGACAGGTAATCGTGATGACAACACAATAGCAACACCATGGAAGTGACTCAGAGAGAAAATAGTAGAGAGTGAAAAAAATGTATGCAGAGCATCAAAATAGATCTGCTGTTTTGTAATGAATGGCTGCTTTAGATCAGTTGTTCAGAGGTGGGCTAAATGGGTGATATTTAATCTGAAGTCCATGTGACAAGAAGGAGACCAGTATACAGAGATCAGCAGGAAGGGATTCCAAGCAGCTGGAAGGGATAATCCGGTGGCTCCCAGAAGAGCTTTGCATGTCCAGGGAATGAGAAGGGGGAATAAGGGGCAGAGATGGAAATGTGATCAGAAAGGAAGGCACAGCCCAGATTTTGAAGTCCACGGTTTTATTCTAAGTGGGATTAAAAGCCACTAGAGGGGAGTAATACGATTATATTCATGTCTCAAAAGGATCATTCTGGATGTGGTGGGAATATAATTAAGGGGGAGGAACAGAGGATGGGAGCCAGTTAAGAAGTTATTGCTATAGGGGCATCTGGATAGCTCAGTCGGTTAAGCTTCTGACTTCAGCTTAGGTCAGGACAGCATGGTTCATGGGTTTGAGCCCCACATTGGGCTCTCTGCTGTCAGCACAGAGCCCGCTTTGGATCCTCTGCCTCCCTCTCTCTGCCTGCACCTCACCCGTGCTCTCGCTTTGTCTTAAAAATAAATAAACATAAAAAAAAAGAAGTTATTGCCATAGTGAAAATAAGAGGTGGTGTGGCTTGGACGATGGTGGAGATGACAAGAAATGGATGGAATGAGGCCATGTCTCAGAGTAGAGCCAAAGGACGTGCTGATGAATTGGATGTGGAGCAGTGGTGTATGAGGAAAAGGGGAATGAAAAGGGATCATCGCTGGAGAACTTGACTGCATGGTGGGTGGTTTCCTTGAGATGGAGAAGACAGGGGGCTGTGTGCAGATCAGGTCAGTTATACTTCCATAGAGCTGAAATGGAAAATAAAAGGGTTCTGGACGTGATAAGACAATGATCGCTGGAGAAATGACTTGGAGGAGCACGTGTGCCCGTCTTACTTGGAGCTCTGTGGTTGCGGTCGTACCTCCAACGCTCCAGGTTACTGAAAGCAGGTCAAAACAACCTGCAGTATCCACTTTTTGGCTGCATTCACTGTTCTCTTTGCTCATGTGTCCATCCTCCTGCTCCCCGATTCCATACTCTGGCTTCGGACCCACCTGCCTGGTTCTGGAAAGTCATATATCCTTTTTCTGATTTATTAGTAAGCTCCCCATCTGCATTTCTGCTCTGTACACGTCCTTGATCTCAGGATTAACCTCATCTTCAAGATACTCCATCAGATGTTACCGTGATTTCTTCACCTTGTTTACCATTCCACAGAACTGGACCAGACGGACCTTTGCCATCCGGCATCTCCTGTCCCCAAACCTGTGGGAAGAGAATTCGGCTTTTATAATCTGTTAAACTAGGTAAACTCGGCCAATAGTTTGTATATCCCCATTATTGTTATTCTTTAAAGAAATTTTTGCTTATTTATTCATTGTTGAGAAAGAGAGAAATTGAGAGCAGGGGAGCGGCAGAGAGAGAGAGGGAGAGAAGAGAGAGAATCCCAAGCAGGCTCCACACTGTCAGCGCAGAGCCGACTTGGGCTCGAACCCGTGATCAGTGAGATCATGACCTGAGCTGAAATCAGGAGTCGGACACGTAACCAACTGCGCCCCCCCAGGCACCCCTCCGTTATCATGACTCTTAAGGAAATTTTCCTCCGTGACAAGTACCAGTTGAAACCAATTCTTGTTGGGATTCTTACAAAACTGTCTGGACTCAGGTGTTAAATTAAACTGGTAGGCTGACACCACTGTATTCTAAGCCACCGTTTTCTGTTATTTGAACTGCTGAAAAATCTCCGAACCGGTGTTTCTTTGCCCACCCAACTCATTGTCCACCTTACTGCTAGGGTAATTTCTAGAGCATAAACTTGATCCTAGCAGTCCCCTGCTTGCAAGGCTTTAGTGGCTCTCCATTCTCAATAGGATGAAGCCTGCCAATCCTCGACAGAGATATTAGGGATCGCCCAATGGCCCACGTGTGTCCCACATTTGTCAGCATCTCTTGGAGTTCGTTGGATCTTTGTGACTAGTTCTGGACAGCAGTGGATGACTGTGTCTCTTTCGGGCCAAAGTATTTGGCTCATCACCTCTCGTAGGGCCCCCCGAAAGCCACATGTTGAAGCAGCAACATCAAGAGATGGTGGGATCCGGGGTGTCCGAATCACTCCATGGAGAACTGCCCTGGAGTGTCATCTGAACCGCACTGGAAATTACTGGAGAAGGAGATAAATCTTTGTTGGCTAAGCCACCGAGCTGGAGGGTTCAGTATCTGCACAGCCTAGCCCAGCGGCTTGGTGCCCATGCAGGCTCTAACACCCGCCCAACTCTCCACCCTGCTCTACTCACCGGGCAGGCAGGACACCTTTTCGCTTCCTCCACGGCACCATGCTTCCTCCTGCCTTTGGTTACTTCCCACTTGCCGGGTAATGTCTGCCTCTTCCTCTTCCTTCTCCCAACGCGTAAACTTTGGTTAAATCTTACTCATCCTTCAGGACACTAGCCAACCACCACTTCCTCAGGGAAGCCCCCATCGCTTACCTTCTTCTTGGTCATTACACGTCATCTCAATTACTTGTATTCAAACAAATCTGCCAGCCCCACCAGACTATAAACTTTGTCTTCGCTGGCCCCTACACAGCGTCTGGCATTTTGTAAGGGCTCAGGAAATAGATGTGGAATGATGGAATGATTGATTGAAAGAATTATTAGCAGGAGATAAACAAAGGTGAAGGAGATGGAGACAACAACAACAAAAAAAAAGAGGAGAGAGAGAGAAAGAGATATTGTAACACACGGGATCCGGCTTGTGCAAAAACAGGCTTTGGACCCAGGGGACGTCCTAAGTAGCCATGTGAACTACTGATTCTAACTGAAACTTCTCATCTGGCCTCTGTGATATCACCTGAATTATTTGAGTAAAAAGGAAATCTTTCCTTGTTAGGAATCTCTGGTACCCTTCTAATGCATGGGGGATAAGGTTCAAATACCTCCGCATGATAGAGGAGTCAATGAAAGGCTGGCCCCTACTTTTCCTCGTCTCCCACCACCTCCTGCATCCGTCCCCATGCACACTCTGCTTCAGTCAAAGCAAATGCCTCATCCTTTCTGAACTGCGCGCAAAGCTCCCCCCTTGCCACCTAGTCAACTCTTGTATTTTAAGACTCCGCTTAAATGTCTCCTCCTCTGTAAAGACAGTTTTAAATCCCCTAGTCTCAGACACTCAGCACTTTGGACATCAACAATGCTGTGTCTTTATGTGGCATTTAAACAATGATGGTTTCTTTCTGTGTGGGTCACTCTCACTAAGAGGGGAGCTCCTCTGAGTAGGGGCTCTGTGTCCCCTACTCCTTTTGTATTTGCCATGATAGCACCTCTCCAGAGGGAATGCCCTATGAATGCTTATTGAGTGAATGAAAGAATGAATGAATGAACAGAACCAAAGCTGGAATATCATTGTGGACGCAGTTTCTAGTTTCACTCTTCGTTTTGAAATATTTTCTTTTTTAAAAGATTTTGTTTTAACATTTATTTATTGTTGAGAGACAGAGCATGAGTGGGGGAGAAGCAGAGAGAGAGGGAGACACAGCCTGAAGCAGGCTCCAGGCTCTGAGCTGTCAGCACAGAGCCCGACGCGGGGCTCGGGCTCACAGACCCAATCGTGAGATCATGACCTGAGCCGAAGCCGGACACTTAACCGACTGAGCCAGCCAGGCACCTGTTTTAAAATATTTTCTTGAGTGAGTACATAGGGATGGGAGTGGAGATTGATTGGAGGAAGCTTCTTTTACAAGTCTATTTCCACTTTCACGTTTTCTCTTGGGACTAACTAGATTTTAAACTGCAATGTAATATGGATGAAGTGTTTCGGACTCCATGGTTATTTATGAACTTATGAATTGGTAGCAAAATCTTTATCCAGAATGTACATACCTTTGATTTTTATAAATTTTTTTTTTAATTTTTTTTCAACGGTTTTTATTTATTTTTGGGACAGAGATAGAGCATGAACGGAGGAGGGGCAGAGAGAGAGGGAGACACAGAATCGGAAACAGGCTCCAGGCTCTGAGCCATCAGCCCAGAGCCTGACGCGGGGCTCGAACTCACGACCGCGAGATCGTGACCTGGCTGAAGTCGGACGCTTAACCGACTGCGCCACCCAGGCGCCCCTATAAATTTTTTTAAAATTTACTTTGAAAGAGAGAGAGTGGGGAGGAGCAAAGAGAGAGGGAGAGAGAGAATCCCAAGCAGGCTTTGTGCTATCAGTGCAGATCCCAAGGCAGGGCTCGAACCCAGGAACCGTGAGGTCGTGACCTGAGCCTAAATGAAGAGTAAGACACTTAAACATCTCAACCACCCGGGCACCCATACCTTTGAGTTTTGACAAATGAAAAATAGCATTCCCTAATTACCTCACAATTAACGTTCTGCAGATACTTAAAATTCTGAGCTTTTCTTTGGAAAGTTTCTCTCCTATGTGACACACACAGACTTAACATTTTTTCTGTGTTGGGAGTGGGGGGAGTTTGATCTACTTTCTCTTTTCTTCTGATTTTAAGTGTTTTTTGAATTGCTGTTTTAATTTTTTTTTTTTTTTTTTTTTTTTTTAAATAATCATTCAGCCCTGGAGCCCTGGAAAATCCCATTTCCCCTTTCCCGTCGAGGATATTGTTGTGGAAAGGCTATTAGGTCTTGACAACTCTCCAAGATTGTGTCACTGGCCCCAGATACTAGACCAATAAAAAAAAAATCCACATATCCCCGTGGACTGACTAGTTAAGAAACTGTTGAAATGCTTCCCTAAACGCCCACCGCTGGGTCTGGTCTGGTCGTATCTCAGAGCCCTTCCGACTGACGGGTGGACGCCTTCTCCCACTCCTCCGCACCCTGCAGGGGCTGGGAAGGGCTTGAAAAGTAGCCGCTTGAGCAGTAGAGCAGACTGTCTAGGAGTAAGTAATGCTTCAAGGCCCTCCGCATACAGCTCAGGATCTCCAGTTAAGGGAAGAGGCCTGAGGAGCTTTGAGAGATTTCTTCTGCTTTCTGATTCGTCCAGGCTTTCAGCAGGGTCACTGACATAAAGATGTCAGTAGGCGTGGGAGTGGCTGGTTTCGGTGACGTGGGGTCCGGAGCTGTCAAAGCTGACATGTAGCGCTTCAACCTGGCTAAAAGATTCCTCGCATCGTCTCCGGGACTGTCAAGAACAATGTGCGTGCGTGTGTGTGTGTGTGTGTGTGTACACGTGTTTTTGCGGATATGCACCCTCATCCTGCGGGGACAAGTGTGTTTTGGCTCACAGGTATAAAGTCCTGTTTTCCTCTGTCAGGTGACCATGAGTTTTGTCGTACTCAGCAGGCCTTTTGTCTAATGCATTGACACCTTAATGAAAAACAAAAGGTACATTCATCAAAAGAGACAAGATTACTCGAATCATAAATGGAGAACATCAGGGAGGCTAGCAACAATAATAATAATAAATTGCGGCTATTGTCCACAGAAACTTGCTTTTCTAAGGTACTTTTGATAATTACCTGTCAATGTTTCAGTTTCAACACCCCCTCCTGGAATTGATGGAGTCTATTTATACCACATAAAATTCTTGTATTTGCCTCTTGAAGTGCATTCCATTCCCAGGCATGACTAGGGCGAGAGGTTGTTTTATTTTTCCAGAAGGGGAAAGTGGCCTTGTTGAGTCTGACACATGTAAGCGGTGCTTTCGGGTTGAAGGCAAGCCAAACGAGAGAGACAAATAAACATCGGCCTTAATAGGGAAGCAAAAGGAGGGAACTGTAGCTTGGATGGTTTGGGGGCGAGCTGGGTCCTGTGTCTAGGAGGGTGGCCCTCGCCTCTCTCTCTGAGGTTGTCCAGCTCAGGCGATGTCTAACTCGCTGTCTCTGGCAGGTGATGCGTAGAAGGCCTACGTGCAATATCCGTGCGAGGTGCAACAGGGGAGATGGGAAGAATGGAGTCTCTAAAAACCTATGTTAGACATGTAAGAACTTCAGGGATTATAGCTTATCTTTCTTTAAAGAATGTCCTAATAAGAGAGACTGAATTAAAAAAAAAAAAAACTACATGCATTTCAAGATAATGACTGTCCAATTGATTCAGTTCTTCTTTGTGGTCTTTCTTCGCAGACATAGAAGTGGGGAAACAGATGTCACAGGACCACGCAGCAGGGAACCCCCATAATTCCATCAGAGGAGGAAGCACCAAATCAGGAGATTTATGTCCCGGCTGTGGTGGGTGTTACCGTGTGAGTCTAGACAACTAGTTTGGCTGCTCTGGGCCTCAAATTCCTTCTTTGTTAAGTGAGAAAGTTCAGCCAGATCCTATCCAGCTTTCAGATTTATTTTTCAGGGGTGCCTGGGCGGCTCAGTTGGTTAAGCATCAGACTCTCGATTTCGGCTCGGGTCGCGATCTCACGGTTTGTGAGATCAAGGTCATGTCAGGCTGCACACTGACAGGGAGGAGCCTGCTTGGGATTCTCTCTCTCTCTCTGCCCCTCCCTCATGAGCAATCTCTCTCTCTCAAACATAAAGAAATAAACTTAAAAAAAAATTATTTCTTTAAACTCTTAGTATCCTTCATTTTCCCCACAGTATCTGACATAAAACTGGGGATCAACCAGTGTTTATTAAATGAATAAACACACCATTGAGTGTTTCCCTTAGACGTCATTCACCTGTGCAGCTCTCTTGTTCAGCCCATTAGATGATGGACTTTCGGAATTACAAGGGTTCTCCAGTAAGGTTAGCACAGTTCACAAACGCTCATTTTGTGACTTCTTATGTGTGGATGGCAGCCTCTCGGATGCACTCCAGTGACCGCCACCTCCTGGTACTCATGTCCTCATTAATCCCTTCCTCTTGAGTATGGACTGGACATACTGACTCGCCGCTAACAAGCAGAGAATAGCAGAAGTGATGGGTTGTCACTTCTGAGAATAGGTTGCTAAGATCTGTGATTCTGTTCTGTTCAGAGCCTTTGCTCTGGAAGAAGCCAGCGGCCATGTTGGGAGCTCCCTATGGAGAGGCCCACACAGCAGACAATGGATGTCTCCAGACGACATCCACAAGAGACCAGGGGCTGCCAGTTGTCATCTGAGTGAGCTTGGAAGTGGCTCCTCCCCTGGTCGAGCGTTAAGATGACTGCTGGCCTGGGGGACGCCTCAGTTGGAGCCTTAGGAGAGACTCTGAGTCCTGCCCAAAGTTGTGACTCAGAAACTGTGAGATAGTAAATATCTGTTGTTGCAAACTAATGTTTTGCGGTAGTTTGCCACATGGCATATCAGGTGACCAATTATGTTACAAAAAGAATCTAAGTCCATCAGATAATTTGAAATCCATATAATCTAAATAAAAGATACGACAAATATGCCAGTAACTATCATGCTCGGTTGTAATACTAACAAAACCAATTCCCATATAGAGCTTATAATGTGCCCCAAGCTGATATGTATGTATGTAAACACACACATATATATTACATACATATGTACGTACATATTAACCCTCAGAACCACACCATGAAGTACATGGCATGGCTCTCCCCATTTTACAGAAGAAAAAGTGGAGGCACAGAAACGTTAAGTAAATTGTCCAAGGTCACATAGCTCGTGAAGACAGTAAATGGTAGAACAAAAGTTGGAACCCAATGGTCCAGGTGGCTTGCTTGTTACCCCGGTGCTGTAGCATACCCCTTAATGGGACAAGGGGAGTATCACGAAATAATGAGAGATTCAAAGGTGTGATTACAACCAGTGTAAAGGATAAGAATGGGATTTTATGGAGGACGTGAATTGTGACATGGGAGGGATTAAACACAGTGAGCTAGAAGCATGAGACAAACAGTTCCCTGTTGCCATGGACTGAATGTTTGTGTTCGCCCCAAATCCATTTTGCATTTTGCCAATATTGTGCTAATTGTATGCAGTCATCGCTAAAATTGCCGCTGACATCCATTCATACCTTTGGTAATCCTTCCGTTATTTACTTGTGCCAGCAAGGTGGACACATTATATGCTATTCAGTTCAACTTGACCCGGCACAGATGTGAGGTCAGGCTGCAAGGTGAGAGTAGGCAGCAGCTTCCCAGTTTCTAGCGGGTGTGTGGGCTGCCTCCCGGAGAGGTTTCAAGGCTCCCGATCCGCAATCTGGAATCCCAGGAGTTCAACTCAGATGCACAGTCTCATTTTCAGAGGTGTTACATCTGCATAATTATACAGCTGGGGACATTAGTAGCTCAGGTAAGTCAAATACGTTTGTACCTCTGCACAGATAAAAACTTGCTCCCTGTCCCCAGGCCCCCATCATCCTCTTACAACCATTCTGTGGGTTCTGACTCTTTCTCAGGCCTCCTGCCTGTACTGCAACTCGTGTTCAGAAGTAACTGGCTCTGTAGCTGCTTCACTCTGTGCTACCTCTGTGTGGCTTCTCTGGGGACAGAAGGCTTAGCTATGGCAGTGGAGAAGGGCAGGAACCTCAGCCTTAGGTGACCTGGGCTCCAATCCTGCTTCTGTACCGTTGGAAGCCAAGCAACAATCTCTCCTGTCTCACATCTCCCTGCCGTCTTCCCCACCTCCGATGTCTCTCTCCACACGGTGGACAGAGTATCCACTGAAAACAAGGAATTTGCTATGTTTCTAAATCTAAAACCAAGGTAAGAATATAGGTTAAATAAAGGAAGACACAAGTTCAAAAGTTTATGCAATGAAAAGTCTCTGTATTTGGTCAGCCCTCTGATTTCCAAGGATCTCGTCTTATAAGCAACTGCATTTACCGTTTCATGGTAGATTTTTCAGACGTGTGTATCAGATGTATACATGTATATATACACGTATGTTTCAGGTATATACACACGTATTTTTTGATGAAATTTTTCTTCTGGACAAGAATGTTTTTAAATATGTAGGTTTGAGCATCACGTACACTAGAAACTCTCCATTAATCTTTGGAACATGTCCCAAATTAAAAAAAAATTTTTTTTTAATGTTTATTTCTGACAGAGAGAGAGAGACAGAGCACAAGTGGGGGAGGGGCAGAGATAGAAGGAGACACAGAATCCAAAGCAGGCTCCAGGCTCTGAGCTGTCAGCACAGAGCCCGAAGCAGGGCTCGAACCCACAGACCGTGAGATCATGACCTGAGCCGAAGTCAGACGCTCAAACTATTGAGCCACCCAGGCGCCCCTGGAACAGGTCCCAAATTTTTAACATGGCCTTCAAGCCCCGCATGACCTGGCCCATCTCTGACTGTACAACCTTGTCTCATGCCAATTTCCTCCTCATTTTCTGTTTTTCACCTGGGACTTAGATCCTCCAACATCTAATCTAACACCCTAAAGTTCTTTACACGTGTTTCTATCTTTAATTAGAATAGCTTTCTGTCTGGAATTGAAATTGTGGTTACCTCCTGAACATTTATACCATCTGTGTTTAGTGGCCGTATGATTTGGGAGGAATGGACCCACCCTAAGGTCCAAGATTACGCAAGTCCCATTCTCCTTACCAAAATGATTGGTTCGGGCAATCAGGACTTCAGTCATCCAGGAGGCATCTACTAGTTAAAAGGATTGATTTGCCATTGCCTAACCAGTATAAAGAAGGAACTCTTTCTTTCTGTGACTATGAACAAATAAACTCTGTCATTGTAGGCCCTGTCATGATAGAAACTGACTGAAACCAACCTATCAAATTTGGTAGGACAGTTAGACACTTAGAGAAACAAAAACCACAGTCTTGATCAAACTGTGCCTGAAGCTGTCGTAATAAATACCTTGTACTGTTTTAAGCAAGTTTGCAGGGGGTTTTTTGTTTTTGTCTTGTTATTTTGTTTTGTTTCGTTTTGTTTTACTTGCAGACAACTTAAAGCGTCCTGATACACCCTTCTTTCCCTGCGCCGAGCTTCTTATATCTGGCTTACTCTTATCTAGTCCAAGCCTCTTAACTGTTACCTTTCAGAGAGGCTTTTTCCGACTTTCCCGGACGAGGCCGCATCTTCTCTTTATCTGTTTTCCTTGCATGGAGGCCTTTTCCTTTGGTACATTTGTCACAATTCTAATGAAAGATGATTTTAGAAAATCTCTTTCCCTCAGAGGACTAGAAATTCGGTGACGTCAGGGCTCTATCTGTCTGGCTCACCACTCTGTCCTCAGGTTCTGGCGTGCACTTCACACTCATTACCCCATAATTATTTGTTGGATATAAAACTGAATGAATGATAGAATTTATAATAGATAAGTTGTTCATTCCCAATGATTTTTATTTTTTATTTTTATTTTTTTCCCAATGATTTTTAAATCAAAGTTAATGGTATTCCCATAGACTGAACTATAGCTTTTTATCTCTGGTTAAACTCAAGCAAAACCTTCTGAGACCACGGGTTATTTTACTAGCTGTAAGCCAACTCCGTGGCTGCATCTCTTGGGGAGGATGTGTGGATGTTAAGGGTCCCATTCCAGTGCAGGTCAGATTAGAAACCCAGATCTTTCACGTACTGGGTTTCTGGTCTTGGACAAGGTACCGAACCTCGTTAAGCCTCAGTTTATCTTTGACATGAGGATTATAACGGTACCTACGTGTCATGAGGATAAATGATGAAATGCAATCAATGCACTATTTCAAGAATACGTACTCGCAGACATTATTTTCTGTCACAGAGTAAATACTTATAAACGCTTTACACGATACATGGAGCTGCTTGCTAGTACTGTTATTATTTAGAGGCGGACGTCAATTTCTAGGACCGCGAATTGAGATTTCTCTGAACTCCGTCCACCCCAGCCCTGTGAGGGGCTTTACTTATGAATGGTTTAACAGACAGAGGATTGACCAGATGCCGATTTTTTTTTTTTTTCACTTCTGCTACGTTTAGATTCCTGTTTAACCCCGTGATTTTCAACAGCTATTGTTCTTCGAAAAAGAAAATGGATTTGAAGGGGTATTTATATTGATTTATTGTTGGTTGGCCGTTGAAATGTAAATAGGCCTCTACGCGCCACTCACTGGACAGGGCAGGGCTTTTCGTAATGGACAAAATAGTCTTGTTTCATTTTAATAACCTGCTTGTGGTCACACTAGTCACGGGATTCCTTAAACACAGCAGAATGCCTGTGATTGTCATTTGCATATCAATGAGCAGACCCCCCCCCCCCCCTCGCTCTCTCTCTCTGTCTCTCTCTCTCTCTTTTGGCTGTTGCAGTGCTCAGTGCGGTTGGCCATCTCTCTCACACAGACACGCGTGTGCTAAGCCTAGCCCCAGCTGCTGAGAGTTACGCGACTTATCTGTCGCCTGTTTGTAGAAGTTAGTTGCAAGGGTTAGAGTAGATCGCCCACCCCCAATATCTTCTAGACATAGACGCGCCTCTTCCTTTATGGAAGCTATCCCTGTGAATAATCATTCTGGGTTTTCAAAGTTGGATGCAGTAGATGAGGGAGGCTTAAATGGGAATGGCAAAGGGAATAATAGCATTGGTACACAGGAAACTGACTCTATAATTCAGACGAAAAAATCCCCAACCTCGTTTCCTTTGTTTATCATCCCCTTCCCTCTTATGCATTTTCCCAGAGTTGGAAAGAGTCCCTAAGTTTTATTGATTTGGAAACACACAGGCATTTTAATCTCTTGCCCAAGGGCCACTGCGGGGAGTGAGGTTGGACACAGTTCTGGTTCTCGATTGATGCCCAGGGCGGCCTGGGAAGTGAACACGGCTAACTCAGTGTCCGTGTCTCGCCCTATGCTACAGACCCTAAGATAATGCTTCTCAAAAGCTTTTTAGGTGACCTTAATCGCCACCGCAGTATTAAACAGAAGCTTCACCAGAGAGCCACGGTTTCGGCACGGATTTATCAGACCAGTTCAGAAGGAACGTAGAGCTGAGGGTCCAGTGTCTCCGTAACCTTTCTTACGAGCCGCGGCTGTACTCCACACTGTGCAAGAATCAAGTACAGCCCATATCCATGTGTTAGTAGATTTTGTTTTTATTTAAAAAAATTTTATTTAATGTTTTTATTTTATTTTGAGAGAGAGAGAGAGACAGAGAGACAGAGAGACAGAGCATGAGCAGGGGAGGGGCAGAGAGAGAGGGAGACACAGAATCGGAAGCAGGCTCCAGGCTCCGAGCTGTCAGCCCAGAGCCCGACGCGGGGCTCGAACTCATGGACCGCGAGATCATGACCTGAGCCGAAGTCAGATACTTAACCCGCTGAGCCCCCCAGGTGCCCCAGAAGATTTTGTTTTTAATTGAAAATTGGTTATCGATATCATACTGACCCCTAGAAAAATGTGAGGAACACACACACCTACAGGAAATAACAATAATCATACTTTTTCTCTGCTTGACCCTATTCCAGACTCTGACTGGGGATGAATTCATCTAACTCCTTTCCTCAGCAACATGAGACATATACTGCTATTCTCCATTTCTGATGTTGAGCAACTGAGGCAGGGAGAGGGCTAGGACTCTGCCCATTTAGTGAGGAATAGAAGTGCAAACGCACAGCTCTATCTTTTTCATGCACATGTACACATACCCACTGGACGGGGCAGTTGCCAAGGCCGTTTGCCAGCTCCCTTGTCACTGATATTTGTAGAAGTGGTAATGGTAGGAAGCAGATTGCCCACTCCCAAATCTTACTCTAGAGATAGTAGAGGATAGAGATATTATTGATAATAATAACTAACATGAATTGAGGGCTTCCTAGGCCAGGTGGGCCATTCTTTTAAGGACTTTATAGGTATTATTTAACCCTCCCAACAGCACAAAGAGCGGGTTATTAGTAAACACAGCACCAGAAGTTACATACTTCGTCCTAAGTCCTACCTCTAGGAAGCAGGAGAGCAGGGCTTTGAACTCCTGAACTCATGTGAAAATCACTAATTGGTAGCTCATCTTGATAGGAAGACTCCTCAGCCAAGTCTTTGGGAAAATGGTGTGGGCCTCGGTGCTGTGCTGGCTGCATGGACCCTGGACTTACCTTCTGGGTTTCCTCTCCCTCTAGCAAACCTCAGCACCCTTCCAGGCCCTCAGTCCCATGCCCCGCTGCTTTGGCTGCACACTTTCCTCTCCGGTGTCCCATTTCTTTTCTTTTCCTTTCCTTCCTTTTCTTTTCCTTTCTTTTCTTTTCTTTTCTTTTCTTTTCTTTTCTTTTCTTTTCTTTTCTTTTCTCTTCTCTCTTTCTTTTTTCTTTCTCTTTCTTTCTTTCTTTCTTTCTTTTTCTTAGAGAGACAGACAGACGGGGTAGGACAGAGAGAGAGGGAGAGAGAAAATCTCAAATAGGCTCCATGAACAGCACGGAGCCCAACAAGGGGCATGACCTGAGCCAAAATCTAGAGTCGGACGCTCAGGCCACTGAGCCACCCAGGCGCCCCTCCAATGTCCCACATCTTTAAGCTCAAGTTCAGGCTGGTTATTAGCAGATGGTCAATCCGAGGACCGACTTCACAACCACATACAGTGGGAGTAAATGAGTTAATATGTTCCAGATACTTTTATATTTTTGGCATAGACCCTAACCAATATAATCCCAGCTTATTATCCTTCTTGGGTAACAATCACTCTTTTATTCGTTCAATAAGCATTGAGTGGCTATGATGGCCTGGGCACCGTGCTAGGCCTACGTTTGTATCTGTGACAGGGGCATTTTGGAAATGCAATGCCCCATTCATCGGAATGACTTTAATGGTGGGAGCGTTAAGCACCTTGGCAGGCAGGCTTTTTGGCTCCTCTGAAGTCACATTAACTCAATGGCCATTGACTCTGCTTATCTGAAGGGCTGGTCTCACTGGCTCCACATTTGAAAAAAGTGACAGAGTTTGATTCCATTATGAAAAAAAAAAAAGAAAAAGAAAAAGAAAAAAGAAAACGCCTTGTCTGGGGTTAGATGAATTCTTGCAGGTCTAGAGGGTGCCGTTTTCTGAACTGGAACATTCAATAATATGAAATACAGCTTAACTGACATGAAATTGGGCTTCAGAAGAGAAGTTTGCATTAGTTTCCATGATGGGGTTGGGATAATGTCTCTGTAATTTTCTCCCTTTTTTCGGTTTGTTTGCTTAAATAACTGGGTTCTCTTTTGAGAATGGCATTTCTAGACCATCATAGAGACTCCTTCCTTGATGAGATCTTACTGCCGCTCTGCCACCTTCACATCATTACTATTAGTTGTTTTCTACTAAAACTGTTTTATTTTTCTTATTTTTATCTTTTTTATTTCATACACGACGGCCATCATCTGTAAGCACTTTGTTGGGGGCCCTCCCCGACTCTAGAACAGCCAACTTATGGTGACACGAGCAAGCCAGGGGACCCAGATTTCAAACGGGCAGGATTTTTAGATCTAATGCAGACTCTGCCAGAACTGATTTGGATCTAGATAATGAGGGTCTGATTGAATTTGCCATCCTCGCAGCATCAAGAGGTCTTTGGGGCCAGAAAACGATTCCCTTTATTTTTCTGCACAGAAACAAGGGTGAGGTGGAGCCGTCACAGCGTTTGTGTGTCACGCATTGTCAGGAGTCACGGGCTTCGTGGGTGTCTTGCTAGGTCATCTTAGATAGGCTGGCTAATCTTTCTGTGTTTTCGTTCCTCCATCTGTGAAGGCGTGATAACACATGCCGGGCTTCTAAGAAAAGTGCTATTAGGAAGGTTAGGGGAGGTGCGCTACACGAGAGGCTTTTGCAAAAACCTTGGTATTATTTGCTAGAGAGATTGTGATCTGGAGGCGGATAGCAACTTGAACGGGAGGGAGTTTGAGCCAAAGTCCTTGCCAGAGAAATATCAGACCTGAAGGAAGGGAGGGTGTGGATGCATTTGGAGGTGACCTCTGGCATGGGTGACGCTGGAGTTTCTCCATGGGAAAAACTGAAATCATGAGAATATCATTAGAAAGTCCAAATGAGCTAACCACAATTTAAAAATTTCTTTTTAATGTTCATTTATTTTTGAGAGACAGTGAGAGAGAGAAAGAGCCGGGGAGGGGCAAAGAGAGAGGGAGACACAGAATCCGAAGCAGCTCCAGGCTCTGAGCTGTCTGTCAGCACAGAACCCGACATGGGGCTCGGACTCACGAGCTGAGCAGAAGTCAGACACTTAATCCCTAAACCCACTGAGCCACCCGGGTGCCCCACCCACAGCTTTAAAAAAGGCAAATCCTTATGTGCTCAGCTCCCGATCATAAATGACCAATAATACCTTGGTAGTTTTGTTCTGACGCTTCAGGGGGACTTTGGTGCCGAAAACAGTGCTGTTCCTGCTTTGTACACATGACTCACTCCCATCGGCAAGAGTATTGCTCGTCCTTGAAAATGCGGAGGTTGGCGCCTCTGATTTTGTTGTCCTCTGTGATGATCTAGCTTGCCCTACATCTCGCAGACCAGATACGCTTTTATAAACACACACCAACCCAATCCACATTTATTTTTGGACCATTAAAGCTGTTTTAGTAAACACCTCAATAAGACCCCTGGATGAAAATACATCTGAACTCATAGAACAGTTTTGCTTCCACACCTTCCAATTCCTGTATTTTGAAACACTGCTTTGAACCTCTTCACATAGGAGCCAACTCAGTGGAACCCCTTCTTTGCCTCTGCCTTCTTGCTCACTTTCTTGCCCTTCTCCCCCCCTCCTCCACTCTACGGAAACTGCTAGACGGAGACCTGTTGCTTTCCTCTGGGTGAATTTCCCATTGGCAGGCCCCCAACTCTCAGATCATCCTAATTCCCCAAAGGGAATCACCAGATGCTCAGTCTGTGACCAACGTGCGGTGTGCAGGTCCTCCGTAGGCTCAGCCGGGCTTGCCCACGTGTCCTTTGCAAAAATGTAAACAAGAGACCAGGGACTCTGCCCCAGAGTGACAGGCAGGTCTTTGTCAGTCACAAACCCAGACAAAGGCAGGAAGTGTTGCTGCTTCCCCACACAGCTGCTGCTCCTTAGGAGGTGGACTCCCTCACCCAGCAGTTCCAGGGCCTTGAGCGACAGGGCTTCTACTGGGTAAAACGCCACCTTCTAAGAGCTTGGCAATTTGTCAACGTGTGTTACTCCACACTTCAAAAATTCTCAGCAACTTCATATCCTGCAGCATCAGGGGGAAATAGTTATGTGGTTAAACTTTAAAGCAACAGTTACATTCACTGGGTGTTGTTCGTAATAGCCCAAACCTGGAAGGGACCTAAATGTCCCACAAGAAGGATTTGGTTAAATAAATCAGAGTACCTATTTGTATGTCTTTTTCTTTGCCAGATATATCTGTTTCCACCATTTAAAATGAGGGTATTAAACAGTAATTTTTTTTTTTCATTTTAGATTGTAGATATCCTGGAGAGCTGGATGGAGGTTATCAGCCATCTCCCCAGAAAAAACGCTTATATGACTCAACATTTTCATAAAATATCAGGGGATTTCAACATAAACCTGTCTACCGTGCCAAGGTTAAGGACACCTCATAATAATAAATGGCAGAAATGATATTGAACAATTCTGATATAGGGAAGGGTGAAAGAAAGTAGCAGGTTATAAAAGACTAAAATATCTTTTTTGTTTTAAAGATTTTGTTTTGGGGGCGCCTGGGTGGCGCAGTCGGTTAAGCGTCCGACTTCAGCCAGGTCACGATCTCGCGGTCTGTGAGTTCGAGCCCCGCGTCGGGCTCTGGGCTGATGGCTCGGAGCCTGGAGCCTGTTTCCGATTCTGTGTCTCCCTCTCTCTCTGCCCCTCCCCCGTTCATGCTCTGTCTCTCTCTGTCCCAAAAATAAATAAAAAACGTTGAAAAAAAAAAATTTAAAAAAAAGATTTTGTTTTGTTCTGTTTGGGAAGGACAATGCGTTTCTTGACTCAAGATGCCTGGGTCTGAAAATTAAACGGACGTAGACAGATTATCAGGAAAAAAAAAAGCACACCCGTTTATTGAATGTAAGTTTTACGTGGAGCGAGAGACTATTCTGAAGGAAATGATGATCCAAAGAGACCATCAGACCTAAGTATTTTATGCTAAGTTTGACGAAGGGTGCACAGCAGTGGAGTCATATGAGAAGGTGAGGAGAACAAGGTAAGTGTAGTGACCTGAGGAAAACTTAGCGAGGCCTGCTTGTTTGGACTCTTCTTGGTGTCCCTTTGTCCCCCGAAATAAGGATGCACCTTTCTTCCGGGTGTAGGGAGGGTGCCTCTCACGTGAAGATTTTATGGCCTGTTTCAGGGGGAAAAAAAAGGGTGAAGGGGAAAAGGCCAGAGTGACCTTCTGCTTCTGCTGTTTTTCTCAAACTTCTTCAGCTTAAAATATTCATGTTTTAGGGTAGCGTGTTCAGGTCCCCATCATAGATAATTGAACATTAAGACGCTGATAGCTTCTCTGGGGGATGACGTTATTATCTCTCTGTGCTTGTTTGTATATTCTAACTTTTCTTTTTCAAGTTTATTTATGTTGATAGAGAAAAAGAGAGAGAGCAGGCGAGCGTGAGCAAACAAGGGGCACAGAGAGACAGAGAGAATCCCAGGTAGGAGCCATGTGGTCAGCATGGAGCCCAACATAGGGCTCGATTCCAGGAACTGTAAGATCATGACCTGAGCCAAGATCAAGAGTCAGGCGCTCAACCAACTGAGCCACCCAGGTGCCCCTGGATCTTCTAACTTTTCTAGAACTATACATAAAATTACTTCTATAAGAAGAAATGTGGCGTCCAAGTTGGTTTGAATTAAAAAAAAAAAAAAAAAAAAGCTGTCATTGGTTTTGGCAAGTGCGTTGGAGACCTGAGGACAGATGATGGAATACAAGGATGAAGGAATGTTCGGATGAAGGGACACTATTTCTGAGTGAGATTTAATTGGGGCCAAAGAGAAAGGTACCATGTTGACCAACTTCTTTTCAACATGAAATACACACGCAAAACATTTTAAGATTGCAGTGAATCAGAACCAATTAAAAAAATGCCAGGACCACACACGGTGACCACGAAAAGCCAGTCTATAGGTAACCTTTAGCTTGACATGAATAGGATTTCTGCTCCTGGGATGGCCTTTAGGCACCGCAGGCAACTCAGTGCTTTCAGAGTTTATGAGTCTGACCTTCCTCTTTCTTTCACCCTAGGAGACATCTTGGAAAACTCGTTCCGCTTTGGCAGACCTTGCTCTCTCAATTCGAAGGCGAAGTTTGCATTTCTCCTATTTACTGGCAAGTGTCTTTAAGGAAAGAGAATTTAACTTGGGGCTGCCGAGATATCTAAGGAAAGAGAATTTAACTTGGGGCGGCTTAGATATCTGCTCGGCATGCATGCTCCCTTTCTGGGGTAGCGGTCACCTTCATCTTTGCGTGGGGAAGCCCCTTCTCTCTCTCTCGGTTGCTATGGCTTCAGTGAGGCAGGCATCACCTTGCAGCCCCAGGATGAACTCAAGCCTGATCAATTTAGAATGTTCTCTCGTTATCTGAGCCCACAGTCAGTGTCCCGTAAGGGGCAGATGGATCTCATCAACGAGATGCCAAGATGGAGCTCTTGGCAGAAATTTCTCCAACTATGATTCCTCAGCTGGAAGAACAACACAAGCCTGGACCTGTTGTGGAATGAGCCCGTAGAAGAATGAAGACGAAGAGCACAGCAGAACCACAAGATGGGAGAGGGTAGAAGGGGGTTGGGGTTGGGCATCCTCTTCAGTGGCTTTAGCTGAGCCTCCAGATTCATATGTGCTTGAACCAAACTTGCCACTGGAGTTTCCAACTATGTGTGGCAACCATTTTTTATTTAGGCCAGTTGGTGTCGGGTTTGTTTCACTTACAACCAGTTGGGGCCTGATTAATAATATACTGGTTCAATAATAATGACCTTTCTTGATGGGATGCCTGGGTGGCTCAGTCGGTTAAGCATCCGACTTCGGCTCAGGTCATGATCTTGCCGTTCATGACTTCGAGCCCTGCATCGGGCTTTCTGCTGTCCTCTCTCTCCTTCTTTCTCTGCCCCTCCCCACATGCACATTCTCTCTCTCTCTCAAAAATGAACAAACATTAAAAAAATTTAATTGGAAAATAATAATGGCACTTATTGAACACTTCCTAAGTAACAGACCTTGTGTAAATCCTTTATATGCCTTCTCTTACTTAGTTCTTACACTAGTTCTTTTTGAGAAAGGAAACTGAAGCTTGGAAAAGGTAAGTAACCTGCATAAGGTCCCTCAGCAAGTATAATAAATCTATATTCAAACCCAGCTATGTCTAAAACCCTATGCTTTTAATTATCATACCACTAATTGAACAGTGAAACTTGAAGAATGTGAGGCCTGACAGCTGGCGAATGGTTCATGTTTAATCACAACTTAAGAAGGGATGTAGTAAGGATAATAAATGAGTATCTAGGAAGCATGGCCCATTGTAGGGGTTTCATTTCCTTCACCTTCAGTTTCCTTGTCAGTGCCCCTGTTATAACTCGGTTGTGTTTTCTGGCTACCACGTGGTGTTTACCAGAAAATTCTCAACCGTCTTCATCTTATGGTTGAAGAATCTGGGGGAATGGACCTGACTTACACACTCCAAATGCTCTGGGGCTCACTATGGCTGCAAAAGAGCAGAGTTGGGGAAAAACCAAGGAGGAGCTACAGGCCTCTTTCGTGATATGTTCTTATGAAAAGAAAAACAAAGGAGATCTATCAGTTCGGCATTACCCCATTCTCAAGAGAGTTCTTTCTTAAAGTTTGAAGAAAACAAGGTAAACACAGGCCTGGGAAGCACTGAGCGTGGTTTTGACTCGAGCTCTGAGGTTCACGCTGTACTCATAACATCCTGTTCTTCTCTGCTGGCTGTGATGTGTAGATAGCGGTCCTCTGCAGGCTGCGAACAGCTGAGTTCATTTTTTGGAAAGATGCTGCTCCGAGAGACTGAGGAAACGAGCCACTCCTGCTCTCCCTTTGTCACTTTTACGGTTAAGGATGGGTACTCCCAGTCGCTCTGAGAACGCACTTTCCCTCTGCTCTAAAATTAGGTCTTTAATTCCTTTGGGATATTTGGCAAACTGAAATTTACTGGAAGCCCAGGGGGTATTAGTGAGTGGGGCAAAAAAGTCTCCAAAAAAAAAAAAAAAAGAAATCATGTGTTCAGCATAGGAGAAATCTGCTCGGCTGAACCCTGCAGCTCTGGGCAGGAAAGGAAGGCTAGCTGTCGGGGACAGGTGTAATCAGGGCCTGGTACTGAGGAAAAACAGTGTCAGTGAAGTCACCTGCCATCCGAGGGACTGGGCCTTATGATTCTCATCCACCTGTTCCGTAGAGGGCTGGAGGGCTGAGAGATGACTTTTTGTGCAATATATTTATCAGCTTCCAGTGAACTTGTGTCTAAAAATCGCGCCTACAACAAAGACAAATGGAATGAAAAATAACATGCCACTTCTGTGGTCATGGAGCTGACCCCAGATTAGTTCACGGCGTGTGGAGATGCTGAAGGCACAACTGGAGTAGCAGTGACTTACAAAGAAGGTGTTTTCCTTCTGTCTTCACTGAGTTGCAGAGTCACCGATCCGGGAGACAGACAACAACAGTGGTGGGGGGGGTGTGTGTGTGTCTTGAATGGCTTGCTTTCCTTAGAGAGCGTATTGAGTATCCCGTGGTTGTGCTTCTCTTCGGGCAGATCCCCAGCTTGCCTCAACACTGGAATCACGAAGGTGCTTTAAAAAGGATAGAAAGATCCTTTGTCAAACCCAGACCTACAAAATAAAAAAAGAAACCATAAGAACAAGGCCATCTGTAGTTTTATTTAAGTGATTCTTATCATCAGCCAGAAAAGCACCTCTCTAGTCTTCTCCATTGAGATGAATAAATCCATCAGATTAGCAACTCGCC
Organism: Panthera tigris; assembly: GCF_018350195.1. Lineage (NCBI taxonomy): Eukaryota > Metazoa > Chordata > Mammalia > Carnivora > Felidae > Panthera > Panthera tigris. Next base: position 112,679,716 of record NC_056666.1, on the reverse strand, counting down.
ATGTGAGATCTGTGGACACAACCGACAGGGCAGGTCAGCCTTCAATCAGGGGCAAAGAGTAGTGACGGAAGAGGAGGATTAGAGGGACGTGGCAGAAGCAAGACCCGGATGATGTGGGCCGCATGGAGGCATCTCTCAGCAAGGCTCCACGTGGGCCGAAGGGGGTTCTCGGTATACCCAGACTCTTCACGCAATACATAGAGGTGATCGTTTAGCCTCCCTTTTCCACCTAGGAGAGCCCATCGAGGCTCATTTACTCATTCAGTCATGCAATTAACCACCATTTATTGAGCAAACGGAAAAGGTTGAAAAAAGGCAAAATGGCCTGGTGGGCTCGTAGAAGTCTAGGTAATTTACTATGATAATGTGAGAGGAGAAAGAAGTGGAACACGATGTGGTGCTGGCAGCATCCAAATTATACAGACTCTTAAATGTCTCCACGTCTGTTGTGAGGAGAAGAACCTGGCACAACCCCAACACCTGAGCCTATAAACACGCAGTGGAAGAGAACAGAGGCTGCTCGGAGGCATGGGTCAGTAGACGGAAACCCTTGCTTTCCAATACATACATACCTTGGGGTTGGGGTTGTAGGAATCTACTTCCCGGATAAGCTGGATATATTGACATGGCAACTCACAACTTTCAGAGAATTGCTATATTTTTTTCCAAAGCTGCAGAATGTTGTTGTTTTTTTTTTTTTTTTCAAAAAATGAAAACCACTTCTAGCCTCAATTTTAAATGCCTTAATTTGAGAGACCATTAGTCATGAAGGTGTTTCCATAGCAAATGCGTGTGGGATGTCCTAGCTTTGTTGGCAATAGTTCAAGGGAACTTATATCATTAAATTGGGACAGGGCCTGGCACGATGGCGAGAAAGCTCGTGGCTGCGTTCCCATAGCGTGAGGCCTCCATTTAAGGGCAAGATAAAGGAAAGGCAAAGAGCAGGAAGGGAAGCGCTGGAATGAAAACAAGTCACAAAGGAAAGATAAAAATGGAAATCCCAGTTCAGTGTGAATAATGGGAATGCAAATGGTGCTGCTAAAATAGAAAGGAGCATTACTTTTCAAAAAGGCAAAGCACAAGAAAATTGTAGTAGCTAAAGCATTTTGCAGGGTAAAATTGTACGCTGTGTATACCTCTCAGAAGCAAAGCCACCTACTCGAATTTTTCCCAGCACGATGCTGTGAATTTGGTGAGTCATTTTATGGAGGTTTACTACAAAGCTCCAATCTGCATATATATATATATATATATATATATATATATATTTTATATATAATACATTAGGATTAAATCTTTCTTTTGCCGGCAGCTGCTTACTAAGGCTGCAATTTTATGGCCGAATTTCTCACCTTGGCTACAAAAGAACATATTTTTCAAAAATTAATAAGTTTATGGAATGATCTCCAGAATTTGTTGTTAAGGTAAAAAAAAAAAAAACGTGGTGGAAAGAAGTGTTTATGGCATCCTGCTATTTATCCAAGAAGACGATATTCTGATTATAAATGTGGTGATATTAAAAAAAAAAAAAAAACCTTTCAGTACACAGTTATTTGTGGGGGAGTGAGGAAATGAGGTGGAGGGGACAGAATTCGAAGTTAGGTGTCTTTGAATATATGCTGTTTTGAATTCAAAACCAGGTAAATATTTAATGTGACTTTAGACCAAAATGAACCATGAGACAAAGCAAACTCTAAACATAGAGAGCGAAAGGTGAAACTGAGCCTTGAATTAGAGGCCTAATCACAGAGAGGAAGTATTTCAGGTGACAGAGTAATTTATCCACAGATACACTCTAAGAAAAAGAAATTGTCAAAAAAACTTTAAACTGTGGGGTGCCTTGAGTGGTTTAGTCAGTTAAGCATCTGACTAGGGCTCAGGTCATGATCTCACAGTTGTGGGTTCCAGCCCTGCCTCGGGCTCTGTGCTGACAGCTCAGAGCCTGAAGCCTGCTTCGGATTCTGTCTCTCTCTCTCTCTCTCTCTCTCTCTCTCTCTCTCTCTGCCCCTCCCCCACCCGCCCTTTGTGTGTGTGTGTGTGTGTGTGTGTGTGTCTCTGCCCCTCTGCCATTCATGCTCTGTCTCTCTCAAAAACAAATAAACACAAAAAAATTTTAAAAATTTAAACTGTTTTTCTTTATTTTATTGTGATAATATTGTTACTGTTTGCTTCTTGATTTTCCTTCCTTCCTCCCTCCCTTTCCCTCTCTTCTTCTCTCCCTTCCTTCCTTCTTTCCTCCCTCCCTTCCTTTCCTCCTTCCCTGTGTGCATTTTTTGTGAGACTGTTGTGTGTACTATGGCATAAAACAAATGAGAAATTATGTTCGTGTTGGGAATCAGGATTTGGGGAATGGAAGAAAGTACTTCAACTTAAGATTGAGGACGTTAAGTAAAAACCCTGTAATCCTGAATTTATAACTGTCAATAGAAATTGTGATGTGTTTCAATATAAAAAATACAGATGTCCTAGCTCTACTCACTGAAAAGGCCTGGAAACAGTGACCATTTCAGTAAAAATGAACACTCCTCACATTCCTTAACCAGGCTCAAAACTCAGGTTGTGGTCTGTCAATACTGTTCTCTCCCAACAAGGACCAGAGGTCCTTGAGAGAGAACTGATTCCAGTTCTGGGGAAGGAAATGTGTAACAATGACCCTGGAATAATCTATCCTGCCAAAGAGCAGAGAAGCTATCAATTACTTTTGGGGTTATGTCTAAAATACGCTGAAGCCAACTAAGAAAGTCTTTCTGTAACCAAAGACAGGACAATTTGAGCATCAGTTAAATTTTTTTTAATGTTTTTATTTATTTTTGAGATAGAGAGACAGAGTGCGAGTGGAGGAGGGGCAGAGAGAGGGGGAGACACAGAATCGGAAGCAGGCTCCAGGCTCCGAGCTGTCAGCACAGAGCCCGACGCGGGGCTCGAACCGACGAACCCTGAGATCATGATCTGAGTCGAAGCCGGACGCTCAACCGACTGAGCCACCCAGGTGCCCCTTGAACATCAGTTAAATAACTGCAGTGGCTCGAAACCCAACACACACACACACACACACACACACACACACACACACACACATCTCCCCAAACCCCAAAACCATTGGTCTTCTTTGAAGGACTAGGTAACCAAGTCATAAATTTGAAAACTAATAAATGAAGAGAAAGAATCATTTATCTTATCTTTTCTGTACATACCATACCGCTGGGTAACCAAATGGAAAATAGCTTCTGATTCAAACCAGCAAAATGAAAATGAAACTATTAGACAACTGGGGACATGTGAGCACTGATTTGGTTAGTTAGGAATGTCATGGAGTTACTGTTAATTATGTTTCATTTTGAGAATGGATCCTCATTATGTTTATGAAAAGGTTTTTATTTCTGAAATACATATGTATATATATTTCACATATATGCATATCTCATTACATATTATGTATTTACAGATGAAATGTGATATCTTAGTTTTGTTTTGAAATAATCCAATGGGTACGAGGGCAAGGAGAATTGGATGTGGGGTAAAATAAAAGATTGACCATGAGGTGAAAATTGTTGAAGCTGCGTGCACGGGTTTTTTTTATCTTATTCTTTTTGCTTTTGTGTGTACGTGAAACTTTCCACATAAAAAGCTTTAAACAATATCAATTGCTCTGCTCATCTCTCTTTTCCCCCAACCTGATAATCCTGCTTCCCCATGTAGTTTTATGCTCTCATAGCGAGTACCCAGGAAATGTTTAATAAGAATCCTACTGTTCCTGGCGAAGGTGTCCTTCTGCATTGTTCAAGATTTTCATTCTGGATGAAAATTGGACGGTTAGAGAAACAAATGGTAGGCATTATTCAGGTCAGGTACTGGGTAACTGCTTTTGGGCAGTCGCGAGTTTTCAGACTTAAATATTTGATGTTTGGAGTTCTAAAAGTGCGTCGATCTTAAAGTGAAAGATATCGGCCCTCTTATCCAGAAGCGATATTTCCTTGAACCACCAGAAAACGGTTTTTCCAACACAAGTGCTCATGAAAAATTGACATGATGTGGTCTCATGACTGATTAAATCCTCAACTGCAGGAAGACTCCTCACTAATTACTTTACCATAAAGCAGCTGAGCTCGTGACTCTCTGTTCAATTTGAACTCTCTGTTCAAAATCCGCAGTTCTTTACTAGCGAAAACTGTGTTTCAACACTGTGTTGTTACTCTGGGATATTTGTTGTTGTTCTCACAACAACAATTAATCAAACAATCAACAATTTATTGGCACCAATAAATGAGAACAATTTGCTTACAGCACACAAATATTTTTTTACAATATATACATATATACATACATACATATTTACGAATATTTTTAAACAATCACAGAAGATATAGGTGTGTAATTTTTCAAGTATGATACATTTTCTTGTATTAATTTATTGATATTTTATCCTCATGTCTGTTTTATTTTCCATCCCTATTATTTCGATATAATTTCTGAGCAATTTCCACTTTGTGTTCTTAATCTTTCTATTTACTTACAATTTTTCTGTTCATGCAGAAAGAATCCTTTCTTATATTTCTGATTTTTTTTTAAATAGCATCCTATTCTTGTTTCATTCATGGCTACAAAATCTTTTTATATTTCTCTGAAAGTGTAATTCTTTTGAAGTTTTCTTCTGTTTCCTGAATCCCCTTTGCTTCCTCCAAGTTCTTTTTTTGTTATTATTGCTTTATTATTATTATTGTTTTATTTGTCTTTGCTATTCATGTCGAGGTCTTCCTTCAAATATCTGGTGACCCTTGGCTGACTATTTATGTTCAAGAAAGAGGATTTCAATAGTTGATTGAACATTCTGTGCAAGAACTGGTTCTTTTTGACTACTAGTCTTCCTAATAACTTTATCACTAAGTAATTAATAACTATTAATTACTGTGGGATTCCAAGGGTAATATTAAAAATATTTCACAATTGATACAGCATGGGCATTATTCAATCAGAGAAGGTACCCACACACTCAGAATGTACTGGCCAAGGCGCACCTGGGTGGCTCAGTCGGTTAAGCCTCTGACTCAGGTCATGATCTTGCGGTTTGTGAGTTTGAGCCCCGTGCCGGGCTCTGTGCTGACAGCTCAGAGCCTGGAACCTGCTTCAGATTCTGTGTCTCCCTCTCTCTCTGCCCCTCCCCTGCTCATGCTCTGTCTCTCTCTGTCTCCCAATAATAAATAAACATTAAAAAAAAAAAAAAGAATGTACTGGCTAAGAATACTCTGTGTACAAGCTGGATTCACCCACATGAGTGGGTCTTTCTCTTGGATGGGATGGTTTTCTCAGCATGTTATCTGGAGTGGGACAGGGATAATAATCCTCCTGCCAGGGCTGGAAGGGTCCCAGAGTTCTTTATGTAGACTGTCGTTGAATCTATCAGCTATGCTTCGTGTCCCTGGAATGCACAGTTTCTCTGATTCAATTTCTTCAAAATCTGTTACTCTCCTATCTTCTTCAGTGGCGTAGAGGTACTCACCAAGCTGTTGGAATAGGTGAGCACACCTGGGGATCTGACTGCCCCGATCTAGATTTTCCTGTAAGATTCCTTTCTTCATTTCCATGCTTCGCCCTTACCTTCAGAGATACTTGGAACCTCAAATCCCTGAGTCATTCTGGGTTTCTTCTGCACAAATTGTCTTGTTTCCTGTTGGCATCCCCTCTCTCCGGGCATAAAATTTAGTTTTCTTTGATCTATTAAGTCAGTTACCACTTATCCAACTGTTTTATTTCCTCTCTCTCTTTTTGTATGCACTTCACTTACTATCATTCCCTCTCCACTTCTCTTTGCTATCATTGGTTTAAAGTGTGTGTACGTGTGTGTGCTTCATTTCCTTCCAAATTTTTAGTAGCCTTTCAAGTGAAAATAAAATAAACGTGTGTATTTAATCCACTGTACTTAACCAGAAGTTTGAAATTATTAAGATATATCTTTAAGCACAATTAGTTTTTGACAATAGCTGGAGTTCATCAGCATTTATAAACCGGAAAACAAAATGAGAACATTCATTTTTTTTTTTTCACTTCCTTGTGCTTCACCACCTGCCCAAATGGGATCATCTGAAATTTTAATCCCAAATTACAATAAAAAAATAATTTTTATATTATTGATATTTGATACGTCAAAATGATTTAAACCTAACAACACGTGATTTATCTATTGTCTAACTTTGCCTCATGCTTTCTTTCTTTTTTTTTTTTTTAACATTTATTTATTTTTGAGACAGAGAGAGACAGAGCATGAACGGGGGAGGGTCAGAGAGAGAGGGAGACACAGAATCGGAAGCAGGCTCCAGGCTCTGAGCCATCAGCCCAGAGCCCGACGCGGGGCTCGAACCCACGGACTGTGAGATCGTGACCTGAGCTGAAGTCAGACGCTTAACCGACTGAGCCACCCAGGTGCCCCTGCCTCATGCTTTCTTATGTCACATATCTTTTCCTTACCTTGGCTTCTTAATTTTGTTGGTGACATTGGTTCAGATTGCAGGAGTTTCTCTCCAGTGATTGTGGGGGCAGAAGAAGACACCCTTCAGGAGTGATGTTTGTACCTCCAGCTGGTCTCAAAGGTGTCTCCAGCTATCTGTGACGATGAACGGCCTCATCTCTTTGGTCTTCGAGCCCACACTCATCTGTTTGAGCCTGTGGGAAAAGGCTGTTCTCTCTGGCTCAGAGCAGTCAGGAGGTGGGGACTGGCTGATGGACCTCGTCTCTGTACATGCGTTGTCCCAATTAGTCAAGATGACAATTGTTCCTTGACTCCTTTGTGCCTGAAGTTCCCTGTAGTCACTCTCATCTCCATACTGCTTCTGGCCACTATGGTGTTCTCTGGCCTCGTTTCACCAAGAATATCATCCCATCTGCATTATATCTTTTCTTTGCTATTCTTCTTTTTTCTTTTTTTTTAAGTTAATTTCCTAGAGGGAGAATCCCAAGCAGGCTTCACAATCATCATGGAACACCACTCGGGGCTCGATCCCATGACGGTGAGATCACAACCTGAGCTGAAATCAAGAGTCGGACGCTTAACCGACTGAGCACCCAGACACCCCTTTTTTTTGTAAGTCTATGTTTAATTTTTTAAGAAACCACCGTACCATTTTCCCCAGCAGCTGTAACATTTTGCATTCCCACCAGCAAGGGGGAATTTATTTAGCCTAATATTACTGCTAACCAGCTCATCTACTTTTGCTATGCTGTTTCAAAAATAATTTTTTAATGTTTTCTTAAATGTTTGTTTATTTTTGAGAGACAGAGAGAGAGAGAGACAGTGCAAGTGGAGGAGGGGCAGAGAGAGAGGGAGACACAAATTCTGAAGCAGGCTCCAGGCTCTGAGCTGTGAGCATAGAGCCTGACATGGGGCTTGAACTTGTGGACTATGTGACCATGACCTGAGCCGAAGTCGGAGGCTTAACCTACTGAGTCACCCAGCTGCCCCTCAAAAATAATTTTTGATTTGGTTTTCCTCCCTTTAGTTTCATCCTTTTTTTTTTTTTTTTTTTTTTTTTTTGATCTGCTTATTCTGTTTTGGTTGTTTAGTATAATCCAACCCAAAGGTAAGAGTCTATCTTTGTAGCCAGCTGTAGATAAAGCCAAAAATAAAATCTTAACTCTGATACTTATTTACTATGTATACTCTGCCAAGAGGCAAAGAATGCATTTCCAGTATAGATGATTCCCCACTGGTATTAAGGGCATCTGTAAAGACATTAATATGGGGGCGCCTGAGTGGCTCAGTCGGTTAAGCGGCCGACTTCGGCTCAGGTCATGATCTCGCGGTCCGTGAGTTCGAGCCCCGCGTCAGGCTCTGTGCTGACAGCTCAGAGCCTGGAGCCTGTTTCAGATTCTGTGTCTCCCTCTCTCTCTGACCCTCCCCCATTCATGCTGTCTCTCCCTGTCTCAAAAACAAATAAATGTTAAAAAAAAATTTAAAAAAAAAAGACATTAATATGAAAGAGAACCAGAAGCCTACAATGGAAGCAGTGTTGTCCAAAACAGTTTTCTTTAAGTGTACTTGTCTTGAAAAGACTCTGTATATCCCTTCAGGGAAATGGACGCTTTCTCTTCCCACATCTTAAATTGGCGATCACCCTGTTTTCTAGAACTACATTATCAACATTTTTTGTTTGATATTTGAACCAACGCGAGGAATAATTTGTGTTTTATTAGGAAGTCATTGGTTTTTTTTGTATTTAAAAATGTGATTTTTTAAAAAATATATGTCTGTGTGCTCTAAGTAAATTGCTCTCATTTATGGATGCCAATGATTGCTTTTGCCTTGGAATGCCATCTTTGACATTATAGTGCAAAACCTTGGAAAAAAGTGAGTTCGTAAAATTTCCTTTTAGGCATTTTCAGCATTAGAGTTAAGGCCAGAGTTAGTATCACTGTATTATACATAATATATGCATGCTATAAAGTGCGACTTACTTAAATTAACGTAACACGCTTCAAACTCGTCTCTAACGTACAATTTCTATATTGTCGTTCACGTAAATTCAGGAAAACTGATCAGTATCTAAACAGCAGCAGATTGTTTAAAAGGAAAGGAAAAAGATCTGTTTAATGCTTTTCAGAACTTGAGGTCTGCACTTTGGGAGTATGGCTGCACCAACCTCCCCAAATGTATCTGACTTCTGCGCTCTCACTTAGACCGTTTTTCTCTTCATGCACGTGCTTCATGTACTAAGGCCCTTGTGTGATTGATGTGCACTTTTAGAGTTTACCTGGAGCCTCTTTTGCTATGTGTATCATCCTTATGCCACAGCTCTCTGTCCCTGGGAGGGGTGTTGTCTTCTTTAGATTTGGGGGCAAATAATAAAAATGAGAACCAAAAGGAACAGGGTATTTTGCTGCTGCAAGGGACTAATAAGGTAATTTTTTCCAGATTTTTCATTGTTTACACGGGGAAACTTAGACCTAGAAAAACAAGTGCCTGATGAAATTTTCACCACTGGCTAGCACTAACATGAAGGGATACACATCAGTAGGTGGAGTAGGTTTTCTGGCATTTCTCATTCTCGTCCTTGCTTCGAGCCAGATGATTCAAGTTAAGATGATGCCAAATTTCAGACCTAAAAACGTTTTTTAGTTCTAGAATGTGGATAATACATATCAAATTTGCTCCTTGCTTTGGAAGAAATTTACACTTCAAGTTTGTGTTTTTGCATTGTCTTTTTTCCTTAATCACCTGAGGTTGTGCTGTTTGAGAATACAAAGTACGTTAAGTTGCTAAGGATAAACTCTGAATAACCATACTATGGAATGTGACATAAATGTCACCTTGGAAAAAAGTGTTTCTTGCCAAAGACGAAGTATAATAATATAATATAATATTTGTTTTGAGTCCTTGAAAGAGTTCCGGTCTGCTCAACTTAGGCTTTTATGTTTAAGTACTAAAGCATTTTCTGTACAAAATCAAGCAAACCCACAAGTAGACAGCAAAGCATCTGGAGTAATCGACTGGGCTTTGTCTAAAAGCCTCTTTTAGGGGCTGAATTAACAAAGAATGTGTATTTTTTTTCTGTTGGCCATGTAACACTAGTAGTGGAAAGTTGTGTTACTATTTAGTTGATAGCTTTTGCCTTAAGCATAGCCTTTTATTGTGTGTGTGTGTGTGTGTGAGAAAGGGTGGGGGACAGAGAGAGAGAGAGAGACAGAGAGAGAGAGAGAGAGAGAGGGAAAGAGAGAGAATGAGAGAGATTGAGGGACAGAATTTTTAAAAGCAACCTATGACCTCTTTGGGAATTAGCGCCCTTACAAAAAAAGCAAAAGGCTTATTGCAACTTGGTTTGGGGTCGAGAACACTGAATGAAGAAACCTGAATTTCACTTCCAGCTCTTATGTGCCTCCTTGTGTGATGTTGAGCAACTTGCTTGCTTTCTCTGGGTCTTGATTTCTTCATCTGTGAAGTGAGGGAGAATAAAATTTAATTTCAAAATCCCACCCAACTCCAAAGTTTCATAATTCTCCGAAGTAAAAGGAGTTGTCTTACTTCACGGATCCTCACAAAACAAATGCATGATATGTAGTAACCGTAAGTGTCAGGATGATTTGTTATATCACTTTCTTCTCGGAAAGAAATGCGTGAGAGAGTCTCCTGCCTCAGAGGACACTGTCTACATTTAGAAATGTATATTTTTTTCTTCATTAACCTGGCAGGCTTTGTTTTTTGGAACTTATTGGCAACGTTTTGTTTATTATAGACAAAATTGCAATTAGACCTCTTTTGTAAAATGTGCTCATTGTATAATTAGAAATTTATTTTCTCTGACAGGGGTGTTAGAGTTTATGCTCACCTGTATCTTCTGTGATCGTTTGATTATCTGTTTCACACCAGACCATACGGTCTATGAGGGCAGAGATCATTACTGTTTGGCTCACCATTTAATCCTAGAATTTCGTGTAGTGCCGGGAACCTAGTATCTATTTAATGAAGGAAGAAATATGTTTGAGTAGTCTGGCAGCACGGTTCTACATCAGATGCCATACATGATCTTAGACTCATCCAAGGAAGCTTCCAGATAGAAAACATGAGACCCACATATAGTCTTTCTGAATTCTCTACATTACATTGCTGATAGGAAAGCATTTTCTTAGTTATTGGTTTCCCTTTTTTGGGGAGTAGAGATGACGTTGATCTTGCTTGATAAGCTTTCCACAGCCGCTAAGTGTTAGAGAATATTTGGATCCTCTTTCTTTTTTCTGTTTGTTGTTCTGTAGAGAAAGGTGGTTTGCAAACCAAGGTTAAGCAGCTAATTGATGATGCCTCCCTGCAAACTTTTATGACTCTTCATATAGATCCATAACTTCGATTTGCTAAAACACTTGGCTAAACACTGTATCTCATCATCTTCTACAAGGGTGGTGGGACTCAGCCAGAGCAAGGCCAAAGTCAAGACCAAACCAGCAGATGCTGGATGTGCCTACTGAGGACGCTATCGCGAGAGGAGTCAGCGGACAGAGCTTCAGTCTCTATGTGCTTGTTATGTACAAGCAACGTCACAGCTCGGTTAAGTCAGAGATTTGGATCATTTTTATAACTTTCCTTCATCAGTCGTACCTATTACAGTTGGAGCTTGGATGCTATGCTAAAAGCAATGTGATGGTACTCGAGGAACGTGCAAAGATTAAGGTTATGTAGGGTTAAAAGAAAAAAATCATCTCAATCCGCCTTCCTTTCCTCCTTTTTTATTTTTCCCTCCCTCCCTCCTTCCTTCCCTCCGTCCCCCCTTCCTTTCCTCTCTTCCTTCCTTCCATTTCAGAGAGAGATGCGCTAGAGAGGAAGAGCTTGGATTTTAGAGTCAGGTAGTTATTATTTAACATCTTGACTTAACCACTTTCTATCGGGTCACTTTTACCTCCCTAAGGCTCAGTTCCCTTAAGTGTTAAAAAGCCAATGATAATAGTTACATCACAGGGTTGTAGTGAGGCTTAAGTAATGTAATAACATCAGGTACTCTTCATTAAACATCAAATATGTGCATTACCCCATTTAACCTTCACAATAGCACTGTGAGCGAAATGTTTGGGACGTGGTAGGTGATTTCTAAAATAATGAGGTAATGGAAATGTTGGATGCTCCCCATAACACATTTTTTGAGTAAGTGCTAACTTCTATAATTGTCAGGTACCGTTTAATTGTCAGGTAGCCCCCACAGTCCCTGCCACCAAAGTGAAACTGGTCATCGTTCGTTCATTCATTCATTCATTCATTCAAAATATGTTCTGTGAGTATCTGCTATTTACCAGTTTGGGGGGGACATGGTGAACAAAGAACGAGACAGTTCCTAACATCAAAGGGGTTACAATTAGCAGAGGTTACAGATAAATAAACAGACAATTAGAACCAAGTGTGATGAGCCCACTGACAGCAGGAAATACAAAGTGGATGTTTAGGAGGGATTCCCCCAAATTCCGATTCCAACCCTACCTACATTCAGGTAGGCTTCCTTGGAGGAAACAATATCTGTGTGAGACTCGAGGGATAAATGAAAGGTGGATTGGGGGCTGGAGTATATGTAAGGGCCCTGAGAGGAGAGGCACATTCGAGAAACTGAAAGCAGTATGTCCTGGAATGCAAAGGGATCATGGCGAGGGGAGGCTGGGGTAGGCGGGGCTGTTGGTCACGGAAGGGCTCGGTGCCCATCCAGCAGCAGTTGTCTGATCTCTCAGGCTACCTTTCAGCTGGCACTGAGTTCTTGCTCCTCTCCTCCTCAGCTTGGCTCAGGAACAAGGGCCTGCTATACTGCTGACCCCTGGGACTCCTGATCTGAGAGGGCCTGTGGTTCCGTTGCTAAACCCTCATCCTTGTGTAATCTTTTAAGCAGAGTCCTTGGTTCTGAGAAAGAAAGGCTTATCTTACTACCACCATGGTAGGACATCCCTGGCCGGTTTCTATGTCTAAATATCACCCCCACCTTAATCTGAGGGGTACTGGGCTCTGAGGCAAGAAGGCTCTTATCTACGATCTCTTCTGGCTGGCATTTTACAGTGTGGGGCCCTTTTGGCAGGCCCGGGAATCTGAGGTCAGGCTGATGGAGAGTCAACTCTTTCCACTGGGCCTCTCTGAATCTAAATGCCTTCTGGAAAACCTGAGTAAGCCAGACTCTGTGACATGATAACCTAATTACCATTTCATTTTTCCTTGGAGTCGAGAGATAAATGATACCTAGATCAATAAGCTAGGCAGACGACTGATTTGTTTATTGACACACAGATAGTTTATCTTTGAGTTGGGACTACAGAAAGTCCTATCCCAGGAGCCAAGCCTGCCAGAGTGCTGAGAGAATCCCGAGGTATGCTCAGGATACACAGATAGGAAAGCAGACAGCCAGCTCTCAATCTTCCCCTTTCTCTTGTCCAACTGGTCAAACGCTTACTTAACTCTGAGTGAGATGACCATATACTTCATTGTCCCATCCTGGACACTTTGAGAGTGAAAGAGGTTGCTAGTAATTGCTGTCCTGGGGACAGCAGGCACAAACTGGGATGTTTCTAGCAAACCCAGACATAGGGTTGCCCTAACCAAGAGCTCTCTGTTCTGTTCGTCTGACAGCTGCTCTCTAGGTTACGAGTGTTGGGGATTAGGTGGAGAACCTAGGGTCAGGTCACTTCTGAGTCTTTTTATGGCATTATTTTTCATGTTCCCCAAAGCAACTTTTGAATCATTTCCCACTTTCTGAAATCCTCATGTTTCTGAAAGGTCATTGTTAGCCGTTTTAATACAAGACAGTTGAGTTCTATTCAAAGCAAAGAAATGGGGTGGTAAAAAATGGAAAACCTGAAGGGGGGATAATTCTGAAGAGAAAAACTTCGGCTGAATCTTCTGCTTTTTTATAATCCTTACTAATTAGACCATGGAGGTAGAGACATCATTTTCTTTAAGGTTGTGGCCCATGAATTATGTGTCTTACATGATTAGTTTTGGTGATACCAGACTAGATGGGGAGGGATAGTTATTTGAATTATTATTGTTGGTCCAGAGAGGTGACAAGGAAGAAAATATCTCGCATACAACTAACAGACGAGAGACTACGGAGGCACGTTCTTGATTTATGAACCATTGTCTTGCAAACATGTTTCTTGGCAAAATAATAAGGAAAACGTCAGTGTTCTGTGAAGCCAACACCACCTTAGCAGAAGTAATTTTCTCCACCTCAAATTAAGCAGGTTGTGGGAGACTTTGGTGACCAAGTGTTACCTTCATTTTTAATTTCTTCCTCTTTTAATATAATAGTAATATTAAAAACTGTGATTTTTACCTCTGTCTCTTGAAGCAGAAGCTCTCGACCCAGAGATATTTTGCCTCTCTGGGGATATTTGGCAATGTTTGGGCATACTTTTGCTGGTCACAACTGGGGGTAGGGAGCTATTGGCATCTCCTGGTTAGAGGCAGGGATGCTGCTGAACATTCTACAAATCTCAGGACAGCCTCCCTCCTCAAACAGATCAATGACCTGGCTCTAAATATCAACAGTGTTAAAGTCGAGCAGCTTCTCTGCAACATCCCAATCAGTCATTCATTTATTCACTCCACAATTATTGATTGAGTACCTACTATGTGCCAGCCTCCCCACTGCTGAGGCTGTGATATTGAACAACATAGGAAAAGTCCCTACTCTTGTCTAGTTTGCGTTGTAAAAGAGAGATAGATAATAAACAAGAGACATAGAAAGTCACAAGTATGAAGAAGAAAAATAAAGCTGGCAAGGGGGTAGACAACATCAGTAGGGAGCCGTGAGATTGAACGCTTGCCTTACTCGTGGAGGTAGGCGTATTTGTCATGATTATGGATGAGGAAACTGAGTCTGAGAGCGTAGAAGTATCTGTTCAAGAGGGACACTTCTCTTAAGAGATAGCAGCTGAGATCTGACGTTAGCCATGCCTGGTGCTTTACAGAGAAATTTCCACTTGTGCTATGCTATATATTATCATCAGAAACTAGGGTTGTCCTTGCTTCATTTTGTTGGAAGTCCCCTTTCTCTAGCTTGCTGATAACTATCTCCTGCCCTGCCCAAATCATTCACTTTCAGCATGCGCACCACTGTTAGAACATTCCCTGATTACATCCTTTTCCCAGACTCATTATCCTCATTACCTAAACACATTCAAAGCAAGCTGTCCACTGTTTAAGTAATAAAGTGAAAGAAGTCCCCTCCTTTGTTCTACACACTTTTTTATCATAGCCTCTCCTTTTCCTCCTTTCATGGCTAACCTTCTTAAAAAGGTGCTCCATTCATGCCGTGTCTCTCTACACTCCTCCAATTTACTTGTAACAGAACCTCTCTACCCTCACTCCATACAAACTGGTTTTCAAGGTCCACTAATTACCCTGTAATTTCCATTTTTTATAGACCCTTTTCTCTTTGTCTGCCCTTTCTTACTTGGTCTCCTACCAACATTTGGTGTTCATTACCTTCCTTTTCCTGTGTCTGGCATACTTCTCTTGACTTCCATCTCTTTGCTTTGGGATTCCCTTCTTCCCCTTTGACTGTTCCTTCTAAGTAATCTCCATAGGATTCTCTTCTCTTCATCGCTTTATTAATTGGTGTCCTTCAGGATCTTGTCCTCAGTTTTCTTTTCCTTTTAACCATGCCTTCTACAGATTTGTCATGTAGAGCAATCCCAAAGGTATATAAACATACTCTGCAATATGCTGAGGCGTGAATGTGATTTAAATGCAGTAAGAATGTGATGTGCCAGGGTCAGGGCCATCTCTGATTGATGATCCTGGCCAGCCACCCAGAATCCACATTGCTGCATTCAACTGAATGAGATGCACAGCACAGACTTCCCCCAACCCCTTGATGACTATAACAGCTCCCTAATTGGTCTCTCTATTCCCAGCTTTAGCTCCATCCGTTATTCTCACTATATTATCTTTTCAAAGGCAAACCTGATCTAGTGTTTATGCCCTCCTATCAGTCCATCTGGGCTACTATTACAAAATAGCATGGACAGTGGGCTCATTAACAATCAAAATTTACTTTGCCCAGTTCTGGAGGCTGGGAAGTCCAAGATCAAGGAACCGGCATGGTTAGGTGAGACCCTCTTCCTGGTTCATAGATGTCTAGTTGTCTTCTTGCTCTGTTCTCATATTGTAGAAGGGATGAGGGAGCTCTCTGTGGTCTTTTTGATTAGGGCACTATCACCTCCCAAATTCCCTACCTCCAGATACCATCATAATCGATATTAGGTTTCAACATATGAATTTTTTTCAAATATACTTTATTGTCAAGTTAGCTAACATACAGTGTATATCTTGGCTTCGGGAGTAGATTCCCATGATTCATCACTTTCATACAACCAGTGTTCATCCCAACAGTTGCCCTCCTCAATGCCCATCACCCATTTTCCCCTCTCCCTCAACCTCCTCCCCATCAACCCTGTTTGTTCTCTGTATTTAAGAGTCTCTTGTGGTTTGCCTCCCTCTCTGTTTGAAACTATTTTTCCCCTTCCCTTCCCCCATGGTCTTCTGTTAAGTTTCTCAAATTCCACATATGAGTGAAAACATATGATGTCTGCCTTTCTCTGACTGACTTATTTCACTTAGCATAATACCCTCCAGTTCTATCCATGTTGCTGCAAATGGCAAGATTTCATTCTCTCTCATTGCCAAGTAGTATTCCATTGTGTGTGTGTGTGTGTGTGTGTGTGTGTGTGTATACCACATCTCCTTTATCCATTCATCCCTTGATGGACATTTGGGCTCTTTCCATGCTTTGGCTATTGTTGATAGTGCTACTATAAACATGGGGGTGCATGTGCCCACATCTTCTTTATCTATCTATTCATTGGTAGATGGACATTTGGGCTCTTTCCATACTTGGGCTATTGTCGATAGCACTGCTACAAACATTGAGGTACATGTGCCCTTATGAATCAGCACTCCTCTATTCTTTGGATAGATTCCTAGTAGTGCCATTGCTGGGTTGTAGGGTAATTCTATTTTTAATTTTTTGAGGAATCTCAGAGTGGCGGAAGAACCCCTTCATCTTTCACAATGTAACTCACCCCTGTGCATGTTTTCACACTGTTGCATAGCTGTCCTGTTTGCCTGGAATGCCCTCCCTCCACATTCTGACTCCACAGTGTTGACATTGGGAAGTCCTACTCATTCTTCAAGGCTCACTCTGAGTACCCCTTCCCAGGTTTCTGGGCAGAGTACTGTCTTATATATGCTCCCTCCACTTCTAATTACATTGTGTATTCCATTAGGGTATGGGGAAGAAAACTCAACAGCAAAGTTTCTGTCCTCAAGCAAGCTGTTCTACCCAGAAAATTATCTATTGTTATCTCATTGTAAGCCTTCCTCACTCTCTCCATTACAAATCATTGAATTTCTGTCACTAATTTGCTGTGTGATCCTGGGTATTTCACCTAACTCCTCTGAGCTGTCATTTTATCAACTTAAATTCTGTCAAATAACGTTTTTATTACAACTCAAAGAAATGTATCAAATTCTCTGAACTCTCCAGGGGAAAAGATGTCATAAACCAAAGATGAAATAAATTGTCATAATATTTTTGTTATTAAACCCTTTATTCAAACCTCAACAAGGTGAAACTATTTCCGAAGAAAAAATAACCTCTCCTTACAGATCTTTAAAGCTTGACAACACTTACAATACAACAAAGCTTTATCATGTAATTTTTTGCTTATGCAAGACATCGTTTGCAGCCCTCCCCCATTTCTTCTTGCATTTTGGAAAAATTTAAGATTCACCTTTGCTATGTTCCATAGCCTTTCCCTCCCCCCGCCTAAATGAAAGAAAAGTTTTATGCCAGAGAAGTGAAGAGATAAAAGTTTAAAATAATAAGTCCTCCATCATGATCCAAAACTTTCTCATACCATCAGCAGGACTTACTGTCACAACCTGGGGAGAAAGAAGAGGGGCAATGAATATGAAGGAATTAGGGGAAAACAGATGTAGAGAGAATACCAGGTACCTTTCTTCACTTTTTTACTCCAGGTTTCAGAACTAACATCATCTTTTAAAAGTCTCATCTTGGGAGCGCCTGGGTGGCTCAATCAGTAGAACATCCGACTCTTGATTTTAGCTCAGGTCATGATCTCACGGTTCATGAGGTCGAGCCCCATGTGGGGCTCTGCACTAACAGCATGGAGCCTGCTTTGGATTCTCTCTCCTCTCTCTCTGTCCCTCCCCTTGCTCTCACATGCTCTCTTTTTCTCAAAATAAATAAATGTTAAAGAAAAAGCTCATCTTGGTGAGATGGGTAAATGGGAGTCAATGAATAATTGTAAGAGAAAATAACGCAAGAGGAAGGTGTCAGTCGGGATGCTTTTCTGTCTCAACATTTTTGTGTCCCGTTGACAATGCCTCGCAATATCTCCATGCATGGAAAACCAATGTTTAGATGCTAAAGGTGGGATGAATACGGAGAGAGAGAACCAGAATTTATTGACTACAGCCCCTGTGCTATGTATTTAGATGATCTATTTCACTTAAACTTTCCAACCATTCTGTATAGTATATTTACCTTCTTTGGAGTTAAATTAACTGGAACTCACTATACAGTTAGCAGTAACTACAGCCAAATTGAAACCAAGGGTTTCCTAACTCAAACACACCCTACCACCATACCATGTCCTGTTATGTAGACAATAAATGTCCTGGCCTCAAACAGTTTATAATCCAGAAAAGAAGTGGAAACATCTCTCTAAAGAGCAGAATTGAAAAATTGTGTATGTGTCCTATTGTGGCTATTCAGCCTCCTTGCTCAGAGAGCACCCACTTTGAGTTGTTTTCTTCCCTTGACAACAACGCAGACATACAGAGATGCTATTTGCTGACATTTTTGTTTTCAACAGATCATCTAACAAGTCTCACAGACTTTGAAGTCCTCCAGATGTAAGGCCTTCACTTGTTACGCAAATTTGGTAAGATATTTAATCTCAATCAGACTCTGTTTCCATTTATTGAATTGGGAAGATGATACCTATTTTATAGAATTGCTATAAATACCAAAGAGATGCTTGATTCCTAGGTATATCTCAAAAATGATGCTTGTGACGATTTGTGACAGCAATATTGGCAGCTTGTATTTTGATACATTTTGATGCGTTCTGGAGTTGTTTGGGGGTAGGTGGGGCTACAGTCCCAGATGCGGCCTCTGGGCTCCCTGACCAACAGTGTTGGTCAGCTGGATAGATGCACCAAAGTGCTAAGTACTGGGCATGTGGAGGGGAAATACTAGGGTCGGGGAGATCCTGGAAAGAAGAAATCGAGTTTCACTGAAAGTACTTTTCAAAGTCAAGTCAAGGAAATGGTGGGGACATACGGGAAGCAAGGAGGAAAGATCGGGATGGGAGATGAGGGTTTGTTTCTCCCAAATTGAAAACCTCCAATGAGACTGTTCTTGAGCCAATGGTCACAAAATGTTCCTCTGATTAAGGAAATCTCATTTGAAGGACTAGCCTTACGAAACACAGAATCACAAAGTGATGGCACATGTTTTCCTCCCCCTTATTCCGTTCTTTAATGTAATACATTTAAAAAAGAAGTTGTTTCCCACGAACCTGATTAACTCTGAAGAGAGTCATAATCCATCTAAACCAATCCAAATGAAGGTAAAAAGAATAATCAGGCTCCCATTATGCAAAATGGTGCTCAGTTAATTTATTGCACTGCACTGAATAATAAGCTGTTAGGCTCCACATTACTTTCTTTACGTTAGATCAAATAGCTTATTGCTGCTGGAGCTTATTTCATATCGCATAAAATTTGGATATATTACAATGGAGTAGATATTAGTCCATTATAAGAGACAGACTTAAGTACTTCATTTATAGGATCTCGCCATTTGGAAAATGGCAAGGGAGAAGAAGAAATGCAAACAAGGTAATGGACAGAGGGGGATTTATGTGCACTGCCCATCTACCAGCTCTGTTGTGGGTGACTGCTGGTTGCCGCATGGGGCCGGTGCCTTGGAGAAAAGCAGCATTTCCAGTGGGAAGAAAATCCAAAGAGAGTTTATGTTCCTTTTCAGGGAAGTGTTGACATTTTAATTACTCTCTGTTTTCTTTGGAGCTACATTTGAGAATTGGAAGCAAGTTAGAAAAATAAGGATTGGCTTTATTAGAAATCAGAGGAATTGACGTGCAGCCATGAGCTGGAGAAAGTCCAGATTCAGCTCTTGACAAACTCAAGTCTCCAGCAGGACCCAGAAAAACCAAAAAAACAAAACAAAACAAAACAAAACAAAACAAAAAACCCCAAAAACAAAAAACAACTCAGCTATTAGAAAACTAAACAATGAGATCCTCCTCGGGTCTTATCATCTCTGAGAGCAGACTGTGCCTCTGTGCAATCTAATCTTTTCCGGCCATGGGGCCCCTGTGCCTCACTTTGGCAATTTTTTTTTCCTTTAAACTTTGGTCTCACAGGGGTTTGTGAGGTAAGCTAAACAGGGGTGCAAAACAAAAAAAAGAATGATCATGGAGAGTTGGAATGAGTTGGGGAAAACGGTGGGTTTAGAATGATTTAGTTTTGAAGATAATCTGATACTTTTGGGATTTCATAAAAGAAAACTGCCTGGGGATGTGAAGGCGGAACCAGAGTAAATAGCTTAGGGAGATGTGATATATTCGCACCCTCTCCCCTTGCACCTGGAGCTGCCTAGAATTGAATAAATATTTAGCAAACCCAGGATACCTACATGTGTTCCAGGATCAGCAAATTTGAAAATAGTAACTTGGTACAAGGGTGAAGAAAACAAACAAACAAAAAAACCCCAACTCCAACCAGCAAGTTTGTGGTCTCTTTGTCCCTTCTCCACCCTCCTCAGCCTTACTATGCCCCAGGGACAGTATGGACACTCCATTGAGCTTTGACCAACCTATGCCCCAGGGACAGTATGGACACTCCATTGAGCTTTGACCAACCTATGCCCCAGGGACAGTATGGACACTCCACTGAGCTTTGACCAATCAATTCAGTAATGAATGGATCAAACTGAGTTCCTAAAATCAGATACTGAGTTCTAGTATCTACCACGTGTCAGGTACTTTAAATACACTATTTGAATTTTCAAAAAAACCCTATAAGGAGATATTATCTCTACTAGAGATACTATTATTTCTGTTTTACAAATGAAAATTGATGCTTGGGCAACTTAAGCAGATCCATAAGCTATAAAAACCTTTATCATAAAACATTTCAAATATATGCAAAAGAAGATAAAACGGTATAATGAACCTCTAGGTTTATTTCACTTCACCCGCTCAGGGTCAGTCTTCTTGATCAACATCTACTGCACACTATTATCCTGAAGCAAACCCCAGACGTCGTGTCCTTTCATCTGTGTATATTTTACTACATGTCTCTAAGAGACAGGGGTTCTTTAAAACAAAATAAACTACAATACCTTTCTCACACCCTGAAAACATATGCAATGTTCACTTATCCCCAATTGTCTTGCAATATATATATATATATATATATATATATATATATATATAAAGTTTGTTTGAATCCAGATCGAAATGCAATCCATACGCTGTGATTGCTTGATGTGTCTCTAACATCTCTTTAAATCGATAGGTTCCCTCTTCCCCTCTAATGTTTTCCTTGGACTTTTTGGTTGAAGAACTGGGATTGTTTGTCCTGAAGATTTTCTAACCGTTTAAATTTTCTCGATTCCATTCCGTGAGGTGTTCTCCAATATACGTATCATCTTGTACTTTGCACTTCCTATAGATTTACAGTTAGAGCTAGAAATTTTATCAGATTATGGTTGCATATTTTTAGTAAGACTAGGCCATAAGTAGTGGTATAATTTCCACAAGTGGGCATGTATGTGTGTGTGTGTGTGTGTGTGTGTGTGTATGTGATGTTATCGACTATTGAGGATTTTTGGCTAGATTCAGTATTTCATTAGCGATGGCAGGGTTGTGATATCCTAAACTGACAATTAACAAGATAAAATTTATTTTTTAGAGCAGTTTTAAATTCACCGCAAAACTGAGTGGAAAGTGCACGGAGTTCCTGAATACCTCTGTCTCTCCACCTATGGCCTCTTCCACTATCAACAGCCAACACCGACAGCTATGCACGATTATAATGAAGGAAGCCACACTGACACGTCATTATCACTCAGAGTCCCTAGTTTCCATCAGGGTTCACACTGGGTGGTGAACATTCTGTGGGTTTGGACACATGCATAAAGATGATTGCTTTCTCATTTATTAACCAGGACACTTCTGTAAGGGAAAGCTTTCCCCTCGTTACATAGTTGGTTATATGAAATGAAGTTCACATAAGAAACCCAGAATAAATGCTTTTTCTTTCCCTTATCTACCAGTTTGCAGAATAATTAGTTGGTTCTCTCTGGTATCTTCTAAAGTTAACGTAAGTTCTTGCTGTGTTTTTACTGTTAGTGTCACTAAGAACTCATGTATTTAAATGTGTTTGATGAGTTTCAATGTCCTACTCTATATACAGGTACATGGGTCTCTATACACATGCATATGCTGATAACACAGTGGTAAACTTCTAGATCACTAATGTCTATAAATTTACATCATTTTGCTGCCTTGATTAAAAAAAATTCTTAAAGTAGTTTGAAAGTTTATCTTAAAACACTCTCTTCCATTTACTGACTCTTATAAAGATTCCCCTGAGTCTCTGAGGATGGTAGAAAATCTTGCTTTGTTGCTAGAAAAACATGAGCAGCTATTTATAGAGGCATAAAAGCAGGGAAGACAGAAGGGAGGAGGGAGGAGCAAAGGAGGAATAAAAGAAAGAAGAGAGTAAACAAATGTATATAAAAGATAAGTAATTAATGGGCTATTGCGTCATCTCGGAAAATTACTGTCATGAACTGATTTACATGGTGCCGTGTGACGTTATTGCGAAAGAGTTAAGCAAGAGGCCTTGAGTCTTAGGCTGCTTGGCTCGAATCTCCAGTTCTGATCCCTCCTAGCTGGGTTGGCTTTGCGCCTCACCCTTCTTATCGTGCACCAGGGCCAAAGGAGCACCGGGCGGTAGGATAACAGAAATGAATACATATAAAGTGCGTAGATTATTCATAGTAAACGCTCAATAAATGCTGGTTGATTTTGTTGTCCTTGTGATGATGATGATGATGACAATCATGATGAAAATGATGCTAATGATGATGTGGGTGGCAAAGCAGGGGCTCTGAAGGGAAGAGCGAAACACATTTGCTGAGTAACCGTGAGGAACAGGTACTGAATGAGCATCTATATTAAGTATAGCGTATAATGATTACATATAGTACATGTAATTTGTTATCAACTTTAACATACGTTGAAGTCTGCCATCATTATTTATTATTTGTTCTAGCCCCGTAACAGGCACAAGGGAGAGATACAGTATACCCCTTCTGAGAACTGAGCGGTACTATTAGGTTTTGCTGAGAACCTTTCCAAGACGAGAGAGGATACAGCGCTAGCAAAACCAGAACTTTAATATTCTGTAAGTAGAGCTTAACGGCAAATCCCAGGAAACGTGTTCAAGCCCTAATGCGGGCCGTGAGGCACTAGTGAATCACACAACTCTAGCCTTGCCCGTGGCAAATCAATGCCCGTATTCACCAAGTTTTTCCACTACACAGGAAAAGGAAGAAAGAAAAGAGGAACACTTTTCGAATCGCTCCTCCAACCACGGAAATGATTTTAATTACCAATTCATCTGTTGGCAGACTCTTCTGGCAGATGTACCTGCAGCTTGGAAAGATAAACGAACTGATTCCTTACTCCAGAGTTGACACTGATAGTGCTTGCCGAATTTGCTCTCAGAAAAGAATCCCGGGCAACAATACATCTGGCACTCTGCTCGAGGAATTTGTCATGTCGTTGACATGTTCAGCCTCCATTGTCCACCCCACGCCGACAGCAGGTCCTTTATATTTCAAAGAAATTGCAGTCTGAATTAATATAATTAGAACGTAGCTGCTATTCACTGCAAAAACTCTTCATTTCCAGGAGTACAGATCTGATGGTGCGTCCGTGCGCAAAATCCTCCCAGTGATGGCTGGAGGGGAGCGAGCAGATAATACATTGACAGAATAGACACCAGTTCATCAGCCTTTATTTGCACCAACTCATGGAAATATAGGAGGAGAAGAAACCTGTCCTATATTTGGCATGTCTCAATAGAAATATCCTTCAGGTTTAGCAGCCTGTAAGTACTTTCATAAAATATGCAGAATAGAGTGTCTGAAGGAAGAGAAAAAATGAAATAGGAAAGATTGCATATCTTCCAAAAGACAGTTATAGGAGGTAGAGTGGATAATTCATGGATAGAGTTACAGAATTAAAAGGTTGTTAGGTGACTTCATTTATTCTTTACTGCGTCGCTGTGTAGAGTCAAGGTCACTAACCAGGAGATGGTCACCAAGTAAAACAACTTGGGTGCTAGATTCTTGAATTTCATTTGTTTGTTATTGTTTATGTTTCTGCAAACACTTGATAATTGATATGGTGGAAGCCTACATCAGCATCCTTTTTTGGAAATAAGATTGATTTATATTCTCTCAAATATGTTAGTATTCTTACCTTGAATGACTCATTTTAGGGGAATAATGACCTGACATATCCATGTGTAGGCTGTTCCTCATGGTCTCTCCTCTGAAGAATTTAGAATGTATCCTTGTGCAAGTTCGTGTTCCTCCAAAATGTATATGTTGAAATCCTAACCCCCAATGTTACAATATTTGGAGCCCATCTGTGGGAGGTAATGAGTTTAGAGGAGATCATGAGGTTGAGGTCCCATGATGGGATTAGATCTATATATATGAAGGGCAGATACAAAGCACACTCTATCTTTCTCTCCTCCATGTAAGGACACAACAAGAAGGCTGCCCCCTGCAAGCCAGGAAGAGACCTCTTCCTAAGAACTGAATGAACATGGGGCTCCTGGGTGGCTCAGTCGGTTAAGTGTCTGACTTCAGCTCAGGTCACGATCTCACGGTCCGTGAGTTCGAGCCCTGCGTTGGGCTCTGGGCTGATGGCTCAGAGCCTGGAGCCTGCTTCCGATTCTGTGTCTCCCTCTCTCTCTGCCCCTCCCCGTTCATGCTCTCTCTCTGTCTCAAAAATAAATAAACGTTAAAAAAAAAAAAAAGAACCGAAGGAACGAACATCTGATTTTTGTTTTTTGTTTTTTTAATGTTTATTTAGTTTTGAGAGTGAGAGACAGGAAAGACACAGAATCTGAGGCAGGCTCCAGGCTCTGAGCTGTCAGCACAGAGCCCGATGCGGGGCTCGAACCCACGAACCGTGAGATCATGACCTGAGCCAAAGGCGGATGCCTAACCGACTGAGCCACGCAGGTGCCCCTGAATGAGCGTCTTGATCTTGGACTTCCCAGCCTCCAGAACCGTGAGAAATAACTTACTGTTGCCTGAGCTCCCCGGCCTGTGGGATTTTGTTAATGGTAGACTGAGCTGACCAGCAGTGTATAGGAGCTCCTCGGGTTAATGAGCACTGAGGAGGGATAATGGTTTCCATTTTCTCGTTTTTCATAGAAGCACATATTGATCTTCACCTGCACTTCTGTGTCGAGATTGCAATAACAGAAATATGGAAAATGGGTAATATAGCATAAAAATAGGGCCAAGGTTTGTGAGTGGCGGAATTCCAGAGATGAAGAGCAGTGTCCCTTTTGATTTTAAACCAGATACATTTTATAATCCAAGTGCATCATGGTAAAGAGCTGTGGAGCCTTTAGGCTCTCTTGATAAAGTCTGGGCACACTTTTCCAGGCAGTATCTTGGAAAAGTCAGGAGTGATCCCTTGCCTCCAGGTTCTCCTATGGAGTGTCTTCCTTGCCTCCCCTGACTTGAAAAGATCGCTTACCATTTTCCATTAGCTAGCAAAGTGCTTTTCAGAAGTAGGTGGGCTTCAGAATCATATGTATGTATGTGTGCGTGTTGTGTGCGTGTTGTGTGGGGGGGGGGAGGCATGCCGATGCTCAGATCCCACAAATCCACTGAGTCAGATTTGCCCACTGTGGTGCCCAAATCGTGTAAGCGGAAAACCTTTCCAAGGACTTCTGCTCAACATACCAAAGCGGATACCCACCGACCAGTGGTCTTTTTCACTGATACAAATCAGCAACTTCACAACTTAGGTGGATCTTTCTATAGGTGATACGTGCGATTAAAAAAAAAAAAACCTGCAGACATTTAATTGTATAAGAGGAAATCCACTAAAGATATTTGGGGCCAGTGGATTATCAGAACACCTGTCAGAACTTTTCTCCATTTGTGTACGTTCCCTTTGCCCTCTGCCACACTCACCCATGTCTAGTTTCTCAGTCTGTCTGTCTTGTTTGGGTTAGAAAAAAATGGCATCTCACAGTGTTAGGCAGTTCCTTTGCTAACAGGTACAATGGGGATTTATATTTTAATGTGAAAAGTCCCTTATTAGAGTAAATGAGTGCTTCTCTTTCCAATGCATTTGTCTTATTACTTTGGATGTTTAATAGTAAGATTGTGCGTTATAAACCCATGTAGACATCCAAGTATATGCACAGATGGAGACTATCAAGCTTGCAGGAAAGGGCAATGGAAGTGGCCTCTGTTTTCTCTATGGAATATGCAAGTCAGACTTGAGCGTGAGAGGTTTAGGGAGTTCTTGTCCCAAGCCTGTTAGTTTCTCCCAGCCACTGTTTCTGACATCACCGTTTTGAATTTTACTGACCGTACAAGAATTCCCTGGAGGGTGGGTGGGAAGTGGATTGGGGAGGAGGGCTTCCTATCTTTTGTTTGATCAATAGATTGTGGGATAGATGCGTCAAGTGGAAAACAGCTCCATTTATCCAAGGAAGGTGATAGTGACTCCTAGGGCCCAGCCTGCTCACCCCAGAGGACTTTATTCTGAGGTTTACAGAATAAACTGATTGGTGAACAGGTACATGGAGTGAATACATGACTGTATTTGTTTGCCAAAACAAAACCAAAACCAAAACCAAAAACAAAAAAATGTTTGTTTGTTTTTTAATTGTGAAAGAAGCATACGCCCATGGAAGACACTATGGGGGGGAAAGAGGAATGTAGGAAAACTGAAGGAGAAACTTTGAGCTAGAGTGCTGATTTTAGAATCAGAGATGTGGATTCAAATCCACCCTTACTAGGTGTATGCTCTTCGGGGAGTTACTTCACGCTTCTGAGCTGGTCTTCTCCTAGGGTCTAGGGGACCAATTCTCATATATTCTATGGGAATAATACCTCTCTTGCATGGTTGTCATAGGGATTTGCTAAAGCACATTCTGTAAAAGACTTCATGAAATTCTGGGAATAGAGTAGTTTTTAACACTACATCTGAGCTGAAAGCACTTTTATTGTTGGTAGCACAGTGTGGTGGTTGCTAACACATGCTCGCCAGGCAAGCAGCCTTGACTTTGAGTCTCCCTTCTGATTTGAGGCAGAATTACTGATATTGGCATTCTTAACGCGACAGCTAAATAACACTTAAAAGAATTTGTTGAGGGGTGGCTCAGTCACCTGCCAGGCAGCGTGGCTCAGCCGGCTAAGTGTCCAACTTCGGCTCAGAACCTGATCTCACCATCAGCAAGTTCAAGCCCTGCATTGGGTTTTGTGCTGACAGCTCAGAGCCTGGAGCCTGCTTTGGATTCTGTCTCCCTCTCTCTCTGCCCCTCCCCCACTCAGGCGCGCATGCGCTCTCTCTCTCTCTCTCTCTCTCTCTCTCAAAAGTAAATAAACATTAAAAAATTTGAAAAGTAAATAAAAGCATTTGTTGAAATCTCTTAACCGACTGAGCCACCCAGGCGCTCCGTGTTGAGATCTCTTATACGAATACTATTATTATCAAAAAATAGATTTCAGTTATGTTTATTTTCCTAACGTATGAACTGAAATTCCCTATTTCTTGCCTTAAGATTACAAACATCCTTCCTGGTTTATAAGAATTATTTTTTGAAAAAACCTCAGAAACAATTAATGCTCATAAGAAAGTATGGAGTCTTTCAACAATGTTTCATTTTATTATTATATTTTCTCTTTCCTGGAAAACCAATGAAGAATGGCAGTTTTATATATAAAACAGTAGTTAGCCTTTATATGGATGGCATTTTCCTAAAAGCCTAGAAGTATTTCACATTTTGCTGAAAAACACCCTGTTCCCAAGTTGGATCTGATTAAAATTCAAATCTATATTAACATCTCATTACTTTCTGAAAAAAGTGAATGCCACACTTAATGGAAAATGCTCAGCGTCTGCCAGCTCTGTTTTGTGGGTTCCTGAGCAAGGCTGTCATAGGACCCAGGAGGGCTGGGTGACAGAGACATCCTTGTTAAAACAGTCACCTGGCGTGAATGCTGGCCCTCGGTTTTCCTTCCTTTCCCCTCTCCCATCCCTACATTGTTTCAGCTGCCAGCCCCCTAATATTTTCCCTAAAGCAAGGGAAAGGGAAGGGCAAAAATGACTTTGAAAGAATAACATTTCTTTCTATGGACTTAAATAGAACACTCAACACAAAACATCCTGTGTTTTCTTTTAATTGATGGCATTCTAACCGTGGTAATGGGTGATCTAAACCAGCGCCTGCTTTTCAAACAGACATTGTTTCAGTCGCATACTATCCTATCAAGGGAAAGTTGTTTGACTATTTAAAATTACAACTTGGACGCCTTCCCCTACAAGCTCTGTGTCTCCTTATCTTGCTGTGCCTTTCTCCCTTCCCCCCTCTGTTATACTTATCACCTTCTAACATGTGTTTATTATGGTTTTTGTTTATTCTCTGACTCCCCTGGCCATCCTGGAAGCAAAGATCTTTGTCTGTTTTGCTCATTGTTGATTTCTCTGTCCTAAAACCTGCCTGGCACAAAGTAGGTACTCAGTAAACATTTGCAGCATGAGTGAATGGACTCGTTCTCACAAGTGTCCTCTCCCATACAATTATGGGGAAGAAAACTGGTAAAAATACGATCCCAAAGTGCTATAAATATAATACGCTTATACTTAGGAGATATATTTGAAGGTATAGTTATGCTTGGAGTTTATATATCTTAGTTGGCAAAGAAAAGATATAAGGGTTGGATGAGAAAGAAATATCTCCTTCCCACCCTCTCCTCTTACACTGCTTTATTTTTCTTCAAAGCCTGGCTCCCCTACCCTACTGCCCTCCAACACGACATATATTTCTTTACTTATTGTCTACCCCCCTTACTAGATGCGAGCTTTCTAAGGGCAGGAACTTGTGTATTTTGTTCGCTGCTATAGCCCCTTTGCTTAGAGCAGTGACTGGCTCAGAGTGAGCACTGAACACATATTTGTTGAATTAGTAAGGGTTTGGGTAAGTGTGCTTGTTGGAGATTATCCACGCCTGGCCCTGAGTTCTGTGGAGTCCACAGCATAATTGAACATTGGGACCTTGGTACTGCTGAGGTGGACGATGGGCAGGGAGAGGAGACAGGGAAAAGATAACCAGGGTGGCATTAACATTATACATTTTCCATTTATGGTGAAAAAGAGGCCCCTTTCGTTTTACATATATGCGGTATAGCACGAGCCAAGGGACTGTGGTTTGGATCCTGGATCAGCTACCTATTTTCAGAATAAACCAAAATAATTTCTTGGTTTCTTGATGTCTCGTTTTCATTGTCCGCAAAATTAAAACGGTTACCTAATCTGTGGTTACAGAGGATAGAAAGGGCTTGACACACAATAGCTGATCAGTAAATGTTAGCTGTCTTCATCATCCTCACCCTCCTCACCATCCAGGGGCTGACAGACTGTAGCTTGAGGGCTAACATCCAGCCGGCGCTTGTTTTGTGAATACAGTTTTATTGGAATACAGCCATGCCCATTCATTTTCTTATTGTCCATGGCTGCTTTCTCACTCCAACAGCAGAATTAAAGAGTTCCAGGAGACTATTTCTTGCAACACCTAACACTTCACTCTCTGTCCCTTGGCAGAAAAAGTCTGTGTACCTCGATCTAGAATATAGTGTGTCAGTAGTGTTAACAGCCCGTGGGCCAGCAAGTGTGGTCCATGGATCAGTGTGACACAAAAACTTTTATTGATCTGTGACAAGGTAAGTGCAGAAAGCAAGAGATAGGTGTCTAGAAACGTTTATAGAATTGCGATGTGCTGTTGACATCCAAGTGCATGATTTGGGCTTACACAAAAGCGTTAGTTTATGACAGATGGAAAATTAAAACAAACAAACAAACAAACTTCTTCCCATTAGAAAAGAATCTGGTGTTTTGTAATGGGATTTTGCTATATTAGTGACTCAGTAAGATATACTTGGTGTGGTTTCAGATGGGAACATCTGGGGGTTCATCAGTGACACACAGGTCCCGAGACTGCAAGTGACCTGGGAAGGTTGATAGCGAGCCCATTAATAACGTCATGCAAATGGGGTTTATATGCAGACGGACGGGCCAGCCACAGTTCACTCATCAGCTAGTACGGTTGTGATGTGTTGCTTCATATCTGCGAGAAGGCGGCCACCTCAGGATCTCGTGTGTGTCTTGTGAACATATATAAATGAATTCCTGAAGTGTATTTTAAGTTGACAATTCATCTTCTCTGAATAGTAAGCCAACAACTTTCCTGGAAATCTAGCAAAACAACAGTTCTATGACCAGCCTTATGTTTTGTTGCATGTGCACTTAAAAAAAGCAGACTGACTCTTTCCTTTTCTGCTCTAGAATCAGTTCCAAACAGTAAGGCGTGCCAGGAAAAACAGACAAACTCTCAGGAACAACAATGCCCATTATGCGTGGGGTAGGAGCCGCCAGACTTTGATTAGTGGCCAGACGTTAACCCCTTTGGTGTCTTATGGGGGAAATGCCAAGTCTGAATCCAGACACTTCCAGGACCTTACAGTCACTCGTGGTGTGAGAACGGGCGCGATTCGTAAAGACTCGTGCAAAAAAAGGACTGTTGTGAGAAGGAAGTGCAAGTTCAAGGCCACATCTCCTTGTTTCGTGAACTGTGCCGTGACTCCTTCTGGCTGGGTTACCTCTGCTTTTCCCTCTGCAGGCCTGCTCGTTGTGGGCGACAAACACACTGCTCTTGCCACGTGCCCCACCTGGGTTCGCAGCTGGATGCCACAAGGAGAGGGCCAAGTTTGGTACTCACAGAGATAACGTGGGGATTCCTTGAGGCTACCACCTACAATAAAGTTGCTAGAAAGAATTCCTGAAAACTCTTTTATGATCAATTTCTTCCTCACTTTACATATCCTGTAGGTAGACAGGTTGTACTCTATTTTGAAAGCTACAAAGAGCAGAGAGCGGTGCCTTTGATGGTGGGAGAGTGACAGCATGTGTCTGCAGTGTGTGTGTGTGTGTGTGTGTGTGTGTGTGTGCATTTCATTTGTTTTTGTACTTTACTCTTTAATATATATTTACTGGTAATATACTGTGGGGTGACTGAAGATATCAGGTTAATTGCAAACATAAAGTAATTATTACCATTTATTATTTATTTTTGCAGGTCAGTCAGCATTATGTTAAACATTTTACACACACATACTTTAATTCGCTTTATCCTTAAAAAAAAAAAAGCCAATGAAATAGCCCCGTTTTACATATTCGTAAATCATGTTCCAGAAAACTCAAGGGCACATGGCTAGTGAATGTCAGAACTAGGATTTACATCCAGATCTGTCTGGTACAAAACCCATTCCCTTACTCATTTTGCTGAATTGCTTCCCTAAAGATGAATTTAAAAAATGAAAGGCATTTTCCTAATTTCTTGGAATTTGGATCTTGCTTGGTGAGAGAGGCACGTGGTGCAGAATTGAAAAGGCTGTGACACAGCTATGCATAGAATACCATGATTAACGAATTCTGTTGGAAGGCAGGACAAGGTGGGACAGGGTAGAGGAAGGTCCCACAGAGAAAGTAGTACTTGAGCTATGCTTTTGCCGAGTGGGACATTCATGGGGTGGAGTGGGGGGGGGGAGGAGAGAGAGAGAGAGAGAGAGAGAGATTCAGATTCAGCTGGGTGTACTTTGTGCAGGAAGAAATCTAGACTTACGCAGAGGCACAAAGACTTCTGGCTTACTGAGTGATTCTATGATACAGGACAGAGAACTCGGCAGTGGGAAATTCTTTAAGGTTGCTCCTTCACTATGTCCATACCTTGGTCTCCTTTATTCTCCATTGCATTGTGATGCCTTATTAGAAGGGGACACAGGGAGAAAGTGAGTTCAGTCTGAGTAAATCAGAGATGATAATGACTGTTAATGGAAACTTCAGGAAAAAGACAAAGGTAACTCCATCCCTCTGCCTTTTGCAAGGGTGGGACCCTTACGGGATAACTGTTTCAGGGATGAAGGTGTATGCCAGCCCTGGGAGTGAAGATGCAGGTTTTGGCCTTGTCTTAGTACCACATGGAGGGAAAAAGGAAATGATGTGCTTGGTTTTTTTTAATTGTATTGTTTCACCCTGAAGGGCGTGGATCCCCAATTCTTTCACCAGAGAAGGAGGACAGATAAAGAAAAGAGAGTTGTATCCACAGACAAACCCTATGTGAAGATGACCGTAGTAAAGGGAATGCCCCGTCTGACCATTTGGGAATAAGGAGTCATCACGTATTCAGTCCCAATCAGGGGGGCAATCCTGCTCAAATAGAAGGAGAACAATGACTTCATGGCCAGGTTGTTTGTCAACCTTGCGCTGTTCTGTCTGGCACAAATGTAAGGCAGTCAGCATAAATACAAGCGATGTTGTTGGCAGTCACAACACCACAACTCTGGGGTTTCACTTTGAGAAAATGAGACTTATTTTTGAAATTTGGGAGGTTAAGACTTCAGAGCGGAATGATCACCAGAATATTTACTTGCAATGATTCTGGGTTTTGTGTATATTTTAAAAAGGGATACTGGGCTCTTCTATATTATTACAGAGTCCTCTCGGCTTCCAAATCTTCCTATAAAATGCCTCTTCTCTTGCCTTTAAATACATTCTGTGACTGAATATGATTATGGGATATTACATGCATCCTTGTCTATTCAAAAGATCATGAAATAAAATGCCCATCATTAAAGCCCCAAAGTGATTGGATTGGCATGAAGAACGGGGATGGGGCTGGCATGGGAGAGAGGATCTGACTCTGGGATTTCATGAAATCCAAAACAATAGGACAGCTGCTTTTCTATAAACAGATTATTATTATTATTTCTACCTAGACAGCTTGATAGCAGCCATTATCTTCTTTCTGGGTGTCTTATCAAGTTCCGGTTGTGTGCAGCATGGGTGATAAGGAATGAGAAATGCCACCCATGGGATCGCCAAAGATTATTTCCACGCACTGCTGTTCATCAACAGCAAATCCCTTAGAACTGAAAAGTAGTCCTATTGTTCACGCTGGGCAGTGCTATTCTGACTACACCAAGAGAGCAGAAAGAGGATGTAGTTGCCATTGTGTGAAAGATTGAAATTTCATTACTCTCAGGTAAAGTTCAAGTAGTCTTGATTTTGAAAAGAAGCATCATCATGGAATATCTTTGAAGAGGGAGAAGACAAGGCAGGACAGAAGAATGAAATGAGCTCGGAGCTTTTCAGGACTATGAGAGAGTATAAAGAGAGAGAGAGAGAGAGAGAAAGGATAATACTTTCAATCACTGGCACTTAAAAAAGCCAGGCAGCTAAGCCTCGAAGGAATTGAGCATCATTGCATTACCATTACTTGTGATCCAGTAGTTTAATGTAAAGAATCTACATACAACTCATCAGAAAACAGTTCGCTTTCTGAATTTCTACCTAATTGTCTCTGGTTCATACCAAGTTCTTGAATGAAATGAATCCGTTGATGTTGAAAAGTATTCCTTTATTTCTCAGTGAAAAAAAAAATGTTTTATTACTGATGTAGATGTGCTGGCTGTAAATATTTGAGGGGTAAAAAAATACAATCTTATTTTATTTCTATTCCAGGGTCTCAGCATCTCAACTTTTTCTCTGACTAAAGCAAAGATTGTGTGAGGGAAAAAAACAAAAGCAAAAACTGAAGTGTATGATTCATTTGTACTATATCCTTATAGGATTTCCTCCCAAGGTATCCAGAGATCTTTAGGCTCCCTTAGACACAGTTTTAGAGTCATGCTGGCATTATAAATAAGCTACTTGGAAGGGAGCCAAATAAAATTTTTCCAACATCTTAAATCACTATTCTGAAATTGGAATTTCAAATGAATAAAATACTTTGCTCTTAAACCAACAACTTCTGAAATTAGATTTCAATCATGGAATCATTAAAATGAGGAATGGAAAGAGGTTGGGAAGGTAAAGAGCAAAGAGGGGGCACAGAGAAGGAAAGAGAACATAGGAACAAAGGAAGGGACTTTGATTTCGTTTTAGAGTGTGAGCTCCAGGGGGTAAGACCTGTTCTTGATGTTTCTATAACACCTGCAACTGAGTAAGTACTCAGGAGGTATTTGCTAAATGAATTAGTGCAAGATGTGTAGAAAATATGGTTTCAGTGTTAATATATCCAAAGGAACTTTCTCCTAACTAAACAAGTTTTTTGTTTTGTTTTGTTTTGTTTTAGTTTTTTCAGCTGTTAAGCATTTACTGGGAAGCCTAGAGCTTCTCCAACTTTAATACACATATGAATTATCTGGGGATCTTCTTAAAATACAGATTCTAATTCAGTAGGCTTGGGATAGGGTCTGAGATTCTGCATTTCTATCAAGCTCCCATGGGATGCCAAGTCTACTGGCCCACAGATTACACTTTGAGTAGCAATGTGCTACAGTTAAGACATGGGGGGCTGGTTTGGCAGTCATGAGCTCTGAGTTCTCTTCTCTGACATTAACCATTTGGGTTTTTAAGCCAAGTGATTTGTTTTCTTAGCCTCAGTCTCCCATCTATATAATGGGTTGGATGCACATGATTTCTAGGGTTCTTACAGACTTAATATTTTAAAAGAAAGAAAGAAGAAAGAAAGAAAGAAAGAAAGAAAGAAAGAAAGAAAGAAAGAAAAGAAGGAAGGAAAGAAGGAAGGAAGGAAGGAAGGAAGGAAGGAAGGAAGGAAAGAAGGAAGGAAGAAAAAATTTAGAGAATGCCTGGTCTGTCTCTAAAAATCCCAGGGAGGCTAAATTACTCCTTTTCGAAGTTGCACAGGTAATTTGGCATAGCTGAATTGTGATTCAGCTGATTCCTGAGGTGTAATAGAGTAATTTTTCCACTACCATTTCTTTTATCATTATTAATTATTTTTGTGGGTTGCTTACAATTCGCCTGATACAATGCTAAGTATTGGGAATACAAAGATGAGTAAATTATCATATTTTATTATCAGATCTCTTGCCTGATTAACTGAGAGTTTTCCATGCTTCAAGGTGACAGCCAACTAATAAATGCAAATGTCTAATATGTGCTAATATGCTAGTCCTTCCTTCTCAGTGATAGAACCGGTTAATGGTTGCAATATAATGTAGGCAAAGATGGCCCCGATTCTTCAACTCTTCCCTATCTATTCCCTTTGCCGTGTGACTTTCCAGTTTATCATATCAAAAGGTAGAATTGCCCCTCCTCCCCTCCACTTCCTGACTTTGGGCTGGCTTGTCACTTGCTTTGAATAATAGAAGGAACCAAGTGCCGGTTCTAAGTCCTGACCACACGAACTCTTGTCCATTTTTGTTTCCTCTCTCACACTACTGCCACTAACATTAGACAAGCCTGGGACAGACTCCTGGAGGGTGAAGGCCCACAAGGAGTGATCAACTGTCCCAGGTGAAGCCAACCTAGACCAGTCTCCAGCCAGCCCCCACACAGATGTGTGTCAAAGCCCAACCAGGGGCAAAAGTTGCTCACCCAGTCCACTGCTGACCACAGATGCACAAGTGAGCTCAGCAGAAACAGGAAGCACTGCCCAGTTTATCCACAAACACTGAGCAATAATAAATGCTTACTAAAGCCAGTTAGTTTTGGGGCGCTTTGTGATGTAGTACAACGATGGCTTTCTGAACGCAAAGCTTTCAGTTAGATAAATGGTTCGGGTAGGGTTTTCCCAGGAAGACAATAGGTGAGAATTTATGGGGTGGCATGGGCTTTACTACCCCTTCTACATTTTTGACTTGCTTCTCATAAAAGGGGGAGGCGTTTAGCTTGTATTGTGTTTTATTTTACTGATAACAGAAAGATGTGCACAAGGATCACAGGAAACACTAAGTTTAGAGATTGAAGCTGAAGATAATATACATGCATATTCCTGTCCCAAAGGAAGCATAGGAGACAGAGACAACACCTAAAGTCACAAAAGAAAATGAATGTTTGAGTCCTGGTTCGGCCATGTGGCTGTGTTATCTTGAGCTTTGATTTTCTTCTGGTAATCAGGTATAACCGTAGCTGCCTATCTTCCTTCATACAGTGTCATGAGATGTAGTAAATACAAAAGTGCTCTGTCAAAGATATTTGCAAATGACATACCTGATAAAGGGTTAGTGTCCAAAATCTATAAAGAACTTATCAACCTCAACACCCCCAAAAACAAATAATCCAGTTAAGAAATGGGCAGAAGACATGGATAGACATTTTTCTAAAGGAGACATACAGTCACACGAAAAGATGCTGAGCATCACTCATTGTCAGGGAAATACGAATCAAAACTGCAATGAGATGTCACTTCACACCTGTCAGAATGGCTAAAGTTGGCAACACAGAAAACAACAAATGTTGGTGTGGATGCAGAGAAAGGGGAACCCTCTTACATTGCTGGTGAGAATGCAAACTGGTGCAGCCACTCTGGAAAAGAGTATGGGAGTTCCTCAAAAAGCTAAAAATAGAACCACCCCATGACCCAGCAGTTGCACTAGTAGGTGTTTATCCAGAAGATACAAAAATACTGATTTGAAGGGACACATGCATGCTGATATTTATAGCAGCATTATCAACAATAGCCAAATTATGGAAAGAACCTAAATGTCCATCAAACGACTGAATAAAGAAGAAGATGTGGTACACACACACACACACACACACACACACACACACACTGGAATATTACTCAGCCATCAAAAAGAATGAAATCTTGCCATTTGCAATGACATGGATAGAACTAGAGTGTATAATGCTAGGCGAAATAAGTCAGAGAAAGACAAATACCATATGATCTCACTCATGTGGGCTTTAAGAAACAAAACAGATGAACATAGAGGAAAAAAGAAAGAAGAGAGAGGCAAACCATAAAATAGACTCATAACAATAAAGAACAAACTGAGGGTTGTTGGAGGGGAGGTGGGCAGGGGGATGGGCTAAATGGGCAATGGGGATTAAGGAGGCCATTTGTGATGAGCACTGGGTGTTATATGTAAGTGATGAATCACTCAATTCTACTCCTGAAATGAATGTTACACTACATATTAATTAACTGGAATTTAAATAAAAACTTGAAAGAAACAACAGACCAAACAAACAAACAAACAAACAAAAAACAACTAGTCATTTTAGGAAAAAATTATTTCCTTTTCCCTCCATAAAAATGTTTCCTTTTTTACTTATTATTTATTAATTATTTATTTAAAAAATTTCCTTTTCCCTCCCGTTTCTCATGTCTTTCTTCCCAAAAACACATGTCTTACTTTTCTTTCTTACAGTTGTTTCTCTTAGTATTTCCAGAAGTTTTAAATATATTTATTAGAATTCTTAATGCTTAGAAACCTTAATTTCTAGTAAAATTTCAGCTGGAGGCAATTGTGAACCGTGTGTCACATCAGGATTTCTTAAATTTGCAAATGTATGAATAAATCTGAAAATTTTTCGAAATGTGCTTTTTTGTGATACAATCTTTAATATAATGTAAAACATGTTTACTAACAGACCCAAATTTATCTTTAGTTTCACTGTAATAAGCCACAAGTACATAAACCCAAGTTTCATAATAAAAAAATGCTCTGTCAAATAGTAACTGGTATGCAAATGTTACTTATTTTGAACATCACACTCGGTTTATTTTATTTTCACGTAACAACATCTAGTAATTATTGAGAAGTCATTAATCCCTATGTAAGTATAATAACAACTACTTTATGTATATTAGCTGGTTTTCAAATTGACTTTATCTAACTTATCACATTTTGATTCTCCAGTGATGCCTGGAAATGCATGTCTCTATTTTCTCATTTTGCAGATGGGAACCTCTGCTGTTTTCTAAATTATGCTGTTCCTAAGGCTGAGATCACGGACACGTCTGCTAAGATATGAACCCCACCATTTTGGAGGGGTTTTTTTTTTTTTTTTTTGTAAGAGTCAAAGTTGGTGAATAAATCAGATCTTTGGCTTTTATTACCTAGTAGAAGCCTCACCTAGCATTACGATTTTTTCATAACAGCTGTTGTCTATGAGGTGTCATTCTCTTTTTCCCCAAGACATTTTTAAAATGAGAAAAAGATAACGGTTCCTCTGAAATTGCATCTTGGCCTAGTGTTTGTATTCTGAAGTCATCAGATTATCTATTTGATGATGTTAATGGACTAAACACACAATGAAATTATTATCCTCAGAGCGCCAGGCGTGAATTTTAATTTTTGATTATGTAGTTGTCTTGGCGGATAGTGTGGATCCCGGGCTCAGGCAATTTCTATCTGAATTATGTACAATGGCCTAAGTATAATACTACACTCATTTTGATCATATCTTACCATCATTCCGGTTGTAGCATATTTTGGTAATATGACAGACAGTCGCTCTTGGGACATTATACTAGCCGCTCTTTGTTAAGAGCCAATGGTGTGAGAGCCAAAACTCATTTGGTCCCCACAGGAGCCTATTGAACGAGATCTGTTAAGATTCCCATTTTATAGACAAGGGGACTGAAGCACCAAGAGTTTGGGTAAGTTGCCTAAACTCACACAGCGGGTATGTGACAGGACTGGATTTTTAGCTTGGCCATGAGAGTAGACAATTCCTATATTACACATCTCTCTATTTTTTTGTACTATAAGCTTTTCTTTACGTCAGACACCAAGAAAAATGGAAAATGGTATGTGTTCACAGGCAGTTCAGGCACTGTAAAGTCCCTTGCAGAAATCTTCTAGCAGTCAGCTTTTAGTAGGATCTTGCCCTGTGTGCTAGACGTGTTGGGGATAGAAAAGAAGTAGAAGAAATGCTCCCTCCTAATGCACCTGAAGATTTGTGTGAGGAGGCGATTTTTCTGTAGGGTTTGGAGGGTAGAATTGGTGCTGTAAGTTTGGAAGCTTATAGTGGGGAGACAATTGATAGCAGCCCACGAAATCACTTCATTTCCGGACATTGCCGTCCAGATTCCACTTGGGTCTGTTAGTCCTTGCAACATGGACAGGCTCACCTTCAACCTCTCAGTTCTTCAAACAGAAAAAGCACGAGGCTGCTCCAAATTTCTTCTTGCAGTCTTTTTGCCCACATCTTGTGGTTTCTACTTACTTCCATGTCAACCCAGACATGGATGTCAAACCTTTCACAAGTTTCCATGGGAAAGCCAACCTGTACCCGTTATAGATTGAATTGTGTACTGCAAAAATTCATGTGTTGAAATTCTAACCCCCGCAACCTCAGAAGGTGGTCTGATTTGAAGACAGAGGTGTTACAAATGTAGTTAAGATGAGGTCATACAGAGATGCGGTGGGCCCCTGACTCATAGGTGTCCTTATAAAATGAGGACATTCCAGCGTAAATACAGATGCAGGGAGAACACTTGAGTAGATGAAGGCAGAGATGAGGGTGATGCTTCTATACACCAAGAAACACCAAAGTTTCCAGCAACCCACCAGAAGCTAGCGAAGAGGCATGGGACAGAAGGACCCCGCCATGTTGACACCTTGACCTCAGACTTCTAGCCTCCAGAACTGTGACAATAAATTTCTATTGCTTAGTCACTGGATCTGTGATACTTTGTTACAGCAGCCCTAGAAAATGAAGACACCATTGTACCCCAATGTTTCTAGCAGCACTCTCAACAATAGCCAAATTATGGAAAGAGCCTAAATGGCCATCAACTGACGAATGGATAAAGAAATTGTGGTTTATATACACAATGGAGTGCTACGTGGCAATGAGAAAGAATGAAATATGGCCTTTTGGAGCAACGTGGATGGAACTGGAGAGTGTGATGCTAAGTGAAATAAGTCATACAGAGAAGGACAGATTCCATATGTTTTCACTCCTATGTGGATCCTGAGAAACTTAACAGAAGACCATAGGGGAGGGGAAGAAAAAAAAATGATTAGAGAGGAAGGGAGACAAAACATAAGAGACTCCTAAAAACTGAGAACGAACTGAGGGTTGATGGGGGGTGGGAGGGAGGGTAGGGTGGGTGATGGGTATTGAGGAGGGCACCTGTTGGGATGAGCACTGGGTGTTGTATGGAAACCAATTTGACAATAAATTTCATATTAAAAAAAAATAAAAATAAATAAATAAACATTAAAAAAAAAAGAAAATGAAGACACCACCAAACATTTCCTCACTTGAGTAGATTTTACTGAAGATATTTGGGGGGGAGGCATGTCACAGGGAGGGGTCACATCACACAACCCACAGGATCCTCTCCGTTAAACTGCCCCACCTCTGCCCCCCACCCCCCATCATCTCCCCCATCCTGGGTTAATCTCTAAACACTCAGTTTCATATTCATCTCCCTATTTTTTTTTTTTTTTTCAGAGTATTTTCCCTTCCTTTGAAGTTGAAGCTACCACCATCTAGGTCCTGGAGCTCAGCTTCTAGCCCAACCATTCATCAAAGTACATGTCAAACACAAGCAGCTCATTCACTTAGAGGAATTCCTGTGCCAAATGTTACAGTAAGAGCATTTTCTAGATGGCCTGGTTTCAAATCTTGGCTCTGCTACTGACGAGCTAGGTGAACTTGAGCAAGTTACTCCACCTCTCTGAAATGAGAATAATAGTAATGCCACCGCATAGCATCTGTCTTGGGTTTGGTGCCTCCTACCCCCGACACAGAGGCAGATATTTGTGCACAGCACACTGGGCGAGGCTCTCAGGAATAGCACTGTGAGGAAGGGAGACGAGCTGGATGGACCGAGAGAGCTGACTTGTGATGCAGGTACTCGCTCATCGGCCCTTCGCATGGGGAGCTGTGCCTTCAGAACGGTCTCATATTAAGGCAAGGGGGCTGTATCTTTGTCCAGTCTCACAACAACTAGTTAGAAGCGGGCTATACCCAGTGAGGGTTCATAACCTTTGGCAAGGCGGTTCCCTTTGGCTGAAAGCAATTTTTTGAGAGGAGCTCAGCTCTGAGCGGTCAGTCACCGACACTGTCTTGATAGCCGGGGAATGAGGGCCTTGGATGCTTTTCAAGTTTCCAAGCAGGCAGGAAAGTTTCCAGGTGACACCTCCCAGCATGAACTGCAGGATTATTGTGAGCACGAAACAAGTCACCATGTAAAATATGCTTGGAACAGAAGCTGGTGTGTGGTAAGTGCTGCATCCGTGAGAGCCAACATGTACTCAAGGTTCACGTGAGCAAGTTGTAGCTTTATGTAGTTGCATACGGTTTACAAAATGATTTCACTTGGATTTTGATTCTTACAGAGGCCCTGGAGGTGAGGGAAGTAATAGCTATCTCATCTCACTTGCTTTCTGTGAGGAAACTGAGACTCAGAGGAGTTAAATGACTTGCCCAACGCCACTCGGGTAGTAGGGACCTTGTTCTCTGTTTTTAATTTCCTCTTCCTGATTTGTGACCACAGCTAATTTTGGAAGCCACGAGTACCCATGCATAGGCTCAGTCTCACCAACCCTAATCTGACGACAGACTGGTTTTAAGGATTTACAATGCCCTAGTTCAGCACCGGGATTCAGCATTCACGGTCTTGTGGCTGGCCTTACCTTGAGCCATGCTTAAGTCACAAAGGTGGCTGATAGAGACGTAGGTACTTCACCAGGGAAGGTTGGCCAGCTGGCTGTAAGAGCCCTTGTGAGGTAGCTTGACCTTAGTGGGTTCTCTGTGTTGTTGTATTGTCTGGCCGGCCACTTGAAAGACATGATTTTGTGTTGTCTGAGAGTAGAGAAGGTTTCAAGGGAAGACTATACTAAATAAATACAGAAAAGACTGGTGTTTAAGCTAGACTTCTGCTTTTCAAAATTGCCCAGAATATTTGAATCCCCAGAGCAAAACCTTCTTCTCCCCACAAGCAAACGAATCAAACATTTGCTCGGAAAACATAACATAAGGGCAAAGGGAGTGGGTTGGTCTTAAGAAATATACCTCAGCTAAGATGCTGGATGTCCCCTTTCTTTTTTGTGGGAGGGCCAGCCTAGACTTTCTTCATGCTTTTGTCTGGAGACCGGAGGCCCCACGACCCTGGTTAGGGTTGTACATGCACGGCTAGTTTTTGTCTCTGGAACGTTCATTTTTCTGTGTTCCATGGTTGACCAACTTGCCTCTGGAGACCGTCACATTAATAACTCTAATGAGTTTACAGGGAAGGCCTACTCTGGCCAGATGGCCATTCTGACTCCTTAGAGAGATTTTGCACATCTCTGTGCTGACTTCATAGCTTACCTCTCAGCGGGCAATGCCATGCTCTTTATTTAGAGAGGCAGCAGAGTAAGCAGTGTTTAGAGCTCATGCTCTGAAATTAGATTGCCTTGGCTTACATCAGCTTACCTTTTGCTAACAGTGTGACCTGGGACTAGTTGTTTTCAGTAGATGTGACTCCGTTCCTTCAGCCACATAACGGAGGTCACAGTAGGCCTTTATAGGGTTGTTTAAAGATTTAATAAAGCGATTGGTATAAAGCACTTGGAAGGGTGGCTGGAAAAAAGCAATGGCTAATAAATCTTAATAAATGATACATATCTTACAGACTTTTGCTTACAAACTAATAACAGAGAGAATATTTATTGAGTGCTACTATAATCCAGACACTGTTAGAGGACTTTTACCTGAATATCATTTAAACCTTCCAAAACTCAGTAGGATGGAAAATATTTGGAGTCTATTTTATAGGGAAAAAAATGGAGATGCAGAGGGAGGTTAGAAACCATAGCCAAGGGGTGGAACTGCTAATCGAGGGGAATCAAGATTATCATCTCTATGTAATACCTACATGTTTCAATCCTGCAAATGAACTTCAACCCTGCCGTCTGTGCTGGGGTCCTTTCCTTGGTAACATTGTGTCTCAAACTTGTGCCCTACAATGCTTTTTCCAGTCCCAGAAAGACAAAAGCTAGATCTCTCATGCCACCAGGAAGCTGGAGCTCTATTACCTACTGACCCATGTCCCTGTTTCTCCAGCTTGCTTGTCCCCCTATCTGAGCAGTGCTGTGTCCCAAATCCCCCTTGTCCCAGGCTACCTCTTCTGAGGGCTGTGTTGAAGTCCCCAGTAGCAACTGCTGCATGAATCTTCCCCCGGCTCCCTGATGCAGTTCCTCTGGGTAACATGTTCCACCTGCCCAACTGGACTTCTTTAAACGAAGGCAGTTAGGGTCCCCCCTCTTAGGCTCCAGTGCCACACTCCAAGGTGGGGGATGGTCACCGGTCTTGGGGTCCTTTGCATTGCCTGCTGGGTAGTTTGTAACCAGGGAAAGCCCATACCAGTCTTAAAATATAATTATAAAAGGAGTAACTGGAATTGAACCCTTGTCTCCTGACTCTGCACTTTTCATTGCAGGTGGGATTGAGAGATGGTGGCTGGGGCTGGTTGTTCGGTGTAGACTACATGGATAGAAGTAGGGCCTGGAGGCCCGAGGCTCCAGCAAGATGCTTCTACCCAAGTAGTAAAGAATCCTGGCAGCTAAAGGACTAACCCAAGGTCCTCTGAAAACAGAGGTGGTCCAAACCCCAGTGGTGGCTTATAAGACCACATGCTCAGAGAAGCAAGAGGAAGGGACTACTGAGACTGAATCATTCAGAGAGGACTCAGAGTTAGCTGACGACAGTTCAGAGGGCAAGCAGGTCAAGAATGAGCAAGAGGGAGTTCCAGAGGACTCTGTCAATTATCACTGCTCTTTGTACTCACATCTTCC
Source organism: Panthera tigris (assembly GCF_018350195.1). NCBI lineage: Eukaryota > Metazoa > Chordata > Mammalia > Carnivora > Felidae > Panthera > Panthera tigris. Next base: position 112,636,271 of record NC_056666.1, on the reverse strand, counting down.
AGATGTGTGTGCATGGGGTGCAGACACTCAAACAAGCTTAAAGGATCTGTGATTAGTGGGACAGGTTCAGATCCCTTCTCTTTTATTACCCTCTACCTCATCATCTTGTCTTCTTTTTTTAAATTTAATTTTACATCCAAATTAGTTAGCATATAGTGCAACAATGATTTCAGGAGCAGAGTCCTTAATACCCCTTACCCATTTAGTCCATCCCCCCTCCCATCACCCCTCCAGTAACCGTCTGTTTGTTCTCCATATTTAAGAGTCTCTTATGTTTTGTCCCCCTCCCTGTTTTTGTATTATTTTTGCTTCCCTTCCCTTATGTTCATCTGTTCTGTGTCTTAAAGTCCTCATATGAGTGAAGTCAGATGATATTTGTCTTTCTCTGACTGATTAATTTCACTTAGCATAATACCCTCCAGTTCCATCCACATAGTTGCAAATGGCAGGGTTTCATTCTTTTTGATTGCTGGGTAATACTCCATTGTATACATATACATCTTCTTTGTCCATTCATCCATCGATGGACATTTGGGCTCTTTCCATACTTTAGCTATTGTTCGTAGTGCTGCTATAAACATTGGGGTGAATATGTCCCTTCAAAACAGCACACCTGTATCCCTTGGATAAATACCTAGTAGTGCAATTGCTGGGTCATAGGGTAGTTCTATTTTTAATTTTTTGAGGAACCTCCATACTGTTTTCCAGAGTGGCTGCACCAGCTTGTATTGCCACCAACAATGCAAAAGAGATCCTCTTTCTCCACATCCTCGCCAACATCTGTTGTTGCCCGAGTTGTTAATGTTAGCCATTCTGATGGGTGTGAGGTGATAGCTCATTGTGGTTTTGATTTGTATTTCCCTGATGATCATCATCTTAAGTCTTAAGAGCAGGTATCTAGTTTAGCTATAGACAAGACCTTTCAAGAGCTCACCATCTGTTAAATATCACTGAGTCCTAGAGGAGAGAGAGAAGGTAGAATTTTCTTTTTGTGATTGATGAAAGCCTGTTATGAGACTCTGGTACTGTCAGGATTTTGATGTTGCTCTTGGGCAGCTTTGGATAATTGGGCACCGTATCTGTGCATCAAGCTCTGCAATTGCTCTTAAAAAGCATTGGCTTGTTTCATGTCCGTGTGCTTTTGTCTATGCTGTCCCCTCCACTAGTTGTGCCCCTTCCTCTCTGCAACACTGCTGAGGCTTTCTCTGACTTTGTGCTTCCTGGCATTGTGGGTTGTAGTGATCATAACCCCGATCTTCATTGCACGCTAACTCTGTATCAGGCACAACCAATTTCTGAGCCAAATATTATTGCTATCTTCATATAGCAAATAAAAACAGACTTCAGTTAAGTTTATAATTCTCCCAAGGTAATCTGTATCCACAGAATTCAAACCCAGATGTCTGACTTCAAAATCCAGGTTTTAACCACTATGAAAGCTGTCTGCGGGTCATGCATCCATTCATTCATCCATCTTGCAAATACTCATTGAGAGTTTCCTATGTGCAAGGAAACTCTTGGCCCTGGGAATACAACAGATAAAATTTCTACCTTCGTGGAGTTTGGGTTTTACACCTCCTTCATGGAGGAGACTGTCAATAAGAAGATGTGTAAAAATATGTAATGTAATTCCAGGAAGTTGTAAGTTCAGTGAAAAAAAAAATAACACAGGAAAGAGAATAGAGGTGAGGTGCTCTTTTAAGTGGCAGAGTGATGGAAGTCTGCCGAGAGAAGGGGGTGTTTTGGCCCAAACCTGACTGAATGGCATTATTTTCTGTACCACAAAAACTATGATCTCCTTTTTTTTTTTTTTTTTATGTCTCCCCAACATGCTTCTAGGTTTACGGTACCCAAAAGATGATTGCATGGGGGAAAGGAGAATATGATTAAGAACATCAAACAATGGGCTAGGAAGTCATGTCTGAAGTAGCATGTGATTAATGAGAGCATTTTCCTGGGGGTTTAGTTGGAGGAGAACGCAGTGGGCGAATGTTCCTCTTAACTCCTTGTATTTCAAGGCCCAGTGACTTCCTGGCCAAGAAATACATGCTAACCCCTCTCCCCAGTGTTTTCTGTGGCTTGCATTTTCATTGGCTAAGTATATTTCAACCCAGTCAGCTCGCCTTGTGTCCGTCTACTGAATATTCCTGCATCTATGTACGGCACCAAGGTTCTTGAAAGCTGATCAAAAAGGGATTGAGTTCTGAAACTATAGTTGTCAAGGTAGCAAATTTGATACTTAAGTCAGGTACACCTTAATGATTTCATCATCTCACACCAACTCCTAGAGAGAATTCGCTTTTATTCATGAATGGAAAATCATGGGGAAACAGGAGACTTTGCAGTTTCTTGATCATTGGGCGGGAAGGAAGGGCTTGGATATTCATTCAGCTTTTCATTTATAGCTTTGTCCCTTAGGTGTTAAGATACTATAAACCAATAACCAACCCTGTCCAAACCAATTAAGAAAGCTAAAGGCTAACTCTGCAAATGCAGGCAGTTTCAGAAAAGTAAATCAAAATTAGACACACCTAATGAAATGACTCTAGGAGGAAAGTAAGAGAGTTATTTGCAATTTTCGTTTAATTAAACTGTTTGGATTTCACTGTTAATGTATGAACTTCATGCTGAGCCTCTGCAGATTCAAACAGGGCATAAGGGAATTAGAGAGAGAGAGTCCGGGGACCAAAGGCAGGGACGAAGGTAGGAATGGGGGAATGACATGTTAAACATTTGGACTGGTCAGATGTGTTGAATTCTGATATGGCGGCATCCATGTCAGAGATTGCCAACATTTAGCGAGCACACCCTGAATACCCTGATCAGTGCTGAAGTACCATTTCTCTTTCCAACATTTCTGCTTTGCTGCCCCACATACCAAAGCACACCCAGTCAGATGCCAGACTGGGGCTGTTTCAGGCTCTAAAATTACCCAACGTGCCATAGATTAAGACTATCACTCGGAGCTCATCCAGAAGTCTACCTCAGGGAGTTAGAAATAAGTACATGATTCTCTTTATAGACTGACATGTAAATTATGAATTTGCCTTTTAATGAAAGGCATTTTAATATTTTATTTCTTAGTTTGGCAAGACAGAGTACCTTCAGGAGAAGAAGTGTCACTCCCCACTCCTGAAGCCATGGCAGACATTGTTAATCAATCTCTGCACTCTCTTTCTCTGGTCCTGATCTTGGCCTCAGTATAATTTACAAAACAGTGCTCTGGGCAGCAACTACCGATTGGTCCAGGTAGGATTGCAACTGAAACCTCCTTGTCATCTTTACACTACATGGCATTCTGTTTTACTTAATCCTGTATATATATATATATATATATATATATATATATATATATTTTTTTTTTTTTTTTTTTTTTTTTTTGGGGGGACAGAAAGAGACAGAGCATGAACGGGGGAGGGGCAGAGAGAGAGGGAGACACAGAATCGGAAACAGGCTCCAGGCTCCGAGCCATCAGCCCAGAGCCCGACGCGGGGCTCGAACTCACGGACCGCGAGATCGTAACCTGGCTGAAGTCGGACGCTTAACCGACTGCGCCACCCAGGCGCCCCCTTAATCCTGTATATTTAACAGCAGGGTCCTCACGTGTTGTCCTATGATACACCTTAAAAATATATTTAAAATTAATAAAAACTTTAAGACTGCATAGCTATCATTGCTTGAATGAACAAACGTTCAAATGCACCGTTTAATTTACACCGGAAATCTTCATATTAGAATAGGTATCAGGAAAACCTCTTTCATGTTGAGCTCTGCCATTTTATGAGCTTTTACAAGTGTTGACTAACCAGCTTTGGAGTTTGGCAAGGGCAATGTGTAGCTCTAAGATACAAAAGCATTAAAAAAGCAAAACAAAGAAAGGCAAAGAAGTGTGTGTGTGTGTGTGTGTGTGCGTGTGTGTGTGTGTGTTGGAGAGGGAAAATGTAGAAAAAGGCTCTCGCTCTCTCTCTCTCTCTCTCTCTCTATCCTCAACACACACACACACACGCACACACACACACACACATAACCTTATTTAGTTATTTATGGCCACAAAATATGCCTTGCATATGGGGAGAGTCTTCATTCATCAGTTTTATTTGTGTCAAAATGTATTGAGGTTTTACTGAAAAAGTCAGAATGGGAAAGTCAAGAAGCTTTAGGAATCAAAGGTCTTTTGCGTGGATCTTGGGGTGTCATTGGTGCTTGCCTATGGAAATTTGGGAAAATTATTTACCATATCAAAGTCTTGGTGTCTTCTGGAAAGTGGCTGATATTGTAATAATATTTATCTTTCAGGGTTTTTATGAGGATTAAGTGAGATGAACTTCTCTGGTGACGTTTTGAAGCTAATGTGCTGAGTAATACAGGTTGTTTTTGATAAATGGTATGCGGAGTACTTATTAAAACATAAGACACATAATATCTATTGCTATACATCAGCATTATGACCATTTTTCAAAAAAATTAACATTTATTCTTGAGAGAGAGAGAGCGAGCATGAGCGGGGGAGGGACACAGAAGGGGAAGCAGGCTCCAGGCTCTGAACTGTCAGCACAGAGTCCAATACGGGGCTCGAACTCCCGAGCCGTGAGATCATGACCTGAGCTGAAGTCAGACACTTAACCGACTGAGACAGCCAGACGCCCCTAGTATTATGACCATTTTTAATTTTGAGTTAAAGTTTTAAAATACAGAGCTTTCTATGTAGTGTGTTTCTTATAGAAGCCAGATCATTGCACTTAGGGAAAGCATTACCTAATTTTCTGGGTTTCAGTAACTTTGTATATGAATCAACGTAGATTCAGCAGCAGCTTCTAGTAGATCTTTACCCCCAGGTGTGAGAAGCCCCATGGTTGCTATCGGGTAGCTCATGTGTGGGACAGTTACAGGTGACACTTAGGGAATTTCAGAAAACTAAGCAGTGTCATATCTTCATGTTTGTCTAAAATTAAATTTGGATTTCAGCCCAGTGCCTTTATGGTTTAGCAATAGCCAAATAAACTGCAACCGGTTTATTTTATTTATTTTTAAAGTTTATTTACTTATTTCGAGGGGGAAGGGGCAGAGAGAGAGAGAACCCCAAGCAGGCTGCATGCTGTCAGCACAGAGCCCAACATGGGGCTCCATCCCACAACTTGTGAGATCATGACCTGAACTGAGATCAAGAGTCAGACTTGACTAACTGACTGAGCCACCCAAGTGCCCCTGAAATTGGTTCATTTAATGCTCAGCGTATGGTAGTGAGCTGAATTCACTAAACATTGGAGATCCTCCTATGAAAAACTGAGTCCTTCACTACACTCTTTCTCAACTATTTTTCCCTTTAGAAGATTTGTTAACACAACCAGTTTTCACCGTCTGTACTAATGAAAGCAGGGCGTAGGTACAGATCACCAAAGTCAATGAGATCAGCTGTGAAAAGTTACTTTAAGATGCAAAGCACTAGAATTGAGAAGGAGCTTTCTCAGCCCTTTAAAAGAATCCTCACCAAAATAGTCTTTCCCTGAGAATGAAGCAGGACTGTTCTCTTGAATCTCCACCTGTATCTTCAATTTTTTGGCTGATGGATCCATATGTATCACTGATGCCAACATTTCTTCCTCGCGATTTTTGTGGTTTGCCTGTTAACACCCCGCCTGCATTTCTTAGCCACACTGGGCCATTATCTGACTGGCTTTAGACGATGCTCCCTAGGAATGATCCCTGAGGCTTCCTGGGGTTGCATTCTACCGTATCCCAGAATGTGCCCACAGAGTATTATAGCATTCGCGTGGATTGTGTTCATCTCAGAAGAAAAGGAAGCACTTTGAGTCTTTGTTTGCCTCTGAAGATTTCTCCTGGAAGGGAACCTTCAATGACTACAAATAGCTGGTGTGAGAGAAGTCACTGATTGCAATCAGAACTATGTTCAAAGCTTAGTGTCACTAATTAAGGAGGGCCATTGTCCATGACTGACCTTGGCCTTGATGTTCACCCTATGCTCTTCCAGTGCTGTTGCTAGGCTCATTTCATCGCACCCTACTCTGTGGACCTAAATTAACAGAGAATGCCTGAGATAACGTAAGCGCTGTGTTACAGCATGCTTTTGGAGACATGTTTTTCATCCGTAAGACCCAGGAGAAAATCGGAATGAGGAAAAGAGGTGGAACTTCCATCGCCCATCCTCATATTCAGTTTCTTCCCTGCTCCCAAGGGCATGACGGGAATAGAGAAAACATTAGTTCCCATGCTTACCAAAAATGACACCTTTGAGTTCATCAGCTGTTCCTTACACTGAGTGCATGAATTCACATCTTTCTTAGTCAAAGAAGCAACTGATTTGGACCAGTATCTACGTATTTTTTATTTTATTGTAGTAAGTGGTTACTATTCATAAAGTATAAGTAACTTCATCCTGGCACTAGAGCCGCCAGCCAAGCATCGCAACAGCAATAGGAATTTGACAAAAAGATTTGTGTTTATGTGGAAAATCTGAGTACAGACAATGGAGAAGTACAGTTCAACATTTTAGCCGTTGGTAAATTTCATATGTCATCACGTGTTACACAAGTAACTAGTATTGCTCTAAATCTTGTAAACAATACATATGGCCCCACAGGTCTTGCTGATCCCCAAATGGGCCAAGCAGACTTCTGCTTTGGAGCCTCTTCCCTGCTCTTCCCTTGACCTGCAATATTTTCCATCAGGCTATTTTTCTGCCTAACTCCTTGACTCCTTTTTTTTTTTTTTTTTTAAGGTTTCCATTCCAATGTCATGTTAGTGGATCAGATACTTCTCAGCACCCTCTACACAATGGCATATTTCTATCCTCCCTAACTGTTCTCTTTCCCTCTTACTCTTTCTTTTTCTTCTTGGCACCGATTTCCATCTGATATATTATACATGTACTGGCTTATTGCTTTGTTGTCTCTACCCACTAGAGTGTAGCTCTCATTCTTTGCGGAATTCCAAGAGTCTAGGACACTGCCTGGCACATCATATTTGCCAGGAATATTTGTTGAATGAATGAACAAATGCAGCCTGGAGGCATTATCTCACAGTGTCACAAGACGAGATTTATTATCTATGGCACAGTTCCAGGTCTGTCATGTTCTTTTGAAGAGATTAGTGGTAGCCATCGCTACAACTTCTTGAGTGCCTTCCATCTTCTGGTCTTTTTAAATACCATATCATTTCGTCTTCGTAGGAATCCTATAAATCCTATAATCCTACCTATGATAGGAATTTTCTTCCCAGTTGAGAGATGAATGAGTGGTAGCTCTGGAAGGTCTAACAACGTGGCCAAGGCCACATAGTCAATAGGAGGGGAAGTCATGACACCAAACCACATCCTGTGACTCCAGAACCAAAGCATATGCCATCTCACCAGGCTAGCTCTCAGAATAAGAACAAGCATGGCTAGATATTGCACTAATTACCGAGCAAAGCTCAGCTAGATGAGCTTTAGATAAATGCTAGCTTAGCTAGTTAGCAAAGACTTGGCTTTGAATTCTAGCTCTGACCCTCAGAAGAATAAGTCAGCTCTTTCTTTTTAAAATCAACATTACTTAGGTATCGTTAATATACACTGAAATATACCCACTTTAAGTGTATGGTTGTAATGACTTTTGACAAATTTATATGCTATGTAACTACCAACACAATCAAGACAAAATATTTTATAAAACATCTAAAATATTTCCATTACCCCCCCAAAATTCTCTTGTGTCCCTTCACGGTCAAACCCTTGAACACTATGCCCCCATGTAAGGCCCAGGCAGTTACTTATGTGCTTTGCATCTCTACAGATTAACTTGTATTTTCAAGAACTTCAATAAATAGAATGAGGCAGTATGTACTCTTCTGTATTGCTTTTTCTGCTCAGTGTGATGTTTTCAGATTCACCCATGTTGTTGGGTGTGCTAGGAGTTCATTCCTTTTTATTGCTGAATTCCAGTTTGGGCTGTTATGAATAAAGTTGCTGTGAACATTTATGTGCAAGTCTTTGTGTAGACATCAGTCTTTACTTCTCTTAGGCAAACCCCTAGGAATGGAATTACTAGGTTGCCCATGTTAAGTCCATGCTGAACTTTATAAAAAAGCTGCCACAATGTGTTCAAATGTAATTATACCAACTGAGACATTTCTTAGGGTTGGGCTGCTCATTTGTAAAACAAAGGTGTTGGACACGATGATCTCTAGATCCCTATCTAATGTTTTTTGACTTGAGGACCCTACTGTGCAAGACTTCTGACCCTTGCCTGTCTTGGTACGAGGCTTCTTTTTTTTTTTAACATGTATTTATTTTTGAGAGACAGAGAGAGACAGAGCACAAGTGGGGGAGGGGCAGAGAGAGAAGGAGACACAGAATCTGAAGCAGGCTCCAGGTTCCGAGCTGTCAGCACAGAGCCCGATGCGGGACTTGAACCCACAAACCATGAGATCATGACCTGAGCTGAAGTCGGACGCCCAACTGACTGAGCCACCCAGGCGCCCCTAGGTACTAGGCTTTCTTAATCCCCCCCTTTTTTACATATTTTAATTTCTATACATTTATTTTGCTTTTGTTGGTGTCAGTGAGATGATGGTGATGATGCTGATGGGAGAAAACTATCATTTCTTGAGAAATTTGATATGTCAGGCACAAGAATCAGTGTTTAACTTGAATTCTCTCATTTAATCCTCATTTGCAGTACATACTATTTTCACAATCAATTTTTGTGATGAAGAGACTGAAGCTCAGGGAACTTGAATAACTTCCCCCAAGTTAACAAAGCTATTAAATGCTAGAGCTGGGAAGTAAAATTGGGCCTGATCACTTCCAAATTACTAATTTCTTAGCCCTTGCTCTGATTTTCTGGTTCCTACTTCTTCATCTTTTATATGACCCTGTGATCCGCCTGGCTGTATTCTGGACCTTCTTCCCCTTCTCCGTGCTGTTTACCAGTTTTTTCTTGCACACTCTGGCATGACATCAGTGTTCAATGACCCAGCAACTTTCCAGAAGGCAACAAAAAAAAGCAATTTAGAGAGTGAGGCAGGCTTAAGATCATCGTACTTATGTCAGCTCCATTAAGTTTTCATTAACAGTCAGAATGGGACTTCTTGAATCAGCATAATGCCAGTAAGCATTGCTTTGAAGAAAGAAATGCTTAACTAATAAGATATCTTGTCTGCATTTTATCTGAATCTGGAGAGCCCAGTCATTTCAAAGCATCTTAGAGGTCATTGCCAATTTCGCACTGGACAATTAGCATCTCCTTTCTCATCAAGTGGTGAAATTACCGTGTTAGCTCTTTGCAGGAATCAGAACATATTATTGGCTCTTCATGCTTTTCTATGCAGTCATCATTAGGCATAACACAGACTCAGATATTGAGTATTATCATTTAGATTAGTATTGTGTGAATATCCTAAGCATTTCCCATTCAATTATTTTTCAGTATAGTCTTATGAGGCAAGAGCCAAGACTTCAACAATATCGTATTTCCTATGCCCGTGCAATGTCTTTGCCATGTTATGTGGCTTGTGAGTAAACCATTTCTCGCTTCCACATTATTTATTTTATAGTGCTAATCAAGCAATACCATTAAAAAAATGATTGACTTTAAAGAATCCTGGTGGGAGTTCTCAAATTGCTTTTCCTGAAATGACCTCTGCTCTACTCTACGTCTAGAGATGTGAGGATTTAACTCAAATTCCAACCCCCCCACAAGCCTATTCTGATTACTTTATTTTCACTCTTCTCATTCTTTGAATTTCTGGATCATTTAGAGTCACCCCTGAACATTTTAAAATGTAATTATACGTTGTATATTATCACTTAGGTTTCACTCATAGAGAGACATTGTTACAGACAAGAAAAGAGTATGAACACTGAATTCAAACAAATCTCAGCTTTGCCACTTAAAAACGATGTGACTGAGCAAGTTCCATATTTTCTGCAGGACTCAATTTCCTCATCCTAAAAAGAAGATGGTAGTGCTCACAAATTGCAGTAGTAATAGCCGTCTCACGAGGTCCTTGCAAACAATAAGTGATATAATGTATGAAAATGGGCATGTGGTAAATGCTAACTAAATGCTAGTCCCTCATCTGTCTGCACCCTACACAGATTTTGAATTCCCTGAGACTGAGCCACGTCTTATGCCTCTGAATGCACTGTTTCCACTCATTCAGTTAATAAAAGTTTTTTGAGCACCTTACTATGTACTAAGCGATGTACTCAGTACTGTGAATAGGGTCACCATCCCTTTCCTTGTGGACTTAAGGTCTAGCAAAGAATTGTAGACATCGAGTGAAGAAAAATATAATTACATGCTTTCACAACACATTTGAAACACCAAGGAGTCCTCCCTACTATTAATAAAATCAAGAATCGAAAGGAATTTATTCCTAAACTTTTGCCAGAGAATAGAATAAAAAAAATCACTGTAATGATGCCTCCTCTCACTCACCTTCATATTTGTACTTACTTCTTTTGTATTTGCCTCACAAATATTTTGGATTTGAATAAATAGAGGCATATTATAGACAGAATCTAGATTTTCTCTTTTTTTCCCCGGTCATGTTACAATCATAATTGTTTTGAAGTATTCTATGGTAAGAAGTAGCATTTTTAAGTGTCAGTGTTTTAGAGTTTTTACAGCTGTTTGGCCATTTTTGTGATCTGAAGCCAGTGGATGATATTGCCATTGCTATCTTTATAATCATTATCAAACATTGCTTAAGTGTCTACCATGGGTTAAGTACCGCATTAGGCACCTGGACTGGTTTTGCACTGACGGGGAATCAACATTTACATTTAGTTGAAAAGAGAAATTGTAATATAGATCAAGTTTACTTCTAGCAAGAGAAGGCTAAAAACAACAAAAACTACTTGATAAAATACAAAATCCTTTCATTACAGCATTGATGATCTCACATGGAATAGTCAGTAATTGTTTAAGAGCTAGGATTTAGAGAGGTGAGCAAATCACCGCTTTGCCCTGAGGATATTTGCCAGTGTAGTTTACATTAAGCTGTCAAACACAGCTGCAGGTTTGAAGAGCTCAGTACAAAGGGGAGCGGAGGTGGAGATGCAGAGTTTGCCCAAACTTGCCAAATCCATCGTGGACGCGGTAGTGTTTGGCCCCTGTCCTAGGGCCCTAGATCCGGTCACCACCACACACAGTGTTGGGCAGATGGATCAGTAGAAGCCAAGGGAAGTCAGAGACCTGGAACACAGCCTAAGTTGAACATCAAAGTGTTTGTTTCAGGGAGAGAAGGAAATCGAAGGGTGAAGCAGATTAGACCAAGCACTCAGACCAGAGGAAGCAGGTTCAGAATGGAGAGTGGGACACAGACCCTAGATTTTTAGAGTTTGGGGTTTGGGCAGATGAATCTTTTAAGGCCAATGAGTCAGGCTGAACACACAATAGGAATCAATCATGAAGGGAAAGATTATTTAATATGCGGAACTTGTAAGCAATGTTTGATGAAAAATTAAAATTGTATCTCCAACTTCATCCCCTTCCCTCAATTTCAGTTGGACTAAAGAGTTAAATGTAAAATGTCTAGCTATTACCACACAAGGAAAGAAAGAAAGAAAAGAAAAGAAAAGAAAAGAAAAGAAAAGAAAAGAGAAGGAAGGGAAGGGAAGGGAAGGGAGAGGAAAGGAAAGGAAAGGAAAGGAAAGGAAAGAGAAGAAAGGGAAAGAAAAGAAAAGAAAAGAAAAGAAGAGAAAAGAAAAAAGAAAAGAAAAGAAAAGAAAAAAGAAAAGGAAAGGAAAGAAAAGAAAACGAGAAAAAAAACCTCAAACATATGTTAACATGTATTTCTGGAACAGGGAAGATTTTCTGCATATAAAAGCTATGGTAAATATCAAGAAGAAAAGATTAAAAGAATTCTATCAAAAGTAAAAAAAAATTAAGGGCACCTGGGTGGCTCAGTGGATTGAGCATCGCACTTTGGCTCAGGTCATGATCTCACAGTTCCGTGGGTTCCAGCCCTGCGTCGCGCTCTGTGCTAACAGGGCAGAGCCTGCTTCAGATTCTGTCTCCCTCTCTCTCTGCCCCTCCCCCACTCTCATTCTCTCTCAAAAATAAACATTAATTTTTTTTGAATCAAAAAACAAAAGGAAAAAACTCTTACCTTGAGAGCAAAATAAACGGTGGGAATGTATTTGCAGTAAGTATGACCAAGTTAGGAATACATGAAAAACATATTAAATATTGATTCAATACATGAAAACATATTAAATATTGATTAAAATGCTAAGAATTCAATAGAGATTAAACATGAAAAGGTATTCATAAAAATGAATATAGCTAGATAATAAATTAATGGAATGTGATAATATAATAATATGAGATACATTAACTGAATTTTTACTATATGCTAGACACCGTGCTATGTGCTGTGCACAGATTATTTCATTTAGTCCCCACAATCCCGTAAACAAGGCTCTATTAAAAGCCCTAGTTTGTAGATGAGTGAATAGGCAGAGAGCGACTGGGTGGCCTTGCGTCTGAATTTTATATCTTAATGCCTCTTATATTTACTGAACGTAGGCTGTCGTTATATCTCATTATCAAGGCAGGAGTCAATAAATATTTCTTGTTTATGATAATATATAAGAACAGTTTCAGACTCCTGTCACTTACACAGTATTATTGTCTTTCGTAGACTCTAGCATATTAAAGATATTATGAACGAATAAAAAAGTATTTCGAATTATTGAATTAGAGGGGCACCTGGGAGGCTGGGTCAGTTGAGTGTCACTCTTGATTTCGGCTCAGCCATGATCCCAGGGTCGTGGGACCAAGTCCCCTGCTTATGCTCTCTCTCTCTCTCTCTCAAACAAATAAATAAACAAACAAATACATAAAATATTGAATTAGCATATAAATGTGAAGCTCTATTGAATTAAATTCTAATATTGAATTAGAGTAAAATGTCAAGCTTTTCTATGTAATATGTAGGATCTGATTAAAAAAAGAAAAACCCTACAAGATCTTAGGACTGAAATCTTACACGTTAGGCAAAAATGTTTGGAAATAATTTTAGAGAGGTTGAAACAAGAGAAAATTAGTATGTTCATGTGTTGTTTTTTCTTTTGTTTTTTTTTTTGGAGGTATAATTTTTGTGCATTTTTTAAAGCCTTCGCCACTCCCTTTTTAAAAAAATTACCTTTCTTGTTTTAGTTCCTAAAGGCCAAGAGTTTGCTTTTCAATTAACTTTATAGAGGTCTATACATATTGCAAGGATTTGGTAAATGTATTTGACAGAAGATAATTTAAGAAGATTTTGTTTATTGAAGCTGACAAAAAAAAATAAGACTTGCAAACCAATCGATTCCAACATCTGTCATGTTTGGACACAGTGTTTAAACCACAGTTTGAATACAAATTGAGTTTTGGCTGGCGAACAGGTTCATATTTCAGCAATGGTTTACCTCAAAAACATTTTGAGGATAAATGTTTTTTACCTTTTCCAAACATTTACACTAATTCAAGCATGGGCAGGGTTGAAAGCAGGGAGGAAAAGCCCTTGGAGAGGGAGGGAGTGGGGATTTAAGATACTGATGAGAAAATTGCACCACAATTATCCTAGCATGAAGTCTTGCATATCTGATTTCTTCTCTTCCTCCAACACTCTTATCAAATCAGCCTACTAGCCTTATAAATCCTTTCTGTACAATGTCTCCCACATTGTTCCTGGGTTTTCTCCATTTGCATTTCTAGCATCCTCATTTAGCCCTTGGCCCCCTTACTCCCAGACTATTCTAATAATTTAACATTTCATTTCCTTGTTTCCGGTCTCTCTCAGCTTCAGTCTGTCTCAAATAGGCCACCAGGCACACGTTCATAAAAGACCACCTTCTCCATATCATTCTCTTGCACAGAATTTTTTAAAATTCCAGTATAGTTACCTTACGGTGTCAAATTAGTTTCAGGTGTACAATATAGTGATTCAACAATTCTGTACATCACTCAGTGCTCATCAAGATAAGTGTACTCTTAATTCTCCTCACCTATGTCACCCATCCACGCACTGACCTCACCTCAAGTAACCATCAATTTGTTATCTATAGTTAAGAGTCTGTTTTGGTTTGTCTCTTTTTCCCTTTGTTCATCTGTTTTGTTTCTTAAGTTCCACATGTGAGTGAAATCATATGGTATTTGTCTTTCTCTGACTGACTTATTTTACTCAGCATTATACTGTCTAGATCCATCCATGTTGTTGCAAATAGCAAGATTTCATTCTGTTTTTTTGTGGGTTTTTTTTGTGGCTGAATAGTATTTCATTGTGTATCTATGCCACATCTCCTTTATCCATTCCTCTATCAGAGAGCACTTGGACTGTTTCTATAATTTGGCAATTGTAAATAATGCTGCAGCAAACATACAGGTTCATATATCTTTTTGAATTAGCATTTATATATTTTTCAGGTAAATATCCAGTAGTGGACTTACTGGATTATATGGCAATTCTATTTTCAATTTTTTGAAGAATGCCCATACTGTTTTCCACAATGGCTGTACCAGCTTACATTCCCAACAATGGTGCATGAGGTTTCCTTTTCATCCACATTCTTGCCAACACTTGTTGTTTCTTGAATTTTTTCATTTTAGCCGTTCTGACAGGTATGAGGTGATACTTCATTATGGTTTTGATTTGCATTTCCCTGATGATGAGCGATGTTGAACATCTTTTCATGTGTCTGTTGGCCATCTGTATGCCTTCTTTGAAGGAATGTCTGTTCATGTCTTTTGCCCATTCTTTAATTGGATTACTTTTTTTTTTTTTTTTTTTGCTGTTGAGTTGTATCAGTTCTTTGTATATTTTGGATACTAACCCTTTATCGAAGATGCCATTTGCAAATATCTTCTCCCATTCAGTAGGTTGTCTTTTAGTTTTGTAGGCTGTTTCGTTTGCCGTGCAGAAGCTTTTTATTTTGATGTAGTCCCATTGAGCCTCATTTTCAATTGGGGAAGCAGTTTAGAGATTTTGCTGAAGTCATTAGTAAATACAGGTAGAATAAATAGCACCATATTCAACATTAGTATATGATAGGGATTAATCTTATTAACAAGAAAACATTTTGATGAAAATAACCTGGCTAGGGAGTGTGGAAACATTTTTTTCTAGTCCTGACTTCCGAGAGATTTTAAGTAATTTGTGCCACCTTTCTGACCTTCAGTTTCCTCATCTCCAAAATGAGGAGTAGGAATAGATTGGCTATTTTTAAAAAGTGTTTATTTATTTATTTTAAGAGAAAGCATGTGCATGCATGCAAGCACAGGTGGGGCAGAGAGAGAGGGAGAGAAAGAATCCCAAGCAGGCTCTGCGTTATCAGCACAGAGCCGACTTGGGGCTCAATCCCACAACCATGAGATCATGACCTGAGCAGAAATCAAGTGTCAGATGTTTAACTGACTGAGTCACCCAGGAGTCCCTAGATTAGCTATTTGAATATTTTTATAACAACCATACCCTTTGCGTAAATCAAATCTTAGACATAACGTCAGTGTTTGCAAGTGATAAAAGTAGAACTTGTGGGGTTGAACTAAAGGAGAGAAACATGAGCCAACCCCTCAGCCTCCTGCTCACCACCTCCTAGGGCTGCCTGAGGCTCCTCCTGGGATGTCCCAGACTCAGCAGAGCGTAGGAATAGATGACTACCAAGATGCTTTGGAATAAAACTTTCTGTTCTATTGATGTTTGCACAATGTACCAACGAGATGATTTTTTATTAAATCAATTGTTCATTGGGTCTTTCTCAGAATAGGTCCAAATGTAGTCTTTATAATCAAAGACTGACCCCACTTGTTTCAGTGATGAAATTAATGTAGTACTCAGTCCATTGCTCAGAACTGTCTATATGGAAGATTGAGTCAATATACCATAAAGGCTCCATATATATATATATATATATATATATATATATATGAATCTTCTAGTTAGGTCCTATACAGCATGGCTATCATAACTAGAAATGTGGAGGCAATACACGTTTTTTTAACCTGTCATTTCATTTCCATCAGAAAGTTGTCATCAGCTTCATACAGGTCAATATAGAGTCCCCAAAGTGAATAAGATTAATTAAAGCTTTTGTGGAATATCCTCAATTCTAAATCAGATTTTAATTAACTGTATACTAGACTCTGTTCTCATTTTTTCTTCAAATAACCCATTGGAGGAGGTGTCATTATTGTCATTTTGTATATGTGAACATGTAAATCATCTCTGGGGAGTTTATGTGAAGTCACATTGGCTATTAAGTGGCAAGGCCAATATGTGAGCCCAGTTTCTTAATTCTGTATTCAGTCCACTTATTGTTTTAAATGTTTATTTATTTATTTTGAGAGAGGGGGAGAGAGGGAGAGAATCCTGAGCAGGCTCTGTGCTCAATCCCGTGAACCACGAGATCATGACCTGAGCCAAAGTCAAGAGTCGGACACTTAACTGACTGAGTCACCCAGGTGCCCCTACTTCTTCTTACTAAGCCATAGAGCCAGTGAAAATTCAGACAGAATAATGCACAGAATTTTCTTTCTGGAGAATGTGTTCTTGTTGTTCTGCTTGACAATTCTAAGTTGTTCAGAGAAGCTTTCCGACTCCTATGATGACACGTAGTTCGTAAGTATTCAGGACATCATGGAGTTTTCAAAGACATAATGGGTAAATATTCTTCATGTTTCAAATTATCATGCAAACATTGTTTCCTGGTATTAATAATTGTTGATTTTTTGCAGTTCAATTAATAGCTCCCATGAGAATTCCTAAATCTCCAGAAAAAGCTTGAATTTTAAATAACAAATTGTGTTACTATCCACATCTGTTCTCATTTTCTATAGGCTTAAAAATTCTCTACTTACTCTGAGAGCCAAAATAAATGGCTACTCACCGAAGTCTCTATTGAATTCTGGCTCATTTTCTCACTTAATTCTTTATTTGAGAATGAAATGCTTATCCAAAATAAATAAG
Source organism: Panthera tigris (assembly GCF_018350195.1). Taxonomy (NCBI): domain Eukaryota; kingdom Metazoa; phylum Chordata; class Mammalia; order Carnivora; family Felidae; genus Panthera; species Panthera tigris. The sequence goes on along the minus strand of NC_056666.1, from coordinate 112,619,321 downwards.
GGATCTACTAAACTGCAATGATTAACAGGCCATGAGTTTTAGATTCCATTTACTTGTGGAAATCAAGTAAAATCCAACGTTTTAGTAATACCGTTGTGATGTCAGCTGCCCGATTGAGCTGTTATTACTGCAGGAGTTACTACTTTAATATCACATTAGCACATCATTAACTTGAACCATGCCAAAGCAGTATGAAAATGAGCAATTTTCATTTTTTAGAATAGACAATATGAACTTTTCCTGCTGCTGAAATTTCTCTTACGTGTGTGTGCTGCAGTGGGCATAGTAATGGAGGAAATGTGGTGTGGAGTTATATTTTACATGAATAACAAGTTGCCTTTGCAAAGTCTGTGTATATTTAGAAATCAAATCTAACGTATTTTTTAAAATAAAAATAAGATAAATCCCTTTATATTATTTTTTGTTGCTTTTTTCATTTTTTTGTTTTGTTTTATTTTCATGTATGTATGTATGTATGCATGCATGTATGTATTTTTGTATACCCTTGAGCTGCCTGAAAATCTTTTTTTGGGTTAGAGACAAGACGGGTTAGGCATACGCAAGCAAACAAATAAATAAGTGAAACCTGCTACTTTGTGTATAATTTGCAACTTATAATTACTTACTGAAGCCATATTAAAAATATATTTTGAATAGATGAATGGCTATCATCCATTAGCTATGTGGCCAAACTCCCTTTTTAAAATTTGGCACATATGTTGTTTTATTATCATTTCAAATTGTAGACTATTTGACAACTTCTAAAGCATTTTAACACATATTAGTATTATTTTATTTTCACATAACCTTGTAAGATGGTCAGAGCAAACATTTGTATCTTCGTTGCATAGATGAGAAAACTGGGTTTTGACCCTGTAACACTAAATGACTTTTCTTGGGTTGCATAAATCCTTTTCATTGTTTGCTATCTATATGATGTTGGAAAAATTACTTCTCCATGCCTCAGTCTCAACATCTCTAAAATGGGAATAATGAGTAGATATACCTTGCAAGATTGTTCTAAGAAATGAATAAGATAATCCATAAAAAAATCACTATAGTGCCTGGAACATGGCAAACATCTATAATTATTAACTCTTGTGACTTTTATTGCTTTTGAAAAAAGCCTAGTAATTGCATTACACAAAGGTATTCAAAGTCCTATAATACGAAATATCATGGACATAATATCATAATGTTAAGTGTTAACGTATTTTCTTTAGATTGATTTATTTGCTTATAATCGCTTCTTGTTCCCTTTGTTAATGGAATTCATTTTCTTTCTTGCCAACGTGTATTCTTCAGTCATTCTTTCATGAGGGTCTGTGAATAGCCAAGCGGTCTGTATTTTATGCATCTAAGAAACTATTTTTGCCTTTGTTCCTAAATGATGGTTTAGATGGAGGGAGACTGTTGCCAGTGAGAAAGCTAATGTCCGCCTGATTGTCATTCTTTAGTTGGCCATCCGTCTTCTCTCTTTGGTAGCTTTTAGGAACAGATAAAGGATTCTCTCCTTATCCTTGCTGCTCTGTATTTTCACTATTATGCCCTATGACAGGGATTTACCTTTATTTATTAGTTTGATATTAGGCAGCCACTTTGAATGGACACACATATATCTCAAACTTAATAGTACTGAAAATATTCTTTCCCACCATTCTCTTATCTTCTTCTGGAACTATTTAGTATATGTTAGAACTTCATGTCTTTTAACTTCTCAATAATATTTCTTCAACACTTCATTTTTCAATGAAATATTTCACCTGCATTCTGGCGATGTTTGCAGATCCATTTTCATGTATTCTCTTTTTCGCTGTGCCTTGTCTAATTCTTATTTCTAGAGTTTCTGTTTGGGTCTTTTAAAAATTATTTTTTTTTTTTTACCTTATTTTATGTGCCTTTCTTTATCTCCTTGAATATTTAAACCCTCAATTTAGAAGCTGCCTTGTTTGCTCTATTCATTGTTTGCTACTCAATGCTCTATCCGGCTGTTTGTTTCTTCCGGTTTTCTTCCATTCGATTTCCTTTTGGCGCAGTAGCTTTTGTCTGTGGGCACATTTTGTCATGGATAATGCTACGTGGACATTCTACGTGTGCCCTGAGTTGTGCAGAGTTTCTGCACGGGCAATGTCATTACAGCCTCCGTGGAGGCCCAGGGAAGACAACATCTCAGACCAGTGTTGGATCAAGTTTTGAGCCTGGAATTTCTACACCTTTTGGATCATGCGGGAATTCAGGTCTCATGGGTGGTACAACGTCAGGACTGCAGAGTCTGGTGGTGTATTCTGTTTTTACCCATGGTCTTAAATGGGCCTTGGTCCTACTTGCTCTGGGGAAGCTTGCTTGATATGGCATAGCGAGTCATAGTGCTTCACACAAAATTGGTGCCAAATGAATGCTGGTTGAACGAAAGTTTGTAGAATTAGGCTTCGTAAACATTTTTACCGGTCCGAGCTTGCCGTCAGAACTTACTGGCTCTGGTTGTTTATGATTATTTACATTCTGTGTGTCCTTAAAAAATTGTGTTTGTTATATGAAAGATTTTGTCGATACAGTTATATCCTTTGTTGAATTATTTTTATATATTTATTAAAAAAATTTTAATGCTTATTTATTTTTGAGAATGAGAGAGACAAAGCAGAAGTGGGGGAGGGGCAGAAAGAGAGGGAGACACAGAATCTGAAGCGGGCTCCAGGCTCTGAGCCCTCAGCACGGAGCCCAATGCGGGGCTCAAACCCATGACCTGTGAGATCATGACCTGAGCTGAAGTCAGAAGTTTAACCAACGGAGCCACCCAGGTGCCCCAAATTATTTTTAAATTACAACAAATTGAAGCTGAAACCTAACACTCTAGAAATTTAAGTCCAAAGACCCATCTGTTAGCTCTTCTCCTTACCCATCCCCATCCCTTCAAAAACAATTTACACATTTTCAGAACCATGATGTTTGCTATTTTTAAGCTATGTGGTCAAACAATTCAAATATGTAGCATTGCCTTGTACCAAATTGCTGAAAATCAGGACTGATCCTAAATTAGAAAATAAATAGTCTGGAAAAATAGCCTGAATATCCTGACCAATTTTTAATAATAGTTTGCTGAAGATCATGAAGGGACAGACTAAAGGAGTCGATTTTGCAAGGGGAAATTACACACAGAAACTTCTTTTCATTGAGGGCAACTTTAATGTTTCAACATAATTATGGCTGCTAGTACAAGGTATAGGTAAAAAGCAGCTGAAAAAAAAAAAGCCAGTATAACTACAGAAAATTTAATTGTCTATGAAAGCAGCTGTTTCAATGCTCTCTTTAAGCTGGGAGCACTTACACTCTGATATAAAAGCACATTAAACATAAGCAAATAGTTTTGAGTTCCACTCTTAGTAGTATAAAAACATAACAGCCCTTTGTTCATAGAGTGTAGCAACATTTTCATTAGCTATCATTATTAAACAATACGGAATTAGCAATATGCCCTTAACTGCTTTCGTCAGGTTCTGATAGATACAGATCATCATCCTACACCAAACAGCTAGGGGGTAGGGGAAAAGATGGAACTTGACAATATCAGAACCAAACTGCTGTCTCAGTTTTACTGGTTAGAAGCTTTAAGAGTTTGGGTGTGAAAGCTCTTTAGTCCTTTGCTTCCTCTCCTGAAAGATGGAGTTAATAGGTCTTCCCCCCACAGAGTTACGGTAAACATTAAATGAGATAATATCTGGGAAGACGCTTTGCCACCTCTAAAGCAGTGGATCTCAAAGGGAAGTCCTTGGATCAGCAGCCTGGGCATCACCTGGGGACTTATTAGAAATGCAAATTCTTGACCTACCCTAGTGCCTGGCTCCAGCTCCTTCCCGAAGCCCTTCTTCTTAGGACCCCCTTATATCCATGTCATAAATTCCCTCGTTCCCACTCAAGCTAGGTTCGTTGGTTTTCAGTTGGTTGCAATCAATCACTTCTTTGGTTGATAGAAAACATCTGCAGGAAGCTCAGCAACTCTCGTCTAAGATTGTTGTACTCACGACCGCTTTCTCTGGCTGCGCAGGATCCTTTCGTATCTCTCAACTTCATTTCTTTATCCTTTCCTCTTCGGTAAACTTGGTTGTTTGGATGCTTGATTAGATATTTGCTTATTTCTTCACCCTTTTTTTCTCCATCTCTGTATATGTCACCCTCCCTCCCCACTCCGTTCCTGCACACTGTGCAGGTCTTATCTATAAGTTGTTTTGTTTGGTTTGGTTTGGTTTTGTACATTTTGTAAAGTTTCAGGTCCTGAAACTTTCAGTCGTCCTCCTCAATCGCCACTGCTACAGGCTGGAATTCATTGCTCTGAAGCACTAAATTACCTTTTTAGTGGCTCATGCATTTAAACCAAACGTAAAATTCAGTGCCAAATCCCCATAATGTAAACCTTAAACATTCCAGTTTTATCTGCTTTCCTGTTCCAATGCATTCAGCATCCCATTGGATACTAAGAATGATATGCTCCATATCTCATTCCATAACCTCTCAAAAATGGGTAAGTGATGTTTAAAAACAGAGTTATGGAAACTTAACATTGGATGATATTTACATTTTGCCAGATGCAGTGGGCCTCCTACAACCTTCTTGCTTTTTGGTCATCTGACCTCTTACACACTTGCAGTGATGACGAATTGTATGGCTTGATAAAGGAGTGCTTCCTTCTCTTAAAATAATATCTACCTCGGGGCGCCTGGGTTACTCAGTCGGTTAGGCGTCCGACTTCAGCTCAGGTCATGATCTCATAGCTCTTGGGTTCGAGCCCTGCGTCGGGCGCTGTGCGGACAGCTCAGAGCCTGGAGGCTGCTTTGGATTCTGTGTCTCCCCCTCTATCTTCCCCTCCCCCACTCGTGCTCTGTCTGTCTCTCACTCTCTCAAAAATAAAGAAACATTAAAAAAAATTTTTAAATAAATAAAATAAAATAAAACCTACCTCTTTGTCACATCCAGAGTCTGCTCCATGGAGCACTTTAGAGAGACTATATTTCCTGTGCTCTATGATAGTTTCATCTCTAAATTTTCCTTTCTGAGGGTAAATATCGACCTCCTTTACCTGTTTTTTGTTAATAGATTTATGGGGTTATGGTCATTTAATATCCTTCTTCTGAAATGATCTTATTTCATAATGTCTTTCTTTAATATGATCCTCTAAAATTGAACATAATAATTGGAATGTGACCTAGATGTCTGTTTCTATTTATATTGGGACCCTGGTTGTTTCCCTAACATTACCGTCATCTTGTAGTGTCCTAGGATCTTTTTCACATGTTATATGGTCAAGTCAGGGCTCCTGAATCCTCTCTTAATATGGTTTAAATAACAACAACAAAAAGGAAAGGTAGGACTTAAGAACTACGACCAACTGCCACCAGCACAATAATACATCAGTGAGAAAATTGGTCATCTTTAACTTTCCATGGAGCCCTAGGCTTTGACTTGGCCGCAGCTTACCTTCATTCCATCCCTACTCCTGCCCCATCTTTTACAGGAGATGAAGACCCTCTTTTTATCAAAACTAACCTCTCCACCCACATAATTCACTCTTTTCTTTCTCCTTTGGACCTTGCCTTATCTCTCTCTCTCTCTTTTTTCTTCTTTTCTCTTTCCTTGGCTTCTCCACCTTTGCTTTGCAACTGCTTCATGTCCCTTCCATTACAAATGAAACCGAGTCTCTCTTGTAGCTACTACCTTACCTCTTTCTTTTCACTTCTTACCAAGCTTCTTAAAGAAAGTGCAAGCTACACTTACTCATCTTTCATTTATTACTCTTCTAAAATATACTTTAATGCGTCTCCCATCCCAACCACTCTACTGAAATTATTCCTATTAAGTCTAACAATAGGTCTGACTGTGAAATATGAAGGCCATTTGACAGTCCTTCTCTTATGGGTAGCATTTAACACTGTAAATCACTTCTTTCTTTTTAAAACTCTCCATTGCTATGGCTTCCGTGACCCAGGACTCTTGTAGCTTTCCTCGTATCTCTTGGACCATCTCATCATCCTCTATATTACTTCCTGCATGATCCACATGAAATGCAGTCTGAGCATACCGCTTCCTGGTTATATATCTTTGCTTTAGCTCTTCACGCCTATGTGACAAAGTCCTGTTCCTTTGCATAACTTGGTGTCTCCATGGCTTATTCTGCTTCTCTGGCATCACCTCTTGCCATTTCCTGCTCTGCATTTCAGTGCTCAAAATTTTCTGTAAACACCATACGAGCTTTCATCTGTGTGTCTTTCTTAGATGGTGTCCCTGGATGGAATAAAACCCTTCTCGGTCAAGAGCTTATTTCACTGGCCTTTATCCCTTTGCTCCGCATCAGGTGAGTTTGCTGTTCTTTCTCGGCACTTGTATGAATATGCCCATCACTGCGCTTTCCTTTTTATGGTTCCCTCTCCTCAATTAGACTGAATACATGTTGTGAGGAATGTATCTGTATCGCCTACCAAAGGACTTGGATGAATGATTAACTATTGTATGGAACTCTTGCTATTTACATGATTCTACACTTTCATAAATATCATTCAACATTCATCTTTTATTATAGCTAGTTTGTTTCGGTCCAACATTTCAGCCTGCCCTGCTCTTTTTAATTCCCCAGTTGACCATCAATGCTATTCATTATCTTGCCACTCTCTGTGGTCCTGGCAGATTAGATATTCGTGCCACCTCAGTCTCTATCCAAATCATTAACGGAAAATGTTGAATACATCCTAGGCTAGAATTTTAGAGCTACTGAGTGGTATCCTAGCACCTAACAACTCATTCTTCTTTTTTTCTCACGAATTGCCAAAATAAAGTTATCTTTGCCAAATAGCTCAGCTTCAGATGGAACTTATACATCAGATTCCAGCTACTGTCTTACAAGCTTCACACATGCTTTACCTGACGTCTTCCTTAAAAGACAATGTGAAATAAATCTGTAATGTTACAGTACCACCCTCATTCTTTCCTTATTGAACAGCAAAAGCTGATCAGGAGAAGGGGTTAAACAGTTAAATGCATTTAATTTTTACTGAGGAATTTAAGAAAATCACCACTTTTCATTGGTTATACCAGAGCCCCTGTATTAATAATTATGAAGCAACATTTCTGTTTATCAATTTCTCCAAGGAAAAAATATTTTTTTTTCTTTGTAGTGAGGAGAAATATATAATTATATCATCTGGAATCTCGTGAAAGATGATTTTAATGTTGATCGTGGGAAAAATATTAATAATTAATATGAACTGAGTTCTTATGTGTGTCAGGCACTCTTCTATGTGTTTTTTATATATTAATTTATTCTTCAGAACAACTCTATCCAGGAGGTATTATTATTTATGTGTTCTAAGGATAAGATACAGAATCACAGAGAGATTAAGTAAAGTGTAGGGTGAACCAGTTAGTAAATTGTAAGGCTAATCTGGCTTGGTTCTAGAAAGTTCTCAAGGGTATACTTGTTGCCACAAATTGTAATCATCACTGTCTTATCTAACATATAGCCATATCCTTCTTAGGAAGGATCATCATCTCCTTCAACACAATACACCCAGTTGTTTTTGTGTGCATATCTGTGGGTCGGTGGGTAGAGTCCTTCCACTTACAGTAATCATGATGGAAACGCTGGTGAGTGGAGAAGCAAAAAATAGTGCTCTCTGCCCATCTTCTGTACTCTGATTTATTTCTGATAGGCCTAGAGGGGAATTGGGATTGGAAAAAGGCTCATCTTTATCGTCTTTAAAAAGTTTTTTCTTAATGTTTATTTATTTTTGAGAGAGAGAGACAGAGCACGAGCAGGGAAGGGGACAGAAAGAAAGGGAGACACAGAATCTAAAGCAGGTTCCAGATTCTGAGCTGTCAGCATAGAGCCCGACGCAGGGCTCGAGCCCACAAACCGTGAGATCATGACCTGAGCTGAAGTCAGATGCTTGACTGACTGAGCCACCCAGGCACCCCTTTATCTTCTTTATTATAGTCATCATCATAATCTTCATTGTGGTAGGAAATGTTCTATTCCTTTCCCAGTATTATTCTCTTAGCTCACAGGTGGGAATTTGGCCTTCTTGGGTATTAGGAAGATAACATGGGTGCTTTCTTCCACCACCACCCACCCCTTGCTGGAGAGGAGTGAATTATGCCTGGAGGATGGCTGGGCTCAATGGAGAGTCCTGTGAGACCTGCTTTTCTTTAGTTTGAGATCTCGTCTATTGTCCTAATCTTGTTGCCATGTAATACGTGAATAAAAGAGCCATGGCATCCCCATCCTGCCCCTGGGTGGGGGGTAACATTGTTTTAGGGAGAGGAATATAGACTTTCTTTTGTTCAGGGTGCTAAGCTGAATGTGGAAATTCAGAGTCAAAGGTGGCCCTGTGAACCATTTGATTCTTCTTTCAACAATGAATATTTATTGTGTACCTGCTATATGCCATACACTATTCTAGGTGCTGGGGATTTCCCCAGTGAACAAAATGGCCCCCAAGGGAGCTTGCATTCTAGTCAGAGAGGACAGACAAAAAAGTATATAACATGTCAGATAGTGCTCAAGGATTGGAAGAAAAAGAATGCAGGTGAAGAGGAATACAGGGTGCACAGTATAGGTGGGATGGTGCCAGTCCATATGGAATGGTCAAAGAAAGCTTCTCTGATCATGTGACATTTGATCAGAGAATGAGGAAGTGAGATGGCTGGCTGCCTGGGGGAAGAGTTTGTAGGCAAAGAGAAAAAACAAGTTCAAAGACCTTGTGGTAGGCTTACACTTTTTTTTTTTTTTAATTTTCCCTGAAAGATACAGGGAAGCCAGTGTGACTGGAGCAGAGTGAGTGAAAGGGGAGAATGTGGGAGGTAAGTTCAGAGAGGAAGTGGAAAACAAGTTCATTCCAATCCTCAAAACCCAAGGTAAAGAATCTGAAGTTTACTTTGCAAGAGATGGGAAATCAGAGGATTTTGAGCAGTAGAATAACATGACCTAACTTGTATATTAAAAAAAAATGGTTCTGAATTTAGCACAGAATATAAACTCCACGGGGTAACTGTGGACATAGGGAGACTGGTCTACAGGCTACAGAAATAGTTCAGCTGAGAGATGGAGGTTGCCTAATTCTGGAAGTAACAGTGTGTGTGTGGTGTGTGTGTGTGTGGGGGGGGTGCCGGGGGTGGTAAGACTGGTGTATTCTGAATGCATTTTCAAGTCAGGGGCCATAGAATTTGCTGTTGGATTGAGTATAGGGTTTGATACTATCCACGTGGTAATTTGATTTTTGGTAAAGCGTTCTTGTAACATCAATTTTTATTTTGAAAATTTAAATATATACATCACTAGAGAGCATAGTAAAATGAACTCCTACACACCCCTCACCCAGATTCCATACATCAATATTTTGACACACTTGCTTTAAATATCTCCTTTTGAATCATTTTCATATTTGATGAATTGTTTTAAAGCAATCTAGATATCATATCATTTCACACATATATTCTTTGGTACATATCTCTAAATATTATGAACACGTTTTTACATAATGCTATCATCATACTGTAATAAAACTGAAAAGAAAAATTCATCGGTATCAACTAAACCAAGATGATATTCAAATTTTCCTGAAATGTTTTTCCTTAACTGAGATAAAGTTTACTTGGAGTGAAACACACCAATCGTAAGGGTACAAAACGATGACTTTTGAATAACTATATAAACCTGTAAAACCAGTAACCTAATCAAATATATAAAATATTTCCGGGGTGCCTGGGGGGCTCCGTGAGTTCAGTGTCTAACTTCAGCTCAGGTCATGATCTCGCGGTTTGTGAGTTTGAGCCCCGCATCAGGTTCTGTGCTGACAGCTCAGAGCCTGGAGCCTGCTTCAGATTCTGTGCCTTCCTCTCTCTCTGCCCTTTCCCTGCTCATGCTCTGTCTCTCTCTCTGTTTCTCAAAAATGAATAAACGTATAAAAATATGTAAAATATTTCCGTGACTCTAAAAATTGTACACCCTTCTAGTTGAATCCTGCTTCTACAGGAAACCACTGTTCTGATTTCCACCAACATAGATGAACTTTTACTGTTTGTGGATTTCATAGATATGAAATCATACAATACATATTCTTCCATGCTTGGCTGCTTTCTTCAACATATTTTTGAGATTAATTTACATAGTTTACATGAATCACTAGTTTATTTATTTTTATTTCTGTGTATTATTCCATTTTATGAACATAAAAGAGAAACCATTAAAAATCTTTCCATACTCAAAATTATTTTCCACGTTTTCCCAGTAACACATGTACCACACTTTGGGAATTATTGCTTAACATCGTCTCTCTTTAGACCACCTTAATCCTGGGCAATATCCAGAAATGTCACACATGGAAATAGGCACAGAGGAACTTGTTGAACATCACCGTATTGGGTATTATGAAAAATACAGAGATGAGTGGAACATGATTTCTCAAAGCACTTACATACCGTGGGGAAACAAACACGTAAGCACTTACAACAAAAAGCAGAAATAAAGATAATATTTTGTGCCAGCAAAGAAGTGATGGATTGCTGGGTGTGGGTGGAGTATAAGACAGGGTATTTGGGAACAGGTAAGCTTTGAGGGAAGGCTGGGCTAGCTATAGGATGTACATGAGGGATGGATAGTTGAGGAAGGAAGGGCTTTACAAAGTCACAAAGTATGAAGATATCTGATCGTTGTCCATTCAATCAGTGGGGTGAGAACCCTTGGGGATTATCTTCAAATCCTCCTCCCCCTTGCCCCTATGACATCTGTCACCAAGTCCTGTTGGTAACAATTTCAGAGTCTCTTAAATCATCTACCCCCTTCTGTTCTCATTGCCACTTTCTCCGTTCAAGCCCACTTTACCTGGTTTTCTCTTTACCAAACAATTGCAACTGATTTCTCACCGGTTTGTCTGCTTCCAGTCTGTCTTCATTCTAACCGCTTGCAAACACTGTCACCAGAACTGTCTTTGCCATACCCCAAACTGATTGTGCTGTTTTCCTGCTCAGAGTATGGATTATAAACTGGAGTTTACATTCCTCCCCCCGCCCCGATTCCTCAAGGCCCTTTAGCCCCTCCTCTCAAGCATCCTCATACTCTGAGCCTCCGTGTATTTTACCCATAACACAAAATTTTGCTCCCTCACCATGCCTTACTTTTTCCCCTGACTCTGCATCTCTGTTGAAATTACCAGTCCCGGTCTTCAGGAGTTTTTCCCTTCTCTCTGCTTAATTGATCCTCTGAGGCCAAATTCAGTGTTCCTTCCTTCTGGGAAGCTTTCCTCAACCCCCACCCCTGTCAAAATTAATCACTCTTTAGACATTGTTTTTGCCACGTAGACCATGCTTTGTATCATAATGATTTATATTCACCCCCATTCCTCCAGTGCCCTGTAACTTCCTTGGAAAAAAAAAAGGCCATGTTTTTGGCTACTATTGGCCTAACAGAGTGCCCTTTCCATTTCTGGCTCTCATTAATATTGTATAAAATCATTCTCCTTTGCTTATAAGGTACACTGTTTTCTAAAGCAAACTTTAATAAATTTTAAACTACCCTTGGCAGGACGTATATAGTCTGACATAGTGCTGAAAGGCATTGAACATGGCTAATTATATGATGAGTTATAAAAATGAGACCCTAACATGCCCCAGCAGGTAACGGGTTTATCGTTCGTGAGAGTCATAGCCTTGACTTCCTTGTAGACATGTGGGATTTTTTTTTCTCTTTTCTTGCTACACCTATTTTTGAAAATGGTTTCCTTTGTAACTTGAGGGAAGCATGCCATACTTAGGAATAAATTATCTGACTCAGGCAAAAATACAAGATTAGGCCAAAGATATTTTCAGCATGCAGAAATAGGACACACCGAGGTCTTGGGAACTGTAACATTAAATTTGGGTGGAGATATATTAAATAGACCAAAAAATAGTCTTATGATTGAGTGCATATCTAGTATCTGGTCCTGTGAAGTGTTCAGCCCGGACCAAGATTCTCATTATAGCTTAACCGAAATAATGAGCTGAATGTTGAATTAGGAATAGGTGAGTAAATCATCATGTTCCCAAGTTTAGCCTGATTCATTCAGCTCCTAGGAGAGTTTTTCCCTGTGTCGTTAAGACAAAACAATAATTGGGCATTATATATATATATGAACAATGAGACTAGTAGTAAAATCGTTAGCTGTTTCAGTCATGTGACTTCATGCTCTGAACGACCTTTTAAAAACATACTCTGTTGTAACTCCTGATGTGAAATATATAAAATATTTAAATAAGCATTGAAACTGATATCAGACCCAGGCTTGTGCCTTAACAGGGAAAATTTCTAAGCCTTTTCCATATTCATGTTATTCAGAAATTCTTACACGATTTTCAGGTACACCTCCATCTGTCCTCCCTGTTCCATCCCCAAACTTGGACCGCCACCTGCCACAACAGACATTAAACAACACAGAAGATATAGTTAATTCCATGGAAAGACTATGTATATACATTCAGAGTACACATCTTCAAACATTAAAAGCTACTTTGAACAAATACTTAAAGGCACAGAAGTATATCTGCAAAGATGTTCTATTCAAAACTCAGAATTACTCTCGTTTCAGAAAAAAATTTTTTTTTACAGTAGCACAAAGCATAGTTTAATTCTTATAATAAAAGTATAAATCGTGAGAGAAAGACAAATACCATATGATCTCACTTATATGTGAAATCTAACCAACAAAAACAAAAATAAATCCAAAAGAACCCCAAACTCACAGGTATGGAGAACAGATTCACTGTTGCCCAAGGCAGGGTATGGGAGGTGGACAAAATGGGTGAAGTGGTCAAAAGGTACAAACTTCCAGTTAGAAAAGAAGTAAGTCCTGGGTATGTGACGTGCAGCACAGCATGGCGACTACAGTTAACTGTATTGGATTTCTGAAAGTTGCTAAGACAGTGGATCTTAGAAGTTCTCATGACAAGAAAAAAAATTGTAACTGTGTGGTGATGGATGTTAACTAGAGTTATTGTGGTTTTCATTTCACAATAAATACAAGTATCGAATTATATTGTATGTGTAAAGCTGATAAAATGTTACATGTCAATGTATCTCAATTTTTAAAAAGGTATAAATATGGGGCACTTGGTGGCTCAGTCGGTCAAGTGACTGATTCTTGATTTGGCTCAGGTTATGATCTCATATTTTGTGAGTTCAAGCCCCACATCAGGCTCTGTGCTGACAGCTTGGAGCCTATTTGGGATTCTCTCTCTCTCTCTGTCTCTCGCTCTACCCCTTCCCTGATCTCTCTCTTTCTCTCTATCAAGGTAAATAAACTTGAAAAAAAAGTTTAAATGGTAGAAGTATCTCAGATAATACAATCAGGGTGCATTTATATATAAAAAGGAATTACATGGTAATCCATTACATGGACATTCTTTATTTATAATGTGATGCTCTTGGAAGTACTTTCTTTCTCGTTTTTAAAAATGCTTACTTATTTTTGAGAGAGAGAGAGAGAGACATCAGGGAGGTACAGAGAAAGAGAGAGAGACAGAAACAGAGGATCAGAAGCAGTCTCTATACTGACAACAGAGAGCCCAATGTGGGGCTTGAACTCAACGACCGTCAGATCATGACCTGGGCTGGTCAGATGCTTAACCAGCTGAGCCATCCAGGTGCCCCATTTTGGAAGTATTTTCTATCCTAATTTTTCTGAATTTTCTCTTATGTAAATGTAGTTAGGGTTTTCTCCATTGTTTACTGGGACTAAACCAAAGCATAAAGGAAAACCTTATATCAAAAATACCGAGAGTAAATGAAGAGTTTTTCAAAAGGAATGCTCCATCTCTTTGGTTTCTGAAGTAATAGCTATGAAATTAAACTAATTTTTATAGAAAGAACATACATCAATGTATAACATGGAAAGTAAATAAAAGGCAAGGTAAATTTTGCTTTAAAAGTTAAATTACATTGTGTGAAAATGGGAAGCCAAAAGGTGTTATTTCTAGAAATCCTGTCTGATAAAGACCACTTAAAGGAACCTTGTCCTGAGAAAATCAAGTCTAAAGAGAGAAAGAAAAGCTTCAAATATTTATTTATTTTATTTTTTTAATGTTTATCTATTTTTGAGAGAGAGAGAAGGAGACAGAGGGTGAGCAGGGGAGGGCAGAGAGAAAGAGAAAAACACAGAATCCGAAGCAGGCTCCAGGCTCTGAGCTGTCAGCACAGAGCCCAACACGGGGCTCAAACCCACGAACCGTGAGATCATGACCCGAGCCAAAGTCAGATGCTCAACTGACTGAGCCACCCAGACACCCCCAAAGCTTCAAGTACTTAAAGACTTCTCAGGAAAATGACAAACAGGGCTGCTTTGGATTACTCAGACTGGCTCCTGATTATTGTAGTTTCTCAGCATTCCTCTCCCTGCTGATTTGGGGATGTGCTGGGAATCAGGGGGAAACCAAGCCTGGGGGAGGATGAAGGAGTGACCAGGAAGGTGGCTGAGGGCTGCCAAATCACAGCAGGAGTATTAATGATGGCCTCGCCCTCTATTCCAGTGTTTCTACAGAATCTTATTAACAGCAGTGGTGGTAATAATAACAGAACGGTAATCCATTCTTCCAAGTACATTATGGACCATGTGTATTTTAAAATAAATGTACCATGGCAGTAAAGCTGCAGCCGTTCTTAGATTATTTTTCTTAGCTACTTAAACATATTTTACCTACAAACACAAATACATTTTTATATAAAAAGAAAGATCATTCTAAGACACCGATATAACTGCAACGATCCACAGCCTTGGGAACAAAGGTATGATTTCAGAGACTAGATTGAGACAGGTATTAATTGAGTCTCACCAGTAAGTTGAGATTTTAATGGGATTCATTATTGTTCCACTGAAATTTAAAAACCTGAGTTTTTTAAATCCCTTCTCATTTCTGGCTGTTCTGTCGTGCTCTCTGTCGTGTTCTTTTGCCTCTTCCGAGTGAGGCTGATACATGAAGCCAAACCCATTCTTGACTGAATTTTGTCTGAGAAAATGCAAGAAGCGTTACTAAATACATAAATAAAAAAATAACAAATATGCGTTTAGTAAATAATACAAGTAAATATATATTTTAATGAAACTAGAAGTGACATAAATATATAATCTTTGAGCGCAAAATATTCAACAGTGGCAGTGATCACGAAATTATTCACAATACTGTGCTCATAGATCTTTCTATAAATAGAAGTATATAGGAAATCCTTTAGGGGAGGATCACACTTATTGCCAATTGATTTCTCCAGATGTTACTTATGAATGTTCTTAGTTTGTAGCAAAAGAAAAACTTGTAAAGCTTTTTTTTTTAAGTAGGCTCCACACCCAATGTGGGGCTGGAACTCACGACCCGGAGATCAAGTGCTTTCCCGACGGAGCCAGTCAGGCACCCCACATTATTTTTTGGTAAGGGCTTTGTAGTTGCTCAGGTACAGGTCCTGTCCAATTTTGCAGTTGTGTCCTTAGTGGGGAGTTATTACTAGTTGTATAAATGTATATAAATGTATATTGATACTTCTATTAAAATTCATTTGAATTTGACCTAACTCTACCTCTATGCTACTGTCCCTTTCCCTATCCTACAAGCAAACAACAGACCCTTTTCCTTCCTTCCTTTCCTTCTTTTTTTCTTCAATACTTTGGTATGGAATTACATTTTGAGATCACTTATTTACTGATATTTTACTCTGGGTGAATACCCTGCTGCCTGGTACAGGGGATTCGGTGAAGAACAAGATGTGGTCAAGGAACACCTCATTTAGAAGGATGGTTATGATGTGGACACAGGTACACACATGTATACACATGACCATAACACAATGTTTAACATGGTATGAGGAGAGTGCTGTAAGAGGTTGATAAGGTGGTGTCTCTTTCTATAAAGGTGGTAATTTTTTTTTAAAGTTTATTTATTGATTGATTTTGAGAGACAGAGAGAGCGCAAGCAGGGGAGGGGCAGAGAGAGAAAAAGACTCCCAAGCAGGATCTGCACAGTCAGTGTGGAGCCTTATGCGGGGCTCGAACCCACAAACTGTGAGATCATGACCTGAGCCGAAATCAAGAATTGGCCACTTAACTGACTGAGTCATCCAGGAGCCCCTCCATAGGGGTGGTAATAAAAGGCTTCATGAAGAAGGTTATATCTGAGCTCCGCCTTGAAGTATGGGTAATCTGTCAAAAGGAAATGATAGGAGGAGAAACCTTTAGGTGAAAGGAATAAGGGGTTTTTTTTCCCCCTTTTTTTTTTCCTAGCTTTATAGTTACAGTTTTCATCTTGAGCTGTATGGTCCATCGCAAATAAATTTTTGTGTGTGGTATGTTTATTTTTTCCCACATATTTATCTAGTCCTCTAGAACACTTGTTGGATAGATGTTCCCATATCCTTTAAATTGTCTTGGCTCCCTCGTCAAAAATCAACTGACCTTGTACATGTGGGTCTACTTCACGATCTCATTCTCTTCCACTGACCTATTGGTCAATCCTTACACAAACACAATTTTGCTGTCTTGATTACTAGAAAATTTGGCAGAAAATTTTGAAATTATGCAGTTTTTGTCCTCTATTTTGCTTTTCCTTTTTAAGGTAATTTTTTGATATTCTAAATCCTTTCTACTTTCATATAACTTTTAGAATCAGCCTGTTAATTTCTATAAAAAGCATCAGAATTTATACCTACTTAAGTAGGCAAAGATATCGTAGAGAGATTCCAGAAAGCACCACCATTCAAAGAAAAAGTACGATAAACTGGACTTTGTCTAATGAAAAATTTCTGCTAATCATAAGGCGTGTTAAAAAGCTGAAGAGGTAAAATTTGTAAAAAATTACAAATAAGAGAAAATATTTGTAATCCATATATCTGGTAAAGATTTGTATCTAGAATACATAAAGAGCCACTACAAATCAATAATAAAAAGGTATAAACCCAATAAAAATTGGGGAAAAAAATCCTTGAAGGGTATTTCACAAAATAAGATAGACAAATTGATTATAAGCATATGAAAGGTGGTAAGCATCATTAGTCATCAGGGAAATGCCCATTAAATCACACTGAGTTACCAATTAGAATGGCTGAAATTAAAAAGACTTGCAATAGCAAATATGAGACAATATGGAGAAAGTAGAACTCTCATACATTGATGGTTGGAGGGTAAAGTGACAAAACCATTCGGGAACACTGTATAGCAATCTCCTATAAAGTTAAACATATACATATCATAGAACCCCAAAATTCTATTCCTGAGTTTTTATCCAAAAGAAATGATAACATGTTTCCACAAAGAGACTTGTATGTCAATGTTCATGGCAACTGTATTCATAATAGTCTCAAAGTGGAAACAATCCAAATGTTTATCAACAGGAAACTGAATAAACAAATTGTGGTATATTCACGTCATGGTATTCTACTCAGCAATAAAAAAGGAATGGGCCACTGACACATGAAAAAACATGGACAAATTCTGTAGACATTATGTCTAACTAAAGAAACTAGACCAAAAAAAAGTATATTACAGATGATTCTATTTATAGAGAATTCAAGAAAAGGCAAAACTAATCTATATTGATAGAAATCAGAACAGCATTTGCTCGTGGCTGGGGTTGGAGTTGATTGGAAAGGAGCATGAGGGAAATTTTTGGGTACTGGAAATATTCTATATCTTGATTTGGGTGGTATGGGTTTCATGATTGTATTCATTTGTCAAAACTATATGCATAAGCTCTTTTCATTTTTATGCATATAAATTGTATTTTACTACAAAAAAAGATATATTCAGCAAATTAATAAGACACAGAAAGCTGGGGGAAAGCCAAGTATGCAAGTTCTTTCATAGAGAGTTGGATGGAGAGCAGGCATTAGGGAGAGATAATGGTTCGAGGTCATCAGGGTTGGTTGAGGAGTTGGTAGTTTTCTTTACTTGTAATTGTGTTACTGAAGATGGTTTTTAAGGGAGGAAGGAAGATGATCAGAGCTGTGTTTTAGGGTGATTCGTCTTGCTCAGATGAGAGGAGTAAGGAATGCGGTGATGCTACAGATGAGATGTAAAACACCTGCTGGGGAGACTAGCCATTATGAGGGCAGCAACAGGAACAAAAAGGGGAAAGGAGGTAATAACTTTGAGAGGTTATCACAAAGAGAAAATTCACAAGATTTTATAGTAGAGTTACCACAGGGAAAGTGACGAGGGAGCAAAACTTTAGGGCCCAGCACGGTGCCTGGCAAATGGCAGGTGCTCTATAAATATTTGTTGAAAACACACACACACACACACACACAAATAAATGATGGAAGTGATAGCCCAAGAAATTCAGGTGGGTTTGGTAGCGTGAATGGGAGTAGGAAATAAGAAGTTGTCTGGAAGAAACGAGCGGCTGTGATTTAATGCTAGCCATGTTTTAATGTTTTGTGTCTGGTGGACATAGACATGCAAATGCAGAGTAGACAGTGGGAACCATTGGCCTGAACATCTGGAAAGAGGTCGCGGTTGGATAGAGATTTTGGAATGATTAATGTGGAGGAAATAGGTGAATTATGTAAAAGAAGAGATCACCTAGGAACACCTATAGAAAGAAGAGAAAAGGGCTGAGAACAGAAGTTTGACAATGTGGGCGTGGGGCTGGGCAGCATATTGAGGAAATAGAGGCAACAGAGCCGGAACTGTCAGAGAGGTATGAGGAAGCCAATGTTAGGAAATCTAAGGGAGACAGAGAGCTTCCAAGGGATGGGTGGTCAGATCTCACACACCTGGAAGAAAAGATAGAACAGGCAATTAACACGTAAATATAAGAGACACAAATGGCCAACAAGTATATGGACAAACGTTTTGCCTCATTATTAATTACAAATATATAATAAGGTATGTTATATTTCATTTCTCATGATCTTCATTTCTCATATTAGCAAAGATTAAAAAAAATAAATGTATAGCATTGACTCAGTTGGGCTGGGTTGCACAACCCTGTAGGAATGAAGGGGTGAATGCATACCGGATTTCCTATAGGGTGGACGCTGGGTTTGCCAGTGTAGCAAAATGTCCAGGTGCCATAGCCTTCCTCTTGACGTAGAAGTTACTCTTGACTCCTGTTCCCCTTGTACACATTCTGTGCCACCAACAGGTTTGATAGATTTTACTACTAAACACATTCTGAAACTCTTATTCACATGAATTATATGATATCAGTTTTTCTGCAGGGTCTTTTACCCATGCTGAGAAGAAACCCAAGACTTCAAGGTTTACGTTACTGGCTCCTGCCCACCTCTGACACGCATATAGATTTTTCCTGCTGACAGCTGGCCTGGTTCTAACTTAACAACTAGTGCTCTTAACCATCATCTTGGGGGGAGAGGAAGCTACACTTTCCTTTGCAACCCACAGGTCGGTTTTTGCAGGTTTCTGCTTTGGCAAATTGTCCTGACAAGTTGTCACCAGATGGACGGACATCTCTTGTTTTGAATTCCAGACGTTTTGCATTTTTCAGTCAATTCCCTTGCACTCTCACAGATGCCTGCTTGAGACATTTCCTTGCCCAAATGACTCCGCTTTCAGAGAAGCCACCATTTTGTCAATTTTGAAATTTAGAGCAAGCCCTAATTCTAGGTCTCTGCCTTGTGTTCGTGGAACACCTCAAGCTAAATTTATGTCTTCGTGACTTTTCTTCCTTTTCTGGACTCTGTCTCGTCTCCAAATTGTTAGTGGTTTTCGCTGTTCTCATTCGAGTGGCCACATGATTATGGGAACCTACAAACTGGGAAAAGAACTAGTTATTAAGACGGGGCATGTAGAGTTCTGAACAACTTATTAACTGCTGGGTGTGGCCCACAGGAACCTGGCAAGCTCAGACTCATAGCGCTTCTCCCCGAATTTACCCCAGGGAAGAGGCTTAGCTAGCAATTCTTTAGAGAGCCCAGGATTTGATGCTAGGTGTTTTCCTTGTAAAACAGCTGACCAGCTTTCCTTGGTGCAGCCAGAGTCTTGGGTTGCCTCCCACAAGGAAAAACTGGTGACCCATTTCAGGCACTGCGGCAGAAAACTTTCCTTGAGACCTAAAATGGTTTGGGGAAAACAAGACGAGTACCTCTTGAGCTTTGGAGATTGTGTTTTGTTTTGTTTTGTTTTGCATGTGGTAAAACACACATAACAAAATTTACCATTTAAATCATTTTAAAGTGTACCATTCAGAGGCATGAAGTGCATCCATGATGCTGTATGCTCATCACCACTATCTAATTCCAGAATGTTCTCATTCCCCTGAAGTAAACTCCATACCTGTCAGGAGTCGCCCCTGTTCCTCCCACCCCACAGCCCCTGGAAACCACAAATCTGCTTCCTTTCTCTAGGGACTTGTCTATTCTAGATATTTCAAATAGATGAAATCGTACACTATGTGCTCTTTTGTGTCTATTTTTTTTTTTTCACTTAGCGTGTTTTCAAGCTTCATCTATGATGTAGCATTTATTTTAGCACTTTATTCCTTTTTGTGGCTGAATAATATCCCACTGTATGGATATACCACATCTTATCTACCTATTCTTCTGTGGATGGATTTCTGGGTTGTTTCCAGTTTTAGGCTGTGAGTTGTGTTGCTATGATATTTGTATACAAGCATTTGTTTGAACACCTGTTTCTAATCCTTTCAGGTATACCTAGGAATGGAATTGCTGGATTACCTAGGAGGTAATTCTGTGTGTACCTTATTGAGGAACTGCTAAACCGTGCTCCGGAGTGGCTAAATAATTTTACATTGCCAGTAGTCATATATGAAGAGGAGTTTTGGAGAATTTTAGGAGCTTTTTTTAAAATGTTCATTTATTTTTGAGAGAGAAAGAGAGAATGGGGAAAGGGCAGAGAGAGAGAGAGGAGGACACGGGATCTGAAGCAGGCTCTGTGCTGACAGCAGAGAGCCCGATGCAGGGCTCGAACTCACCGTCTGTGAGATCATGACCTGAGCGGCAGTCAGACACTTCACCGACTGAGCCATCCAGGCGCCCCAGGAGTGTTTTGTAAAGGTGTCTGAACCTGTAAGTGAATCATTAAATGGCATTTGGGTGGTGGCGTAAAACAAAAAACTGATTCGTGTTTTTAAAATGAGATGAATTTATTTCCTCCTTCTTGTTTAAATTCTTCCTCCCCTAGGGATGAGAAGGATCATGATGGATACTCCTGAGTTGGATCCCAGGAAATTCTGAAAGCTGCTTGTCAGCACACCCGCATGTAAGATTACACGTGTAGTGTTCTGAAATTGTCACAGCTCCACCATGCAGAAGTACAACTTCACCCATTCTGTTACTGAGCTCAACTTAGCTCTGGTGTCCCCATTTCTGCTCCTGGTAAAAGCCTCTTAATCTTGCCACTGAAAAGCAATCTGGTTTCTTCTGGTTTAAATAGTGCCAAGTAATTAAAACTTATTAATTCCACCCAGGATTTACACTCACTAATTCAAAGGTCAAAGTGCCTGCTAGGTAGGGTTGTTCTGGATCTTGCTCTCCCCACTGTTCTCCATCTCAGGAAGTTACAAACATCACGACCCTGGGGGAGATGTGGTTGGTCCATATACCCTTTTCAGCTTCCCACTACCTCTGCTTGGTCTTTTGGCACAAAATTTGCCCTTGCTATATCTATCTGAACTACACTGGCAAGGCATTTGGAAATGTACCAGAATTTTCTGCTAATATTCACAGCCTTACCCATGCCTTACAGTATAAAATATGGGCCCACTGAACATTCTTTTCTTAGACCCTAGGATCTAAGATTCCCTCAATCCCCTGGATCACTCAGCATTTATATCACTCTCTTAGGCCTGTAGCCTGTGGGTGATGTGTTATGGGATCCAGCGGATCCCATATTTGCCCATCATACCATAGTATTTTTTATAAACTGGGTTGCTTGGGGTTGCCTGGTTGGCTCAGTTGGTTAGGTGTCCAACTTCAGCTCAGGTCATGATCTTGCAGTTCGTGAGTTTGAGCCCCAGGTTGGGCTCTGTGCTGACAGCTCAAAGCCTGGAGCCCGCTTCGGATTCTGTGTCTCCCTGTCTCTCTGCCCCTCCCCTCTCATGCTCTGTCTCTCTGTCTCTCTCTTTCAAAAATAAATAAACATTAAAAAAATTATAAGGTGGGTTGCTTGAACTGAAGAAGTGTTATGTGGGAAATCCATTTGGGTGATGTCAACTCTGTAAGAGCTCAAATAATGGTGCTAATTGAGGCCCTGTGGATAAGTCAAACTCACACCTGGAATGTGTTGTCAAGTCAAAATAAATCTTTGTCCCTGCCAATATAGAAGGGGCCTAATGGAGGCAACTTATACCACTGATGGATTGTTGGTGTCCTTGAGGTAAGTTCCTTTCTAAGGAACCAAGAGATAAGCATTAGTCAATGTTGCTGGCAGGTTGGACATCTAACGGCAGCTTTAATGAGTAGAAACCCATGATTGTGGGCCATGTATAGACTCTTTCCATCCTACCATGTTCTGTGTTTACAAAACCATTGTATCAGCATTGGAATAGCTAATGATAGAAACTGACCAATGTCAGCCGGCCAAGTCATTCTCTCTACTTGGTTGTTTAGTGTCTCTTCCTTGGAATGGAATGTGTAATGCAAACACAAAGATCTGTCTTCAAGCCTGAAAGTCTACCCACGTAGTTCTATTCTTTGTCCCTGATCTAATATTTTTTTCTTCCAGGGTCTGACTAATCAGCTAAACTATTTGTTGAGTCCATGCACATTTAAATTAGGACACTTATTTTTCCACATAAAGAGGATTGGGTATGTTGCCTAAAGACCTCACGATTGGGTGAATGTCACCTAATGGACCTCACCTTCAAGACCATCCCTGAATATGGGTACCTGGATGGCTCAGTTGGTTAAGTATCTGACTTTTGATTTTGGCTCAAGTCATGATCTCACTGTTCGTGGGTTCAAGATCCGTATTGATCTCCATGCTGACAGTGTAGAGTCTGCTTGGGGTTCTCTCTCTCCCCTCTCTTCCCCTCCCATGCTCTCTCTCTGTCTCTAAAAATAAAATAAAATAAAATAAAATAAAATAAAATAAAATAAAAGCCATCCCTGAATACAGATGCATTATCGCCAAAGTCCATTTTTGGCTCTGCCCATATACTGATCCACTTTCAAGGTCATGAGATAGCCTAGATTTTACTTTCTGTGAACCAAACTTTACTTTCTTCCTCCTCCATCAGCTTGCCACTAATAAGATAATGATAGGTGACATATGTCCACCTCTTTGTGCCTCATATTTGTGCCTCTGGGCATGCTTTGGCTTTTATCCCAATATTTCACTTCCCACTATGACTGATCTCTTCTTGGCCTGCCCAGCTTGGTGTATTGGACGGAACCACCTTCTGCTGGGAACTTTTAGGTTCATGGTCACTTTGTGCCTTGTCGTCATGCACTTAATCTTTGCCAGGGCCAAGTAGCACATTTAAGCAAGTTTAGAAAGGTATATAACTTTATGGTTAGATGACATTGCCTTGTTTCAGAACTCTAATGGTGATTCTTCTATTTTGGCTTGCCTTAAACTTCACAATGTACTTTCTCTTACCTGTGGTGCATCTACTAATTTAGGGTCTGCTGAGTCAAATGGCCCGAATGGCAAGACCATCGTCACCACAGTCATTTCCTGCTGTGGCCCATCCTCAACTCTGGTGGCCTCTCCTGTCACCTGGTTTAGGGCTCAGAATAATATTCAGAAATAGGCAGCCTCTAAAAGTGGGTGTGAACTTACCGGAGGTGGGTCTCCTCAGTTGAGAGCAATTTCCAGCAAGGTTGAGATCCATAAGCTGTCAGTTGGTAACACCTTCAGCATCTGAGGGTAAGACCCCTTCTATCCCCAAAAGGGATTTTGGTAGCACACAACAGGGTCCTCTGTGGCTCAGGTCAGTGAGGCTAGCAACTGACTTATCCATAACCACAATGGAGGTCAAAAACAGTGGGATAATACCACAAACGTGCTGAAAAAATAATTGCCAAATTATTCTATATCCATTCATTATGTCTCATGAATGAATGTGAAACAAAAACATTTTCAGGCAAAAACAGGAAAAGAAAGAAAAAAAAGAGAATTTTCCCCCAGCAACTGAGACAATTAATTCCAAAGAACGTATTTCTGGCAAAAGGAAAATGGTCTGAAATGAAAACAAAAAGAAGTGAAGGACAAAGAACAAATGTGAGTAATATGTGGGTAAATTTAAATGAACATTGGCTATATAAAACATAAATAATAATTCCTAGAATTATTGCTAATATATGGATTATAGATAACACTTAAAAATATAATTCGACACTCCCTAGAGAAGTCCAGAGTAACATGGATATAAATTTGGGCAAAAACCGTGCTTTCAACACATATAGTGCTTCCTCTTTAAGAAAACAAAGAGAAAACCAAGAATATGCAAACAAAAACTACCCAACAACATGAAAATAAACATCTTTAAATAGGGACCATTGCATAGGATTTCACACCCCAACATGTGGTTTTTGTGGTAGTTATTTAATAACAGATGTTAAAAAAAACAAATAAGACACCATGGTTAAATTGCAATTTTGTTGTTGTTGTTGTTGTTTTCCTCCCTAAAGAGATAATTCTCATCCACGTGTCTGTCTAGTATATATTGATTGAAAACCATTTGGAAATTCCTCCATCTGTCAATGAAATGCAAACACCTCTGGAGTGAAATCAAACAGCTGTTTAAATGCTCAGAGCTTTGCTAACAAAGAAATCTTCTTCCTTAACACTGGCTCTGTTTACACTATTCCAAAGCAATGACTCATTCAGGGTAAAATCCAGTAGTTCCAGGTTGTGTAAACATAACCATTATTTATAAGGAGATTTATATAAAGACCCAAGACTAACTGCTTCCCAGTTGGAGAATTGCTGAGTCCTACTAAAGTTAGTAGTTAGACTCTTGTGTGTGTGTGTGTGTGTGTGTGTGCGCACGTGGATGTGTGTGCGTGTGCGCGCGTGTGTGTGTGTGTGCGTGTATTTGGTGAATTATTTGTACCCATGAGCCACACTTGAAATTCACAAAAGCTCTGGTTCCCTTTATTGCACAAAATCAACTAACAAGCTTGGAATAAATAGAAGTCTTATAAGCAGTCCTATAATTTAGAATTTGAAAGAGGTCATTTATACTACATATAAATTAGTAAATATTTTTCATTTTTTCTGAGTTATCTTCTCATCAACTAAGGAAAAAATTGAGTAGAATGTAGACTCTGGATTCTGGTGGCCTGGGTTTGAATGCCAGCTCCATCAGTGGCTGCCTTCATAGCATTGGGTGAGGGACTTCTTAAGCCTCAGTCTCCACACCTGTCAAATGGCAAAAAATAATATATCTCACACAATTATCGTGTGACCTAAAATAACTTAAATTTTGTAAAAATGAATTTGTAAGAATTAAAAAAATGTAAATCATTCGATGCCGTGCTTGTCACAGAGCACTTAATGCAAGTTACGTATTATTTTATCTCATGAAGCATTTTGCTGGGTTTAATATTGATGACCCTCAATTAATTAATATTCAGGTCTTGTAGCTTTTGGCAATGAACGATTGTTCACATAGATCTTCTAGAAATGAAAAACTGCTGCCAGTCACTAAGTTTCATTAGAATACCGACTAGATAATTCGATAGTCCATTGTTTTTAAGTCCTCGTGACCATATTTCGCAGTTAATGTCCACCTGCTGAAAGTCTGGAAGGCTAAACTGTTTAAGACCAGCCACTTCACTGTAGCTATCAGTTAGGGTCCTGGCAGGAGACAGGTGACACATTAAAGTTGGGTATGGAGAAGAGTTTGATAAAGGATTATTTACAAAGTCGTGGGTGGGCCTTAGGGGGGAAAAAGTGATAATCAAGCACTTGGAGTTAATAAATATGGGAGAGCAGATAGCACTTCTAAGCCTGAATGGGCAGGGGGAGGGTGTGGCTTCAGGAACCTGGAGTGGATCCTTTGGCGAAAGGACCTGTGGCGTTAGATACAGCGAATGCTGTGATCTGGTAATATCCCAACCTCACTCTCTTCCTGCCCTTTTAGTTCCCTCCCAGTGCTTCCAACTGGCCAGACCTTACATGAGAAGCCTGAGGTCAAGGGAGCCTGCTGCTCAAGTACAGGCAGGTCAGTTTTCTAGAGCACAGAACTGTTAAGTGTGGATTTGGAAAAGCAAACAGAAAGCAGCCAGCATCCCTGTGACTGACTTTTCCCATAGCTGATGAGGGACCTGTTAAAATCGACTTCGAATATGCTGCAAGTCCAGACTGTCTCTGCTCAACTAGATGGTGCGGAATTCTGGACCTGCCAGGCAGCTTTAGAGCTGTGAAGTGGCTCCACGAGGAAAATCCTGGCTTTACTGCAGGTCATTTCCGCATGGAGACAGGGTAGACTTCCACCGGTTAAAAACACCATTAGGCTCTGTAAACTTCAAACCACGAAGTTCTCAAATTAGAAGAACAATGTGATCCAAATCTGGGCGTTTTCTGCTAAGGTGGGAAAAGCCAGACCGTAGACCCACACGGAGTAAATCAATAAGCATCTGATAACCACGGTTTGGAGTCAAACAGCTTGCTTATGCTACCTTGCTTTTGCAAAAGACCTGCATTAGTACAGTAATGTTTTTTTGTTGTTTTTGTTTTTGTTTTTGTTTTAAATAAAAGTGAAAATCGTCTTTGGGTTTTTTTTCAGTTAGTGAAAACAGACATCAATGCAGGTCTTTCATAAAAGGGAGGCTTCGTAAGGCATACTTTCCGAAAGCAGGTGGACACCCTTTACTTTGCAACATTTTGGCTTACTGGAGGTTTCATGGGAACTCTCTGCTTTGGGAGAGCAGGACACACATGTGCTGTTTCGCATCCTCTAGTCTCCAGGAGCCTTGAGATGCCCACCAATTGTTTGAAACTCTGTAGGAACTGCCCAGCTAAGATGCTCCTGGCTTCCTGCCTCTCAGAAACTATAGGAGGTAATAATGTTTATTGGTATTCATCAATGAACAACTCCTATAATAAAATACACTTTGTGGAAGTCCAGGGACATTTACTGAAAACTGATCAAGGAGTAATCTTTTTTTTTTTTTTTGATGTTTATTCATTTTTGAGAGAGAGAGAGAGAGAGAGAGAGAGAGAGAGTGTGCGATTGGGGGAGGGGCAAGAGAGTGGGAGACGTAAGAATCCAAAGCAAGCTCCAGGCTCTAAGCTGTCAGCACAGAGCCCAACATGGAATTTGAACCCGTGAACTGTGAGATTATGATCTGAGCCGAAGTTGGACGCTTAACTTACTGAGCCACCCAGGCGCCCGTGATTACAGAGTAATCTTAAACAGAGTAAGCATGAAACCTAGGAGAATGGGTGCAGAGGTGGCTGGGAAGGGTAGACTTAGCTGGTATGGACAGCTAGAGGAAGGTGTAACTGAATCCATGTTCAAATAAAATACAGCTACTAACAGAGAGAGATAAAGAAATGGTCATTTTCTGAGCATTTACTCTATACCTTATTTATCCTTTGTGAAAATTCTGTGGTTCTCTGATGTACATCGTTAGCTTTATTTCATAGGCGAAGACACTCAGAACAAAAGGAGAAACTCCTGCTCAAAGTCCCACAGATAGTAGATACTAGAGCTTGGGTTAGAGCCCAAGCAACTCCTATTTCAAGGTTCTCTTTCTTTCTGCGCCTCGGTGTGCTGGAGTAAAGAAAAGAAATATTGAACAAGGGAGGTCATGTTGGGATATGGAGTAAGATAAAAAAAAAAAAAAGAAAACTGTCAAGGGAAAATGCTTCAGTCTTCTGGAAGAGGGGAGAGGGGGTTAGAAATTGCCTGTGGTAAAATCAAAACAAAGTGCAGCGAAAACATATGGCTGATTAAAGGAGAAAGCTGTCCTCAGTACAGAACAGAAGATATTTGGGGTATAATAGAGCTTAGAGTGAAGGAAGCCCCATCTGTAGTCATGTCTTCAAGGCCAGATCTAAATGTGCAGAATACGGGTGGCTCTACTCTTCTGCAGATTGATTCTCTTCACCCACCCCAACCCACATAAGTATAATACCTATAGTAACATGCAAACCGACAAACACAGAAGAGACAATACTCCCTGGATCAGAGCAGAGAGAGAGGAGAGCTTGTCTTGGAAAATCCCTCTAGCAGAAGAGTGCAAGAAGATAAGGAAGGATTTTGCCAAGAATGTGCCACGTGGTGCCATCATTTTTCTGTTTATGAGTGTCTGGCAATATTGTCCCCCTGATATAAAAGCCACACTGATGGGGCATCGGGTGGCTCAGTCGGTTAAGCATCTGACTTTGGCTCAGGTCATGATCTCACAATTTGTAAGTTTGAGCCCCACTTTGGACTTTTCTGCTGTCATCACAGAGCCTGCTTCGGATCCTGTGTCCCCCTCTCTCTCTGCCCTTCACCCACGGGGTCTCTCTTTCTCTCTCTCTAAATAAGTAAATAAACTTAAAAAAAAAAGCCATACCGCATACAATTTTGGGGAGGAAATATTCTTGTTTTATAGGGGGCAGTGAAAGAGGATGTTGTAGGAAATAGATTTGGGGAGCTTGCGTTTGAGAGCAAATCTTTAAGCTATGTGATATCGTGGGTAAGGTGGTTGAGCAGGAGTCAGAGTGAATTCTACTAGAAAAGAGGTGGAGTGTCACATTGGAAGGACCATGACTCCACATTTGGCACAAAGGCTAATCTGTTTCAGACCCCAGTAGAAGTGGAGTATCAGCCCTATCCCACCAGAGTGGCCTATCAACTTCCCTCACAGAGGAACAAAAAGCATAGGGAGAAAAAAACCAGACCACGCATCCTAGAGATACAATAGACACTCGAGCAAAGCGTAGCCATTCTTGCTGTCGTTTGTAAGCTCAGGCACTCAGCTTACAATTGCTTTGCTAATTGTTTGGCCTCGGTGATTCTACTTTAGCCTGAGAAAGGTGAGTCTAAGACTCGTCTTTTGTGAAGGTAGTTTACTCGAAGAAGTCATCTTAGGGAGCCGTGAGTGGAGACCGGGAAGAGTGAAAGGGGGAAGAAGGGATCGCCGAAATAGGATGCATCTTCGAGCTGGTCATAGTGGTGGGCAACTGAGGCTCCGTTGCCCTGGGACGTTCTGAGGGTCGTGTGGGATACACATCTGAGTCGTCAGTAGGAGAGACAGGAGAGCGGTAGTTAGCTGCTGTCTTCAACTCTGCGTATCCATGGGATGCCAATCTTCCAGATTTGTGTATGCCTTGGGGCCAATCAGGTTTCCAGAGGCATCTGGGATCAGGTGTCAGGGAAGTCTGGGGCAGCAGTAAGAGAACTGGGTGCAGCTGCGGCAGGGTGCTGACAGGTGTGACCTGCCCAAAGTTGGCTGTGGCAGCCAGGGATAGGGTCAAATATTAGAGGTGCGGTCCAAAGAGCACTTGCTACAAATAGCATCTTAAAAATTTGCTTGAACAAAGATGAAAAATTTCAGAACAGTATTGAGGCTTTAGGTCAAGAAAACACCATCCTGCTTATATAGGACAGGAATGCAGGACACCCAAAATACCAAGCAGAATATGAAAAGAGACATATTTAGTGGGAGTATTTTTTAGATTATCGTGGTCTAGTTTTACGAATTCCTCTTTAAGGATGAAAGTGGAAATGACTCTGAATTCCCGGTTATTATTTGTCATTTGTTTTAAGTAAGTAGATTTAAATGAATTGTTTAAACATTCCTGTGTACCTTTCATTCAGTTGAGTGGGTACAGTAATTTTCATCAAATTTTATTTGCGTTCTTTTAAAATTCTATCTCCCCCCCAACATGATAACACATTCACCTATGTGTAGATTTTCCTTTGCTAATTGGAATGTTGAACTCAGGTAGATTATCTGTTTCAAGATTCCAGTGACTTGAGAATAACCCACATAAGTATCATCCTTTCACAGACTGGGTTTTCAGTGTCTGTTTCATGTTATAAAAACCACTGCAAAAAGATTGCCGACCTTCATGCATATCATAGCAGGTGAACTCCTAGTTCAAAATACATGCCATTCAGGAGGAAGCTTAGGAGAAGTCTTGTTTTCACTTTGCATAAAAAATTCTATAAAAGCAAATGTCTCACTGTGCATCTTCTATTTGCTAGGTAACTTGTATACATATTACTCAAATTTCTCATAAGCACATGAAGAAGGTATTATCATCTTTATATTTATTATTTATTTGTAATTTGCTTTTTCGAGAGAGGTGTGTACACATGCATGAGCAAGGGAGGGGCAGAGGGACAGAGAGAGAGAGAGAGAGAGAGAATCTTCAGCAGGCTCTATGTCCAGTGCGGAACCCCATGCAGGACTCAATCCCACCACCATGAGATCATGACCTGAGCCAAAATTAATAGTTGGACGCTTAACTGACTGAGCCACCTCAGCACATCACATCTCCACTTTTGAAGACCAGAAAATTGAGGCCAAATGAGCCGAACTGCCGAAGTTCTCATCATCAGAAGCAGGCAGAGTCAGAATTTCAACCCAGACGTGCCTGACTTTGAAGTTCTGTTCTTCCCTGCACACTTGGGGCCTTGTCACAGGCATTCTTCTGGTCGTCCTGGAAAACATACCACTTCCACTGCGTCTCACCTACTTATGTAATAACCTGCAAAGGAGGGAGAGCCATCTGTTTCAAAAGCAACATATTTGAGTCCATAAGCAAATAGGTTGGCAGAGAACAGAAGGATTGTGACATTGCCATTTGGCATTCCTGACTTACTCTGCATTTATAAGATAGAAATACATGGTTCAACATGTTGATTTCACAAGCTTATCATTATCATCCATTCTGAAATAAGCATAGTCAGGGACATCATGTACAAAATAAGGGATCCTTGTTTTGGAGGATGATGTCAGGCAGGAGGAGTTTTTGTTTAACTCCTATCTCCTAAAGCACTAGCTTACAAGAGACTTCATGAAATGTACTTTAATACTGAGGCCAATGAAGGAGAAAAACAACTAAGAGGGGGAAAAAAAAAACTTTGGATTTATTTTAAGAGCACAAGATAACAAGATTACTTAAAAAGGAGTACAAACCAAAGGTTCCAAAATAAGGCTGATCATCCAAATTCATCTGAAGAACTTTAAATGTATATAGATACCTGAGCCAAACTTCAGGCAGAGTCTCTAGGAATAAGCCTCAGGCATGTGTGTGTTAAAAATATCCTGTAGTTATTCTGATGAGTGGCCTCAGCTTACAGCCACTACTTGAAAAATAGTTTATAAACTAATACACAGGGAGCCTACTTTTGTATTTTATTTTATTTTAAATGTTTATTTATTTACTTATTTATTTATTTAGAGATAGAGACAGTGTATGAGCAATGTGAGCAGGGAAGGGGCAGAAAGAGAGGGAGAGAGAGAATCCCAAGCAGGCTCTGAGCTGTCAGCACAGAGCCCGATGTGGGGCTCAAACTCACAAACTGAGATCATGACCTGAGCCGAAATCAAGAGTCAGATGCTTAACTGACTGAGCTCCCAGGCACCCTACCTGGGTATGTTAATTTGTATGTGTAATCTTGAAGAATCAACTCATAAGTTTTCTTTAGTATGCAACCTAAATGCTCCAAACAACCCAGATATTCAGGAGACTTCCTTCTAGTCAGCAGCCATTTAGAAATCCCTCACTGTTAAGAAGTTGATGAATAGAGACAAAGTAAAACAAGTGTCAATTGGTTTATCTAGTACCTGGCACATTATACCATGGAAACATTTTGGAAAATAGCAACAGAATAAGCTAAAAGAAAGTATAGGGCAGAAACAATAAAGGGAAGAGCAGAACCATATAAAATAGGACATGAACACTTGATGGAGAAGACCAACAACATAAACTTCTGATTCTTTGGGAAAACTAAAATAAAACTCTAGCTAAAGTTCAAATAAGAAAGGAGAGAAAGAAGAAACAGTACTATAAATGAAAACAATGTAACTAAAAATGGGCAAAAATAACAAATGTAATAAAAATATGAACAACTCTACGTCAATGAGTTTAGAAACTTTTAACAGGTATATAATGGAAAATGTAATTATTAAAGCTGACACATAAAGATATAGAAACAGAAGTGTTCCTAAAAGATCAATAAATTGAAATAGTAGTTAACAATATTCTCATACACCAAAAGGATTAAAAACTCTAAGTTCAAACTCTTTATTTATTTTTTTAATTTTTTAAATGTTTATTTTTGACAGGGGTGGGGGGAGTGCAAGTGGACGAGGGGCAGAGAGAGAGGGAGACACAGAATCCGAAGCAGGCTCCAGACTCTGAACTGTCAGCACAGAGCCAGATGCGGGACTTGAACTCACAAATGGTGAGATCATGACCTGAGCCGAAGTTAGATGCTTAACTGACTGAGCCACCCAGGCGCCCCTAAATTCAAATCCTTTAAAAAAAAAAGAAGATAATCCTGTTGTTTGCTTGTGTGTGTGTGTGTGTGTGTGTGTGTGTGTGTGTGTGTGTGTATGGGAAGTTCTCACAGATATAGTAGGAATAGGTCAGAGAAATACTGCATATTGTGAGTCTGCAATCTGCTGTGGCCCTGGGTTCATGGGTTTTACAAATTGCATATAAATAATAGCCCCGATTCCCCTTTAGTCTTGAGAGCATGCTTAAAATCTTTGCTTTCCTATAGGGTCAACTCCAGTTGTCTTTTTCTCTTGTGTTTCAATTTTATATTCTTCTCTTTGGTTGCCCGGTAACATACCAGGGGGAAGTAATTTACAAAATGGAGCCATGGAATTTAGAAACATTAATTCCACTCTTGTGGGGAACAATTTATTCCCAGGGTGTGTGGTTTTTATCACCATAGGATCAGACCCATTGAGATAGCAACATAGCAAAGATATCTGTTAAAATTCTTATCTATGGGTCAGGATATTAAAATGCCATGTAATTGGAGCTCCCGTTTAAAAATATTAATAAGTATTGCATTGAAAATGAATGTAGTAGTAAATGAGAAAACAGCAAGCCAGGAGGGTTTGTATAATTTCGCTCAATTCGGTGTTCTACCCAATTTACCAGGCAAAAAATAAATTATGTTTGGAAATCAGTCATGCAAGGTTTCTGGCCACTTTTCATAAAAATGGATTATCTGTCACAGTTCTCTGAAGCTTTAACCCCGTGTGACACAGTAACATTTTAGGACAGTGCTATGAGGCATTAGCCAGTCAGGCATGTTTCCGGGGCCCTAAGGGCTGCCCACCTCAAAATAATAACTCTACCTACTATCTTTCTGTTATCATTTGAAAGTTGGATTCGCTACCCAAATATCTTCTGGAATTGAAATATTTTTTTGTGTGTTTGTTGTTTGCTTTTCAATAATCTGTTCTTTTTTTTTTTTTTTTTATCAGTGAGGAATGTAGAGTTTACCATCAGAAGAGAGTGTTTTCTGATTATCATTTCCTGTTAACACGTGGCAGACAATCTAATTCTGAATGACTTTGCTACATGAAAGGGTAATCATGATAATAGCAGTGATGGGTGCTGTTGTTGCTTGAACTGAGATAGACCTGGGTAAAGTGAAACAGTGTTCAGTTTTTACATGTGTGCGTGCCCAAGAAACCACCACCCTCTTCCTTTTCAGTCAATACCCAGGTCTGTCTTCCCTCCCCCACACACCAAAAGGTAAACACTATTCTGACATTTATCACCACAGCTTGGTCTTTCCTACTTTAGAACCTTTTATAAATAGAATCATTCACTATGCACTCTGGTGTCTGGCTTTTCCAACTTCACATTATAGTGATGAGATTCATTCATGTTGTACTTGTCAGTGGCTTGCTCTTTTCCATTGCTTCTACTCTTCTATGGATATGCCACAGCTTGTCTGTGCTACTGTTGGGAGACATTTGGGTTGCTTCTCGTGTTTGCTTCTTATAAATGAAGCTGC
The DNA here is from genome assembly GCF_018350195.1 of Panthera tigris. Lineage (NCBI taxonomy): Eukaryota > Metazoa > Chordata > Mammalia > Carnivora > Felidae > Panthera > Panthera tigris. Next base: position 112,585,406 of record NC_056666.1, on the reverse strand, counting down.
TCTGAACACTTCTGTACATGCAGCATGGTGGACGCATGTTCTCATTTCTCTTAGACATCTACTAAGGAGAAGAATTGCTGCATTGTAGGGTATACACATGTTTAGCTTTAGTAGAAAATGCCCAAACTGTTTCACTGGGAAGGTGGTTTTGGTGGGAGGTGCATTGGCACTTCTCTGTTTGCCTCTCTAGATCCCATTTTCTGTTTTTCTCTGTGTACTCTGTACCCTGCGTCATCCTAGCTCCCAGTTTCCTTATACTCTGGCTCTTGGTTGGATTCAGCCTACAGAAGGCCCAGCAGTTCTTGGAGAATGGGGAGTGGGAGAGAAAACTGGACAGCCCCTCTTCCGAGGCTCCAACTCTCACTGGTTCCATTGACACCATCCTTGTCCCTGTCCTCTGTAGGCTCAGCAGGTGACTATGGGTACCTGTTGTTGCTAGTTCCTGGGCATGTCTCCACCTAATGTGGTGCTTTTAGCCCTACTCACACCCTTGAAAAAGTAATTATTCTACAAAAATCTGAAACCTTTGAGTATATCTTTTGTCATACGATTTTGACTGTTATGGGAAGAAATAAAGGAGATTTTGAGAGACATTAGAATGCACTGGAACACATAGAAGTTTCTGTTCAGCATGAGAGAATAAGAAAGAGATTGTACTGAAAGTAGTTATTTAGGACAATTCATGTTAACAAATATACTGATATGACCTGGAACTCAGACCGACATAACGATGAGGTTCCTATCCTCAAATAGTTTTGTTGACAAGTAGACCTTGACTTTGATCCTGACTGCACATGACTCTACTAAGCTTCATTAAGCTTCATTTTTTTTAATCTAAAAACTATAAATAATGATTATACCCATAGCTCAACCACTACCACACCTCCAAAGCAGTCAGAGAATGAAGAAAATCAAACTAAACACAAGCCCAAGGTGAGATGGAGGTTTTGTGATTTCATTCAAGGGATTAATCTAGCAGTGGTGATGTTACCTAAGAGGAATTGTTGAACTACTCAGAATCTTGGAGGCAAAGTCCCACATATTCTGTAACTTCAAGGAGGCTAACAATCAACCACAAACAGAGAGGCTTGCTTCAAGGGTAGGAGTCTGACAGAGTGGTTAAGACAAGGCAAAGGTGTGGGAATCTAGGCAAAGGTTGGGGAATCTTGGCAAAGGTTCAGTTCTAAGAAGGAATCTAGACTTTGTCTTTTATTGACTGTATCCCCTTGATCCAGAGATTAAAATGTCTTAGTTCTGTACATTGTAAAATGGGAATAATCGTTCTCATACCTTTTATGGGAACTGTTCTTAATGCATTTTTCCCTCTGCAACAAGATAGGTAAAAATAGTTGTGAACATAGTCATTCCTACCTAAGCTAAATGCTGGCAGAAGCTGTCAAGATATACAAGCTTGCAAGACAAGGTAGGATCTATGGGTAACACTGCTGAGAGGATAAAACTGAGAGAGAGCACATCGGGGGCAGGGAGGGAGATGCATGGGAAGGTAGGACACCAAAGTTAAATACACATGAAGTCTGAGAATGGTGGTGCTGAAGAGGCCATGTGTGTATCTTGAATTAGATCCTGATTCTGGGATAGAAAATTAGAATCTGCTATGCAAAGTGGAAGATCTGAGAGGCAGAATACTGAAGTATGTAACTGCATTGAGTCGGTCTGCCGGGATTTGTTTGTTCATTTGTTTTTTTTTTTTTGTTTTTTTTTTTTTAAGGAGCAGTTATTTGAATAAGTTCTCCTTTTGAAGTTCTACTGTTTCCATGTCCATTATAGAGACACGAAGTCAAGGTCAACCAGTCTCTCTCTGTCTCTGTCTCTCTGTGCGCATGTGTCTTTCTTACACACACACATACACACACACACACACACACACACACACAGACACGATGACATATTCTCGGTAACTATATATTTCAAAGCAAGATCTGACATTAATTAGTGAAAGTATAAGCAAGGACACATAAAGGGATTTTTGAGAAAGCAAATTCCGGTGTGGTTGTGGGCATGCAAGCCAAAGCACAAAAGTTTAGAAGGCAGCTAAGGCTTTGGGCAAATTCTGATAACACTAAAGGATGAGGAAATAGTCAAGGAAGCAAACAATGTGCTTCTGGCATCCTGCTGGTGATTCAGAAAATTCTGATTCAAAAACAAGAATTATTTTCAAAGGTCTTTTGACAGAGCCGACAGCTTCTCAGCTGTCAGCCACTCTCCAGAGACCCTAATGAGCTCTTCCTTGTCAGGTCTTTCTGTCTAAACAAGAAATTGCTAGTCTCTGTGTCTGTCACCCCACAGTGAATGCACCTACCTTTGCTTATGCATAGTATAAATTATTATTTAATGCAAACACTTGTTCAGGTTGATCAGTAAGTTGTTTCCGTCAACCTACATCAATGTGGTCTTTAATGTGTCAATGACTCAACAGCAGACTATGTGTATAAACAGGTGGTCGCCAGAAAGTGTTTTTCCATTGATAAACTAATAGGTTTTCCTGAAGAAGTTACTGCAGTTACCTTTCGCACTAAACGTTCCTGATGCTCTTATAGATGGTCAGGATACTCTATCTTATTTGTCACAATAATGAATCATAGGGACAAAAAAAATGACATCCAAGAGAAAGAATTCTTCTTTAAATATATTTAATATATCTCATTGTTCCTTCTCTACAATACTCAATATCCTTACCTAATGCTACCTAAAGAGATTGCCATTTTGATTTTAGAACTCAGAAACCCCCTTGTAGTTTTGTTTTTGTTATTAGATGACACAAAGACTATTTTCTAAAATAATTCTTTTTGCTAATTTCAGCATGCTCTTGAAAAAAATTCTGCAGTGGCTTTCCCTGTCTCCTCCATGTTAAATGGTATTTTCCCATTTTTTTTTTTTGTTTTAATATTCTTCCTCAGTACAGTATGCATGGGTGGTCAAGAGCATCAACCTTGGAGTAGTTCAACCAAGTAGTGTGTTTTGAGTAGTGTGTTCTGGCCAAATTCTTCTTGGTCCTCTTTTCCTACATCCATACTTCTCTATGACCTGATGTGTCGTCACCCTAGAGAAGCGAAGTTTCCGGTTCTTTGACTAAAATCTTTCCAGACACCAGAATTCTCTTAGTGAATTTCCCTTACATGTTTGAGGAGAGAAGCTATCCTCTTCATAAGAAAAGAAGTAAAACAACTAAAGTAATAATCAAAACGAAAAACATCCTCAAACAATGTTCTTCAAAGCTTCTTTCTATAATCAAATAAATCAATGGGGAGAAAAAACAGAGAAGAAATAACAAAATGAATTAGTGTCTACCTTTTATAACTTGAAGTTTGACTTCTGGTATGGCCAAGTAACCTCTTATTGGACCAATTCTGTTATAGATAATAATTATAACTCCAGACAAAACAAACAAATGAACAAACAAACAAACAAACCCAAAACTACAGCACTGACAAGTGAAGAAAATTCTGCACATTCTGGGTAGAAGCTGATGCTTGGCTGGATGGAATGACATAGGTAAGCATCCTATTTTTACAGGTGGCACCAGTCTTTCTGGCATGAAAAATGAGAAGTCAGGGATGAGAGAGATCATAACTACTAGGAGAGTAAAGAGGAAATCCAGGAAAGGAGAGAGCCAAAGATGAGAAAAAGCTCCAAATTCTGTATATAAATTCTGCCTGAGTCTTAGACTGACAACTGGGCCATACATTTGTGGGTCAGACTTAAATCAGTACAACTGAGGATAAAATAATAAAACATATTTTAGTTGCCACTCAAAAGCCAGATTTTTCAGCTTGAGAGGAACGAAATTAATTGCTTGCTAAATTAAGAACAACAGAAATTATTCTTGGATCACCCACTGTACTCAGTACACAATTAAAAATTACTCGATGTACATGGATTTGGGAGAAAAGATAATCAGGAGCGCCTGGGGGCTCATCAGTTAAGTGTCCGACATCAGCTGAGGTCATGATCTCATGGTTTGTGAGTTCGAGCCCTGCGTTGGGCTCTGGGCTGATAGCTCAGAGCCTGGAGTCTGTTTAAATAAAACATAACAGAGTGAAAAGATAAACAAGCAAGACCAAACCAAAGAACAGTTAGCAGACCAAGCAGTTTAAAGCAACCAATGAAACTCAGCACAATAAAATAAAGGAAAATATGCTCACAAGAAATGAAAATGGAAAACTCAGCAGAGGAATTGAAACTATATCAAAGAACCGTATGTGAATTCTACAACTAAAAACTTCAAATCTGAAATTTAATACACTGGGTAGGCTAACAGGAGAATAGAGATGACAGAGAAATAAATTAGTAAATTTTAATATAGATTGTCTTATCTGAGGAACAATGAAAAAAAATACCATCCTGGAGGCTTGTGGAACAATGTTAAAAAGGTATAGCATACGTGTAATCGAAGATATAGAAGGAAAGGGAAGAAAGAATTAGGCAGCAAATATGTTCTAAAAGCTAATGGCCAAAATGTCACCAATTTGGTGAAAACCAAAAAATTTCAGATGTAAGAACTTCAGTGAATCCAAAAAGGGAAAATGAAAACCACACCCATGTACACCATGGTCAATTTGGTAGAAAATCAAAGTTGGGAAGAAAGTCCTGAAGGTGGCTAAAGAAAAATAACACACTATATATAGTGAAACAATGATAAAATTCTACTAATTTCTCAAGAAAAACTGTGAAGTCCGGAAGACAGTATAACAATTTGCTCACAGTGCTGCAAAAGTGAAATTTCAAACCAGAACGCTATACTACCACTAACCACCCAAATATCCTTCAAGAAACAGGCAAAATAAAGACATGTGCAGATGAAAGAAAACGAAGAGAATCAATTACCAGCAGACCTGTGCTACAAAAAAATGCTGAAAGACATTCTTGACAATCAGGGGAAATGATAACAGATAGAAACTCAGATCCTCAGGCAGGAATTAAGAGCATTAGAAAAGGTCTGCATAAGCTGGTTTTTATTCTTAATTTCTTGAAAAACATTTGATTGTTTAAAGGAAAATATATAATATTGTTGATGACATTTTTACTGGATAAAGATGTAGCAAGAGTAATAATTGTAATATAAGGGACAGGGAAATGCAGTGAATGGGCCTATTTGGTTGAAAATGATTGTATTTTATGTGAAATAGCACAATGTATATTAACTCTAAGGAAATTGTGTAAAGTTAAAGTTGTATACTGTCATTAAGAAGCAATCACCCAAATATATAGCAAAGAAGCATTGCTAAAAAGCCAATAAACACACTCAAGGTTTTTTTTCGGGGGAAGGGGGGTTCTCAGATACTTGAAAATACCTGATGCAGTACCGTTTAATTATGTTTTCAAATTGTATATGTACGCATCATCCTAGAAAGAGATGTGCATTGGAGAAAGACTTAGGATAGGTGCTGTTGACTTTGATTTAAGACCAGAGTATTCCTGATGAAGACTTCTGTGGTGGGGTTAAAAGAATTTGTGGCCCAGGATTTTGGTTGTAACTATTAAAACCAAAACCGTCTGCTCTTTCCCATGAAAATCTCTTTGGCCCTTTTTCCCTTTCCCCATATTTAGTGTGCCTTTGGGAAAACGTTCCTGTCTTCCCTTCGTTCCCGTTCACACACGAGGAGCAAATCTGGAAGCTTGTGTGAGGGAAGTGTATCACTGGGAAAGTAAACAAATGGCCTGAAATCCTTGGAACTGCCATTTATTAATTTCTTTTCATAAAAATAGATGAAGATAGATGAACATACTAAATACTAATATCTCACCTGTGAGATATCTGCCTCTCTCATTTAGCAGTGATGAAAGTACGCAAAATATACAAATTCCTTTTTTGTTTAAGATTTTTTTTATCTATCTGTATGTTCATACATACATATTTATATACACATATTAAGGAGAAATATGCCCATTTTTATTCAAAATAAAGCAAAAGGAAGCTGTAATATGATTTCCCCAGGGATGGAAATCATAGTGGTTGGAGGTTGGAAGCACAGATCCATCTGGGCTTATAATATATCCAGAATACTCTTCCCCTCTTACGGAGTAAGAAAAGAAGAAAGGTCGGAAATGTAGTCCCCTCTTATGGAGTAGTTCCTTGGTGTTTCCTGCAGAGAATTAATTATAGTGTTGGCATAACTCTCTATCCGCTTCTCCCTGCTGCTTTTCTCCCTGTCCATGAATGAGAAATTCCAGCTCTAGACCTCAGAGCAATTGACACAGCTAAAGTACAAGCAGTATCTAAATGCTGTGTGTGCATTATATTAACCAGGAAATAAACATATAAAACTTTTTTTTTCAACTGGTTTGGGGGTTTTTATAAACTGACTTTAATTCTATCTGTATCTCATATCGTTTTTCCTATGTCTCTCTTCTCATCTTAGGCTTAAAAGAATTTGGTTCAGGGAGAGAAATTTCAGAGCCATTACTCTCGTGGCTTACTGCCTTTACCTGGAATTTAATTCTCAACACGAAGGAGGCAGTAAAATGTAAGTTAAGATCTATAGGAGAATTATGGTTCTAGTCATGGTACATGGGATGAAATTTCAGTTCCACCTTATTCCTATCTGCAGTGACCTTGAGTAATTACTTCTTTAAGCCTTGATTTTCTAACCTTTAAAATGGGTAATGATAATATTCATGCCATGGGTCAATATAGGTACTAGATCAAATAAACCACTTACAGCATTCAACTCAATGCATAGCACATCATAAGCAATCTATAAATGTTAGTAATTATCATCATATTTCTGTCCATTTGACTTTTTCCATCTCAAGAAATTTCCTTTTGGTCTTTATGCAAAGAAACTAAAGTCACTGTTAACTCATCCCATCAAGCATCCATTAATAATGCAGATAGACAGGTTCATGTTTCATAGCCAGAGGCCCAAATTACCCACAGCCATCTTGTCCAAAAGAAAGGATAAAAGTCAGCAGGTTGAATTTTTTTCCAAACTTCAGCTTGTAGCCTAAAGCATCTTGGATCTTCAGCTGCTTCAGCAGAAACCCAAGTTTAGCTGGGGAAAAAAAAAAAAAAAAGCTATTCTCCATTCAGTGATGAAAGAATGTCAAAATGTATTCTGAAGTGAGTTTTTGTGCTACTCTTGATTTATAAGTGCATAGGAAGTAACAGAAAATGTGAAAATATTCATACGTTGAATTCACATATTTCCTCATCCTCATGTTAAGTGTATACCATATGTATGAATATCTTGAAAACCAATCACTTATGAAACTTAATGAGATGAATATGATAAGATTTCCAAAATATAATTAATTTGAAGCATGTGTATTTGGCAGAACTTGATCAAAGTCCATTTGGGACCACGAGCAGAAAGATGACCCACTAAATTATGAATGATTCTTTTGTGATATTGACTCCAACTCTTTCTTCCTTTTCATTCAAAGTCATCATTTTCTCATCTTTCCTTTGCATCTTACCCTGATGTCCTTTCATTTATTCATCTTTCAGTAAAATTTCCCTCCCCACTTGTCCCTTGCCCTCTGCCCTAGTTATCAGAAGGTACTTTTGGTTATCTGCCCAATTTACAATTTCTTTTTCACTGGGAACTGGCTTTCCATTTACTAGGATATTTACTCAGGAGCCATACTTTTCGTGTGGAAGTCTGTCCACCTGGCCAAGACCAGCTGGATCTTAGGTGGACACTTGAGTTAAGCTGAACCCATCAGATCATCCCAGATATTTGGAACTGGGAATAAGAGGCAGTCTCTGAGGGATGGATAAATTATAACATATTGACATGTTATAAATGTTTAAACTCAGGAACATGGGACACCCAAGAGAATAGAGAGCAGAGAAAGCCAGTTAGTGGAGAAGGAGAAAAATAAAGCAGAAACACAGGCAGAGAAACATAGAGCTTGAGTTCTTGGCAACTTTTTTGTATATGATTCGAGTCTGCTTGATAACCAGGTACTTTCCTGCTCTAACTATGATACATTCATTTGCTCATTTAGTAACTCATTCACTATACATTTTTTGATTGTCTAGCTGGATATCACGCTAAGCATTTTGTATACTTTCTCACTGAATTTTAATTAGAGTCTAAACCATGATGAACCAACCAAATAGTAAAATAGTGATGAACATTTAATGCACTCTGACAACATCTCAGTAAAACTTGAAGACTTGATTCTGGCTATCACTGTAAATTTTCAAGTGAAATCTCAATTGTATTATGACTGCTCTCAGCTGAAACCAAAGTTCCTATATATAACACAGTACTATCTTCTAAGACTGCAGTGGCTAGCAGATGATAATCTCTGACCAGTATTATCACCTACTTAAGGTTTCATATACTCACTGGAGAATTTTGATGTGTAAAAGAAAGCACAAGTGTGATTTTTATCTTTCACTTGTGAAATTCCAATGACCAAGATATAAGGCTAAGGGTACTTAGCCCGATAGCAAAAGAAAAAAAAATCTTCTGACCTTCTGCTTCCTAACTTCTATGTCTATACACCATAATGGTGTACATCCATAAATATCAGTCTCCAGGGAAAACATATTTTCAGATTATCCTGAATGTAAGATATGAAGATATTATAATTTGTTCTATGAGTAGTCAAATTTACAAGAGACAAGAATTGTGTATATTTAGGTAAAATGCATCTAAGTCATTTGTACTGCTATTTCCCTTTCCACTGAAGAAGCAAAATTGTTTGTATTAGTTCAAGGCATTAAACTTATATTTAATTTCTCATTATAAATATCAGCTAGCAGCATACGGGTTGTTGTTAGAAGGAAGACTTTGGTAGCTTCATCACCTACACTCCCTGAGTCCATGTTCTTGCTACTCATTTAGTTTTTAATCCACTGAACATCTGGCTTATATCATTACTCTATCAAAACTGCTCAAATCTCTTCCTTATTATTGATTCCATTCCCCTCTTCTATCTCATTTAGAATAAAGTTCTAATTCCTTCCCACAACTTTAAGACTGTACGTGATCTTGACCTAGCCTTTCTCTCTAGTCTTACTTTTTGCCATGCTTCCCCTTATAGCAGCCCCTTATAGCTGCTCAAACTTGAATTAGGCAAAAGTGGTTGTGTTAGTTTGTTAGAGCTTCCGTAACAAAGTACCACAGACTGAGAGAGTTAAACAATAGGTATTTATTTTCTCACACTCCTGAAGGGTGGAAGTCTGAGATCAAGGTGTTGACAGGGTTTCTTCTAAAGCCTGCTTCCTTGGCCTATAGATGGCCATCTTCTATCTTCAAATAGTTTTCCTTCTGTGCATGTCTGTGTCCTCTTCTTATAAGGACGCCAGTCATATTGAATTAGAGCCCACCCCTATGACCTCGTTTACCTTAATTACTTTTAAAGACCTTATCTGCAAATACAGTCATATTCTGAAGTGCTGTGGGATAGGATATCAACATAGGAATTTTTAGGGGATACAATTCAGCCCATAACAATCATGACCTTTTGATGGGTATGCTCTGGGAAGTTTGGACAAGTCACGTTAGAGTCATAAGGTACTTAGGAGAAAGTGACAAAAGAAGTACAGATTTAGTGACACTAGAAACTTTGGTTGTGACAGAATCTTGCCCATGTGTGCTCTTGGATGCATAGACTTGAATGTGAAGCCTCATGACCATTTTTTCCCCCCAGAAGTCTTTAGGAAGTCAACATGAGAGACCAGCTGAGCAGAGAAAGATAGAGATCAGTATACAAGGTCAGCAGTCTGCTGGGGCAGCCCCACGCCTCTTCTGAAAGTTAGGACCAACTGAAGGGAATCTGAGGAGGAAACCATTGCTAATGTTGTTCTACTGAGAAAGCGAGTCTTGTGAAAAATGGCAGTGTAAGAAAATCCTTTCACTTCCATTTATCATAAACTATCCAATGAAATGACTATGCAAATAGCAAGCAACATGATGGATTAGGATAATAGTATTAAGGAGTTTAGAAACTTTTTAAAGTGGTTCTTGTGAAATGTTTTTGAATAAATATGTGCCATATTGTCTAGCTCAGGCAAAGACAAACAGGATTTATCATATGATTGAAAGAAAAATAAAAGGTAGAGAATGGAAGTCCTGAGAGACTTAAGGAGGTTGCCCCAATTCATCCATAGAAACTCATTAAATTAATTAATTTTTAAAATGTTTATTTATTTATTTTGAGAGACCATGAGTGGGGCGGGACAGAGAGACAGGGAGAAAGAGAATCTCAAGCAGGTTCTGCACTGTCAGCACAAAGCCTGATGTGGGTCTCGAACTCACAAACCATGAGATCATGACCTGAGCTGAAATCAAGAGCTCAACTGACTGAGCCACCCTGGTGTCCCTAGAAGTTCTTTTTTTTTTTTATTTGTCAAGAGTATTTTATTTTATTTTTTTTAATTTTATTTTTTATTTTTTAAAATTTACATCCAAATTAGTTAGCATATAGTGAAACAGTGATTTCAGGAGTAGATTCCTTTTTTTTTTTTTAATTTTATTTTTTAAAACCTAGAAGTTCATTTTATTTTATTTATTTATTTTTTTTTTTAAACATTTTTTTAACGTTTATTTATTTTTGAGACAGAGAGAGACAAAGCATGAACAGGGGAGGGTCAGAGAGAGGGAGACACAGAATCTGAAACAAGCTCCAGGCTCTGAGCTGTCAGCACAGAGCCCGATGCGGACCTTGAACTCACTGACCGCGAGATCATGACCTGAGCCAAAGTCGGCCGCTTAACTGACTGAGCCACCCAGGCGCCCCTAGAAGTTCATTTTAAAATTAATTATTTCCTCATGTGGGAAGACAGTAAACAAAAACAAGGGTAAACAAAAACAATGAATTTTAAAAATAACACAACCACCAGATAATGGATTCTACAGGGCGGTGAACTCTCCATTCAAAGAAGGGAAGACTTACCAGTACTTACTGCTTAAAGATGGAATCAAGCTTTATTTATACTGCTCATGAGAATTTTGAAAAGTTCATTAGGATCAATATTTTCTCTGAAAAAACAAGTAACAGCAACAGATCAAAGTGTTTCCTGTATTTTTAGAATGGCTGATTCATATTCGTTAAGGCAGTTGCTAGAAACTTAATTTCAGATCTTTGTGCACATCTAAGTGTGCTATGCTTCCGCTGTGGAATTTTCATGCTTTCATGTTATTGCCCTTAGTCCTAGCACAAGTCATATTTGGACATATTTGACGGAAGATATCCCAAAGAGTTAGACAGGGTTAGAGTCTTAACTCTTCATTCTACAATTTTCTCATTAGTTAGCTAGGAGTATGCTTATGGCACAGGCTTCATGGAGCAGGTATCTGAGATTTCAAAGCTGGGACTACGACAGGGGACATTTTAGATTTTTGTCTGAAAACAGTCAATAGCAGCCTCTGATTCTCAGACTCCTTTAAAGGGAAAGCTGACCAATTATGGCTTCTGAGCTGTGTGACAATGATGTGTGTAGGGGTGACAGGGAGAGATGCTTTTACCGTTAGGAGTGTGAATTCAAATTCTTCATTGATTAAAAGGTTGAGATACAAATATCATTTCTGAGAAGAAGATAGCTTGTTAACAATATTCGTAACAGTTAAGAATGTCCTGGGATTTGTTTGCAGGACAGTTCAAAACTTAAGTCTTGTATATTAGTCGCTACGGAAATTTAACACATTTTAAGTGGTTTCCTCGATTAAAATATTTTTTAAATTTTTATTTATTTTTGAGAGGTGGGGGAGGGGAAGAGAGAGAGGGACACACAGATCTTGAAGCAGGCTTCCGGCTGTGAGCTGTCAGAACAGAGCCTAAGGTGGGGCTCGAACCCATGAACCAGGAGATCACGAACTGCGTGAATCTATGAACCGAGAGATCATGATCTGAGCGGAAGTCAGACGCTTAACCGACTGAGCCACCCGGTGCCCCTAGGTAGTTTCCTAGATTAAACATAAGGGGATAATTTAAAAAATTCCTTTCTGAACTAATTTATGCTGAGCCATAACCAGAGATAGGTTTTTTATAATGTTCTTTTATTACGACGTTTAAATCTACTGTTGGACCTTCCTATCAATGCATTTGATGGGCTGACGAGTTATGATGTGAGCATTTAAGGCAATGAAACTCTTCTAGACACAGTGTTCCGAGAAATTATTTACTTATTATAAAGGTGTCATGAGATCTATTTTTTTTTAAATAGTGGACTGACATAAGCAAGTGTCATCCATAATGCTACCTTTCAAGCAATACGTGCCTTAGTATAGAAAAATAAATCTTCTGATTTTCTAACTTTCATAACAAATTTATGCTTAATTTCGCTCTCTAGGTTGTTCCTTACCATGCCTCCTAGACTAGCAATTAACATCTTGTCAATAACACGTCTAATCTGCACCCGAATGACCTTTGGCAAGTCTTTCATCCTCTCCTCTCTGCTACTCAGTGTCCTTATCTCTCTGATAAGAGTTAGATAAGGGCCTCAATTGTTGCTATGCATCCAAAACAGACTTGGTTTCACGCTGTCTGGGGACAGCCAGGCGATTCTATTGTGCAGAGAAGGTTGAGAACCACTAACTGGTTGTTAGCCTTCTGGTTCTACTATTTTAGGATTCAACAAAGCTTCTCCTGGGACGGGAGATTTTCAATCTTTATTATTGGAGATAACACTTGCAGAGATTTGCCAGGGTGAGTTTGGAAGTGGGGACAAATTTCACCCTGCTTTCTGTATGAGTCCTTAAAACTTGTACGAGAAGTTGATAGAGGGACCTATAGTGAAGGAAGGAAGCAGGGATGGGGGAGCTGAATTGAGAGAATGCTATGGATTCTAGGAATTTTGGGGAGCCTGCAGTAAAAAAGCCACTGAAAGAAAGTGGCAGGACCAGTTCTGAATGGTAAACCGTATGCTTCCCAGATATGATACTTACTTGGGGCATCTGTAAATCCTAGGATTTTCCTGAAGAAAGCTCATTAAAATACGTGGATAAATACATTGACATTTTTTGAGTTATGAAAGAATGCAAACCTATAAAAAGAGAGAGAGAGAGAGAGAGAAAGAGAGAGAGAGAGAGAGAGAAATACCATGTAGTAAGAAGAGAAAGTAAAAATTAGCTATCTCTACCAAACACAACCTGCTCCTGTCCGAAAGTAGTCATTGCTTGCACTTCATTTTGAATTCTTCCAGATACGGCAAAACCTTGGTTTGTGAGCATAATTCATTCCAGAAACATGCTTGTAATCCAAAGAATTTGTATGCCAAAGCAAATTTTCCCATAAGAAATGATGGAAACTCAGATGATTTGCTCCACAAACCAAAAATATTCGTAATAAAAATTATTACAAGACTGTACTATACGACAAAATAATAAAGAAAATACAAAATATAAAGAAAAATAAACGACTAGAACCTGCACTTTGAAAGCCTTCATGGCTGGTGTGAGGGAGACAAGAGAGAGGAGGGTTATTGTGTAGGACGACTTTCACTATCACTAATGGTATCACTGCTATTTATTGGCTCAGTGGAATCTTTTTCTGCATGGGGTCCATTGTATACGCTCACACGGATGTTGACTACAGTACAGTATTGATAAACTCTTGTCATGTACTGTATTTCATGTAACTGGAAATAAGGCAGCAGAGGAAAGGGCCTATATCTGCAGGCAGCCTGACCTAGAATGAAGCAAAGCATTCCTAAGTTTACTCTTGTAGGAAAAAGCAAAGGACTGTCCATAGGTGCTTTGAAGTGACAAAAATTACACTAGTGTCAATTGTGAACACCTTCCAACTTCTGAAAAATCACTGATTTCTGTGAAATACCGCGGCCTGAGACGGAGCATCCAAGCATGGGAGACAATCACCCACAATTGCGCAGAGACAGAGGGAGAGAGAGAGAGAGAAGAACCATTGGTTCAGTTGTGATCATGTGATATTTGAGGTCACATAATACTCCTTTGCAAGATATCACTCGTTTATCAAGTTAAAATTTATTAGAAATGTTTGCTTGTCTTGCAGAAACACTCGCAGAACAAGTTACTCTCAATCCAAGGTTTTACTGTATTTCCTTTGGATAAAAATCCTATAAAATATTCACGAAGCTGATCCATTGGTAGTTTTTGTTTTTGTTTTTGTTTTTTTAAATAAGATTAGCATAGGGGCACCTGGGTGGCTCAGTCAGTTGAGCATCCGACTTTGACTCAGGTCATGATCTCATGGTTTGTGAGTTTGAGCCCCGCCTGGGGCTCTGTGCTGACATCTCAGAGCCCGGAGCCTGCTTTGGATTCTGTGTCTCCCTCTCTCTTTGCCACTCCGCCACTCATGCTCTGTCTTTCTCTCAAAAATAAATAAACATTAAAAAAAAATCTTTAAATAAGATTAGCATAATCATATTATAATGCTATTCTGACTTGCTCCCCTCCCCCATCTAATATATTCAAAGGGCATATGATATTATGATATATGCCAAACTATGTAAATGTTGCTTATTCCTTTAGTGACTATTCAGGATTTTTTTTTTTAAGGGTTTTTGTTGAAAGTGTGCACCATAACTTAATAAGCCAGTTCTCTTATAGCGGACATTTTAATCATTCCTAGTTTTTTATACATAAGAAATATTCAGTAGTGAATATCCTTGAGTGACCAGTTGAGGAACTATCCCTATAGAGTAGATCCAATGATGTAAAATTCTTGGGACAGAAGGATTTAAAGTATAGGTAAATTTCTAAATTTTTTGTCCTTCCAAACTGTGATATCAATTTAATAAGGCCATGAAAACTGTACAAAGTTTCTGTTTTGTCACAACTATACCAACCTGGGGAATTATCAATGTTTTGGATCTTCACCATTTTTATAAGTGAATTGTTATTCTGTAGCTTTAATTTGCATTTCTTTAATTATCTGTACAATTTTTTTTAATAAGGAAATTTCCAAAGAGACTCCCACTCACCTACTAACAACAACAAAAAAAAATGACATAAGTTTCCTAGTTAGATGGTAATGAAAGAAAACAACTAAAAGGATATATTGGAGGAATTTAGGCAGAATGCAGGCATTAATTTGCATTTTCTAATCAGAAATGCATTTATTTTTCTCTTTGTCCGCTATGGCTCTCCAATTTGAATATTCAGCAGGAGAAGAAGGCTGACTGAATACTTAGATTTAACAACAATAGTTAAACGTATTCCTTTCTTATAATTCTGCTCCATCTTTCTAAGGTGAAACATTTCAAACAAAGTAAATCTTAATTTTGAATTCAGATGGCTCACCACTGAAGTCATTATGAACCCCGTAGAAATGGGAAACTTTTCAGAATATTTTACCTCTGTAGACAAACTGGCACTTTCAGAGAACATTAGCATGATGTGGGCGCTTTGCATCATTTCCATCTCTTCCCTTCCCCCTTCCCCAGCCTTGTCAAAGCCAAGGTTAATGGATGCCCTAGATTGAGGATGGCCCTCAACATGAACTTCCTGGGCTGGCTGGCAGGCACCGTGTTTTCCAAAATGATCTGTCCTGGAACATTTGCTCTCTCCCCAGGCTCTCCTTTTCCCTTCTTCCTGTTCTCCCTTCTCGCATCCTTCTATGCCTCTCCCCCATCTTCTAGCATCCCCTCCTTTGCTGCAGGGAGCACCTTTCCTCAGCCAGCACAGTCACACTTTTGTCTCATGAGACACCCATCCCACCCTCCACTCAGGGCAGCCTCACTCCCTTCTTTGTCCCAGCCACAGGACTCTGCTAGCAGGCTCTTCCCCTTTGTCCTACATTGGTTTATCAAAAATCTGGTCCCTTTAGTCAACCGTGAATGTCCAAGAGCATGCACTTGGATCTGACCACGGCACTCAGTGCCAAGCAGAGTGGTACGCATGATGAATTATGAAACCCTTTTCCGGACAAGTTTAGAATCTCTGGTTCTGCCAGGGCACTGGACCAATGAATGGGAACATGTGTGACAAATCAGAAAATCCTTCTTGGGAAATGCTCAGGAGGAGAAATCTGCAGTCTGCTAATGTGACAAACTGAAGACTGGATGAAGGCCCTTCAAGGGGTGACCTGAAAACAAGCCGCTTCTCACGTATGGTTTAGGTTTAGGGATTGCTCAAGATGTAGCTAATATAGTCCAGGTTTGGTGTTTAAAACTCCCACCACAAACCTTCTCCGTGTTTGGTTTTATATGTTATGTTATCTCTGTGCATGAGTTAAATATCTGCTACTGCGGTAGGGTTTGATGGGAAGGATTAATGCTGTCATCTATTTAGACAGCAAACACCATGCCTCCCCCTTGCGCGCCTGCCTGTCTCCAAGGACTGGCTGTGCAGACTCCCCATTACGCTGCTAGGATTCCATTCTGCCCATGAGAACACTGTGGGTCTAGATTTTTCTAGATACGTGACAAGTTCTACCACCGCCAGATTTTCTCCCTCCCATTCTCTTTGCTTATTATCACAAGACAAAGGGCCCAGATTTGTTAAGCCAGGCATTTTTAGTAGGAGATAGAGACTTGCACACATGAGCACTCCTCACATTTCTTAAGACTTATGAATTATTCAATTTGGTTTTTTCTCCTGTGCAATAGGTGTAGGTTCTCCTTTTCTGCCTCCTACCAGAAGGGAAAAAAGAGGTTTTTTTTTCTTCTTCTTCTTCCTTTTTAAAAATATTACGCCTTTTTATTATTATTATTTTTTAATGGAATGCTTGTTGGCATCATTTTTAAATTGCATGACATATATACATCTCACACTGGAGATAGGTTTGCCCTAAGGCTTAAATTCATTATTATTTTATGTCACCTTAATAATGAGGTAAAAACACTCTAAATCCATTGAACATGCCTCTCTGTCCCTCTCTTGATGTACCATTCAGGGAGAGAATAATTTTATAGCATTTGGCTTCATTCATACTTGCTATTTCCATTTAGTACATATTTGCTGAATTTAGCTGGGAGGCCTGTATTTTATTTGGTAACCCTAGCTGATACCCTTTTCTATGCCTATACATCATAATACTTGTCTGTGTCCTCTAACAAACATAGAAGAAAAAAAAAAAGTTGAGCAGGAATCGTTACAATAAAGCCGGAGAAAATTGTAAGTTTTTTGAAACAAAAGACTACAGTGGTTCTGTTCCCTGCTGTAATCTCAGAGCCTTGCACCCTGGAACCACAAGTGTTTATCAAATGAACTGAAACATGATAAATACTGAGGACACTGCTTCCTATGCATGTCTCTGCTTTACCTTGCATGAAGTCAAAACAGGAAATATTTTAGGCTTTGTGGACCACACGGTTGCTGTTGCAACTGTTCGCCTTTCCCAGCGAGATGGCAGCCATAGGTGGAATGTAACCAAATGAGTACAGGTTGTGTCCCAGTAAAACTTCATTTACAAAAACGGCTGATTGGCTGGGTTTGGCCTGCAGGTCAATGCTTGCTGGCATTTGTTGGAGACCCAAGTCACTCCCACCCCCCCCCACCCCCCCCCTTGTGAGTGTATTGAATGTGACTCTGATCTGTCACTACTGCTTCTGGGGAAATAATAGTAAGGCTGTGATGATGGTCACATTCTCCCTCCACAGTGCCCTACCCACCACCCACAGAAGAATATGTGTATCTTTCTTTAAATCCACACACTGGCGAACAGTTTCCGGGAGGCTTAAGTATTGCTCAAGTGTCAAAAATAACCAATTAGCAAGTAGTGTCAGAAGTGAGTATTTTATGGGGCGCCTGGGTGGCGCAGTCGGTTAAGCGTCCGACTTCAGCTCAGGTCACGATCTCACGGTCTGTGAGTTCAAGCCCCGCGTCGGGCTCTGGGCTGATGGCTCAGAGCCTGGAGCCTGCTTCCAATTCTGTGTCTCCCTCTCTCTCTGCCCCTCCCCCATTCATGTTCTGTCTCTCTCTGTCTCAAAAATAAATAAACGTTAAAAAAAAAAATAAAAAAAAAAAAAGAAGTGAGTATTTTATTTTTGTTGTTGATGAAAGATTTGAACAGAGACGACAGGATGGGGCAACTCTCCATGAGAGCACCTCATCTGGTCCCTTGCTTCCAGAAACAGCAGTCCTTCAGGGGAATGGATCAGGGACTCACATGCCAGTCTCTCTAGGGGTCAGAGAGTGAGTTGTTCTTTTCTGAACATCGCCCAGGGACCCTGGGATTCCAAGGAAGCGATGTCTACACAACAAACCCTGGAGCATTTTGAGATAACCTGGAATCAGAAGGAGGCGAGCAGTGGTAGGTTCTGATTAGTAGTTAAGTCTAAGCAAATGCAAGAAAGCTTCTCTCGCAATCATTCAAACAGGCCTTGTAAGAGAGGCCACTGTGCAGCTTCCGTGTTAGCAATGGGAGAGGGATCCCCGGTGCTGGGGGAAGGAGAGGGTCGCCTGTGCCCGAGAGATCTGAAGGAGCCAGGGTGCATCTACAGGCAGAGACACTAGTGCAGCCCTCCGACCAGAGAGGGGAGTTTCTATGAACACAGTTGCTAAACTGACTTGTGCAGATGCAAATAAAACACAAAGGCAGAGGTAGAAGGAAAAGAAAGGTTTTTTTCCTGGCAGGAAAGATCTATTTGGTATCTCCAGCCACTCTTTTTTTTTTTTTTTTTTTTTTTCCTTTCTCTTTTAAGCAATAATATTTCATTACTCCCTTTAACGCTTTACCTGTTCAGGCATAGGGTGTCTTCTTTTTTTATAAATGTCCCTCTCCCTTCACACCGGGAAAGGATCTGAGTTTTAAAATATCAATATAGGGGCGCCTGGGTGGCTCAGTCCATTAAGCATCTGACTCTTACTCTTAAAAACTGAGAACAAACTGAGGGTTGATGGGGGGTGGGAGGGAGGGGAGGGCCGGTGATGGGCATTGAGGAGGGCACCTGTTGGGATGAGCACTGGGTGTTGTATGGAAACCAATTTGACAATAAATTTCATATATTGAAAAAAAGAAAAAAATTAAAAATTAAAATTAAAAAAAAAAAAGCATCTGACTCTTGGTTTCCACCCAGGTCATGACCTCACGGTTTTGTGATTTTGAGCTCCAAGTTGGGCTCTGCGTTGGCAGCATAGAGCCTGCTTGGTATTCTCTCTCTCTTTCCCTCTCTCCACCCCTCCCTCACTCGTGCTATGTCTCCCTCAAAATAAATAAAATAAAACTTAAAAAAAAAACTTAAAATATCAATATAAATGTTTATCTATCTATCTATCTATCTATCTATCTACCTACCTATCTATCTATGTAGGTTTATACGTGTGTATATGTATATTTCCCCCCTTCTTTTATTCTTGCCCCTTTCTCTCCATGAACCCTACTATTCCTTCCCCAACTGCTCTTTGCTCTTAATGATTTAACTCAGATACCACTTCCTTCACCACAGAGTCTTTCAAGACTTTGGAAACCTCCCCAGCCAAGCCTATGTTTTCTCTCTGCGTATGTCTGTCACTGTATTTATGGAATTATATGGTAATTATCTATTTGTGTGAGTTCTTTTTGTTGAATCATCTGTGTCCCCCTTCCCAAGCACCATGCTTTCTACACGGTGAGCCCTCTCTAGAATGAATACGGTTGGAAACTAAGGTCCGCCAACATTAAATGGGACAAACGCTAGTGAAAGGAGGTGGCAGATGGATGACCCCGGCCTGAATGCTGTCCACGTCCCCAGACCACTACCTCTTCAGATTAACCTCCTTTAAAAGTTCAAGGGTGGCTCAGTCGGTTGAGCGTCCGAGTTCGGCTCAGGTCATGATCTCGCGGTTTGTGGGTTCAAGCCCCGTGTCGGGCTCTGTGCTGACGGCTCAGAGCCTGGAGCCTGCTTCCGATTCTGTGTCTCCCTCTCTCTCTGCCCCTCCTCTGCTCATGCTCTGTCTCTCTCTGTCTCAAAAATAAAATAAATAAACATTAAAAAAAAAAAGTCCAGGAATGCCTGGCCATCTGTGTCAGACAATTCAGTAAGAAAAATATTCAGCCCTTTCTCCTGAGTTTTTCATCTTTTTCCCTATTTTTACTCTTATAGCCAAGGTAACCATCTGGTTCCTTAAAGAAAATTCCCAGGTGGAGCTGAGGGAACATATTCCCTGGGTGTTTCCTAGACCCTACTGGCTTTTTGCATGGCCTGTCCTATGGGGAGGGCTCCTGTCCTTGTTCCTGCCCCAACTGCTCCAACCCCAAAGGCTAATAATCCCTCTCATTTGATCTCCCTCTCCACAAACCAACCCAAACTTGAAATGCTCTGTTCAGACCTATTTTTTTTTTTTTACTATCATACAACTCTTTTCATACAACAGTCTATTGCTGAAATTGTCTTAAGGGTTGACTGATATTAACATAGAGATTTGAGTCTCTTCCCACATCAAGAGAAGCCACATAAATAGTCTACGTTTATTTGCGACTTGCTGGTTTTCCTAGCATTTTGGTGGAGAATAGAATCATGGTTCATTTTACACACACACACACACACACACACACACACACACACCTCATACCACTCACCCTTGAGGACAACTCTATAGAGCTAGAGTTGCTCGAGAAAGAAGCAGACCGACAAGGGTAACAACAGCTACACTTTAGGCCAGCACAGTCCAATAAGACTTTCTTTGTTTTAAATGTTTATTTATTTATTCTGAGAGTGGGGTGGGGGGAGGGCAAGGGAGGGTGCACAGGAAGGGCAGAGAGAAGGAGAGAGAAAATCTCAAGCAGGCTCCATGCTGTCAGCACAGAGCTGGGTGTTGGGCTCGAACTCACCAAATGTGAGAGCATGACCCCAGCGGAAATCAAGAGTCAGATGATAAACTGACTAAGCCACCCCGGCGCCCCTCCAACAGCACTTTCTGCAAAGATGAAAATGTTCTACGTCTGTGGTGCCCAATACAATATTGACTGGCTCCTTGTGGCTACAGAATCCTTGAAATGTGGTTAGTGTGACTGAAGAACTGGCATTTTTATGTTATTTAACTTATTAAAAATTAATTTAAATTTCAATAGCTACACATGGTTAGCGGCCTCTACATTGGGCAAAGCAGATTTTGAGCATCTGCTCTCTTTCCCTCAATATAGGAATTTATACCACTCTTACTATTTGTTGTTTGATAACAGACAGAAAGCATAAACCTAATTTAGTTTTATTAGAATACCTCTGCATAAGTTGGCCATTTGAGAATAACCTTGTCAATAATTCTTGGGGTATCCCGAAATCGTGGTAAGCTTTATGAGAAGGGACAATGATTTAGTTGCTGAAAAAAGAAAAGGTATTCCCAAGTATAATCCATATATTCCAAATGCTTTTCACAGACCTTCAAAAGCTGTGTTGCATGCATGAGGGACGAGAGTTTATACCTTACGTGGAAGCTCATCAGAGGCTTAGAAAAAGACGGATCCAAGGACAGAGTCCTGAGTGCCACTGCCATCAGAGCACGTGACCTTGGGAAAGTCTCTCAACCGCTCCAAATTTCTGGTTCATCTGTATGTTAGGAATGATAAGAGCACCTACCAAAACTACGTCACAGGCTTTCTGGACCGAGGTAAAATAGAAGCAAACACTTTGCAGAATGCCATACGGATGGTGGTTGCTGCTGAAACTGTAATTAATATCATCTGTAATTCTTCCAAAGTAATTGCGTGGCAGCATCAGCAACACGGGAAAGGAAGCACTCCATCTCCACCTTTTTTTGCAAAGTAATTCTGAAAAAGGAGGAAATGAAACTATTCAGCATTTTAGGGTTTGCATTCACATTAACTTGCAGAAATACTCGTGTGTGTTGGTAGAGTCCACAGTCAGACAAAGCAATCTTGTTTTGGAAACTAAATCTTAACATATACGCCTTTCTTTTCTGACTGAGGCTTTTCAGATTGAAGATTTCCCTCCTCTGTTTTCATAATGAAAGGATATTTCGGAAAAGGCACGATAAGCTTTTTCTTCCACTTCTCATGACTCAATATCTCATTTTATCATCTCCCGTCCTTTGACCAAAGCTTCCAGGGCAAGTGGCATTTCCAATCTGGGCAAGTTAAAGATTTGGGAAAATGGAGGGGCGCCTGGGTGGCTCAGTGGATTAAGCGTCCGACTTCAGCTCAGGTCATGATCTCACCCTCAGTGAGTTCGAGCCCCACATCGGGCTCTGTGCTGACAGCTCAGAGCCTGGAGCCTGCTTCGGATTCTGTGTCTCCCTCTCTCTCTCTGCCCCTCCCCAGCTCACGCTCTGTTCTCTCTGTCTCTCAAAAATGAATAAACGTTAAAAAAAAAAAAATTACAGATTCGGGAAAATGGAGAAAATCACCACATTTAGTCAAGGTGTCTTACCCATGGTAAGCATTATTGTTCTCATTTATGGGGCCAGGAATAATTTCAGACACAGAAGTATTGCTTTTTTTTTTTCCCTCTGCCGCTGTGTAAATGTGTCTGTCAAGTCAAATTATTCCAAAGGGTAGGGAGATATGTACCACCCTTCTTTCATCATCTATACTTTGAGAATATCTAAGTGAATTTTGTTTCTTTCATTCAACCTAAAGGCTATTTTTAATGAAGAAGGACATTTTTTTTATTATGGTCACTTACTAAAATTTTTTAAATTTAAATTTCCCACTCTCAGCTATTACATTTCATTGTATATTTACCAATTGATTGCCTGAATTCTAACTGCTCCTTTGACTGACAAATAAATGTAAGAGTTTTCACAACAATCCATTTTGGTTTCTATACTTAAACGCATATGAAACAATTGATACATGGCTTATTATGTTTGGAAGCATTTAATAACGGAAGTGCCATTTTCTTCTAAACAATGAATCAGAGAATGCCTTGGCAACCCAATTTCTGCCATTTTGAGATTATGTATTTCATACTTTAACATTTTAGCTAAGCCTGGAGTCTAGATATTTTGTGAGTTTATTTATAAATATATTTTTAAAATATTATGCCATTCTATAAAATATACCATAAATACTTATAGCTGAAAGCCTTTCTCTGAAGTTCTTTCAAATGTGACATCATGGATGAATATTCCAATATAGGTTAATATCAGATGAAGCTATCTTTGGGTTACATGAATCATGAAGACAAATTTTTTTTTTTAATTTTATTTATTTTGAGAGAGAGAGTGGGGGCAGGGGGCAGAGAGAGAGAGGGAGAGAGAGAATCCCAAGCAGACTCTGCATTGATGGCATGGGTTTGAACTCACAAACCTTGAGATCATGGCCTGAGATGAAGTCGGATGCTTAACCGACTGAGCCACCCAGGTGCCCTCCTGAAGACAAGTTTTAATCTTTAAGATATGTGTCAGCTGATCTGAGTTAGAACATACATGTAAGATTGTGAGAACACAAACTCAACATTATGCTTCTTTTTAACTTGAGAGGACATAGAGCAAAACGGAAAAAAAAAGAGTAAAAAAATAAAATTACCATGGGTACGGCTAAGCAGAATTCAAAGAAAAAAAAATAGCTGTTTTGATTATGTTTAGGCATTCCCACAATTATCCTTTGGGAGCAAATCTAATATTTCAGACAGGAGGCAACTGCTATTGCTGGATTTGGTTCTGTTACAGCTGATCGGGGACCTTACAGCCAGACACTGTCATAAGCATACCGTCTTAAGACACCCTTTCTTGAAGTGAGTTATGATCTTGAGGCTGGAACTGAATGTGGGCACAGACTCTCTTCCGTTCCTGCCTTTGCATGTTTCCCTCCTTTCCGTCTTTCCTTGTTAAAAGGTTGTTAGTTCTGCAAGTCTCAGACCAAAATGAGACCTCCATCTTCTAGGACATGTGTCTCACTTTTCCTGTATTCCTTCGTGTGTTTATTTATTTATTTGTTTATTTTT
Source organism: Panthera tigris (assembly GCF_018350195.1). Taxonomy (NCBI): domain Eukaryota; kingdom Metazoa; phylum Chordata; class Mammalia; order Carnivora; family Felidae; genus Panthera; species Panthera tigris. The sequence goes on along the minus strand of NC_056666.1, from coordinate 112,561,684 downwards.
AAATCTTTTTTAAGAGAGAGAGAGAGAGAATGTGGATGGGAAGAAAGAGGGGGAGAGAGAGAATAGCAAACAGTGCGGATGGTGAGATCTCAGGGCAGTGAGATCATGACCTGAGCCAAAATCAAGAGTTGGACACTAAATGGACTATGTTACACAGGCGCCACCCACCCCTAGCTCCCCTTGGGGTATTTATTAGGGAACTGGCAATAATACATTCATTAAAAGAACATTTATTGATAGTACCACTTTGTACAATAGTTAATTGTGATACGTCTAGCTTTCCTTAACTTGTTCAGCTTTGTGTCTCCCATAGGACCCAGCAGACAGACTTGCTCATAGGCACTCGATAGAGATTTGAATATAATTCCATTCTGGCCACTTGTTGAGCCACATCCAACCTCACCAACAATTTTAGTTTCAATCAAGTAGATTGCACACTTAGGATACTGTCCCATCTATTGAAGAGCGGATAATGGGGCTCTCCACAATTAGAGACTTAGCTATGCCTCAGTGGCTTTCACAGACTGCTTTGGCATGCTGCCCATATTCATCGTGGAAGTTTTTTCCTTCTTTAGGAGTTTTCTTTCAGTTCCTCTAAGAGGGAAAGCCTTTATTAAATACTACTGTCTTTAATACCTGTAGTTTCTGTGAGAGAAAGGTTTTCAGAGTTCTTGTGGACTGTAGTGGCTGGAGATGAGAAGGATGGAGTTGGAACACTAGGAACAGAGACAATTAGGACTGGGATGAATCAAAATTATATAAAACTATGGGCTCTTGAGTGTTTCCTGGATGTTGCAAGCTTGGCTATAACCCAGGATTTTATACATTTTATATATTATAATATGAAGTGATTTGCTTATCAGGAACATCAAGAGGGTCATATATATATATATATATATATATATATATATATATATATATACACACACACACACACACGCACACACACACACACACACACACACACACATATATATAGTATGAATATATATATATAATACATTCAGATTATATGTATTTAGACCAAAAATCATAGTAAGGATCTTATAAAAGTCATCCCTGAAGATCAAACATCAACCATGGTCCCTAACAGGGCATGTACCAATGATTAGAATTATGTGCAAATGTCTGTGTTTAAGACATCACTTATTAGAGTAAACTTTAAAACACTGCTACAAATGTAGGTACATGATGCTGGCATTTATGTTGTCTGAGGCTGATTTCTTGTCAAGCATTGCAAGGTGTAGAATTATGATATTTTCTGAAATGTAGACTAATATGGAATTACTCACGGCTGTTCTAATCAAAGTGGTACATCTCATTTAAAAGCAAAAGGTGAATAAGCTTGCCACAGATATCAAAACTGTATTTCCAGTCTTAACATTATTAATACTTCTCAGCTAAGAATACTCTTCTCCATTGCTATTAATTTTTAGTTATTAAGCATAGGCTGTAAATAGTAACAATCTCTTACATTTGAATACAGCTTATAAATTCTTCAAAATATTTTCATCTAGATTTTCTCAACATGAAATTGATCTATATTTAGAGTGCTAATGGTGTTAGGAACCTTCTAGGTTATCTCATTTTATTCACAAATCAGCTCTTTCAGATAGGTCCTGTTATCTCCATGATAAAAATTACAAGGCAAACAGATACCTTTTGAATCTGTTTAAGTTTGCCCAGTTTGTTGGGCAAATCCAGTAATTCAGGGCAGAGATTAGATTCAAATTTAGCCTTTTCTGATTTCAGAGTCTTTGTAATTTTCCCCTGAAAACTGATAACAAGGAAGTCTAGTAACTTTCCCAGGGTCATAATTCATGGCAGGTTAGAACCCAGAATTCCCATCCTTTACTTATTACCATATACTCCATTACTCTATGCATATACATTAGAGCCTTCTTGTGCAGGTTACATTTGGTTCTGATAGGAAAATATGCTGCTAGGGACTGCATACCTAACTAGAAATTCCATACGAAGCCTGCGGCAAATTCTGAGTAATTAACCTGAATGATATAAATACTCTTTTTCTCATAGTCATGCTGTACACAGTAAAAGTTATCTTAAGGATCATTTTACCAGTCAGAAAGTATTCCTCTAAAAATCTCCTACTTGAAATCCCCTGAGATTGCACAAAATACAACCTTTGGACTCCAGTGGCATCCTTATAATAGCTGTCACGTGGAGTTAAGTTGTCTCCAATTAAATTGTCACCTCTTTAAGAAACAGGGACTGTGTCTTTTTTTTTTTTTAATTTTTTTTTTTTAACGTTTATTTATTTTTGAGACAGAGAGAGACAGAGCATGAACGGGGGAGGGGCAGAGAGAGAGGGAGACACAGAATCGGAAGCAGGCTCCAGGCTCTGAGCCATCGGCCCAGAGCCCGACGCGGGGCTCGAACTCACGGACTGTGAGATCGTGACCTGAGCTGAAGTCGGACGCTTAACCGACTGAGCCACCCAGGCGCCCCAGGGACTGTGTCTTTTTTGCATGGATTTCCTGCAAGTCACATATTATGCAAACATGACAGTATGCGTATTTGTAGAAATCTGTTGGAGAAAATTCTAGAAGCCAGAAGTCAAACCAAAGCCCATGCTCTGGACGAATAAATGACAAAACTTTAAGGATACTGTTCCTGCTCACGCAAGTTTTAAAGATAGCTATTGTATGACCAGAGAAGAGTTCAAAATAAGCCTTTGGCATATCTAGTTTCTTCTATACGTATACTTGGCTCCAGGAACATAGCTCCCCGCCCCCCCACCCCGATGCATTTGCTCTTCAGAATTGTGTAAAATCAGAGTAAGGCCTATTGAGTCCACTGGGGTAATGGGAATTGAAGTTAAATAAGAGAAACCTTTGGAAACTTTAAAATTCCAACACTCAAAGAAAACTGAATGCAGACCTTTTCATTGTAAAGGCCATGTGTTGTGCCTCCCTAGGTTCAGTGAAATCAAAGATGGGAACAGGGGATGTTAACTTCTGAAGCACAGACCTAGGTGGCATTTAGATTATTGCTGCAGTATCTTAAATGGTACTTTAGCGTTTGAATTTAGTCAGTGTGCCTCTGAAAATATCTCACTCCCAGGGACTGGATGGGCCAGGCTACATAAACATTAGCAATATCAGATGATTACAAAAATATCCAAATTGCCAACAATCTCATCAATAATCCAGGCCAAGAATTGGCCTGGTGCATATGGTTTTTAAGGAAGTACGTGGGTATCAGTCCCTGGACACTGAAAAAATAACTTATCTTACTTTCTTAAGGGCACCCAATGGACAAGTATTCCTTTTATGCCATGGATGCCCTTCGGGGGTCCTCTGGAGTTTCACCTAGCAGAGATTACCCATTTGTGTCTTTTGTTTGTTTAGAGGCTGAGGTGCATGTTTATTTAAAGTTCTTAGTTTTGGGGGCACCTGGGTGGCTCAGTTGGTTAAGCGTCCGACTTCAGCTCAGGTCACGATCTCGCGGTCCGTGAGTTTGAGCCCCGTGTCGGGCTCTGGGCTGATGGCTCAGAGCCTGGAGCCTGCTTCTGATTCTGTGTCTCCCTCTCTCTCTGCCCCTCCCCCATTCATGCTCTGTCTCTCTCCGTCTCAAAAAATAAATAAATGTTAAAAAAATAAATAAAAAAAATAAAGTTCTTAGTTTTGTAATGAATTTCTATTGATATTATTTCCCCATTTGCCTATTATTTGAGATGATAACTCAAAAAAAAAAAAAGAGTTAAGACTTAAGTCAGTCTTGATGACTCAACATTCCAAATGTTAGGAATGTAATTTGACAAAAAAAGGGGGGTTATGCGATTAAGTTCAAAGAAACCTGACTTTTTATCAAGATGAGATTGCCACAGGATAAGTGCAGAAATGCAAATATTGTCCTGATGAGTGAAAGGTTTTAATACAGGCATGACCAGTTTGACCAAAGCCCTCATTCTAGAAACCTCTCATAAAGGAAGTCTGTCTGTCATTATGTGAATTCCAAAACATCTGTTCCACGGAACAATGGAGTGGTGCCTGAGGTCTGTGCCATACCAGGGTGAATTTTGTTTTGATTAAAATGAAAATAACATGGGAATCTTAGAATTTAGAGGGGCCTTAAGAGACAAGGCCTTGTTCCTACAAATATACTGCTAAACTATGGAAGAATTTGTTGAGAATGGGTGTAATTTGGCTGGCACTTCTAAGACTTAGTGTGTTTCTGAATAGTTTCTCAGCTATTGGCTAAGATTTAAATATTATATTCCCTTTTCAGAGATTGAGATATTAAAACATACATTCAAATATGATACTAAAGAAAACATTCTTAAATTAGGTTTTAAAAATATTCTGGAAGCAGAATTTAAATGTTTCTATAGTTTCTCCTTTTGAACAGATTTGTGTAAGCTATGCTTTTCTAAAAAAATGTATAATTGCTCATTCTTAAGATCTGGAAAAGAATGGACTTTTAAAAATCTATGAAAGCATTAGATAAAATTACAAAACAGTCTTGTCAGTTAATCTAGCACTTAGCAGCAAACAGCATGGCTTTGATTAAATTCTTATTCATGTGCTTTGTGTATGTATGTATGTGTGTGTGTGTGTGTGTGTGTGTGTGCATGTCAATGATCTTAGCTTTTTAAAAAATATCTTTTCCCTTCATAATGCTTTTTTTTTTAATGGTAAAAAACAACACTAAGTGCTCAATGACTTTAATGAGACTAACAGCATATAGTGAGAGGTTTGACATAGAGGAGATACATGCTTGGGGGGGAAAAAAAGAAGGAAAGAAAGAAAGAAAAGAAGAAAGAAAGAAAGGAATGGATCCAAGGACATGGTGGATGGTGCTGCACCTGTCATTAGGAAAGATACACACATGATACATCATATATTTCACATCAAGCTGGTTAAAGACATCATTTTAAAATGGTGTATGGTTCATTGGGCATCATTTTACTTCCCTTCTTATGCTCAAATTAGGTTAATTTTTCTTTTAGTGTTCTCAAAGAGAAAAATATACCATCTCTTTACAGACCTCCTGGGAAAGGCATGGAGGTGTGAGGCATGACTACTCTAACCAGCCAAATTATGTCATTGGCACAAATTCCATTATTCAACGGCAAGCTATTCCTCCAGCTTTTTCTTGCCACCACACTGCCTGCTCAGTTGTTCAGTTCTGATTGAAAAGCATGTTCAATTAGACTTCCCTTTTACAATAGTGAGCAACGACCATTCGTGAGCACAGAACTTCCTATTTGAGAGAGATCATTTATTTATATCAAGGATGGACTCTTTTCTTTAAAGCAGGGTTTTGAGGTTTACTATTCCCAGGAAACATACCAAAGTATGTGTTTGAAAGGCTAAATGTCAAGATCCCTGCTTGGTTTGCCACGACTGTTTTTAGGCTTCTGCAGAATCACAGATGGGTGTTAATGTTTCAGTGAGTGAGATGTTCCATTGTGTGAAATAACAAGCTTCTGGTTTTCATGCTACAACACAATTCCAGCGTCAAGCCATTTCTTTTTAATAATAATGACTATAGGCATAATTACTGTAATAGTTGTAGGATAGATACCACCATTACACAAGTCATGTATCTCCTTGAGGTCTCAGTTTTCCCATCTGTGTAATGAAGATAATAATGCCCCCCCAAATGTTGTTTGAGGACCAAAAAACAAAACAAAGCAAAAAAACAAAAAAAAACAAACAAATGAGAAAATGTATCTGATTACAGGTCCGTGGTAGGTGCTCAATAAACACTAGTTATTCTCCTCAGTTATGCCTTTACATTGCATAGGATTTTTGTTACTTCAAGAAAGGTACAGATGTGATCAACTGGGACTCCTTCCCCAGGGAGTCAAGCTTTCAAAGAAATAAACAATACCACTCGTGGAATGACGCTCCATTAGAATGGAGAATAAATACAGCTCTGCCATTCTTGGTGAAATAGCCCCAGTGATTACCACGCTCTTATTATTCTCTGTCAGAAAGTAAAATTATAGCCCTGGGTCAGTTTGACTTAAACCCAGTTTCTGGTCATCTGAGCCCAATGCTAGCTACTTTTAAAAGATTAGAATTCTGCAAAAAAAAAAATCTTTTGATAAGCTATTTTCATGTACTATTTTATGTCATAAAATTGTAACAGCATTGACTATTATGCAATTTAATTAATATTTTTCTTTCCCCCCCCCCCCCTTTTTGTACTTATGCCTGGGGATAGTATTGAGAAAGGCATTATTTTAAAAATTCAAATAATAATAACCCAACACAAATGATTCATCCTTGCCTGGATTATGATATTCAGAACAAAATTGAAAAGGCAAATTTTTAATATTAAAAGTGATTAGATTATTTATCCTATTGTTTTTGTCTACGCTTAATACATTATATTAGTCAAATTTCTATCCTCTGAAGTTTTAAAGTGAAACCAATATTTATTTTATTAATTTTTTGAGAGATGTATTTTATTGACCTACATGTAAAATACAGAAATTTCCAAAATGAATTGGCCAAAATAGAAGATAGATTATTCAGGATGAAGACTAATACTTAACCATCACCCTATGACATCATTGGAAATCATCAACTACTGGGTTCCTTCTAGCTGTTGTTCACAATATACAAGGTTCAACAAAGCACACTTGCCAGGATTCAACAGTTCATCACAGATAAGCATCTGTAGTTAGATGTGCTTTTGAAACTTGTCAGGGAAATCCTAAAAGCATCATCTCATTAATTTTTATATTAATTCTCATTGTATCTGTGATGGCAGATAAGTATGAAAAGGTCTCAAAAAAGTATATCCATGATGAAAAAAAAAAGGACCCATTTATTAATCCCAGAATGGAGTGGAAATTCTCCAAGTTGATTATATCTTGCTTCATGATCCACATAATGCAAGGATTTGAGCTCAGCACTGACTCCAAAGCTTACACTGAACTTTCCAGATTTTGGCTGTTCCTTCCAGAATAACACAGGGTAAAGAGCAAACCAAGAAATACAGTCTTTGCCTCTGTAAGGTTCTATATCCTTTCCTTATCTGTATCCCGTATCAATACCCTTCATGTTCTTTTCTCCGTCAGCCCCACAATCTGTCTCTGTAACATTTCCTTTTAATCTTCCTGTGTCTGACATCCCACTCAGGTTAACAATTTCCTAAGTATTATTGTCCATTGACATCAATGGCAGGAGAAATGTCTTGTATGTGTCTAGTATTTTTATAGTGTGAACTTCACATTCCCTTTGCCTTGGTATCATTTTATGCAAAAGTAGCCAGGGTGGATTCTCTAATGTTAACAATCCTTCAAATCCTAACCTTGAAGGTGGGAGAAATTATTGCCCGGACTCCTGTAGTCCACACGACTGGATTTGAAGCCTGTTTCTAACACCTACTATTGCTGGGACCTTGTCCAGTGCTTTATGTTTATTAGCCTCAGTTTCCTCATCTGTGGTATGGGCCTAATAATAATTTCTTTTTCTGAGTATTGTTATGAAAATTAAATGAGACACACATACACACACACCTAAAAAAAAGAATCTGGCACATACCAAGTGCTCAATAAATATTAGTTCCTCTTACTAGTCACTTCTACTAGCCTATAAGTTTATAAAATGCTTTCATATAACAATATTTCAATTAGCCTTAGTAAAGATCCCAATACCAGATGAATACTGAGGCCCAGAAAGATCAGTTGACTTACTTAACATCAACACTGGTAGTAGATCCAGAACTAGAACGCATGTGTCAGTCTCCTAGCTCAGGCTTCTTTCAGCTACACAAACAATAATAAATTTCCAGCACATTACATCTCTGATGGCTCATAACTCAGATCTTGTAATCTTTATAAGATTTTCTAGTTAATGTAGTCACTGTCGTTATTTTAAACTACATGGTAGCCAAGAATAATCATGATCTGTTATCTGAATAACCTAATCTAGGAGCAATGTTCATATGCATATAAAATTATAGTAAACATTTTTACTCCGTCACTCGTAGTTTTCTGAGGCTGTAGGTTGGGACAGGGAATGGACTGTTGCAAAGTTGATTCGAGGATTGGCATTGCAAATGAAAGGCACTGCTCTCCTTGTGCAGAAATGTGTCACTCCTAGTATGTTCTGCAGCACTAGTGTGAACTGTGAGTGTGTGTATGTGCGGGCATCTGCAGGTCTAATTGTGTGGAGATGGAGAGAGTCATCCTCTTTTGAAGGCACAAATACATTTCCGTTCAAATATATTAATCAACATTTCTATCTCAACTATGTATGTGAAGAGAACAAGTTCAAGTGAGGGCCTGACTTATTTGGCCTCTTTACTGATAAAGTGTGATTAATTTTGTGCCTGCAAGGGTAGAAGGGCAGGAAGCTTTTCTTTTCTTTTGTTATCACTGCAACATCTACTGACCTATACCTGGCAATTCCCTGCCACAAAAAATGTGCAGAAGAGAATGGCAGTGGGCAGACAGACAAGAGGGAAAAGGTACAGGAGGACAAACTGGGTGGGAAGTACATTTTACAAAGTAGTAAGTGGGATGTCTTCTTTATTTTAGCAACAACAAAAAGGCATTCATTAGAAGAAATCTAATTTGAAATGGGTCAGGCACTAACCAAGGCAGAGTCATCAACAAATCTTCTGGACTTATTTTCTTTTAGCCAGATTTCTTGTTTTGCTTTCACCAGGAAAAGATGCTAATTAATTATCGAATCCATAGTATATGACAGGTATGATTCTAAACATGTCAAAGGCATCACAAGTTGATTTTCTTCTTACGCCAATCCTAACAAACCTCTGCTGTGGATATCCTGATTCCTGTTTTACAGGTACGGTTTAGAAATTTTACATAGTTTTCACAGAGATCATAAGTTGAAGAGTCAGAGTTGAAACACATTTCTGCTGGGCTCTGAAACTTGTAATCTTAACCACTACACTTGTCAACATCTGTTGAGGATGATGTTCATGAAATGTGATGGTTAATTTTGTGTGTCAACTTGACTAGGCCACGGTACCCAGACATTTAGTCAAACGTTTTTTTTTAGATGTTGTCATGGAGGTATTTTTTTGACGAGATTAACATTTAAAGCAGTGGACACTGAGTAAAGGAGATTACCCTCCATAAGGTAAGCGGGGCCCATCCAATCAGGTGACAGCCTTAATAGAACAAAAACTGGAGTCCTGGAAGAAGGAATTCTGCCAACAGACGGCCTCCTGACTTGAATGGCAACATCGATCCTTCCTTATGTCTCCAACTTGCTGGCCCGCTCTGCAAGTTTGAGGTTTGCCAACCACCACAATCACTGAAGCCAATTCCTTAAAATGTATCTCTCTTTCTATATATACACATCCTATTGATTCTGTTTTTCTGGAGAACCCTGGCTGATACGGGATGCTCCCTCTTCTTCATTCAGGTAAGCTGGCTGAGCAATGAGCCCAAGCTTGTTTGCCCAGTGCAGCTCTGTAGTTCATGCCCAGCTGGGCACGAAGGGCCTCCGTGAGCTTTCTCAAGGGTGCTGCGTGGCAGTGAGAGCAGGTGAAGCTCCTTGTCTCCAATGCATTGACTATACCTCTTATTTCCCAGCTTACCAGCATAAGATGGGCCACATTATGTAGTATAGAGTAAATACCTTCCAGTTTTTCTTGGGAATATATTCAGAAATGAGCCCACAGTCAGTACATATGTGACACACAGCTTTTCCTAAAAAAAGTAACATCTCACGAAAGCCTATTACATGGCAGGTACCATGACAGGTCCTTTCCATATCCAAAAAGATATGTTGTCCTTTGCCCCTCATAAGCAACTCTAAACATAAACAACATAAACACCAAACACATTTGGTAACCCTAATTTTTCAGATGAGGAAACTAAGCCTCAGTGAAAATTAGTAACTTGCATTAGGTAAGCAGAGGAGCTGGGATTTCAACCCAGATCTGTCTGACTTCAAACAGAAGTCTTTTAAACACCTACAGTTAATAAATCTCTTTGGTACATTATGTACTCCTGAAAATAAGCACAACATCTAAAGTTTGAAAACTGAATAGACACTAGTTTATTTTTAGAGACTAAACTAAATTTTATGATATTCTTAAGTAAATATCTATTAGCATAATCTTTGGTGATCTACTTTCATTATATTATGCTATTTTTTTTTGTCAAGTTTATTTATTTATTTTGAGAGAGAGAGAGAGCACATGCATACATGTGCACAAGAGTGGGGGAGGCTCAGAGAGAGGAGAGAGAGAATCTCAAGCATGGGGCTTGAACTCACCAACCATGAGATCATGACTTGAGCTGAAACCAAGAGTTGAACGCTTAACCAACTGAGCCACCCTGGTGCCCCAATGTTATGCTATTCTTTCTTTGTCTTAAAAATTTTTTTAATGTTTATTTATTTTTGATAGAGGGAGAGACAGGATATGAGTGGGGGAAGGGCAGAAAGAGAGGGAGAAACCTGAAGCAGGCTCCAGACTCTGAACTGTCAGCACAGAGCCCGATGTGGGGCTCAAAACCATGAACAGCAAGATCATGACCTGGGCCGAAGTCAGACACTCAACTGACTGAGCCACCCGGGCACCCCAATGTTATGCTATTCTTTAATTCCGTTCTTTCCTTTAACATTTGAATGAAAAGTTGGCCTGATTTAGTATAATAACTACTCACTGCTATTTTATCATAATAATTTTCTCTGTTTCAATCATATTGGATTTACATTTATAACTCATAATATTATTCTTTTCATTGATTCACTTTCATTCATTTAATAAAATGATAGGAATACAATGTGATAAACTCAGCTATGAGAACAAAAATTAGCATTTCTAAACCTGAACTGTTGACAAGCAAGTACAACCACTGAAGAATTCAAAATATTTATCAGTTGGTGTATATACTTCCTAAAGGGTTAATGTATACTGAATAAAAGTATGTTGGCATTTTTCTTTGAGAGAGATTACCTTGTGAAACTTGTTATGTTTTCCATAATATATCTTTTATTTGTCCTGCTTCTCATCCAAGTTGTCTTTAAACTTTTGGAATTTAGCTTGGCTAGCCCATGGTTCAATGCAAAAGCCTACTAAGAAAGGTTAAAACCAGTTAATCAAAAGAAATAAAATGTAGAACATTTTGTAAGCACTCCTTAATGTCTTCCAAGTTATAGGCATATTTTTAACACTAATGTTCCACATGACATTTTATAAGAAAGCTAATGGTAGCCTCACAAGCATTTACCAACTTAAATGAATACCACCAGGTTAGAAAACATATGGCTTAACACAATATTATCTCTAATATTTAGCTTCAACTCTAGAAGGCAATATTATCTCTTTATCCTTGGAGATTAATATGGTTGACCAAACTAAATCTGAACGAAATTAGATGAGGTTTAAGAAAGTCAGACTGTGGTGGGAAGATAACTTTAGCACAAGTCTAAAATAGAATCAAGAACATTGGAGCTGTTATACTTCTGAACATGAAGATATTTTGCCAAGACATGTGTCATCATCACTACAATGGATGCATTAGAGACTGGGAAAAGTGTTGGAAAGTCCCACAGGGAGGTGGCTGCCAAAGGAGGTGCTTCTCTGTGACCCTTAGTGAGGTAACCAGGGTACTATCAAATTTAGCCCATAAATGATTCAAAGCAGTATGAAAAGGGAATATTCCAATAGAAAAAACATAGTAAGTTTCTCCACTGTCGGTTTACTTCCAATAAACCTTGAACACTTCTTCCTACCCTCTTCTCCAAAGCTAAAAATGTTAAGTTCAAAATGGAGAGCTTGGTACGAGTAACCTACATTGATCCAATGATCTGATGATTATTTCAGCCTGATTAATTAAGTGGATAAAGCTCAAAAACATGGAACCAAGTTAAGCATAATCATGACTTTATATCTACAACATTTTGTAAGCTTAGAGAAGCAACTGGATCAGTATGTTTTTTTTTTTTTTTAATAATTTTTTTAAGGTTTATGTATTTTTGAGAGAGAGAAAGAGAGAGAGAGTGAATGAGCAGGGGAGGGGCAGAGAGAGAGGGAGACACAGAATCCTAAAGCAGGCTCTAGGCTCTGAGCTGTCAGCATAGAGCCTGACATGGGGCTTGAACCCACGAACTGCACGATCATGACCTGAGCTGAAGTCGTATGCTTAACTGAGTGAGCCACCCAGGCGCCCCTAATATGTTTAACTGTTTTAAAATTTAAGTGGATTTTAATATTATAGACACCCTATGTCATTCTCTGCAAGTTTGTTTGACTGATGCCGACTAAGTAGATGGGAATTTTTGAAGGAAGAAGAGTGTTGAATTGATACCAAAAGATTAAGTGTGTTGAGTTACCATTTGACGTGAGAGGAAGTCACCCTGGCCCATATTTAGTGCACTTTAGCAGAACTCAAACACACATCTCTTTTCTGCTGAAAAATGAAAGACATCTATTGGGGGGGGGTGGTTAGAAGACATATCCTCTTTGATATATCATATAAAGGGAGAGCTAGTATGATTGTAAGGCAACAGGATGTGGGTGCCTGATGATGTGCATATTGACATCAGCAGCTGCAGGGACATTTTCCTTGGGTTTCACACCAACAGCAGTTGAAGCCACTGCTGCGAGTAGCACCACATGCAACAGTAAGACTTTGTGGCTCAGTGTCTCTCATGGCCCTGCTGTCCACAGGGTCTGAGAGGGAAGTTGACGTTGCTCAACAACCCTCTCCCCCTCAGTGACCTGACTTGGCCTCTGGCTGTTTTCACAGCTGTGTGTATGCTCCAGTCTGCTCACAAAGGACTGCGAATTGCTGGGAGAGGGGCTCACCAGCCAGCCACCTGAAAGATAAGAGCGGCCATTTTTCTTCCATCCTCATTCCACCTTAGTAATGATGGAAAAGTGTGGTTCCCTAAAATACATAGATAGATGAGGCTGGGAGACAAATAATGCTCTCCATTCTGTGAAGCCTATCTCTCTCTCCCTAAGACCTCCCACAGAACAGATTCTTATTGGCCACACATCATGCTCTGCCTCTCGTAATTATTATTGGTGTGCAAATCTTATGCCTTCTGTTTGGAACAGGAAACCTGACCTACTAATCTTTTTATTTTTTAACAGCAGCTATAAGAGGAACTGAAAGGCAGTATTTGTTAGATTGATTAAACTCCAGAAGCATTTGAATGAAAAACAACAGGTGTATTAACTCATTAACTATTTACTGAGTGGCTACTATGTTCTAAGCACTATTCTAGTTCTAAGTAGATAATATAAGTTCTTGCTTTCAATTAAGTTGTGTGTGTGTGTGTGTGTGTGTGTGTGAGAGAGAGAGAGAGAGAGAGAGAGAGAGAGAGAGAGAGAGAATAAAATGTTGTGGGAGTACAGGGCAGGGAGAAATGAATTCAGTTTGGAGAAGTCATGTCTTCCAGGAAAGGATGAGTTGATCTGGATCCTGAAGGATGGCTAACATTCAGTAAGCAGAAAAGAGAAAAAGGGCATTCCAGGCAAAGTGAACATTCCTTGCAAAACCACAGTCTTGGAAGTAATATTCCAGTTAGGAAACTAAGAAAAGTTCAGAGGGACTGGAGTATTGAGAGGGATAGTGGATAGCTGGAAAAGGAAGAAAGGAAGGTATATTCATTTTCTATTGCTGTGTAACAAATGACCATAAACTTAGTTGCTTAAAACTATACATGTGTCATTTCAACATTTCTGTAGGCTGAGTCCTCTGCTCAGCATCTCACCAGGCTGATGTCATGGGATTGGCTGGGCCTATATCTCACCTGAGGCTTAAGGGTCTCTTCCAAGGTCACATAGTTGTTAGGAGAATTCAGTTCTTTTGGGTTGTGTGGTTAGGAACCTTTTTCTTGCTGGTTGTTGATTTGAGGCCACTCTAAGCTTCTAGAGAACACCTTCAGGTTTTTGCCACATGGCCCCTCCAGAGGCCCTGTAACAGAAAACATGCCAGTTTACTTCATCTTTGAGGCCAATTAGAGAGGATGGCTGCGACACTTCACCTTCTCTTAAAACAACTCACCTGATTAGATCATGCCCATCAAGGGCATTCTCCCCTTTGATTAACTCAAAGTCAAGTGATTAGTAACCAGAGATATCCCATCATATTCACTAGCCCTGGCCACACTCAAGAGAAGGGTATTATAACAGGGAAGAATTCAGGGAGTTGGAATCTTGCCAGCCATCTTATAATTCTTCCTATTACAGAGAAAGAATGAATGGTACAGAGAAAAACTGAAGGAGGACTCTAAAACTTGAATTTCCTCTAGGCCCTACCACTTATTATTCACCCGGTTTTAGGTCCCTTCATTGATATAAATTATTTTACCTATAAAATGGGATGAAATCTCCATGGAGATGGTCTAAGTAGTAAATAGAATAAAATGTTACCAAAAAACTCTGTACCCTGATTTGGGTATATATGTTTACTGCAAAGGAACTTGTAAGCCATGTTGGGGAGTTCACACTCTGTTCTCTAGGGCAGGGGGTGGAAAACTTATCAAAGACTCTCAGAAGGGAAAAGGCTTGATCATATGTGCTTTTTTTGTATCAGGCCCTGATGTTCAGTAATCTGGTCTCAAAGCAACCAACCACTCATTTGTATTTTAGTTCTCCTAACAAATACTGAGAATTTGGCAATCATTTCTGGAAGTTTTTTTTATTACAGAAAATTTCAAACATACGCAAAATAAATAGAATAGTATAATATTTCCCCATGGAGTTATCATTAACCTTTAGTAACATCAACATTCCACTATGCTGGTTTCATCTATATCTTGCCCCTCTCCTACCTCCCCCCAGCTTTTGTATTATTTATTTATATAGTGACTTTTAGGGTTCGATTTACATATATTAAAGTGCACTGATCTTGACTAAGAGATATACTCAGGTAACCCACACCCTTATCAAGATACAAACATTTTTGTCACCTCAGAAACTTCCGACATGCCTCTTGCAAGTCAACCCCTCTCACCTAAGCTCAGAGACAACCACTGCTCCAGTTTTTACCCATAAATTAGTTTTAGAACTCAGTGAAAGGGAATTATGCAGGATGTACTCTTTTGTGTCTGGTTGGTTTTTGTTGTTGATTTATTTATTTATTTATTTATTTATTTATTTATTTATTGTTGTTTGTTTCTGAAGCATAATGTCTGTGAGATGCGTCCCTGTTGTTGGGCATCTTAGCATTTTGTTCCTCTGTAGTATTTCATTAAAAGAATATACCACATTTTTTATTTTTCATCAACCTGGGCTGTTCCTAGTTGGGGACCATTGCAAATAAAGTGGCTATGTACATGTTTACAGTGTCCATCTATATGTGGCCATTTATTTTCCTTTTTCTTGGATAAATATTTATGAGCAGGACTGCTGAGTCAAAGGTAGGCACCTATTTAAATTTATTAGAAACTGGCAAACTTTCTTCCAGAGTGATTATGGCATTTTTCTACTCCCATCAGCAATGTTGAGGATTATGGTTGCTCCACATTCTCTGCAATGCTTGGCATTGCCAGTCTTAATTTCAGTCCCTTATTCTGGGTGGGTGTATGCCAGTGTCTCACCGTGGCTTTAATTTGTATTTCCCTGATTACTAATGATATTGGGTCATCATGTTTAGATGAATAACATTGCTTAAGGACATGGGTTTTAGTGTCAGACAGACCCTGGTTCAAATCCTTGCTGTGTTTCTTGCCAGGCAAGATGCTTGACTTCTTTGCAAAAGAAATGTAATTCTAGTACCTTCGTCATGGAGTTGTTATAAAGACGAAGTGAGGCAATACATGTAAAGTTCTTAGCATGGTTCATCACCCAATAAAGATAAATTTTATTATTCACAAAGAATATTTAATGAGATATGCTTATTGATACACAAGTTGTCAAGTAGGCAATTTATTGTTATTTATTTTAATAAAGCATTTTTTTAAATTTTGAGACTACTTTAAAGTTACAGAAAAGTTGCGAAAGTAGTGTAAATAATTCCTGTGGATCCTTCATCTAGAGACCCTAGACAAGATTTGCCAATTGTTCCAGTAGCATTTTCTATAACAAAGGGATCTAGGTCTAAATCATGTATGGTTTTAGAAATCATGTCTCTCTTGTCTGTTTCAATCTAAATAGTACCTCAGTCTTCCCCTGACTTTCATGATATCTATATTTTTAAAGATTAGACGCCAATCATTTTGTAAAATATTACTCAATTTGGAATTTTCTAATGCTTCCTTATGAGTAGACCCAGGTTGTGTTGGTTGGGACATTACAGAAGCAATGAGTCTGTGTTTTTCATGTTGTACCTACAGCTATTTAAAGTTTTTTACTGTTTATTTATTTTTGGTAACATAACTCTCTCTGCTTCTACTCCCCAACAAGGTGTGGGCATGTATCAGAATGACCAGGAGCTTGGAAGAAGGCATGAATAGTCTAAAAATCTCCCAGGTGATTCTCATGTTCTCTTGTCCACCCCTCCTGTATCTCAGTGAGACTCATTTGTTAGAAGGAGGAGAGAAGAGGGTGAAGGATGGAGCCTATTGCTGTCTGGAAACATAAGAAGTGGCTGACAACTAAGAGGATTGAGGGCAAGTAGTAGGAAAAAAGGAGCAAAGCCAGGAGTAGGAGGCTCCTACATTTTGAAAAGGAAGAGGTGTGTTAACATTATGGAAAGCTTCAGAGTAGTGAAGTAGGACGAGGAATAAAAGACAATCACTGGAACTGGAAGTTAAGAGGTCACTGGAGATGCTTCTGCTTGTGTGCATTGTTGGAGGTGGGAGGACAGAATGGAAGCCAAATTTTATTGGGTCAAAGAATAAGTGGGAGGTAAGTAAAATCAGCTCTCTCCTTTAAGAAATGGTTTAAGAAGTAGAGTGAAGAAGAAAAAAAAATGGAGAGGATGGTTTATATAACAGTGGGCAAGTTATTTCTCTGGACCTCGGTTTCTCCCTCTATAAAATGGGGTAATAATAGTACATATCCCATAAGATTTTTTCAGAATCCAACAGATTAACAGGTCTCATGTGTTTACAACAGATTTGGGAACATGGAAAGTACTCAAAAAATGTCAACTGTTTATTATACTATTGAAGGAGAAATAGAGCAACTCCTTTCTTCTTATCTCAAAGTCTTAAGGATCATTAAATTTGCCCATTTCTAAAATTAAATTTATTTATTTTTGAGAGAGAGAGAGAGAGAAAGAGAGAGAGAGAGAGAGAGAGAGAGAGAGAGAATAGCAGAGGAGGGGCAGAGAGAGAGGGAGACAGAGAATCTGAAGCAAGCTCCACACTGGCAGCATAGAGCCTGACACAGGGTTTGAAGTCATGAACCATGAAATCATGACCTGAGCCAAACTCAGATGCTTAACCAACTGAGCCACCGAGGCATCCCTTGCCCATTTCTAAATGCTCAACATCACTCATCACCAGGGAAATACAAATCCGAGCCACAATGAGATACCACCTCACACCAGTCAGAATGGCTAACATTAACAACTCAGGCAACAACAGACGTTGGCCAGGATGCGGGAAAAGAGGAATCCTTTTGCACTGCTGGTGGGAATGCAAATGGGTACAGCCACTCTAGAAAATAGTATAGAAGTTCCTCAAAAATTTAAAAATAGAACTGCCCTACAACCCAGAAATTGCACTACTAGATATTTATCCAAAGGATACAGGAGTGCTGCATCGAAGGGGCACATGCACCCCAATGTTTACAGCAGCACTATTGACAATAGCCAAAGTATGGAAAGAGCCCAAATGTTCATCAACTGATGAATGGATAAAGAAGATGTGATACACACACACACACACACACACACACACACACACACACACACAATGTATTATTACTCAGCGATCAAAAAGAATGAAATCTTACCATTTGCAATGACGTGGATGGAAGTAGAATGCATTATGCTAAGTGAAATAAGTCAGTCAGAGAAAGATAAATATATGATTTCACTCATATGTGGAATTTAAGATACAAAACAGATGAACATAGGGAAAGGGAAGCAAAAATAATATAAAAACAGAGAGGGAGACAAACCATAAAAGAGTCTTAAATACAGGGAACAAACTGAGGGTTGCTGGCAGGGTGTTGGGTGGGGGGATGGGCTAATAGCCGAGGAGCATTAAGGAGGGCACTTGCTGGCATGAGCACTGGGCGTTGTATGTAAGTGATGAATCACTAAATTCTATGCCTGAAATCATGATTACACTGTATGTTAACTAACCTGGATTTAAATTAAGAAAAGAAAAAGATAATGAAAGCAGGCCGTTCTGTCAACACTGCTGTACAAATTGTGCCATTAAAGCTGGTGACAGCGAAAAAAAATGTGCCCACTCCTATTGCTACCACCTGCTCTTTCTTTTAGGAGCCTCCTCCAGATGCCAGACACATTATACACGTAATTCGATTTCCAGTTGCTTCCCAGCTCAGCGGTACCATGGCAAAATTCTTTGGAGTTTGAAAAGATCCACACCCCAGCCCCCAACACGTACACTTCAAGTAGCTACAAGCCTAGGATAACAACAACAACAACAACAACAACAACAACAACAACAACAACTAATGGGAACTTACAAAATTCCAAAGAGAACTGGTATTATTTTTCATTGATCTTCCTTTCAGAACAAATTAGTGCCCTTCCCCAGTACTGCTAACATCATCCTTTGCCTCCTTTTTATTCCTTCTCTCTTCACTGTCATTCTTGTTTCTGTTTCACAAGGTTCCCAGCTAAACTATGCATTTTCCCCTTAAATTTTGGGGCTTTGTTTCTTATTCAGTATTCCTTGCTCTCCTGACCCTTTTTAAATACTGCCTCCCTCTTCCGCTTGCCCCTAATATTTGATATGGGATAGTTGAGGAAATGAGAGAAGAATAAATAAATACAAGTGTTCTCATGGAAGAAAACAGGGTGACATCATGGAAAAAACATTGGTTTTCATATCAGGAGGGTTTAAACCTCAGGCAAACCAGTTACCAGGCAGTCATATCACTTTGGTTCCCTGTGATTCAGTTTGCTCATTACTAAATATTATTAAAATGGGACCAAGAATCTGAAACTGTGACCTATCTCATGGAGTTTAGTGAGTAATAAGTGAAATCACATGAAAGAGCCCGTAGGGGTAAAAGAGCTGAACACACACATCAACAACATTCCCCCCTTGGATTTTCAGAAAGGGCTAAATACATGTAATTTATAGAGTGGGGAGTAAGTTGGCTGCACCCACCCCAACGTGGCTCTTGCTTCATGAAGGAAAAAGAACATATTAGCTTTTTTTCCCCCCCTGACAAAGTCATTGAAAGGGAACAAATCTATTTCAGATAATGGTGAATGGACCATTTGAGACTGCCATACTGTCCTGTTACAAAGTGTGCATTTATATAAATGGAAATAGGGGTTGCAGGTACTAAAACCGAAACGAGACATCAAGAAAGCACATGCTCACCTAAGAGTGTAAGGCCAGGGCAGGGGTGTTCGGTCCTGACTGATAGTTCCCTTGAGTTCATACATTTTGTGAGTTCTGTATAATGTATGGATGGAGTGGGAATTTTTTTTTGTATTTCTTAGAAGGCCATAACACGGACCAGTAAACTGGTTTTATCTCACATCACCTGGAGTGTACAGCAGGCATAAGGTGTGTAACAAACCATGCTTTTGCTGCACCAATGTCGTATCAACATCCTTGCTCTGTTGCTTCCTGTAGGGCGTCCAGCCCCCAGTGGAAAACGGACAGGAAGAGGAGCTTCCTCAATAGAGCTAAGAAGATCTACCTCCTACATCTGCCCCGGCTGGTCTTTCTACCACAACTTGAGTCTACCTGAAGCATGGCTTACTTACTGTGCCTTTCTAATGATGGAATTTCCAAAGTGGGGAGTGGCGGAATGGGACGTGGAGGTTGACCTCAGTTCTCTAAGTCCTTGGCAGCCACTAATTCTTAAAAGTCATGGTCACATCCATTGTGGACAAATACCTATGCCAGCCTTCATAAAGAAAGCTTTCCCCTCCCCCCCTTTTAATCCATTTGCTTATTCATTTAAGCCTTTGTTAGTGTATATAACTTGCACTATACAATACATAGCACCAGTCATTCAGTTTTTGGTGCTATCGGGCAGGTCAGGTTCCCTACAGCCAGAAAGGAGGGAGAATAGCAGGTCTTAGGAGAACTCACGTCTCATAGACATAGCAGTTTCCAATTCATCAGCCTGGCTTAGAGAGGATGGTGGGGGGTGCGTTCATATCCCATTTTTCTGGGATGCGGCAGTACAGGGTTGTCGTTGTTGCTGGTAGTGGTGGTGTTGGTGGTATTGTTGGTGGGATGTGTTTATTTTCCCTTTGTTCTTGCAACCATGTCAACCCACATGAGTCTCTGTCTCCTCATGTTCCAAAAACCCATGTCAGGCAACTAGTGTCACTCTCTTCTGTGCCTGCAGCACATATCCTTCCTTGAGGGTCTCTATCTCCTGTGTCTGCATCTGATATAAGACCTCCCACTCCCTGCACCTGCACCCCAAGCTCAAGGGTGTCTACCTCTTGTGCATCAGGCTATACCAGCTCATGTCTGTACACATTTTGCATGCGTCCAGTCCATCTAGACTTCATTTATTGTTCCTCCGGCCTGTGTCTGAGCTCATGGATTTCCTTACACTGTGCCTACACTGCTTGTAATGCCTCAAGTGTCTCCACCTAGCATGCCTCACTTGGTTGTTGTTCACCTGTTAAAGAACATCTTGGTTCCTTCCAGGTTTTGCCCATTGTTAATAAATTTGCTATAAAGCAAATGTGTTCTTAGTGGTTTTATGTGAACATAAGTTTTCACACCAGTTGGGTAAATATACTGGGGCACAACTGTTGTACCATATAGTGATACTAGGCTTAGCTCCACAGGAATCTGGCCAGATGCTTTTTCAAGAGGTGGTACCATTTGTATTCCCATCAGCAGTGAATGGGATTTCCTACTGTCCCACATCCTCACCAGCAATTAGTATTATCAGTTTTTGGTATTTAGCCACTCTAATAGATGGGTAGGGTATCTCATTGGTGTTTCAATTTGCTTTTCCTTATGCACAGTGCATACTATTTTCCATTAATTCCCCAATGTTGAGCAATTACACATGCTTTTTCCACTTATATATATTATTTGAAAAGATATCTCTTTATATTGCCCTATTTAATTCAGGGAGTTTTCTTATTGTGGAATTTGTTTTCTTACTGTGGCATTTTACTAGTTATTTGAATATTTTGCATGCAAATCTTTCTTCACATATGTCTTTTGAAAATATATTGTCCTAACCTGGGGTTTATCTATCCATTCTTTCAACATTATCTTTCACAGGGTGGACATTTTAAATTTAATAAAGTCCACATTGCCAACGTTTTTCTTTTATGAATATGCTTGTTATGGTATATAAAAACTAATCTTCAAAGTAACTAGTAAATTATTTTTATAGTTTTGCATTTTACATGTAAGGAAATTAATTATTTTGAGTGAATTTATGCCTCAGGTGCAAAGTTTGTATGTTTGCTCATTTATTTCCTTGTAGTTATCCATTTGTACCCTTATCATTTGTTGATGATTATTGAGGACCAAAAGACTATCTTTTTTATTGCTGTGCCTTTATTCATTTGACCAAGGTCAAGTTGTCTGTATTTGTATAGGTCTGTTTGTGGACTCTGTATTCTGTTCCATTTATCTATGTGTCTATTTGCTTTAAAATATCATGCTCTCTTGGTTATTGAAGCTTTATAATAAATCTTGAAATTGGGAAATGTGTGTTCATTGACTAGCTCTTCATCAGTACTGTCTAGAATACGCAGTGTCTAAAACAAATGTGCCAATATCTACAAGACAGCTTGCTGAGATTTTTATTGAAATTATACTTGATCTGTAAATCAATTTAAGAAGAATTGACATCTTAATAATATTGTGCCTTTGATCTAGAATGACTATAGCTCAATTGATTTACTTTTAAAAGCTTTTCATATTTTTAAAAAATTTATTCAATTTGTTAAAAAAACAGTTCACCCATTTTCCTCATCCCCCCACTCTGCCTCTTACAACTACTGATCTGTTCCCTATATTTATGAGCTTATTTTTTTAATGTTTGTTTATTTTTGAGAGAGAGAGTACAAGCGGGGTGAGGGGCAGAGACAGAGGGGGACAGGATCTGAAGAAGGCTCTGTGCTAACAGCAGAAAGCCCAATGTGGGGCTCAAACTCACAAACCCTGAGATCAAGACCTGAGCCGAAGTCGGTCGCTCAACCGATTGAGCCACCCAGGTGCCCCAATGAGCTTATTTTTTTTAATTCCACATATAACAGGGATCATGTGGTATTTGCCTCTTTCTGACTTATTTCACTTAGCATAATGCCCTCCAAAGTCTATTCATGTTGTTGCAAATATCAAGATTTTATTCAGTTTTATGGCTGAATAATATCCCCCTTTTGTGTGTGTGTGTGTGTGTGTGTGTGTGTATGCATATACCACACATACCATCATTTATTTATTCATTCATCTATTGACTGACAGTTTGTTTCCGTATCTTGGCTTTTGTAAATGATGTCACAATGAATATGGGGGTACATACATTTTATTTGAATTAGTGTTTTTATTTTCTTTGGAGAAATACCCAGAAGTAGAATTGCTGGATCATATAGTTTTGTATTTTTAATTCTTTGAGGAACCTCCACACTGTTTTCCCTAGTGGCTGCCCCAATTTACATTCCCACCAACATAGAATATGGATTCCCTTTCCTTCAAATCCTTGGCAACACTGGTTATTTCTTGTTTTTTTGATAATAGTCATTCCAACAGGTGTGAGTTAATATCTCATTGTGGTTTTGATTTGCATTTCCCTGATGATTAATAACGTTACAACATATTTTCATGTGTCTGTTGGCCATCTGTATGTCTTCTTTGGAAAAATGGCTATTCAGATTTTCTGCTTGTTTTTTAATCAGATTGTCTTTGCTATTGGGGTCTATGAGTTCTTTGTCTCTTTTGGATATTTTTCCTGTCGGATCTATGATTTGCATTTTCTCTCCTCACATTCAGTAGATTGCTTTTCATTTTGTTAATGGCTTCCTTTGCTATGCAAAAGATTTTTAGTTTAATGTTTTTGTTTTTGGTATCAGAGTTAAAAAACCATCACCAAAGCCTCTGTCAAGGATATTACTGCATTTTTTTTTTTTTTTTTACTTAAGAGTTTTGTGGTTTCAGGTCTTATGTTCAAATCTTTAATCCATTTTCAGTTTATTTTTATGTATGGCGTAAGATGATGGTTCAGTTTCCTTCTTTTGCACGTGGCTCTCCAATTTTCCAGTTGAAGAGACTGTTTTTTCCCCATTGTGTATTCTTGGTTCCTTTGTCATAAACAATTAATTATATATGCAAATTTATTTATGGGCTGTCTATTCTGTTCCATTGATCTATATGTCTGTTTTTATGGCAATACCATATTGTTTCAATTACTACAACTCTGAAATGTAATTTGAAATCAGGGAGCATAATGCTTTCAGCTTTGTTCTTTCTCAAGACTGCTTCAGCCCTTCAGGATCTGTGTGGTTCTACACAAATTGTAGGATTGTTTATTTTTGTGACAAATACCATTAGAATTTTGATAGGGATTGCATTGAATCTGTAGATTGCTTTGGGTAGTATAGACTTTTTCACAGTATTAATTCTTCTAATCCATATGCATGGATATCTTTCCATTTATTTGTTTCTACTTTAATTTCTTTCATTAAAGTCTTGTAGTTTTCAATAAACAGGGCTTTTACCTTCGTGGTTAAATTTGTTCCTAGGTACATATACAATTTGTATAGGTATATATACAGTTGTAGATGGGATTGCTTTCTTAATTTCCCTTTCTGATAATTTGTTATTAGTGTACAGAAATGCGATATATTTTTGTGCATTGATTTTTGTGTATTGCAACTTTACTGAATTCATTTATTAGTTCTAACAGATTTTTTTTGGTGGAGTCTTTCGGTTTTCTATATATACTATCAGGTCATCTGCTAATTAGTAATCAGTTTTGCCTCTTAATTTCCAATTTGGATACCTTTTATTTCTTTTTCTAGCCTAACTGCTCTGGCTATAACTTCTGATACTATTTTGAATAGGTGAGAGTGGACATCCTTGTCCTGTTCCTAATCCTAGAGGAAAGGATTTTAGCTTTTCACCACAGAATATAATGTTAGCTGTAGGCTTGTCATATATAGCCTTTATTATGTTGAAGTATGTTCTTTCTATACCCACTATGTTGAGAGTTTTATCTTAAATGGATGTTGAATTTTGTTAAGTGTTTTTTTTTTCTGCATCTATTGAGATGATAGGATTTTTCTTCTTCATTTTTTAAACGTAGTGTTTCATATTGACTGATTTGTGGATGTTGAACCATTCTTGCATCCCTAGAATAAATTTCACTTGATCATGGTGTATGATCTTTTTAATGTATTATTTGCTAATATTTTGTTGAGAATTTTTACATTTATATTCATCATGTAATTTTCTTTTTTGTGGCACCCTTGTTTGGTTTTGATATCAAAATAATGCTGGCCTCGTAAAATGTGTTTTCAAGAATTCCCCTCTCTTCTATTTTTGGAAGAGTTTGAGAAGCATTGGTGTTATTTTTTCTTTAGGATATTTGGTAGGATTCACAAGTGATGCTGTCTGGTTTTAGACTTTTGTTTGTTGGAAGGTTTTTGATTACTGGCTCCATCTCATTGCTAGCAATTGGTCTGTTCAGATTTTCTATTTCATCATAATTCAGTCTTCATAGGTTGACTATTTTTAGGAATTAATCCATTCTAGTTTGTCCAATTTGTAGGCATATAATTATTTGTAGTAGTCTTTTTTGATCCTTTGTATTAATCTGTTGTATTACAGAGATCCTTTGTTTCTATAATGAGAGACAAAGAAGGGTGTTACGTAATGATAAAGGGGTCAGTCAAACAAAAGAATACAACATTTGTCAGTATTTATGCACTCAACATAAAGCATCTATGTAAAGAAAATAGTAACATACCTAAAGGTAGAAACAATAGAGCATGAACAACGAACATTGGTTCAGGATTTCAGTGCAAAAGCTTCAATGTTCTTAATAATTTTAAAACTGTCTTAAATTAGTAGCCAACTTCTTCTTGCCCAACAATAGAAGACTATAATATTCATCTATTACCTGTGGATGATTGCTGAGAGCAATAAGTGGCAAGTTTCCCAGTTTGAATGGTCAAGGTGGTTTCATACCTTCTCAAGTGAAAATTCTCTTTAAAATTTCTCCAAGGCTAGCTCACTATATATATGAACTTTATACATATATATATATATGTATGTATATATTATATATATATACATATATTATATGTGTATATAAATATGTGTGTGTGTGTGTGTGTGTGTGTGTGTGTGTGTGTGTGTGTGCATAAAGTTCCAAAGGCATATACAGAAGTAGATTTTTAGGACTCAGAATGTGTTAGTGGTTAGGTTCTTGGTTAACTGTTATTTAATACAAACCCATGGTGTCCTATGGTAAGGTAATCACACTGAGCTAATCATAGAAACTAACCACACATTTCAGTGTTTTTCTTTCCCTTTCTTTGTGCTCACCTCTCCCCATCTAGGTCTTAGCTGATGCCTCCCCCAACCCCCTGGGCTCCCAGTCCAGAACCAGCATTTATGAAGAGATTCTGTGCTGGGGTGATATTTGGGATACTGCAAATCCAGTTATGGAGTTGGCTCTGGGTGGTCAACCCTCCTTCTTCAAGTAAGTAGCTTTCCTTATAGTGATAGTTCCAGGGATCAGCAGTTTGCCCAAGGGCTATAAACCTAATTCCAGACCCCATGGAGCACTACTGGTCCTGGTGACTCAGAAGCACTGGCCTCCTTGTAGTACATAAAGAATTTTGCAGTGTACTTCTTTGTGTTTTTTGCTTCTTCTCCTTCATTTTTGAATATTTGATCTTTCATTTTTCTGTATGTGGAGCAGAAAAGATGCGGCAGGATGCTCCTCAGTTTTTATGGAAAGGTGAATTCATCCCCTCTTTCACCTTGAGTGCCAGGACACATCTGTCTTCAGGAGCAAGCACCGGTAGTGGGAGGGCCTATGACTTGAGTTTAAATCTTGGATCTGGCAGTTACTGGCTGTGTGACCTCAGGAATGATTTTAACCTCACTACTTCTTCTCAATCAGTAACACTTGCCTACTTAGGTTATTTTGAATTGCTAATGAAGTAAAACACTCATTAAAACAAGTGCCTAAAATGATAATAGTCCCCTTTCGATCCCCATCCTAGTTTTCATTATTTCTTGGTTCTCCTCTTAATCCTAAAATGTTGGACAATGGGAAGAAGTTATTCCCCACGTCCAAGCTTTTGGGAGATTGTTCTGAGGCTGGCCACAATCGTGAAACACTGTGAGATGTATGGTTAGTTTCTGTGTTTTCATTAGTTTGTTACCTTACCCAAAGACATCATGGTTGGTACTAGGCTAAAAGTTGATTGAGAATCTAGCCACTAACTGGTGGGAGTTGGGGAGGGTGGTGAAAGGAATGGCAAGAATTCCAGTATGGACTCTAGCAGATATTAGGGTGGGGAATACAAAGCAATGAGGCCAGTGGGAGGCTGGGTCTGTGCCACCACTCCTCCTTCTCAAGACAACAGCTTCTTATCAAGTATAGACACAAAGAGGACTCGTTTTCCTAAGAGTTGGTTAGTTGGTGGAGGTGTTACTGGGGAGTAGATTGTAAAACTTCTCATTTCTTGTCTTCTTGAAGGGGAGAATTCAGTCAAGAGACTGGATAGAGAGTTGAAGCAGCCAAGATTTGCGGGTACCCAACTGGGTGGTTCAGTCGGTTAAGCGTCAGACTCTTGATTTCAGCTCAGGTCATGATGTCGCAGTTAGTGAATTTGAGCCCTGCACTGGGTTCCACGCTGACAGGGCAGAGCCTGCCTGGGATTCTTTCTCTCCCTCTCTTTTTGTCCTTGCCCCCCCCTCCCCCATGTGCATATTCATGCTCTCTCCCACTCTCAAAATAAATAAATATACTTTAAAAATAAAGCAACAAAGATTTTATTTAGCAAAGCGAAGGTACACTCCAAAGACATAGGAGTGGGCTGAACAGAGGGTGGGTAGCAGCCCACTGAGTTCTGCATTGTGTTTATCTACGGAGGTCTCTCTGCTCTATGTTGTCATTATCACACCATCCACTGGATTTGCCTTGGTTTCCTTCATTCCCACTTTTTGGGCATGTTCCTGTCCTCTCTACCTTCCCATGAGCACCTAAAAGAAAACCTTGGTGGGGAGGGGCAAACCGCAAGGCAAATGATATTATAATGATATTATAACAGTCTTGGGGTTACTAGCGGACAAGGTTTTCCTTAAGTGTGCATTCTTCAAAGTTAGGAAAGTCTTTGATTCTTCATCTTTTGCTTATCAGACTGTGCTAAATCACAAAAGGGATTGGTCTAAGGGAGACAGGGTAGTCTTGGGTGGAGACTATGGGGTCCCTGGAAATTTTCCCATCTGCTTTTTCCCCTTCTACTCATGTCTATCTGTGTACTTTAGCCCCATTCCAGCCTGGATTCATGTAGTGTGCAGTTAGACTGACCCCAGAACAAAAGAGGTTCAAAAATGTAATGAGAAAAGTAACAGACTTCATGTGCAGCTACAGCCTTTCTACTGTTCCTGTTTTCTAACAGGACTCTCATTCAGTGAATCATGAGATTCCTGTTTTCTACTTTCCAGCTTTGGCCTCCTTCGTGGCTAAGATCGGTGACATAATTCTAACCAGTCTTACCTAAGAGCAGGGGAAGAGAACTTCCTGTGGCCATTCAAGTGACTCTTCCTATACATAGGAGGGTTGGGCAAAGCTACATCAATATTTTATGTAAGCGGTATGTATAGAGTTAGGAGCCTGGAAATTTAGGTGCAAATCCAGGCATTAATGCTTTCTTGTTGTAGAATCTTGGGCAAGTGGGTTAAACTCTCCACTCCCATAACACCCTTTACTTCCTCCCCTAGAGCACTTAGCACCCTGTATTCTAACTGTATGGCTACCTCATTTGATGTCTCTGTAAGACTGAAAATGTCTTGAGAGAAGATGCTGTGTCTATAGCAAATTGCACGGTACTGGAACATAATAGGCATGGAAGAAATAATTCAAATAAACAAATTAGATGAGATCAGTTCCTATGCCTTTTATATTATTTTTATTTCTGGTAAAGTGACAATGTTGGTATGCTATTGGATGGGAATCTGGACTGCTCTTTATTAATAAGGATAGTATAAAGCTGACACAGAGGATCTGACACATATACTAAGACTTCACTGAGATGGGGAAAAAAGATGATGGCAACATGCCTCACATTGAATAATCAGAAGTGGAAGGATCTAGGGAATTAATTGTGGGTCTGCAGAGATTCATCAGCCTCTAGAGAACCTCTGCTATTTATTTATGATAACTTCAGAAACATTTCCTTTTGGAAGGATTAATTTTCATAATACAGGGCAAAAATTAGCTTTGTTTTAAACACTGAAACTATACTTTAAATACTGAAACCATTTCATTTATACAGAGGTATGACTTCATCCTAGCCAAGTACAGCTACAACCCATGATATTTCTGGAAACTTGACATATCCAGCAAGGTGCTTCCTCCTCACCGGTTATTATAGGCAATCTCAGTCTTTAGCATAAAGAGCTAAAATCTTTTCATATTTTATAGTAGACTACAACTCAGAGTCTGATGCAATATATTGCATAAACTACCAAGAAGGATAGGTATACTTTAACTATAAAAACTAAAATTCAGATACAAGTGGTATCCTTATAAAAAACACGTGGGAGGGAATGATATTGAATCCTATTTTCAGTTTCTCTTAGTGGTCTTAAAAACACATCTCTTAGAATGGATCAAGAACAAAGGCCATGAGAGATAAAGGGGAAAGTTGGCATTTCTGATAGAGATGGACTTATTTTCCTGTGAATATAAAGGAAGGTGGGAAGATGACCAAGAATTAACAGAGCAAGTGAGGAGGCCCCGTCTGCAAAGCTGACAGCTCCTTGCCTGCGTGTTACAATTTAAATGATTTCATTTCCTTATTGTTAGTATTATTTTTTATTTTTAGCAGGCTTTGTGCAGTGCCCTAAAACCTTATAATGACTCCTTATTCTTTTTCAACAAAAGGCACATTTCCTCACCTGGTTCTATTCTTTCCTCCCTCCTGGAGAAATTAATGGAGCAAACAACACTTTTATCAAACAATATGCCAATTTTCAAAAGCACATACCATCCACCAACCCTTATGAATAACAAAGACTTGTGTTGAATAGTTTGCACTGCCATTATCTTGCCTCCATGCTGCACAGAACACTCTGATGGAGGCCATGACTACTGGATGCTGATGATCACCAGAGAATGTTATTCAGTGTATGCAAATTCCCCTTCCAGTATTCTTAGGAAGGCCCGTTGGGAAGGCGGTGCGGTGACAAAGCATTCTTGAAAGAGGAGGGTCAACCATGGATATTACGGTGCACATATGGCCACACCAGTCTTGAATATATAATGCTTTTCCTGAAAAATAAGTTGGCAGCTATATAAAACCTGTCATTAATTGACGCAGGGTGTTGCTGCTATCCGATCTGGAATGAGTGCGGAGTGATTCTGGGCACATTTTTGGTGTTTTCGTTTTCATGGCTATTGTCCTGTTGGGAACCACTGCAGAACTGACATTGAGGAGATGGAGGGGTGGAGACGCAGCAGTAGCAGCCAGGGGAAGCTTGGTCCATTCTTCACTGACTGCACAGCAAACACTATTAAAGGCAGGGGAAGCCATTTGTTCATGAATATACATTTGATACATATAAATGCTTTGTGCCATGAATATTTATCCCTTTCATGGATTGCAGCTGTTGTGTATTGAAAACTATTAACAGGTTGGAAACCGTCCTTTAGAAACCTATGCCTGTCATTTGTGTGCAAAACTATCCCTGGAAAGTTCTTTTTTTCCCCCCTCCCTCTTTTGTGGGAAAGACAGAATACTCCAGGGGGCGGTTTATAATGAGGTTAGTCCCTTAGTAGATAGAGAAGAGAATTTGGTAAAAATGGAAGATGGCTTTCTTGTGGCATAACTATATGTATTCATTTACTTAAAAATTTTTTTAAACTTAAATTGTTTAGAGAATTTTACAGCCAAAGCGGTGTTCTGTCCACCAACTGGTATTCAGGTTTTGATAAAAGTTCCATTGTTAACAGAGGTGAAACTATCAGACAATAAACACTACACAATTGTGGGGGTGATGAGTGTCATATGATTTCTATCCCTAAAGATGGGATTCTTAGGCCTGTAGATTTTCTAGTTCTTTAGGAATAGAATGGATAGTTTTTCAGATTCAATCTAAGCATTCTCCTGTGTTCTGCAATCTGACCACTCTTAACTCTTCTATGTTCTTCAAGCAAGCCATTCTCTCTCTGGCCTCATGGCATTTGTTAATTCAATTTCCATTGTCTGAAATAATTTTCTCTGCAACAATTCTGACCTCTCCTCCAGGTTCTCTTCTTAACCCCTGGCTCTTTAAGAATCAGCTCAAACCTTTATATCTTGTGAAGTCTTCTATGACCTATCCCCATCTTCAGGAACCACTCTAGTTCTTTGAACAGTTGTTAAATAGACCTCTAAACAAAGTAGTGTGCCACTTAAATGAGTAGACAAATATATCACACATTAGGTAAGAAGCCTTTTTAGTTATCCAGTACACTATCCAGGTAACATTGTGTTGCATCCCAGGAATGAGGTCTGTGTCAATGTTTAATTTTGTTTAAAATGTGTTCGGTGTTAACAGAAGTGCTTGGGAAAATTCTTTTTTTTTTTTTTTTTTTTTTTTTTTTTTTTTTTTTTAACCAGTGGTACCTGTTCTGGACTTACTTTCCATTATTCAGGCTAAAGATAAAAAGCCCTTTTGGAAAACTCATTTGTACTAGGTTAACTAGTTCCCCTACTACTTTGGGGCTTACAAATTAAATTAGGCCTAGGCTTACATGTTTCCTTAGCTATTTGTACTTAGCCTTGAAATTTCTTCATTCAGTTCCTCAGTCAAAGTTAGTGCTGTTGTTTGGGTTTTATCCAAGATTGCTGTACTCTTTTTAACCACAGAGTTCACATTTGAATCAGGAATTTCAAGTGATGTTTCAGGAAAATTCTTAGTGCCATTTTTAATCAGTAAAATCAAAGGTATTATCCACTTACATTAAATATATTAAGAGCTGCTAACAAGATTTTTTAGACATTTGTATCTCTCTGTGTATGTCTACTATCTAGATAAAGACATAGGAACATATAGGTGTATCAGATGCACCTTTGTCTAGACTGCAGATCTTCACGCACATTTGCATGTCGTCATCGTCATCATCGTCTCTTAGTCCATTTGGGCTACTATAACAAAAATACCACACTGGGTGGTTTATAAACAACATTCATTTCTCATGATTGTAGAGGCTGGGAAATTCAAGATCATGGCGCAAGCAGACTCAGTGTCTGATGAAGGTCTAATTTTTGGCTCCTAAACAGCAACTTCTTGCCGTGTTCTCACATGGCAGAAGGATAGAGGGATCTCTCTGGGTTTTGTTTTGTTTTTTCATAAGGGCTCTAAGCCCATTCATGTGGGTGGAGCCTTCATGACCTACTCATTTCCTAAAGGCCCCATCTCCTAATATTGTCATCTTGGATATTAGGCTAACGTATAAATCTGGTGCGAATACAAACATTCAATCTATAACATCATCTTTCTCTCTCTATTCAGTTTGTGTGTAAATAAATCTCTTTATATCTTTGAATGACTTATGCTATTGATATTAAAAGGAATGATGAGGGACACAAGGTGGCTCAGTTGGTTATGCAACTGACTCTTGATTTTGGCTCAGGACATGATCTCAGGGTTGGGAGATAGAGTTCTGAGTTGGGCTCTGTGCAGGGCGTGGAGCCTGCTTGATATTCTCTCTTCTTCTCTCTCCCTGTCGCTCACCTGCTCACGCTTGCTCTCTCTCTCAAGAATGAATAAACAAACAAACAAACAAAGAAAAAATAAAGAATGAAAAAAAATCCAGGCAGCTCTTTACTTAGGGACCAATTATTAATTCCTTTTATTTTTCTAGTCCTTTCTTTTTCATGTCTACGTTTTAGCTATTTCGCTGTTCATTAAAATGTCCTTTGGGGGAAAGAAGATGAACCGCTAGCACCAAATACAATGTGCAGTGCTCTAGGGACACTCATTAAGTGTTTGTTGACAATGCCAATGATAATGGTAAAATTCAAATTGGTTAATTGGTTCTTCACCTGTTAGTAATCTCAATGAAACTTTGCATTGGATATAGGTTAAAACAATTGGAGAACTGTCTGTGATGAGGAACACTGTTCTTATGGGTAGAAATACCCAGGTAGAGAGCTTCTGTCTCTCAAGTTCTCTCAGCTTGAAATGGAATAATAGGGCAAGGTTTGACTGAGGTGAAGGCTGGGTAGACAAATGTGTCTGTGGTGATTGTTGGGTTATGAGTAGGTATTATCAGCTCAGACTTTTCCTATACCCACAAAGGCTAAACCTTACAGTTTATCATTTAGGCAAAGACATGCCTTCTATTCTGTTTGAGTATGCACAGGAAACTGTAGGAATAGAGAGAAGATTCTCTAACTCAGAGAAGGGATAATTCAAACTAATTCTTTTTTTTTTAATTTTATGATTTTTTTCATGTATATTTTTATTCATGTAGAATTAACATGCAGTGTTATATTAGTTTCACGTGCACAATATAGAGATTCAACAATTCTGTCCATTACTTGGTGCTCATCATAAGTGTGCCCTTAATCCCCATCACCTATTTCACCCATCCCCCCACTCACCTTCTCTCTGTATGTTCTCTATATTTGAGTCAGATCTTTTGTTTGTCTCTTTTTTTCTTCGTTAATTTGTTTTGTTTCTTATATTCCACATATGAGTGAAATATAGTATTTGTCTTTCTGCAACTGACTTATTTCACTTAGCATAATACACTCTAGATCCACCTATCTTGTTGCAAATGAAAAGGTTTTATTCTTTTTTTTTTTATAGCTAATATTCTATTGTGTATTTCAGCTAATTCTTGAAGGGTGTATAGAAGTAAGCCAAATGGACTAAGGTGCTTGGGGAAAAGTGAGTAGGGATGCTTTCTTCCCCTTGTCTTAGCCAAGATAGGCCAAGTCCAAGGTCCTGAAAAGGAGGCATGAAATTATAAAGTGCCTACAAAGGAACCAGAGAAATAAAAAACTGAAAGACAAACTTCTCCAGCTTTACAATTTCCTCTGGGGCCACTCCATGTAGCCAGAGAAGCATTCTTTATTTTCCTATTTCACAACTTGTCTCCTTTATTTCTCAAAGATTTCTCAAATTATTTTCTGCATTTAATTGCAGTAACACTTTGTTGGTATTTATTGATGTTGATGGCAAGTGCAAGCATAAGTAGAAATGTAATCCCTGGGGCACATGCATTTTCCTTGTAGAGTATTTTCCATTACATTATTGAATAAATCGAACATGGCCTGGGAATACAGGAAAACCTACCATCTGTTTGGGAAGTAATGATACTACTAATAATGCCCATTTTGTTTAAAAGTTAAGTCTCATGAGATTCAAACCAATTTTTCAAATATGAGATCAATTTCATAAAAAATATATTGGTGTCTGTGAGATATTAAGAGGAGATTTATTCAAGAGAATGTTGTTTATTTTACATAATCCAGAGACTACATGTTAAAATACATACTATTTGTTTCAAATGTCCTTCCTACGTGAAATAAGCCTGTTCCTTATGAACATATGTCTCCCGGCCCTACCTACTTCTGTTTCTTGTCACTACCCTCTTTTTTCCCTTAGAATTTTGTGTCCTAAAAACTTAAAAAAGCTTATGGCTTTTCATTTACACAAGATTTTCAGAATACTAGCAGCACCCCAAATTCTTCTATTTCTTTTGCCTAAAAATAAAGAGAACACACACACACACACACACACACACACACACACACACCATAAACAAAAATTCCACAAGTTTCCATGGAAGGAAACAGCTAGAGGGTGAAGAGAGCAGATTGGGGTTTATGTTGGAACTTTAGCAGTTAATGCACAACACTCCCTCTTCCTTGCCCGAGTTTGGAACCATCTAAGAAACAGGAGTCAGGATGATCATCAAAATATCAGCTTTATCTTAGATGAAGACCCATGAGAAAACATCACTTACATATGTGGCAAATGGACTTACTAAATCTTTGCCCAGAATGGGACAGATTCATCATTGTGTTCACCAGGCAGAGGTAGATAAATAAGTG
The DNA here is from genome assembly GCF_018350195.1 of Panthera tigris. Classification (NCBI taxonomy): domain Eukaryota; kingdom Metazoa; phylum Chordata; class Mammalia; order Carnivora; family Felidae; genus Panthera; species Panthera tigris. The sequence continues at coordinate 112,527,387 of NC_056666.1, read as the reverse complement.
TTCCTGATATGAACATAGTGACAAGCAGCTATGTGCTCTTGTAAATTTTATAGCAACAAGAAGCTCAGATTGCATCTTCCTTGAGGGCTTCTCTTTGGCTTCTACAGAGAATTAGAGGAGGGAGTTGAGAAGAACATTCTCAGTTCCTTTTTTCAGTTTACCAATCACATAAAGGGGAGTAAGGGGGGCATGGGCAAGACAGGACTTTCTCTAGAGATGCTTCTTCCATAGGGGAACCTTAAGACAAGGAATAGGAAGAGTTCTTCATGTTAGCATTTAAGGACTTCTCTTAGACCCACTGTCTGAATCCAATTAGGCCTCTTTGACTTTCTTTAGGCCTTTGGCAAGTTTCATGGACACTCTGAACTGTACTGGGCTTGCTTTTTGCTTTTCACAACTATCCTTAGGATAGTTCTGAGGGCCTGGCTTTTGGGAAAGAGTACATGTTGTTCCAAATTTGTTTTTAGCTAAACCAGAATGGAGCCAGGTCTGGGTGCTTTCAAACACAGCCTCTATATTAGTCACAAAAATTAGAGGCAACAAAACCTATCAGATCATCTGTTTCCTCCCCGTGCCAAGCCCAGGGAATATGGGCTGCTTATTCTCTTAAATGTACACTGTTTATCAGAAGGACAACGAAATCAAGCTTCCTCTGAAATAGATACAGAGGGGCTCATTGTGTGCCAGCAACACACACTCTCAGGATTACCCCCAGGGCACAGAGAGAGGAATGTACTCAGACAACAGGAATGTGTACTGAGAAGACGGTTTTCCCCACTGAGATAATTCAATTCCTTAATCAATTTCCCACCTAGCACTCAAATCGCACCCAATTTCTTAATGTTCATTTTTATTTTGCTGAAATTATTCTCATCAGAATCATTATTTTCCATGGAAAATTTTCAATGAAAATGAAGGCTTTCTAATCGAGAGTTTTATTTGTATCAACAATCAGAGCTACTAGACTGGAGGTGTTATTTTATGGACATTATATCTACCAAGTGCATTTATTCTAAATCAAAGTTTGCAGATAGAAATTTTATCAAAACTTTTGCTTCTGTCAATTTTTAGTCAATAACAAGCTAAATAATTATTTTTTGTCACTAATATGCATTATAAATTGGATAGAAAAAATAATTTATATTTATTTATTAGCCAGTTAACGAGAACACAGTAAACAATTCACCTCTGCTGCTCCAGGACAGCTATATTATGGAGAATTGGATACTGTAATGCTTACCCCATTCTTCTAAACATTTTTCCATCACTTTGAGTATTGGACTGTAAAATGCCCTTTCTTCTGGTGAAGCAAAGAGCAAATGTCAGGGCCAAATGTCTTGTTTTGCTCCATATTTATCAATATTTGAAAGAAAGAAGAAGACATGTTAAAAGAAAAAACAAGACACAGCTTTGTTCTTTTCTTCTACTTCCCCCCACTTTTCCTCTCTTTTCTCTAAACTTTTCAGCCTTATCAAAGTTTCTATGATATATCCTTTTATTTTTCTATCACTATTCTCTCCTCATTGTCTACTGCTTCCATACTCTTTCTGCCTGCTGTTGGCTTTACTCTTTTTTCCCTGCTCGTTCTAAACCTCACTAGCTGTCTTGAACGCTCTCCTCTGAAGCATTTAGCTGTTCGCTTTTTCTTCTATTGTGGTACCACTCTCTCTTACCAAGAGGTGCTTATCAGAGTGCTCAATGTCATGATCACAAAGACTCAGAGAGGAAATTCTCACCCCTAACACTCAGCATCCCCCCAGATCAAGTAACCATAACCCAAAGAGGTTGTGAAGCCCTGTTTTTTTTTTTTTTTTTTTTTTTTCCATTTGGCTATAAAAGCATCACTGAAAACGGCCCACTTACCTGGGTTTGATTTTATGGGGTAGAGGGATGAATATTGTGATCTCAGGAGGACCACATCAGATCAAGGAACTTGGAATCATCAATTTAGATTTACTGGACACTCCCTGGGTACCTGGACCTATATTAGATGATTTCACCCTTTCATGACTTGAAATCCAGTTTCTGCCTTTTTCTCATCTGTTTCAAACATTATGGTATTTACCTGAGTTTTCGAGAGCTTTTGTTATTGTCTCTGTTATTATTGAACAGAAACATTATTATTTATTTATTACACAGACTGGGTCTGTGTTGTACAACCATCACTATAGTCTAATTTACAACACTTATAAAATTACAAAATGAAACCACAGGGGTACCTGGGTGGCTCAGTTGGTTAAGCATCTGACCTTGATTTCAGCTCAGATCATGATCTCATGGTTCATGAGATCGAGCCCCACGTTGGGCTCCATGCTGACAGTGTGGAGCCTGCTAGGGATTCTGTCTCCCTCTCTCTCTGCTCCTCCCCTGCTCATTCTCTCTCGCACACTCTCTCTCAAAATAAATAAATAAACTTAAAAAAAAAAAAAGAAAAGAGAAAAGAAGCCCCAATCCATATTGATTAGCAATCATTCTTCATTCTTGTTTCCCAGCTCACCAGCTGGGGAACTGCTACTATTCTATGTTCTGTTTCCATGGATTTGCTTATTCAGGGCATTTCAAATAAATGGAATTATACATTATCTTTTGTGACTTTTTCTCCCATTTAACGTAATATCTTCAAGACTCATTCATGTTGTAGCATGTATCCGTACTTCATTTTTTTTTATTGCTAAATTACTGCACGGATACTTCAGATTTTGTTTAATGTCTGCATTAATGCACAAAATGTCTGCACTAATTTACATCTTCATAAGCAATGTATGAGGGTTATGTTTTCTCCCCATCTTCATCAACACTTGTTATTATCTGTCTTTTTTTTTTTAAATTTTTTTTTAACGTTTTTATTTATTTTTGAGACAGAGAGAGACAGAGCATGAACAGGGGACGGTCAGCGAGAGGGAGACACAGAATCTGAAACAGGCTCCAGGCTCTGAGCTGTCAGCACAGAGCCCGACGCGGGGCTTGAACTCACGGACCGCAAGATCATGACCTGAGCCGAAGTCGGCCACTTAACTGACTGAGCCACCCAGGCGCCCCTATTATCTGTCTTTTTACTCATTCTAATGGGTGTAAAGTGGTATCTCATGGTTTTGATTTGCATTTTTCTAGTGACAAATGGCACTAGATGTAGAACATGTTTTCATGTGATTATTGGCCATTTATATATCTTATTTGGAGAAATGTCTACTCAAGTCCATAACACATTTTTAAATTGGGCTATGTCTCATTCAGTTTAGGCTGGTAAACAAAAATACCATAGACTGGGTGGCTTATACACAACAGAAATATATTTCTCACAGTTCTGGAGACTGGGAAGTGAAAGATCAAGGTGCTGCTGGATTCCATGTCTCATGAGGGTCCTCTCCTTGTTCATAGAAAGCTGTCTTCTTACTATGCATCATATGGTGGAATTGGTGAGGGGGCTTTCTGGGGTCTCTTTATAAGGGCACTAATCCCATTCATTAGGGCTCTACCCTCATGATCCAATCACTCCAAAGACTTCCATCTCCAAATGCCATCACATTGGGCATTAGGACTTAATATATAAATTGGGGGAGGATACATAAGCACTCAGTCTATAACTTTCTTTTCTCTTTTCTTTTTTCTTTCTTTCTTCTCTTTCTTTCTTTCTTTCTTTCTTTCTTTCTTTCTTTCTTTCTTTCTTTCTTCCAAGTTTATTTATTTTGAGAGAGAGGGAGAGAGGGAGAGTGTGAGCAGGGGAGGGGCAGAGAGAGAGAATCCCAAGCAGGCTCTGCACTGTCAGCATGGAGTCTGGCACGGGGCTCAAACTCATGAACAGTGAGATCATGACCTGAGCCAAAATCAAGAGTTGGATGGTTAACTGACTGAACCACCCAGGCGCCCAGCATTCTGCCTTTAGATCCTCAAAATTCGCAGTTTTATCACATGCAAAATACATCCATTACATCCCAACAACCACCAAATTCTTAACTCATTTCAGCATCAACTCTAAAGTCTAAGTTCAAATTCTCATATACATATCATCTAAGTCAGATGTGGTTGAGACTCAAGGTATGATTAATCCTGCTTCTCCAGGATTACTTCTCCAGCTGTCAACCTGTGATGGTAGGGGCCACCTTGGTGATATGTGAATTGCCTTTAGGGTCATTCTTCCCTTGTGCAATTACGCATTCCTTATTTCCATCTGAAACTAATCAGAATGACCTTTACTATCCATTTTTCTACCAACATTTGTTTCAAGAATACTTAGGTATTCTCTAAGAAGACTGAGGTCTTCTCTTCAGTTTTCTTTATTTCATTCTGAGCTATCTCTCTAGAATCACCTCTAACAGTCTATTCATGACAGTGTGGCTTTTTCTAGCATGCATCTGAAAACTCCTCCACCCTCTATGCATCACTCAGATCCAAAGCCACTTCCACGTTTTGGTGTTTTTGGTTTGTTTTGCTTTTTTTGGTGTTTGTTACAGCAGCACTCCACTTCTCAGTACTAATTTCTGCCTTAGTTCAGGCTGCTGTAATAAAATACCATAGACTGGATGGCTTACAAACAATAGAAATTTATTTCTCACAGTTTTGGAGACTAACCAAAGATCAAGGGGCTGGCAGATTCAGTGTCTGGTGAGAATCCACTTGCTGGTTCATACAAAGCAGTTTTCTTGCTGGGCATCACATGGTGGAAAGGATTAAGGAATTCTCTGGGATCTTTTTTTATGAAGGTGCTAATGAGTACCACATCTTATTTATCACAGAGAAGACTTAATTCTACATCAATAGCTACAAAATACAGATCAGTTCCTACATTCTTTTCTATATCATTCCTTGGCTAAGGGTCTGGCCTGCCTTGTTTAGATGCCTTTGTTGAAGGCAAGAGTTCAGAACATAGCACTTGTGATAGAAGACCCCTGAATGAGGGTTTTGGCAGCCATGATTCAAGTACAAAACAGAATTAATAAATGTATTCTATGTATTCTGGAACCAGGGCACCAGTCAAATCAAGGCAGGAGGAAAAAAAAATCAAGGCAAATAAAAGCCAAAAAGGGCCTGACATCTACGAAGGTACAAAGCACCAAGAGGGATGGTGTTTCAGAGATCCAGAGAGGACAGAAGTTTTCAGAATGGGAAGAGACTAGTCAAATGGGTCAAATGCTGCAAGATAGTTATATCAGTGCAGAACTGAAAATTTCCCATTGTCTTTGGAAAGACAAAAGTCCTTGATGACCTTTGTAGGCGAAGTTCCAGAAGAGTCAGAAACAAAAGCCTGATCACAGCAGGGTAAGAAACAAATTGCTTCTCAGAAAGTAGAGAGAGCAAGTAGCAGGAAATTCCTCAAGGATTTTGACAGTAAAAAAGTAGAGGTAGAGGGGAGTATGGGGTCATTTTTTATTTTTTTTTTATTCAGGGTTGGAGAGACTTAACTCTATATACATGAAAATGTGTATCAATTTTAGGGAAAGACTAAGGATAAAGAGGAAAAGAGGGAAAGAAAGAGAGTGAGGGAAAGGATGATAGTGAAGAGAGAGAGAGGAAGAAGACTAGGGGCCGGGAAACAGGGACAAGGAAGAGAAAGTGTAACTAATGAACCAAGGTCCCTGAGGACCTTGACATTGGAATTCACAGGAGAGAGTTCTTTAAATAGGAAGAAGGAATCCTCTTTCACTGCGAAAGGAGGAAATTCTGAGTGGATGAGTTACGTTGTAGGCATGAGGGGGCAAAGCTGGAAAAACCTGTTGTTCTTTGGTCTCTCTTTCTCGTTCAAGTAGAACATAATGTCCATAAGTACGGATGAGGGAGGAGGCATCAAGTCTGGGTTTTGAGGAGAAGTGAATTTTTATATTATAGCCTCTGAGGGAAAAATGAAAGGGACCTGGTGATAAACACAAGGAAGTATAGCCTGGTGATAGCTGAGGACGGAGACCACAAATCTGAAATATCTCTGATTATATGATTTTACTCCAGCAGCTCTCAGCTGCTGTACCACCTGTATGTTACAGATATTTATATGATATTGTTCTTCTAATTTCAGTAATACATGGAAATATCATGTCATTGGATAGGGGCTTTTCAAAACCACAATAAAAGCCAGTTTTCATTCTACCAAGGACACTGCTAGAAGGATTTATTATGAACCCCACATATAAAATGATCATGAAATAGGTCATCTAAAAAATCTTACAAATTGCCTTGACAAAACATGGCACAGCTCTGCAATATAAACAGCAATGCCCTCACCAGCTGTTAATTTTGTTTATAAAATGTAAATCACTGCTGGTGCTGATGAGAAGTGTATTAAGACAGATTTGAGAAAAATGTAATGATTATAGAAGAATGTGAATGTAGTTAGCACTACTAAAATGTACGCTTAAATGTTTATGATGGGAAACTTTCTAATGTATGTATTTTGCCACAATTAAAAAAGAGAAAAAATAAAAAGGAAAAAAAAAATAAAAGAATCCCACAGGTTCCATGAATGATTAAATGTCCTAGGTTTAGGAGAGTTTAGAGCAAATAGGTACATTGTACATATTGGAGCTACAGAGACTCTCAGAAAATAAAATATCTATCTATATCTATATCTAGATCTATATCTAGATCTATATCGATATCGATATCTATATCTATATATCGATGTCGATGTCGATATCGATATAGATCTATCTATAGATATAGATATATCGATATAGATGTATCGATATCGATATATAGATATAGATATAGATATATAACACTTGTGTGTAGGTATACTTTAAAGTAGGGGGAGAAAACTCCTCCTGTAACACATAAGGATCAGTCTGACTGTATAAATGCTTCCATTCTGCCCTAAAGTGTGTCTTCACTTTGGCACCAATGATATTTTATTATCTCTGAACACCCTAGCTCTGTTTTCTTTGGTTTTTCCTTCTTCTACTATCCTTGAAATTTAGAAGATCTCCAAAGATAGATCTTCTATTTCTACTCTTGCCTTCCCCTGAAGTGCTGCCTGTATGCTGTCATCCAGAGTGAGGGGCCATAAAAAGTTGAGAATAGAGATCTGAACTTTAGGGGAGATGAAAGCTCTAAAGACACACAGAGTTAAGGATATTGGTGTACAGGTAGAAGCCATGCCTTCGTCTCTCTTCTCCATTTGACAAGCTCCTACACATCCACATTGATCCAGCTCTAATAATATTAGTAAAATGATAATAAATTACTAATGAGTTTTTCTATATTAATGAGTTTTTCTTGACAAAGCACTGTTCTGAGGATTAAATTTTTTTATTTTTACTTTTTGATTTCATATTAAAATGGACTATCTTATTTTCTATTTTTCTTTTTATAGAGTTTATTGAGATATAATTGATATTGCACTATATGAGTTTAAGATATACAGCATAATGATTTGACTTACACATATTATGAAATGATTCCCACAAAAGTTTAATTAATACCCATCTTATCATATAGATACAAAAAGAAAGAAAAATATTTAAAAATATTTTTTTTCCTAATGACGAGAATTCTTAGGTTCTACTCTCTTAAAAACTTTCAAATATACCATACGGCAGTATTAACTACAGTCATCAGGTTGTACGTTACATCCCTAGTAATTACGTATCTTATAACTAGGAGTTTGTATCTTTTGACCACTTTTATTCAGTTTCTCCTCCTTGCATTCCCACCTCTGTGTTCTGAGTATTTTATTTTATTATATTTTATTTTACTATTTATTTTTTCTCTCAGAAATTAAAAAAAATTTGTTTTTCTTTTTTATTTTTAGTTTCAAGTTTTTATTTAGATTCTAGTTAGTTAACATACAGTGTACAATCTTCTGAGTATTTTAAATCTATCAACTCATTTTAGCCAACAGAAAATTCAGTGCGGTCCTTGTAGTTACTTGTATACAAATACTTACGTTCCCTAATAGATTTTGAACTCTTTTAAGAAGAGATAAATTACATCATTCATGTTTTTATTCCCTACAGGGCTTCTTGGTACTTTCTGCATTAAGTATATAATAAATACATTTGTTGAGTGACTAAATGAAAAAGGAGAGAAAAGGAAAAGAATGCACAAAATAAAAAAGAGAGAGAGAGAAACTGTTTATTTTATACTTACAAGGTTTTTTTTTTTTTGGTGTAAATTGTGTTTTTTGAGGATAGGATTTGTTTGTTTGTTTCCCTCAAAGTGCTAGGCATGTGGTAGATAATAAATATTTGTTAGTTGATTGTTTAAAACATGCCAGAGCACTATTTTACCCTGGAGACTGGAAAGCTAAGGGATATATCCTCTAACTCAGTCAGAATTCAGTGAGTACCTGCTCACATACATATGTCAGGACTTTGATTCTTCAGATGTGACTTTATTATAGGTGATCTGAAGAATGATCTGAAGAATGGTACTACTCCATTGCCAAAATTCCATTTTTAGCTGTAACTAACTACTTAACTCTAATCTGTTTCTCTTCTGTTCCAGTTATGTATCACTCTGGCACCATTTTGAGTATTCTTCACATCTACTGAAGACAACTTGTTATATATCTATATCTATATATGTACATGTACATGTATATGTATATGTATATGTATATGTATATCTATCTATCTATCTATCTATCTATCTATCTATCTATATGATGCTTTAAAGCAAATTGCCCATTAATAGTGGACTCTTTATTTTTTTTTAAGTTTTATTTTTTTTTGAGAGAGAGTGACGGGGGGGGGAGGGGCAGAGACAGAGAGAGAGAGAATCTCAAGCAGGTTCTATGCCCAGCATGGAGCCCAACACAGGATTTGATCCCATGACTGGGAGATCAAGACCTGAGCTGAAATCAAGAGTTGGATGCTTAACCAACTTGGTGACCCAGGTACCCCAGTAGTGGACACTTTAAATAAAAACATATTCTATAATCAATTTGTAGAAATTATTTAATTTACAAAAGAGCTAGTTTATACTTATGACTGGCAATACATTTATACAAGAAATAATCACAAAAATCTACATTGGTTAAAATGGAGAAATTAAGATATTCAACTAAATGATTCAGATTGACTTATGTTTTGTTTGGCTGTTATACAACTATACAATGAAAGATGTAAAACCTCTAAGAATTATTTATTGTTCAAATTGATTTAAAGTAAATTTGTGAGGAAATATTATTTACAACTGTAATACTATTTTTTTTTTCTAAAAAGCAACCACACCATTCTGTGCCGATTAGTATATAGCAAATACATTTGAAATGAGTTCCAAAAACAAATTGATCTTTAATCTCTGCCAAAAATAACAGCAAGTTCTAATTACGAAAAGGAAAAGATTTTTATTGTGAGATAATAGTAACTGAGTTTTGACTACATAATTTCTACATTTTCTCCCAGTGAGTGCATATCATGACCAGGTTATGAATATATCATCACTCTACCTGGAGAGGTGCCACAAGTCCTCAAACGAGGTAGTATCCCTAGACTTTGGACTGAAGACAACTTGTCTGCCATGATTCTGTAATTCTGGCTGTTAAATTCTCTTCTCAACTTCTTGCTCTCCTTTTTCTGATAGCAAGGTTGAAAAGTTTATTGATATTGGATACCCAGGGAAGAACAAAAAAACCTACAACATATCAGACCATTCCCTACAACTGTTTGGACAGGGTGAGAAATAATTGGTATTTCCATCATAGAGTACATGAAATAGATTGTGGATGTCTTCTGCCACTCCTATGTATGACAACATCAGTAGAACAGTGATTTATAACTTCCCAAGGAGAAACTACTTAAGTTATTTTATAAACTATATCTTCGAGGAGTTAAATAAACTCCTATGCAATAGGAAAGAACATGAAAGTTATTTTTTATGATTTTTTGAGATTGACCTGTATATTTCAGTCCTCAAAGAAACCTAGAGATACTTGAAGACATAGAAGAAAAGTCTACAACCTGTCAAAGAACAGATCTTAGACCCAACATGATTCAACTCCATAATTCACATAAAGCTCTCACAAGTTGGAACTAATTTCCATATATAAACAAAAAGATGAGCAACGTTTAGAAAACATCCTTTGCCTTTGAGATTCACCAGCTTTCATTCTGGGGTTTTGGGGTTTATTAGATGGTAAAACTGTAAGTGCACAGCAGAGGCAAATAGATTAGCTACACAGGTCGAACAATATGGATAGAACGCCTGTAAATTTATTGATTATGAAAAAGCTAATATTCTAGAAACGAAGTTACAGAATGTTGGGCTAGAAACACTTTCCTACCCAGAATAAATTACTCCCTATTAGGCTGCTTAGTATGATTGTCTAACAAACCTATTGGAAAACCATTAGACAACAAGCATGTGAATATTTAGCTAACTTAATTAGTAATCAGATTACTATAAATCATGACTACAAGGAAATGTCATTTTACATCCATTTGATTGAAACAAAACTTTGATAATATCAATTGTTGGAGAGAGACAGATCGATGAAGCCTGATGTAGATCCCAGTAGCTGTACGATTTTATTCTCCTCTATTGTTGGTAACCAATTTGGAAAACGATTTGGCATTGTCTTGTGAAAAAGAACATTCACATATCCTGTGACCTATCGGTTCTTCCCCTAGATAAAAATTCAAGTGGCATACTTGCTTATGTGCACAAAGAGACATGTATAAGAATGTTTATAGAAGCACTGTTCATAAGAACAAAAAGAAAATTTAAACATCTGTAAAATGCAAATAATCACCAAGAGGAGAATAGATAAAAAGAAATCGTTAAAATTGTGACATTACACAGTAGTGAAAATGAATGAACCACAATATACAGCATGGATGAATCATACCTAGTTTTGGATAAAAATAAAACCTTAGAAGTTGTATAGAACATAACTTTGTATATCACTTTCTTTTAAAAAAGTGAAAAAACAGCTCCATATAAAACACATTGCTGAAGCATATGCTATATGTAAGAAGACCATTATTGAAAAAAGGGGAATAAAATACAAAATACTTGGGTGCAAACTGTAGGCAGGAAGACAGGATGGGACGAGTGCAGAGATACATGTAAACACTTGTCCGTGTTCTAGTCCTTGGCCTGGATTTTGGGTTCACGGATGCTTATCAGTTATTGAGATAAATGAATAAATAACTAAAAAAGTAAAAGAGGGTCACGCGTGGATCAGTGCTGATCGTGTGTTGTGTGACCCATGAATTAATTCAAATCTGTTTCCTGCAAGTTCATTTTAAAAGCCAAGCAAGACAACAAAGGAAAAGAAAAAAAAAAGCTATTGATTTTTACTGTTAATTTCAAAATACTTTCAGCTGAAGAAACAAAAAGTACAGTGCATCTAATTATATTTGCGTATGATATATGAAAATGACATTTGTGTATGATATATGAAAATGACATATAATATATGAACATGACATTGGATATTTGTGTTTGGAAGATTTACAACCTAATGTCATTAACTGGTCACAGAGTGTGTGGCACACAGCTAGGCTCCTGACTCTTCTAAATCCTGATATTATTAGGAATTTGTTTTGGAAGAGAAGACAGGAATGTCCACTCTGAGAGAGGACATTTCATGAGCATAATATATGGGTCATTCTGTCAACAGGGATTGGTTCTGCCATGTGGTAATGTTAGGTTTGTACCTTTTAATGCTGATTTTATTACTTATAACTTCATGTGAGCTCCACTATGATTCTTTTCTTTTCTGTATATTTGTCTTTCAGCCTGTTAACAGAATCCACAGCCTGTATGAAGGTGACATTATAATTATTATCGATATTAAGCAATCAGGATCTGTGGCTACCTGGACTAAATGAAATAGAAGAACTTGTCGGTTGTCCACCTTATGTAATGTACATCATCTTGATCTAGACAATTGAAGCTTCTAAACTGAAGCTTAAAGCCATATCTCAATAGGTAGTTGTGTCCTTCTTAAATATAATTCAGGTCCTCTAGTCTCCCATCTTGAATAGTGGGAAAGACCAGGGCAGTAGACATTTACAGTTGGAACAGACCTCAAGTGAAGGGTCACAAAGATGTGTGTGTGTGTGTGTGTGTGCGTGTGTGTGTATTTTGGGGGAGTGGGTAGGGCAGCACTCGACAGATATAGGTCAGAATAAGCATATCTGTCCATACTTTGCCCAAGTAACTCTATCATTAGAAACAGAACAGCACTTTTTTGTTTGCTTCGGGCTTTTATTACAAATTATAGGATTTTTAAAAATCTCTTTGTTTTATGTTGTTTTTTGTTAGTGTCCTATATAAAAATAGTGGAACCCCAGGGTGGGGTTGTCGCTCACCACTGTACAGCATATATTGCTGTGTCAGCTCCAAGACCAGAAGTAAATATTTGTCGAATGAGTGACTCGGCTCCCATTAGGCCGCGAGGCTGCTTTAGCAATCTGTCTCCTTAAATGGCATTATTTACTTGCTGGAAACATGCTTTCTACATTGGCTGCGACCTTTAATTTACATAGGCCCGCTGCCACTCTGCTGTGACACAGATCCCTTTCTGAGTGCTCTGCAGCTTTTCTGAACCAGCCTTTTCACATTGAGACACGTTGAAAAATGCATCCATTTTAATTCAACAGCGCTGCCTTGCCCTACCCCAAAAGATCTCAGTTGCAGATCTTTGATTCTTTACTATAGATCTAACATGCTCCAACCTGGTGTGTGAGTTCCTAAGTCCTTAGCTTTAGATTAGAAATAGGGTTGCAATTCAAGTAGAGTCTTGCCTGCCTGTTTACTGGACTGTTTTAGAGATTGTTCAGACCCAAACAGCCAGAGGAGAGATGGAAACTTAATTTGTTTCAGGCTTCAATGCCTGGAGGCAAGGCAGACTCTCTGTTTCCCATGAGCGGACTACTAAATGTTATCAACTTTGGTACCAGCAGAGACTGCACAGGACATACGGAGATTTTCCAAGCACAGATTGCACTCAAATGACAGAGTTACCTGTCAAATACTGAATGAGACCCACCTATCCAGGGAGTTGAGCAATTCTTTGCTTGTTCAATACTTTAATCCTCAACTCAGTTAAGCAGAGGCCCCGGCATACCTAGCAAAGTACAGCAAACACTCCATGAGCCAACATGATGGGGCTTTTGCCTGCTCTCTTTGGCCCTCACCTGCACCAATCCCTACTGGAATAACAAGTTTTAAAGTTCTTTCTGTTGCCCTGGAAGCTGTTATTGGGGAGATAAAAAACTACAATCAGAGTAAATGCAATTGTTACACAAGACTGAAGCCAGCTGTTTGGAAGAATGAATTTCAGGCAAGAATTAAGTTTGCAATTTCAGTGTTAAGTGACTTAATACAAAAGAATTATTGTTTTGTTAACCACGTGGAAGGAAAGGTGGTAAACTTAGAAATCTCAAACAATTCAATTTAATTCAGTTCAGTAATCATTTATAGACACCAATCATCAAGGCTTGAAATGGACTGTATCTGAGACATTGAATGACATTCCTCTCCTTAAGAAACCCACGCTTTGGGAGTTGACTGATTTGCACAGACCAATGATATTAACACAGAGCCCAGCATGTAAAAGGCGTTTAATAAATCTGGTGCCATAGTGTTATTACTGTGTTATGTTATTATTAATGTGACAAAGTATTATATTACTAATACGTGTCAAAGATTATAGGAAGACCTGAATGTTTTCATTATTCCTAAGAGAGGTTTATTAGAGAAAACAATATATGAATAGTGATCTTGCTGATAGGAAGCAGCAAAGGACATTGAGACAAAGGGAATGGTGTGTACAAAGCATCCATGGCATAAAATAACTTAGCCAGTTTGGTGGTAAGAAGTGTCCCAATCCTTCTTGGTGGACCAGGACACACTTGGCATGAGAACTGTCCAGTTTAGGCTTAGTGCTCTTTGTCCAAGTCTAGACCAGACCAGGATAGCTTAAGGCAGTGTAGCCAGAGGGAGGATGTGAAACACAGTAAGATCATGCAACCAAGGTAGACAGAAATCAATGCTTGTGGTCAAGTTTGAAGAGCCAGCTGAAGCCGTGGGTGGGATAATGAGTAATGTAGTAAAAAGGCAATAGGAATTGGAAGCAGGTCCAAATGTAGATCTAGAAATAGTTTCGGGGGTGGGGGCAGATTTCATTTGGATCATCCTTATGGCAAGGAGGCAAAGGACTAGTTAGAAGGCGTTACAAAGGTTAGAAGGCAAAGGACTAGTTAGAAGGCGTTACAAAATCCAAGTAGATAATAAAGACTTGAAATAAAGCAATGGCACTATGCAAGAAAACTTAGGAGACAAAATGCATTGCACTTCATAAACAATGGAACATGACACTGAGAAGACAGATATGGAAAATTCTACAGTGGTACTCAGAGACAACACCTTACAGAATGTAGATGTAGGTTGAACCTGGGACTGATATACGTTGACCCAATAGCTAGAACACACAAGTCTGGGAACTGATGGGTGGAAGTATCATTAATCTCTCATCATCATTCTTAATGACCAACCCACTTGCAGATTTATGTTTCTCATCACCTCTAAGTAACCTTAGTTACTGCCTGATTAGAAGTTCAGATTCTCAGTGGTGGAATGTTTCCATCAGTGGACACATAAAGGATCCACTGAACTTAAAGCCTCCATGTCACTGGGAAGTCCTCCTGCTAGTGCCCCTGCAGGCAAAAATTCAGGAGAAAATGACCCTGACAATAAATAAAAGTGGAATGTGATTGGTTCCCAAAGGAAAATATGAAAGAAGGCCCTAGAAGTCTAGAAAATGGAGAAATTGGTAAGATTCAGAAATGCACAGATGAAAAACCTAAAGATGGATGATGTGTAAAAGTGATAAGGACAAATGATAAAATCGGAAAGCTACATATTATTTTATTGAATGAAAATATTTAGAGATAACCTCTTGAAAGTGTCTCTGTTGGATAAATAAAGGTGCATTTGTATATAACTAGATAGTACAGTTACTCAGTGATATTGTCTAATCATAATTTTAAATAACAATGTAGGAAATTAGGAAATACATAACCTCCGATAGCAAAATTCAAACACGTTTTTTTTTTTTTTCTGCCGCCATGTGGAGAATAACTTTTCTTGCATATCTGCACCTCATTATTTAGAGTTCTGTTACTTTAGGTATTCAACTATTTTTTAGTTAATAATAAACTTAGAAGGGTCAAACAGATTCAACTTTACTGTCTTGACTTTGTGGCAATTACCCCCTCATCACTGCCCAGATTCAGATTCATATTTCAGTCAATTGGTTTTTTCTTGAGAGGGAGAGAGAGAAAGAGAGATAGAGAGAGCAAGAGTGGGGGAGAGGGGAAGAAGGGAGGGGAGAGAGAGAGAGAGAGAGAGAGAGAGAGAGAGAGAGAGAGATAATCCCAAACAGGCTCTATGCTTAGTGCGGAGCCTGACATGGGGTTAGACGTGGGGCTTGATGTGGGGTTCAATCCCAGGACCTAGGCATCATGACCTGAGTTGAAATCAAGAGTCTGATGCTCAACCAACTGAACCACCTAGGTGCCCCCATATTTCAGTATACATTTGAAGAAAGTCATATGATAAACCGGTACAAACTTCAGCTTAACTTGAGTTGTCCAACCTCTTTATAGATGGTTGATATTTCTGCTTCCATTCTCCAGTGGAGGTAGTAATTTTGCTTAAGTGGTGTTGTGTTGACAATCAGTATAGTATTATAACTAAAAGCATGAGTTCTGGGGTTAGATGCAACTGGATATCAAAATCTAGGCAAGACACCCACTGTGTTACATATGCAAGTGAATTAACCTCTCTGTGCCTCAGGTTCTTCCTTCATAAAAGAGGGTTAATAATAGGATTATCTACCTCTTACAATTTTTTGTGAAGATTATGTGAGCTAGTAAATTATTGGCCCAATTTCAAGAATATGGTGAACTTCTGCTAGCATAAAGCCTCTAATTAATTCAGTAGTATTAGTATCTCTTGTAGTAGAAATTATAAGGGTAATAATAATAGTAGTAACAGTTTTAAAAGGTAATTTTTGAAAAACAGTCAAATCACGATTTTTACAGAGATATAAAAGGAACATGTGCCAATTTTTTTAAAAAAATGTTTATTTATTTATTTTGAGAGAGAGTGCACATGCAGGGGAGGGTCAGAGAGACAGGGTAAGAGAAAATCCCAAGAAGGCTCTGTGCTGTCAGCTCTAAATCCAACACAGCGCTCGATCTCACAAGTCATGAGATCATGACCTAAGCCAAAATCAAGAGCCAGACACTTAACCAACTAAGCCACCCAGGTTGCCTTGGAACATATGGTAAATTTTATTTAATTTCTTAATCAGTGAAGAAACCAAACATATGCTATAACAAGTTCAAAAGGGAACCCAAAGAATATACACATTTATTTTTATTTTATTTTACTTTTTTTATTTTGAGAGAGAGAGAGAGAGAGAATGCTCAAATGGGGGACAGCGGTAGAATGGGGAGAGAGAGAATCTTAATCAGGCTTATTGCCCAGCAGGGAGTGGAAATCAAGAGTTGGGCGCTCAACTGACTAAGCCACCTAGGCACCCCTATATACACTAATTAATTAGGAATATCAAAAAGAATGTGAAAAAGGGGCCAAAACCGGCCTCTTCCGGAGGAAGGGAGGAGGGAGAATAATTGAATGCTTGCTGGGTAGAGCTTACATATCTACAGATGAGATCTTCTTACATTGCTATGTTATCTACAGCTTATAAAATAATAAAACAGCTTCCATGGAATCAAAATTTTAAAATGAAGAGCCATGTGCTAAAGATTGTATACTTTTCCACTGAAGGACAGTTTTCCCCTACATGGTAGTAGCCGTAGTGGTAGTGGTGGTATTTCTGGGTCACAAGTAACATGTGTGGTGTAAACATCACTAAACAGATTAAATCCTGAAAAATCTGAAAAAGAGCACGGTGTGTAAATTACTTGAGAGGTTCTGGTGGTGAGAACGCTGGTCCAGGCATCAAGCAAACCTGGATTCTAGTCTCACCTTTTCAGCATTTATCACATGATTGACCTTGGACAAGTCTTTTAATCTGGTTGAGTCTTATTTTCCTCATCGTGTAATTGGGCACTGGAGCAAATGCTTTCCAAAGCGTCCCTCTAGACTTACATCTGCAGCCAAGAAGAAATGACTGCTGATGTGAGTTATAATGCAATGTCTTGTGGATCATCTACTGATGGGTAATTGAGACTTGGCTAAAAATGGGCAATGCCATCACAGTTACTGACCTAAACAATTCCAGTAAATGACAAGTCATTAGGGCCTTTGAAATGTCACCAACTTTACCGTGTATATTTAATGAAATGCTAATGTAATTTTGCTAAACATGCATTACTTATCATTACACATGATGGATTAGAGATATGAGTTTCCAATGGTAGTAAACTGTCATAGAAATAGTGATTAAGCACTACAATTATGGGAACACCCACCTTTTATATTAAAAAGTCATTTTTCCCCCAGCTTGTGTCAGTTAAAGTGGTAAGACACTATGAATGTGAGGCAAAGAATGTGTGTGGAAAGTACAGCTTAAGAACATTTATCTCAAACTCTATTTGCATGATGTCATCTGAGTGGGCAATGCCTACCTTATGTAACATGGCCACTACACGTGACTTTCGTATGTCATCCCCAATTCTGTCTGCGAGACAACCTCAGCTATTTGGGCAAATGTTAGACTATAAATGGTTTGCTTTTATAAAATAATTATTCGTTATAAAGTAAAATTTTAATAAGATATTTATTATAAGATATACAGGAAACTGCATACAATATATGTAGAGCTTAATAGCTTTTCATGATGCATCTATCACTTAGATTAAGACACAGATATTTGAAAGTAACTCAAGTGATACACCAGGTATCCTGTATGAATCAAGCACTCTTCTTCTCACTTAAGAGAAACCTCTGCCCTATATTTTAATAACTTTCTTTAAAATTTTCACAGTTTTCCACCCAAATATGCATTCTTAGGCACTGTATTTTGCCTGCTTTTCATTAATGTGCTATGTAAGTCTTTTTCATCCAAACATTCTTCCTCTATCTTTATTCCTTTTGAAAATGTTTTTTAAACATGGGTCATTTGATCCATAGAAATTCTTGTTGTCTAGATTTTGGGTAAATTAGTAGTTGGATAGATATTTGACTAAACTCAAGTTCTTTTTTTGGAAGGGAGGAAAAAATACAAGTGGTGATGTATTCTCCAACTGGAGGCATAACATGAATGACCACCTCTATTTTTGTGATGGTGCCAACCATTGAAATCCCGTGCTCAGACTCATGAATCTATGAGGATGGTTTGGGGCTTGATTTTCTGTAAGGAACTATTTAAAATGCATTTATAAGTCATTAAATCATTGACAGACTATTGGTTCTTGTTTCGCTATTACATTGGTATTACTGAGGTTTGGAAACCTTATTTCTCTAACACTAAGTACAGTAGGTTAGTTAGCCTTGTCGTTTTCACTCCTGTGTAACTCTATAAAGGCTCTGTGTTTTCTCAAAGATATCGAGAGAGTTCAATTTAAAACTGCTGAAAAATTGGTGTCTGAATTGATCTTCCACATTTATAACTGGCTAGGATCATTCATTCGTAACAAGTCTTCCTAACAAAATCTCTTTCAACAGGTTTAACTGGGGCAATGAAGTTTGAGCCAAGTTCTGAAGCAAAGACCAAGTTTATTACTGTAATGAATGAATATGGTCTGGATTAGAGCACTAATTCGCTGAGCACTTACTTTGGGCAAAGGAAAGGCCCAAACTAACTACACTAGTGTTTTTGAGTTAAGAATCTTCTCAGCTGAAGGCTCTAGATATCACAAAATAGAAATGTCAGGAGAAATGTTTACCATGAGCTATTCTTTATAGGATTTTCACTGATTCAGGTCTGATTCACTAGCAGACAGTATTCTATTTTATACTAATTGAGGGAAAAATGAATTATTTTTAGCTTTCTGACCTTAACTATGAAAGTACTATATGGAACTAAGACTTTTTCCAGGTCTGAAATAATACGGGAGTTTTGGTAATTTGGGCTGTGTTGTGGGGGCTATCCTGTACACGGTCGGATGTTTTGCAGCATCCCTGGTCTCCACCCACTAGATGTCAGTTGTGACAACTACATATGTTGCCAAACATGGCCAAATATCTAGTGGGTGAAAGTGATCTTCCTTGACTGAAGACTATTCTAGGAAGTTCTTAAGGCATAAATACTCATGGGGGAAAAAACGAATCTGCCTGTAATTTGCATATAAAACATCTAACCTTTTGCTAAATCCCGGCAGTGGTTTGACATGACTACATTCTAGAACATACTAGAGGGAAGTAGATGGAGCTATGTGTGTATGTCTTTATACAATTTTAATGTCTCCAAATACTTGTAATTTTTGAACACTAGTGTCTTCTTGATTATATTACTCATACATATTTGTTATGTAAAATGCAGAAAAAAGTCAAAGAAGATAAAAATTATCTGTAATCCTATCCTAAAAATCTAGCCAGCATTTATGGTTGAGGTTTGTCATAAGCCTTTCATTACTCTACTCATCTACCTATATCATTTGAGGTTATATTACATATATAGACATGTAACATATAAAGTATTTTGCATTGTTTGGATCATTATATAATGCACATGGCCACATTTTTAAAATCCATTTTCCCATATACTTCTGCCTTTTTGAAATATTTTGAACCAAATCTTGGACACTGTTTCATTTGCATCCACAAATAGTTAAAATATATTTCTAAAGGCTAAAGACTTTAAAAGAAACCCACAATACCATTTATCTCATCAAAAATTAATAACTCCTATTCCAATGTATGTGTAAACATATAATGATAAATTATATGCATATACTACTGTATTCATCACTTATATACCTTATAAATCATGCAAATGCAAAAAATTAATAATTCCTTAAAATTATTAACGATCCAGTCACTGTGAAGGGAAATGACAATGTGAATTCAGTGAGTGAATGAAAATGTACTAAATCTACATTTTTATGCTAACCTATATTTTACTGACAGAATGACTTTACACAGCTATAGTACTGTCATTTAAGGAAAGCCTCTGGTTTCTGAAACCAGATATTTTTCGTATTCTAGCAATCCATACAAAGGTTTCCTTGACAGAATGAGGGGGAACTCTTAAGAGTTCTTTCCAGGCTTGCCCTTTCTCATGAAGGCCCCCTGGTGGTCAAAAGGACTCTGCAAATGTAAAATATTTGTGTGTGTGTGTGTGTGTGTGTGTGTGTGTGTGTGTGTGTGTGTGAGATTTTGAAAAGAGAGGAGGGAAGAGACGTTAAGAGGGTACAATGGAATAAATGCTAACATACTTCCCCATAGACAGAAATACTCTGAGGTCCACTGAAAGCTGTTATATTAGCTATGGTCTTGGCTGTAGTGAAGCCAGAGATCTTAGTCAAATGCAGCCAGGTATAGACACCAGTAGACCCTGCCCCAAGTCCTTGATAGTCAATTCTATAGGTCTATTTGGGTTTTAATTTCCTATCTTATCGGTCTATAAACTATAATGAATGAAATTTCAGGCCGCTTATAGTCTTCCTGACTGTATAGTTCTATAAAATAGAAACTCTTTCATCAATAGCTCCTCAGAAGGCAAGGATTTGAAATGCTTGGAGAAGAAACAAGCAAGTTCCGTTCTCTTCTGATGAAATAATTGCAGCACTTTTTTCTAAAAATTAAATTTATAGGGGTGCCTGGTGGCCCAGTTGATTAAGCGTCTGACTCTTGGTTTCAGCTCAGGTCATGATCTTGCCGTTTCATGAGTTCGAGCCCACATCGGGCTCTGCGCTGCCAGCACAGAGCCTGCTTGGGATTCTCTCTAGAGCCTCGCTCTCTGCCCCTCCCCCACTCACACTGTCTCTGTGTCTCTCAAAATAAACTAAAAAATTTAAAAAATTAAATTTATAAATATTTATTCATTCAAAAAAATGTTGCTGAAAGCCTACAATAGACCAGCTATACTGCTAGATTTGGGGGTAGATAAAAGGAAGGGAGATCAGAACAGAAAAAAGTACATGTAATCTGTCTTAAAAAGAGTTCATAATTTGTAGATGAAAAGATCAAAGTGACTCACTTTGAAAAAAATTTGAATTTGACAAAATAAATACATCATGGACAGAAATATGAGGGTTATGCTTTCACAGTGTTAACCTGCATGAAACAAGATAATTAAGTGCGCAAACACACTCACACGCATTCTCATGTGCAATCTGAGTTCTTTACCTATTGTGAGTCCAAATTAATAGTATTATATTGACTGAGCTAGGTGCTTTAGATGTATTATCTCATGTAATCATTCTAACAATACTATGAGAGAAGCATTATTATTATCTGCATTTGATTCATTTTTCAAATGTTATTAAAAATTATTTATTTATTTTGAGAGAGAGAGAGAGAGAGAGAGAGAGAGAGAGTGAGCGAGCAGGGGAGGGCCAGAGCGAGGGGGAGAATCCCAAGCAGACTCTGCACCTTCAGCTTGGAGCCTGAAGCGGGGCTTGTACTCACGAACCATGAGATCATGACCTGAGCCAAAATCAAGAGCTGGATGCCTAACTAACTGAACCACCCAGGTGCCCTGTTATTTACATTGTATATCTGAGTAAATAAAGGTAAGTTGCTCAAAGGAAGAAGCCAGTAAGAGATGAGATTGACAGTTGCCGTTTTAGCTTGAGCTCTTAACTGTTCAACTATATATGGTCTGATCTCTTGGTTTGACTGTTGTGATACTCAGATCAAGGACCACTATTTAGAGGGTAGTGCTGGTCAGAGAATACTACATTTTGACTTTCTTTAGTCCCAGGGTACTAAAATAGCAAGGCACTAAAAATATTTCCATTCTTTCAAGTTTTTTTTAAGAAAGTACTAAATATAAGAAGTTTACAAGCAACCAGATCTAGTATTCATTATTATTAATAATAATTTTGTGTGTGGTAAAAAACACCTAACATGAAATCTATCTTTTTATAAATTGTTTAAGTGCACAGTATAGTAGTGTTAACTATATGCACATTGTTGTACGGCAGATATCTAGAACTTCTTCACCTTGCATGACTGAAAATCTACACCTATTTGAAAAGCAACTCCCCATTTCCCCCTTCCCGGCCCCTGCAACCATCAATCTACTTTCTGCATCTATGAGTTTGATTGTTTTAGATATCTCAAGTAAATGGAATCATATAGTATTTGTCCTTCTGTGACTAGCTTATTTCACTTAACATCATGTTCTTGAGGTTCATCAGTGTTCTAGCATATGACAGAATTTGCTTCTTTCAAAAGGCTGAATAATACTCCAGTGTATATATATACTATATTTTCTTTATCCATTCCTCTGTCAATGGACATTCAGATTGTCTCCATTTCTTGGCTATTGTATAGAATGCTGAAATGAATGTCAAAGTGCAAATATCTCTTGGAGATCTTATTCCCAATTCTTTTGAATAAATACTCAGAAGTGGGATCGCCGGATCATATGGTAACTCTCTTTTTAAGAGAACCTTCATATTGTTTTCAATAGAGGCTTCACCATTTTATGTTCCCCCACATGGTACACAAGGGCTCCAGTTTTTCCACATCCTTGCCAACACTTGTTATTTTGTTTTTCTTTCTTGCCTTTTTTCTTTTTGTGTTTTATTTCTAATAGTCATTCTAACAGGTGACCTCATTATGCTTTTGGTATGTATTTGCCCGATGATAAATGATGTTGAACATCCTTTTATATAACTGTTGGTGGTTTGTATATCTTCTTTGGGTAAATGTCTATATTAGTGATTATTTGCTTTGCATTTTGAGGCAAAGTTTATTCCTTTTCCATGAATAAAAAATAACTTAACTCCTTGTAAAGAGCATGCACTGAACATATGTTGTAAAAGATACATGAAGCCTACAAGGATGCACATCTCCCTTTCTTGAAAGGCAGTTCGCATCATAGAAGAAAACACAAGTCGTGTGTTTTCAAACCCGAATATAAGGAAAGTCTAAAATAAGTTAATGATGGTACTGGTTACAATGGGGATATGGTGAGGAGAAGGGAGCCAACATTTATTAACCAGGTACCATCACATAAAAATCTGATTGGGTAAGGATCATCATCCAAGCTATCTGAGGCTCAGAGAAGTTAGGTTATGTGCTCGGGGTCACCAGCAGGTAGATCAAAGAATCAACATTTGAACTGGATCCAAACTCCATAATCTTTTCTACTACAACATGTTGTATCTTCTTCTTTGGGAATTGAGGAATCTTCAGAGAAATTTGACTTTAGAGCTGAATCTCAAAGAACAGATCAATACTAGTGTTAGAAGGGAAATAGTCTCACTAACTCTTCTTCTGTCTCTGTGATCTGCCTCAGAAGTGAAGTGAAAATCTGAGAAATAACACAGGATCTGAAGAGAAAATGGGGGCAGACAGTCTCTGAAGTATGAGTTAAAAAGCCCCATTCACCCCAGGGGTACTGTTGAGCTTATGAGGGCCTCCTTATTTTAGAGACTGAGGTTTCTAATTAGTTAGTTAAACATAACCCTTTCTGATTGTTCTGACCTGTTCCCACTTCCTAGAGACCTTAGGCCCTCACTTCCACCCAGAGTAAATGCCCTAAAGTGAGCTTCTCATAACCATGAGTTTCTTTTTTCTCTTGAGCACCAGCTATTTCCTGTGTCAAATGCAAATGAAATGTGTTGATTCTGAGGGCAATTCTTGGGGCTGCACATAATCAAAATTATGAATTCTGATCCAAAGGCAAGATCTGTAACATCACCAAGATTCAACAACTAAGGATATGTTGTAATCAAGATTTGGGAACTCTGAAAAGAAACCATCCTTGCCTAAGGGAGGCTGGCCTTGGGTGGTAGAGGGGCTCTGTGGCCCCTTGTAGGATCCTGAGTGTGTATTTACATCTGGAATTGTTGGCTGAGATGTTTCTAATTAGAGTCAACTGTGGGAATTCAGGAGTTTTATAATGTGTCCATTTACTCACTTTTAGACAACAAATATTTACAGTCTGCAGAACATTACTAGAGACAGCATAAAGTTGTAATGTATCCTGTCCTATTCAGAAGAGAAAGGAGATGAGGATTGTGTGGATACCCTTGGCCATGCTGCCAGGCCACCTAATTGCCTACAGTGGCCTCAGAACTGACCATAGCCTGAGGATGGCTCATCTCCTTACCTGAAACATAGGGAACAGATTCAGCCAGGTGGATGCCACTGTGAAAATGCCCAGTCATAGACTTCAGCAGTTTGTTGCCATCTTTTCATAAACTGAATGTTAAACTGACAGGTTGTTACCACCTATCACTTAGAGCTGTTCTTATGAAAGTAGTGTTGTATGGTGGGAAGCACAGACAGAGACCAACAGATATTGTTCTAACTTCTGACTCTCTCACTGACTGTGTGATTTTGGGCAGATGACTTTACCTCCTTGGATCTTTATTTCGTCATTTGTAATCTGGGTATATTAACACATGGGTTTTGCAAGTACTAAATTAGATATATTTTGTAAAAGTTTCTATTACATTATTTGGCACTTGATATGTGCCTAGTGAGTAGCATTTTCCTTTTCCACATTGTACAAGAAGAAAGGAAATTTTAGGTAGTATATGTATACATTGAAGTAAAAATCAAAGAATTTCCTCCAGATGAAGATAAACCAATATATACTTGGGCAATATTAAAGAATGTATAATGAAATTGGGATTATTGTCAGAAAATAATAATAATCTGCATATTTGGAAATGAAGTGAAATTAAAAATTTGCCAGTGCATTCATTCAGCAAGCATTCTTGGAATTCTTACTATGTTTCTATAACTAAACTGAATTGGAAACTAGGTGGTGCGGATGATTAAGGTAACAGAAGAAGATGATCAAAGTAATACAATATGACCCAAGAGAAGTAGGCAGATAAAACAGAATTGGGGGTTTTAAGGAAGAAGAAATGAGTGGAATTAAGATAGACTTTATGGGGGAAGAAACAGTTTCCAAGCCAGACTTCAAAGTACAAATTGAGTTTCAAAGGATAGAAACGAGGAATGAGGCATTCCAAGGAGGACCTGAGAGAGGGAGGAGAGTGCCAAATGTGTGAGAGGCTGGCAGATGGGCTGGTTTAGTTGGAGTCCAGGTCAGATTCCCTGGTCATATGACTTGTACAGCTACACAGGGCTCTACCCTTGGCTTATTACCTTGTGGTTGCCATTTTGAAATTTGTAATTAGTTTTGGACAAGGGATCCTAGATTTCCATTTTTCACTGGCCCTCAAAAATTAAGTAACCAGTCTTGACCAGAGAAAATGACTAAAATGAAAATCCTGACATCCTGTAGGATCTTAAATGTCAGTGTAAATAACCTAAATTGTCTTGTGTCAGGGAATGAGGAGACCTTTGAGCAAGGGAGTGACATGACCAGGATTATGTATTAACCATGCAAACTGTATGCACATTGGGTAGCAAAAGACAGAGGCCAGAGGTGGGGAGGAAGTGGTTTTTGCTGGGATCACCATACTTCTCTGTTTGCTTAGAACTGCCCTGGTTTATGGCAGCTATCCCAGTGTAATTATTAATAGTGCCCTCTTTCACTCTCAAAAGTATCCTAGTTTAGATGATAAATTACATGGTCACCCAAGTTATTTTGATAGTCAAGGTAAATTAAGCCCTGAATTTGAATGAAGACAGGTGGTACAGACCAAGAAGCATAAATGGCAAGAAATGCCAAACTTTGAGTCCAAATTTCCCTTATAACATCAATAAACTCTGCAAATGCCTATGTGGTGGTAGTTGAACTTTTGGAATCTGTTGCTTAAGGAAATCCATGATGGCATAAAATTACTCTGAATCTAGTGTACCCTGAGATAAATCGGTATTTTATTAATCTCTAGGCATCTGAATATTTGTGTTACATATTGAAAGATATTCATCCTGTCTAAAGTCACTGCTTCCCATGCTTCTAGATGGGTGGACCTCTTGCAAAATTCCAGTTGTCCCTCCACAACTGAGTATCCATCCATGGCACTGAAGGGCAGACTCACCGATTTGTAACACTGAAGTTCTAATTACTTATCATGACATTCAAGGCATTTACCAATAAGGAGAGAATCTAAAGTGGAGCCTGTGTATTATCGTTTGAAGAATCTACCAACAGACAGCCGAGTGTCCGCTATGTGAAGAGGTGACGGTGTGTGTGTATGGGGAAAAGGGATGTGGACTAAGTGGATGTGATTTTATGAAAGTTATACTCCCATATAACTTCATTTCAATAAAAGAATTATCTGATGTTATCTCATTTATATACTGGGCATCCACCGGATATTTCCTTTGAGACATTTTTGAAATCCATAAATGTGGCAGAAAAAACATTATGAAATTTCAGGTTTAAATCCAAGTCTTACAATTTACCAGTTCTGTGAATTTAAGCAACTCTTTGAAGTTTTCTAAGCCCCTCTTCCTTCATTTATAAAATGGGGTTAATGGTGCCACGCCACAGGCTGTCATGATGGTAAAGTAGATACAGTGAGTGAAATTCTTTAAAAATTCTAACTCTAAATAGGTAAATAAATAGTCAAACTCAGTGGTTCTCAAATTTTAGCATACATTAGAATCACTTAGGAGGCTTGTTAAAACAGATTGCTGGGCCCTGTCTCCAGGGTTTCTGATTTGACAGAATTTACATTTTAGCAAGACCTTGTGTTTACGGACTGAATGTTTGTGTGTCCCCCTAAAATTCATGTTACTATCCTAAAGTGACGGTATGAGGACGTGGAACCTGTGGGAGGTAATTAAGTCACAGGGTGGGGCCCTCATGAATGGGATTAGGACCCCTATGAAAAAGACCCCAGAGTGTTCCCTAACCCTCTTTCCAACTTGGGAGAATGCAATGAGAGATCATTAGTCTGCAAGCTGGAAGAGGGTCCTCAACTGATCATTTTGCACCTGGACCTAGCACCCTAATCTCAGTCATCTGCTACCAGATAAATAAACTTTCTGTTGTTGATATGCCACCAGTCTATGGCATTCTGTTAGAGCAGCCTGAACAGACTAAGACCCCATGTGAGTTTAATGCTACTCCTTTGGGTGCCATACTTTGAGAACCACTGCTCTTAGAAAATTTAAATCTTCGCAGAGTTAAAAGAATAACTTCCATCTGCCTAACAGATAGGTATTTGGGAGAAGGTTGCACACTATAAAATAAAAACGACATTGACAAAGAAATGCACCTGACTAGATATTCTACCAGAGAAAGAAAATCTTGGCTATGTGAAGAAAATAATAAAGACTGGTATGAATCATCTATTGGTCTCATGCAAACTAAAACCAAAGATTATACACCCAGCTTAATTTCAACTTTATAATGATTTCCTTTAATTACTGTATAAGACCAAACATGAAGATGCAGTAGTGTGAAATTAATACTGACAACACCAGGCTTGCCTGGGCTCTGCAGATTAACCAGCATTTTACTGCATCAATAAAGGAATGAGGAAATAAAATTAAAAACTGATAGTGAATGGAATTACTTATTTGAAGCTAGTGATTATGTCAAACTGTCACTCCCACAGACGGATTAAGCACAGAAAGACAACCAGATAAATTATAAACCACTCTACAAAGTCCGTATCCATCTAGTCCGCAAGCTTGGTAACAATGGAAATCTGAAATCGACTTGGTCATGGCAGATTTGGGTTGCGTGTTTAGCATGTCATAGACTCCTAGCATCTTGAAGAGCAGAGATCAAAAAGACCTTAGAGGTCATGTGAGATTAGATTTCACTTTTTGAAGCATTACACTGAATGATTTAATTTAAAATGGAAAAAAACTAAAGAGGTTTCTTTCCTTTTTTTAAATCACTGACATACAATTTAGAGAAAAACAAATAGTGCCAAACAGCATACCTAATGCATGTAAAACATAGAAATTACATTAAAATATAGCAAAGTTAGTTACTTGCACTTTTGAGTTACTTGCACTCTGTTTACTCAGGCCATAGATTTTATTTAAGTTTCCCTTTGTCTTTGTTTTCCTTTCCCACTCTTTTTTTTTTTCCTTTTTACCACTATTCCTTTATTATTCAAACTTAGGACACCCAAAAGTCTCCTTAAAATTCACTGGAATACTGATCCCTTTTTTACCAACTGATTTTTGGGCAAACTGTCTTGCTTTATTCGGTCCTGGCTTCAGCAGAAGCAAGGCTGCATTTTTCTATATAGTTGAAAGTAATTATAGAAGCATGAAACATCGGGTCAAACATGATTTTAGAGAAGCTCTCCTAATTCTCTCAAATTGTGGCAGGACGTGGTTCTTTCTTGCCTATGCTTCTTGCATTTTCACTGTTGCAATGGAAAGCTTTCATTTATTTATTTGTTTTTTAAATCATCCTCAAGGATTAGGATTTTGCTAAAAGAGGTATTCGATGATTTTGTCTGTTTTGTAGCCGATCCTTTCTGAAGAGGGTAAAGATGTAACATATTCCTTTCAGCATGGAACTTTAATCAAAAAGTACTGAAGCATGATGGAGTCTGGACTCTGAAGAAAAGTAGAAAAGGAAAAAGAGAAGGAGATTATGGGACTACAGGCATCCAACTAAAGATTGACTCTCTGTCCACTCTGATGAGTTGTGGATGGAGATTAATTTCTTTCAGGTGATGAACAGAATCTGACCACCCTTCCAGCCAGCCACTGGGGCACAGTGGCTAGATTTTTAACAAACATGGTAAAACTATAAATCTTAACTAAACACATTTCTAAACCTGCTGTCACAGAGCCAAGTCCTTTTTGGCTAGGAATCCCAGTAGGAAAAAAAAAAACATTACCATTGGAAATCTTTTTTAAGGATTTGTTATCAAACAATTTCCCCTATGTGCCAATTTATCCTCTGAGTCCTCCGACTTTCCCCTCTAACAATCTCAAAACCCAGGGAAAATCATCACATCTTCCAGTTAGAAGGGTTCTCCAGTCATCCAAGAAATGGCTGATCTGCTGTGGGGTTTATCTCTTCATTATCCATGACAAAAGTCCATTCAGATTTCATTGAAGCCTTTTGGTGATGGAGCTCTGAATGTGTTCCATTTTTTTTTTTTTTTTTTGCACAGTTTTATTGTTGGAGCATTCTTTCAAAGGAAAAAAAAAAATCAACCCCTAGGTCTGAGAAGTGGAGTTAATCTCAGACACTAGTGGATTAAGTCTGACTTTTATGAGATGCTGTGAATCTTATATAGTAGCTAATACACCTTAGTACATACTGTCAATAAATTCACACTAAACCCTCACAATAATCGAGGTACAATTGTTATACCCATTTGATAGATGAAGGAATCAATGTATAGAAATATTAAGTATATTTCCCACATGGGATTTAAATGAAAGATCTGGTATTTACAACTAAGTGGTCTTATTGCCAGAGTCCACAGCCTTAACCACTAGGCAAAAGACCTTTGATATGCTGATGGAAAATGCTTTTCTGCATCATCTCTATCCCCTGGATGTTTCTACTCTTTTAATTGAAAGCTGCCACGGGATTTCCGATTAGACCCAGGACCTTTGATATATACAAAAAGGTGATCTCTCTCTCTCTCTTTTATTGAAGCATAATAACATACGTTGTATTAGTTTTAGGTGTACAATACAATGTTCAACAATTCTATCCACTACTCGGTGCTTATCAAGGTAAGTGTACTCTTAATCCCCTTTATCTATTTTACCCCTCTCACCCACCTCCCCTCTGGCAACTACCAGTTTGTTTTGCATGTTTTTTATTTTTTTAAATTTTAATTCCAGTATAGGTAACATACAGTATTGTATTCGTTCAGGTGTGCTATATAGCAATTCAACAATTCCATATATTACTCAGTGCTCATCAAGATAAATACTTAATCCCCTTCACCTCTTTCTCTCCTCTCCCCACCTCACCTCACCTCTGGTAACCACCTGTTTGTTCTCTATAGTCTGTTTTTTGGTTTGTCTCTCTTTTTTTTTGTTGTTGTTCATTTGCTTTGTTTCTTAAATTCAACATATGAGTGGTAGCACATATTTGTCTTTCTCTGCTTATTTTGCTTAGCATTATACTCTCTAGATCCATCCATGCTGTTGCAAATGTCAAGGTTTCATTCTTTTTTTATGGCTGAATAATATTCCAGTATACACACACACGCGCGCGCACACACACACACACACACACACACACATATATCCACACAAACACATACCACATCTTCTATATCCATGCATCTATTGATGGACACTTGGGCTGCTTCTGTAATTTTACTACTGTAAATAACGCTGCAATAAACATAGGGATGCATCTATCCCTTTGAATTAGTACTTTTGTATTCTTTGGATAAATACTCAGTAATGCAATTACTGGATCATAGTGTAGCTCTATTTTTAATTTTTTGAAGAACCTCCATACTGTTTCCCACAGTGTCTGCATAATTTGCATTCCCACCAACAGTGCACAAGGGTTCCTTTTTCTCTACATCCTCACCAACACTTGTTATTTCTTGAGCTTTTGGTTTTAGTCATTCTGACAAGTATAAGGTGATATCTCATTGTGGTTTTGATTTGCATTTCCCTGATGATGAGTGTTGAATATCTTTTCATGTGTCTGTTGGTCATTTGTATTTCTTCTTTGGAGAAATATCTGTTCGTGTCTTTTGCCCAGTTTTCAACTGGATTATTTGTTTTTTGGTGTTGAGCTGTAGAAGTTGTTTATATATTTTGGATAAATTAACCCCTTATTGGATATGTCATTTGCAAATGTCTTCTCCCATTCAGTAGGTTGTCTTTTACTTTTGTTGATAGTTTCCTTTGCTGTGCAAAAGTTTTTTTATTAACCCCAATAGTTAATTTTGCTTTTGTTTTCCTTGCCTCAGGAGATATATCTAGAAAAAATTTTCTATGCCTAAATATCAAAGAAATTACTGCCTATCTTTTCTTTTAGGATTTTTATGGTTTCATATTTCATATTTAGGTCTTTAATCCATTTTGAGTTTATTTTTGTGTATTGTATAAGAAAGTGATCCAGTTTTACTCTTTTGCTTATATCTGGTTTTCTCAGTACCATTGTTGAAGAGACTGTCTTTTTAATTGACTATATGAATTTATTTCTGGACTCTCTATTCTGTTTCACTGATCCATGTGTCAGTTTTTTGTTCCAGCACCATACCATTTTGATTACTATAGTTTTGTAGTATATGTTGAAATCCAGGATTGTGATACCTCTAGCTCTGCTCTTCTTTCTCAAAATTGTTTTGACTATTCAGATAATTTGTGGTCCCATATATTTTAGGATTATTTGTTCTAGTTCTGTAAAAAATGTTGGTATTTTGACAGAAATTGCATTAAACCTGTAGATCACTTTGGGTACTGGGTATATTGTAACAAAACCCTAAAGACTTCACCAAAAAACTACTAGAAGTGATAAATAAATTCAGTAAAATTGCAGTATACAAAATTAATATGCACAAATCTGTTGCATTTCTATATACCAATAATGAAGTAGCAGAAAGAGAAACTAAGAAAACAATCCCATTTACAATTATATCAAAAATAATAAAAAAAATTATGAGTAAACTTAACCAAGGAGGTGAAATACCTGTACTCTAGAAACTGTAAAATACTGATGCAAGAATTGAAGATGACACAAACAAATGCTCAGATATTTCATGCCTATGGATTGGAAGAACCAAAAAGGCAATCTTCATATTTAGGCATATTTCTTAATGTCATTCAGTAAATTAATTTTAATACAACTAAATACACTTCCTAATGAGGTAAAGGATAAATGAAAGTCAATGGGAGATAGATACACTTTGTAGAATAAGCAGCTTCAGAGCTTACAAGTGATGCATTAACAGGTTTTTATTCAATGTCATTATAAGAAATTGATCTCAGATGCTAGAAAATGGAACTGCTTATGGAAATCTCAGACTCATCCACACCAAGCATATATTTTTCACAGTTCTTTCCAGCTGGCCTCCCACTTACTGTCAGAGCAATAAGAAAACATGCAAATGGAGAAGAAATGTTGTAAGCTCTTCAAAAAGCATTCAGACTCAACTGAGGGAGACGGATTTTTTTTAAAGCTTTTAACCTGTGCTTTCTGGGTGATCTGATGATAAACTAAAAAGACCAAAAGAATTTTTATATGCAGAGGACTTGCTTTCTGCTTAGAACTAGCATTTTTTTTCTCTCTCACTCTCTCCGTAAGGTATATAACTCATTATTACTATTCATGACTGTTTCTAAGATTCTCAAAATTGTTTAAAAGAAATAATTAGTATAATGTATTTTAAAATTCATTGGAAATGAAAACAGAGGCAGCAATCAGATAAAGTAAACCAGGTGGTTAATACTTAAAAAAAATAACAATAATTTTTGTTCAAAGTTAAAGGAATCACAATGATGCAAGTAATACCAGAACCCTGAAAGTACTTTCTCAAGTTCAGTTGGTGTTGTGAATTTTTAATGTAAACATATAAACTCAAGATTTGTTAAGAAACTAAACAATAAATAGAGGGAAATAAATTTGTTCCTTTCTTATATATTCACCACAAGTCCACTGGGTAAGAGTTAAGAAAGAGAAAACATAGAGTGTTGAGAATGGATGCAATTTTTCTTGCAAAGAGATGTTGATTTAGGTGGTTTGGACATTTTCTGTCTTGGGGTTACTGCTGGACCTGGTGGAGACGTTTGAGGATTACTCTACATTTCCACAGTGATGGAATATTTCTAAGACAAAAATCTAAGAAACACAAAAATAACTAAGACAAATATCTCTGAGATTCTGAAAGAAAATAATGCCTTTAAATATTTAGCCCAAATACAGATCATTGCAAATATTAAAAACAAAAGCATATCTGAGAGTTTGTTTATCATCTAGTAATCTTTGCCATAAACTCTAATAAGGATAAACTATACTGAATCAGTGCTGGTGTGTTTGGCTCATCATGGTTAATTAATAATTAATTACTCATTGGAAATTAGAGATTGGTAACTAATGTCACTATTGAATATAAACATCCTATCACATACATTGATGCTAGGTTTTTATGTAAGATCTTTTTCAGAGGGAGGGGTAAATAAATGAAAGCTCACAACATGAAACTGAGAAGACATCTGTCACAGTGGCCAAACCTCTAGTAGGCTGGATAATGATTATGAATCTATTACTGTTGATATATTGCATAAAGCTGTGGGAATAGAAAGATTTTCAAATTACACAGAGAGTAATCAACAGCCAACAGCAATAGCCCTGCTCTCACACCTGCTGCGTGCCTCCCACGGGAACATGTGCATCTCCAAGCCTGGAATTATTGGCAAGACAGGAGTTTTCTTTCACCTTTAGTTTGGCTTTCAAATTATTAAATAAACCATTGGTCAGTCTCTCCCACAATAGGGATGATAGGAACCATGCTGTTCAAGCACTGTTAATAGAGGCATCCTCTGCCTTCTATTCTCAACATCTCGAGCTCAATTACTAAAGCTTGCTTTCTTGTGATCTCTTTCTCTCTTTGGTCTCTCTCTACCACACATATCGCATATTTTGAGGTAATTCAAAGAAGTTCTAAAAACTCACAATTTACGTCAATGATAGGGAGAGGCAGATGTGGGGGTGGAAACGGGGGTTCTTTAGAATTGTGAATAAAATTCTAAGACAGAAATATTTTTTTAATTATAAGAATAGAAATTTTGGCTATTATGAATCAGATTGTAGGTTAAGAATCTGTTTAACCAAAATTGTAAGCCATCAAGTTCTGGTTACTATAGTTAGGTGGAAAACTTTGTGGTCTGCATTGATTGCAGACAAAATATGAAATGTCTGATTTCATGCCTAGCACATAATATATTGTCCATACTTTCTTTCTTTTTTTTTTTTTAGAACCAGGGGAGGGGGCATGAGTTACTGACGGTGGCCGCATTACAGCAGGGTGTCCTCACCCCAAGCTGTCTTTCTTTTTTGTTGTTGTTGTTGATTTTTTTGGGAGGGAGGAAGGGGCAGAGAGAGAGGGACAGATGACCCTAAGCAGGCTCTGTGCTGAGAGCGGAGAGCCTGATGTGGGGCTCAAGCTCATGAACTGTGAGATCATGTGAGATCATGACCTGAACCAAAGTCGGACACTTAACCAACTGAGTCACTCAGGCACCCCTACGTTGTCCACTCTTAACAAACGGAGTTGTTAACATTGATCAGAGGTTAAGATAACTGGGTTTCCTTTATAATCTCTAGTAGCATTTGCATTCTACCTATACAAAAATGGCAACTGGTATCACTCGAGCCTATCAACTTGACGTGAATTTGAAAAAGACACCCCATCCTCAACATATGTTATTATCTGCCATAAATTTGTAATCAGTATACAAATATATTATGACTAACATGTGAAGTGCCCTCTAGGCAGTACATCATTCATACAACCAAATGCAACTATTTTGGTAGGTGGCATATGATTGCTTCCCCATAATTTCAACTGATGGGTTCTTGGCCATCCTGCACTATGCTGTATTTACCTAGATACATCTTGATCTTGTATTTTTATCTAGCCTGACATCTCCAGACATACCAATTTGCACATTACATGATTCTTACACCAGCAAAATTTGTGGCAGACTTCCTGGGCCATCTCCACTTACTCTTACACTCACACTTGGGTTCTGATCCCACCCACTTCCTGATTCTTGACTACATCTCTTATTTAGGTCTTTGTTTACAGAATGTTCTTGATGGTAATCAAGCTATATTTCTTGTCACACACACATATACACAAAAGGTCACTCTGATGTAAAACTGGTAAAAATCAGAATAAAGAAGATGAAAGCATCCCTCTGAAAAATGATACCTGTCAAGAGATATTTGCAAATATTTTATTGAGGAAGCCTAGGAAATACTCCAATAAGATCACAATGGCATCCTTAGGTCTGGAATGTAACGAAAGCAACTGCTACTCAGAGAAGGCAGACTGTATACAAAAGGGAGAAGAACAAGAGTGTTTAGTTTACAGTACACTACGTAGTGGACACTGCTCCCTTGTGTGGACGGAGAGGTCTGCCCTATCTATTTAGAGAGAAATGTCCTTTTCTTAGAGAGAGGACAATTCACCTGTTAATCATTACCTGATGTGATTTTTTTTTTTTTTTTTTTTTTTTTTTTTTTATCAAGCAGTTGATCTATAACTTAGTGTCCTGGGAAGTCTTACATGCAGGATCAGTCACGATCTTTGATTCAGGCCTATTTGTCACTGTATTAAATCGGGGCTAAAGTTTTATTTTATTAATTTTATTATATATTTTTAAACTGTCTCCTATGAGTTAGCTTAATGTTAATTCCCTAGAACCTGAAATACTATATCTAGATAACAGGATCAAGTGTACCTTCTGATCAGAAAAACTGACAGTCTGACCCAGATACACTAAAACGATCTCACAACACTAGAGACCAACATAGGAGAATGTGTTGAGAGCAACTAGCAAGATTCTTTCTTGAATATTTGATATCTCAAGTGCATGATTCTTTAGATAGATGTCCACCAAAGTCTCTGCCTAAAATTCTGGAAATTATCACTCTCCATGGTAACAGAAGGGCTTCCAACGGCCACCTTGGTTCTGTGTGGTGCACAACCATAGAGGAGATGGTGGAGTATGAGTTAGACATAATCACATAGCAGCACACTGCTGATTGGAGCAGGAGTGATCACCTGACTCAATCTGGACAGTCAAAGCTTCTTCTCCAGGAAATTTGAAATTTGAACTGAAGGAATTTTAATTGCCTTTTGTGACCAGAATGTTAACAAATTGGGTTGTAAGCCACTGATGACCACGTGAGTTGGGAAGCAGAGAGAAAAAGAATAAGGTCACAGCCAAGCACCAAGGACAATTTGAGAAACAGGAAAAATCTTGTGACACTCCTAGAAGCTTTTCTATTCTTGATTCTCATCCTTCCACAGGTCTGGCCACCATCCCACCCTTGAGTCTGCAAGATAGTCCAGGAAATACACTGCCTTTTTCTTTTTCCCTTTCCTTTCCTTTCCTTTCCTTTCCTTTCCTTTCCTTTCCTTTCCTTTCCTTTCCTTTCCTCTTTCTTTCTTTCTTTCTTTCTTTCTTTCTTTCTTTCTTTCTTTCTTTCTTTCTTTCCTTTTTCTTTCTTTTTCTTTCTTCTTCTTCTTCTTCTTCTTCTTCTTCTTCTTCTTCTTCTTCTTCTTCTTCTTCTTCCTCTTCCTCTTCATCTTTGTCTTCATCTTCTTCTTCTTTGCTTAAGTTAATTCATGTTTCCAGTACTCACTACAAAAGTCTTTTTATAAAATTTTTTAACGTTTTATTTATTTTTTTGAGACTGAGAGAGACAGAACATGAGCGGGGCAGGGGCAGAAAGAGAGGGAGACACAGAATCTGAAGCAGGCTCTAGGCTCTGAGCTGTCAGCACAGAGCCTGACGCGAGGCTCGAACCCACAAAGTGTGAGATCATAACCTGAGCCAAAGTCGGACCCTTAACCAACTGAGCCACCCAGGTGCCCCCTTGCTACAAAAGTCTTAACTCTTATAAGTCTATAATACACCTGATCTTATTCATTAGCTCAAGCAATGGCATTTTTATTATAATGTATTCCAAGGTCATATGTATCCTAGGGCAAGTCACTTAACAAGATTCTTAGTAAAATGGTGTGAAACACTTCATAGATTTGTTATAGGAATGAAGTGAGTTTATACATAAATTCTGAATAACAGCATCAGGCAAGCATACATAACAACAAATACATTTGAATTTTGTAATTATTTACACTAATATGATTAACTATATTTTTTATGTTATCTTTTTATTTAAAAATGTTTCTTCATTTTTTTGAGAGAGAGAGAGGCAGAGTGCAAGTGGGAAAGAGCTTGAGACAGAGGGAGACACAGAATCTGAAGCAGGTTCCAACCTCTGAGCTGTCAGCACAGAGCCCAACATACGGCTTGAATGCACCAACTGTGAGACCATGACCTGAGCAGAGGTCAGATGCTTAACCGACTGAGCCATCCAGGCTCCCCTATTCTCTTTATGTTCTTTCTATTCAAAAAAACATTATTAGGAATGTCTTTATGTTTTAGCTTAGCATATTTCCAAAATGGAGGTTTTGTTCTTTTTTAATGTTTATTTTTGAGAGAGAATGAGTGTGAGCAGAAGTGCAGAGAGAGAGGGGACAGAGGATCTGAGGCGAGTTCCAGGCTGACAGCAGAGAGCTCCATGAAAGGCTTGAACTCACAAACTGGAAGATCATGACCTGAGATCATGGCCTGAGCCGAAGTTGGACGCTCAATCGACTGGGCCACCCAGGCGCCCCTAAAATGGGGTTTTAGTCAGTACTTACTGAGTAAAAGTGTATTTACATGTGTGAGTATTTACTCCACACGTGTATTCATTCATTAATTACTATCCTCATCCATTCAAGCAGCAAGTTATGGGATACTTCATATATTCATGCATATCTGTTCATAGAAAAATAACTACTAAGCTATTGGTTAGAAACAATCTTCTTATGTTGTTCAACTTAGGATTTTAATTAATAAGATGCTTTCTCTTGAGTTACATCTTATCTGCATTAATCATCCTTTAGCTTCAGAGGAAAAAAAGAACTGGGGAAAGATGTCTTTGAAGATAATTCTGTATTATACAGTTAGATGCCAGTGTTTGTTTAATAAATAAAAGGAGTACAAAGGTGAGTA
Organism: Panthera tigris; assembly: GCF_018350195.1. NCBI lineage: Eukaryota > Metazoa > Chordata > Mammalia > Carnivora > Felidae > Panthera > Panthera tigris. Next base: position 112,489,731 of record NC_056666.1, on the reverse strand, counting down.
TATTTTAAGCTTTATGATTATGCAGGTGATTGAATTATTAAGAAGATGGACAGAATCCCATTAGGGATGGCTACATATGGCTTCATCCTGATCATCCTTTAAAAAGAGGGCTCTTTGATGCCCATGAGCATTTGTTTTAACTGGCCCAGTGAGTATTTAAAGCTTATTCAAAAGGTCACATTTTTGGGCAAGACTTCAGTCATATAGCGCAGATGGGCTAAAATACAAAGGAATGTAAATATGTCAAAGTTTGAGCTGTTAATACTGGGATTTCTGGACTGATTTTCTTATATGCCACTTTAATTTTAAAGAGTTCCATTTGGAAATGTCACGAATAATTCTCCAGAGACTGACATGGACATAAAGCCACCATTACTACCAACAACATACAACGAAACCTTGCCGCAGACAAATATCTTAGAGAAGCTTTTCCTTGAATAGTTTGAAATGGTACTCCTAGAAACTATTGAAAATACCACTGAAATCAACATTTGCTTCCCTGGCTCACTGAAAGACTTGAGAAAGTCAAGCTATTAAAACAAACCTAGGCACCACAACTTGACATCAGTAGCACGTAAGTTGCTATCATAACCATTGTTGGACATTTTCTAGTTTAGGAGTTTCTAAGACTCAATCTTATGCTTTTCTACCCTAATGCCTTCTTCATTTCTTACCCTCTAGATCTCAGTTTTATAAGGTAAAAAATATTTTTATAACAAATATTTTGTAGTATATATACTCTTTACCTTTCTGGAATGAAATGAATAGATGATAAAGCCACCAACAACATAATTTAAAAGATCAATGTTGTATCCTAGCTTTCACATTTTTAAAAAACACAAGGGCAGTAATTCTACTAAAACAATGTGCACAACCAGAGCATAACATAAATGATTCCATGTGATGGCTATACCTGAACGTCTGGGAAGATATTTAAGTTGAATGGGACAACTTTGAGCATTTACAGGACCGTTAACATTTATTGCTCTCACTCATGAAATGCCTTTCCACACTCACTATTGATATAACCAAAAAATGCCCTCCAAAAAATTCTGAAATTCCCCTTACTAGCCAGTACTACTCTTGTTGCTAACCATTACTTGTACCATTTCTAAAAGGAAATCAAATCATAATTCCAACGGACAAGTTTAGTTTATAATAAAACAATTTATTAATAGTTGTTATCTTCTATTCTTTGCTAATATCATACCACCATCTTTTAAAATTCTATCAATAGGTGCACCTGGGTGGCTCGGTCTGTTAAGTATCTGATTCTTGATATAGGCTCAGGTCATGATCTCGTGATTCACGAGTTTGAGCCCTGAGTTGGGCTCTGACCTGACAATGCAGAGTGTGCTTGGGATTCTCTCTCTCTCTCCTCTCTCTGCCCCTCTCCTGCTCACTTTCTATCTATAAATAAATAAATGAACATTCAAAAAGATGTTAACAATTCTATTAATAATTCCCAGCTTTCCAAAATACAGGGACAATTATTTCTAAAAAGTTGTTTATTTGTTATTTTTTATCTGAAAAATTGACCGTGGTTTTGGGCACAGGAACAATGTAATAAAAGAACTGATTTTAAGGAAATGTTAAACTCTATTGCAAAACTTTGGGAGATTATGCAAGTCTTGATGTACCACTGTGAGTTACAGAATTTTTTATTTATTTTTTTATTATTTATTTTTTTTTTAATTTTTTTTTTTTTCAACATTTATTTTATTTTTGGGACAGAGAGAGACAGAGCATGAACGGGGGAGGCACAGAGAGAGAGGGAGACACAGAATCGGAAACAGGCTCCAGGCTCCGAGCCATCAGCCCAGAGCCCGACGCGGGGCTCAAACTCACGGACCGTGAGATCGTGACCTGGCTGAAGCCGGACGCTTAACCGACTGCGCCACCCAGGCGCCCCATGTGAGTTACAGAATTTTTTAAAGGGCATGAACTCTTAAGTGGAAACACGGGTTACTACTGAGAGTTTCCATGCATTGGTCTAGTCCTGTTTCCATATAACCCTGATGGTAAAAGCACCTGAGAGGTCCACACATGAAGAAAAATAATCCTGATGGAATGTATAATCAAAAGATTCATAAAAAGAGACTCATCCCAGGTGTCCACACAGTTGCTCTGCATTATAACCTGACATAATGGAGCATGATGAGCAGTTTTAACTGTAAGGTTGAGAGATGTACATTTAAATTAAGACTGTTTTCAGACTCTGATTTGGTTATGATTGCAAAAATGCAATTTCCCATCTTCTGGTTTAGGGAGTTGCACTAATGTCTGTGTTTATGTCCATATTTCTGCCTGTATTTATAACTATTTATTTATTTTCTTGTGGTAGCACACGGGATATTTTAGTGCCTGGAATAAACAAAAATGACCAACTTCAATCATGTGGCCTCAATATCCTTTCAACAATATAGTTTTGTAACTTAAAGTTTAGTCAAAGTCAACTGAAGTTTTAACAGGCCCTGGACAACTCTTTCTATTAGTCAGTTATTAACTAATATACTATTTCAACAATTCCACACAACACACTGTGCTCATCATGACAAGTGCACTCCTTAATCCCCATTCACCTACTTAACCATACTCCACCCCCCTCCTTTCTGGTAACCATCAGTTTGTTCTCTATAGTTAAGAGCCTGTTTCTTGGTTTGCCTCTCTGTCTCTCTCTTTCTTTTTTATTTTGCTCATTTTGTTTGTTTCTTTAAATTCTACATATGAATGAAATCATACGGTACCTGTCTTTCTCTGACTGATTTATTTTGCTTAGCATAATACTGTGTAGTTCTGGGGCGCCTGGATGGCTCAGTTGGTTGGGTGACTGACTCTTGATTTCAGCTCAGGTCATGATCTCAAGGTTCATGGGTTCAAGCCCCATGTCATGCTCTGCACTGACAGCATGGATCCTGCTTGGGATTCTGTCTCCCTCTCTCTCTCCCTCCCCAGCTCATGCTCTCTCTCTCAAAAATAAATAAATAAACATCAAAAAATATTTTGTAGTTCTCTCCATGTTGTTTTAAATGGCAAGATTTCATTATATTCTATGACTAATATTCCACTGTGTGTGTATATGGGGGTGTATACCACATGTTCTTTATCCATTCATCAATCGACACTTGGACTATTTGTATAATTTGGCTATTATAGATGCTGCTGCTGTAAACATCAGGGTGCACGTATCCCATTGAATTCATATATTTTTATTCTTTGGGTTAATACCTAGTAGTATGATTGGTGGATCATAGGGTGGTTCTATTTTTAGCTTTTTGAGGAACCCCCATACTGTTTTCCAGAATGGCTGCATCAGTTTGCATTCCCACCAACAGTGCAAGAAGGTTCCCCTTTCTTCACATCTTCACCAACACCTGTTGTTTCCTGTGTTATTGATTTTTGCCATTCTGACAGGTGTGAGGCGATAGTTCATTGTAGTTTTGATTCACATATCCCTGATGATAAGTGATGTTGAGCATCTTACCATGTGTCTTTTGGTCATCTGTATGTCTTCTCTGCAAAGTTTTCTATTCATGTCATCTGCCCATTTTTTAATTGGATTGCTCATATTTTGGGTGTTGAGTCTTGTAAGTTCTTTCTATATTTTGGATACTAAACCTTTATCAGGTATGTCATTTGCAATACCTTCTCCCATTCTGTTGGCTGCCTTTTAGTTTTGTTGATTGTTTCCTTCACTGTGCAGGAGTTTTTTTATTTTGATGTACTCCCAATAGTTTATTTTTGCTTTTGTTTCCCTCGCCTCAGGAGTCATATCTAGAAAGAAGTTGCTACAACCAATGTCAAAGGTTACTGCCTGTGTTTCAGGTCTCACATTTAGGTCTTTCAACTATTCTGAATTTATTTTTGTGTATGGTAACAGAAAGTGGTCCAGTTTTATTCTTCTGCATGTTGCTGTCCAGGTTTATCAACATCACTTGTTGAAGAGACTTTTTTTCCCCCCATTAGATGTTCTTTCCTGCTTTGTTGGAGATTAATTGACCATATAATTGCAGGTTCATTTCTGGGTTTTCAATTCTGTTCTATTGATTTATGTGTGAATTTTTGTGTCAGTGCCATACTCTTTGGATTACTACAGCCTTGTAATATAACTTTAAGTCCAGAATGGTGAGGCCTCCAGCTTTGTTTTTCTTTTTAAAGGTTGCTTTGGCTATTCAGGATCTTTTGTCGTTCCATACAAATTTTAGGATTGTTTGTTCTAGTTCTGTGAAGAATGCTGGTGTCATTTTGATAGGGATTGTATTAAATGTGTAGATTGCTTTGAGTAGTAGACATTTTCACAATATTTGTTCTTCCAATCCATGAGCATGGAATGTCTTGCCATTTCTTTGTGTCATCTTCAATTGCTTTCATCAGGGTTTTAGTTTTCAGAGTACAGGCCTTTCACCTCTTTGGTTAAGTTTATTCTTCGGTATCTTATTGTCTTTGGTGCAATTGTGAATGGGATTGCTTCTTTAATTTCTCTTTCTGCTGCTTCATTATTGGTATATAGGAATGCAACAGATTTCTGTATGTTGATTTTGTAGCCTGTGATCTTACTATATTCATTTATCAATTCCAGTGTTTTTTTTTGTTTTATTTCGTTTTGTTTTGGTAGAGTCTGATTTTCTATATGCAGTATCATGTCATCTGCAAATAGTGCAAGTTTTACTCCTTCCTTGCCAATTTGGATGCCTGTTATTTCTTCTTTTGTCTGATTGCTGTGGCTAGGACTCCCAGTACTATGCTGAATAAAAGTGATGTGAGTGTCAATGGAATACTACGTGGCAATGAGAAAAAATGAAATATGGCCTTTTGTAGCAACATGGATGGAACTGGAGAGTGTGATGCTAAGTGAAATAAGCCATACAGAGAAAGACAGATACCATATGGTTTCACTCTTATGTGGATCCTGAGAAACATAACAGAAACCCATGGGGGAGGGGAAGGAAAAAAAAAAAAAAAAAGAGAGGTTAGAGTGGGAGAGAGCCAAAGCATTAGAGACTGTTAAAAACTGAGAACAAACTGAGGGTTGATGGGGGGTGGGAGGGAGGGCAGGGTGGGAGGGAGGGCAGGGTGGGTGATGGGTATTGAGGAGGGCACCTTTTGGGATGAGCACTGGGTGTTGTATGGAAACCAATTTGACAGTAAATTTCATATATTAAAAAATAAAAAAAAAAAAAGTGATGTGAGTGGACATCCTGTCTTGTTCCAGTGCTCAGTAAATATTAATTTTCTTAGTTGGCTCCTTAGCTTCATTAAGTTTTATTTTTAGGTATAATCCTGGAGGATAAAAAGGATATAGTCTGAGTGGAATACCTTTTAGGCCAGTTTGTAACCACTCTGGTTGGGGTACCATATGATGTATATAACCTGTGTCTATTTAAGATTTTGCATCAACATAGCATATAAGTGTGAAACAGTATAAAGTGGATCTAAAGGGTCATCTCTCTCTATTAATAAATCTCTTTTCAGAAAGATTCAGCAGTCCCTCTAGTGATTTGTGATAGGACTAAAGTCTTGTGGGACTATTTCTGAGTTAGTCCTTTCCAATGGAAAATGCTGATCTCACATCATGTGGTAAAAAGAGCTCATCCATCCAAAATTTCACCACTTATAGCCTTGGTTTCCTGACCCATAATTCCACATTCCATGTAGCTACTTGGAAAACAGGTGCCCACAAGTGAATTATTCTAAAACAAGACAGAGATGAGACAAAGCAGTTCACCTAGGTTCCTACAACAAAAAAAAATGAACTGTAGGTTGCAGCTAACTTAAAGTGCATCATTCTTTATCACTGCGTACCTTAATGTGGTGAAATTTATGGATTCCATTTGGAGAAATTTTTCATTGGTGGTCATGGAATTATATGAAGTCGACACAAAAATAAATAGCAAACATATTTTACTTTTTTAAACTTCCACCAAATGAGTTTAATTTGCATGCAACCAAAATCCCGAAGACTGCATTGCATAGAGTAGCTTTGCCCCACATCAAAGATACTGTAGAGATCAAAACAAAATTGAGTTCTGAGGAAGGAATCCTCTTATTCTCCTTCTTAATATACACGTTTTTGTTTCATCTGTGGGTGGGGGTCAATAAAAGGCAACATAAAAATCTGTGGACACCATCAACATTTGAGTGACTGCATCTTAACCTTAGAAGTAGGTGTGGTAGTTAATGAAAACGTGGAAAGTATGACATCTGAGGAAGAGTCGGCGAGTGGAATCTGAGAGCCCGAAGCTGTACGGAAATGGGAGCACCTTTGTACTGTCTCAGCCTCCCTCTTGCAGAGGGTGCTATCGTGGACACGCGACTGGATTTATGTGGTGACATTTCCCCTTCCCTTTCAGTTTTTTTGTCTGAGATCAACATGAAGATCATTGACTGCCCTCGTTAAGCCTGCCTGAGCCAAAGGACAATGACCTTTTCCATGTTCTATCATCTGTGGGGTGGGTTTGTCTGAGTCTTCTTGCTTTGTTTTCCCAGGGAAGGAAAATTCAGAGCCAATCAAACTGTAAGATCCTGGCTCGGTTAAAACCAGGCCGGGGTTACTTAAGCAGGGCGAACACTTTCATAAGATCATTTCTGTGACAAAGATCGAAAGGACGACAGAAAATAGCACAACAGGATTCAATTCACGTGGCAAAAGGAAATTGTGCAAAGTTTAATCCATTCCTATCACAGTCTCAAGATTGTAATCTCCCTGGACGCTGAGCCTAGGAAAGACTTTTTTCCACAATACGCATCATCAAGTTGCCTGAGAAGCGGTGCTGCGGGCTGGAGGGAGGCGGTGCAAGTTATATAACATGCAATTTAAGATAATGGCCTTCGAAAAGGAGAAATTAATATAAACAGATGAGGCCAACAAAGCTTCAGTCATCTAGAAGGTAGTTTCAATCACCACTGACGTTAAACAATATCACCCCCACTGAGCTTACACTATGTTTATTATCATTTAATTTCTTGCCCAAATCGGCACTTTCTTATCATGATGTCGCAGGGACTGCAAGCTCTGTTATGACTACAATTGGTAGAAAAATGCATTCATCTAAGTGAGTAACAAGATACAAAAATTGAGCTCTCCGTCTTAACCTTTTGTGGCTTTAAACATTCTACTAAAAACATTAGCAAAAATGGAAAATATGGCGCTTCCATAATTATCACAGCACTGTCTTTGTTCTTATAATGATAGAATCCATACTTTCAATTTGGAGGGCTTAATAATAGCAGCTGTCTTGTCTGCTCAACTGTGGGGTTTTAGGGCTCCCGTAATTATTCATTTTCACTCACTTGACAGTGGGTGTTTCCTTGTAATATTTCAGGCCACATCAGAAGAGAGCATTTTAAAATCCTTTCAAGTGTTCTGCTATACATAACAATATTGAATTATGCATTAATAAACCAAATTTAATTGACTTGGAGGTGCATAAGCCCTAATTAACACTATACCTCAATACTAAAAACTGATTGCCACAAATCAGCACACACACACAAATGCAGGCATAATGATTATACCGCTCATGTCTGAGGGACCCTATGTCTCTTGGTCCCTAAAACCACACAACACTCTATTTTTTCTTCACCTTCTCCCTTGCTCTTTCCTTCCTTATATGCTTCTCCTGCTTTTCCTTCTCCTCATTCTCTTATTTTTCAAAACATTTCATTTTGGAATTATTTTAGCTCTACACAAGAGGGGCCCGGGTCGAACAGAAATTCCGTCTTTCCTCAGCCCTCCTCTCATTGCTTCCTAAAGTTTATTGATGGGGAGCTGAAAGATAAAGGGGAGGAAACAGAAACCTACCCACAGAAGGTCCAAATGGCACTCCATCTTTCTGATATGCATCGAGCTCATTACGATAATAAATAAAATATGAATATTGGGAATAAACTGGGTCAATCATTTTTCATTATTATGTAGTCTAGATGAACTGGCTGTTTTGTAGTAAGAGAATATAACATGCATGCATATGTGTACCACGACCAACAGCAGTGTGCTTTATTAGGATGGGGGGAAATTATACGCTTTTGAGTGTGTTTACATGTGCCGAGAGAGTGGTTGCAAAGATAAGGAAGGTAGTTTTATGGGCCGGGCTATGGAGATGCTGGAGAGGATAATTGAGAGAGGGAGGTTTTTATGATATAATAAGGTGCAGAGCTCGAGTGAGAGCAGGGACAGGGTGAGTGGGGGATGGGCAACAGTTACAGGATGCTTTCAGGACCTTCATGCTGGCATTTGTAGACTCTTTCATGGTCTTTTATGTGAAGGAGCAGCTCCCAGGGTTAGTGCGGAGGTAAGGCTCCCATTGTGTGTGAGAAGTCCGTATTTAGTCTAAACAATCAATCCTGATTAAAAAAAAACAACATAGTATTATACATTGTGTACAATTATAAAATGTACATTTACATTTTATAATTGAAAATGAATAAACTTTATTAAATCGTGTAAGTCCTTTCTGCTATATAAAATTTTGAAAATTCATAATAGCAGGAGGAAGAAATGAACTACCATAGATAGCCACTCTCAATAATTTAATGCATTTTATTTTATTCTTTTTTTTCTAAATTGCGTTAAATAATCATTCTAAATTCCGTTTTGTTGTTTTTCTTTTTCTTTTGAGTCAATTTATTTTTCACATCCTGTCAGGAGACAGGGACTTCAGTTAGCCCACATATAGTGCCATATCTTTCTTAAAGCGTATAAAAATATTCTGGAAAATACGTCTCAC